>NC_084796.1:183014747-184288547 GCF_963169125.1 Humulus lupulus
TTGTGCCCTGAAAGCATATGTAGTAGACATTGTTTTTAAGAAATAAATAAATAAATTGAATTTGGTATGCATATATTTTATGGACTATATTATTTTGTGATAATATTACGTAAATATCAGAAAAATTCCTAAGTTCATATATGTGATCTCAACCACGTATTGGTACGAGAGGGTTGTGATTGAGATAAATGAACTTGAATAGTTCGTAGTAAAATAAAGTTATGGAATCTTTAGATTAATTACTACAAGTACGGTCCACTAGTATTATGAATACATGTGATCTAGATTCAGATTACTAGTGTAGTAGGATACTTTAGTGGAGGAGCTTTATATATTAGAGAATATATAGAACTGGACCAGATATGTTTATTAATACTTAGTTAAATACCGTTTCGAAGTATTAATTAAATTTATCAACTGATGACCATATACAAATAGATCTTAATCCTGAAATTACTATGAACTCCTGTTTATGTTATATGAGGTCTTTGATTCACTCGTTAGGGTTTGTCAGAATGATCAGGCTAGAAACTTTTGTTTTGGGAACTCAATAATGTAAATGGCTAGAGACATAGTATACATATAAGGAATCTATACCTTCTCATAGAAAGGATGAATAATGGTTCCCTTAAGGGTTAACTTTTGGGACTGAAAGGTTATTGAGCTAAAATTCATAATTTGGTTATGAATTAACCTTCACTAGTAAATTCGATGGTACTTAAGGAAACAAGATATAATTAAAAGGGTAAAACATTACTTTTATTCCCGGTTAATTATGAACCATTATTAGAGGGTTAATTTGTATGTAATGATTATATCAATGGACACTTTATTGTTATAAAGTACTCAGTAAATGAAATGTCTATAATTACAAGAATGCAGTCTCATATTTATAGTGGAGTAATCATGAGATTAATAAATTAAGATCATTTAATTAAAGAGTTTAATTAATAATCACAAATTTATTGGAGCTTAGAATTATAGGTCCATAGGTCCCCACAGTGGCTCTATCAACACTATTCAAGGTAAGAATTGATATAAATGGTAAAATGGTATAAAGGCATATTGAAGAAGAATTTTGTTTTTCAGGCCAAAAATGCAATTATGTGATATTAGTGATTAATTAATTAATTACAAATTATTTGTAATTATCAAAATAAATTAATAATTAATTATTGTATAATTTTTGAAATTATATAAATAATTAATTTATTATAATTTTCAAAATTATAATAAAATGAATATTAAAAATTTGAAATTAATATTTAATTAAAATTTGTTTTAATTAGTTAGTAGAATTAATTAAATATCTTTATTTGAGTGGAAGATAATAATCTGACAAGTTCAAATTGGATTTGAATTTAAAAAAATTAATATTTATTAAAATAATTAATTATATGTGATAATTAGTTAAAAAAATAATAGATTCAAATTTGAATTAATTATCAAGTTGTTGGATTTTATTTGATAAGGTAGTTTGAATAAATAATCAAATAATTGTGGAAAAATAACATTCCCCTATTTTGTAGGGTACTGCATGACACACATAGTCCTTGGACTGTGTGTGGCGTGCAGCTATAGAAATCAGGGAATGAATTTTTCACTTTTATTTATTTAATTAATTAATTAATGAAAAATTCAAAAAGATAGTTTTGATATTTTCATTAATAAGATAATTAATTAATTGAAATATAAATTTTAATTGGTTACATATTTATCTTTTTAATTTAAATATTTTCTATATAAGTTAGACTTATTAGAAAATAACAAATATACTCAATACTCAATTATTTTCTCTAAGAAAAGAACAATACTTTCCATCTCTCCTTGAAAAGATACAAAATCAATCTCAGGCCTATTCTCTTGATCTCATGTGTTGAGTACATCAAGTTGAATCAGAAATATACCATCCTCTATTCTCTAAGTGCACACACACTTCTTGAGGTGTAGAGAACGCTGTGGAAGATCTTGGTATGAGTACTTGTGAGCAACTTTGATATGAAGATCGTTTATTTTACGAAAAGATAGCAAGGACACTTGATAGGCATCAAGAGGTATGTTCTTTATTATTTTCTTATTTATGATTAATGTATGTATATTAATCGATCCGCCTATTTAAAAGTAGTTTAAATATGTGACAAAGTTTTTTGTTGTACACTGGGCCTACCCATCACACAATTTTGTTGCGTATTAGGAATCTTGTTCCTAACAATTGGTACCAGAGCGGTCATTAATCTCTACATACATTAATCACTGTGTGGACATAATATGCATTCTTATGTTATCGTAATATTTGTGAATGGATGGATGTATGTATGTTTAAAGTTTATTCTTAAGGGTCGTTAATTATATGGTGTTTTGGGATTAGGAATTGTTCTTAAATTTCTAAATGAAAAATGTAAGCCATTTTGGGGCATAGGAATTTTTGTAATTTAATTTTCTGCATTAAATTTTTGGAAAAAATTATGTAAGGCCCAAGCCCCGGGTTCCGTGCCCCGAAGCCCGAGCCCAAGGCTATCACATGCTGTCGTATGGCCCCGTGCCCTATGGCTCCCTAGCCATGCGCCCCTGCGCCTGCATCCGCGCGCCCCCTGCTGGCTCCCCGCCGCAACCTACGCGCCTTCCATCCATGGTCCCAGCTGCTGGCCCGTGCCCCCTGTGCACCCCATCGAGCCGCTGCCAGTCACTGCTGTGGCCTCCCACCATGCCTCCTGCCCCATGCCGAGCCACCTTGTGCCACCGACCCTAGGGTTCTTAACCCTAAGGTTTGCACAATGTTATCTATTTAAATTACGGGCCTAATTAATTTAAGCCCATAATTAAAATTGTTTTGTTTTGAATTAATTGTTTGAGCCCAAATTCAAAAGTGGGCCAATAACTTGTTGGCCATTAAAGCCCAAGTTAATTATTCTTAAAATTTGTTTAAGATAATTAAAATTTATTATAATTCAGAATTAAATTGATAAATGACTTAATGGATCAAGACTACTTGTGAATGCCCAAAGCGGAAGATAGAGATCTCTATAGGTTTTATTTAGTTTCTTACATTTTTGTGTATAATTTTGCAAGTGTTGTAATTTTTCTAGAAATACCCAAGACACCTGGCCCGCATTTATTTATTTAAATGTTCGAATGTGATTAAACTGTTTAATACTTTATCATGCATTTTTTGACATGCCATACATATTACCCACACAGTATTTAAAATTAGAATGCATCTCATATGAGTAGAAACATGCCTTAGGATTGTCCTTTGTGATTATAATTATTATGTGATGAACCATATTATAATAAATCCAGTTTTAACTAGTTCAAGAGCGGAAATAGATTTGATGGACCCAAAACGGGTATGTTTTAAATATTTATAAATCGCAAGCGCACGAATCGTTCATATAGAATAGTGATCGTGTAAGCAAGGATGTCGAACCCAAAGGAAATGTCTAAAATGGAAAAGAAAACTATTTTAAACAAAAATTAACAAATTCTAAGCTAGCTCCAAAGATTGAAGAGATTTTTGAATAATGAAAATAAAATAAAATAAAATAAAATAAAATAAAAGACAATAATATAGAAATTAAAGAAAATATATATTTCTAAATTAATAATTGTAAACAAGATGGTAAAATAAGATTATTAAGGATTAGAATCCACAAAATATAAGTTTAATAATATTTATAAGTACATTGATTCCCAAGTTTTAGTGATAGTTAAAATAAATCAAACTATCATTTTCCAAATAGATTTATAATTTTAAGCACAAATTACTTCTAAAAAGATAAGATTTTTCTTCACTTTTCAAAATTATAATTTCAAAGCATTTAGTGTAAATCAATCTAATGAAATAACAAATAAATCAATGAACATTATTTATAAGGCAAAACATAATATTTTTGTTCTAAGCATTGGATGTGTACAATTTAATGACACATCTTACACAAAGAATATTATGTTTTTGCACTAATGAAGAACAAAGTGTAAATATGAGCTAGCAATAAAAAATACATGATATTTAAGATGAAAGAAAATATTTGAAGAAGAAAAATCCATAAACTTTGTTGCACAAAATGGGAAATCAACATACAAAATAAACACTATCTAGTTACATATTGTTTCATCACCATCTTAATAATCTTAAAAAGATTAGAAACTCATAACTAAAATAGCAAATACAAACTAAAAATTACAAACATAAATAGGAAAATTTGGAGGAGAAACCCCCAAAATTTTCTTCTAAAAACACATAGAAAATTTACAACAAAGAAGAAGAAGAAAATGGAGAGGTCTTGAAAATGTAGAATGAGTAGTATGGTAACCTCCCCTTTTTAAAATTTAGCACTCAAATCCCTTATTTATAGCCAAAAAATGAGTATTAAAATAATCAATTTAAATTAATTAAATTGATTAAATTAATTATAATATGGCAAATATGGGTAAATTATAGGGTGTAATAATGATGTTTTGGGGTAAAATGTGTAGAAAGTGGGTAAAAAGTGGCATTTTTGAACATAGGGGACAAGAGTACATTGTGGAATTTGTTGGGCTCAAGACACCATGCTCCTTTTGTGTGCTTGGGCTGCTTTGGTGGAGTTAGGCGCAGGAGGCAGTTGGAGAAAATGCTAGGCCGAATGGAGTTAGGGCTGCCTGGGTGGAGCTTGGCGTGAAGGGTGGCTGGGTGATGAAGGAGCTGACAGCTGGCGGTTGGAAGCAAAATGGTGGAGTGCATTTGGTGAACGTGGTTGATGGCTAGTTGTTGAACGTGGGCTTGGGCCATGGAGCTCCTTTGGTATTTCAATAATACCATTTTGTTCATTTCTTTCCCTTGAAAATGCCACTTTTCTCTTTATTTTTCTTGGTTTTTCAAACACCAATAATACAACAAACTCCCTACAAAATAAACATAAAGTAAATCATAATCAAATATTTTCAATTATAAACTAAATCATATTAATTCATTAAAAATATTAATTAAAACTTAATTTAATTTAACATTTAGTTCCAATAAAACAACATTTTTTTACCCCAAACTAAACAACAATAATTTAAATAATTAGCTACAATATTTTACAACAAAATATAAAAACACACAAAAATCTATCAAATTAAAATAAGCCTAATAAATTCAAAATTACTTAAAAACTAAAGAATTAAGCAACAATTAGCACATAAAAAGTGATAAAATAACTCTATTTTGTAGAGTTATTGTAACGACCCAAATTTGCTAATAAGGCTTGAGGCCTTGATTAGTGTGCCGGGAGGGCAATAATTGTTATACTGTATTAATTTATGTGAATTTAATGAATATGTGGTTAGAATGCATGTTTAGGTGATTAAATATGCATGTGGGCCCCATTTGATTGCTAGGGGGCATATTTGTAATTTTAGCTCGTTGAGGGCATAAATATGATATATGTGATATAATGGTGATTTATTTGTGACGCACGTTCCGAGATGGTCCTAGGGAGTTGTTTAGTTAGAAAGTCACAACGGGGTCAGATTCTTGGCTCGGGAGGAGCCTAGGGGTATCTCGGGAATATTATAACTTAAGTGTGGGAATTTTTGGGTAATGGTTAATGACACTTTGGTAACTTGGGTAAATATAGGTAACCTTTGAGGATAGTTACTTTAGGTGTGGAAGTGGTATTCTTGCAAAAGGATAGGGAAAAGTCTAGGTTGCCCTTGAGGATTAGTTAGATTATAGGTTAGAAGGGAGGGAAAATGGGTCATTTGGCCTTGGGAGTGGATAAATTTGGCTGAGGAAAAATTCATTCATGTTACTTTATTCTAGGTATAATCTGAATGTTGTGTTGGGGAGACTAGAGGAATCAAGAAGCTAGAGAGAGAGAGGTGGAAAAGAGAGAGCTGGGTATTTTTGAGGCTAAGGAGGAGAATCAAAGCTGAATTGAGGCAACTAAAATCAAGCATAGGTCAAGATTAATCCAGAGGTAAGCTTCATCTTTGAATTTTGGTGTTCTTGTAAGTTCTTTTAGAGTTTGGGTTGAATTCTGAAAGTTGGGTTTTGGTTTAATAATTGTGGGAATTCAACTTGGGAATCAAGAGGGATTAACTTGGAGCTGGAATTGGAGGAAGCTCAGAGTCGAATTTCAATTTGAGGTAAGAATTTCGTGCACCTCTGAGGTTGATTGCTGGTGTGGTTTAAGAATTCTGAGGGATGGTTTAAGTTTTGCAAGCTCTAGTTTAAGTTTATAAAGTTTTAAACCAATTTGTGAATCATGGGTTTGATTGTGTATCTAGGCTTGTTATTGATGTTTCTAAGTTGTTAGATGGTTTATATGGGGTTTTGAATTGAATTTGGGACTTAGGTATGCATTGGTATTGGTTTGGGAGTGTTTTGGCTCGGGGAAAACGTTGGGAGAAACCTAGATTTCTGGGTTTGTAAAGGGGCGCCGCGGCCCTGTTCTTCTGCACCGCGGCGCTAGGTTGCATCAGGGAAGGGAGCCACGCTGGGCGCCGCGGCCCTTAGGGGCTAGTGCCGTGGTGCTAGGCCATTTTCTGGGCAGGGGAAATGTCAGTTTTAAGGATTTTACCTAGGGGGCTCAGGGGACGCTTCCGCCACCTTGTGTGGGGATCCGGGAGGTCCCGAGAGCTCGGGATTGGTTTCAGGAGATGTTTTTGAATTGGTTAGTAATGGGAGTGCTATTTATGTGTTGTGAATAGGTTCTCAGTGAGGCTCGAATTAGAGGACCGTGCTCGAGGGTTTAGTGCTTAAGAAGCTCGGGACACAGGTAAGAAAACCATTGTTTCCCATAGAGCTTGTATGCAGGGCTGAGCCCTATATGACTGTGTTGCAGGGCGTAGCCCTTTGATTGATTTGTTCATGTTCAGTATTTTCTTTATTATGCTATGTATGCATATGTGTAAATGTTTGGCAAGAGCTAGGAACGGTGCAGGCCGAGGTCGGCAAGGCCGGGAACGGTAAGGGACTGAAAATGGCATTAGGCACGTGGAGTGCAAGGCCGAGTGCGGCAAGGGGCCGGGAGCAGCGTTGAGCACGTGGAGTGCGAGTTGCTAGGGCAAGACCCTAAAGGATACCTGAGATATCCTCATGGTGTGGACCGCGAACCCAGGGGCTGGTAAAGCGCCTGGGATGGCATGACCGTATGTGTTTAGCCTATTGGTGGCCTGATTATATGCTAAGTGTTTGTTATGCATATGTTATCTGCTTGTGAGGGTTTTCTTGCTGGGCTTCAGCTCACGGGTTCTCTGTGGTGCAGGTAAGGGCAAGGGGAAGGTCAACCAACCATGAGTACGGAGAGCGTGAAGTGGCGCGTACATGTTTGGCCTGCCTGGCTACCACAGCCAGTGGTTTTTGGGAGATGGTTGTATTAAAACCTAGATTTTGTCGTCTAGTCGACTTGGTTTGTAATTATATGTTGTAAATATTTCTAAACAGTATCTTGGGATCCCAAGTGTCAAACACTTTATGATTTTTAGTAAATGGAATTATTTTCAAAGTTTATTTCTCTATTTATGATTTAATTACACTTTTGACCTAAAATCTCGATTAGCGAGTTAAATACACGTTTAAAACTCACTTAGTAACGGCTCTAAGGAAGTAGGGCATTACAACTTGGTATCAGAGCGAGCCAAGGTTTATTGGCTCTGGAGATTAACCGAACATGTACGCTCGCTGTCAGTGACAAGCTCGACTCAGGGTTGGTTGGTATGAATGATTGATATGCTTGCAATATGTGTTTAAATGCCCTGTTTGCCTGTTTATATATATGGAGCATGATGAATGAGTTGACATATGCATGAGATACTGATAGGGCCTGGCCTGGCCCTTGAAGCGTGCTGAGTAGCATTGCTATTGCATGTGGATGAATATTGGGATAATGGTTTGCATACTTAGTGTATGTGGTTAACTGCTTAAATTGAATCCATATGTAATATCTGTTTATTGGCTTGTAGGAAGCATGATGAAACGTGAGTATACTTAGTTGTGATAAAATTCGGTAGCTAAATGTATGGCATTGTGGATTTGGCCTAATATGCTTTATGTGTGCATGATAACTGTGGTTATTTGGAACTAGTTGTGGATTGGTTCAGAGTGTGAACCTCAGGGCTGAGGAGTTTGGTCAGTAGCGGCAGATGAACTCAAATTGTTTGTGCCTAGAATGGTTAAGTGGACTTGGCATTGTTTTATAGGGGGGATTCTAGATAATAGTTGGAGTTAGAAACCTCCATCTATCCCTGAAAGCCGCAGCAGATGATTGCTAGTATGTGAGTAAGTTGTGGAGTTTAATAGTTGAGACGAGACAGAAGAACATTAGACTTCTCTAGGAAAAGAGCTGCTTTGTATGCTTTGACAGTAAGATTATTGTAACGCCCTACTTCCTTAGAGCCGTTACTAAGTGAGTTTTTAAGACAAAACAGTGTGCAGTGAACTCGCTAACCGAGGTTTTGAAACAAAAGTGTGACTAATTAAAAGTTAAGGCTGTAATCTTAGGAAAATGCGTTGTTTCAATAAAACTTCTAGTATTAAACATTTGGGATCCCAAAATGAGGTTTGAAAACTATTTACATCTTAAAATAAGTTTACAATTGATCAGATATAAAAATCATAGATTATTACAGCCATTTTCAAATAAACCCCCAACCAAAGCAGTCGGGCAGGCCAAACATGTACGCGTCGTTTCACGCTCTCCGTACTCATGGTTGGTTGACTCAGTCTTTTCCCTTACCTGCAACACGGAGCACCCGTGAGCCGAAGCCCAGCAAGAAAACTCATGCAGAACATAACATATGCAAATATACAGTTAATCATATCAGATAGTCCACAGATAAACAAGTCAACCATTAGACTAAGCAAACACGGCCATGCCGCCCCAGAAGCCTTACCGAAGCCTGGGGTATCGGTTCACACCGTAAGGATAACACATGTATCCACCGGGCCCTGCCCTGACTATAAGCATCCCATGTGCTAAGTGTTATTTCCGGCTCCGCTGCCGTACCCGGCCTACGCCGCACTCGGCCCTTGCCGTTCATTTCATTATAATCATATATAGCATAAATCAAGCAACATTCAAACAAATGCCAATTTATTTAAATCTGCACCCTAACATGTAATGCAATATAGGGCCATGCCCTGAAATCATCTCATCATGCAACATGCAATATAGGGCCGTGCCCCGCAATCACACTATGGGCCCATGCCCTATCCTACGGGTGTTATAGTTTTCTTACCTTTCCCTTCAATAGCTTAGATCACCTGACTCCTTGAGCACGATCCCACTCGAGCCTTAGCGCACACCTAGGAACAAACATAGGTCAAAGTCAACACCGAACTCCAAGTCCGAATACCTAGCCTCGGGACCAATCCCGAGCCCCCGAGAAGTCCTAAATCCCCAAAACAAAGTGGCGGAATCGAGCCCCGAACCCTAGGTCAAAATCCCTCATCAAAAACCCAAAAATTCACCTTTGTGGACAGTGCAGCGCTACAGCGCCCTAAAGAGGGCGCTGTAGCGCTACAAGCAGAACTCACCTCCCCAAAACAGGGGCTAGCGCTACAGCGCCCATTGACTAGCGCTGTAGCGCTAGTTGCAGCCCAGAAAACCCAAAATCGCATTTCTGCGATTTCTTTCAACCAATCTCAAACCAAACTTCCCCAAATCTTTACCAAACTCAAAATCAAGCTTATGAACACTCTCCATTCATCCCAAGCATCCCAAATCCTCAAATCCCAAGAACATTTATCCCAAATCTCAAAATCTACCATGATCAACCCTAAACTCAAAAATTCAGTCAACAACAAAGTTAAAGGCTTAGAATTCTTACCATTGATGCAAATTTTGACCTTGATTCAACCCTAGACCTCCTTAGCTTATTCATCATCAAAGCTTGCCCAGAAATTCCCTAAAATTCCCATCAACTCAGCTCAAAACACAGCTCAAACCATCAAAAACCCTTAAAACTGAAATCTCTAAAACTTATCTCAAAAGTTGATGTGTTCTTGCCAAATCTTCAAGTATAACCCAAGATCCTTGATGCACAGCCTACCATTTCTCTCCACTAAGCTTTGCTCCAAGAAAAATTGAGCGGAAAGGCGCAAAAATGCACAAACCGACCCTTGTGAAAACCCCCCTGTTTTCCCTGTTTTCTTTCTTTCCTTTTTCTTTCTTTTCTTTCTTTCTCTCCACAGCCAACACTCTCTATAAATCCCACTAAGTGTAAAGCCTCATAAATCAATCTCTAAAAGCCAAATGACCAAAATGCCCTTCCTATTAATTCTAAATCCTTTTGTCCAAATAGGGCCATTTTAGTCATTTTACCCAATTCCCGCTAATCCTCAAGTGTCTCTAATATTTTCCTGTTGCTTTCCAACACCTGATAAACCACCAAATAAATATCCCCCATCATCAAAATAAATCTCAATCTATTCTCTGAATTCCTGCTTATACCCCCAGGCTCGCCCCGAGCCGGGTATAAATTCCCGCCATGACTTTCCGCTAGCCTGCTCACTGGGATCGCCTCGAGTCACAAATCACAGATACACCCACATACCACTGTGGTCTCAACAATCATCACATATCAATACAGTTATGCCCAACATGGCCAAAATTACAGTTATGCCCTACTAACACAATCCGGGCCTACATATATACTAATATACATAGTCATGCATCTCAGATAAACAATTAGTCATATAACATGCTTTAAATCATAACCATGCATTTAACTCATAAAATCACACATAAATCCCATCATGCCCTCCTGACACGCTAATCAAGGCCCTTAAGCCTTATTAGCGGATTTGGGTCGTTACAGTTACCAGTGTTGGTTTATTGTGAGGGTATGGATAGATAAGGGTATTATATGAAAGGCCTAAAGGGTGTTATCCTCTGGTTTTGAGGGAAATTTGGGTTGACTAAGAATTGGTCAGTGGATGGGCAAAGTTAATTCCATCCTTGGTTATAAGAAGATGAGAGATCATGACTAAAGGGTTGTGTTAAGTATTGTGGCAGAAGGATGCCTGGAAATGGTACTCGGGCCGAGGCATTGGCATGATGGGTTGGAAAGAACTCAGATGGTGAATTGATAAAAGAGGTTATAAAGACATGGTTTGAGCTGTGGAGACTGGTAGGCTTATAAGCTTGGTTTGGAACGATAAGGTAACAACAATGTATGTCAATGGGTTTTATGAAATGGGTAAATCATTTCGGGAAATTGATACAGGCAGATGTAGTTGGAAATGATGATGACCCATTTAAGGATTAAACTCTGGAATAGTCCAGAGTACTTGGGCCGCTCCGATGTAAGAACTCATCATCTGTATTTGGATAGCAGAGAGGGCCATGTTGTTTGAAGAACTGTGGAATGATGTATAGAGCATGAATGCCAGAGCTGCAAATAGCAGTGCTTCCTTTGGTGGAGTTTAGTAAGGATAGATTCTCGGTAATCGGAGCAGAAGAACCCCGGATAGTTTTATGGCTCCTGGTTTTGTCAGAAAGGGGGAAAATCTGATTGACAAGATAGTCGTGAGGATAGTGATGGAAATCAGTGAAGTTATTTACTATGCACCAGAGGCAGGAGATGCCATCTGGGAGGATGTCAGGTGAGGGCATGACTTCTACATAGAATGATTCGATATGTTAGGATGGATTCTCCATGGCTAGGGGATGGAAGACTGGAATGCCTTGTTACATTTGAAGTCGAGGCTAGTTTTTCAGAGCTGACCGGTTAACTGGAAGTTCACGTTTCTGGTTATATAACGAGCTAGAAGAGTTCGGTATTGAGAGTGTGTCAAGAAAGAGTCGGACATAAAGAATATGTCTCAAGGTACTTTGCGAGGGGCTGGAAATATTATGAGGAATTAGGAATTTCTGGAAGAGGAGTTGGGGCACAGGTAATAGAGGGGCTCGTGGTGAGAGCAATAGAGCTCGTCATATGGAAGCCTTGGCATGAGTCAGAGTGGGAATAAATTTGTTAAGAAACAACCATGGATAGTGGGGAAAATCAATTGGAATACTCTAGTTGGACGGAATAGAAACTAAGCTGAATAGTAGGGATTCATATAGGTGTACAAAGAAGGACTGGGTATGCTCCATAACTCGGCTACAGATAGGTTCGGTATCAGGGACATTATGAAAGATGATAATGGTTTGACAAGAAAAATTACTGAAGTAGTCAAAGAAGTTTGACCTTAGGGTGAATCAGATAGAGCATCGCACTATGGGAATTGTTAGCATCATCCGATAAGAATAAAGAGTTTAAATGCTCGGATACTAGACAGGACAATGTCTCCAGGAGTTGATCCACGATTTGGTTATCACCAGCTGAGGGTCAAGGAAATAGACATTTTAGGAATCACAACTTATACCGGGTAGGGTGTGATGAATTGGTAACAAAGGTTCTTAATTGATTTAAGCGTTAGCGACTCAGGTAAAGCTCCATGAAGTGTCGGTTTGGTCTCGCTAGGGGTATTCAGAGTAATACTACAAGAAGAAGAGGGGACAAGTATGAAGATGTAACGACCCAAAATCACTAATATGGCTTAAGGGCCTTGATTAGTGTGCCAGGAGGGCATAATTGGCTTATGAGTGAATTTATTGATTTAATGCATGATTACATGATTACATGGGTTACACTCACAAGGTACATTAGGCTTTCGAGCGGACTAGTGTATCCTTGACCAAACAAGCAGTTGTTTATAAGTCAAAAGAGAAATGTTGATTTGAGTTTTCACTTATAAATTTGAGAAACTGTCTTAAAATTAATTTGGAATTAGTCTAACCTACCCTAAGGCTAGTCCATTAATTCTCAAATTAATTAATCATGGAATTAGTAATTATTTTTTTATGTGTTCTTTAATTGTTGCATTCATGCATCATGTTTACTATTCCCAAAAATTACATATATTTATTATATGCATAAATTAATTTTTGTTTATTTATTTATTCCCAGCAACGGTGTCTATTGGAGAATTACACACTGATGCTTTTCTTAGATTTTTGGTTTTTAAACCTGAAAATATGCAACACTAGTTTCGAGGCATTTTGACCATTTTTTCTTATAAGAAATTGATGTCAACTGTTTGTAACAAACCTCCAACAGAACCACCTTTGGCTGCTAGCTATGAAGCAGAAGAAAAATATGTGAATTGGATGAAATCTGATCGGTTGGTACATTATTGCATGCTTTCAACCATGCCTGACGAAACAAAGGAAAAGTATATACACTATGACTCAGCACATGAGATGTGGCAAGCAATGACAAAGGAAGTCTTTGCTGAGTGTCATCGTTTGTAATAAACAAAAAAGGTAAATGAGATTTACATATATTTTTTCAACTTTGAATAGTAGATTCAAATACTATGAATAGAAGATTCAATTTTTGGATAGTAGATTCAAAAATATATGCCACTAATCTATTTTTCTTTGTTTTTCCTTTTGTAGAATTAGAATTCTGAAAAGGAGGAAGAGACTGATGAGGATTTTGATAGCCAGTAAAGCTAGAGGATTTGGAGAGTAGTTTTATTTAGAAATTTTATTGTTAGTTGAACAATATAAATTTCTTTATTTTGTTTTAGAAATTCTAGATTTCTTTGAAGAAAGAAAACTACAGTCTAGAAATTTAATTTATTATTAGTAATTTTGATTATTAATGTTTGGAAACTGTTTTCTATTTTTTCATGACATTTATATCTTTTATTAATAAAGTAGTTATTATTTAAAGAAATTATCTATTTACTTGTTATGCAAATGCTTTGGGATAAACAAATTTACATACTTATAATGAATGACAGATTATTTACTTAATTCTGAATTTTTTAAAACAACTAATCCTAGATCTATCTATTGGATCTCTCCCTCTTTTTGAGTCTTGTCTAGAAGGCAAGATGACCAAGAGACATTTCTCTACTAAAGGTTCAAGAGCTACAGAACCACTCCAGCTGGTACATACAGATGTTTGTGGTCCATTTAATGTACGAGCAAGAGGAGGCTATGAATACTTTGTCACTTTCGTTGAGGATTATTCAAGATATGGTTACCTATACTTAATGCCAAAAAAATCTGAAACTTTTGGAAAGTTCAAAGAATTTCGAGCAGAGGCTGAAAAACAATTAGATAAATCACTGAAAGTTCTTCAATCTGATCGAGGAGGAGAGTTCTTGGATTTTGAATTCGATGACCATCTGTGTGTGTAACGCCCTCATTTCTCATAGATTACCGAGAACACGGCGTTGGATCATAATTCATAAATATTTCTCTTTTATTGAATAAAAACTTGAAAATAAATACATGGATCCATAGTTTTACAAAAAATAAAATAATTGTCTTTAACACATAAATGAGCAACATTTAAATAAAACTTTTTTTTTTAAATAATATGATTTCATAAAAATAAATAAATAGGCCCGCTTGATCTTCCTCGACTATATGGTCCCCACGAGTACATCACGAAGCTCTTAGGTCCCACTCACCACCGGCCTTTCTATCCTTAATTTCCTGAAATAACAACATCATAAGGGGTGAGCCTCTAAGCCCAGTAAGGAAAATACAAACAAGGGTTATTCATATAGTCATACAAACAAACATATCATAAATTTCATAAAAGTCATACCAAAACTTATTAATACTAATCATACAACAATTAACCCTAGATCATATCATAACCTAAACCATATCATAGTCATAAATCATAATCTAAGTCATAATCATAAATCATAAGGCATAGATCATAAATCATAGGTCATAAGTCATAATCATAACTATAGGTCATAGGTCATAAATCATATTCATAACTATGGATCATAATAACAAGTCAGATATAATAAACTGTAACGACCCACTAATCTAGACTATTTGGACCATTAACGAATCTATACATAAAACTTACATTTTTGCGGAAATACCATAATTTTATTGAAACTTGTGGAAACAAAGGTTACTTTCATAAAATAAGTAGGATATGGGTACCCATCGTCTTTAAAACAAAAACAACTTAAAGTAAAAAGGGTTACATAGAAAATGCAGAAAATACATTTGAAACCATAAAAAAACATAAAGAAGACTACATCCTCGAATCGAATAACGCTCGGCCCCTTGACTCCATTCACCATCGATACACATCCTCCAAGCGTCACGAATCTTACCGCCTCTAAAGCTTATTTCCTGCACATAAACAGAAAGGAGTGAGCCTAATGCCCAGCAAGGAAAATCTAACACATAGTCATAAACATAAACATAATTTCATAATAACGTAAAGACATATCATAACACATAATTCACTTATTATAATGGCCATTATTACTTGGGGTCCCATAGACTAAACAAGCATATGCCCATGGGATTAATGGGGTCCTACTAGCTAAGTAGGTCATATGCCCATAACCCATTTGGGGTCTTGTTAGTCATATGGGTCATATGCCCAAGCCTACAAACATACACATATACATATCATAACACTTTTAATAACATAAAACATATAGATAACATAAGCACATAACATATTAATTCTAGCCTATTTTCCTTACCAAAGTTACCGGGATAAAATGGACTGAGTTAGGACTTTTGGAACACTCCTAAAACCATAATGAACAAGAGTGAGTCTAAAGAAAGGAGATGAAATGAAAGAGAATAGGAAGACTAAACCATTAAAAGAAAATATGCTTACCAACTTATATGCTTAAGAGCTTGGATTCCCTAACCAAAATAAGAATAAGGTTAGGGGATTGAGTAGAAGGTTTTGAGAAAGGAAATAACATAAAATACAGAAAGGAACTAGAGTTTTGGGTTTACCTCAAAGATTGCAAGATCGATCTAACCTCCACCGAAATACTATAGAACTCACTTCCCAAAGTGTTTGATAAGCTTATGATGTTTAAGCTTATAGTTTTTCCCAAACCAAGTGTTTACACTCTCACACTCACTTAACACTAGCAGCTTCTGAACTTAGAGCAAATGGTGAAAAATGGCTGGGTACTAGGTCCTATTTATAGAGTTTGGGAATGAAAGTATCTTGATTTTACTTGAATAAAAATAATGGCTTTTTAGATGAAAATCATTTGAATAATCGTTCAGCAGAGGCTGAAGACTCGTTCAAAAGATGCTGGACTGTTGAAGAAGTTTGAATGGCTGAAAGGAAAAGAATTCAAAAGTATTTGAATTCATGCTGGAGGAGGCGATATATCGCCCCCTGTAGGCGATATATCGCCTGGGCCAGTATGCCCGAGGCGACCGTGCTTCGTTTCGTGTTTTCCGTATCTACGTGCTGCGACATATCGCCCCCTATAGCTGCGATATATCGGCACACGCTGAATATTTAAACACGAAATTACACATTTTTAGCTAAGTTTGAATGGAGTAAACAGCCTTGACTAAGCCTTCAACGTACTAAAAGCTGCTGACTGACCCTATAACATTCAAACTTTACTCCTTATTATATTTAATCCTCAAAAATCTTTAATCCTTAATCACCATTCATAACATGTGCTTAAAATCCTATTGGTTGATATCTAAACCTTATAGTATAAAATATATAATCCTTAATATCAGTCACATTAATCAAACCTTAGGTTAACTTAATATTCTTAAACTATAGATTAAACTTAGAAAATCTATAAGTACTACTATGAGTGTCCAAATAATTCCCGGTCTGAACCAAAAATCCACAGTAACAATGATAATACTAAACATACTATCATACTATTATCTATCTTAGCTAAGTAAAGTTCTTGGACTCTACATAAACAGATAAGGGCTTATACAGGGGGTGGCAATTAAGCCCTGGACATAAATCCGTCATACACTGGACATCACTTAGGTCCGTCATAAAGTTTTGGCACCGAGCCTACCAGACATAGTTCGTCATACATCATTGGACACCTTAGGTCCAGACACACTTACCCCTTTATTGTACCTGAAATGTTAGGTCATACAAACATAAACTATATCATAAACTACATAAACTAAGTCATAATACTAAACTACCTAATTTTCCTTACCAAAAACCGGAATATTGGAGACAAGAGCGGGATTGAAACTCCTAAAACCAAACATAAAGAAACCATAAGTTTCCTAAAGAAAAATAAGATGAAGAGAAGATCTAAACCATCGAGATAGAAATTTACTGAAAACCTTATGTCTCAAATAAATTGAACACCTAACCAAAACTAACTATCACAAGTTAGGATTTGAAAAAAATGAAAGAATAATAGAAACTATAGTGAACTAAACCTGAAGATAAAGAATACCTTGGATATCTTAAAACCTCGATCAATACCTCGAACACAGAAATCACACAAAAACTTACTTCCCAAGTGTTTATAAAAGCTTTAGATTTGATAGCTATAACCCCAAAACCCTAGTGTTTCTCTCTAGAACGAACTTAGCAGCTTGGAGGCTCTGAACTATGCTTGAGAGATGATGAAAATGTCTGAGTGAAGGGTCCTATTTATAGAGTTCAAGGAGTGAAACTAACTCCCATTTTAGTGAATAAATAAATGATTAAAAATGAATAAATTTGAATTATCTGTTCAACAGATGCCCAAAACTCGGTCAAAAATGTTCAGGAACGAGTCAAGGTTGTTGAGGGTTGTTTCTAGTTCAGAATTCTACGAAAATTCAAAAATGGCAACTAGAGCCGATATATCACCTAGGGTAGGCAATATATCACCCCTACCATGATCTTGAGGGTCCGTGGTTTCGTTCGTGTGAAGTCGATGTGTTTTCCGTATCAATTATAGGCGATATATCGGCCCTTACAACTGCGATATATCGGCATACGCTGATATTTCAAACACGTTTTTGCACATTTCAGGATAATTTGAAATTGATTAAAGCTACTTTGACTGAGTAAAACGTGATCCTAACAGATAATGGAGGGTTCTAGAGCTTCTAGATCTTTCTTTTAATTAAAATATTCATCAAAAATACATAAATCCTTAATAAACATGCTTGCGACAAGTGTCGCGTTCTTAATTATTCTATCAAACCTTAGGTTATAATAAATAATATTTCTAGGACTATATTCATTAATAAAACCTTATGATAAAATTAATATTTCTAAACATTAGGTTAATATCTCTACTACTACTACTACTACTACTACTACTACTACTACTACTACTACTACTACTACTACTACTACTACTACTACTACTACTACTACTACTACTACTACTACTACTACTACTACTACAATAAATAATATTTCTAGGACTATATTCATTAATAAAACCTTATGATAAAATTAATATTTCTAAACATTAGGTTAATATCTCTACTACCACCACCACCACCACTACTACTACCGCTGCTACTACTGCTGCTGCTGTTGTTACTCCTACTGCTGTTACTACTACTGCTATGACTATCTAGCTAAGTAAAATTATGGGACGTTACAATTCTCCCTTGCTTAAAAGAATTTCATCCTTGAAATTTACGTACCAAACATCTCGGAATACCGCTCCCTTATATATTCCTCCAATTCCCACGTGGCCTCTCTTTCAGTGCTATGGCTCCATAAGATTTTAACTATAGGGACACTTTTGGACCTTAACTCCTTAGTTCCCCGTTACAGAACGTGTACTGGCTGTTCTTCATAACTGAAATCTTGCTTTAACTCTAGAGCCTTGTAATCGAGCACATGGGATGGATCTTATATATATTTTCTCAACATCGATACATGAAAAATGTTAGGCGTTTTAGCTAATGATGGCAGGATAGCCAACCGATATGCTACATGCCCTACTTGGTCCAATATCTCAAAAGGACCTATAAACCTCGGGCTTAACTTTCCTTTCTTTCCAAAACGCATAATCCCCTTCATCGGAGAAACTTTGAGAAAAACTTGATCGCCTACTAAAAACTCAACATTCCGCCTCTTAGCGTCGACATAGCTCTTCTGACGACTTTGAGCGGCAATCATTCGTTGTATTATCTTTTCTACTACCTCAATTTCTTCTCTTACAGCCTCAGGTCCTAAATATCGTCTTTCACCGACCTCATCTCAATGAAGTGGTGATCGACATTTCCGTCCATATAGCATCTCATAAGTTGCTATGCCTAATGTTGCCTAATAACTTTTGTTGTAAGAGAATTCTATCAATGGAAGATACTTGCTCCATGATCCTGAGAAGTCTAAAGCACACGCCCTCAGCATATCTTCTAATATTTGTATGGTACGTTCTAACTGACCATCGGTTTGTGGGTGAAATGTCGTACTTAATTTTAACTTAGTGCCCATTGCACGCTGTTGACCTTTCCAGAACTTTGAGGTGAAAACCGATCCTCTATCGGAGACTATCGTCTTTGGAACTCCATGTAGTCTTACTATCTCTACCACCTAAAGCTCTGCGTACTGCTCAGCGTTATAAACTGTTCTTACTGGCAAGAAGTGAGTAGATTTCATGAGTCTATCTACTATCACCTAGACAAAGTCATGGTGCTTGGTGGTCCTTGGTAATCCCGTTACGAAGTCCATCGCTATATCTTCCCATTTCCATTCGGGAATCTCTAATGGTTGCAAAGTTCTAGCGGGTCTTTGATTTTTAGCCTTAACTTGTTGACACGTAAGACATTTTGCTACAAATTCTGCTATGTCTTTCTTCATCCCCAGCCACCAGTACATTGTCTTGATATCGCTGTACATCTTGGTCGATCCCGGGTGAAGTGAATACAGAGTAGTGTGTGCTTCCGTCATAATACTTTCTCTTAATCCTCCACTTTCTGGCACACATACTCGGTTCCTATATCGTATCATGCATTCTTTTGTCAAGGAGAAATCAACATTTTTTTAGCTTTGTAGCACTGCCTTCATCTTAAGAAGAAACTCGTCTTCTTGTTGTTTCTCCTTTATTTCTTCCATTAGTGTTGACTTGATCGTGAGGTCAGCTAGTTTTCTAGTTATTAGCTCAATTCCGGACCTCTTAATATTGTCTTGAGCTAGCTGACCTCACGATCAAGTATTGTCTGCGTAAAGAAGTACTTTAGTTCACCGAGGAGAAGTTGTAGTTATGAAGACTGCTTCAGAGCATAATCTTGTAGATACTTTCACAAAGACTTTATCTATGAAATCTTTTAAGGAGCATGTAAGAAACATGGGAATGAGAGAGGTGCCTCATTTGGTTTATGGGAAGTGGGAGATTTTTGGGAATTGTGTCTTGAAATCATATGTAGTAGACATTGTTTTTAAGAAATAAATAAATAAATTGAATTTGGTATGCATATATTTTATGGACTATATTATTCTGTGATAATATAAGTAAATATCAGAAAAATTCCAAAGTTGATATATGTAATCTCAACCACGTATTGGTACGGGAGGATTGTGCTTGAGATAAACGAACTTGAATAGTTCGCAGTAAAATAAAGTTATGAAATCTTTAGATTAATTACTGCAAGTACGGTCCACTAGTATTATGAATACATGTGATCTAGATTCGGATTGCTAGTGTAGTAGGACACTTTAGTGGAGGTACTTTATACATTAGAGAATATATAGAACCGGACCAGATATGTTTATTAATACTTAGTTAGATACCGTTTCGAAATATTAATTAAATATATCATCTGATGATCATATACAAATAGATCTTAATCTTGAAGTTACTATGAACTCCTATTTATGTTATATGAGTTCTTTGATTCACCCGTTAGAGTTTGTCAGAATGATCAGACTAGAAACTTTTGTTTTGGGAACTCATTAATGTAAATGGATGGGGACATAGTATACAGATAAGGAATCTATACCTTCTCGTAAGAGAATGAATAATGGTTCTCTTAAAGGTTAACTTTTGGGACTGAAAGGTTATTGTGCTAAAATTCATAATTTGGTTATGAATTAACTTTCACTAGTAAAGTCGATGGTACTTAAGGAAACAAGATATAATTAAAAGGGTAAAACGGTAATTTTATTCCCGGTTAATTATGAACCATTATTAGAGGGTTAGTTTATATGTAATTATTATATCAATGGTCGCTTTATTGTTATAAAGTACTCAGTAAATGAAATGTCTATAATTACAAGAGTGCAATCTCATATTTATAGTGGAGTAATCATGAGCTTAATAAATTAATATTATTTAATTAAAGAGTTTAATTAATAATCACAAATTTATTGGAGCTTGGAATTATAGGTCCATAGGTCCCCACAACGTCTCTATCAGCACTATTTAAGGCAAGAGTTGATATAAATGGTAAAATGGTAAAAATGCATATTTTAGAAGAATTTTGTTCTTCTGGCCAAATATGCAATTATGTGATAATAGTGATTAATTAATTAATTACAAATTAGTTGTAATTATCAAAATTAATTAATAATTCATTATTATATAATTTTTGAAATTATAATAAAATGAATATTAAATTTTCAAAATTAATATTTAATTAAAATTAGTTTAAATTAGTTAGTAGAATTAATTAAATATCTTTATTTGAGTGAGATATAATAATCTGATAAGTTCAAATTGGATTTGAATTTAAAAAGATTAATATTTATTCAAATAATTAATTATATGTGATAATTAGTTAAAAGGATAATAGATTCAAATTTGAATTAATTATCAAGTTGTTGGATTTTATTTGATAAAGTAGTTTGACTAAATAATTAAATAATTGTGGAAAAATCACATTCTCCTATTTTATAGGGTATTGCGCAACACATAGAGTCCCTGGCTGTGTGTGGCGTGCCGCTATAGAAATTAGGGAATGGATATTTCACTTTTATTTATTTAATTAATTAATTAATGAAAAATTCAAAAAGATAGTTTTGATATTTTCATTAATAAGATAATTAATTAATTAAAAGATAAATTGTAATTGGTTACATATTTATTTTTTAAATTTAAATATTTTCTATATAAATTAGACTTATCAGAAAATAACATACATACTCAATACTCAATTATTCTCTCTAAGAAAAGAACGATACTTTCCATCTCTCCCTGAAAAGATACAGAACCAATCTCAGACCTATTATCTTGATCTCATGTGTTGAGTACATCAAGTTGAATCAGAAATATACCATCATTTATTCTCTAAGTTCCCACACACTTCTTGAGGTGTAGAGAATGTTGTGGAAGTTCTTGGTGTGAGTACCTGGGAGCAGCTTGGATAGAAAGATCGTTTATTTTACGAAAAATAGCAAGGACACTTGATAGGCATCAAGAGGTATGTTCTTTATTATTTTCTTGTTTATGATTAATGTATGTATATTAATGGATCCACATATTTAAAAGTAGTTTAAATTTGTTACAAAAATTTTTGTTGTACACTGGGGCAACCCATCACACAATTCTGATGCGTATTAGGAAACTTGTTCCTAACATGTAATTCTTTCATCCCCTTCTCTAGGATGCTAACCAGTCGTTCCTCGTAACTCAGGTCTTTCTGAAGTGTTAACTTATCATACATGAGAATGTGGGATGGGTCTGACACATACCTATGCAACATCGAGATGTGAAACACATTGTGGCTATTTGCTAGAGCTGGCGGAAGGGCTAATCTATATGCTATTGGTCCCACCTTGTCCAATATCTCAAAAGGACCTATAAACCGGGGACTGAGTTTGCCTTTCTTCCCAAACTGCTTCACTCCTTTCATAGGAGATACTCTTAAAAAGACTTGATCTCTGACTTTGAATTTCACATCTCACCGCTTTGCATCCGCATAACTCTTTTGTCGACTCTGAGCAATGATCATACATTTTCTAATTAGCTTCACTACATCTTGAGCCTCTCTAACAGCTTTGGGTCCAAGAAGTTTTCTTTCTCCTACCTCGTCCCAATTTAATGGCGATCGGAATTTCCTTCCATAAAATAGTTCATAGGGTGCCATACTGATCGTTTCCTGGTAGCTATTATTGTAGGAGAACTCTATAATTGGAAAATACTTACTCCATGATCCTCCGAGTCTAGTACATAAGCGCGCAACATATCTTCTAAAATCTATATGGTACGCTTGGACTGACCGTCAATCTGAGAATGAAATACTATACTAAGACTTAGCTTGGTACCCATGGCTTGCTGCAAGCTTCCCCAAAATCTTGATGTAAACATCGATCCTCTATCGGATACTATGGTCTTATGGATTCCATGCAGTCGTACAATTTCTCGAACATAAATGACTGCGTACTGGTCTACAGTGTATGTAGTATTGACAGGCAGGAAGTGAGCTGACTTGGTGAGTCTATCCACCACAACCCAAGCCGAGTCGTGTTGCTTATTTGTTTGTGGTAATCCTATCACGAAGTCCATGGCTATGTCTTCCCACTTCCATTCCAGAATACTAAGTGGTTGTAATAAGCCTGCGAGTCGCTGATGTTCCGCCTTCACTTGCTGGCATATAAGGCATTTGGACACATATTTTGCTACATCTTTCTTCATTCCCGACCACCAATATAGTGTTTTAAGGTCGTGAGTCATCTGGGTCGACCCCGGGTGAACTGAGTATGGGGTAGTGTGTGCCTCTTCTAAAATCGTCATCTTAATTCCATAGTCATTTGGCACGCACACCCGACCCTTATGTCTCTAGTTACCTTGTCCTGATATAGAGAAATCTATAGTTTTTCCTTCTTTGACTGCAGCCACATGCGATACTAACGTGTCATCATGCCCTTGCCCGATTCGTATATCATCCAGTAAACTTGACTGGATGGACAAGTTCACCAGTTGACTATTGACTATATCTATCGTGGCACTAATCAGCTCTTGCTGAAGCGGCTTTTCAATTCCGGATAATGCTGCCAGATTTCCGTAACTCTTCTGACTTAACGCATCTGTAACTACATTCGCTTTTCCTGGGTGGTACAGTATTTTGCAGTCATAATCCTTTACTAGTTCTAACCACCTGTGCTGCCTCATGTTGAACTCCTTCTGTGTGAATAAATATTTTAAGCTTTTGTGGTCGTATAAATCTCACACCGTTCTCCATAAAGATAGTGGCGCCAGATTTTCAATGCGAAGACCACCGCTGCAAACTCCATATCGTGTGTTGGATAGTGTTGCTCGTATTCCTTCAGCTGCCTTGAGGTGTAGGCTATCACTTTGTCATTTTGCACACAGCCTAAACCTTGCTTGGACGCATCGCAATATACTACAAACTTGTCGTTAGGTGTTAGTACACAAAGTACTGGTGTTGAGCATAATTTATCTTTAAGCAACTAGAGGCTCTCTTGACATTTATCTGTCCAGTTAAACTTTTGTTGTTTTTGGGTCAGGTTGGTAAGTGGAGTGGTTATCTTAGAAAAGCCTTCTACAATTCTTCGATAATAGTCTGCTAGCCCGAGAAAACTTCTAACTTCTGACACATTCTTAGGTCTTGGCCAATCCTTCACAGCCTCTACCTTAGTTGGGTCTATTGCGACTCCATCCTTGGATAATATATGGCTGGGGAATGCTACTTGTGATAGCCAAAATTCACATTTCTTGAACTTGGCATAAAGTTAATGCTCCTTTAGTCGCAACATGGTCAGTCTTAAATGTTCCTCGTGCTCAAATTCGTCCTTGGAGTACACCAATATATCTTCTATGAACACTACGACAAATTTTTCCAAGTAGTCCTTGAAGACCTGATTCAATAAATCCATAAATGCGGCTGGAGCGTTGGTAAGACCAAAACACATAACTAGGAATTCGTAATGTTCGTATTGAGTCCTAAAAGTTGTCTTTAGTATATCCTCTTCCCTTACCTTGAGCTGGTGATAACCACATCGTAGATCAATCTTTGAAAATACAACCGCTCCTCAGAGTTGATCAAATAAGTCGCCGATCGAGGGTAGCGGGTACTTGTTCTTAATTTCCACCTTGTTTAGCTCGCGATAATCGATACACATCTGCATGCTTCCATCCTTCTTCTTCTTCAAAAATATCACTGGTGCTCCCCATGGCGAATGGCTCGGTTTGATGAAATCCAAGTCTAAGAGCTCTTGTAACTACATTTTCAACTTCTTGAGTTTGGTAGGTGCCATCCGGTATGGTTCCTTTGAGATAGGTTCGATTCCCGGTACTAGTTCGATTGTGAAGTCGATTTCTCGAGTAGGGGTAACCCTGGTAAGTCGTCAGGAAATATCTCTGGAAATTCCTTTATAATGCGGACATCTCCAACCTTTAATGGTGTTTCTTGTGCCACATCCATGACGCTTGCTAAGAATGTGTGACATCCTTTCTCTATCATCTTCTGAGCATTGAGAGGTGAGATAAGTGGTGATCGTAGTCCTGAAACCTTTCCCATAAAAAATAGTTTCTGACCGTCAGCAGTTTCGAACTTCACTTGCTTGTGTCTACAGTCGATGGTTGCGCCATGCCTTGCTAGCAAGTCCATGCCCAGTATTACATCAAAGTCCTTGATCTCTAGCTCTATCAGGTCTCCTTCTAGTTTCGTACCCTCAACTTTGATCGGCAATCCTCGTACTATTCGTGATGATAGAAATACTTCGCCTGAAGTTAATTCCGAAACAAACCTAGTTCTAAATCTTTCACAAGGTTTGTCTGATTTCTCTATCATTCCTAATGAGATATACGAGTGTGTTGCTCTCGAATCAAACAATACTGAACATATATTATCGAGGATAGGAAGCTGACCTGTGACCACCTTGTTACTAGCTTCGGCTTCTCCCTGGGTCAAGGCAAAGACTCTGGTTGGAACCATCTTGCTGTCCTTCTTTTCTTCTGTTTTGAGCTACGGACATTCCTTTTTCCGATGACCTTCCTGACCACAATTGAAACAACCCTTGGTGTTTGCATGACACTGGTTGTCTTTTCTGGCATTTGGAGTATTGAGTGTATTTCACATAACCCGACCTATTATTACCGTTATTAGATCGTGCTCTTTTGTCAGCATCGACTTGCTTATTATCATGATGCTTTCTTTTTTGCCCATTATTTCTATGCTGGTTGTTGTTATTGTCGTTTTGACCATTTTGAGTCTGACTCTAGTGCTTGGGTTCAGACTTGTTGGCCTCTTCCTTACTAACATTTGCTTGGAGCCTTTCCTTCTCTATAGTCGTTTCTAAGACATCGACATAAGAAGTGGTTCCAAGATTTTCCAGCTTGACTCCTAACTCAATCTTGGGTCTGAGTCCCCTGGTGAACTTGGTAATCCTCAAGAAATCGGTTGGGACCAACTCTGGTGCGAACTTGGCTAGACGATCGAATTATCGAGCGTACTTGACTATTGTTAAATTTCGCGGCTTCAGATTGGAAAACTCTTCCACCCTCGTAGCGATGACTTCTGAGTTGTAGTACTTTTTGTGAAACAAATCTGGTCCAAGTCATGGTGGTGATATCATGAGTCTGCTGTACCAATTCCCACCAGATTCTAGCATCCTTTTTCAGTAGAGAGGAAACACAGGATATGCGATTTGCATTGCCGAGGTTCATGTGTGCTAGAATAGGCTCTACATTCCTGAGCCATTCTTCTGCCTCAAATGGGTCGGTTGTCCCTTCATAGTTTGGAGCATGCTGCTTACGGAAATTCTCATAGATTGGCTCTATGTACTGAGCTGGATAAGGTGCATAGTTTGCCACCGGCCATCCCCCATATGGATATCCTATGTTCTGCCCTTGCTGGAGTGCTTGAGCCGTTGGCTGAGGTTGTGGCTGAGGCTATTGTTGTTGTTGCTGCAGTAGTTCTTCCACTTGTTGCCATAACTGGATCATCTCAGCAGTGTTGTCAACTAGTGGTGGTGCATTTCTATTAGCAGCAGCATTGGTCGCACGCGTTCCCCTTCTTTGGACTGGAGGGGCTTCATGAGTCTCGTTGGCAGTGCTGGGGGCATTGCCATTCGTGCATGCAATCCTTCATAGCGACATCTTTAGTAAAGTTCTAACAGTTGAGAAAACACATTAGAACTTACCCTAATAGGTTCGAAGGCAAACCTTAGTCTAAGCAAACATAACTCGGACCTATCAATTATGATTTATTATGAAAAATTATGTAAGCCATCTTTATAAATTAGGGTGTGTTTCTATACTTAGACTATTAAACCACCTTTACTATTTTCTAAGTCTGTTTCTAATTAACCTATATGACTTAATTCTCAGGCTCGAAACTCGTCGTTGTTCCAAAGTTAACCATATTGAGAGAGGACTGGGATCAGTAAAATCGTTCCCACTACTATGGCTCCCTAAACTCTCAATACAGAACCCGGTGCATTGATTTGTATCCACCCTCACTGAACTCAGTAATTATTTATTGAATTTATTATAAATTTATTATGATTGTAAAATAAAATCAAACTCGTACATGCAATTCAAAAATAACAACTTTATTCATTTGGAAAAAGATTTTCACTTATTACAATCATAAATTCAAAATAAATAAAGAAATTATACTAATAATAATCTAGGGTAAAATTTCTAAAAATCAGGATCTTCTACATTTGACCCTTCAGCTAACATATCATAATTTATTTCCTCATAATCATCATTACTATGAGCCTCGAAACTACCTCGGGGAATGTAGAGCACCAATTTTTATTTATTTATTCAAATTTTATGCTTTTAAATTATTTAATTGTTAAGTGTTGTGAATAATTTTATTTATTTGTTTAAATTAATTGTTAGAATTGTTTGATAGAATTTTTGTGAATTTAATTGTTAATTGTTAATTAATTAATTTATTTTAATATGTGAATAATTGAGTTTTGGTTGAATGCACCAAGGTGCATGGTAGGTAGTGATACACCCTAGTTATTAAGTGTGTGCATGTGCATGGTTGCATGGTGCACTTGTGTAGAATTTTCTACACACTTTATATAGTTTCCTTATATTAGATTTATTTAATAATTTAATTAAAAAATAAAAATAAATAAATAAAGAAGAGGAAAGGAGAAGTGGTGTGTAGCATGGTGGGAAAGGAGGGATTTCATTACCATTTTTTTTGGGTGATTTTAGATAGAATAGGAAAAGATGTTGTCATCTTTATTTCCTACCAATTAAGATAAAATCAAATAAAATTAAAATAAAAGAAAATAGACACAATTAGAAAACTTACCAATTTTTTTCCTTAGGCTATTTTGGCTAGGTTAGAATAAAGAAGGAAGGAAAAAGGGGAGAGAGCATTATGCTCCTTGGGCTGGCATGCAAGAGAGAAGAGAGAGAGAGGGAGAACGCGCAATTAGAGAGAGAGAGAGAGAGAAGATGAAGAAAGAAAAGAGAAGAAGAGGATTTTGAAGGTCTTGGGTAAGTGTTCATAAGTTTATGGTTTGAATTCTCTTTGTTTTGATTTTTGAAATCCTTAGGAGAGTTTGATCAAAGGTAGTGGCCATTGTTTTGGTCCTTGAGTTCTAGCAAGAGAGGTAAACCCGTCTTTGGGTCTTATGGTTTTGTTGTTCCTACCTGACTTCGAGCCAATTGGATGGCTGTTTCGAGAGTGACCATGCCATCCCTCTGTCGACGGTCCATGTCTGCTTACTGCTCACTCAGCTTCTGACGCTGGCGTTCTATTTCTCTCTGCTGCAGCGCCATTGTCTCCGCAGCATTCTCCTGATTGGCCCTCAAATTAGCCAACTCATCCTGCAACACCCCTAGTGTTGCCCTCAACGTTTCCGAATCTAACTCCTCCTCTTCAAACTACAAATGTGGTTCATTCTCAGCCACATTTGGGGGAGGAGGTTGGGATGATGCAGCGCCAGCGGTCTGTCCAGTCCTCTTGGATGTCTTCGCCATTAGATTTTCTTACAGTTTTTTATCAATCTCTCAACAAAAGCACCAGAATGTTGACTCTCGATTTGGCCAATGACACGGAGTCTAATATACAATAGGAAATGAGACAACAATTAAGAGTTTAATCTAATTGAAAAGAAGAAAACACCAACGATTTATAGTGGTTCAGCCCCAAAGAATGGTAATGACCTACGTCCACTTAGTGTTATTATTAATATTGAGTCCCAACGCCATGATCAAAGAACTAGGGTTCTCGAGTTTCACAAACCTTGGGAGAATTACGATAAGACGATGGATAATCGCACTATAGGCTTTCTCTCTCAATATTCAGGAAAAAGATCTCCAGATCAAAAGTCCCCTCCTTGAGCTATTTCATGCATATTTATAGGCTCAAGGGGGGTTACATGGGCCATTGGGCCTTAACTCTCCTTAATATCCGTGTATCAAGGTAATAAAGATGAAATAATAAATATAATTATTACACGATCACAATCTCATAAGGGAATAAACCGAATCATACGACGAGCCTGGTCGTACCTAATAGTCATTCTTGATGAAGCAATGTGTAGCTGGTCGATAACCGAACAACACTTTTTCACTTCAACTCTGCCACGTGTCAACCACATGTGAGAAATCCTTGCCACGTCATCAGCAGCCATTTTTGGGTAAACATTTGCCCCCCAAGTTTACTTTACTGCGACCAGCATAAAGTAAACGTAGGTGTCTGACCTTTCGTATGCCCCATAAAACCTGTTAGAGCTGTCATGCCTCTTCGAAAAAAGCAACCAATCATGTCCAATCAAGTCTTTTCGGTTTCCCAAAAACTTGTCTAATAGCTATTACACTTCCCCATACTTTGAAAACAATAATTCATGATTACCTCTTTTATGGTGTCCCAGTCACTATAAATAATACCCCAAATTCACCTTTTAACTTTTTACTTTTCACTCATCATCTCCTTCTCAAGAACTCCAAAGAACTTCAACCTTCAGAGCCTAGAAATCCCAGGAGCTTTCATCACTGATCTAAGGAACTTCCGTTCAGACGCTCAAAGTTTTCGTTTTCATACTCCACCTTTCATCCAAGTAAGTTTTACAAACCTTTTAGTTGTTTGAGTTGCCATGCAAAGTTTTTTCTTATTCGTTTCGTATCTAAGTTCTTGACTATTCTTGACCGAAACTGTCTTGGGATAAATGGGTATGTTGATTGATGCTTGATAAGGTAGTGAAAAAACACTTCATAGGAGTTAGGAGTCAGTTTGGTAGTTGAGAGTGTAGATTTAGGGCGTAAAATCGAAGTAAAAATTTGATTTTTAAGCTAGTTGAAAAACTGGGATTTTCCCGCCCTCTCGGAGTCAAAAAAGTTTTCTCTGAAAAAACTTTTTACTTTTGCTTTTTAATCTGTTTCTCAAACTGCTCGTAAGAGACTTCGTGTTTTTTCTAGAATGCTGGTGGTCGTATAAAAGCTTAAATTTTATATGCGAGCAACGTTATTCTCACTTTCAACACAAGTCTTTAGACTCCAAGTTCTCATCTCCCCTTTTCTGTTCGCAGATTTTGATGCAAGATCCGTGGGGAGGTGAGAGACCAATTGAAAATGACCTGCTCGCTTAACTGCTCGTGGACATAGAACAACCGTCGTTACTTATTCCGGACATCCCTTTTTCTCGAACTCCACCTAACAAACCTCATTCAAACCTTTCAGCCATGGGTAGAGTAAAATCCGCTGCCCAGAAAAAGAAAAATAAACCTTCTGAACACTAGTCTGCTCCACATGCAGAAATTCCCTCGACCAGCGCTAGAGTTGAGAGTACTCCCGAGCCAGGAATCCTAGCTCAAGCCCAACTTCGAAGTGCCACTTTACTGGATGTCGAATGGTATGTCGCCCCTCCTAGTCGAGTAACGATTAGGATGATCGCCAACTATATCAAGAAGTATGGGCTTCCTGGGGTGACGCTAGTCCAACCTACCAGAGACCAAAGGGTGAATCTGCCTGGAGGCGCGTATTGCGCCTGGTCGAGATATCATATCAAGGCAGGAGCGATCTTGCCTCTCCATCCTTTTTTCCAAGGAGTGGCCAATTAACTTGGGGTCGCTCCTTTTCAAATCACCCTAAACAAATATAGAATGCTCTCTGTACTCTATATCCTTTATAGTCATAAGAAGTGGCCGGTCCCCACGCCACACGAGGTCAACTACCTGTTCGACCTAAAATTCAACCTCAACCAAGAAAACACGAGTTGCACTTTCCTGACTGCCACCAGGAAACAGGTCGCACTTTCCTGACTGACACCACTTTTATTTTGAAAGTGGGGAAGTACCATCTAGAGTACTTTCTGACTGCTGATATGGTCATGAACAACTTAGTCTTCACACAAGGAGGTAAAGTCTTTGCACCACTGGTCGTATATTTTTTTTCTTTGATTCTTCCTGCATTTCCCTTAGAAATTTAGTGCATTTTAGGCCCCTGGTTGCGACCAGCCCCCACTCTAGACATGGAGGTCCGATCAGCCCTCCTGGCCAACATGACCGACATAGATAAAAGTGTCAAACAGCTGGTCACAGAGGCCAATCTGAGACTGGTCGGCCTTTTGGCTCCTCACCAGAATATGAGGGAATCTACTGCGGGGAGTGCCACCGGCACTGAAGTCCCTGACCAACAGCAAGATGTGTCACAACCTCCTCTGAGGAGGGCAACTGGGGTGACCATCAACGAACCAACTGGCGCCCCATGAACTGCTGCTGCACCAGCCCCTCTAGGGAAGGGAAAAAAGGCCACAAAGCCTATTCTTGAGTCGTCGAACAAGAACAGTACTAATTTTACGCTTTTAGATTGTCTGCCAATTCCCTGTCACCTCTTCGACGGGGATGGCAACTTTAAATACCCTCCTACTTTAAATTCAAACTTCTTCAGACCAGAGAGTGAGTGTAGCACTAGTAAAGTAAATAGTGTAGCGACCAGTAATTATTGCTCGGGTATTATACTTTAAATTTCTCTGCCCTTGTTTCCTAAACTTAGCGAGTTCCTTTTATTATATTGACTGACTATTCACTTGTTTCTTTTTGCAGACATGCCTACCGAACGTGCCTTTGATTTGTACACCAAATCGGCGAGCAAGAAAAAGTCCCACAGGCGCCAGTCTGGGGAGGGCTGCAGCGATCCCCCTGCGAAGAAGTCTTGAACAGACAACCCTCATGCGCCTACTCCAACGAAGGAGACAACTCCTTGACCAGCTCCTGCATGGGAGGCAACTCCTCCAACTCCAACAAACCCAGATCCTCCATCTCCGGTCGGACAGACTCCTCCTCCAGCTCCAGTCGACCCTACGCCTCCAACATCCACCTTCCAGCATTCGGCTGGTCGCCGAGAAGAGGCCTCGAGAGATGACCTCACAGGTGTGGTGCTCAACTCAGCCAAAGATAGGCTACGAAAATAACAAAGCACCGACGCATCCGGAAGGCAATCCAGGAGACTGACTCTATGGGGGTCGACCAAGTCCTCAACCACGCACTGAACGAAGTGTTCGCTCTAAGTTGTTTTCTTTATTGTACTTCATGAATTTTCTTTTTAACTTGCTCTTATTTATAGCCTTATCTTTTTTTTTATCGCAGGGGGTGCTTACCCTTACTTCTGGCTGAATGTTTTCGAGGACACAGAATGCTCAATTCGAAAAGAGACTTAGCAATCAGCTTAGTGCTGCTGAGGCTCGATATACTGAGCAACTCAAGGCGACAGAAGCTTCCTATGCCGAGCAGCTGGAGGCGGTCAAGGTGAAGCAAACTGAGGCAAAGCACCTTGAGGTGCTGCAGGTGACTGAGGCCAAAGTCGCTTCTCTTGAAGAAGAGGTGAAGAGGAAGGATGCGAGTATTGCCAAGATCACTGCATCCAAGGAGCAGTACAAGGAGGTCTCGCTCAATAATTACCGGGAAGCCCACAAGCTTCAAGATGAGCTGGAGATAAGCCGCAAGGAAGTTGCTGCTCTGGAGGAACAGAATGCCTGCAACCTTGAAGACTATGAAGGGGGCATCGTTCGAGTGTTTCTACTTGTTCTGGAAAAACAACCCCAATGATAACTTCTCTTATCTTCCAGACCCTATCAGGGAGGCGAAGCTGGCTAGGTGTGTTGCTTGCCTGGAGGAAGAAACAATTCCAAGGTCTCCAGAGATTTCTCTAGCAACCGGCATCGAAGGCGTCCGAGAAGAGGCTGGGGATGCAGTTGACCAGCAGCAGCAGAAGTCACCACAAGACCCCCCGACAACCTCATGATTTTATCTTTTTCCTTTACTTTTGAATTACATGGCCTATGGGTCATGATGTAAAAACAATTTTATTTATGTTTTAACTTTTATTGTTGCATGGGCTGCTTTTTTCTTTTAATCGAACAATTACATCCGAGCAACACTGCACGCGGTGTAAAAGGTTTCTTTTTGATATTATAATACTTGCATTTTATTATAACATTTGTTCGCATGACCAAACTTAGCATAGTACTTTGGATTGATTTAACAAAATACAAAAATTTTGAAAAATACTCTAAGTACCTTAGCATGCTTTCACTTATTTTGCTCATGTGTATACATACCTTTCGATATGTTTTGCTTACTAGATGCCTTATATGCCCCTCAAGTGATTGAGGGGCTTTAGGTCCTTAGTCACTTGCCTTGACCAGAACCTATTCGAACATTACTGCTCGAAGCAAAATAATTAAAATGATAATACAGCAAAACAACACACATAATGAGAAAATACTTGTAATAAATACAATAATTGGCAAGAATGACTGGCTGCGCACAGTCCCTTATATTTCTCATATTAAAAGGGCAAAACGTGTCTATACGAGTGATCAATTAAGAACTTACACTTGTAAGCGATTAGTCATATAAAGTGACCAACCCTTTTTCATAACTTGTAAAAAGTAAAATTAATACAAGCCAATCCTTTAAGAAGAATTGTTTATTGATAGTACTTGTGTAGGTGTTCTCCATTCCAATAGCGAGGAATGAGATACCCGTTTAAGCGAGCAAGTTTATAGGTGCCTGGGTGAAGGACTTCTTCAATCTGGCAAGGCCCTTCCCAATTAGGTCCGAGTACTCCAGCAGCCTGGTCGCGAGTGTTTAGGAAAACTCTTCGAAGTACTAAATCTTCGATGTTGAATTTTATTTCACGTACTTTAGAGTTGAAATACCGGGCGACTTTTTGCTGGTACACAGCTACTCGGAGTTGGGCTTGCTCACGTTTCTCATCGATCAAGTCCAGGGATTCCATCACCAGTTGGCTGTTAGAGCCTTGATTGTACGTTATTCTGCGATGCGAGGGTGGATCTAACTCAACAGGAAACATAGCCTCATACCCATAAGCCAACGAAAATGGAGTATGGCCTCTTGTTGTTCGGTGGGAAGTTCTGTACGACCAAAGGACTTCAAGAAATTGCTCTGGCCATGCACCCTTAGCTTCTTCCAGTCATTTCTTCAGGGTATCCTTTAGCATTTTATTGACTGCTTTGACTTGTCCATTTGCTTGGGGATGAGCGACTGAAGAAAAGCTCTTGATAATCTCATGCCGTCCGCAAAAGTCCGTGAATAAATCACTATCAAACTGCGTGCCATTATCTGAGACGATTTTCCTTGGCAATCCATAGCGACAAACGATGCTTTTAACCAAAAAATCAAGCACTTTCTTGGTCGTTATAGTTGCGAGTGGCTCAAATTCAGCCCATTTAGTGAAGTAATCGACGGTAACCACAACATACTTGACGCTGCCTTTTCCTGTGGGCAAAGATCCGATTAAATCTATACCCCACACTACAAATGGCCACAGACTTTGCATCTGTTTCAGTTCATTAGGGGCTGCTCGCAGGATTTTGGAGAACCTTTGGAACTTGTTGCACCTCCGTACAAATTCCATCGAGTCTTCATTCATTGTTGGCCAGAAATACCCTTGCCTCAGGATCTTTTTTGACAAGCTTTGCCCCCCAGCGTGGTCCCCGCAAAAGCCTTTGTGCACCTTTTTCATCAATTCCTTGGCCTTCTCTTTCGAAATTCATCTAAGGAGTGGCATTGAGTATCCCTTCGGTACAAGATTCCATCGAATAGGATATACCTAGCAGCCTGTCGCTGAAGGGTCCTGGCTTTGTTTCTGTCCGTTGGTAACACACCTTGCGTCAGATACTCTATGTATGGTGCCATCCATGTATCTGCCACCTGGATCACCAGAGTGGTCTCCTCTACTTGGATGCTTGGTACAGATAGCCGTTCAATTGGCACTATGTTCAGAGTATCAGCATCCTTCACACTTGCTAACTTGACCAAAGCATCAGCGTTTGAATTCTAGTCGCGAGGTACTTGCTGAAGGGTGTACTTGTCAAACTGTGCTAATAGATCCTTTGTTTTGTTTAAATAGGAAACCATCTTTAAACCACGAGCCTGGTACTCTCCCATGACTTGATTCACCACCATCTGAGAGTCACTGTAGACGTGGAGTACCTTTATATTCATGTCCCTGGCTAATCATAATCTAACGAGCAACGCTTCATACTCAGCCTCGTTGTTGGAAGCTGTGAAATCAAACCTGATTCCACAGTGAAATCGATGCCCTTCAGGCGTAATCAGGATCACCCCTGCCCCTGCATGATGCTCATTGGAAGAGTTGTCTATAAATAACTTCCATGAGGGAGGTTGGTTTTGAGACTCAGGCTCTCCAGGCTCTTCGGTCTGCCCGCTATCTGTAAGTTCAGTGAACTCTGCAATGAAGTCAGCCAGGGCTTGCCCTTTTATCGCTGCTTGTGGAAAGTAAGAGATATCGAACTGCCCAAGTTCTATTGCCCATTTCAACAATCTACCCGTAGCCTCAGGCTTTTGCAGAACTTGCCGTAGAGGCTGGTCGGTCAAAACTGTGATTGGGTGAGCTTGAAAGTAAGGCTGCAGCTTCCTAGAGGTCAAAATTAAGCAATAGGCTAACTTTTCAATTGGTGGATATCGCAGCTCCGCTCCAATTAGCCTCTTGCTTACAAAGTAAACAACCTTCTGCACGCCTCCTTCTTCCCTTACTAAGACAGCACTGGCAGCATATTCTATAATCGACAAGTAGACAAACAAAGTTTCCTCATCGACCGGCTTTGATAGAATGGGTGGTTGCGCCATGTGAGTCTTTAACGCTTGGAAAGCCTGCTCGCACTCCTCCGTCCATTCAAATTTTTTGTTGACTTTAAGTAGATTAAAAAATGGAATGCACTTGTCCGTTGATTTCGAAATAAATCTACTGACAGTGGCAATTCTTCCGGTCAAACTTTGAACATCCTTAATCTTTGCTGGTGATTTCATATTGATCAGGGCATTGATCTTCTCGGGATTGGCTTCAATTCCTCTTGAGTTAACTATAAATCCCAAGAACTTCCCTGATCCTACCCCGAAGGAGAATTTGAGGGGATTTAGCTTCATCTGATATTTGTTCAAGACGTTGAAGCACTCTTGCAAATCCTCTATATGCCCTTCTGCCTTCTTCGAATCAACTAGCATGTTGTCGACATAGACCTCCATGTTTGTGCCGATCAGCTCTTTAAACATGTGGTTGACCAGTTGCTGGTAAGTCGCACCAGCGTTTTTCAAATCAAAGGGCATCACTTTGTAACAGTAAAGCACTGTGTCAGTCTGAAATCTAGTGTGATCCTCATCAGGTGGGTGCATACTAATCTGATTATATCCAGAGTATGCATCCATGAATGAGAGAATCTCGTGCCCTACAGTGGCATCGACCAGTTGGTTGATTCTTAGGAGTGGGAAACAATCTTTAGGGCAGGCTTTATTAAGGTCTGTGAAATCCACGCATGTTCGCCACTTGCATTTCACTTGGGAACTAGTACGGGATTAGAGACCCATGATGGATAAAACGCCACCCTGATGAACCCATTCTCCTTCAGCTTCTCGACTTCTTCTTTTAGGGCCTTTGATCTATCTTTTTCAAGCAACCATCTTTTCTGTTGCACTGGTGGAAAACTCTTTTCAATGTTCAGGACATGGCTGATGACTGCAGGGTCTATTCCAACCATGTCTTTGTGCGACCAGGCGAAGACTTCCTGGTTCTTCCTCAAAAATTCCACCAGTGCTTGTTTTGTTGTTGTCTCTAAGTTTTTACTGACTTTCACAACCCTAGTTGGATTTTCTTCATCGAGTTGGACCTCTTCAAGGTCCTCGATGGGTCCTATTTCTTCCTCAAAATCCCCAAAGTGAGGATCCAAGTCTCTATCCTCACTTTGGGCAACACCCTATTTGGTGACATTATCACCTGACTGGGCCTGAGTATCAACTGCCATTTGCAACTCCTTTCTGGGAACATCTCTCGACACACCTTTCTTTGCTTTGGGTATTGAGGCGTTTTAGCATTCCCTTGCTTCCCGCTGATTTCCCAATACGCATCCTACCCCTATTGGGAATTTCATGGCTAGGTGCCATATTGAAGTGACGACTTGTAGGTCGACCAGAATTGGCGTCCCAATTACAACATTATATGCCGAAGGACAATCGACTACTATGAAAGTAGTGAGTAATGACCTATTAGTAGGTGCAATACATGCTGTAACTGGAAGCCTAATCGACCCAGTTGGGGCGAGCCCTTCGCCGGAAAAACCATAGATGGTTTGGTTGCATGGCTCCAGGTCCTTGACGGACAACTTCATTCTCTCCAGTGAAGACTTGTATAGGATGTTGACCGAACTTCCTATGTCAACCAACACCCTCTTCACCATCATGTTGGCGATTTGTACGTCTATGATCAGCGGATCGGAGTGTGGGAATCGTATGTGCTGGGCATCGTCTTCAGAGAAGGTTATCAACTCCTCCTCTATTCGAGCCTTCTTTGGTGCTTGATCCTCCACACTCATCATCCCGATGTCCTGATCGTGGCGTAGGATTCGAGCGTATCATTCCCTTGCCTTCCCACTGTCCCCTGCAAGGTGTGGGCCACCGTAGATGGTGAGTAGAGTGCCTGCCACAGGAGCTGGCTATAAAGGTGGCGTGCAGGCGCCTGCTCGTTGCCACCTTGAGCCTCTCGCTGAGACCCTCCTGCGGCTCGCACATATCTTTTTAGATGTACTTGCCTAATAAGGAACTCAATTTCGTCTTTCAACTGGTTGCATTCGTTAGTGTCGTGCCCGTAGTCGTTGTGAAAACGATAGAACTTTGTGGTATCTCTCTTGGAGATATTTTTCCTTATAGGTGCAGGTCGTTTATAAGGAACGCTGGAGCTGGTCACCTGGTAGACTTTCGCTCGGCTTTCGACAAGGGTCGTGTAGTTGGTGAATCTTGGCTCATATCGATTGCCTTTGGGGTGTTTATTCTCATAAGCTGAGGGTTCATTGTTCGCCCGTTTTCCACCATTCCTACCATTGCCATTCCTGTTGCCATTAGGCTTTTTCGACCCGTTGGCGGCCTTGGCAGGTTTTTCCTTTGGCCCCTTGTCTTTTGTTAGCAATTTCCCCTAATTGGCAATCGTGTCCTCGAGCTTGATATATCGATCAGCCCGATCCAAAATCTCTTGGGTACTCCTTACCCCATTATTTCTTAGGCTACTCCAGAGGGGTGAATGGTGCCTAACCCTAGCAGTTAGGGCCATCATCTTGCCTTCATCACCCACTGTCTTGGCTCCAGCTGCTGCTCACATGACGCGCTGGACATATTCCTTTAAGGGATGTCCCTCCTTCTGGCGTATCTCGACCAGCTGGTTAGCCTCTGTGGGGTGTACGAGACCCGCATAGAATTTTCCGTAAAATTCCTTCATGAACATCTCCCAAGATACTATAATAGCAGAAGGAAACTTAAAGATCCACTCTTGGGTGGTGTCGGACAATATCGCGGGGAAGATCCGGCAGCGGGCATCTTCTGAAACTTTCTATATATCCATTTGTATCTCAAACTTGTTAAGTTGAGATATTGGGTCTCCGTACCCATCAAAGTTCAGCAATGTTGGCATCTTGAATTTACTGGAGGTTTTAGCTGCAGCAATCCTTTGTACAAATGGAGTGCCCCTTCTCCTATCGTACTCTATGTGGGATGTTCGTCCCCCGACCAGCTGTTGTACTGCCTGGTTCAGAGCATCAATCTGAGCCTGGACCGCTTCTGGGACTGTAAGGGCGACCTGTGCTAGGGGAGCGTACTCATCATGTCTTTCATGTCGGTCGTTGAGTACGTCCCTTAAATCGTCATCCCTACGTCTCTGCTCGCTAACTCCTAGTCGATCAAAGACGTTTTGCTACCTGGGTTGCCCCCCAACATTATGGCTAGCTGGCCTATTTTCTCTAGGTGGGGGGCTTCTGCCTCCACCTCTTTCCTCATTCCTCCGACCAGCATTTCCTCTGCAGCAATCGGCTTTGTTATAGTCATGGCGATCTCTAAATTGTGGCTGACTACGGCGTGATCGGCAGTTCACGCTATTTTCTCCTCGGGCTGGCATTTCCGAGCATCAGGGGGAGGCCTGCGTTGGTCCTTGGGTCCCCGTGCATTGTTATGTCGTGGGGGGCCCCTGATCGCAGAGCCTAACTCGATGTTCATTCTGTTGGCAGAAGGACGTTGTCCCCTGCTTGGTGGATTTGGCTCTTCGTCCCCTGGGCGTCTAGGGCTGCAGGGCGGCTGCCTGGCCCTATTCTGCCTCAGGCGCTGGGGATTTCCTCGACCAGCCTAAGATGGAGACTGCTGTTCAGGATCCCTAGCCGGGACATCATCCTGAGCCACAGGTGGCTGCTCTGGCCTTTGAGGGCTTGCTGGCTGAAGCAAAGGACTAGGATTGGGAGCCCTCTGAGGCGGTGCACTCGGCGGCTAATCTGGCTGAGAGGCTGGCACAGCCTGACTCCGAGCCAATTGGATGGCTGTTTCGAGAGCGACCATTCCATCCCTCTGTCGACGGTCCATGTCCGCTTGCTGCTCACTCAGCTTTTGACGATGGCGTTGTATTTCTCTTTGCTACAGCGCCATTGTCTCCATAGCATTCTCCTGATTGGCCCTCAAATTAGCCAACTCATCTTGCAACACCCCTAGTGTTGCCCTCAGCGTTTCTGAATCTAACTCCTCCTCTTCAAACTACAAATGTGGTTCATTCTCAGCCACATTTGGGGGAGGAGGTTGGGATGATGCAGCGCCAGGGGTTTGTCCAGTCCTCTTAGATGTCTTCGCCATTAGATTTTCTTACAGTTTTTTATCAATCTCTCAACAAAAGCACCAGAATGTTGACTCTCGATTTGGCCAACGACACGGAGTCTAATATACAACAGGAAATAAGACGACAATTAAGAGTTTAATCTAATGGAAAAGAAGAAAACACCAACGATTTATAGTGGTTCGACCCCAAAGAATGGTAATGACCTACGTCCACTTAGTTCTATTATTAATATTGAGTCCCAACGCCATGATCAAAGAATTAAGGTTCTTGAGTTTCACAAACCTTGGGAGAATTACGATAAGACGATGGATAATCGCACTATAGGCTCTCTCTCTCAATATTCAGGAAAAAGATCTCCAGATCAAAAGTCCCCTCCTTGAGCTATTTCATGCATATTTATAGGCTCAATGGGGGTTACATGGGCCTTTGAGCCTTAACTCTCCTTAATATCCGTGTATCAAGGTAATAAAGATGAAATAATAAATATAATTATTATAACATCACAATTTCATAAGGGAATAAACCGAATCATACGACCAGCCTGGTCGTACCTAATAGTCATTCTTGATGAAGCAATGTGTAGCTGGTCGATAACCGAACAACAGTTTTTCACTTCAACTTTGCCACGTGTCAACAACGTGTGAGAAATCATTGCCACGTCATCAGCAACCGTTTTTGGGTAAACATATATATATTTTCATGTGCTATGTTGGATTCATGCTCTAGGGTTCTTGTTTTCTCATGAACTTTGAAAAAATCACTCCTTTAGTTTTGAGAGATGATTATTTTTAAAAAAAAATCATGATGAGTTTAAATAATAAATCTTATTGTATGTTCTTAATATAGACCTAATCATTTGGTTCTTCTAAAGCATGAGAATTTTTTTGATATATTTTGTTGGTTGAATCCTAGGTGTGTTTCAACCTAGGGGTAAGTTTAGGGTTGTGATATTTTTTCATGATCTTGTAAGATGCAAAAAGAAAACTTGAGGTGATGATGAGGGTTTTGGCTAAAAGGGTGTAATGCATGATGAGTTGTTTCATTTTTATGTCACCCATGCATATTAGGAACATGCTAGGGTTTGTGAATTATTTGTATAGATTTAAACATGTATGGTTATGGTGTAAATTTTTGTGAAGCATGATGGAAAAGATGGATTCTTGATGAATATGCTTGCTGATTTTGTGTTTAAGTGATGAGAAATATGATGAAATTAATGATTTTGCATGCATAAATGATTTTGCAAATGCTATGATGTTTTAAAGAAATTAAAGAGAATTTTAATATACATTAAAATGCTGTTTTTACTCAAATAAATACCTACAGATTTTTATTATATTTTTTTTAGAGAAAATATGAGATTTTAAAGACAAGATGGTGATTTTTGAGAGTATATATTGTTGCTGGAATTTTTGGTAAAATATTGGAAAATCTTTTAAATGAAAGAAAAATTTGTGTGTTTATGAAATAATATAACCCTAAACTATGTCAATATTAAAAATGGTATTTTTAAATGTAACCATGAGTGTTCATTTTAATAGATATGATTTTCTTTTTTTTAATTAAGAAATTTTTTTAGATTAATTCACTTGTGATTTTTAAATAAATTAAATGGTTGTTGAAAGTTTAGTTTAATAATTTAAAAATAATTATTTGATCATCACTTATGAATTTATTCTACTTAAAATTAAGTCTTAAAATAATACAAGTAAAATATATTTTTCCCACACCTAAAAATTATATATTTTTCTCACATCAAGTTTGTAATTTTTTTAATTTAAATAAAATTGTTATTTTCTAAGGAAACATGCTAATTATAAGTATTTTAAATAATTTCTAGCCTTTAATATTTCTATGTAATTTAAAAATAATAAATGGAGTTATTATATTTTTAAATGGCTAAATAAATTATTTTTAGAGGTTTAATCACCTTAGCGATTTTAAAGAGATAAATAATGGTAAGAAAAGTATGTTACTAAATCCTTATTTTTAAAACGATAGAAATATGCGTGTAAGAATTATCATTTTTAACGTCACTTTTTAACAACATTCTCACATATGCATGTCGCATGAAAATGCACCTTTACGTTAAAAAATGTGTCTAATATTCAACCATATGATTTTTATTTAAAAACCATGCATGTAACATATGTATAATTTTCATTATTCTTTTGGTGATTTTATGTGTAATTATGCCTATTTGAAAATTTTGAGTAGTTTTCACCATGTGTGCATGGCCCATGCACACATGGTCTGCATGACCCATGCACACATGGGGGATATGAGTTGGGCACAAGAAAGTATTATGTGATGCTAAAAAAATGCTATTTGATTATGGTTATAGGCTCGTTGGGAAGTTTGTTAGTTTTTCCTTTGCTTGGATCTGAGGTAAGGAAGTTAGATAGAATTTTGTTTATTTATGCTATGAACGATAAGATTGGTTTGTATGAATAGAATGCTATGTATGATGATACGCTTTGCGATATGAAGTATGAAATGATATTTTGTGATGATGTGACAATATTGATAAATCATGAAATTTCCTTTGTGTTGATATGACTAGGATGTATGTGTTTGGATGTTGTATGATATGTAATGGTTGTTTGTGTGATGAACGCGACACAACAAAGGGTTGCTAAGGATATGAAGACGTAACCCGAGTTACTAAGGATGTAAAGATGTAACTCATAGGGTGGACGCACCGAGGTTATTCAAGGACCAGAGATCCTGTTTACCTCAAGATGTGACATGGACAAGTTAGCGGGCCATGTTCACAAAGATATTATGATGATTCTTATGATGATAATGTTCATGATGATTATATTTATGATGGTGATGATTATAATGATTATGTTTACAATGATTATGTTTATGATAACGATGGTTATGATGTATAACAATGTATGAATATGAATATGTTTTTGTGTGTATACTTTTGTGTTATTTGTTATTCCTTACTGGGCTTTTAGCTCACCCCTTACTTTCCCTTCCAAGTAGCAAATAAGATTTCTCTTTGGCACGCGTGGTGATGTGGGGAGTTCCAACATCAGGGTGTGTATGGCATGGGGGTACCCTATGGGCGAGAAAACGATCAGCTTAACGCCAAATTCTAAAGAATAATGTTATGTTTATTTTTTTAATTTTCAGAACTTTTCAGTGGGACTTGAACTCTATTTATTTTAAACTGTTGCATGAAAAACTATTATTTTATTTTTAAACTATTGGGTCCAACTTGCATGTTTTAGGAAGGCCCCACTGGGATTTTTCATATAATAAATGGCTTTCTTCTATAAGTTTATGAGCATGTAAGAGTTTTACAAGTTCTAGATTAGGGCATTTTACAAATGGTATCAGAGACAGTCGTCCATGTTTCCAAGGACCCTCCCCATACATGCTAAAGACGGGAAAATCTCACCTCAAATCGTCGTAAGTATTTGTTTTATGTGCTATTACTTGTTTTTATTTTATTTAATTTTATAGCTTCGTAAGTATAGTATAGTAAGATGCCTCCCGTTTTGAAAACTACTAAGAAACAACTACTCAAGGAAATTCGTGCAATACCCAAGGTCCAGCTTAAGGAGGATCCCTACGATTGGAAGATTGTGTTGTTAAAAACAACAACGGTGGTTTGTGATCGTATTCAAGTTATCATGAACAACAGAGGAGCTTCGCTATGGCCCGGAGAGCAATATTAGGTGTTGAGGGGAACACTGTCAATGTACTCTGAGGCCCTTCTCCAGTTGGACAGAGCATGGCATGACGTCATTCAAGATGACCTGGACTTTAGTACCATGGAATATGTAATCTACAATCTTATAGACAACTGCAATTTTAGTCGTGAGAAGCTGGTGTTGGTAAAGACAGGTGATGGAGGGATAGAGGAGCGTTTGGAGACAGTACACGATTTGGAAGGAGCCTTGGCAATTCAGGTGGTAACTCATGCCATACCTCGAGTGACTGCTAGGATGAGGGTGATGGCGAGCTTTCTCGGCTACTTTCACATCCCAAAGGGCGTCATTGATTATAGCTCAGGAGAAGATTCCACAGTTGAGGACTAGAGTCCGTCGTGAAGATCGTTCCATGAAACGTTAATGAATAAGATGGGATTTTTTTAAAAGGACCCTAAGGATTTATGTTTTTGGTTATTAAACTCTTTATGAGTTGTTTGAATTCTTGGAATAATTTAGAACACTTTGAATGCTATGGTTTGATATTTTTCCTCTTGCAAACACTAAATGAAGTGGTTTTGAATGTATGATTTTCACAAATATCTATCGAACCATTATGCGAATATTCCTTCCTTATGATTTTCTTTTGATGCCTTAGAATCTCATAATGTCGACTAGAGGAAGAGGAGGCAAGGGAAGAGGAGGAGGCCAAGGAAAGGGTGTCTCCACAAGGTCTAAATCCATGACAACCCCTGACATAGGAATGTTATCGGTCTAACCTGCAGCTCCAGCAACACCATCTGTGGATCTGGCCGCAGAGGTAGCAAGGTTGAGAGAACAGCTAAGACTGGGAGCTAAGGAATTGGCACACCAGGCAAGTGCCCCAAACGCCCCAAGTGCCTCAAGTGCCAGTGGCGCAGCCTCAGCCGCCAACACCACCACCTGCACCACTGCTTGTAACTTGATCCAGTGTATGAATGTTTCAGAAAACAAGCCCCACCAACCTTTGGAGGGAAAGTTGATCCCATAGTGGCAGAGGATTAGTTAAGATCGGTCGAGGCCATCTTCGATCATATGGAGTTAAATGATCGCCAAAGAGTCTCATGTGTAGTCTATTTATTCAAGATGGATGCACGAATATGGTGGGATGTAATTAAACATACCCGTGATTTGAATACCATGACTTGGGCAGAATTCATCCAGGATATTAGCAAGAAGTATTACAGTGCGGTCATGTTAGCAACCATGGTAGATGATTTTGTAACTTTGGTACAAGGAAACCTATCTGCCATTGATTATGCACAGAAGTTTGATAGGTTGGCAAAATTTTCTCCTGAAGTTGTGCCAACTGAAACTCTGCGAGTCCAAAGGTTCGTGAGGGGACTCAAGCCGATGATCGCTAGGGATGTTATGATGACCAATGCTAAAGTGGTCAGTTATGTAGAAGTACTTGATAGGGCACTTAAAGCAGAATATTTGGAAGAGCAGATATGGAAGGATAATGCTGCCAAAAGAGAGAACTACCAAAACAAGGGCTTCAATGAGGGTAATAAAAGGAAAGAAAATGAAGGGAAGAACAATGACACTGATGAAAGACCATGACCCCCAGCCTCGAATAAGAACAGTCACAACACTCAGAACCACCATGACAACTGCACCAATCACTATAATGACTGGAACCGCGAAAATCACCAAGTTAACCGAGTAGAGCACCCCATCTGTCCTAAATGCTCGAAAAGATACTCGGGCGAATGCCAGATCGACACCAATAAATTTTGTAAGTGCGGTCAGGCAGGGCATCTGAGGAAGAATTGCCCACAATGGAAGGCGGGACAGAATAGTAACAGCAATCTGGTGCCAACACGAGTTTTTGCCTCAACCTAGAATGAAGCAGCCAACAGCAACACCGTAGTCATAGATCAGCTCCCTATATCTGGTATGATGTGTAGAGTCCTTATTGATTCTGGAGCAACTCACTCTTATGTTTCCATGAATGTTGTTGATGAGTTGAGTATGCCTTGCAAATTGTTTGAGCATAACTTTAGTACAATGTTACCGTCAGGAGACATGATGTTGTCAACTAGGTGGTTACCGTCAACGCCTATAACAATAGAGGGTAGTGAGTGCCCAACGGACCTTATAGAACTAAGTATACCAGATTATGATGTCATACTTGGCATGGATTGGTTACCCAAACGTGGGGCAACGAGGAAGACTGTGGAGTTCAGGCCAGAAGAAGGAGAGATATTTTCCTTTAGAGGAGAAGTAGCAGGTTATCGAGCACCCGTAATATCGGCATTGGAAGCACGGAATATGATGCAACATGGTTGTTCGACATTTCTGGCTAGTGTGGTGGATAAATCCAATGAGTCAGAGTTAAAACTGAAAAATTTGCATAGTGTTTGTGAGTTCCCGGAGGTGCTTCCTAAGGAATTACCAGGATTACCCCTGGACAGAGAAATCGAATTTGTGATCGAACTTGCACCAGAAACAGCTCCGATCTCTAAAGCACCCTATCGAATGGCACCTGCGGAATTGAAGGAACTTAAGAACCAGTTACAGGAGTTGTTGGACAAGGGGTTCATAAGACCTAGCCATTCGCCATAGGGAGCACCAGTCCTATTTGTGAAAAAGAAGGACGAGAGCATGAGAATGTGCATCAATTACTGAGAACTCAATAAGGTCACCATTAAGAACAAATATCCTTTGCCTAGGATAGATGACCTTTTTTATCAACTACAAGGGGCAGCAGTATTCTCAAAGATTGATCTGCGATCCGGGTACCATCAGTTGAAGGTGAAAGAGGGAGACATCCCAAAAACAGCTTTCAGAACTCGCTACGAGCACTATGAGTTCCTAGTGATGTCTTTTGGACTCACTAACGCCCCAAAAACATTTATGGACATGATGAACAGGGTATTTAAGGACTATTTGGACAAGTTTGTGGTAGTGTTCATAGATGATATCCTTATTTACTCGAAGACCAAGGAGGAGCATGAGGAGCATTTGCGGTTGACCCTGAAAAGACTACGAGAACATCAACTATACGCTAAGTTCTCTAAGTGTGAATTTTGGATGGAACAAGTAACTTTCCTAGGGCATATCGTGTCCAAGAATGGAATAGCAGTAGATCCATCAAAGATTGAGGCCATTAGAGGCTAGCCCCAGCCGAAGAATGCCTCATAAGTTTGAAGCTTCTTAGGATTGGCAGGTTACTATAGAAAGTTTGTTGAGGGTTTCTCAAAGATTGCTACACCCTTGACAAACTTAACCCGCAAACATCAGAAGTTGCATGGACTGAGAAATGTGAAGAAAGCTTTCAGACCATGAAGGATAAGTTGATTTTTGTGCCTATTCTTTGTGTTCCCACAGAGGGCGGGAAATTGGTGGTGTATTCTGACGTATCAAAGAATGACTTAGGGTGTGTGTGATGCAAGATGGGAAGGTAGTAGCTTATGCTTCCAGAAAACTCAAAGACTATGAACAACGATATCCCACTCATGATCTTGAGTTGGCAGCAGTGGTGTTCGCACTAAAGATATGGAGACATCACCTATATGGAGACATGTGCGAAATCTACACTGACCACAAAAGTCTGAAGTATTTCTTCACGAAAAAAGAACTGAATATGAGGTAGCAAATGTGGTTAGGAATTAGTGAAGGACTACGATTGTGAGATTCTATACCACCCAGGCAAGGCCAATGTGGTTGCAGATTCATTGAGTAGGCGTGGACATGGCAGTGCCTCAGCACTACATACAATAGAGATGCCTCTTCAGAAGGAGATTATGAATGCATGCATCGAATTTGTGATAGGAAGCCTAGCGAACCTCACGTTACAATCCTCCTTAGTGGAACAAATTCGAGAAGGGCAGAAAGTGGATGAAGCCCTAATGAAGCAAGAGACTTTGGTACAAGAAGGTGGTAGCAGTGACTTCACAATGTCCAACGGTGGATTGCTGAGATACAAGGTTAGGATTTGTGTGCCTAACAATGTTGAGATTAAGGAAAGTACTATGAAAGAGGCGCACACCACACCCTATTCCTTACACCCAGGGTCCGCAAAGATGTACCAAGACCTTAAGGCACTATATTGGTGACATGGAATGAAAAGGGATATTGCTGAGTTTGTTGCCAGATATTTGACCTGCCAGCAAGATAAAGCAGAACACCAAATGCCAGCAGGGTTACTTCAACCGCTCTACGTTCCTGAATGGAAATGGGAGGATATAGCAATGGATTTTGTGGTAGGGTTAGCCGAAACCACCAAGCACCATGATTCTGTGTGGGTAATAGTGGATAGGCTTGCTAAGTTTGCTCATTTTCTGCTAGTTAAGACCACATACTCAGCGGACCAATATGCAAAATTGTATGTAAGTGAGATAGTGAGACTTCATGGGGTGCCAAAGTAAAAAATTTCTGATCGAGGTCAGCTTTCACATCGAACTTTTGGAAGGGGCTACAGAGAGCTATGGGATCGAGGCTAAAGTTTAGCACCGCGTTTCATCCCCAGACCGACGGGCAGTCGGAGAGAACTATAAAAATTCTAGAGGACATGTTGAGATGTTGTGCTTTGGACTTTTCAGAGTCTTGGAACCGATACTTACCCCTAATGGAGTTCTGTTATAATAACAGTTACCAATCTACTATTGGGATGACTCCTTATGAGATGCTTTATGGGCGCAAGTGTAGATCTCCTTTACAATTGAATGAAGTTGGGGAGAAACATATTTTAGGCCCTAAGCTAGTTAGGGAAGCCAGTGAAGCGATCGAGAAGATTCGCCAAAGGATGCTTACCACGCAGAGTAGGAAAAAGAGCTACGCTGACCTGGAGAGAAGGGACATCGAGTTTTCAGTGGGCGAGTTTGTATTCTTGAAAGTCTCACCGATGAAGGGTGTTATGCATTTTGGAAAGAAAGAGAAGATGAAGAAAGAAAAGAGAAGAAGATGATTTTGAAGGTCTTGGATAAGTGTTCTTCAGTTTATGGTTTGAATCCTCTAAATTTTATCTATATTTTCTTGATGCTAACAAAATTCGTCCTTCTTTTTGTTTTGATTTTTGAAATCCTTAGGAGAGTATGATCAAAGGTGGTGGTCATTGTTTTGGTCCTTGAGTTCTAGTAAGAGAGGTAATGGGTAAACCCCTCTTTAGGTCTTATGGTTTTGTTGTTCTTACCTTTTTTTTGTTGTGATTTGAGAATATTGTTTGAGGATGATGATATATTGTGTTGTTCCCCTTGATTGATGATTGTTATTATTTTTTATTATTGTATGATTTCCTGTAGGGGTTCGGCCAAGCATGTGTAGGGGATTCTATCATATATTTTTTTTCATGCTCTAGGTTTCTTGTTTTCTCATGAACTTTGAAAAAATCACACCTTTAGTTTTGAGAGATGATTATTATTTTTTTAAATCATGATGAGTTTAAATAATAAATCTTATTGTATGTTCTTGATGTAGACTTAATGATTTTGTTCTTATAAAGCATGAGAGTTTTTGTGATATATTTTGTTGGTTGAATCCTAGGTGTGTTTCGGCCTAGGGGTAAGTTTAGGGTAGTGATATATTTCTTTTCATGATCTTGTAAGATGCAAAAACAAAACATGAGGTGATGATGAGGGTTTTGGCTAAAAGGGTGTAATGCATGATGAGTTGTTTCATTTTTATGTCACCCATGCATATTAGGAACATGCTAGGGTTTGTGAATTATTTGTATAGATTTAAACATGTATGGTTATGGTGTAAATTTTTGTGAAGCATGATGTAAAAGATGGATTCTTGATGAATATTCTTGCTGATTTTGTGTTTAAGTGATGAGAAATATGATGAAATTAATAATTTTGCATGCATAAATGATTTTGCAAATGCTATGATATTTTTAAGAAATTAAAGGGAATTTTAATATACATTAAAATGATGTTTTTACTCGAATAAGTACCTACAAAATTTTATTATACTTTTAGAGAAAATATGAGATTTTAAAGACAAGATGGTGATTTTTGAGAGTATATATTGTTGCTGGAATTTTCAGTAAAATATTGGAAAATCTTTTAAATGAAAGAAAAATTTGTGTGTTTATGAAATAATATACCCTAAACTATGTCAATATTAAAAATGGTATTTTTAAATGTAATCATGAGTGTTCATTTTAATAGATATGATTTTGTTTTTTTAATTAAGAAAAATGTTGAGATTAATTCACTTGTGATTTTTAAATAAATTAAATGGTGGCTGAAAGTCTAGTTTAATAATTTAAAAATAATTATTTGATCATCACTTATGAATTTATTCTACTTAAAATTAAGTCTTAAAATAATACAAGTAAAATATATTTTTCCCACACCTAAAAATTATATATTTTTCTCACATCAAGTTTGTAATTTTATTAATTTAGATAAAATTGTTATTTTCTAAGGAAACATGCTAATTATAAGTATTTTAAATAATTTATAGCCTTTATTATTTCTATGTAATTTAAAAATAATAAATGGAGTTATTATATTTTTAAATGGCTAAAGAAATTATTTTTATGAAATAAAAATATTTTAGATGTTTAACCAACTTAGTGATTTTAAAGAGATAAATAATGGTAAGAAAAGTATGTTACTAAATCCTTATTTTTAAAACGATAGAAATAAGCGTGTAAAAATTATCGTTTTTAACGTCACATTTTAACAACGTTCCCATGTATGCATGTCGCATGCAAATGCACTTTTACGTTAAAAAATGTGTCTAATATTCAACCATATGATTTTTATTTAAAAACCATGCATGTAACATATGTATAATTTGCAGTATTCTTTTGGTGATTTTATGTGTAATTATGCTTATTTGAAAATTTTGAGTAGTTTTTCACCATGTGTGCATGGCCTATGCACACATGGAGTATATGAGTTGGGCACAAGTAAGTATTATGTGATGCTAAAAATATGCTATTTGATTATGGTTATAAACTCGTTGTGAAGTTTGTCAGTTTTTGCTTTGCTTGGACCTGAGGTAAGGAAGTTAGATAGAATTTTGTTTATTTATGTTGTAAACGGTAAGATTGGTTTGTATGAATAGAATGCTATGTACGAGGATACGTTTTGCGATATGAAGTATGAAATTATATTTTGTGATTATGTGACGATGTTGATAAATCATGAAATTTCCTTTGTGTTGATATGATTGGGATGTATGTGTTTGGATGTTGTATGATATGTAATGGTTGTTAGCGTGATGAATGCGACATAACAAAGGGGTTGCTAAGGATATGAAGATGCAACCCATGTTACTAAGGATGTAAAGACGTACCTCATAGGGCGGACGAGCCGAGGTTATTCAAGGACTAGAGATCCTGTTTAGCTCAAGATGTGACATGGAGAAGTTAGCGGGCCATGTTCACAAAGATATGATGATGATGCTTATGATGATAATGTTCATGATGATGATGCTTATGAAGATTATGTTTATGATGTATGATTATGAATATGTTTTTGTGTGTATACTTGTGTGTTGTTTGTACTTCCTTACTAGGCTTTTAGCTCACCCCCTTACTTTCCCTTCCACGTAGCAAATAGGATTTCTCTTTGGCACTCGTGGTGATGTGGGGAGTTCAAACATCAAGGTGTGTATGGTGTGGGGGTACCTTGTAGGCGAGAAAACGATCAGTTTAACGCCAAATTCTAAAGAATAATGTTATGTTTATTTTTAACTTTTCAGTGGGACTTGAACTATATTTATTTTAAAACGTTGCATGAAAAACTATTGTTTTATTTTTAAACTATTGGGCCCAACTTGCATATTTTAGGAAGGCCCCACTGGGATTTTTCATATAATAAATGGCTTTATTCTATAAGTTTATGAGCATGTAAATTTTTTACAAGTACTAGATTAGGGTGTTTTACATGGAATATTCATTAAGATATTATGTTTTTGTTCATTAGTGAATTGAAACTCAAGCCTATAGGTAAACCTAAGTATGAGAATATAATATCTCATGGCTACTGGTAAATCATCTTCATCATCCATAGTCTCCCATAATTCTTCCAATTTTGAAACTACAGTAGGAAAATCCTTAAATAGCCTAATTACTAGGACATATTGTTCCTTAGTTATCTCCTTATGAAATTTGATCAATCTCTGAGTGATTCTTTCTATCACTCTTATTGTATCCCTTGGCTCTCTATTCCTTTTCAATGCCTTAATGGCACGAATATCATGTTAGGTCAAAGCTCCATTCATGTTGACTGAAAACATAATAACTAAAACGTTAGCTATTTACATAAACACTTACATTGACAGTTAGATCCAGAGCTTTTGCGTGTGTATCAAGGAGAACTTCATGCATATGAACCGTGGGCTCTGATACCAATTGTAACGACCCGACTAACTCAAAAACCTCGGACCATTAAAAATACTAAGCATAATTACTATTTTGGAATACATTCATACAATAATATAACTTTATTATAAAAATACAAAATCGGGATCCCATTGTTATTACATAAAAAACATAAAGAAAACTTAAACCTTTAGTTAATTGTTCAAATACTAAATACGGAAAAACATAAATACATAATTGAAAAGACTTGAAACAAAATGCCATCCTCGATCTTTCCCATCAGCCTATTCATTCAGTTCTCGCCCAACACACATGCCAAAGCTGCCATGAATCTGTCTTGCCTTCCATGCTCATTTTCCTGCACCATCTAAAATAAAAAGGAATGAGCCTAATGCCCAACAGGGAAAATGTACTAAAACATATCATAAAACATAAGACTAAGACATAAATCATAAAATGTTTGACGTAAAGATGTAAATCATAAAATATAAAACATAGGACTACAATATTAATGACCATAACTCATTACCGTAGTATGTGATAGAAATCATCTAGGTCCTCTTGCCACTATTCGAGCTAGGTTTAAACACAATATAGTATATGATAAACCATCTAGGTCCTATTGCTACTATTCGAGGTAGGTTAAATCATAAATATAGTCTACGGTAATGATAAAAATCTTGACATTTTCTTATTTGCTTTCTAAGCAACTATATTTCCCAAGTGACTACAACATAAAATATATACATACATACACATAGTATATAAACATAATCATAACACATAAAATCTAACCTATTTTCCTTACCAAAAACTGGGATATTGGAGAGAAGAACGAGATTGAAAACTCCTAAAACCAAACAGTAAGATCCATAAGTTTTCTAAAGAAATGGAGATGAAAAGAAAATCTAAACCATCAAGATAGAAACTTACCAAAAACCTTAAGTTTCAAGAAACTCAAACAACTAACCAAAAGCCATTATAACAAGTTAGGTTTTTGAAGAAAATGAAAAGAATAAGATGAACTAATATTGAACTAAACCTTAGGATAAAGAATACCTTGGATAGATTAGAGCTTCGATCTACACCTCAATACTGAAATATAACTCCATCTTACTTCCCAAATGTTTAGAAAATCTTGGATTTGAAAGCTTTTAACCCCAAAACCCTAGTGTTTCTCTCTAGAACGAACTTAGCAGCTTGGAGGCTCTAAAGAATGCTTGAATAATGAATGAAATGGTTGAGTGAAAGGTCCTATTTATAGAGTTCAAGGAGTGAAACTAACCCCTTTTACAATGAATGAATAAATAAATAAATAATAATTGAATAAATTTGAATTTTCTGTTCAACAGATGCCCAAAACTCGGTCAAAGACGTTCAAGAGCAAATCTAAGTTGTTGAGGGCTGTTTCTAGCTTGGATTCCACAAATTTTCATATATGCCAAAGGGGGCCGATATATCGCCCCTATAGGCGATACATCACCTGCCCCTATATCCCAAGCCTTCATGGTTTCCTTCATGCGAAGTCGACGTGTTTTCTGTATCATCCATAGGCGATATATAGGCCACTATAGCTACAATATACCAGATACGTTGATATATCAAACACGTTTTTGCGCACTTTTAGCACACTTGAATTTGTATAAAACACTTTGTCTGAGTAAAATGTGATTCTAATAGCTGAGGGAAGGTTCTAGACCTTCTAGATCTATCCTTTATTAATTTATTAATCTAAAATCCTTAAATCCTTAATAAACATGCATGTGACAAGTGTCACATTCTTAATTATTCTATCTAAACCTTAGGTTATAATAAATATTATTTCTAGGACCAGCTATATTAATCAAACCTTCTGTTAAAATTAATATTTCTAAACTATAGGTTAAACTTATAAAATCCATAACTATTTCTACGAGTTTCCAACTAAATCACGGCTTGAACCAATAATCACGAAAACTAAAATACTACAAGCAACTTCTACTACTATCTAGCTAAGTAAGATTCAGAGATGCTACAACCGACCCTAAGGCGACATTCTCTAAGTTAAGTCATGAATTATGAAATAATGGGTTACACTTACAAAGATGCAATTAAGCTTTTGCGGTGGATAATTGCATCTTGACCAAACCAGGAGTACTTTATATTTAAAAGAGAAAATAAAGAGTTATTTTAAGTTTTAAATTATAAAGACAAGACTGTCTTATAAGCTATCTGAATTTAACTTGACCGACCCTAAGGCGACACTTTATTTGTTGGGTAGTTTTATCGTGGAAAATTAAATGTTTATTTATATGTTTTAATTGTTGCATTCATGCATCGTGTTTTCTTTCCAAAGCATTAATATTTTTTTCAAATGATAATATTATTGTATTTTATTTATTTCAATAATGTCGAATGGTGGCAATCCAATAACTGCTTTAGTTTCACTTGAAAAGCTTAATGGTGATAATTTTATAAGATTGAAGCCAAACCTAAATCTTATATTAATTTGTGAGATCCATAAATTTGTCCTAACTGAGGAGTGTCCTGAAGAGCCCACTGCCACTGCCCCAAAGATTGTTCAGGACAAGTATGATGCCTGGATACAATCCATTAATAAGGCAAAGTGTTACATGCTTGTGAGCATGAATGATGTTCTGAGAACAAAGCATGAACCCATGGAAACTGCATTTGAGATAATGGATTCTCTGCAGGCCATGTTTGGGTAGCAATCTGATCAAAGTATACATGAGGCCACTAAAACCTACACGACTACTAAGATGAAGAAAGGTATTTCTGTATGTGAACATGTCTTGCACATGATTAACATGATGCATGAAGCAGAAATACATGGGGTCGTCATTGATGAGTGCACACAAGTAAGCATCATACTAGAATCGCTCACTCCTGCCTTTTCTATGTTCACCACCAACTATACTATGAATAAGTTGGAATTCAACATGACCCAGTTGTTGAATGAACTGCAGACATTTGAGTCTCTTAACAAATCAATTACCAAAGAGATAGAGGAAAATGTGGTAGAGGAGAAACCTTCAAACTCTGAGGAGAAATCAAAGAGGAGAAAGAAGAACAATGATAAGGACAAAGGAAAGGGAAAGAAATCCAATAAAAGCAAGAAGGCACCAAAAGCCAAGGAGAACAAGAATGAAACTAACTCCAAGAAGAAAGACCCAAAAGGAAAATGTTTCCACTGTTGAGTTGAAGGTCACTAGAAGAGAAATTGTAAGAGGTATCTCTCTGAGTTGAAAAAGGAAGGTAAATGTGATTTACTTGTACTTTAAGCTTGTGTAGTGGAAGACGATATGCCATCCTAGGTTTTAGATTCAGGAGCCACTAACCATGTTTGTTCTTCTATGCAAATACTTGAGTCATCAAGGTAGCTAGCTGATGATGAGGTGACCATGCAAGTTGGAAGTGGAGCGCTCATTTTAGCAAGAGCAAAGGGAACAATATGTTTAACTTTTGGGAGCAATTATTTTATTTTGAACAATGTTTATTTCATTCCTTAATTTTCTAGAAATTTAGTTTTTTTATCTATGTTGCATGAACAATTTTTTGATATTTCTTTTAGTAATAATGCGATTATTATTTTGAAGAATGGTTTCAAAATATGTAAAGCAGAACATAATAACGGATTGTATATGCTCAAACCAAATGAACGAATGCTTAATAATTCATAATTATTTATAGTAGCAAAACCGCAAGGTAACAAAAGACAAAAAGTTTCAAACGAGGATGACACATATCTTTGGCATCTTAGACTTGGTCATATAGGTCTAGATAGGATAAATCGGTTAACAAAAGATGGACCTTTGAGAGAACTAAGAGTTGGAACTCTTCCGGTTTATGAATGTTGTCTAGAAGGGAAAATGACCAAACATCCTTTCTCAGCGAAAGACAATAGATCCAAAGAACATTTGGAGCTTGTACACAGCGATGTTTGTGGTCCAATCAATGTACAAACAAGAGGTGGGTATGACTACTTCCTCACTTTTATTGATCATTACTTAGATATGATCATACTTACTTAATGCTTAGGAAATCTGAAACCTTTGGTAAGTTTCAAGAATTCAAAGCTGAGGAGGAGAAGCAGTTAGGTAAGACTCTTAAGACACTTCGATCTTATCGAGGTGGAGAATATTTGGATTTAGAATTCAAATATTTCTTGCTGGAGCATGGTATTCTATCCCAACTAACAACACCAGGAATGCCACAACAAAATGGTGTTTCTCAAAGAATAAACAAGACATTGTTGGACATGGTCAGGTCTATGCTAAGCTACTCTTCACTTCCTCTCTCATTCTAGGGATATGCACTTCAAAAGATGACTTATATTTTGAATGTAGTCCCATCAAAGACCATAAGCAAAACACCATTGGAACCGTGGAATGGAAACAAACCTACTTTGCACCATTTCTGCATTTGGGGTTGTCCTGCTCATGTTTTTAGACCTAAATCAGGGAAACTTGATTCAAGGTCTGAAGTGTGCATTTTTATTGGCTATGCTCCAGAAACAAGAGGCAATTATTTCTATAGTCCCAAGAATTAAAAGGTATTTGTCTCCACAAATGCGACCTTCCTTGAACATGACTATATGAATAACTATAAACCTCAGAGCAAGGTAGTATTGGAGGAATTCACAGCTGATAAGATTCCATCACAATCATATTCATCATTAAATGATAAACGACAAACTGAGGAAACCACTATTCCTGAAAAGGAAACCCCGGTGCAATGTCGTAGTGGGAAGATTGTAAGACAACCTATTCGCTATGAACATGAGACACATGTCCTTGTTTCTGATACAGACAAGGATGATCCATTAACCTTTGAAGAAGCAATGGATGATCCTAAAAAGGAGACATGGCAAGAAGCCCTGAACCAAGAAATGGAATCGATGTATTCCAATTCTGTGTGGGAACTTGTGGATCCACCAGAAGATGTCAAGCCCATAGGGTGTAAGTGGATATACAAGAAGAAAAGATGTGCAGATGGGAAAGTAGAGACTTTCAAAGCAAGGCTAGTAGCCAAAGGTTACACTCAGAGAAAAGGTATTGATTATGAAGAAATATTTTCTCCTGTGGCCATGCTCAAATCCATTTGCATCCTCTTATCCATAACAGTTGCCAATGATTATGAGAATGGCAAATAGACGTCAAGACAACTTTTCTGAATGGATATCTTGATGAAAGTATCTATATGGTACAACCAGAAGGGTTGATAAAGAATGGGGAGGATCAAAAGGTGTGCAAGTTGCTGAAATCCATTTATGGATTAAAGCAAGCATCTAGATCTTGGAATATCACTTTTGATGAAACAATTAAAACATATGGCTTCGAACAGAATGTCGACGAAGCATGTGTGTATAAATACATCAAAAGAAAAGTGGTGGTTTTCTTAGTTCCTTACGTTGATGATATTTGTTCATTGGGAACAATGTAGAGACATTGTCAAACGTGAATAAGTGGTTAGCTGAAAAGTTCCAAATGAATGATTTTGGCGAGGCGAGCTATGTTATGGGAATCCAAATCCTAAGGGACAGGAAGAACAAGCTCTTGCCACTTTCTCAGGCTAATTATGTAGATAAGGTGCTTGAAGGATTCTCTATGGAGAATTCCAAGAAAGGTCAGTTACCAACCAGACATGCATTCCTCTCTCCAAGGAACAATGTCCCAAGACACCTCAGTAGGAAGAGGATATGAGAAAGTATCCCTATGCTTCAGCGGTTGGGAGTCAGATGTATGCTATGTTGTGTACAAGGCCCGACATATGTTATGCAATTGGGATTGTAAGTCGTTATCAATCAAATCCTGGTATGGAACACTAAATTGTAGTAAAGCACATTTTCAAGTATCTTAGGAGAACGAGAGATTATATGCTTGTATATTCAGGGGGTGAGCTGAATTTCACTGGGTACACTGATTCAGATTTCCAATTGGACAGGTGCAGTCAATGTTATATTATTTTATAATATCGAGAGATTATATGCTTGTATATTCAGGGGGTGAGCTGAATTTCACTGGGTACACTGATTCAGATTTCCAATTGGACAGGTGCAGTCAATATTATATTATTTTATAATATAATGTAATATTATATTATATTATAATATAATGTTTTAGATTAAATAAATATGACAAATAGTGTCACATATTGTAACATATAATAGAGAGTTACAATATTTAGATATATGAGATATATCCAAATAATGTAACATATTATGTGTTACAAATTTGTAACTTTCAAATATTACCCTTTATTGTGTAAATTTGTTGTTACACAATATTGAGATGAATTTCATAAAGTCATATGTGAAATGGCTGTTAGAGATATGATTTTAACTCCAGTAATGTGTCTTGGGAGTTACAAAATCATTTGGGAGGGTTTGGAACCGTTTGGAAAAACAGCACATTTTTAAGTGCTGAAATTGGTCGGTGGCCGCAGCCTGTGGGACAGAGACTAGTGGCCGCGACCACTAATGTCTCTGGCCGCGGCCACAGGCCAAAATCTGACCAATTTTTTCAGTTTTTTCAATCTTTGTTGAATGGCTCAAAAAACCCAAAAAACTCCAAATCTCATTTGTAATTCCATATTAATCCAATTAAACATTGGTAATAGCCATGGGGGTTGGTGTAATTTTAAATTCAAAGGGTGTCTCTAAACTCTATAAATAGGAGCCTATAGCTCACTTGTAAGACACAACATTTTCTATTCATTCGAGCACTTGGCTAGAAACACCTTGAGGCTTGATAATTCTAGAATGCTTTTCCAATATCTGAGAAAGATCCCTTAGTGCTTGAGTTAGGGGGAAATAAGCTTTTGAACAAAGGTTTTAAACCTTGTTCAAGTTGGTGATCCCCAATCCTCTTCACTTAGGTTGTGTAAGTGAGAGTTTTCTTGTATTTCTGTTCTCCATTTTATTGTATTGTTTTCTTCTTATTCTCTTGTTCCTTTTACTTGTATATTTTGTTAAAGAGTTGTAATCCTTTCTTTTGTTTCAACCACCTTTATTTTACTTGTAATGTTTTGCTTAGAGTTGTATTCTCACCATTCTCTTCTTCTCCATCATCTTCTTCATTTTCTTTGTTTATTTGTAATTTTCAGTTATAGAGTTGTAACTCTTTTTAATCAATCATTATTTATTTGTAATATATTGCATAGGGTTGTAATTTCTTACCATTTCCATTGAGGAAAATACATATTTTCCTAACATTCAAAAGCTTATCCCTTTGTTTGTTTCAATGGAAGGTGAGACCATCAAAATCATGAATCAAGACCTAGTGAGGTTGGATAGGTTTGATGGGTCTAATTTCCCTAGGTGGCAAGACAAGGTGAGATTTTTTTTACCACTCTCAAAATCGCCTACATTCTAGAATCCACTCTAGAACCTCTCCCAACGCCATCCGACAAGGACACTCCCGAGGAGGTGGAGAAAAGAAGGAAGAGGGAGGAGGACAATCTCCTTTGTAGGGGTCATATCCTCAACGCCCTTTCTGATAGGCTCTATGACCTCTACACCGAGACCAAATCGGCCAAGGAGATATGGGATGCACTTGAGAAAAAGTTTAAGGCGGAAGAGGAAGGTACCAAAAAGTTTTTGATATCTTAATACTTCAATTTCAAATTTTTTGGTGAGAAACCTATTCTTCCTCAAATTCATGAATTGCAAATAATTCTTAACAAACTGAAAGATTTAAAGATTGAGCTTCCCGAGGCCGTTCAAGTTGGTGCTATAGTGGCTAAATTACCACCAACTTGGAAGAGCTATAGGAAAGAATCCTTCATAAAAATGAGGATTATTCTTTGGAGGAAATCCAAAAGCATATTCGAATCGAAGAGGAATCGATACGTAGAGATAAACTTGTGGAGGGGTCTAATGGAGAGACTTCCAAAGCAAATGCGGTGTCACAACCAAAACATCCCAAAAACAAAGGGAAAAATGGTAACAAGAAACCTTTGGGTCCAAAAACCAACCCAAACAAGTTTAAGGGTGAGAAAGGTCCTTGCTTTGTGTGTGGGAAAAAGGGTCACTATGCTAGAGAGTGTAGGCATAGAAAAGACCAACAAGGACCTAAGGTGAACACAACTCAAGAGGAAAACATAGTTGCTACCCTTAGTGAGGTGAATGCGGTCCAAGGCAAGGTGAAAGGGTGGTGGTATGATACATGTGCCACCGTCCATGTCACCTATGAAAAATCATTATTCAAGACCTTTGAAGAGTCAAAGGGCAACCATGAGATTCAAATGGGCAATGAGGGAAAATCCAAGGTACTTGGCAAATGTACCATTGAAGTCTTTTTCATCTCCGGCAAGAAAGTTACATTAGTGAATGTACTTTATGTTCCCGAAATGAGTAGAAACATGGTAAGTGGTGATTTTCTTGGCAAGCCCGGCATTAAAGCCATTTTTTAGTCCGGTAAACTTATACTTACCAAATCAAATGTATTTTTGGGAAAAGGGTACTATTGCGAGGGAATGGTTAAATTGTGCACCAATGATGTAACTTTCAATGTTATCAATAAAAATGATAATCCTGCATATATTATTGAGTATGATTCTTTATTTTTGTGGCATCTTAGACTATTGCATATAGGTTTTTCAACCATGAAAATAGTAGTTAAATGTGGTATGATTGCATGCAATATTAAAAACTATGGTAAATGTGAAACATGTGTTAAGGCGAAAATGATTAAGAAACCATTTCCTAGTGTAGAAAGATAATTTAATTTACTAGATTTAATACATAGTGATTTTTGTGAATTAAATGATGTTTTAACTAGAGGTGGTAAAAGGTATTTTCTTACTTTTATAGATGATTTTAGTATATATACCTATGTGTTTCTTTTAAAGCATAAAGATGAAACTTTTGATGCTTTTAAATTGTATAAATTAGAAGTTGAAAATCAACTAAATAAAAAGATTAAGGTGCTAAGAAGTGATAGAGGAGGAGAGTACTTCTCTAATGAATTCAATACATTTTGTGAAGAAAATGGTATAATTCATGAGTGCACTGCACCTTATACACCACAACACAATGGTGTTACCGAAAGGAAAAATAAGACTTATCTAGAGATGATAAATTCTATGTTGGTGTTTTCTAAGTTGAACTTCAACTTATGGGGTGAAGCGCTTTTAACCGCTTGTCACATTCTTAATCGAATACCGATGAAGAAAAATGAGATATCTCCAAATGAGTTATGGAAAGGAAGAAAACCCAACATAGGGTACTTCAAAGTGTGGGGGTGTCTTGCATATTGCAAGAAAAACGAACCTAATAGAACAAAGTTAGGTTCAAGAGCCATAAAGTGTGCTTTGGTTGGTTATGCCAACAATAGTAAAGCTTATAGGCTATTAGACTTAGAGTCTAATATTGTGATTGAATCTAGAGAAGTTGAATTTTTTGAGAATATGTTATGTGACAACAATTCTCAAGCTTCAACATCTCTAAAGGAGAATTTGTTATATGAGAACAATTCTCAAGCTTCTACATCCAAAGTTGATTCTCAAGAGGAGAATTCTCAAAAGGATGTAAAGCAACCCTTTGAACCTAGAAGAAGTCAAAGGCTTAAAAATCATAAAAGTCTAGTAGTGGATGAGATAAATTCTCAACAAATTTCATTCTACATGGTAGAAGGAAATAGAGAGGAAGTCATTAGGAAAATTCCTATTGTACTTCTCGTTGAGGATGATCCTAAGACTTATAGAGAAGTTATGCAATCGAGAGATAGTGCATTTTGGAAAGAAGCCATCAATGATGAGATGGATTCCATTCTTTCCAATAACACTTGGGAATTGGTAGACCTCCCACCGAGGTCTAAGCCATTTGAGTGTAAGTGGGTATTTAGGAAGAAATACCACACTGATGGCACTATCCAAACCTTTAAAGCTAGATTAGTAGCTAAAGGGTTTCGGCAAAAAGAGGGTATCGATTATTTCAATACTTATGCGCCTGTTGCAAGAACAACTTCTATAAGAATTTTGTTCGCTTTAGCTTCTATACACAACTTGTATGTTCATCAAATGGATGTCAAAACAACATTCGTTAATGGTGACCTCAATGAGGAGGTCTATATGGAACAACCCGAAGGGTTTGTCCTACCAAAATATGAACATAAAGTATGTAGACTTGTAAAATCCTTATATGGATTGAAACAAGCTCCTAAGCAATGGCATGAGAAATTTGATCAAGCCATAATGTCTAATGGGTTCAGACATAACAATGGAGACAAGTGTTTGTATTCCAAAACTTGTAAGGGATATGTGATCATTGTTTGCTTATACGTGGACATCATGCTTATTCTAAGTAATAGCATGAAAGGGATAGAAGAAACGAAGAGGTTTCTATCATCAACCTTCAAGATGAAAGATCTTGGAGAAGTTGACACCATACTTGGTATCAAAGTCAAGAAACATAGTGGGGGTTTTGCGTTAGGGCAAGCCCACTATGTTGAGAAAGTATTGAACAAATTTAACCATCTCAAGGTTAAAGATGCCAATACTCCATTCGATCATAGTGTAAAACTAGAGAAGAATGAAAGGAAGAGCGGTGGCTCAATTGGAGTACGCTAGTGCTATAGGGAGTCTAATGTACGCTGCCCAATGTACTAGACCTGATATAGCATTTGCGGTAAGTAAACTTAGTAGGTTTACAAGTAATCCAAGTGTGGATCACTGGAAGGCAATTGGAAGAGTCCTAGGTTGTATCAAGAAAACCAACGGATTAAGCCTTCACTACTCCAAATTTCCTTCGATTTTAAAAGGATATACAGATGCGAGTAAGATATCCAATCTTGGGGACAACTTGTCCACAACTGGTTGGGTATTTACACTTGGTGGAGGTGCAATTTCTTGGGGTTCCAAGAAACAAACCTGTATATCTCATTCCACTATGGAAGCAAAGTTCATAGCTCTAGCAACTACAGGAAAAGAGGCCAAATGGTTAAGGGATCTGTTGATAGAGATTCCCCTAATCAAAGAGAATGTATCTACTAAATCAATACATTGTGATAGCCAAGTGACATTGGCTAGAGCATAAAGTGGAGTGTATAATGGGAAGAATGGGAAGTCTAGACATATTAGTCTAAGACATGGATATGTAAGAGAATTGATTCAAAGAGGATTCATCTCAATATCCTATGTGAGAACAAGTGAAAATCTGGCGGATCCTTTCACTAAGCCACTAACGAGGGATTTAGTGGCTGCATCATCTTGAGGGATGGGACTTAAACTCCTTAAAGAGATCCACGATTGATGGTAACCTATCTTAACACTAGTTATTGAACTAGTGTTAGGTTCAATAGGTAACAACAAGTCATTCAAGTGAATATTAGTTGTACTCAAAACAAGTCCCATATGAGATATTGAGTACTTGTGTGTTACCAAGTGGAGGGTTAAAACCGAAAGGTTTTTTAATAGAATTCAGTCTTGTAAAGACAAGTATTTTTGGTAACAAAATACTGTAAGAATTCTACCTATATGGACCTAGGGGTGGTGCCGCCTCTCATGAGAATTGGGAATATTCTCAAGAACGTCCATGAATGGATAGTGCACATGGCCATTAACGATGCAAAGCGAGACATAGAGGTCTCAAGTGAACATCGTAAAGGTGTGTGTGTTATCACCGATTTGTTATCATGAAAAAGATGGTTCAATGCCTAGTGCAACCTAATTTTCGACAAATTTTGTGATAATTACACTATAGTAAAGTTCGAGTTGAAAAACACTTTACTTTATGCACTAATGCAATGACTCCTATAAGAGAGAGTTCTTATTTAATCAAGTGGGGGATATGTTATATTTCAAAATATAATGATTGATTAAATAAGTGTTACAATAGATAACTATTTAATTTAGTGGGGGAATGTTATATTATTTTATAATATAATGTAATATTATATTATATTATAATATAATGTAATATTATATTATATTATAATATAATGCTTTAGATTAAATAAATGTGACAAAGAGTGTCACATATTGTAACATATAATAGAGAGTTACAATATTTAGATATATGAGATATATCCAAATAATGTAACATATTTGGTGTTCCAAATTTGTAACTTCAAAATATTACCCTTTATTGTGTAAATTTGTTGTTACACAATATTGAGATGAATTTCATCAAGCCATATGTGAAATGACTGTTAGAGATATGATTTTAACCCCAATAATGTGTTTTGGGAGTTACAAAATCATTTGGGAGGGTTTGGAACCGTTTGGAAAAACAACACATTTTTAAGTGCTGAAATTGGTCAGTAACCACGGCTTGTAACGCCCTACTACCATAGAGCCGTTACTAAGTGAGTTTAAAAATGTGCAATTAACTCGCTAAGCGAGGTTTTTAGAACAAAAGTGTGATTAAACAAAAAGACAAGGCTGTAATCTTTAAAAGTGCTCCATTTCACTAAAAGTTCCAGTAGTTTAACATTTGGGATCCCAAAACGAGGTTTGTAAACTATTTACAACTCAAAATAGATACACAGTTGACAAATGATAAAAAATAGAGTTTAGTACAACCATTTCTCGAAAATGCCCCCAACCAAGCAGTCGGGTAGGCCAAACATGTACGCGTCACGTCCACGCTCTCCGTACTCATGGCTGGTTGACTTTCTCTTTGCCTTTACCTGCAACATAGAGCACCTGTGAGCCGAAGCCCAGCAAGAAAACTCATACAGCACACAACATATGCATATCATGCAATCGTTATAACAAGTAACTCATATCTAATCAAACAGTCCATAAGATTTAAACACATGTACGACCATGCCGTCCCAGAAGCGTTACCAAAGCTTGGGATTTCGGTCTTCACCGTAAGGATATCCCATGTATCCATTGGGGTCTCACCCTAACCACGAGCACTCCATGTGCTAAGTGGTATTTCTGGCCCCAGTGTCGTTCTCGGCCCCTTTGCCGTTCATTCTACTACAACCATATTTAGCATTCTCAAACAACAATCAAACATATAATAGTTCATTTAAAGCTACATCCTAGAAATTATATATCTTAGGGCCGCGCCCTGCAGCAATACTATGGGCCAAGCCCTGCTTTACGGGTGCTACAGTTTTCTTACCTGTATCCCGAGTTTTCCGATGCACCAAGGCCACAAGCACGGTCCTCTACCACGAGCCTCTCCAAAATCCTAGTCACAACACATATAAAACACTTTTAATACTAACCAATCCCAAAACCACTTCCCGGGACCAATCCCGTACTCTCGGGACCCCTAATTCCCTAAAACAATGCATTGGAGCCATCCCCCGAGTCCCCGAGCAAAAGCCCTAAAAACACAATTTTTGGCTGTCTAAAATGGCCTAGGGCCGCGACACTCCCTTCAAGGGCCGCAGTGCCCAGCAGCTTTCCCTCATCCTGATGCAACCTCGCGCCGCGGCGCCCAAGAATAGGGTCGCGGCGCTCCTACACGAACCCAGATTTCTGGGTTTTCCTTTGCATTTTTCCCGAGCTAAAACCACTCCTTATCATCCCAAACAAGTACCTAAGCCCCAAGACCAATTCAAAACCCCAAATGAACCCTTAAAAACCTATAAACATCACAAACAAACTCAATCACACAATCACACCCAAAAATCCACACTTGAGTTTCAGATTTTAGAAGCTTAAACCAGTAGACCAAAAACTTAAACCAAAGCTTGAAAAACTTAAACCATGCTTCTAAATTCTTAAACCATATAAGATACCAAAAATTCAAAGATGTTTAAAACTCTTACCTCAATCAATAACTCAGCTTGAACTCCCTCCAATCCCAGCTTTAAACCAAATTCCTCTTGATAAACTAGCTGAATTCTCATGCAAAACCAGCCATGGCTATCCTTTCAATTTTCATTCTTACCTTCTAAAATCAAACTTAAAACTTAACAAAACAGGGGATAAATTCTTACCTTTGAGTAATCCATGACCTGAGTTTGATTCCACACCCTTAAGCTCTTCACTAGCCTCAAAGAACTCAGCTCACTTCCTCTTCCACTTTTCCTTCTAGGTTCTTTGTTTTTCCATTTTCCTTCTTGATTTCTATAGCCCTCCAAACTTGATTTCAGTCATACTTAGCATAAAGTATCGTGTATATCCATTTCCCTCAGCCAAAGCTGTCTAAACCTCTGCCAAAAGACCATCTTATCCCTCCATTAAACTCCCTTCCTAACTAAACCTCAAGGGCACTCTTGTCCTTTCACCTATATTGCAATTCTACCATTTCTCCATCTGAATTTGTTACTCTCAGCAGTTACTAATGGTTACACAAGTTACCAGATTACCAGTTACCATTAACTCACAAGAACTAAATTTACAAAATCCCCAAAATACCCCTAGGCTCCTCCCGAGCCAGGTATTTAATCCCGTTGTGACTTTTAAACTAATTAGCTCCTTAGGACCATCTCGGTACATGCATCACATTGATATCACCACACTCACGTGGTACAAATCACACTATACAATCATCGCATTTATGCCCTCAACGGGCTAAAATTACCAATTTACCTAAACATGCATTCTAATCACATACTTATTCAAATTCATTTATTAACATGTTAACTCATCTATTGCCCCCCAGGCACGCTAATCAAGGTCCTAAACCTTATTAGCAAATTGGGGTGCTACACGGCTTGAGGGACAGAGACTAGTGGCCGCGGCCACTAATGTCTCTGGCCGCGGCCACAGGCCAAAAACTGACCAATTTTTTCAATCTTTGTTGAACGGCTCAAAACTCCCAAATAACTCCCAAATCTCATTTTTCATTCCATATTAATCCAATCAAACATTGGTAACAACCATAGGGGTTGGTGGAATTTGAAATTCAAAGGTTGTCTCTAAACTCTATAAATAGGAGCCTATAGCTCACTTGTAAGCACAACATTTTCTATCCATTAGAGCACTTGGCTATAAACACCTTGAGGCTTGATAATTCCAGAAAGCTTTTCCAATATCTGAGAGAGATCCCTTAGTGCTTGAGTTAGGGGGAAATAAGCTTTTGGAAAAAGTTTTTAAACCTTGTTCAAGTTGGTGATTCCCAACCCTCTTCACTTAGGTTGTGTAAGTGAGAGTTTTCTTGTATTTCTGTTCTCCATTTTATTGTATTGTTTTCTTCTTATTCTCTTGTTCCTTTTACTTGTATATTTTGTTTAAGAGTTGTAATCCTTTCTTTTGTTTCAACCACCTTTATTTTACTTGTAATCTTTTGCTTAGAGTTGTATTCTCACCATTCTCTTCTTCTTCGTCATCATCTTCTTCATTTTATTGTTTATTTGTAATTTTCAGTTATAGAGTTGTAACTCTTTTTATTCAATCATTATTTATTTGTAATATATTGCATAGAGTTGTAATTTCTTACCATTTCCATTGAGGCAAATACATATTTTCTTAACAGTCGAAACTGGGTCAGTGTTCATTCTTGGTGGAGGAGCTGTTGTCTGGAGAAGCATTAAACAATCCAGCATAGCTGATTAAACCATGGAAGTCGAATACATAGCAGTTTGGTTGAGGAAATTCTACACTGATATGGAAGTAGTTCCATATATGGATAAGTTACTAATCCTGTACTGTGACAATATTGGAGCAGTAGCTAATTCCAAAGAGTCGAGAAGCCACAAGAGAGGAAAGCATATAGAAAGGAAATACCATATGGTAAGAGAGATTGTACACCGAGGTGATGTGACTGCTATGAAGATAGCATCGAAACTGAACCTGACTAACCCGTTTACAAAGACACTTCCTCCAAAGTCGTTCATGGGTCACGTGCGCAATATGGGATTAAGGGAGATGCCTCACTTTCTTTGAGGGCAAGTGGGAGATTTTTTGGATTAATGCCCAAAAAGCATGTAAAGACAATCGATTGGTTTTAAATAAAAATACAATTTTATTATATTTGAATGTTATAATTATTGTTTGAATTAATTATATAAAAATATAAAGAAAATTCCCTATTCATTCATGAGAATATTACCTTGTATTAGTACGAGAGAATTAAGATGATATATAATGAATAACATAGTCAGTAACATATTAAAGTATGAAATCTTTAATAAATGGTTACTAGCACGTTTGTTAAGCATAAGAGATGCGAGTAATCTAGATTCAGATTACGGATGTGGATAGAAATCTTAGTAAAGGTGTTGTATATAATAGAGATTATATATGTCAGGACTGATGAGAATTAATTATCTTTATAAACTTGCTGCTTGACATAAATATTTAATTCTTATCATAATAGATGATCATTTATAGTTAGTCTAAATCCTGAGTATTCATGAACTCCTATTTGTGTTTATTGGATCTTTTGATTAACTCGTTAAGGTCTCTTAGAATAATGAGGCTAATGACTTTTGTTTTGGAGATTCAATATCATGGATGGTTGGGAGCATGAATTACAATATTGAAATCCATGCTTTCCTAACAGATCGAATATTGGTTCCCTTAAGGGTTAATTCTGGAACTGAATTGTAACGCCCCAACTCCAGGGACCGCTACAGTGCACATTGCAAACAGTGCTAAACTCGCTAATCGAGTCGTTTGGCCATAAACGTGTAACTAAGTATGATTAGCGGTTTAGGGATTAAAAATTTCGGTTAAGGTATAATGTTTCATTAGAACGTTTACTTTATACATTGGGATCCCAAAAATATAATTCCAGAGTCTATTACAAGAAAATATTTACAACAGGTCGTTCTAAGTAGAAAAACAGGGTTTAACCCTAGTTCCACTTTCAAACCTCGCCCAAGTATTGGCCGAGCAGCTGCATATGTACACGTTATCACCTAAGCTCTCCAACTCAAGGATGGTCCAGCTTTCTTTTGCCTTTACCTGCACCATAAAGCACCCGTGAGCCGAAGCCCAGCAAGAAAACTCATATGCCCATAAACAGTCATATCATGATATCAAATCATATCTGGCATGCCTAGCAAACACAACTCTATTCAGCATGCAAATGAGTTCAAACAATGCTGGGGTATCCAGGATAAGAAATCCTGCCCTTCTGATTGGAGGACTATCAATTCCATCCTAATCAGATGAGTGTTGCAACACTTGAGGTTCTAGTAAACCATGCTGAGTGACTGCCAAGCAAGTCACTAGGGGCTCAGATAAGAAATCCTGCCCTTCTGATTAGATGACTATCAAGTCAATCCTAATCAGATGAGTGTCTCAACACTTGAGGTTCTGGTAAACCATGCTGAGTGACCAACAAGCAAGTCACTAGGGCCTCAGTGCCCAAAGCCATGCATATGATGATCAAAATGATCATACAGAGCTCATAGCTCTGATCAGACGAGTGAATATCACTTTGAGGTCCTGCTAAACCATACTGAGTGACCGAGAAATAAGTCACTAGGGGCCTAGTGCCCATAGCCGTGTAACGACACCGTTACTTAGGCTTTCCTGCAATGGCTCTTATCAAATGAGTGACTGACAAGCATGTCACTGGGGCCGGTGCCCATAGCCATGTGACCTAACAGTCACGGGGCTTGCTGGCCCTGGCTCTAAATGACTAGCCTTTGGCTAGATAAGCACTTGTTTATATTCATCGAACTTGAGGTCGGTCTTGCATTAATGCTCTTTGAGTCATTCAATGCAGAAGGTCGATTAGGTCTAATCGACATGGCTTGCGTTAAACACTCTAAGGCCATCCTGACTAGTGAGTCAGCACAATGTAACCAGTGCTCAGTACCACTGCCAAACTTGACTAATGAGTCACAGCTTCACAGTTGATACTAACACCTTTGCCAAATTTGACTAATTAGTCAGAGCCATGCACAAGTAAGCAATGCTATCAATGTGTATCATATGCCAATTATCCAAGAGTTGGGCATTTAGCATGCTTACTTAACATTTGCCAGCATAATCATGATCTTGCACAAACACAGAGGCTCAAGCTCTGACCAATCTCACATGTTTCTCGTGCATCTTATGCATCACATTTAACCATCCAGCATGCCTCAACAATAATCATATGCAAATCACATGTGATTCATGGCATGCCCTAATCACATGTTTCTCGTGCATCTTATGCATCACATTTAACCATCCAGCATGCCTCAACAATAATCATATGCAAATGGGAAAAATTGCCAAGCATTCATTATGCTATCAATGTTTACATTTAAACATCCAGCATGCATCAATAATAGCCATGCATATCACACATGGGGTGCAGTTTTCTTACCTCAGATTCGAGCTAGAATAAATAAAGGAACGACCCTTGAGAACGATCAACTTTTAGTCCTTTAGCAGTCACCTAGTCACAACCAAATATAGGATACCATCAATAAAAATGATCAACACAGGTTCCCAAACCAATATCTAGCCTCCGGGACATCAATCCCCACTTAACCGGGTAGTAGGATCGACCCCGAGGCCTAACGCTTGCATCCCCAAGTCAAAAACCCATTTCTAGCCAAAACTGCCTCTATGGGCCGCGGCCCTTCCTAGCCATGCTGCGGCTCACCCTCAGATAGAGGCAAAATCTCATCAGGAGCGCACACAAGCCGCGGCTCACCATAGCTAGGCCGCGGCACATTATGCAAAACAGCAACAATAAGATTTTCTTCCTCTACGTTTCTCCTCAAAACCAGCCCTTCAAACCAATCCCAAACATCAACCTAACACCCAAGTCAACCACTAAAATTCATCTACAACTCACCCACATCAAAACCCAAGCTAAACACCAACCAAACTTCCATTAATTCAACTATCCATCAAGAGAGTTACAAACTAAAAAATCAAAGCTAAAACAGAGTAAAACTAGAAACTTATGGCTGAAACTCACCTCAAATTCGAGATCAAACCCCCTCCAATGGTTGAACCAAGTCTACAAACCCATCTCCTTGATTTCCTAGCTTAACTCCCCAATTCAAGCTCAAAAACTCCAAAGAGGAAATGGAAGAGAATGATGCTCGGGAAGGAGAAGGAAAACCCTATTTTTGCTCTGTTTTTCTACAGCCATCTAAAGGTTATATACATCCAAACCAAATGACCTAAATACCCCTAGGTCTTTAAAAGTTTCTAAAGCCTTCCCAAGGGTAAAATTGGTACTTTCCCGCCTATCTCGTTAATTATAATTAACACTCTCCAATTCCCGTTATTCCCAATATTCTCAAATATCAATAAATCATATCCCATTAGCCTTTTATTCCCAGTAATGTTCTAGTCATCAAAATGACCCCGAGACTCACCCCGAGCCTCGAACATAAACCCGCTATGACTAGACCGAACACTTGCATTTCCATGATCGTCTCATGCTGAATGGCTCGAGCCAATCCACATATCATGTGGTATTATTTATAATTCACCCCCATGCATAAAAATACACAATCATGCCCTCAACGGCCAAATTACCAAAATGCCCTTGCAATTAAAATATGAACCCATATGCATGCATTCACCATCATATAATGATATAATTCACACAAACATGCATATAATCATTAAATATCACAATAAATCAATTATGGCCCTCCCGGCCTTCTAATCAAGGTCCTAAACCTTATTAGGAAATTTAGGGCATTACATGAATAGTTATTGAGCTCAAATCTATAATTAGATTATAGATTAATTATTCGCTAGTGAATTAATGTTACTTAAGGATCAAGGTATGAGCTTTCAGATTACTGGATAGGAAGATCCTTGATTTTATACAAAAAGACTCAAGGACACTTGATAGGCTACAAGAGGTAATCCCTGATCTATTTTGTATGTGATTTAAGTTTATATATGTATATGATGCTGGTTGGAATTAATATTTATTAAAATGATTTCATATACTCCACTACATACCTTTGATATGATCATTTAATACCAACACTCCAATCCATTACTTGTCCCCAAACCTAATGGTAAATGGAGGGCATGTGTGGATTTTACAGACCTTAATAAAGCCTGCCCAAATGATGGCAACCTCGAGCCATGAAACATTATCCTTCATGAATGCCTATTCTAGGTGCAACCAGATTAGCATGCATCCCCCAGACAAGAAACACACCAGCATTCATATGAACACTAGACTATACTACTATAAGGTGATACCATTTGGCTTAAAAAACACCGATGCTACATACCACTGATTGGTAAATCCAATGTTCAAAGACCAAATCGACAACAACATGGAGGTATACATCGACGATGTGCTCGTAAAGTCAAAGAAAGTTGGGGGCATATCAAAAATATCGAGGAGTGCTTCAATATCTTGAAGAAATATCAGATGAAGCTAAATCAACTCAAGTGTTCCTTTGGAGTTGGTTCTGGTAAATTTCATGGATTCATAGTCAATACGTGAGGGATAGAGGAAAATCCTAAAAAGATCCAAGCTCTGATCGAAATGAAGTCACCAACCAGAACCAAGGACGTTCAAAGTCTAACATGAAGAATGGATATTTTCAGCAGGTTTATATTGAAATCAATGGACAAATGTGTCCCATTTTTTAACCTTTTAAGAGGCAGCAAGAAATTCGAATGGAAAGAAGAATGTGAGCAGACTTTCCAAGCAATCAAGAAGCACATGGCTCAACCTCCCATTCTATCCAAGCCAATCAACGGAGAGACTTTGTTTGTCTATCTAGCAGTCACTGAGTACGTTGCTAGTGCCATACTAATTAGAGAGGAAGATAAAGTCCAAGATCTAGTGTATTACATCAGCAAAAGGATGGTGGGAGCAGAATCAAGATGTCCGACAATTGAAAAATCAACCTATTATCTACAACTCGCATTGAAAAAGCTACAACCACACTTCCAAGTCCATCCAATCATAGTATTAACCGATCAGCCCTTGAGACAGGCATTACAAATGTTGGTATTAATTTAAATAAAATTGGGGACGCAATGGAATGGAGTGGTGGTTTAAAAAGCTATTAATACCGAGCCAGGATCAATACATATATTTATATATTAAATTTACACACAAATAAGAATGAAGAATACCTCTTGTAGCCTATAAATAGTCCTTGAGTCTTTTTGTATAATCAAATGATCTTTCTATCCACGCGAAGACTGTAACGTCCTGCGTTTCAGGTACCTTGAATTGACTCGGGTCAGGATTTTTTTGCCGAGTTAAGAATATTATTTTAAATAATATTATACTTTTTTGGAATTTATTTCCACGAGTTATTTCTAGCCAAATTATGAATGTTGTGTTTAAAAGTCAAGATAAGACTTTCTGTCTTGGACCGACACAAAAACCCTAATCGGGTAAAAATCTCGAAAAATAAAATTAAAAACTATGGCAAATATATTTTGGACATAAAATAAATTTATAAAAATTCAAGTTTGGTCAAAAATAATAAACCTAAGAAGAAATGGAAATTTTAAGGCATTTTGTGTTAAATGCTTAATTTTACCGAATTGGGGAATTTTATTCCATAAATAGACCTTAGGTTAAATTTTAATGTGTGACTAATTAAATTAAATGTGAGAGACATTTAATTTAATTATTATGTGTTAAGTTTTGTTTTTAAGACTTTATAAGAGTGAAAAAGGTGACAGAAAAGTGATTAAGCCTTAATCACATTTGATTAATGTTAATGACACAAAGTGACATAAAGTAAAAACACTCAAGTGTTTTAGATATTTTTAGAGTTGTATAAGCTCTTCCAACCCCCCAAAACCGACTCCCTCTCTCTGACAATCACTCTCATCTTTTTTTGAAAACTCTCTCAAGTTTTCTCTCCATTTTCAACCTCAAGAACACTAAGAAGGCTTGGGAGCTTAAGCTTTGGTCTAGGAAGGGTTTCCATAAGGTAAAGTTTCAAAAAACTAGACTTTTGTAAAGTTTTAACCATCGATTTTTCAATAGCTAACTATCTATGTTGTTGGGGGGAGTTGGTTAAGATTTTGTAAGGGTTTTGAAGGATCCAAAGCTAGTAGAAAGATCCAAACCTTAAGCAAGAACAACAAGTGGTAAAAAGTTTACTTTTTATGGTTGTTATTGTATGGTTTTTATTTTTAAGCATTATTTTTTATATTTAATGCTTAAAGTTTCTTATTGGTGATGTAATAAGGCTATGGTAGTTTCTCTATAATTTTTATGATGCTGATATGTTTATTTTTGAAAATAGGGACCAAAATCCTTAAGGGTTTTGGTGAGAACCCTAAAACAAAATACAAGTTTTGAGCTGTGGCTTCCAAGGGGTCAAGCATCCACTGTATATTTATTTTGTAAAATTTAATTGTACTTTGATGTCTTTGAGATTGAGTACATAAAATTGAGCTTTTGAAACACTAAAAAATGTTTAGAAATGAGTGAGTTATGCTATTTCAAAGTTTAGGTAAAAAGCTGTTTTTTCGTATTCTTAATTTCGCGACCAAGTTTGGACAGCCATTGTATAGGTCAAATCAATCCAGTTTTTTATAAAATTTGGTGGACATAATCTTGGCATAACCTAGTATTCCACTGTAAAATTTGGTAACAAAATACTGAATGATTTGAATGTTATTAAGTGCCAAAGTTTGGAAAAATTAAGGACTTGAAAATAAGGTCATTTTTACCTCATTGTTGGAAAATAATTTCACCGATCAAAAAAGCTCTTTGTGACCTAAGATTTTACAAAGACATAAATGGCATACCAAAAATGGAATTGGGAAATTTAGTAACAATTGGGTAAGTAAATTTCAAGTTATGACCTAACAAAGTATATAGTTAAAAATGTGAAAAATAGGGTTTTCACACTTAGTGTAAAAATGAGATTTTGGAACTAAAGGTAGAAAGTAAAATTTTGCTTATTGCAAGATAAAAACTTGGTAAGTCTTGAAAATATATTTTGACCTAAAATACCACTTTAGTTTTAGTGAGAATTATTTTTATTAAAGAGTTTTTATTCTTTCTAAAAATAAAAGAATTAATTCATTAATAAGTTAATAAAATAAAAGAGGGTTTAAAACACTATATTTTGAGAAAATAACTAAGTGAATTATTTTTCTAGTAAGTAAACTTGATTAATTGACTTAGGAGAATTAACTAGTCAAGATAAGAAATTATTAGCGACTCTCCTAATTAAGTTTGTACGCCCTAAATATCCACGGGTTATTAGCGAGTTGGAAAAGGGCATAATTCTATCGGCCACGTGGAAGCCACCTACCCGGATCTGTTGTTACAAGTCTCTACCTCTTTAGATCGAGATAGTCAAGGGTTTAGTGAGATTACTAAGGCATCGGGTCAGCAGTGTGGACACCATGAGCTGATACTACATCAAGCTCGGGGTACGAGCTGGAGCTGACTCCTCCGACCCTTTATAAGGTCAACCACGCAATGTAAACGTGCATATATCACACATCACGTGTCTACCCCATTCTTGAATTCTCGGGCATGCCGCATAAACGTGCGTGTTCAGGCACCCCATGACTGGTCTGGGCCATGCGGCCCATTATCCCCCTTACCTATTGATTAGACCACACTTCATTGTCAGGTTTTAGGAATTAATCATGAATGTCACAGAAGTGACATGATGGGTAAGAAGGTCACGGGATGACCTCCTTTGCCAACACCTAGGTATCCTCTCCCTATAAATATGGAGACCCTGGGAGTTGCAAAGGGTTGGCTTCTAATTTGTAAAGAAATACCCTATAAGGAATATCATAGATATATCAATAATATTGGCTGGTGGACTATAAGGATTTTAACCTTTGAACCACCTAAAAAAGTATTAGAGTTATAATTTTCCTTTGAGATCATTCATCTATTACGGTTCATCATTTAGCACTAATCCCTCTCCTTATTCATATAATTATCTGTTGCCAAAGAACCGCGTCAACAGTTTGGTGCTTTCATTGAGAGCTTTTAGATTGGTGCTATTGCAAATACCCAACCATGGTTGTTACTCGCTCAACACATGGTAACGAGGCGGACCAACGTGATGGCAGGAGGCACACCATGCCACCATGTCCGATGAGCAGAACCCTGAGGTTTAGCAGCGACCGGGGAAGCAGCCAATGGGCCAAGACGACACTGAAAGTTTGGCTCCCCGGCTGCCCAATCTGAACCCGGATTTCTACACGGTGGTGGAAATGGAGAATGCACAGTTGAGAAGTCAGCTGGCGAAAGCAAACAAGTAGATTCAAGAAGTTTTGGCCCGACTACCCCCTCTTACAACCGACGCTAACATCGAAAAGAGGCATGGTGAGACTCATAAGTCCCGCTGGGGTAACCGGTCCAGGCCCAGTAGGACGGTCAGACCCTCAACATCAAATTCTACTCCCACGTCGCACCACCAGGAGACCGCATTTAAGGAACTTCCTAGGGCTGAGCAGCAATTCAGCCGATCAGTCCGGACCTTAACTCCTAGCTCACTTCCGCTCTCGACTACACCCAGGAGGGCTCGCGACGACAGCCCGCCCCGGCCAGCCGTCCTGCACCCCGCTCAGACTGCCGAACACAGGACGTAGAGGATGGTAGAGCGGAGCGGCCACGACCTAGCTTAATCTGCCCTGACGGGACTAGGATCGCGTCCCCAGTCAGGCATCCTCCTTCACCAATAAGATACCCATCTCCTCCCCGTCCAGTCCGAGACATTCCGGCTCATGGGAGCAGCAGGAGAAATCCTCCTTCCGTCGGACCCTCTCATTGTAGTCAGGCGCTCAGGGAAGTCCCGGATCCTCACCCTCAGCGGCGGGCTCTGAGCCTTTCAAATGGAAGTTACCGGACCGGGAGTAGTCGAAGTGACATATCCGGTGGAGACCTACGCCATCGCTTGAGCTCGGCACAAAGCCCTCAGGCCGCCCTGAGGGGCGACCTCCGAGATCGTCTAAACTCCTAGAGAGGAGACCCAGTTGGAAATGGCAATCGTGCTCGCCAAGGGGAAGGCCTATCTGAAGTACGCGATAGCGAGAATGTCCCACATAACCTATCTCAAGATAGGAGGGACAATAACCCGCCTAACGCGTACCATGGAACCGGAGCTGTTGAATAGCCCCGAAACAACCAAGGAAGTCAGGACAAAACCCTTGAGCGTCTGGCTCAGATGGAGGAGCTGATGAGTAAGCTCTTATGAGAAAAAGAAAAAGATGAGTACGACTCGGGGGACAAACTCGAGCTCTTCGCCCCCAGCATAGCAGCTACGACGTATCCACCTGGTTTCCATATGCCTCACTTATCCAAATTCAATGGAGACGGGGACCCGTCAGATCATCTGGGTATGTTCAACACCCTGATGATGGCCCACAACATTGGTCCTGAGCTGAGATGTTTGATATTTCCTTCCACCTTGACTGGGCCGGCCAGGCAATGGTTCAAGCAGAGTAAAAAGCAGTCCATCAGCTCGTGGAAAACCTTTTCTGCCGACTTTAAGAGGGCATTTCGAGCTTCCCAGGCTGCCCGCGTCAAAGCTGACACCTTGGCGAACGTAAGACAGCAGCCCGACGAACCTTTGAAAGCTTACCTGAGCAGATTCACAAATGTCGCTGCTCGAGCCAGGGACGCAGATGACAGCTCCAAGCTCATGGCCTTGAGGACTGGGATCCTCGTTGGAGGCGGACTCTGGGAAGAGATACAGAGAAAAGGTGTCAGCACCATAAGCGAATTCCTAAATAGGGCCCAGGGATGGATAAACCTGAAGGAGACGCGAGCATCAGCCATGGGAACTAGCCAGACCCCTGAACAGCTCGCTGGAGTGGGAACGAATGTCGTGACAGGGACGCAAACTGTTACACAGAATAACCAGTTTGGTGGAGGCAAGAGAAAAGGAAGCAGGGAGGGCGGCCCGAAGAAGAACAAGTCTGTGGAAATTTTTTAGCCAGTCTACGCGAATTATACCGAGCTCACACACACTAGGGAGAACATTTTCCTAACAAACTCTGCTCGCCTCCCCTGGAAGAATCCGGAACCATTGAAGCACTAGAAGGGTAAGCGAGACCCCTCCAAGTTTTGTCGGTTCCACAACGACTTTGGACACAACACTAATGATTGTAGGCACCTGAAGGATGAGATCGAGACTCATCAGAGCCGGACCCTTGGCTCAGTATGTGCGGAATAGAGTTCTCGCCGGCCAACCAACTCCGGAAGTTTTGATAGGTCAGCCTGGGTCTCGGGTAGATCAGGACGTCCCTCCTCCTGTGATAGGAGGAGAGATCTCCACGATCTCCGGAGGCCCCCATCTGGCTGGCACGAGCAGAGGTGCCCAAAAGATATATGTCAACGAACTTAAGGCCCATAATGGAGTGGATTTCGTCCCTGAGTAGCATCTACCCAAACAACAACGATTGGAGAGGCAACAAATCATATTCACCGAGGAAGATGCCAGTCATGTCCAGTTCCCTCATAATGACCCTCTGGTCGTAGCTTCTCAGCTCTCTAACCAGAGAGTTAGGAGAATATTGGTCGATAATGGGAGCTCGATGAACCTGCTATTCCGGTCTACGCTAGAAAAGATGGGTTTATCTGTCACTGAGTTGAAAGCCACCTCCATGATGCTATATGGATTCTCTGGAGAGGGGTCGGCGGCAATAGGAACAATCGAGCTGGTGATCACCTTGGGAGAAGGGCCCCGGACTATCTCGAAACTCCTCGAGTTTGTGGTCATCGATTGTCCCGCCGCGTACAATGCTATTTTGGGCTGACCTACATTGATAGCGTTTGAAGCCATAACCTCCATCCGCCACCTCAAGCTAAAATTCCCCTCTTCCTCGGTGATATGCATGGTCTGAGGTGATCAGCTTGCTGTCAGGGAATGCTATAGCATTTCTATGAAGGGAAAATCAAAACCTGGGCAGTTAACGATGACCATCCAGGGCGGGAATGAGGAATCTCAAGAACTTGCGCCTAGTCTTGAGATTGAAAATCCTCAGAGTGCCAAAGGGAAGAATATCATCTTAAATAATGATATCGACCCCAGAATAGGTGAGGATAGATCCGAGCTCCAGGCCATCAAAGAGCTTGAGGAGGTAAGCATCGATCCACAAGATCCCTTGAAGGTGGCAAAGCTCGGGAAAAATCTTTGTAGCAAAAGGAAGGCGGAGCTGATTAAGTTTCTGCAAGAGAATTTAGATGTGTTCGCCTGGTCTCATGAAGACATGGTAGGGATCAGTCCGAACGTCATCATGCACACCCTCCACTTGGATAAAAGCGTGCCTGCAAAATCCCAGAAACAAAGGCGCCTAGGAACAACCCGAGCTAAGGCCCTAGAAGAGGAAGTAGCCTGGCTCTTAAAGTGCGGCTTTATCCGCGAGGCAAAGTTCCCGATCTGGGTCGCCAATCCTGTATTGGTCCCAAAGCCCAACGGGAAATGGCGGACTTGCATCGACTTCTCCGATCTGAACAAAGCCTGCCCCAAAGATTGCTTCCCCTTGCCAAGGATCGACCAATTGGTAGACGCCATGGTGGGGCACGAGCTCATGTCTTTTATGGATGCATATTCGGGCTATAATCAGATCGCCATGAATCCAGCAGACCAGGAACACACTAGCTTCATGACCCCAACTAACGTTTATTGTTACAAGGTCATGCCCTTCGGTCTGAAGAACGCCGGAGCTACATACCAGAGGTTGGTAAATAGGATGTTTACCAACCAAATCGGGAAGAATATGGAAGAGTATGTTGACGACATGCTGGTCAAGTTGAAAACTGCCGATAACCATGTTTCCGATCTGGAGGAATGCTTTAAGATATTGAGAGAATACGGAATGAGGCTTAACCCCCAAAAATGTACTTTCGGGGTCGCGTCAGGAAAATTCCTAGGTTTCATTGTTAATACCAGGGGAATAGAAGCAAACCCTAATAAGATCAGGTCACTACTCGAGATGCCTTCACCCCGGTCGTAAAAGGACGTTCAAAGTCTGACAGGAAGGGTGGCGGCCCTTAATCGGTTTATTTCTAAGTCTACCGACAAGTGTCTGCCATTCTACAACCTGCTCCGGGGGAATAAGAAATTTGAGTGGACCAAGGAATGCGAACGTGCCTTCCTCGACCTGAAAGCACATTTAGCCGAGTCGCCCGTATTATCCAAGCCAACGGCAGGAGAGCCTTTTTTCCTTTACCTAGCTATCACGGAAGATGCAGCTAGTGCCGTATTAGTCCAAGAAGAAGACCGATCTCTAAAGCCAGTCTATTACATCAGCAAGAGGCTTCTCGGAGCTGAATCTCGGTATCCTTTGATGGAGAAGATGGCTTTCTGTCTCATTATGGCCTCCCAAAAGCTCAGGCCATATTTCCAGTCCCACTCAATACACGTCATAACCAATCAGCCTTTAAGGTAGGTTTTGCAAAAACCTGAAGCATCGGGACGTCTGTTGAATTGGGCTATTGAACTCAGCCAATTTGAGATATTGTACATATTGCGAACTGCAATAAAAAGTCAGGCCCTGGCTGATTTTGTGGCAGAGTGCACAGGATTCCGAGAAGATCCTGTAGAAGAGTCAGTCCATGCCTCCTTAGCCTAGGCCTCGTGGAAGGTCTTCGTAGATGGTTCGTCTAACGAGAGCGGCTCCGGGGCTGGAATCATATCGATATCCCTAGAAGGACATCGATTCCACTCTGTGTTGTGATTCAGATTCAAAGCGTCCAACAATGAGGCTGAATACGAAGCTTTACTGGCTGGGCTAAGGGTGGCCCAGGAGCTGAAGGCTAGCTCAGTCCAGTGTTACAGCGATTCCCAGCTCGTGGTAAACCAAGTGTTAGGGGAATACCAAGCACGGGGAACCAAGATGGCTGCTTACCTGGCCAAGGTAAAGAGCGAGCTATCTGCATTTGAGCATGGCTCAATCGAGCAGATACCTCGGGAGCAGAATGCCAACGCGGACGCCCTCGCAAAGCTCGCTACCTCTGGGGAGGCGGAGACTTTGGGGCTGGTTCGGGTAGAGTTCTTGGAACGACCCAGCATAGAGGAAGTCAGGGTGGAGATCGAGATGATTGACACCAGACCGACTTGGATGACTCCCATCCTCGAGTATCTCACAGCAGGAAAGTTACCCGAGGAACGAAATGACGCAAGGAGGGTACTTTACCAGGCTCCAAGGTATACGGTGATAGATGGGACATTATATCAGCGTGGACACTCTCTACCTCTCCTACGGTGTGTTCTGCCAGGCGAGGGAAAGACCGTCTTACAGGAAGTGCATGAAGGTTTTTGCGGAGATCACACTGGGGGCCAAAACCTGGCCCTGAAGATATTAAGGCAAGGGTATTACTGGCCCACTCTGTCAAAGGACTCGATCTCCTACGTCAAAAAATTTGACAAGTGCCAGCGATTTGCCACAGTTGCCCGAGCTCCCCCGGTCGAGCTGAAGATGATCTCGTCCCTGTGACCATTCGCGATCTAGGGGATTGACTTGGTTGGTGCCCTCCCTACTAGAAAGGAAGGAGTTCGTTACGCGGTGGTGGCTATTGACTACTTCACCAAGTGGGTAGAAGCAGAGCCCTTGGCAACGATCACTTTAAAAAGAGTCCTCGACTTCGTGGTTAAGGGCATTATCTGCCGATTCGGGATGCCAAAGAAGATCGTGTCCGATAATGGAACGCAGTTCGATAGCGACCTCTTCACTGAATTTTGTGAGAGGCACGACATTGTTAAAAGCTTCTCCTCCGTGGCCTATCCCCAGGCCAATGGGCAGGTCGAGGCCGTCAATAAGACACTAAAGGCAAGCCTTAAGAAAAGACTGGGCGAAGCCAAGGGAGTCTGGCCAGAACAGCTCCCCCAGGTACTGTGGGCATACCGGACCTCACATCGAACGCCGATGAGTCATACTCCTTTCTCCCTGGCTTTTGGGAGTGAGGCAGTCCTTCCTGTCGAAGTAAAGGTAGCCTCGCATAGAGTCCAGGCATTTGACCAAGACCGCAATGACGAATTTCTCTGCGCGTCCCTCGACCTGATTGACGAAAAACGAGAAGATTCACAGCTGCAGCTCGCGCATTATCAACAAAAGGTCACTCGTTATTTCAACTCAAAGGTCAAGAAACACGTCTTTAGCGTTGGCGACTTGGTACTCAAAAGATTCTTCCTAGCCAGTAAGTTCCCAAGGATGGAGTGTTGGGACCAAACTGGGAAGGGCCCTACCAAATAACTGAGGTAGTGAAAGAAGAAACCTACAAGCTAGCTTGGTTTAATGGAGAAGCAGTCCCACGAACTTGGAACGCTATCCATTTGAAGAAATATTATCAATAATATCTTTGTAGGGCTTAAGTGGAAAGGCCATCTTTTGTTTATTAAGTAATAACAGCTAATCTTTTACACTATTGTATATGTTTGTGGGTGTAAACTCAAGTAACCATGAAAAACCCTTTCCTGATTACTTGGGGGACATATATCCTGGATACAACCAGGTCCCAAAACTTTGAAGTTAGTTCAAATTGATTGATCGATGTTTTTCTTAAAAAGCATGAGATATCAATTAAGAATTGACGCGAACTAAGTTTTCAAATTAATATCATGGATATAACCAGGTCCAAAAACTTAGAAGTTAGTTCAAATTGATTGATCGATGTTTTTCTTAAAAAGCACGAGATATCAATTAAGAATTGACGCGAACTAAGTTTTCAAATTAATATCCTGGATATAACCAGGTCCAAAAACTTAGAAGTTAGTTCAAATTGATTGATCGATGTTTTTTTTTTTTTTAAAAAAAGCACGAGATATCGATAAAGAATTGACGCGAACTAAGTTTTCAAATTAATATCCTGGATACAACCAGGTCCTAAAACTTAGAAGTTAGTTCAAATTGATTGATCGATGTTTTTTTAAAAAAAAGCATGAGATATCGATAAAGAATTGACGCTTACTAAGTTTTAAAATTAATATCCTGGATACAACCAGGTCCTAAATCTTAGAAGTTGGTTCAAATTGATTAACATATGTTTTTTCCTAAAAAGCATAAGATGTCAATCACAACACCAACAGAAACTAAGTTCTCACCAAATGCATTGAAGAGAAGTAACCATAAGGTCAAGGAAAAAATATGTAAATAAATTGAAATAAATTTGGGGATACCAATTGTTTCGAGGATAAAAACCTCTTGATGAAAAATTACAAAAAAAAAGTAAATAATAAAAGGAAAGGAGAAAAATCCTCAGCCCCGCTAGGCCGCTCTGATGAAGTCACCCCCTCGCCATCCTTCTCGGTGGTAGTGGAAGTCTCCCCGATCTCGGAGGGCGCCTCTTGCTGAAGGTAAGCTTTAAACTTCTCCAAAAAGGACCCCCACACGTCCGGCCCCAAGAAGGAAAAGTCACCATCTTGGTTGAAGGCCCAGCAGTGGTACGGCATGGCCTCCATGGAGGAGCTAGAAGCTGCCCTCTCCGCCACCAGAGCAGCCTTGGCCTCCTCAAGCTCGACCTTCGAGGCATCTAGGGTGACCCTGGTAGCCTCGGCCTCCTACAGCTTGGCCCGAGATGCCTCCATCTCAGTCTGCACAGCAACCGAAGCGGCCTGCGCAACCCTCTCATTTTCTCGGGTAGTTGCTAGGGCCGCCTTGGCATCCTGCTCCTGTTGTTGAGCAGACACAAGGGCGACCTGAGCAGCCTAGTGCTCACCCCTGATCTCATCGATCCTGGCCCTGGACCGAGATATGCTCTGGTGGAGAACCAAAGCCGTCTGCAAGACCAAAAGATAACAAGACAAGTGCCTTAGAAAAAAAAAACAAACAGGAAGAACTAGTGGTAAAGCCAACTTACCGTGAGGGTCATCCCCAATGAAGACTCCTTCACGTTCTCGAGGCTTCTTGTCTCGATCTCCCGCAAGTCCCTCGGGGTGGCGTTGTAGTAGTGGTCCACCATGTAGGTCGCGGTTTCGTAGACCGTCCCCCTAAAGACCTCGGGGACTTTCTCCAAGGCCTGGGGGTTGACCGAGACGCGCACGTCGGGGGTCGGAGCTGGCAAGGTCCCAGTGGGCACCTCCTGTTCCTGAGTAGGGACAGGAGGTCACGGAGGAGGTGGAGCCATATTCTCCACTACAGGAGGGGGTGGGGGCACTTTCTCTATGGCAGCAGGGCCTTGGTTTTTCCCCTTGGCAGGAGACTTGGAAGAAGTCCCAATGGTCTTCTTGGCCAGCCGGAGCCTCTTCACCAAAGGCCCGAAGGACCCGGAGGAGGGGTTTGCTCCCTGGAACATAGACCGCAGAACATTGTCCCCGGGCTGCGACATCTCCTCGTCTGAAACAAAGACAGCAAAGCATTAATATTCATGTAAAAATATTTATGTGCAAAAAAAAAAAAAAAAGCAAAGCTTATGTATTGAAAAGGGTCCTACCTCTGGCCCTGGAGCTTCTACGGGGGAGTCTAAGATAATGACTTCACGGGTGAGAGGAGGCTCTGGGTCCAGATCCACCTCAGGACTGGACTCCTCTACATACTGCCTAAGACCCGGAGCTACTACACCCTCCAGGAGGGAGGGCCACGACCTAAGGTTGGTCCCGTACTCCTCAAAGAAGGCCGACCTAAAGGTCAGGGTATTATCTACTACTACAATACCCCTAGGGCGGCCCATGTCATGATGCAGCACGAGCTGGTCAACACACTGGAGTAGAGTGATGTTGTGGTCTAGGTCGTTTTGGTGGCGGTGAACGAGTTGGCTGGGATTAAACCTAGCAAGCCGTAGGTCTGCAGCGGCCCTGTCTAAGGCCCTAAATAAATAAGGGTTACCTTGGCCGGAGGGGCCGACTGCTGCCCCGGACTGGGTCCTCTCTGCATTGACCTCTTAGGCGACCTCTAGAGCCCGCTTCCGGTGCACGAGGGGCACCTCGTCCTCCTCGTCCTCGTCCTCATCCACGGCCTCCTCTTTGGGGATGGGCGCCATCTCGCGAGCAGCGGGGATGGTCCGCGGTCTCCTCAAGGCCAGAGTCTGGCCTGAGGAAATTAACTTACATGCCAGCATCAGACACGAGCTGGCGGAAGTCTTTTTCACTTGGGGGAAGCCCCACCAAGGTTTCGTACTGACCCCCAAGGGTCACTGACTTAGCCATCCTCACGAAAATAGTTGCATGATAGTTTTCAAGTCAGCAACGAATGAAAAGAGACTAATCAGCGACCAGTTTGCGAGCTAAAGTTAGAAGAAACTTACGAGGACGGTTGAAGTAATGGTATTCGTAGTTGCGAAACCCCTTTAACATGAAGAATTGATTCTTGAAGTCATTGGGGGTGGTTGGGCAGCTCGATGATCGCAGCCGAATTGGGAAAACAGGTCAGGTAGTAGAACCCGTCACCTCGCCCCCGTTGTTCTGGGCTGGCTTTGAGGCAAAAGAAGTAAAGGATGTCCGCCAGCATGGGGACCTCCCATTCCTGCTTCAGGAACAAATACTTCAACCCCGCTAATATATGGTAGGAGTTAGGGGGGAGCAGGAAGGGGGTCAACTTCACATAGTTTAAGAAGTCCGTGAAGTACTGGTCCAAGGGAAGAAAGGCCCCAGCCTTGAGATGTTCGTCGCTCAAGGCTGCGAACTCCTCGTTGAGCGGCGCCCAGCTCCGCTGGCCCTCAAGGGGAGGTCGGGCGTCCAGAGTGCCCCTCCCTATCTCAATATTGTGGGAAAGCATAATCTTGTTAACTTTCCCCTGGGTGGTGACCTCCGAGGCAATCCTCTCAGCCTCGAAGAAGGCGTCGGGCCCCACCTCGACCTCTTTCTCCACGGTGGGACCAAAGTGGGGAATCGGGGAGTCTGTTGCCACCTTTTTCCCTTTGCTGGCTTGCTGGGAGGATGAGCTGTCAGCACTCTTCTTGGATGCGCTCTTCTTGGGTCCCATCTGGTCGCCTAACGAACAAAGAAGAAAGTTTAGAAAAGGCGACCTAAGCATAAGAAAGAATCTAGCGCGAAGAAGGGTTTCCTTTACGCGGGCTGAGGTAATCTCAGCCCGCGGCGAGTGAGACCACGCGGTTCTATGAACACGCGCATGTGCTCCCAACGGGTCCCCAATTGCTCGGGATCCGTGTGTCAGGAGGGTCAGGATAAAGTTTTCCTTGGAAGGAAAGTTTCGAAAGGAAAAACCACCTGTGAAGCGTGTCCCCTAAGCTACCTGGTTTTTGCACCCTAGAAACTTGTTCCAAACAGTCATAAAAAAATTTCACCCAGAAAATCACCCCAGAGTTGTATCCTATGAGTCATGCTCCTAAGCATTCTCTTTCCTACGATCGATACCCCTAGGATGTAAACCTACGCACAAAATACCAGCAAAGAAAAACAAAAGACAAACAACCTACTACATCCGACTAAGAAGAAAGTTTACCTAAGCAAGGAAAAGGGAAAACGTTTAAAGCATACAACAAACGGAGGACTTACAGAAATTTTTTTACTGTGTAAAGAGTGAAAAGAGTGTCGGGGTTGAAATCCTATTGAAATTGCTGGTACCGGAGTCACGAAGGAACCCTCGTGTCTGAAACTCAGGAATGTCGGGAATAGTGACCAGAAGGAAGAAAGGGTTTTGAGACTGAGAAGAAAGAAGATGAGAAAAATTTCAAATAAAAGGGTGGCTCATGCGAAAGGTGGGCAGCCTTATATATACGTAAAAGGCCAAAGGATGAGGGCCATTCGATTGTCTTGATGTGGGATACAAGGATCACAACTCGAAAGACGAAACAACGGCCGAAGATAGGCTAGGCCATTTAATGCGGTTCTCGGAAGACGGACCGTCACCAACCACAATGCTCCACGTATCTAATACCAGCGTAATGGGCGGGATATGAAGAGTCCAAAAAGATGCCTAAAAGCCCCCACTGTGGCCACAGGTGACATCATATGCCACGAGCAAGGGCTTGGGGGGAAAATGTACGCCCTAAATATCCACGGGTTATTAGCGAGCTGGAAAAGGGCATAATTCTATCAGCCGCATGGAAGCCACCTACCCGGATCTGCTGTTACAAGTCTCTACCTCTTTATCTCGAGATAGCCAAGGGTTTAGTGAGATTACTAAGGCATCGGGTCAGCAGTGTGGACACAACGAGGTGATACTACATCAATCTCAAGGTACGAGCTGGAGCTGACACCTCCGACCCTTTATAAGGTCAACCACGCAATGTAAACGTGCATATATCAGACATCACGTGTCTACCCCATTCCTGAATTCTCGGACACGCAGCATAAACATTCATGTTCAGGCACCACACGACTAGTCTAGGCCATGCGGCCCATTATCCCCCTTACCTATTGATTAGACCACACTTTATTGTCAGGTTTTAGGAATTAATCATGAATGTCACAAAAGTGACATGATGGGTAAGAAGGTCACAGGATGACCTCCTTTACCAACACCCAGGTATCCTCTCCCTATAAATATGGAGACCCTGGGGATTGCAAAGGGTTGGCTTCTAATTTGTAAAGAAATACCCTATAAGGAATATCAGAGATATATCAATAATATTGGCTGGTGGACTAGAAGGATTTTAAACTTTGAACCACCTAAAAAAGTATTCGAGTTATAATTTTCCTTTGATATCATTCATCTATTACGGTTCATCATTTAGCACTAATCCCTCTCCTTATTCATATAATTATCTGTTGCCGAAGAACCGCGCCAACAAAGTTAAAATTAGGCAGCTTTCTGAAAATGGTTTTTAGAGATTAAAACCTTAAGAAAAATAAAAGGAACATTAAGATATTATTTTCTTGAAAAATAATTGAGGAATTTAATTAGTATTTTTTGGATATAATACCGGCTAAAATCTTCTATATATTTAACCGGCTTGTTGAAAGTACAGGTTAATAGCGATACTTTTAAAGAATAAGATTTTTAGCGAATTGTTGGAAAATACTATTGCGATACCTGAGCCTAAGTATCGAGACTGTAGGGTAGGTCTCCCCGAGACTTAGGGTTTAGTCTCAAACATTGTTGTATGAATTTCTTGAATGGGTTTTAAACCAAATAAGGATCTTTAACCCTTACAAATGATTTTGAAAATGACCAAACTGCCCAAAATAATAATAATGAATTATGAGTGCCATAATTAATCCGAGTATACTCTATGGATAACTACAGTATTGACTAAGCGTAATTGGACTGTACGTTGGAGGGTGCAATCCTGCTGAGAGCTAAGGACTCCAAGTAAGTCAACTTCTATTGTGTGGTTGCAACATGAAACGACTATTGTATTGTATGTTAGTATAGAGACACATGCACATATATACACTGTCGTAGAAAGTTTCTTAGAGACGTTAGTCTAGTGGGTGCTGATTTAGAAAATATGAACGGTTGATATCCATCATATCCTAGACGGCTGATCCCCGTCACCCTGCTGGATTTTATTATGTCTTATTCATTACCGTGACGAGTGGCCAAGAGGTGAGGATTTCTGGTTTAAACCTAGGGGCGTCAAAAATGAATGGGACCTAGGGGCCTTCATGCTTACTTAATCAGTGAACGGTTAGAATCCGAGCAAGTGCTTTTATAAGTTATTCCAGGATAATAGCCATGAATATTGGCCATTTAGTGAGAGTGCGTAGAGATACTAGGGGTTGCCAAGTTTGAGTGAGGCTAAACACCCTAGGGGTAACTGCTCACCAGCATCACTGATTAACATAGAAGTCTCTGTAAAACCGTGTAACTTCGATTACACTCTTGGATAAGTAGTGATGCCCTAGGTAACTTGATAGTTACCTTTGTGAGGGATTTACTCTTGGATAAGTAGCGATGCCCTAGGTAACACGATAATTGCCCTTGATGAGGATATTTATTGGCTAGATCTTAGTCTTGACACTCGGTTCTCTCTTACAGATTAGCATTTATGCTGGAGGGCGTGTTATGCCCGAATTGTTGGAAGTTTTTTAGCGTTGGTCTCGAATTATATTGTGATATATTATATCTACTTGCTCTAGGATTTTTTTGAGTGCAGGGATTTATTTGTTAATAAGAAATAGTTGTGATATAATATATCTGCTTGTTCTGAGATTTTATGAGTGCAGGAATTTATCTGTTTATTTGAAATAATTTGTCATTGGTTATCATGCATGACCATAAGTTTGCCAGGATTCTTTGGCGTTCTTGAAATTGATTGGGTAGGGTCCGGATGGATCCGGAACCCGAATTCTCTGCATGCTTTTGTTTTAAAGTTGAACCTACTAAGCATTTTCGCTTACCTAGGTGCTTCCTGTTGTAGATAAGAACAAGGGCAAGGTAGAGCAGTGAGCGCTGGAGTCTACCTTGTGAATGTACATATGGACCGACCTTTTGGGAAGCCGTTTTATTTTTGGAAATGTTGTGTTATTTTCATAAACTAGGCTCACTCTACTCTTTATAAAAATATGTTTGCAGTAAATGTTAAGTATGACCATACGACTTTTAAGAAGTTTTTTTTTTAAACGGGTTTTTGAGACATTTGGTTAAATGAAAACATTTATATTTCCACATTATTGAGTCTGAAAAATCCAGGTCGTTACAGTGAATCACACCATAGTTTTCCAAGTCGTTCCTTAAACACACAAGGACGTGTGTGGGTACGTAAGATTCATTGGTTTGATTACTTAGGCTCTCTAGATATTCTCAACACATGAGATCTAGAAAGTTTGGAGAAGAGAAGGCTTTAGAGAGTTATAGAAAATTTTCAGGCTTAGAAAATTTCTATCGATACTTTTCTGACTAATTGTCTGATTCTTTTTTTTTTAATTAAAGATCGTATCTCTTAAAACCTATAAAGACAATAAACTAATTTTATTTCTTTTTAAATTTAATTAATTAAAAATTGAGATAGAGTTTTATTTTAATTATTTACTTTAATCAAATTTAAATAATAATTAAATAATATTTGAAATTCAAAATTAAAATCCCAAGAACACTTGGCATATGAGTGTAGCGCCACTCATGAGCAAGCATAGTGAATGGTATGAGCCACACTCTGTGTCCCTAATTTTTTCTCTTTTGTTTGTTTAATTAAAATTAAGATAATATATTTATTTAAAATTAATATAAATATTATTTCAAAATAAATATCAGTTACTTCAAAATTAACCTTATCTTAATTTATCAGTTTGAATAATTATCTTATGCTAAGATAATATTTAAATCTCTATAATAATAATCCAAACACTGATTAATATTAATTTCAACAATATAAAGTGTTTCAAATGAAACTAATTTGTCAAATAATTAATTAATTACACATAATTATCACTCGGCCTTGGAAAATCAATTCATTTGCAATTTAGTCATTTTCTCCATTAATCTTGCCTGTAACATATTTACCCATGACAGTGTAGTACAGAGGCGACTACTAAGCTCCAATAAACCAGACTATTTATTAAATAATCTTATTTATTAATTCTATTATTCCTCCACTATAAATATGGAATTGTACAATTATAGAATTATATATATATAGAATAATATTTTGCAGTTCATTGATATGATCAATATATGTAGTTTTATCCTCAATTTATTGGTTCGCCAATTAGAGCTGGTCAAGAATTATCGTTTTGCCCTTCTAATTATGTAACGACCCAAAATCACTAATGAGGCTTAAGGGCCTTGATTAGTGTGCCGGGAGGGCATGAATGTTTTATGTGTGAATTAAACATTTTAATGCATGATTATATGATGAGCATGCTTATGTGATCATATGAATAAATGAGATGCATGATTATGAGAATTAGTATGCATGTAGGCCCTGTGTAGAATATTAGGGTGTATTTGTAATTTTGGCCCGTTGAGGGTATAAATGTAATAAACTATGGAGACCACATTATTATGTGGATATGTTAGCAGTATGCGACTTGAGGCGATCATAGCGAGCTAGTTAGCGGGAAAGTCACAACGGGACCCAATACTTGACTTGGGGCAAGTCAAGGGGTATTTCGGGTATTAGATGGTTATTTGGGTTATCGGGTTATAGAAATAAATAATTGGAGATATATTTGAGGTTAGGAAGCTTAGGTGGGAATACTGGTGATTTTTACCATTTTTGCCATAGGGGACGTTTTGGTACCCCGAGCCTCGGGATTGACTTAATTAACTAAAGTTAGACTAAGAAAAGTACAGAAAACGGTAGAAGAAACTTAAACCAACCCTCTCCTTCTCTCAGTTTTATCACTCCTCTTCTTTCCTCTCTTTTTCTCTCAAGGGAAACCATTGGAACTTAAGGAAATTCAGCTGGGAATTCAGTGAATTGAGCTGAAGTTTTGGAAGATTAATTTAGTATTCAGCTAAGGAGTTCAACCAGGATTGAGGTAAGACTTGAATCACACTCTTGGTTATTTAAATTTTGTGGTTTTGATTGAGTTCTAGGAGGTTTTGGGGTTTTGAAATTGAAGACTGAATTGAAGCTAGGAACCTGGGAGTTAGCTCAGAAATTTCTTAGAGAATTGGTGCTTCAGTGAAAGTAAGCTTGAATTTATGATCTAATGTCAAAATCTTAGTGTTTTCTTGACTGGTTTTGATGTTTTTAAGCTTTTGGGGTTCAGAAATTGAAGTGGGATTTTGATGAGTTTCTAGGCTAAGTTTTTGCTGGATTATGTTGCTAGGAACATGTTAGAAGTTTGTGACAATTGAGTTGTGGAATTAGGATGGTTTTGAGTGAGATTTGAGTGTTAGAAATGGTGGTTTTTCTGGGTTCGTGTATGAGCGTCGCGGCTCTGTTCTTCCATGCCGTAGCACTAGGTTGAAGCAGGATTTGGGGACCATTCTAGGCGCCGCGGCCCCCTTAGGGTTGTGCCGCGGCGCTAGGCTAAATTCAGGAAAGGGGAATTTGAGTTTTTAGGGTTTTGGCTCAGAGGGCTCAGGGGACGCTTCCGCTACCTTGTGCGGGGAAATGGGGGGTCCCGAGAGCACGAGATTGGCTCCGGGAGATGATTATGAATTGGTTAGTAATGAGAGTGCAATGTATGTGTTGTGACTAGGTATTCGGCGAGGCTCGGGTTAGAGGATCGCGCTCGGGATTTCTGTGCTTAAGAATCTCGGTTCATAGGTAAGAAAACTGCACCCGGTTGTGCCGGAGTAATTAATAAACGAACGGCCTAAGAGTGCGGGAGTTTACGTTGGTGCACAGGGTGCGGTTCAGCCACTAGTAACTGAGGACAGCTTATTATTCACTGAGCTCGGTTTAAACGGACTGGAGTCAGTGGGGTAAACAGAGGGTACGACCTAAGGGCGTCGACCCTGATTATCATGTGATTTTATTATTATTATTGATTGATGGATTCGTCATGCCGAAAAGCTGAGTGTTGATTTATTGATTCTCTGGTTATGTCTATGGACTGTGTGATTAATGTGGTATGCTAAGTATATGGACATGCTCTAAGGGTTAGTCAATTGTTATCATTGTTTGTATTATAACGTTATATTTTCTTGCTGGGCCTTGGCTCACGGGTGCTATGTGGTGCAGGTAAAGGCAAGGAAAAACTTGATCAGCCCTGAATCAGAGGGCTCTGAGGGCGAAATGTACATGATCAGCTGCTCAGCCGCCACGGTTGAGGAAGGGATAGGAACGGGAGGACCATAAATGTCTGTTTTTCCTTTAGAGTGGCTAGCGGTTGTTTGTACTCTTGAAATTTTGTAAACCGACTTTCAAACACTGTTTCTTTTGGGATCCCTTGTATAAAATGTTTAGTTATATGAAATGTATATTTTATGACCAAAATCGTTTAACCCTAGTTCATTAGTGATGTCAGTGACACGTTTGTAACTAAATGACTTGATTAGCAAGTCCCACACCTTTATAAATACACAGTGTAACGGTCTTGGCTACCCAGGGCGTTACAAATTACCTCTTTTTCCTTAAGTACCATTAATTCACCAGTGAATAATTAATCTATAATAATATTATATATTTGAGCTCAATAACTATTTAGTCACAGAATTAACCCTTAAGGGAACCAATATTCAATCCAATAAGAAAGCATGAATTACATTATTGTAAAATCATGTTCCTAGCCATTCAAGATATTGATTCTCTAAAAGAAAAGTCACTAGAGTCATTATATTAAGAGACATTAACAAATGAATCAAAAGATCCAATAAACATGAACAGGAGTTCATGACTTCTTAGGATTTAGACTGATCTACAAATTATCATCTTTTAATATATGAATCAAATCTTTATGGAAAACAGTAAGTTTATAAAGAAATTAATTCAGATCGGTCTTGTCAGATATAATCGTAATTATATGAAGTACATTTACTAAGATGTCTATCCACATCAGTAATCTAAATCTAGATTACTTGCATCCAACTATATGCTTAGTACACTATAATAGCAACCATTGATTAAAGATTTCATACTTTAATATGTTGCTGACTATTTTCTTCATTATATATGATCATAATTCTCTCGTACACATACAAGATTATATTTTCATAGATGAATATGAAATTTTCTGATATTTATATTTAAATTATTCTAACAATAATTTCAATAATCAAATATAATAAAACTGTACTTTGATTTAAATCATTAAAAATATATTTTCACATGCTTTTAGGGCACCAACCTTAACAACAAAAACCTGAAGTAGTTGGTCGCCTACTAAAATGGGTTGTGGATTTAAGTTAATTCGAGATCTGCTATCAGTCATGAGCAGCAATAAAAGGACAAGCACTTGCAGATTTTGTAGTTGAATACATAGGATTGCCAACCATCGACCATACCCCTACCATTGTAGATTCAGAAGAACAGATCCCAATCTGGAAGTTGTTTGTTTATGGGTATTTTAACAAACACAAATCCAGAGCAAGATTAATTTTGATCACTCCAGAAGGACAGTGCTTCTATTGTGCACTCAGATTTGGGTTTGTTGCCATAAACAACAAAGTAGAATATGAAACATTGTTCATTGGGCTAAGGGTAGCAAAAGATGTTAATGTCGTTCGCTCGAGATCTACAGTGATTCACAACTGGTGTGAATCAAATACTAGGAGATTATCAAGCATGAAGATTATATATGGTCGCATACTTGAACAATGCTAAAGACTTGTTGGCGCAATTTGAGAAGTACTCTATAAAACAAGTACCTCGCGACCAAAATTCAAATGCAGATCTTTGGCAAAACTAGCAAGCACAAAGGATGCAGAAACACTAAACATCGTTCTAGTCAAAACATCTTGCAGCTCCTAGTATAAATGAAAAAGACTCTACCCTGGTCATAAATGTCTTCGATACATGGATAAATCATGTTGACTCGCTTTTTCCTCAACTTACATGGAGAGATAAATGATGAGTCATTTGTGAGTACTATCTCAGAGCATATCTTTAATGATGAACAGTGAGCTAAAAAAAGAGAAGTAAATGCAGCAATAAATGAATGAGATGAAGATTTATAGTGTTTCAGCACAAAAAAAGATGAACTACGCCCACTTTATTAAGTATTATTTATGAAATTTGAACCCTCAAGAGCAAGCTGAGTTTGATCTTACTCTTCGAGTAGTTACAATAATGGAGAGTAGAAGCTCTCTCCGGAAGTGAACAGGTAGTGACTTGTTTTTCTCTCGATTCCTAGATTTGTCTTCCACCCTTCTTGTGCTGATGGTGGCACCTTGTTTCCCGATCATGCTAAATCTTGGTACACTTGGCTTGGAGATAGACTTATGTCCCACCAAAAATGGAAGTCTGACATGTCTTGTTTAATTAATGGTTGAAGGTGCAATTGGGTGCAGAAGGAGGCTTAGGTGGCTAGGGAAACTGGCAAGCAGCGAGGGGTCTCGACGACCGGCAAGGGGCCTCAGGGATTAGCTATGTCTAGGGGTGACGTTAGCAGACCCTTGTGTTGAAGGTGCACTCAGGTGCAGAATGAGGCTCAGGTGGCGAGGGCCACCGGCGAGAAGCAAGGGGCCTCGACGACCAGTGACTGGATAGGGGCCTCTGGGATCAATTTCGTTTGATGGTGACTTTAGCAGATCCTTGTGGTGTGCATTTTTTCGACTTGTGTGTTTGGCTAGAGGGATTGGCTAGTGCTCTTTTCTTCATATGTTTGAAGTTGGTGTGGCCATCTGAGGATTATTTGGCTTCATGCGATGGGAGAAGTAGGTCGGCATTGTAATGTCCCAAATTTTCTAATGAGGCTTAGTTCCTTTATTAGTGTGTCGAGAGGGCGTAATTTTATTTATATGTGAAATTAATTGAATATATGTGTGATTATGTGGAATACATGATTTATATGGTGATATGAGTATTTATGCATGTTTATGTGTAATAAATATGCATGCGGGCCTCTTTTTGTTAATAAGGGCTATTTGTAATTTTGACTCTTTGAGGGTATAAATGTAATTATATGTGTTATATGACTGAGACCACATTATTATGTGTATATATCTATGACATTTGGCTCAAGGCAATCCTAGAGAGCGAGTAAGCTGAAAAGTCACAACGAGGTCAAACACCCGGCTCAGGGTGAGCCAAGGAGTATTTTGGGAAACTTAGCGCGTATTTGGGATTTATTGGGTAATGGGTAGTTATTTAATGAGTTATTTGGGGATGTCGAAATTAATTGGGAATTTATAGTCTATTTGAGGATTAGCAGGAAATGTGGCAAATGACGGTATCGCCCTTGGGGCATTAAAGAGTAAGGCTTGAATTTAGGGGAACTTTAGTCTTTTTGGTGTCAAGGGATATACTTAGGCAGCCTTGAGAAACAACTAGAAAAACAAAGACACTCTCAGCCTTTCCCTCCCCCGCGTTTCTCTCTCTCTCTTGAAGTATTGGGAAGCCTTGGGATCTTTGAGGAGGAAGGCCTGAAAACTGAAGTTGTTAATTGAGTAATTAAAGCTAGAAACGAGATTAGAGTCAACTTGAGGTCGTGATCTTAGTATGGAAAGATTTATGCCCTGGTTTTGAGAGAATTTTGTTAGGGTTTAAGTGTTTTTTTTTAGGTTTAAACTTTAGTTCTGATTTTGAGTTTTGGTAAGGTTATGGATTAGTTTTTGGGGCTAATTGTGTTGCTTACGTTGTGTTATTGAGAGTCCTAGACTCAATTATGGCTTGGGTTCATGGTTAAGGAGAATTCGGATGAGTTTGGCTCGGGGAAAATTCAAGAAAAGTGTTGGGAGTTCTGAGTTTGCAGGGTCACGTTGCAGTGCTGTTCTTGGAGCATCGCAACCTGCATGAACTCAAAGGCCTAGGGGGGTTCGCTGAACCACCTTAGCGTCACAGTGCTAGGTAGGTACTGCTGTGATGCATGTCCAAGAAATGGACTTGGGAGGCTATCTGACTTTTAGAGGGGGCGGCGCCTCTGAGGAGCACCGCGGCTCAAATAGAGAATTTTGGCCAGTTAGGGTTTTTAAGCTCAATAACTCAAACCTAAAGGCTCGGGAAGGGTTCTACAACCCGGTTTAGTAGAATTTGAGATCCTGAATGCTAGAAATTTACCTTGAAGCTCTTAAATAGTCTAAATGATTGATGTTATCCATTATTGCGTTGTGTCTAGGTTATAGCTCTAGGGCACAGGAATAGGGATTGTGCTTGGGATCGTCTTACCTTATCTGCTCGTGACTTGAGGTAAGAAAACTACACCCTGGTTGTGGTCGAGGCTCAAATTATAAATGTGATTACTCGTCTAGGTATGCTTGTATATGTTACATCTGATTGTGTGTTATGTAATCTATATGTTTGATTATGGTTAATCCGAAAGGTCCGGCCTAAGGGAGCCGGGGCCGACATCAAGCATGTGGAATGCAGCTCGGTCTAATAGAGCCAGGGTCAGCCATAACATTTGAGAACTTGGCCTAAGAGAGCCGAGCCTAAACGTCACCTAAATATTCAGAAGTGTCTATTGACCCTCAATTTAGCCAACGATACGGTGTCAAATATACGACAGGATATAGAATGACGCTTGAAAAGATAATCTAATGGGAAGGAAAAAACACCAAAAAATTATAGTGGTTCGGCCCCAGTGATTGGTAATGACCTACGTCCACTTAGTGTATTGTTATTATTGAACTTCAAATCTGTGATAAAAAAACTAGGGTTCTTTGAGTTTCACAAACCTTGGAAGGATTACAATAGAATGATGAACAATCACTATAGCTCTTTCTCTCTTAATATCAAGCCAAAAAGCTAATGAATCCAAAAAGTCCCTTCCTTGAGCTATTTCATGTATATTTATAGGCTCAAGGAAGGTTACACATTCTAACGTGTCCTATCTTTCCTTAATAATCGAGTATCAAGGATAATTATGAAGAAATATTCAAATGCAGTTAATATTATATTACAACTTAAGAAGAAAATAAATCAGGCTTCACGATCAGCCTGGTCGTATCAAAAATTTAATGCTGGCGATGAGGTGTGCTCCTGGTCGATGGCTGAACAGCACCTTTGTCATTCAATTCCGCCATGTGTCAATCCATGCGTAAGAATTCTTTGCCATGTCATCAAAAACCATTTTTGGGTAAACATTTGCCCCCAAGTTTACATATCGCGACCAACAATAAGTAAACTTAGGAAACTGACTCTTCAAATACCCCACGAAATCTGTCAGAAGCGCCCATGCTTTCTCGAAAAAGGTGACCAATCATGTCTAATCAAGTCCTTTTAGTTTCCCAAGAGTGTGTCCGATGGCCATTCCACTTCCCCATACTTAGAAAAAAGTAACTCATGATTGCCTCTTTTAACGTGCCTCTGTCTTCACAAATAACCCTCAAGTTACCATTTTTACCTTTTACTTGCCTTTGCCTTCTTGAAGAACGCTGAAGAACTCGCACCCTAGAGCCCAGAAATTTTCAAACACCTATACTCGAAAGTTCGACAGCTCTCACCTTCGGACTTCAATCTTTATCTGTGTAAGTTTCACAAATTTTCTTGTCCTTTGAGTTGTTATTCGAAACTTCCTTATGCGTGTTTTTATCTCTGAACCCCTTCGTGTTCTTGGCTGAAAATGTATGGGGATTGTTTGCATGTTGACAGATGATTGATAGGGTAGTGAAATATTGTTCCATAGGAGTTAGGAGCCAGTTTGTAGTCGAGATTGCAGATTTAGGGCGTAAAATCGAAGTAAAATTTCGATTTTTAAGCTAGGTGAAAAACTGGGTTTTTCCCGCCCCTTCGGAGTCGAAAAAGCTTTTTAGCAAAAAACTTTTTACTTACGCTTTTCAATCTGTTTTTCAAATTTCTCGTATAGAACTTAGTGTTTCTGTTAGAATGTTGCTGGTCGTATACGTGAGCAACGTTATTCCAACTTTCAACACAAGCTTTTAAGCTTTGCGTCTTATCTCCTCCTTTCTCTGTTCGCAGCTTTCATGCAAGATCCGTGGGGAGGAGAAAGATCGATCGACGACGACTTATTGGCTCAACTGCTTGAGAATGAGGAGCAACCGTCATCGCTAATACCTGACATTCCCTTTTCTCGTGTCACTTCAAACACTCCATCCATCCTTATCCAAAATATGGCTCGAGCAAAAACTACAGCCCAGAAAAAAAAACTCCCAATTCTTCAAATCAGCCTGCTCCTCGAGCTGAAATTCCCTCGACCAGTGGTTGAGTAGAAAATATCCCTGACCCCAATATCCAAACTCATGCTCAGCCCCAAAATGCCATCCAACCAGATGTTGAGTGGTATGTTGTACCTGAGAGCCGGGTGATGATCAGGATGATCGCCAACTACATCAAAAAATATGGACTCCCGGGGGTGACATTAGTTCGACCCAATCAAGACCAAAGGGTGAATTTACCTGGAGGCACCTTCAGCGCCTGGTCGAGATACCATATTGAGGCAGGGGCTACCTTGCCTCTTCATCAATTCTTCCAAGGGGTGGCCAACTACTTTGGGGTCGCCCCTTTCCAAATAACCCCCAATGGGTATAGAATGCTCGCAGCACTCTATATCCTTTACAGTCACAAAAAATGGCCTGTGCCAACTCCTCATGAGGTTAATTATTTGTTTGACCTCAAATCCAACCCCAACCAAGAAGGTACGGGGTTCTTTCACTTTTTTCACCAGGAAACTGGGCGCACCTTCCTGACCGACACCACTCACATATCGAACGTGGGGAGGTACTACTAGGAGTATTTCTTTATTTAGTGTTTCCTCTACACTTTCTTAGACTTTTAATGCCTTTCAGGCCCATGGCTACGACCAGACCCCACTCCAGACATGGAGTTGAGATCAGCCCTCTTGGCCAATATGACTGGCGTGGAGAAAAGCGTCAAACATCTGGTCACAAAGGCTAACCTTAGGCTGGTCGGCCTTTTGGCCCCTCATCAGGACATGAGGGAGTCAATAGCGGGGAGTGCTACTGGTGGAGAAGTTCCCGAGCAGCACCCGGACATGGAACAGACTCCTAAGAGAAGGGCCACCAGAGTAACAATCGAGGAACCTTCCAGCACCCCGCGGGCTGCTGCTTCCCCTGCCTCAAAGGAAAAAGGGAAAAAGAAAGCCACCGAACCTCTCGAGCCCCTCCACGAATCTTCGGACGAGAACGGTACTGATCTCTCGCTCTTAGATAGCTTGCCAATTCCCTGTCACTTATTTGATAGGGATGGCAATTTTAAGTACGCTCAAAATTTAGATTCATCCTTCTTCATGCCAGAGAGTGAGTGTAAGACTAGTAGAGTATATAATATAGCGACCAGTAATAGCTCGGATATTTCACTTACAATTCTCTTTGTTTCTTTTCTTGACATAACATACTTAATTGTTTGTACTATCTCACTGTTCAAATATTTGCTTCTTTACCAGTTATGGACTCTGAGTGCGTGCTCGACTTGTACAGCGCCCCCGAGGTTCCCGAAGCTCCCTTGAGCAAAAAGAAAGCGAGCAAGAGGCATACTGGGGAAAGCAGTAAGATGCCTCAGGCTAAGAAATCTCTCACTGCAGGCCTCCCAGAGGACAGACCCTCATCCAATGCAACTCCAACATCTTCTCCTCACGAGCAGCAGACTCCCCCTGCTCCTGCCGGGTCGACACCATCTCCAACGGCCCTAACTGACCAGACTCAGCAAGCTGGTCCTGCTTCCACTGGGGGCGACTTAACAAGTTGTACCTTCAGATCGGTCAAGGACAGAGTTGCAAAAATTGTGAACCACGACCGCTGCCGAGAGGCGATGGCTGCAACTGAGACAATGGATGTTGACCAAATCCTAACCTGCGCCTTGAATGAATTTTCCAATTTAAGTTATCTTTTTCTGTTGAGACAGGTTCCTATATATTCTATAGTCAACCTAATTTTGGCTCTGATCGCAGGCATTTCTAACCCTTACTGTCGTTCAGCTCCGCTCGGGTGTCGTCACTGAGCAGTCCAAGTCTTTGGAGCAACGGCACCCTGACAAACTCAAAACTGCCGAAGCGAAATACGCTGAACAGCTTGAGGCGGTGCTCGGGGAGAATAACAAATTGGCTGAGGAGTTGAAGGAGAAGCAAAGTGCTTTGGACAAGGCCATCGAGCAGAGAGACAACTTTAAGGAGTCTAACCGCGTCAATTACCACGCGGCTAAAAAGCTCGAGGAGGACTTGACTGCGGGTAGACAAGAGACTACAACCTTGGAGGGTCGGATCGAGGAGCTTGAGAAAGCCAATGCCAGCAATTTGGAAAGGTACAAGAATGTCATGAGTAAGTGTTTTTATGACTTTTGGAAACACAACCAGGGGTGGACTTCAGCTACCTTCCCGAACGTGCAAGGCAAGTCGAGATAGCTCCCTGCGTGGCTCGACTGGCAGAAGAGGAAAGGGCAAGGGTACCTGCCTTGCCCGAAATCTCCTTGGAGACTGGCATGGATGGGGCGGACAATGACGCTATAGATGTTGTCGACCAAGACACCCCTCAAGATCCTCCAGCCTCTTAGTCTCTTCCCTTGTTTATCTTTGAATCTTTTAATTACACGACTTACTGGTCGTGATGTAAAGGCTAGTTTTTTATTGCTGCATGGGCAGCTATTTTCCTTTTAATCAAACAATTACATCCAAGCAGTACTGCTCGTAGTGTAAAGTAATTCATTTTTGATATTATAACACATTTTTATTTTATTATAATATCTGTTCGCATGACCGAACTTAGCATAGCACTTTGGTTTGATTTAACAAAACACAACATTTTGAAAAATACTCTAAGTACCCTTGCATGCTTTCACTTATTTTTCTCATGTGTTTACATACCTTTTAATGATATGCTTTTCTTACTTGTACCTTATATGCCCCCTAAGTGATCGAGGAGCTTTAGGTTCTTGGTCACTTGCCTTGACCAAAACCTGTTTGAACAATTCTGCTCGGAGCAAAATAATTGAAATTGTAATACAGCAAAACAACACACGTAATGAGTAAATACTTTTAATAAACACAATAATTGGCAAGAAATGACTGGCTGCTCACAGTCCCTTATATTTCTCGTAATAAATGGACAAAACATGTTTGTACGAATGATCAATAAGATCTTACACTTATAAGCGATCAGTCACATAAAATGACCAACCCTTTTTCAAAACTTGTAAAAAGTAAAATTAATACAAGCCAATTCTTTAAGAAGAATTGTTTATTGGTAATACTTGCGTAGGTGTTCTCCATTCCAATAGCGAGGAACGAGATCTCTGTTCAAGCGATCAAGTTTATAGGTGCCTGGGTGAAGGACTTCTTCAATCTAGTATGGCCCTTCCCAATTAGGTCCGAGTACTCCAGCAGCTTGGTCACAAGTGTTTTGAAAAACTCTTCGGAGTACAAGGTCTCCAACGCTGAACTTTCTTTCTCCCAATTTAGAGTTGAAATACCGGGCGACCTTCTGCTAGTACGCAGCTACTCGGAGTTGGGCTTGTTCACGTTTCTCATTGATTGAGTCCAGGGATTTAATCAATAGCTGGTTGTTCGAGTCTTGATTGTACGTTATTCTGCGATGCAAAGGCGGATCTAACTCAACAGGAAACATAGCTTCATAGCCATAAGCCAAAGAGAATGGGGTATGACCCGTTGCTGTTCGGTGGGAAGTTCTGTACGACCAAAGTACTTCAGGAAATTGTTCTGGCCACGCCCCCTTAGCTTCTTCTAGCCTTTTCTTCAATGTATCCTTCAGTGTTTTGTTGACTGCTTCAACTTGTCCATTTGCTTGGGGATGAGCAACTGAAGAGAAGTTCTTGATAATACCATGTTGCTCACAGAAGTCTGTGAATAAATCACTATCAAACTGGGTGCCATTATCCGAGATGATCTTCCTTGGAAATTCATAGCGACAAATGATGTTTTTGATCACAAAATCCAGCACCTTTTTGGTCGTTATGGTTGTAAGTGGTTCAGCTTCGGCCCATTTGGTGAACTAGTCGACGGCAACCATAGCATATTTGACACCGCCTTTTCCCGTGGGAAAAGATCCAATTAGGTCGATACCCCAAACTGCAAACGACCATGGGCTTTGCATATGTTTAAGCTCATTAGGGGCTGCCCGTGGGATTTTGGAGAATCTCTGACATTTGTCACACTTTTGCACAAACTCCATCGAATCTTCATTCATTGTGGGCCAGAAATATCCTTGCCTCATGATCTTTTTTGACAAACTCTGCCCCCCAGCGTGGTCTCCACAAAAACCTTTGTGCACCTCTTTCATCAATTCTCTGGCTTTCTCCTTTGTAACACATATGAGGAGTGGCATTGAGTATCCCCTTCGGTACAAAACTCCATCGACCAGGATATACCTAGCAGCTTGCCGCTGAAGGGTCCTGGCTTTGTTTCTGTCCGTTGGTAACACGCCTTGCGTCAGATACTCGACGTATGGTGCCATCCACGTATCCGCCATCTGGATTACCAGAGTGGTCTCCTCTGCTTGGATGCTTGGTACAGATAGTCGTTCCACTGGCACTATGTTCAGAGTGTCAGCATCCTTCGTACTTGCCAATTTGGCCAAAGCGTCCGCATTGGAATTCTGATCGCGAGGTACCTGCTGGAGACTGTATTTGTCAAACTAAGCCAATAGATCCTTTGTTTTGTTCAGATAGGCAACCATCTTTAAACCTCGCGCCTGGTATTCTCCCATGATCTGATTCACCACCAGTTGAGAATCACTATAGATGTCAAGCACTTTTATATTCATGTCCCTGGCTAACCGCAATCCAGCAAGTAGTGCTTCATACTCGGCCTCATTGTTAGAAGCAGTGAAGTAAAATTTGATTCCGCAGTGAAATCGATGCCCCTCCGCGTTATCAATATCACTCATGCCCCTGCGTGGCACTCGTTAGAAGAACCGTCTGTAAATAATTTCCACGTGGGGAGCTCGTTAGGATCTTCAATCTGCTCATTATTCGTAAGTTCATTGAATTCTGCAATGAAGTCAGCCAGGGCTTGTCCTTTTATTGCTGCTCGCAGTAAGTAAGATATGTCGAACTGCCCAAGTTCGACTGCCCATTTTAGCAATCTACCTGCAGCCTCTGGTTTTTGTAGGATTTGTCGAAGAGGTTGGTCGGTCAAGACCGTACACTACACCAAATAACTCTTTCTATAATACATAATTATAAGCTAATTGGAAAAGTATTATAATAGGTAACCTAAAAGTTAGAAATCGGTAAAGTTAAAAGGGAGGGAAACAAAAAAAAAATGGCTGGGTAAAGTTAAAATGGAGGGAAACCACTAGGTTTCTGCCTAGCCCTATTCTCTCAAAACCTAATCCTAATGATGCATCTACCTCTTTCTCTCACACTTGGTTTCTCAGTTCCCTCTCCATCGATCTTTCTGTCTCTCTCTCTCTCCCAGAGTCTTTCTACCCTCTCTCCATCGCGCGAGCTGCTGGAGCACACCACGCCAGAGGAGCACTCTCTCCATTCCGTTCAGTCGTTGGAGTACACTGGGACAAGTCACGCCGGTACAAGTCACGGTGCTCTATCTCCCTCATGCGAGTCATGGTGGTATCTTCCCAGCTGAAGAAAGAACAACTTTGTGAAGTATTTGTGTTTTTCTTATTTACTATTTTTATCATTTAATTTTCTTGTATCTTTTTTCTTCTTATTTACTAATTTGTTTTAGCAAGGATATATAATGGAATTTGGATTGGAAAATCTGCAGGGATCATGACGAGGCGACCTTTGGTCTTGTAGCTTGACAAGACAAATGAGGGAGCTCAGAAATATGCCGAGTTTCTTCACCTTCGCAAGAGGGGATTCACAGATTTTGGTATGTGGTGTATAACTTAAAAATATATTTTATTCATATCTGTTTGTACATGATCAACTTGTTGCTCATTCGTTCTCGTGTTGATTTTTAGCTTGATAACTTGTGTTTATATGAAACAGGAATTGATGTTCAGTTTTTAAGTTACATAATTATTTTTCCAAAACTTTAGGAGTCGAAAGAAATTTTGGAGTTGATTTATTAATGTTCTGGAGTCCTGTTTGTCTTCAAATGGGTTGTTTTATGCTCAGTCTACTTTGGGCATTGATGCTCATATCTGTTCATCCAACTTGGTATGTTGTCATTTACTAATCAAATTGATCATTTACTAATGTTTATTGTCATCAACTGTTTACTAGATGTAAAAAATTTCACCTTTTATGTTTATTGTGCGACACATGCTAGACAATAGGACAATTTATATGATATAATTTGTCTTTCTTTTTCTTTGTTTTGGTTTGTTTGTTTAATTGTGGATCTTCAGCTCAGATGGTTGAAGTTACGCTCATACCTTATTTTTAACTTTATTAAGTTTATTCTCAGGCTGCTCAGGATGGGGTAGACATAATAAGCTTATTAATCACTCCAAGCAGGCGTCCTACTGGTATTGAAACATTTTTTAATCCAATAGACATGGCACTCTTATCAGTTGTGAAGGTTGGCATATTCGTTGTACAAGCAGCGGGAAACACTAGACCATGCCCAAAGAGTGTGTCTTCATTTAGTCCATGGATCTTCACAGTGGGTGCTGCTTCTCATGATAGGATCTATAGTAACTCTATAGTCCTTGGCAACAATGTTACTATTCAAGGAGTTGGTCTTGCACATAAGTTTTCCTTTACAAATGCTTATTTTATTTCTTTTTAATATATCATGTCGGATTGTTACTTGACAATTTAGTTTCTTGCTTTATGATGTTGGTGAAAATTGGAAATTAACATGGTTTGAGTTTGAGATATATCCTCTTAGGTTTAGTAATCACTAATTGGCTTCAAAGAAAACTATCTAGATTAGACAAGAAGGAAAGAAATAATAAAATCTATATATGGATATTATGATATAATTTTATGTGAGAATTCTAGAGTTCAAATGTATAAATAAAGGTTATGATAATAATAAGTTATGATTCTAAATATAACAGCAAGGGAGAACACAGAAATTAGAGTATACCTAATTACAAGCTGAAGTGTAATAAGATAGAATTGATTAAGGACTAGTTCTACTGCAAAACTTGGTGGTGGACTAAAGGCAAATTATATGAATTCTGCTCCAAAGATAATGTTTTACTTTGTCTTATTTCATGATTTTCACAGCAGATATACTTTAAATCCAAAGCATAAAAAACAGAGTAAAATAAAGTAGCATTCAAGTATAGCAAAGAAAACTTGTAATAATTTTCTTTGTCTTATTTCATGATTTTCACAGCAGATATACTTTGAATCCAAAGCATAAAAAACAGAGTAAAATAAAGTAGCATTCAAGTATAGCAAAGAAAACTTGTAATAATTTTCTTTGTCTTATTTCATGATTTTCACAGCAAATATACTTTGAATCCAAAGCATAAAAAACAAAGTAAAATAAAGTAGCATTCAAGTATAGCAAAGAAAACTTGTAATAATTTTCTTTGTCTTATTTCATGATTTTCACAGCAGATATACTTTGAATCCAAAGCATAAAAAACAAAGTAAAATAAAGTAGCATTCAAGTATAGCAAAGAAAATGTATTTTGTTGTTTTGTATATCTATGTGTTTTTGTAGTTCTTGTATTGCTGCTAATTGGAATTTTTATACTACATCTATGGTTTTTATTGTACTATTGTCTACTGCCATGTTTGAATTTGATATGATTTTTGTGTTTATATGTGTAATGTAAGTACACTAACATGTGAGTACCAAAATGTTTAAGTAAGAATTTTTGTTTTTGTTGAGGTATAAATGACATTACTAAAGAACATGGATCGATGAGGTCTGTTATACTATTGATCTGAAGAATGCGAAGGTCTTCAAAGGTTAGTTCTTTTTTCTTCTTTTTTAACTAATTTTTTTTTTTGGATTTGGGAATAAGTTATATCATAATGTATAATTGCTTGGTTTCATATTTTCTAAGAAAATCCTTTTAATTGTTTAATTTCTCTTGTGCTGAGGAGGTTTTTCTTTTGTTTCACTATTTGGCTACACAACATATGATATATATACAGTTTAATTTGTAAAGCAAACCTTTTTTTAATCTCATTTGCCATTAGTTTTGTTTTGATCACTATTTGTGAAGTAACTTCTTAGTAAGAAAAAAGAAGATGCTCATTTTTGTGTGTTTTGGTCAAATTTAAGGAACATTGGAAGGAGAAGAAAAGCCTGATTCCACATTTTCCTTCAAGGAAGATGATTTTGTCAAAATTGCATTTGGAAAGATGAATCCCTAGATTGCTTTCATGAGGTTGGTTTACACCTCTTAATTTTTCTAAGTCAAATTGATCAAAGCACTCCTCCTCTGTGACAGATTTTTAAAATTTAAGTTTTTACACCTTACTTAAAATTTAAAGGGTCTCATGAGAGTAGTAGTGTTTGGTATTAGACCTTTCATAGATAATTTGATTCTTTTTTTTCCATATAGATTAGACATGCTTATTTATGCATATTATTGGTCAGCAAACACTTTGTCTGTTTTGATTTCACTATCAATGGAGCAGTGATTTACACTATATTGATACACATGATTATAGGTATAATTATGAATACCACAGTAAGTAGCTAGCCTTCTGATTGTTGAACCATGCTAATTTTTGAACAATTCAAATTGTCGGAATTCTGCTAGTTTTTTTACTTAGCATGGCTGCTGAAATTAGCTTGACTTAGCATGGCTTGAAATTTAAATATTTGGTCTTTGATTATAAGCCCTGTTTATTTTATAAAAGAATCTGCACCTTCTTTGAAATTAGCTTGACTTAGCATGGCTTAAAATCATTAGTAACTAAATTTTGCAAAATAAAATGATTGAAACTTTATTTTTAGCTACCAAAAAATTAGTAGGTAAATGTTTTTTATTTGCTACCAAAAGAAAATTGGTAGCTAAAATAATAAATTAGCTACTAATAATTTTGGTAGTAGAATTAATTAGTCTTATTATTTTAGAATTAGCAACTAAATTATTTGGCTACCATAATTTAGTACAAAAATTTCTAAGTCGAGTACCCAATTTAATTGAACACAGAAATCAAATCCCTTGTATCTTTGATCAATTAAAAGAGAATGAGAAGGAACAACTCAAAGATTTCCATTTCCAAAAACTTTTGAGAGAATTGAAAGAGCCAAAAAGGAAAACTGTTCATATTCTACGCAAGCTGATTAACAGTACGACCAAAAATGCAATAAAAGATTCAAAGCACAAACCCCATATAGATAGGAAAAGAGAAAAAGAGAATTACAAATTCTGATCTTCCTTCTATTTCAATTAAGTAAATGGATCATATAAAACTAAAAACATGAACAAATTGTTTAAACGTATAACTATCATTTGACTATAGTTACTAACTGAATAGAGCAAACAAACCTGGCCACCATGATTCCAAGTCTTCAATCAAGCCATATCAATTGGAGCCTGATCTTCCAACTCTAAAAAAAAGAAATCAACATGATACACATCATAATCATGAATAAACTGTATGTACAGAGTTTGCACCATTATTTCCTTAACAGAATTCAGTATGATTGTAGCTTGAATATTATGATGGATAGATAATTACTCTATCGGTACAAAGATAGAAATATCATAACAAAAGGATTAAAATAAACTAAAAAGGAAACCACTGAACCAGTACTCAAATAAAAAGTCTAGTTTGTTCCCTATCTCTTTAGCCTCTTCCTCCAATGTTCCTCTTAAAGGAAAAAGTGTCTCTGGATTCGTTGTGTGAAAAGATGAAGTTTTGGGTTATTGTGTGGGTTAGGAATAATAAAGTATTCACCCATTTTGTTTCTTTGATCTGTTGGTAGTTATTTTTTGTTTTCAAAATAATAAATTAAGCTGGGTTTTGGGTGATATTTTGGGATGCAAGATTCAAACTGATTCCGAGTATTGTAGAGGTATGAGTATAATAAAAGGAGGTTTTCCAGTGCATATTTTCAATATATATAATGGTTTATCTATGTGATTACATGGGTTTTTAGACCTGAAACAGTTCTTGTTGTGCTGCATACATACACACCACTTCAAGATCACACACTTTATGATTAAGCACAAAACTCAGAACACAATAAATATGGCTACTAAAACAGATATGAAAAATCAAACATGTAGAAATGAAAATGACACAGCTGCTAAAGAAAGATATATATATCCTGCTAAAGAAAGATATAATAAGCATCATCCTTTTAATATTAGGCCTAGTAGTTGATACATACAAAGAGTTTTTAACTATGATAGTTTTTGTTTCTGTTGTTTTCTTCTGAAATAAATTAGCCTTCTTTAATGTAATGTCTTTCAACTGAAATGTGATAGAATCAACAATATATATTCAGAGTTGTGTTGTTGAATTAATTATTTTTAATAAATCAGATATATTTTTATTTGTATCTATGATATATGAATGAACTTTATTAGGTTACCATAATAATTATGATCATGCAATAGTGCACATCTAGGCAACTTATAAAAGACATTAAAAGTGAAATTGAATGCGATTCCACTCAACTGGTATTGTTGTTAATGTATAGTTTAAGGCTTTTGGCTCAATACAGCATATATACATGTGTGTGTACGTATATATACATATTTATATAATTTTACTCTTTCAAGTTCATGAAGAAATCTTTTCATTGGTGTCCAAGTTTCACCTTCCCATTGCATACCATGGGCGAGCATCATCTATTGTAATCTCTGGAACGGACATTATTCGACCGAGGTTAGGACTTATGTTTATTTTTTTCTCTTTCTTTATTTAAGGCTTTGTTATTCTTGTTTGGTAACTAGAAAAAAAGAGGTACAGGGAAAAACATGGACACAAATTGAACTAAAATTTATGACAGGTTTATGACAAAGAAAATTTTCACATCCAAGAAACTTATAAAAGACATATGAATTTTGACTTTTAGATATTTGGTTGCAATTGAGACAAAGAAAATTCTTGAGATGGAAGGAGTTCTAAATCCATTGCCTCCTTCATTGCACAACTTTTATGTATTGATTGAAACGACAGGCAGTAGCAACTCTTCTGACAAGTATTGTCCTTTACTTTCTTTTTACACTTTTCTTCTCTTTATTTATTTTACAGTCTTATGAAATAACTTTCCATAACATCCTTCTCGGTGCAATGTTTTCTCTTAAAAAAATGTTATTTTCCCCCTAAATTCCTTTACAACAGATGGCATGTCCATACTAATAAGACTTTACTGTCTTGTTTGGGCATTTCCAGAGAAAAACTTGAAGCTTTCTAAATTCATGCAATGGAAGTTGGCTTGGTTTCTAATGGTGCTCTAGCACAAGACATTAACCAAGCATTATCGTTTTGGCGTTTACGTGAGGTATCATTTTTCCTTCAGCTTATCAATAGTGATTATAATATGGGTTGATCATTGCCTTGTTGTTTAACATCTGTTTAGTTAGATAGAAAGTATTAGTTCCAATAGCCATGATTCATTCTCAATTACATAGAAATTTGGAAACAAATGTTTTATTGATTTTTCATCTTTACTTTTCATTTAAAATACAGAGAAACAATAAAGAAAAATGTCTTATGCTATATTGATGCAGGGTTTACCAGAAGCATTGCAAAAATCAGGGCAGTTTACAAATATGATTTGTCTATACCTGTTGAAAAGATGTATGATCTTGTAGAGGAGATGCGAACAAGACTTGGTAAGCAAACTTTATGGTGTTACTTTCAATAGCACGAATGACAGACTTGAAAAAATGTACCCTCTTTACAATAGAAGGATGGGGGCTACTGTGCAGGTGCAAGATTGCAGGATGTTCCTTTGAGATACCAGTTTTGCTTTTATCTAATGATAGCTTGGTTCTGCCTTATTCTTCTTTTTTGAAAATCAAATTTAAAATTAAAATGATGTTGAAGGAAGCAACTGAATGGGTTTCTTCAACTGTACATGAGAGTTCTTGCCTTAGCTTTGTATTTAAAATAAATTTGGGCATCTCTATTATTTGGACCATATTTGTAAATTATTTACATACTCGAGCAAATTAATTTTTTGGACTATATTTGGGTTGTATTGAAAGTGTAAATTTGGAAGGTAAGACATGTATTTCTGTCTTGCCTTTATTAATATATATTATATACATTACTCATGTCTTGCTTTCATAAAAAAATGAATGATGTTTTCATCCTCAGATTGAAGTTGTTCAGGCCGTATCTTGAGTAGCTTATTTTACTGCTTTTGAAGGTACTCTTCTTCTTCTTCTTCTTCTTCTTCTTCTTCTTCTTCTTCTTCTTCTTCTTCTTATATATAGATGATTATATATCTAGGTAGGTCATGTGTTAATTAGTTTTCCAGTAACAAAGATATTCATTGTGAATATATTTTTATGTAGCCATAGCAGGCATTGTAAGATTTGACTAACAAAATCCATTCTCACAAAGTACATGTTTTTATTTTGACTAAGGGAGAAGAGGTTGGTCTTTAAGAGAGGAGCCTCCATTGTAAGATTTAGTAGTTTACTTACTCTTCTTTTATGCATGTCACTTTAAATAAGTATATCTTTATTTTTCTACTACTTGTGAGGTGTGCATTTTTGCTTAAATATGAGGATGAGATACTGCCAGAATGTGATATGAGAATTTTATTTCCATCACCTATACTTAGCATTTTCTTACCATCATATTCTGATTTTTTTAGACAAATTATCCACATTCAAGGTTGTATGATTGCTTGCTCCTCTATCCATAAACCATGCATCATTGTCGATTACTTTTGGTGATGCCGTAAAAGCCGAGTGATTTCCTTTGTGTTGATTTTGAGCTCCATTTGTTTCATTCCCAGTATAGGATTCATCAAACCTATTGTAATATGCTACAGCAGAGTGTCCAAACTTTCCACAGATCTGACAAGTGGGTCTTAAGCCACCAAACTTCCTCTTCCTCTAGCACGATTTCCTCCACCTCTGTTTCCTCCATTGTTGTCATATTTGTTGCTATTTTGTTGCTCACCATAACTCTGACCTCCACCCATAGCTGGGATATTTTGTGGCTATGTTTGTTGTTGGACTTGGTGGTGGTGCTACAACTTTGTTTGCTGCATTTATGGCCTGTAGTCGCTCGAGTTTGCTATCAAAACTCAGCAAAATGTCTTGTAATTCCTGTCAGGAAGTGCTAAATCTAGCTTCAACTTGAACAACTATAGTTAGATAATCAGAATCCTGTCCCGATAAAACATTAGCCACAAGTTGTGACTCAGGATAAGGGTCCCCAGCCAGATACTCATCCATCTTTGCCTTCGAACGAGCACCAGATATGTTGCTCTTGTTTTATGTTTAAACATTAGTGTTGATCCTCCAGATGTGATAAAGATATCCCCTTGTGCTAGAATGGAGTGTTGGACAGGTGCTTTATTACAAAGCTAAATTCATTGTCGTGCGCATGTGTATGTGTTGGCATATGTGTCTTCCTATATTCTTTTTTGTTTTTTATTATTTTTCATGGGTAGCTTGGCACATATTGTTTGTGACATGTTTTTATCACAAGTTGGACTCTTATTATGATCACAAGTTAAGATTGTAAATTCTCTTATGTTTAAGATATTCACTTTGGCAAGTGATGACCAATATATGATTTTTTGTAATTTTTATTTGTACGAGTGCCAAATCTTTGTTTGAGAGAGAGAGAGAGAGAGCGATAGAGAGAGAAACTTTACTTTTGATGTTCTTCAACTTGTGTCATTTTGATGTTCTGAAGTTTGCACTTACATTATCTTGTGTATAGTTTTCCTTGTATTGAATTTCTTCTGCTAAAGCAACCTAATGAGCAGTTGTTTCTAAATGCTAATACAGTACTTCTCTAAGAGTTTTTAGCTGTTGAAATGCAGCTATCACCCAATACCAGTTGTGTTCTCTCAAGCAAAGGCATCATGTATATGGGATCCTGAAGGCAAACGGTATCTAGACTTTCTCTCTACTTATTATGCAGTTAATCAGGTAGAAAATGTTGGGAAATTGTGTTGTCATGTATATATTTGTTACTTGATGACTGAATTTGTTTCGATCTGAGCCACTGCTGCAGCTTTTTATCTATTCATATTTCAATGTTCTTTCTTTTTTTCTTTTAAATGATTTTCCATTTGCCAACTTGCTTATTACTGTGACGATTGCTCTTTTTTCTCTATCTCAAGGAAATGAAAATTCATAGAAGATGTCCTTAAAATTTATGAATAGCAATAATGATTTTATAGATTTATTATTATTAGGAATAACACTTTTAACATGTTGTACTTGATAATATTAAATAGAGTTCATCATCACTTATTGCACCCTTCAAAGTCAAACATACCTTTTGCTATTGTGGATATACTCTAGTCTCCATTGCCCTTGTTTTTTTATGCACTACCATTCTATCTTTGGCCCTTTTAACTTTCAAGTGTCTCATTTTACCATTCTAATCATGTTTGGCCCCTTATTTTATTGTTGACAAAAAAAAATTAGGTCTGGGGTAGTGACAATTCATATTTTTGTCATGCTTACAATATAATAAAAGGCCATGTGACCTTTGTCAAAAAAAAAAAAAAAGTATAGTGTTTGGTTTCTTTGTTTGCTTTGGTGTAGTTGTGAATTCATTATTTTGTATGTGGTGTCCTCTCTTGGAAACAATTTCCATAACATTTTTCTTGAAGTAATTTGTGATGCTAGATAATAACAATAAAATATTTCTTTGTTTATTTTGCATATGTGACAAGCGAAATAGAAAATGATACTTAATTTTGAAGGCTTTGTGTTGGCAGCTATAGAATATTTTGTGCTGAAAGTAGTAACTTTTCAATATGTTGAATATTTAAGACTACTTGAATACTTAAAAGAACATTTTGTTGTTGATGACAGTGTTGAATGTTTTAAACTAATTTGTGGATTGTTAATACAATGTTGAATGTTTTTACTTTTTGTTATTTGAAAATCAAGTTCATTTGATGCTAGTATATATTAGAAAGTTAATTTTAATTATATAAATAAAAAATAAAAATATAATAGAATAAATTAGTGTTATATAAATGAATGTATAATGAGATTTTAAACTTATCTAAATATTAAAATAATACGAAAAATGTGTTATAATATCTATTACAATAACACTTTTTATAAGTAAAGAATTTTGTTATGCAAACTTCATTATATAACACCAAAAATGTGTTATACTAAAGTGTAGCATAACACAAAAAATGTGTTATACTAAAGTGTAGTATAACACAAATTTATAAGTATTGAAATGTGTTATATAATCGACTATAATTAATATAATTAAACACTTATCTATTTATTAAAATAACACAGAAAGTGTGTTATCGTTGACAGTATAATAACACATCTGTATAACAATGATAAAGTGTTATGTAAAGTACCCTGACCTACGATAACATAGTCGGTCTTAACACATCAAAAAGTGTTATGGTATGTTTTGATAACACATTTTTTGTGTTATTAAAAGCATTTTTTCTTGTAGTGGTAAGTGGATGAGCTTGGAAGTAAGGCTGCAGTTTCCTGGAGGTCAAAATTAAGCAATAGGCTAGCTTTTTGATGGGCGGGTACCGTTGTTCTACTCCAATTAGCCTTTTGCTTACATAGTAAACAAGCTTTTGTACACCTTCTTCTTCCCTTACTAGAACGACACTAGCAGCGTATTTCGTGATCGCCAGGTAGATGAATAAAGTTTCTTTATCAACCGGCTTTGACAGGATGGGCGGTTGCGCCATAAGTGTTTTTAGTGCTTGAAAAGCCTGTTCGCACTCTTCCATCCATTCAAACTTTTTATTGCCCATGAGTATATTAAAGAATGGTATGCACTTATCTATTGACTTTGAAATGAATCTACTTAGAGCGGAAATTCTTCCGGTTAAGCTTTGAACATCCTTAATCTTTACTGGCGATTTCATGTCGATCAGGGCTTTAATTTTCTTGGGATTGGCTTCAATTACTCTCGAGTTAACTATAAATCCCAAGAACTTCCCTAATCCTACTCTGAAGGAGCATTTAAGGGGATTTAACTTCATTCGATATTTATTCAAGACGTTGAAGCACTCCTGCAAATCCCTTACATGCCCTTCTACTTTCTTCGACTTGACCAGCATGTCGTCGACATATACCTCCATGTTTGTGCCGATTAGCTCCTTAAACATGTGGTTGACGAGTCTCTGGTAAGTCGCACCAGTGTTTTTCAAACCAAAGGGCATCACTTTGTAACAGTAGAGCCATGTGTCAGTCCGAAAGCTAGTGTGATCTTCATCAGGGGGATGCATACTAATTTGGTTATACCCGGAGTATGCATCCATGAATGAGAGGATCTCATGTCCTGCAGTGGCATCAACCAGCTGGTCGATCCTTGGCAGTGGGAAACAATCTTTGGGGCAGGCTTTATTTAGGCTTGTAAAATCCACACACGTATGCCACTTGCCATTTGGCTTGCGCACTAGTACGGGATTAGAGACTCAGGATGGATAAAACGCTACCCTGATGAACCCATTCTCCTTCAGCTTCTCGACTTCTTTTTTTAAGGCCTTTGATCTATCTTTGTCGAGCAGCCTTCTTTTTTGTTGCACTGGTGGAAAACTCTTGTCAATGTTTAGGACATGGTTGATGATTGCAGGATCTATCCCGACCATGACTTTGTGCGACCAGGCAAAGACCTCCTGGTTCCTCCTTAAAAACTCCACCAGTGCTTGTTTTGTTGTTGTCTCTAAGTTTTTACCGACTTTCACAACTCTGGTTGGATTTTCTTCATCGAGTTGGACCTCTTCAAAGTCCTCGATGGGTCCCACTTCTTCTTCAAAATCCCCAAAGCAAGGATCCAAATCCCTATCCTCCTTTGGGCAACGCCCTATTTGGCGACATTATCACCTTAGTGGGCCTGAACATCAATCTCAATTTGCAACTCCTTTCCTGAAGCGTCTCTCGATACACCCTTCTTCGCTTTGGTGATCGAGGCATTGTAGCACTCCCTCGCTTCCCTCTGGTTTCCCAATACGCAACCTATCCCGGAGTCTGTTGGGAATTTCATGGCGAGGTGCCATATTGAGGTGACGGCTCGCAGGTCGACTAAAATCGGTCTCCCAATTACAACATTGTATGCCGAAGGACAATCAACTACTATAAAAGTAATGAGTAATGTCCTATTAGCAGGTGCGGTGCCTACTGTAATTGGGAGTCTAATTGACCCTGTTGGGGCGAGCCCTTCTCCGAAAAAACCATAAATGGTTTAGTTGCATGGCTCCAGGTCCTTTACAGATAACTTCATTCTTTCCAGCGAAAACTTGTATAGGATATTGACCGAACTTCCTGTATCGACCAATACCCTCTTCACCATCATGTTTGCAATCTGCACGTCCACAACCAGCGAATCGGAGTGTGGGAATCGCACGTGCTGGGCATCGTCATCAGAGAAGGTTATCAGTTCCTCCTCTGTTCAAGCCTTTTCTAGTTCTTGATCCTCGACACTCATCATCTCAATGTCCTGGTCGTGGCGCAGGGTTCGAGCGTATCATTCCCTTGCCTTCCCACTATCTTTTGCAAGGTGCGGGCCTCCACAGATGGTGAGTAGAGTGCCTGCCACAAGAGCTGGCTGTAAAGGTGGCGAGTGTTGGCGTGCAGGCGCCTGCTCGTTGCCACCTTGAGCCTCTTGTTGAGAACCTCTTGCGGCTTGCACATATCTTCTTAAATGTCCATGCCTTATCAGGAACTCAATCTCGTCCTTCAGCTGGTTACACTCATTTGTGCCGTGCCCGTAGTCGTTGTGAAAACGACAGAACTTTGTTGTATCTCTCTTGGAGATATCTTTCCTTATGGGTGCGGGTCATTTGTAGGGCACGTTTGAGATGGTCGCCTGATAGACCTCTGCTCGACTTTCGACAAGGGCAGTGTAGTTGGTGAATCTCGGTTCATGCCGACTGCCTTTGGGGCGCTTACTCTCGGAGGTCGAGGGTTCATTGTTTGCCTACTTTCCACCATTTCCATTATTTTTATTCCCGTTGCCTTTGCCATTGGGCTTTTCCGACCCATTGGCGGCTTTGGCGGGATCTTCCTTGGGCCCCTTGTCTTTTGTTGGCGATTTCCCTTCGTTGGCAATCGCGTCTTTGATCTTGATATACCAATCAGCTTGATCTAAGAACTCTTGGGTGCTCCTTACCCCATTCTTTCTGAGGCTGCTCCAGAGGGGTGAATGGCGTCTAACCCCAGCAGTTAGGGCCATCATCTTACCTTCATCTCCCACTGTCTTGGCTCCAGCTGCAGCTCGCATGAAGCGCTGAACATACTCCTTCAAGGGCTCTCCCTCTTTCTAGCGTATTTTGACCAGCTGGTTGGCCTCAGTGAGGTGCACGCGACCAGCATAGAACTGTCCGTAAAACCCATTTACGAACATTTCCCATGATACTATACTAGCAGGAGGGAACTTAAAGAACCACTCCTGGGCGGTGTCAGACAGCATTGCAGGGAAGATGCGGTAGCGGGCATCTTCTGACACTTTTTGTATATCCATTTGTATCTCAAACTTATTAACGTGAGATACTGGGTCTCCATACCTGTCAAAATTTGGCAGTGTTGGCATCTTGAATTTACTAGGGGTTTCAGCCACAGCAATCCTCTGTACGAAAGGGGTGCCTCTCCACCAATCGTACTCAATGTGGGATGTTCGCCCCCGACCAGCTATTGCACCGCCTGGTTCAAGGCATCGATCTGGGCCTAAATAGCTTCTGGGATTGCTGGGGCCACTGGTGCCGGAGGAACGTACTCATCGTGCCTTTCCCGGCGGTCGTTAAGTACATCCCTCAGATCATCGTCTCTTCGTCGCTAATTGCTGGCTCCCAGTCGACTAAAGACGTTCTGCTGCCTGGGCTGCTCCCTAGCATTATGGCCCGCTGGTCGATCCTCTCTAGGTGGTGGGCTTCTGCCTCCACCTCTTTCTTCATTCCTACGACCAACATTTCTTCTACCAGAATCGGCTTCATTGTAGTCGTGGCCATCTCTGAATCGTGGATGACTATGGTGTGACCGGCTATTCACTTTGTTGCCTCCTTGGGCTGGCATTTCCCAAGCGTTAGGGGGAGGCCTGCACTGGTCGGTGGGTCCCCATGCATTGTTATGTTGTGGGGGGCCCCTGACAGTAGAGCCTGTCTCGGAGTTCCTCCTGTTGGCAGAAGGACGCTGCCCTATTCTCGGTAGATTTAGATCTTCATCCCTTGCGCATCTAGGGCTGCAGGGCGGTTGCCCGGCCCTATTCTGCCTTGGGTGCTGGGGATTGCCTCGACCAGCCTGAGATGGAGGCTGCTACTCAGGATCCCTATGTGGGACATCATCCTGAGCCACAGGCGGCTGCTCCGGCCTTTGAGGGCTTACTGGCTGAAGCGGAGGACTAGGATTGGGACCCCTTTGAGGCGGCCTGTTTGGTGGCTGGTCTGGCTGGGAGGCTGGTGTAGCCTGATTCCTAGCCAGCTGGATGGCTACTTTAAGGACGGCCATGGCATCCCTCTGTCGACTATCCATTTCAGCGTGCCGCTCGCTCAGCTCCTGACGCTAGCGTTTTATTTCTCTTTGATGCGACGCCATTATCTCTGCAGCATTCTCTTGATTGGCCCTCAGATTGGCCAACTCATCCTGCAACACCCCCAGTGTTGCCTTCAAGGTTTTAGAATCTAACTCCTCCTCATCAAACTCTAAATGTGGTTCGTCCTCAGCCACATTTGGGGGAGGAGGCTGGGATGATGCAGCGCCAGCGGCCTGTCCGGTCTTCTTGGATATTTTTGCCATTAGACTCTTTCACAAGCTCTCAATGAAAGCACCAGATTGTTGATCCTAGATTTAGGCAACAACACGGAGTCAAATATACGACAGGATATAGAACGATGCTTGAAAAGATAATCTAATGGGAAGGAAAAAACACCAAAAAATTATAGTGGTTCGGCCCCAGTGATTGGTAATGACCTACGTCCACTTAGTGTATTGTTATTATTGAACTTCAAAGCTGTGATAAAAAAAACTAGGGTTCTTTGAGTTTCACAAACCTTGGAAGGATTATAATAGAATGATGAACAATCACTATAGCTCTTTCTCTCTTAATATCAAGCAAAAAAGCTAATGAATCCAAAAAGTCCCTACTTGAGCTATTTCATGTATATTTATAGGCTCAAGGAAGGTTACACATTCTAACGTGTCCTATGTTTCCTTAATAATCGCATATCAAGGATAATTATGAAGAAATATTCAAATGCAGTTAATATTAGATTACAACTTAAGAAGGAAATAAATCAGGCGTCAAGATCAGCCTGGTCGTATCGAAAATTTAATGTTGGCGATGAGGTGTGCTCCTGGTCGATGGCCGAACAACACCTTTGTCATTCAATTCCACCACGTGTCAATCCACACGTAAGAATTCTTTGCCACGTCATCAAAAACCATTTTTGGGTAAACATTGTCGATTGCACTTATCTAACTCATTAATTGCTAAATCAAATTATGTGTTTGTTTGAGCAGATTATTACTGCTAAGCTTATTGCTTATATTTTGTTGCTTATTGAATCTGTTGATTTATGTTTTCTTGCTGAGCCTTGGCTTGTGGGTGCTATGTGGTGCAGGTAAGGGAAAGGGGAAGTTGGATCAGCTGTGAGTTGGAGAGCTTTAGGGGCAGCATGTACATTTGCAGCTGCTCGACTGCCACGGCTGAGGGATCAACAGGGACTAGAGCCAAAACTTTGATTTTGCCGTTTAGGTTGGCTTACGTTGTAATTATTTTTAGGAGTTGTAAATGCCTTGTAAACACTTATTTTTGGGATCCCATGTATAGACTCAAATTTTTTAATGAAAACAATTATTCCTATGATCAAAATCTTTAAACCCTAATCCGTTAATTATCCTTAGTTACACGTTTATATCCAAATGACTTGATTAGCAAGTCCAACACTATTTAAAATACATAGTGAATTGTCTTGGCTATCCATGGCATTACATCTTGGTATCAAAGCGGTCTAGGTTTGAGGGTTCCTAAAGACTGGCAGGGCATGTACACTCACCGCTAAACACAAGCTCGACTTAGGGTTTGGTAACTATATATGTGATTATATGTTTAACTACTCAAATGAAATATAAATGCCTTATTTTTCCTGTTTAATAGGAAGCATGAGATATACTGATAGGGCCTGGCCCTTGACTATTATGTGTACATGATAAGGCATGCTTATTAGCATCGCAACTGTATGTTAGTATTATTGGAATGCATGTTAGCATGGTGGTTTCACGTGATTGCTTGATTGTTGGCATTAGATTGCGGGGTGATTTCAAAAACCTGTTATCATCGCCTGATCAACTGACTCATTGATTGCATAAATACTTGGAGAGTTATGCCTCCAAGGAGATTAGTTTGACTAGCTGGCACTAAGATCGAGGCTAAAGATGATAACCAGGGTTAGAACCCTTCGCCAGTCCCTGAGAATTGGCAGTAGATGCTTGCTGACATGCAGGCTAGACTTCTGAGTCAAGAGGAAGAGATTTGCCTACTAAGACAGTAGGTTCTGCCAGGGAATGATGCACCAGACTTGCCACCTATTGTGGCACTGGCTGTACAGTAGCCTGAGATTGAGAACAGGTGGGAGCTGCTATACGAGAGATTCAGAAACAACACCCTCCAATCTTTGAGGGAGGACTAGATCCACTTAAGGCTGAACAGTGGATGAGCCTAACTACCTCCATCCTAGATTTTATGAGGGAGGTAGGTAATGACAGAGTGGCTTATGCCTCCTTTAAGTTCCAAGATGATTCCCGTATATGGTGGGAGGTGGCATCTCAGACTCGAGACATCTCTACCATGAGTTGGGATAAATTCAGAGACCTGTTCAACCAGAAGTACTATAGTAGTGACGTTAGGGCGCCGAAGGTGAACGAGTTTTCCAGTTTGGTACAAGGCAGTATGACAGTTACTGAGTATGCCCTGAAATTTGATAGGCTAGAAAATCTTGCATCTGATTTAGTGCCTACAGATGCAGCCAGGAAAGACAGATTTGTTCGGGGGCTGAATGATATGATAGCTCGGGATGTACGAATTACATCAGTACCTGAGGATACTACTTATGCCCAGGTGGTTGAGAAGGACCTCATAGCTGAGGAGGTAGAGAACAAGATACGGAGGGAGAGTATTGCGCGACACAATGTTCGGAGGGCAGTGACTCCATTTGTAGGATCTGGTAGGGGCGGAGGCCCTAGTTATCAGAAGAGGAAGACTCATGACACCTCGACCACTAGTGGTCCTGATAGGAGTGGTCGGGGTGTCTAAGGTGGAAGTGAGACATGGAGGAGTTACCCAGAGTGTGCTAGGTGCAGGAAGTGCCATTTGGGCAAGTGTCAGGCGAAAGCATGTTACTTGTGCGGAGTGGTTGGAGTGGCTGGAGATCTCAAGAAAGACTGCCAAACTATTGATGATAAGAACTTGTCAACTAAGTTAGATCGAGAACTTTGTGAGTTGTAAAAGAAGTGAACTTAAATCAACTGAACTTCAAGCCAACTTTCTTATGATTTCAAGAACACAAAACGTAAATGCTATAATTTTAGAACAGAAAATAGAGAGAACGTAGAATGTGTGTTTTCATTAGCAATGATGTAGAGTCCAAGAACTTTACTTAGCTAGTTAGATAGTAGTATTATAGTATTTATAGTATTATCTTTATGACTGTGGATTTTTGGTTCAGACCGGGAATTATTTGGACACTCAAAGTAGTACTTGTAGATTTTCTAAGTTTAACCTATAGTTTAAGAATATTGATGTTAACCTAAGGTTGATTAATATGACTGATATTAAGGATAATATTTATTATACTATAAGGTTTAGATAACAACCAATAGGATTTTAAGCACATGTTATGAATGGGTGATTAAGGATTAAGTATTTTGAGGATTAAATTTAATAAGGGTAAAGTTTGAATGCTTTAAGGTCAGTCAACAGCTTTGAATACGCTTAAGGGCTTAGTCAAGGCTATTTACTCCATTCAAACTTAGCTAAAAATGTGTAATTTCGTGTTTAAATAATCAGCGTGTGCCGATATATCGCAGCTATAGGGGGCGATATATCGCAACACGTAGATACGGAAAACACGAAACGATGCACGACAGCCTCGGGCATACTGGCCCAGGCGATATATCGCCTACAGGGGGCGATATATCGCCCCTCTCAGATTATTTTGAAAATTTTTGAATTCTTTTTCCATTCAGCCATTCAACCTCTTGATAAGTCCAGCACCTTTTTGAACGAGTCTTCAGCCTATGCTGAACGATTATTCAAATTATTTTCACCTAAAAAGCCATTATTTTTATTCAAGTGAAATTAAGATCCTTTCATTCCTAAAGTCTATAAATAGGACCTAGTACCCATCCATTATTCACCTTTTACTCTAAGTTCAGAGGCTGCAAGTTGCTAGGTGAGTGTGAGAGTTAAACACTTGGGTGGGGAAATCATAAGCTTATCAAACACTTGGGGAAGTAAGGTTTTATAGTATTTCGGTTTGAGGTGTAGATTGGTCTTACAAGTCTTCAAGGTAACCCAAAACTCTAGTTCAATTCTGTACTTTTCTTTCAAGTTCTCATAGTCTTCTACTCAGCCTTTAACCTTAATTTTTATTTTGGTTAGGAAATCTAAGTTCTTGAGCAAAAAGGTTTTGGTAAGTATGTTTCTCAAAGGTTTAGTCCTTCCATTCCTTTCATTTCTTTTTCTTCAAATCTACTCACCCTGTTATATATGGTTTTAGGAGTGTTCCAAAAGTCCCAACTCTGTCCTCACATCCCGGTAACTTTGGTAAGGAAAATAGGATAGAATCTATATGTTATATGCTTATGTTATCTTATGTTTTATGCTATGAAATATGTTATAAAATATGTTATGAAATATGTATGTTTGTAGGCTTGGGCATATGACCCATTTGACTAACAAGCCCCAAATAGATTATGGGCATATGACCTACTTAGCTACTAGGACCCCACTAATCTAATGGGCATATGACTTGATTAGTCTATGGGACCCCAAGTAATAATGGCCATTATAGTATGTGCATTATATAAGTGTTATGTTAAGTTTTTATGTTTCTTATGAAATTTATGTATATGAACTATGTGTTAGATTTTTCCTTGCTGGGCATTAGGCTCATTCCTTTTTGTTTATATGTGCAGGAAAATAGCTATAGTGGCGGTAAGATTCGTGGATGCTTGGGGAATGTGTATCGGTGGTGAATGGAGTCAAGGAGTCGAGAGTTCGATTTTCGAGGATGTAGTCTTGTTTTATGGTTTTACATGTATTTTTCCGCACTTGTTATGTAACTCCTTTTATTTTAAATTATGTTTTGTTTTTAAGACAATGGAATCCCATATCCTTCTTGATATTTTATGTAAGTAACTCTTATTTCTACAAGTTTTTCTAATAAAGTTATGGTATTTTCGCAAATGTAAGTTTTATTAAGGATTTGTATGTATAGCTTCGTTAATGGTCCAAAAGTCTAGAGTAGTGGGTCATTACAAATGACTGGTTACAAAACTCTCAAAATTTGACCCCCTTCTCAGGTGAAGGGAGGACATATTTATATTAGAGCACTATTGACTCACTGTTCATGGTGGTCCCTAGGGAACATGACCTTATATATGCAGTCTACAGATGGTAGTGGCCCCAGGAACGTGGTGGTCAGCTCCAGTACACGCCAAGGGCCTGCAGGAGCACCTCAATTTTAGTACCTAGTTGTACCTCTTCTATCTGTTTAGTACTAATGTTAGAGGCTAGTTAGGAAGGACCACATAAGGTACATTGCTTGTGTTTACCGAGTTTTTCGGAAACGAATAACTAACAGAATAATAAAAAGATAAGAACTGTAGAAATACTGAAATGTAACTAAACAAACAGTGTTTTTTACGTGGTTCAGGCGTTAACAAGCCCTAGTCCACGAGTCGATGTTATTATACTTGGAAAAGATTACAGTAAGATGGCTGGTGCATAAGAACTTCACACACTCACAATGTTTCTCTCGGGTTCTCTTGAAGAAGATGAAGCTAGAGAGATTTTGGTAGAGTTTTTGCTATCTCCTCTCTCCTTCCCCCTTCTTGTAAAAGGAAGGAGTCTTTATAGCTAGGGTTTCGGATTAGGGTTTTTCTCTACGTACATGAGTCTTAATTACACCAGCCATAAATAGGGGATACAATTACTGTAGTAGCATGGCTACCAGACTCTATGTGGGTATATTTACGTGAAAGTATGGGGAACACACAAAGTTAGCCGTCTTTTCCAAGTTGTCAGCGGAACAGTAGGCGAAAAGGTACCCTTAGGCGTGCTGGGATGTGTGCGGCTTTGACCTGACGGGCGTGTCAGGCGGGATCCTGTGTCAGACGGATATCATTCCAAATATGCCTTCTCCCGGACTCGACCGTTCGGTTTTGTTCTGTGCGGGGCACGGAACTGTTTCCGCGGAGACCACTCGAAGAGCCTCTCCTGGAAGGGGCCTCCCCGAGGGGTATCCTTCGAGAGTCCGGGAGAGTTGACGAGTTTCCGTGTTGTGCTTGTTTGGAAGATTAATCCGGATACTAGACAGGAGAGGCGAAGCCTTTCTGTCCATCCGCGAGCTCTGGTCACCCTCCGTGAAAGACGTCGATAATTCTGCTTCCCCGAGGTCATCAATCTAAACGCTATCCGGAAATCTGGATAACATTTACCCCCCAAGGTCGCGGAGCTTTGAGAGATCCGGGAGCTTGTACAATCGGTTTCTTAGACTAGGCGAGGGGGCACCTTCTGTGTTCCCGGAAGGGTTCCTTTTTCCCGCCTGAGTATTAGTATGAAAGAGAAAAAGGAATTTCTTCTGTTTGAGATCAAGTACTCAAGTGCGGCAAGGATCACGTGTCATTCTGGGAATGGTTCTGCGACCAAGACGTGTGCGTGAGGCGACTGGTTGAGGATGCGTGCGTCAGTCATCTGACTATTTGACGGTTTTTAATGGTACTCAGGGCCCGAGGTGGTGTAATGATGGGAAATAAATACTTTATTCCCATCCGAGGAGTCATAAATAGGATCGTCGCTTCCTCTCCAGCTGTTGGATCTGACGCACATGGAATGGGAAGATCGGGACCGTCCACTCGAGGAATTCGAAACGGCTTCTTCCCTGCTATAAAAACGAGGGAAAGGACCTTTCTTCCTCTTTACGCTTTCAGATTCTCCATCTTTAGGATTTTCAGATTTCCAAACCTTCGAACTCTCAGGCTTCCCAGCTTACGTTCCTCCGAACTTGCCATTTCTTTTGGTAAGTATCTGGAAAATTTTCTTTTTGATTTGGCAGTGGGTTTATTCCCCGAAGTTCCTGGTTTGAATCGCCGTTCATCTTTGCAGCTTTTACTTCTCGCGATCGTGCTGTGCAGTGATCCAGTTACTCCTCCAACCTCCACCTACCCGAATATCAGTAAGTATTTCTACTTTGCTCTTTCCTCCCAAACCTTAGGTTGTTGGTAGTTGTTAGAGTAGAGGTTTCTGCCATTATTGCTTATGTGCATGTGTGAATAGGGCTTTGGTAGGCATGTGATTGATTGTGAGTCGATAAGTAGCCTTTTCTGCGTGTTTTGGCGATTTGCGTTTGGAAAGTCGTCCCTTGTTTTGCTGTTTTAGGGCATAAGCATGAACGCCTTTAGGGTGTCTTTCTCTGGAAAAACACTTCTTTTGGTGGGCTTAGGCTCGGGGTCTGAGTCTGGTTCCTTGCTGTCCTTCGGGTGGCATGGTGCCAATCCCTCGGCAAGCTCGGTGGGAGCCTCTCCAAGCAGATTTCGGGGAGGGTCTCCCCGACGCCTTTGATACCACTAGGGTATGACAAGGGTGCTGACTGCTTAGAGTGTTTTCTTCTTTCTTTTCTTTTGTCCAGTGACGAACACCTCGAAGGAACAACTCCTTGCTGCGGGGGAGGCTGAATCTGCCCAAGAGAAGGGCTCTCCTATCGCTGGTGGAAAGGGGAAAGGAAAGGCGAAAGCGGTCGCGGCTAGCCCACCAACCTCCAATAGTTCCATCTGGGAGATGGACCAAAAACCGAACCTTTTCAGGAATTATGGCATGCTGGAGCTGTATTCCTCTGAGGCAGGCCTGAAGAACATCCCAGGTCTGATGTGGCACCGTCTGTCGGTGCTGGGCGAGTCAGCTAGCCAGAGCCACGAGGGCTTTGGTGCCTGGAGCTGGGCACACATAGTGTGCGGAGCGCACTTGCCCCTAAGGAGTTACTTCGCCAATTTCTGTGTGAAGGCGGGGATTGCCCCCTTTCAGTTAATTCCTCCCAGCTACAAGCTCTTAGCGGGGTGGTTCATCTTTTGCAAGTCCCGGAGACTGGAAGCTCCTACCCCGGAGGAGGTGCTGTACTTTTATGGGTTGAAGTCTCAGCCTATGAGGGGTCACTCAGACAAGGTGGGGTTTTACAGGCTAGAAAGGCACCCGGATGTGATGTGCCCCACTTGTCATACCGCGAGGGTTCCAGACCTCCGGGAATACTGGTTTCTGACGACTGGCTTCCCGCTGAAGAGGGTGCCAGCTCTATCTTTGGACTTCAAAATCCCTGGTAAGTGTTTCCTCTTTTCCTTTTCAACTTTGTTTCTTTGTGTTTGATTTGCCTTTTGGGAGGATCTCTAACGCTTGTATTTGATTTTTGCAGAAGTCGTTCCGCGGACACCTCGCTGCGTGGAGATGATAAGGAGGTCCAAGTTCTACGAAGGGCTTTCTGAGGAAGAGTTGAGAGTGGAGGGACTTGTGACCTCCGAGTCGTTGAGGGAGTATGGGTTACTCGCCTCCTTCCAAAATATCGAGCCAGTAAGTGGTAGGGGGCAGACTCAGGTGTCGGCTGACATCCGGGAGCAGATTGCCCTGGAGCTGTCTAAGGTGATCACCCAAGCCGCTCGGGATGAAAATACTCTATCTCCTAGTTGGGCGGAGAGGTTCCCCGACCCCCAGCCGGAGGGAGAGGAGATCGAGGCTCGCCACGCCGCGGCTTACCCTAACGAAGGGGCTCCGGGGGCTAGTTCCTCCGGGAGAGGTAAGACTAGTTTTCGATTGATCCACACCCCCAGCCTGTCTGAAGCTTCCCAAACCTCTCAGATGGGGTTTGATCCTCGTTTCCTTAGGTTAGATCCGCGTAGGGTACCTTTCGACAGGTACTGTGATAGGGTAGATGAGCTCCTCTGGTGTCTGAGTGATGGTAGTCTGCCAGAAGGTGTCATCATGGTTGACCCTTCTTCTCTCAGCATGTTCTTCCCGGACTTCAAGGAGTACGGGAGCTTCCTGGAGCAGGAAGCGATGTTTTGTTTTGCTCGGGGAAGGCCATCCACGTTTCTCGTGCATGGTCGTCCCTTTCAAACTTTTCTTTTTCTTGTTTCTTGTTCTCTGCTGGCGGGCTTGCTTGTACCTTTATGTTGCTGATTGTCTTGTCTTCCGCTTATCTTCTTTCTCATTTCTTGTTGGTTCGTTAACCTTGCTTCGTACGTTTCTTGCAGAGTATCCCGAAGCCAAGATGTTGGGGAGGGTTACTTTGCTTATTAAGAAGGCTGCCACCAGCCAAGACCCGCCCACGGGGAAAGGACGGAAGACCAAGGCTGGTAGGGGAGGTAAGGCTGCCTCCCCCAAGAAGACAAGTGGCGAGGCGCAAGCGTCTCCGAGGGTAGAGAAGTCCCCTGCTGAAGGGCCTTCCGAGACTATGATGGTCTCGAGTAGCAGTAGCGACGGGGAAGGGCTTGTGTTCCCCGTGAGGACAGCTGGGGTGAGCAAGCGTCCCGGAGAAGATGCTGAGGGTGCTAAGAACAAACGCCTTAGGCACTCTTCTCCCGGTCGAAGGCAACAACAACAGCAACGACAGCAATCACAACTACAACAACAGCAGCAACAGGAACAAGAGAGACAATCACCAACGCCGCAGCAGCAGCAACAGCAACATCCAAACCAGCAGCAACAAGGGCAATTACTTCTGATACCGCAGCAGCAAAAGCAACAGACCGGGGCCTTAATACCCCGGCTGCCTCCTCCTCCAGCCCAAAGGGGGTTCACCCTTCCGGGGTCTCCGTCTTCTCAGACAACCAATCTTCCCCTGCCTGGCCTGAAGTTCCACTTTCCGCGGAAGCCGACCAGTTTTCCCGCTGCCCTCCTGGAGGGTGTAAGACGGGCCGATAGTTTTTTGAAGAGGCGGCTAGAGGCGGAGAAGGCCGTTACTCAGGGAAGGGCAGATAACTTGTCTGCCGTGAAGAGGGCTGAGCTGGCCGAGGGGGTGAGATCTCCTCACCCGGCCGGAGCGGTTCTGGATGGTCCAGCCTTGGAGAAGAGGCTGGTGCCTAGGCTTGGACGTGCATTGGCGCCGTTCGGAGCTGAGATGATGGAGGACATGGCCCTGAGCTTATGCGAGCTCAATTCTGAGAAGTGGGCCATCAGCAGCAGCAAGGATCCGCTGTTGCTGACACACGCTGTGAAGCAGCAACTGTCCGGGGTAAGCCGTCAGTTGTTTTTTTTTTTTTTGGGACCACCTGTCTTTTGGTCCTGCTTTATCTCATTCTGTTGTCTTTCCTTGCAGGCCTCTATGATCGCGGAACGCTCGTTCCGGGAGGTTGGTGCAGCTCTGGTTCAGCTGGAGGAGAGCCAACTGGCTCGCCAGGCCTTGGAAGTGGAGAAACAGAAACTGACCCAACAGGCCTTGGGGGCTTCGGAGAAGATTGATCAGGCCCGGCGCACGGCTGAAGATGAGGAGGAGAAGAAATATCTTGCCAAATATCAAGAGTACCGGGCCAAGGCAGAGAATGAGTTTAGACAGCGGTCGGATGGGATTAAGACCGAAAACTCCAAGCTCCGGGAAGAGCTGTCCCAAGCCAAGGTGGAGAAAGATACCCTGGAAGCCCGCTTGCAATCAAAGAACGATCTCCTCCTTAAGCGGCAAGAGGAATATTCCACTCTTCAGAGTAAGCTGCACGACGAGGAGCAACTCCATAAGAGGAGCAGGGATCTCGTGTCTATGCTTCAGTTGGGGCTCGCCGAGAAGGATAAAGAGATCGGGGCTTTGCAATTCACTGCCAGGGGGCATGTGACCGAGAAGCAATCCGTGCTGAACCAAAATAGGGAGCAGCGCAAGGCGATTGATTCTCTTAAGGGGGAGCGGGATGCCTCCAAGGCCGAAATGGAAAAATTGAGGGCCCAACTAACTGCCGCGGAAGCACAGCTGGCAACCTCCGAGGCGGAGCGGTTGAAGGAGAAGGAGGATGCTGAGGTGATACTGAACAGGACTATTAATATATCGCATGTGGTCCTCATGCATCAACTCTGGAAAGTGAACCCGGAGGTGTTAGGCTATCTGGGAGATGATGCCGAAGCCATGAGGGAGAAGCTACTCGTGTGGGATCAGGGCCCAGAGGCGTACGTCCAAACTTATAACATTGACGAACGTGCTGAAGCTCCTGGGGCGGGAGATCCCGGAGAAGCGGGGACCTCTGAACCTTCTCATGACCAAATCCCTCCTTCCAATGAGCCGACTCCGCCAGCCTCAGCTGAAACAGATGCCCCCGAAGCTGCGGTCGTGGACGCTGTAGTTACCCCCAATGCTTGAAGGGGTTTTATCTTTAATTGTTTTTCATTTTGAGTTTTTCATTGCGGACAATTTTGCCATAATCATAGCATTCTCCTTTCTTTTTCTGCCGAGTTCTTTATTTATCTTTGCGCTTAGGGTAGACATTTATACGGTAGAAACTGTTGTAGGGGCGTATGGGGTTTTGGTTCCAACGGCCAAAACTTATGCACTTCCCAGTTGAAGCTTTAACGGATGATGTCTTTCCCCACGTAGTTTCTAGGTTACGAAGGTTTTCTGGTTCCAACGGCCAGGCTCCTTTCACCGTACTTTATCTTTCCTGAGGCAAATAGCCAATCCCGGGACTTGTAGTTATACTGTTCGCTAGGATTGCTAAGGTGAGTCGTTCCATTGTTTGGAACGGGAGTTCTTTTGGTGAGCGTCGCTAGACTTAAGGTTAGATCTTTGCGAAGCAAAACTGACTGTTGTTGCGAACCTCATGGTGGCTGGCTTCAGGGACCTGGCATGGAGCCCTGCGAGGCTAGATCCGCGCGAAGCAAAGCTTTAGAGCGCTCGCGGATCTTGCCATCTTTTGCCTTGCGGGATCCGGAGCTGGAGCATGCGAAGCAAAGCTTTACAGCGCCCGCGGATCTTGCCATCTTTTGTCTTGCGGGACCCGGAGCTGGAGCTTGCAAAGCAAAGCTCTTCAGCGCTCGCGGATCTTGCCATCTTTCGCCTTGCGGGACCCGGAGCTGGAGCTTGCGAAGCAAAGCTCTTCAGCGCTCGCGGATCTTGCCATCTTTCGCCTTGCGGGACCCGGAGCTGGAGCTTGCGAAGCAAAGCTCTACAGAGCTCGCGGAGAATTCTGCAAAGGACTTGTCAAGGAGCTGGGCTACACAAGAGATAATTCTCATGATACATAATGGCAGGCATTTCTGTGGCAATTTTCACTTAAGCACATAATGCACATATGACACGTAATGCAAGCATGTTCATGGCAACAAATAAACCTAAGCTTAACAATTAGAGCAAAACAATTTAAAAACTTCAAACACAATGCTAGCACATAAGTGGTGTTCTGTGTACGTTTTGTTCAAGGGGCGTATGGCTAAGCCTTAGCCATGTATACCCCCCAAGCGAGCGTGGGGTCCGGACGTCTCCGGACCGCGTGGTCGCTTGTTAAAACGCAGCTTTGAACATAGGGATAAAAAGTGCAGTAAAAGCGGAGTGAATCTCTCCGTGTTTCATTAAAATAGCCTGCTAGGCGCTAGCTTTACAACAGGGAGGATTATTTCCACATTTTTCACTTTTGTTATTTTCACCAAGGACTTCCGACTGGATGGTCCGGGGCTTACTGGTAGTAACGGCGGAGGTGCTCCGCGTTCCAGGCGCGCGGGACTTTAGATCCGTCGAGTCTCTTTAAGTGATACGTCCCATGGCCCACTTTTTCTTGGACTTCGTAGGGGCCTTCCCAGTTGGGTCCGAGGACTCCTACTCCCGGATCCTGCGTAGCAGGAAATACTCTCCGTAGGACAAGGTCCCCAACTTCGAATGCACGGCTCTGGACTCTCGTGTTAAAGTGTCGGGCTATCTTGCCTTGGTACATTTTTAGTTGGACCTGCGACTGCTCCCGGAGCTCTTCGATCATGTCTAAGGACTCCTGGAGGAGGGCATGGTTCCGGGTAGGATCGTAGGTGTCTTGCCTGTGAGAGGGGATCATAGCTTCTACTGGGATGACGGCCTCGCAACCGAAGGTCATGGAATAAGGCGTGTGCCCCGTCGAAGTTCTCTCTGTTGTGCGATAAGCCCAAAGTACTCGCGGAAGTTCTTCCGGCCAGTGAGCCTTGCAGGCTTGGAGTTTTTTCTTCAACGTGGTCTTTAATATTTTGTTTACAGCTTCCACTTGTCCATTAGCCTGGGGTCTGGCGACTGCGGAAAAGCTTTTGATAATTCCATGCGAAGCACAGAAGTTCGTGAAGTGTTCACTGTCAAACTGCTTTCCGTTGTCGGACACAATTTTCCGTGGAAGCCCAAAACGACACACTATATTCCTGATGACAAAATCCAGTGCTTTTTTAGATGTGACCGTGTTCATAGGTTCAGCTTCAGCCCATTTGGTGAAGTAGTCTACCGCGACTATGGCGTACTTCACTCCACCCTTTCCAGTGGGGAGGGAACCTACTAGGTCAATGCCCCAAACGGCGAACGGCCAGGGGCTGGTCATTAGGGTAATTTCCGTAGGCGGCGCTCGCAGAACCTTGGCGTACCTCTGGCACTGCTCACACTTCCTGACATAATCCACACAATCCTTCTTCATGGTGGGCCAGAAGTATCCTTGTCGAAGGATCTTTTTGGAGAGGCTCAGCCCGGAGGTATGATCGCCACAGAAGCCTCCGTGAATCTCATGGATGATGGTGCTGACTTCGGTTCCGGCAACACACCTAAGGAAGGGTATGGACAACCCCCTGCGGTAAAGCTTTCCATCCATAACCACGTATCGGGGAGCTTGATACTGGAGCTTCCTTGCGTCAGCTTTATCGGTGGGGAGTTCTCCGGTGGTGAGAAATCTGAGGATGGGTCCTATCCAGGAGTGGGAATGGTCGATGATGGCATTTATCCTTCGCGTCTCAGTACTGGGGGCTTCTAAGTACCCGATGGGGACTAAGCCATACTGTTCAATCTCCGGGTCCGTTGCAAGCTTGGCCAGCGTGTCCGCAAGTGAGTTCTGGTCCCGGGGGACCTGGCGGATTTTGTAGCCTTTGAAATGCTGCAGTAGGTCGCGGGAGAGAGACACGTAGGCAGCCATCCTTTCGCCTTTCGTCTGGTATTCCCCGGATATTTGGTTTACCACAAGTAGGGAGTCGCTGTACACTTCGATTTTTTGGGCTCCGACTTCTCTGGCCAGTCGTAACCCAACTAACATGGCTTCGTGTTCTGCCTCGTTGTTGGATGCTGGGAATGCGAAACGGATGGCGCTCTGGAGCTGATGCCCTTGGGGAGATATTAGGATAACCCCCGCTCCAGCTCCTTTTTCATTTGAGGCTCCGTCTACGTAGACCTTCCAGGTGGGAAGTTCCGGGACAGGATCTTCTGGGAGGTCATTCATTCCCGAGCACTCCACAATAAAGTCCGCGAGAGCTTGACCTTTTATGGAAACACGCGGTTGGTAGTGGACGTCGAACTGGCTTAGTTCCATGGCCCACTTAAGCAATCTGCCAGAAGACTCGGGCTTCTGCAGGACTTGTCGGAGAGGGTGGTTGGTGAGTACTTTGATGGTGTGCGCCTGGAAATATGGCCTCAGCTTCCGTGAAGCGATCAGCAAGCAGAGGGAGAGTTTCTCGATCATCGAATATCTGGACTCGGCGTCCAATAACCTCTTGCTTACGTAATACACAGGGAGCTGGATACGGCCATCTTCCCGGACGAGAGCGGCACTTACTGCGTGCTCAGTCACAGCTAGGTATAAGAACAACGCCTCTCCTTCGACCGGCTTGGACAGAATGGGGGCTCGGGTTAAATGTTCTTTGAGGTGTTGGAAGGCCGCTTCGCATTCGGGGGTCCACTCGAACTTCTTGTTCCCTCGCAGAACATTGAAGAAGGGGATACACTTGTCGGTGGCCTTGGATACGAAGCGACTGAGAGCAGCTATCCTTCCGGTAATGCTCTGGACATCCTTATGCTTCAGGGGGGAAGGCATATCTATGAACGCCTTTATTTTCTCAGGGTTGGCTTCCACGCCGCGGGAGCTGACAATAAAACCGAGGAACTTCCCAGACGAGACCCCGAAAGTACATTTCTTTGGATTTAGTTTCATTCCGTACTTTCGGATCACGGCGAAAGCTTCCTCAAGGTCGTTACTGTGGTCCCCGGAGGTCTTGGACTTTACCAACATGTCGTCCACGTACACCTCCATGTTCCTCCCCAGTTGGTCCTTGAACATTCTGTTTACCAGACGCCGGTAAGTCGCCCCAGCATTCTTCAAACCGAAAGGCATGACCTCGTAACAGTAGACACCCTTATCCGTGAGGAAGCTGGTGTGTTCCTGGTCCGCGACATGCATCTTGATCTGGTTGTATCCGGAGTACGCATCCATGAAGGATAAGAGTTCGTACCCGGAAGTAGCGTCCACCATCTGATCGATTCGCGGGAGAGGGAAACAATCTTTCGGGCAGGCCCTGTTTAGGTCCGTGAAGTCAATGCACATTCTCCAGGACCCATCGGGTTTCGGGACCAGAATTGGGTTGGCCAACCACACGGGATAGTGCGACTCTTGGAGAAAGCCTATGGACATCAATTTGTCCACTTCAGCTTTGACGGCTTCGGCTCTCACTGGGTCCAGCGGCCTCCTCTTTTGGCGAATTGGAGTTGCAGCTGGGTCTACGTTGAGTGCGTGGCACGCAACATTGGGATTAATCCCCGTCATATCAGCGTGGCACCATGCCAGGATATCCTGATTATCCTTCACATTGGCCACGATCTTATCTCGAACGGCCGACGGCAGGTTTTTCCCCACCTGAATGACCTTGGTGGGTTCTCCCGGATTGAGGATCACCTCTTCGACTTCCTCCATCGGCTCTATTGCCTTCTCGATTCCCACTCTTGGGTCGAGTTCGTCAAAGTATGCCTCCTGAGCATCCCTAGTTTCTGGCAATACTTCCGCCAAAGGAATGGCAGCAAACGTCTCTCGGACCGTGTAGACGGCTCGGACGGAGACGTTATAACAGCTCCGTGCACTTCTCTGGTCTTCTCGGAGGGTGCCAATACGCCCATCGTCGCAGGGAAACTTCAAGCATAAGTGACGTATCGAGGTTATGGCCCCACAATCGATCAGGACCGGTCGGCCTAAGATGGCATTATACGCCGTGGGGCAGTCGACCACCACGAATGTGCTATGCTTGAAGGCGCAAGCGTCGCTTTCTCCTCTGAGGGTGACCGGAAGTTGAATTTTGCCTAATGGCATGAGTGCGTCCCCATTGAAACCTTGAAGCTGGATGGGGCATGGGGCCAGGTCCGTCTCGGTCAATCCGATCGCGTGGAAGGCCGCTTTGAAGAGGATGTTCACGGAGCTTCCGTTATCGATCAAGACCCGTGAGACCTTCTTATTGGCAATCTGGGCTTCCACCACGAGGGGATCGTTGTGGGGGAAGTGCACATGTCGAGCATCGTCCTCCGTGAAGGTGATGGGAAGATCCATCATTCGGGGACGTTGAGCAGGTGATTGGACCAAGGCGCACATCTCCTCGGCGTGCTCTAACTCCCTCAAGTACCTCTTCTGGGAATTGCGGGTGCTTCCGGCAAGGTGTGGTCCTCCGGAAATGGTGGCGACGTGTCCGTCAACGGGTGGCGGAGCAAGGCCGGGCGGATATGGGTTGCCTGGCCCTGGAGCCAACAAGGCAATGGGCGCCGGAGCAGGTGGAGGAGGAAGTGCTGGGAACTGAGACCCGGGAGCTTGGGGGTGACCGGCTCCAGGAGCGCTAGCGGCCCCCCTCTGTCCCGGTGAATATGCAGCTCCGTGAACTACCCCCTGTCCGGGATAGATTATGGGTATTCTCACCCACTGACCGAGGTGTCCCGCTCTTGCCAGGGACTCGATCTCATCCTTCAGCTGAAGGCACTCATTCGTGGTGTGCCCCACGTCTCCGTGGAACTCACACCTCTTATTGGAGTCTCGCGGACGCCTTCCTCCGTGAGACACTTTCGGGGGCTTCCTGTAGTTGACCATATTACAGGTCGCCCGATAGACATTCTCTCGCGAGTCTATCAAACTGGTATATTCCGTGAACTTGGGCTCATAATCCTTTCGGGGTTTCTTTGAATGGTCTCCCCGGTTGGAGTTTTTTCCGCTTCGTTTGCTCCGTGATTGGCTCAAACTTCGTTCCGGGGCTTCCGCTTGCGGCTGCGGCATGCTAGGAGCGATACTACATCCGGTTTGTACCGCTCCATACCCAGAGAAATGGGTTTGACCCGGCGTCTGAGCAGACGCGGAAGGCCCATACACACTCGGAGTGAATCGGGCTCCTGGAAGCGTGAGGACTGGTGCGGGAGCTTGCGAAGAAAAGCTCGGCGCAGTCACGGAAGGGGTTGGAGCCGGGGGAACTCCAAAGGCTTGCTGGTAGGCATCCTCAAGGTTGATGATTCCCTGAGCTTTTGACATGAATTCGGACAAGGTTTCTGCCCGTCTCCTTTGCATTTCCCCCCATAGCAGGGAGCCGACAGTAAGGCCCGATTGAAGGGCGATCAGCTTCATGTCATCGCTGACCTTGGTTTTTGCAGCAGCTTCCATCATTCTCTGAATGAAAGCTTTGAGGTTCTCATTGGGTTGCTGTTTGATGTTGGTTAAGGAACCAACCTCCATGTCGTGGTCGCGGGCAGCAATAAACTGCCTCCTAAACGCGGACTGTAGCTCCTTCCAACTGTGGATTGATCCGGGAGCCAATCTTTTCCACCAGTCCTCCGCAGACTTGGTAAGGGTGAGTGAGAAGCACATGCATTTGGCGTCCTCACTGACGCGCGCCACTTGCATCATTTTATTGTATTTAGCTAGGTGGGTACGCGGGTCTGTCCTCCCATCATATAATTCTATGTGAGGCATTTTGAAGTTATCCGGGAGGGACGTTTCCGCGATCCTCCTAATACATGGTTCCGGGTCTTCCTCCTCAGAATCTGGCAGGGCCCCACTTTGCTTCCGGACCAGCTTGGTCAAGGCAGCAATCTGTTCCTCGAGCCTCTTCGTATCACTTTCCGGGAGGTCACGTCCCCGGAGCTTGTCATTAATATGATTTCGGAGGTCATCTCCGCGAGGCCGGGCTTTTTCCCCTTTGGCCTTCTCATACTTGGCCTCCAACCTTCTTCTTAGGTCCACCGTGGACCAGCTATCTTCGGAGTGCGAGTTCGCAGCCCGACCGTCCTAATTGACGGAATCACTGGGGCGGTTGTTCCTTCCCCTAGGCCTGGGTGCCTTAGCACCGGGCCCTTTAGGCACAGAGTTTTTTACGTGGTTCAGGCGTTAACAAGCCCTAGTCCACGAGTCGATGTTATTATACTTGGAAAAGATTACAGTAAGATGGCTGGTGCATAAGAACTTCACACACTCACAATGTTTCTCTCGGGTTCTCTTGAAGAAGATGAAGCTAGAGAGATTTTGGTAGAGTTTTTGCTATCTCCTCTCTCCTTCCCCCTTCTTGTAAAAGGAAGGAGTCTTTATAGCTAGGGTTTCGGATTAGGGTTTTTCTCTACGTACATGAGTCTTAATTACACCAGCCATAAATAGGGGATACAATTACTGTAGTAGCATGGCTACCAGACTCTATGTGGGTATATTTACGTGAAAGTATGGGGAACACACAAAGTTAGCCGTCTTTTCCAAGTTGTCAGCGGAACAGTAGGCGAAAAGGTACCCTTAGGCGTGCTGGGATGTGTGCGGCTTTGACCTGACGGGCGTGTCAGGCGGGATCCTGTGTCAGACGGATATCATTCCAAATATGCCTTCTCCCGGACTCGACCGTTCGGTTTTGTTCTGTGCGGGGCACGGAACTGTTTCCGCGGAGACCACTCGAAGAGCCTCTCCTGGAAGGGGCCTCCCCGAGGGGTATCCTTCGGGAGTCCGGGAGAGTTGACGAGTTTCCGTGTTGTGCTTGTTTGGAAGAGTAATCCGGATACTAGACAGGAGAGGCGAAGCCTTTCTGTCCATCCGCGAGCTCTGGTCACCCTCCGTGAAAGACGTCGATAATTCTGCTTCCCCGAGGTCATCAATCTAAACGCTATCCGGAAATCTGGATAACAGCTTGTATGACCACTACTTGTCTGGCGTGGAGATTAGGATCAGACATCTGGGGCTTTCAGGGCCCTACCCCCATACATACTTTGTACTTGCACGATCTCTTTGGGCCATGCATGGGGTCTTATCCTCACAAGGCATCCTATTCTTTTAACCTTTCAATGTTGAAGTTCTTATGGGTCCTCACGGGAGATCTGCCCCCAAGAGGCATGGGAGGAAAAAGCCTCGCATGATGCCTGATGCGGGAGGGAAGAACATGTGCAAGGCTACGCCTCACGAGATGCTGGTGAGGGACGGTGGCTTGATGCACGCGCGAGGCCCTTAGCGTGAGGTGCAGGGTGTGAGGTGCATCTTGATGTATGTGCGAGGCCATGGCGCAAGATTGTGGAATGATGCACGTGTGAGGCCCTCCTCACGAGGCGCATGGAGCGAGACGGGCCCAGACGGGTGCTCGAGGCGCGAGATGGGGGTCTCGTGGGAGGACAGCTGCTTGGCGCGCAAGGCCGTGGCGCGAGATAGTAGTCTAATCCACGTGCAAGGCCCTCCTTATGAGGCGAATGGTGCGAGACAGACCTGGATGGGTGCACGAGGCACAAGATGGTAGTCTGACGCGCGCGTGAGGCCCTCCTTACGAGGCGCATGCGCGTGACAAACCTGGACGGGTGCTCGAGACGCGAGACGAGGATCTTGCTAGAGGACAACTGCTTGGTGCGCGAGGTCATGGAGAGAAGATAGTCTGACGCGTGCGTGGGACCCTCCTCACAAGGCTCATGGTGTGAGACAGAACTGGAAGGGCACGCAAGGCACAAGATGAGGGTCTCGTGGGAGGAATTTTGCTTGGCGCGTGAGGTCGTGGTGCAAGATCGTAGTCTGATGCGCATGCGAGGCCCTCCTCACGAGGCGCATGGCGCGAGATAGATTTAGGCGGGTGCACGAGGCGCGAGATGAGGGTTTCGCGAGGTACTGCAGCTTGGTGGGAGGAGGCACCAGGTGGTTAGCGGAGCTTTGCTTGGTGAGGTTTACTAACACATGTCTAGGGGTGTAGGCACATGTGCGTATCTGGGGTCTTCATGGGACCTTAGCATGAGATGTGGGTCTTTCACCAGTGTGGAATTTTTACATCCACAATTGTCGCCCAGTCTATGAGAGGGCCTTTAGGCGCTCTGGTAGACTCTTTGGTATGATGTCTTCAAATCATAGGTTGTGTTAGTGTGTTTCTTTGCTATAGTGGTATGTAAAAACATACTTTGGAGGTGGTGATCCTCATGATCCCTTGAGATTGAATGTGACCCTATCATTTGGCTTCGCGGATCCCAATGTGGGTTTTTGGCTTCATTTTTTACCATAGATCAAACATTGGATTCAATGGCTAGGATGAGTTTGAGCCTCCTATAAATAGGTATTCTTCTCAAAGACAATTACTACACTTACTTCTTCTAGCTTGGTGGTGCTTTTTTCTTCAAAGCTTCCAAGAGGTGAGTGGTTATATCCCTCACAAGGGCACTTTGCTTTCTTCTTCTTTTTTTTTGTAAATATTTATATTTGTACTTGGAGACTAAAAATGGTATCTTTCTATCTCCTTTTTTTTTTGTAGGCGCATACTTCTGACCCTCGATACTTTTGCAGTTGTGATGGTGCGCAACTTCATCCACTCAAGGTATGCCTTCACCCTTTCTCGTGTTTAATGGGTCTAAATTAGCATTATTTGGGAAGGGTTGCCTCAGTCGGAGCTCCTCATGAGCTGACTTATGTATATGCACCCATTAGCACATATACCCTCCATTGCACCTTGTAGTTGGTCATTTTGAGCACTTGTGTCTAAAGGTTTTGAACTTACTCCTTTGTGCCTTGTAGTACACTTTCCACATAAACTTGCACTCGTATTACCAACGAGGCACGACTTTATGGCATTTGAGGGGTCGTCTAGTGTTCCTTTGGGGGTTGAGTTTGTAGACTTATCCTCAGACTTGGGGTCTCCCGAAAACAACCCTCACCAAAGAAATGACACCTTAAGGGGGGCCCATCTACGTCACTTAGAATGCATGGTTGAGCTTAGGCAAAGTATTTGGGTTGTCGAAAGTGATATGGGCTCGATTATGAGGGGTGATGGAGCCCCATTTTCCGTTGATTTTTATGCCTACCTTGTCAGCCTTAGAGTGAGCCTTCTTGACCTAAAAAAGCAGTTGGAGTTCATGGAGGACGACCGCCCTCCTGAACCCTCACCTCTACGTCCTCCTAGTAGCCTTGAGGTCGCTCCTGGTTCCCCTCAGTCTTTGTCTTCAATCCACCCTTGTTTGATGCTGCCACACCCGATGTATCAATGCAAAACTCCCGCAAAAAGGAGAAAATGGAAGGTAAAGTGCTCGGTTTTGACCTCACCATTTTCCTTTGATTTTGAAGACATGTCCAAGAGAATGAGGCGACAGGTTGCTCCTGAGAAGCCGGACTCCGGTCCTTTTCTGGCGTCCACCATTATTTCAAAAGTGTCAGAAAACAAACTGTTAGAGTTGTCCGAGAAATACCATATTAGTAAGGAGTACAAACTGTATGTACCATCCAATAAATGTCGAGCTGATAATCCCCCCTAGGGCTACGTTACTTTGAGAAAATATATTTTGAAGGCACGTGAGACCATTCCCCTACACCTGCTCTTCGTCATGATCTTGAACCACTTTGACCTCGCTCCACTTCAGCTAGCAACCAATAGCTGGTTGACCTTGAGCTTCCTGTATATGGCGCTCATGAAGCTTAATGGTCATGCTCCCACGACCCAGGAGATGCATTTCATGTACAATCTCATGCCCACTCCTAAATCGAAGGGCTTCTACTTTTTACAGAAAGCCAACTCTAAGGTCTCTTTGATCGAAGGTTCCGTTTCTAACCCGGGTATGTGGAAGCAAGACTTTTTCCTTGTGAAAGTTCTTCTTTTTGTCCACAAACATTTCCGCTCCTCTCCAAGTAAGTACTTCAAGTCTTTCTTTTTACATTGAGCTTACTATTGTGGACCTTATACTCATATTTATAACTGAGTTGATTGTTCAGAGAGTTTCAGTATCACCGACATTCCTGAGTCGAAGGCAGTGCCGGTAGATGTATTCCTTGATGCAGACCCTTCAACGAAAATGGCTGCCCATCTTTTTACTGTGGCCAACCTCAACTATTATGGTCTATCCAGGGTTTCGGAGCCCGACCTGCTATGACACATTTCAGAGAAGAAGAAGAAGGCAACTCCAGCAGAACCTGACTCAGTCGAGGGTGATGTTGAATGGGTGCCTGAGGAGACTTCACCTTAATCAAATCGTCCAGCTTAGCTATCTCCAGCCTCCAGGGGACGCCCTTCTTCTGCTCCTATGGACCGTGGCATGGCTTCTCATTCCCGCGATCCAGAGTCCATGCAAGGGCGCTTTGTTCTGCCATCCTACGATGAGTTTGACAGTCTCCCTCATGCCCCAACTAGTCATGGCTATTCTAGGCACCCTTCATCTAATGCTCCTGAGCCTCTTCCTCGCTCAGTGAGTGGGTCATCTGTCCCTGCTCACACGGATGCTCCTGATTTGGAGGGGATGTCCTGGGTGAGTCGCACATCAGCCCCTTACGTGTGAAGGTATACCCAGGTTGCCGAGGATATCCCCGAAATCGAGTGGAGAGGTCTCGAGAATTTTAACATGGCAGAGCTTGGGGAGACCCTTATGCACTCCACTACTTGGGTGAGTTCATGCGTCTTACGTTGGTCTTTTTTGTGGTTTGGGTTCCTTATTTGCTCATTTTTTGCTTCCTTGTAGACTTCTTTGATGGCTCAATGCTTGATAGACTTGGCGCAGGACTTATTTTCATCCAACGCTGAAAGGGATCGTCTTGCGGCCAGAGTTCAAGAGCTACAGGGGCTGCTTACAGATGCCAATCTCAAGCTAGAGACAGCCTTGGCGAAGGCCTCTTCGTCATCCAAAAAGAAAAAGAGAGAAGAAGCTCGGGCTGAGGTATTGCGGGAGAGGATCACCCTCTTGGAGGCCAATCTGGCAAAGGTTGAATACAAGTTTGTGGAGCGCACCCTATATGGAGTGTGGAGGCAAAATCCTGGTTTCGACTTCTCCTCCTTCGGTGACCATGTCGTTGCCAAGGCAGTCGAGTGGAATGCGCGCGGTGGGAGGCCTTGAGATTTCATTTCTATAGCTTTTATTTTCCATCGATTTGGTTGTATAATTATTTGAACCTTATTATGTCGGAGATGTTTCTCCAGGTTCTTTGCTTTTTCCTTCAGGAACTTTTTTAAGTCCTGTTGCGGTTGGTGCTGACTTTATCCTGCAGCATTATCACGACTTCCTTTTATATATATATATATATATATCTGTGTGTGTGATCTTTTGTTGTTGTTGTTTCTTTATGCTTGAGGTCCTTTTGAGACCGCTCCTGTATGTAGGAGCAAAAGGGGTTTGATCGGTCTCTCTTTTCTCTGATAACTTGTTAATGTTTTATTTGGACCAGTAGTAATAGTCTCTTTGGATCACCTTGATTGTATTTGTAAGGATATATTTACCTTTTGGGTTCTTATTATATTTTTATATATTCTTGCGCACGCTTGTGAGTTTTTGCGAGAAGCATCATTCTCGTCGTTATGTATAGTACTATTTTTGCAAGGGTCTCCTTTGGGATTCTTTTTGGCTAGATGGCTTGACTGCCACTCCAGACTTGTTGATGGATGTCCTCCTTGAACCCTTACTCCTCATGGAGGTAATGGCCTTTTCTAGGATGTTGTTTCTGCCTATCTGATAGGCCCCCTTTATCATTCACAAGAGTAATTTTTCCTCATAAATTTAGGGAATAGCTTTGTCTTGTTACCTCTTTATTCAGGGGTGTTACCCCCGTAGAGCCTCTTGGCTCTCCTGAGATCCGTGAGGGTAGCTAATCCTCATGAACCCAAGAGATGCTTCACGAGGCTCTTTATATGTATATATATATATCTCCATCCTACCCCCCAAGTGGTCGGTGGGATTCATATCATTGAACACTTTGGTCATTTTATCCCCACTATGTGCACATATCAGTTATATGGGTGTTTGTATGAAAAAAAAAAGGTAATGACTGGGATGAAAAACGAATTGTTCTTGTTAAAGATAGGTAGATTACAAAGGTGCTCATGGCAGTATTGCATCTATTGAGGCTTTTGGGATAACCTTTACCTGAAATTGCATACTTAGACAAAGTAATGATATTCTTGCCTCAGATATGGAGGTCTTACTAATAATATTTTTTTAGGTGCTCTGCGTTCCACGCTCTGGGTACCATGGTATCATCCAAACGTGCTAGCTTGTAGGTGTTAGGGGGCACCACCTGGGCAACTTGGCAGGGTCACTCCCAGCTAGCCCCTAGTACACCCACCCCTGGGTCGCGAGTGTTTGGCAGGACTTTCCTTAACACAAGGTCTCCAACCCTGAATGTCCTCTCTCACACCCTTGAATTATAGTACCTTGTAGCCCGCTGCTGGAACGTTGCCAATCTCAGTTGTGCCTTTTCTCTTCTCGCCTCAAACATGTCCAAATTTTCAGCCAATGCTGCGTTGTTAGCCTGGTCATCGTATGCTTGTACACGAAAAGAGTTGACTTTCATTTCTATTGGAAGAAAAACCTCGTACCCATAGGCTAAGTGTAACGCCCTACTACCTTAGAGCGGTTACTAAGTGAGTTTAAAATGTGCAATCACTCGCTAATCGAGGTTTTTAAACCAAAAGTGTAATTAAGCTATAATCAGAGTAAAAACTTTAGAAATAACTCTATACCATTGAAAATCAAAAAAGTTTAACACTTGGGATCCCAAAATACTGTTTAGAATTATTTACAACATATAAATACAACCAAGTCAACTAAACGATAAAATCTAGGTTTTATTACAATCATCCCCCAAAATCCACTGGCTGTGGCAGCCAGGCAGACCAAACATGTACACGCCGCTTCATGCCTGCTACACTCATGGTTGGTTGGCTTTCCCCTTGCCCTTACCTGCACCACAGAGCATCTGTACCATTGAAAATCAAAAAAGTTTAACACTTGGGATTCCAAAATACTGTTTAGAATTATTTACAACATATAAATACAACCAAGTCAACTAAATGATAAAATCTAGGTTTTATTACAATCATCCCCCAAAATCCACTGGCTGTGGCAGCCAGGCAGACCAAACATGTACACGCCGCTTCATGCCTGCTACACTCATGGTTGGTTGGCTTTCTCCTTGCCCTTACCTGCACCACAGAGCATCTGTGAGCCGAAGCCCAGCAAGAAAACCCACAAACAGATAACATGTGCAAAACATACACCAGACATATAATCAGGCCATCAATAGGCTAAACACATATACGGCCAAGCCGTCCCAGGCGCTTTACCAGGCCCTGAGTTCGCGGTCTACACCGTGAGGATATCCCAGGTATCCTTTAGGGTCCCGCCCTGGCACCTCGCATTCCACGTGCCCAACACTGCTCCCAGCCCCTTGCCGTTCTCGGCCTTGCACTCAACGTGCCAACGCCGTTCCCGGCCCTTTGCCGTTCCCAGCCCCCTGCCGACCTCGACCTACACCGTTCCCGGCTCTTGCCGATCATTTACACAGTAGCATTCATATCATAATAAACAAATACTAAACACTAACAAATTCAATCAAAGGGCTACGCCCTGCAATTCAAACATATTGGGGCTCAGCCCTGCATACAAGCTCTATGGGAACAAGGGTTCTCTTACCTGAGTCCCGAGCTTCCCGAGCACCGCTATCCCGAGCACAGTCCCTTAACTTGAGCCTCGCCGAAACCCTAGTCACAACACATTATAACAATCATCCATCAAGTTCCAACCCATTAACTAACTTTAAATCACAATTCTAGTCTCCGGGTCAATGAGTTTCACCAAACATGGTAAAAGATTCAATCCCGAGCACCCTAGGTTAAATTCCCAAGCCTAGAATCTCAAAATCCCTTAAGGGCCGCGGCATTAGCCAACCATGCCACGACATGGCCCTAACCAGAGGCCTCCAAATGCCCAAAAACAGGTAAGGGCCGCGGCATTACTCAAGCCATGCCGCGGCCCGCCCTCCTTCCTCAGCACACATCATATTCGAAGGGCCGCGGCTCAGCAAGAACAATGTCGCGGCCCAACCCTTCAAACCCAGAAAAATCCTCCATTTTTTACACCTAAACCTCTCTCAAAACCACCCACAATCATCCCAATTTCACAACTCAATTATCCACAAACTTTCCACGAGATTTCAGCAACAAACCTAGCTGAAATCTAGACTAAAAATCCACTAAAAATCCATTTCAATCTCTGAGATTTTCTAACTCAAGAACTCAAAACTCAGCCATGGAAACACTATAATTCAACCTTTAAACTTTAAATTAAAGCTTACCTCAGCTGCAGAACCAATCCTCCAAGTATTTTCTGACTTAATTCCCAAAGTTCCAGCCTCAATTCACTCTTCAAATTTTAAACCCAAAAACCACTTAGAACATATTCAATTTCACAGAATTTTCAACACAGATAATGAGAATCAATCCTTACCTTAATCCTGGTCAAATTCCTTTGCTTAAGTTGAGCTAATCCCTCAAAATTCAAGCCTAAGTTACAGAGCCCTCAGCTGAATTCCTTAGCTTCCAAGAGTTTCCTTTGTTTTGCCTTAGAGAAAATAGAGAGAGAGAAGAGGAAGACTTAGGTCGGTTTCTACAAGTCTCTAAGTATTTCTTTCTTTTGGTTTTATTTAACTTAGTCTATGTGGTTACCTCAAGGCTCGGGGTACCAAAACGTCCCCGAGGGAAAAATGGTAAATTTCCCTAATATCCCCTCCTAGACATTCTAACCTCAAATATATCTCCAAATATTTATTTCCATAACCTGATAACCCAATAATACATCTAATACCCAAAGTACCCCTCGACTCGCCCTGAGTCGAATTCTCAACCCCGTTGTGACTTTCCGGCTAACTGCTCCCCAGGACTGTCTCGGGCCGTGCTACACAGATAAATCACATACATATCACATCTATCAAATTTATCACAGTTATACCCCTACTATCCAAATGGGGCCCATATGCAGATTTAACTCAACTAAACATGCATCTTTATCAAATGTTCACATAAATTCACATATTAGCATATCAATTCATTTATTTCCCTCGAGGCACGGTAATCAAGGCCCTAAGCCCTATTAGCAAATTCGGGTCGTTACAACAATCCCCTCCTTACAAAAATTTCGTCCTCGAAATTACCTGAATAACTCGGGATACCGCTCCCTCATCTCTGACTCAAGTTCCCACGTCGCCTCCTCAACTTTGCTGTTCCTCCACAGCACCTTCACCAAGGCGATAGTCTTGCTCCGCAAGACTTTATCCTTTCGGTCAAAAACCTGAACCGGCTTCTCCTCATAGGACATATCCTGATCAAGCTCCAAATTCTCATAACTTAGAAATTGCGTCGAATTTGACACATACTTCCGAAGCATGGATACATGGAAACCATCATGAACCCCTGATAGAGCTGGAGGCATCGCTAATCTGTAAGCTACCTCTTCAACCTGTTCCAGAATCTCGAAGGGGCCAACAAACCTAGGGCTCAACTTGCCCCGAACACCAAACCGTTTCACTCCCCTCAAGGGTGAAACCCTAAGGAACATATGATCACTAACCTGAAATTCCATGCCCCTGCGTTTCAGGTCTGAATAACTCTTCTGACGACTCTGGGAGGCGAGCATACGCGCTCTAATCTTCTCAATCGCCTCATTGGTCCTCTGAACTATCTCTGGACCCAGATATATCCTCTCACCTGTCTCATCCCAATGGATAGGTGACCTACACTTCCTTCCGTAAAGTATTTCATACGGAGCCACTCCGATGGTCGCCTGATAGCTATTGTTGTACGAGAACTCGATCAAAGGGAGATACTTACTCCATGATCCCCCAAAATCTAGCACACAGGCTCGCAGCATATCCTCCAATATCTGAATTGTCCTCTCAGACTGTCCATCTATCTGAGGATGATAAGCAGTACTAAACTGTAACTGCATGCCCATAGCATTTTGCAGACTCTCCCAAAACTTGGAAATGAAGGTGGGGTCTCTCTCGGATACTATTGACCTCAGAGCCCCATGAAGTCGAACAATCTCCTTCACATACAACTCAGCATACTGCTCTATAGTATAAGTTGTCCTAACAGGTAAGAAGTGGGCGGACTTGGTATACCTATCCACAATCACCCACACTGAGTCATGCTGTCCTATGGTCCTTGGCAAACCAACCACAAAGTCCATGGTGATATCCTCCCACTTCCATTCTGGGATTCCCAGGGGCTGCAGCAACCTCGCTGGTCTCTGATGCTCAGCCTTAACCCGCTGACACATTAAGCACTTGGCCACATAATCCACCACATCCCTCTTCATGCCTGACCACCAATACAAAGCTCTCAAATCCTGGTACATCTTTGTCGTACCCGGGTGCAAAGAATAGGGAGTGGTATGCGATTCATCTAAGATCTCTCGCCGGATGTCAAAATCCATCAAAACGCAGATCCGACCCTTGTACTTCAGTAATGCCATCTCTAATATAGAAAAGTCCTTAGTCACTCCGACATAGACATTCTCTCTGTTACCTTTCAACTGAGAATCTTTTCCCTGCGCCTCCTTGATCCTCTCAAGAAGTGTAGACTGAAGAGTGATGTTGGCCAACTGACCAAACACCAACTCTACACCTGCTCTGGTCATCTCCTCAACTAGCTTATCAGATATCTGCCTTGAACTAAACAACTGCCCTGGGCCCTTTCGACTCAATGCATCAGCCACCACATTAGCCTTCCCAGGATGGTATAGGATATCACAATCATAATCCTTAACCAATTCTAGCCACCGCCTCTGGCGCATATTCAAGTCCTTCTGAGTAAAGAAATACTTTAGGCTCTTATGGTCGGTGTATATCTTGCACTTCTCACCATAAAGATAATGCCTCCAAATCTTAAGTGCGAACACCACCGCTACCAACTCCAGATCATGCGTGGGATACCTCTGCTTATATTCCTTTAACTGTCTCAATGCATAGGCTATCACCTTACCAGCTTGCATCAGCACACACTCCAAACCCTGTCTGGATGCATCACAATAAACCACAAACTTTTCATTGTTTGTCGGCAAACTTAGCACCAGCGCGGTGATCAATCGTCGCTTCAACTCTTGGAAGCTGTTCTCACATCTGTCCGTCCAGACATACCTTGTCTTCTTCTTTGTCAGTTCTGTTAAAGGCATAGCTATTCTGGAGAACCCCTCAACGAACCGCCGATAGTACCCCGCTAAGCCCAGAAAGCTTCTCACTTCAGAAACATTGCTCGGTCGAGGCCAATCTCTGACTGCCTCAATCTTACTTGGGTCAACCAGAATCCCCTCCTTACTAACAATATGGCCCAGAAATGTAACTTGTGGCATCCAGAACTCACACTTACTAAACTTAGCATATAACTTATGCTCCCTCAACCACTGTAGAACCAACCGCAGATGCTGCTCACGCTCTGCCTCTGACTGAGAATACACCAAGATGTCGTCGATGAACACAATCACAAACTTGTCCAAATAATCCTTGAAAACCCTATTCATCATGTCCATAAAGGATGTTGGGGCATTGGTTAATCCAAAGGACATAACCAGGAATTCATAATGTCCATACCCCGTTCGGAAAGCGCTCTTCGGTATGTCCTCCTCTTTAATCCTTAACTTATGGTAACCTGATCGAAGGTCTATCTTGGAAAACATTGTTCTTCCTTGTAGCTAATCAAACAAATCGTCGATCCTAGGTAGTGGATACTTGTTCTTAATGGTTAACTTGTTTAATTCTCTGTAATCAATACACATCCTAAGGGATCCATCCTTCTTCTTAACGAACAGTACTGGAGCACCCCATGGCGAGAAACTCGGTCTAATGAACCCCAAATCAAGTAACTCCTGCAACTGAATCTTCAACTCCTTTAACTCCGCTAGAGCAATTCTATAAGGTGTCCTAGATACTGGCTCCGCTCCTGGTACCAATTCTATAACAAAGTCAATCTCTCGCTGTGGCGGCAACCCCGGAAAATCTGCCAGAAACAAATCCAGAAACTCACACACCAGTCTAGTCTCACTCGGTCCCACCAACACCACCCTTGAGGTATCCACAACGCTCGCTAGAAATCCCATGCAACCTTCCTGCATCAGGTCTCTAGCCTTCAATGCTGAAATCATTGGTACTCGCGGTCCACTAACCGTCCCCACAAATACAAAAGGTACCTCCTCGTTGGGTTCGAAAGTCACCATTCTGCGCTTGCAGTCAATCGTTGCCCCATACTTCGATAACCAATCCATCCCTAGAATAATATCAAAGCCATCCATCTCTAACTCAATCAAATCCACAGACAACTCCCTACCATCTATCTCTACTGGCAATGCTCTAATCCATTTCCTAGAGATTACTAGTTATCCCGTTGGCAACAAAGTCTGAAATCCCCTAGCATACACACCACTAGGTCGACAAAGCTGATCTATCACTCTAGCAGATACAAATGAATGGGTAGCCCCTGAATCAAACAATGTAGTATACAAAGAACCAACATTAGAGATCTGACCTGTCACAACTGAGGGACTAGCCTCCGCCTCAGTCTGTGTCAAAGTAAATACCCTGGCAGGAGCAAGACTGTCACTCTGCTTCTGCTCCTCTTTCTTGACTTGAGGGTAATCCCTCTTCAGATGACTAGCACTCCCACAAACAAAGCAGGCCCTGATCCTGCACTCACCCTGGTGTCGTCGCCTGCACTGCGGACACACTGGAAAACTCCTCCAGTTGTCACTGCCACCCTGACGGCCAGTAGAAGCACCCTATGCCCTCCTACAGAACTGGGTGGAACAAAGAAATCTGGGGCCTTCCTCTTCTGCTCACTAAAGCCACCACCTCGACTGGTCCCAACAAAAGGAGGCACTGTCCTCCTGGCATCGCGCCTAACAGTGCTCTCTCTCCATATCTGATCTTCGGCCCTCTCAGCTGTAAGGGCCTTGTCCACTACCTGGGCATACGTAGTAGTCTCTGGATCCAAGGTAATATTCACATCGCGGGCAATCATAACGTTCAACCCCCGCACAAACCTATCCCTTCTTGTCGCATCCGTCGGCACTAAGTCTGGCGCAAACTTCACCAATCTGTCAAACTTTAAAGCATACTCTGTCACTGTCGATCGATTCAGAGTCAGGTTGATAAACTCATCAACCTTCGCAGCTCAAACTGCCACACTATAATACTTCTCATTAAACAAGTTTCTGAATTCTTCCCAGGTCATAACTGATGCATCCCTTCTCTTAACCACCACGTCCCACCAGATGCGGGCATCCTCTCTAAACATGTAACTAGCACAAGCTACCCTCTCACTTCCCTGAACCCTCATAAAATCCAAAATTGAGGAGATCATATTCATCCACTGCTCTGCCCGCAGTGGGTTTGGTCCACCCTCAAAGGTGGGAGGATGCTGCTTCCTGAACCTCTCATACAAAGGTTCCCACTTATTCTTCATAGCAGACTGCACTGGCACTGGCGCTGCAACCTGCTGCACTGGTAGCCCAGTAACCTGAGGTAAGGCCTGCTGCCTCAACTGTCGAAGCCCCTCCTCTGTTCGCTGCAATCTTGCTTCCATCTCAGCAAACATCTCTTGCTAATTCCGTGGGGAAGGTGGAGGGTCCTGACCCTGGTTTTCATCCTCGGCCCTACTGCCGCGAAGTCTAGATGATTGTGGAGGCATCTCAACAAATATGCCTGCAACCAACGACGCCGCTCGTCAGGCATGATAACAACATCCCGAAACCACCTCCCAAACACATTATCCATCCACAAGCAGTAACTCATATAGCATACAGATAGCATATAACACACAACGGGCCATGCCCTGGCATCATGCATATGTTAACTAATTCATCATGCTCTGTATAAGATAAGCAGGCAAACAGGTCATTCAAGCACATATTGAAGCATATTAGTCAATCATACCAACCAACCCTGAGTCGAGCTTGTCACTGACAGTGAGTGTACATGTTCGGTAAATCTCTAGAACCATAAACCTTGGCTCACTCTGATAACAAGTTGTAACACCCTACTACCTTAGAGTCGTTACTAAGTGAGTTTGAAACGTGCAATCACTCACTAATCGAGGTTTTTAAACCAAAAGTGTAATTAAGCTATAATCAGAGTAAAAACTTTAGAAATAACTCTATACCATTGAAAATCATAAAAGTTTAACACTTGGGATCCCAAAATACTGTTTAGAATTATTTACAACATATAAATACAACCAAGTCAGCTAAACGATAAAATCTAGGTTTTATTACAATCATCCCCCAAAATCCACTAGCTATGGCAGCCAGGCAGACCAAACATGTACACGCCGCTTCATGCCTGCTACACTCATGGTTGGTTGGCTTTCTCCTTGACCTTACCTGCACCACAGAGCATCTGTGAGCCGAAGCCCAGCAAGAAAACCCACAAACAGATAACATGTGCAAAACATACACCAGACATATAATCAGGCCATCAATAGGCTAAACACATATACGGCCAAGCCGTACCAGGCGCTTTATCAGGCCCTGAGTTCGCGGTCTACACCGTGAGGATATCTCAGGTATCCTTTAGGGTCCCACCCTGGCACCTCGCACTCCACGTGCCAAACACTGCTCCCGGCCCCTTTCTGTTCTTGGCCTTGCACTCAACGTGCCAACGCCGTTCCCGGCCCCCTGCCGACCTCGGCCTACACCGTTCCCAGCTCTTGCCGATCATTTACACAATAGCATTCATAGCATAATAAACAAATACTAAACACTAACAAATTCAATCAAAGGGCTACGCCCTGCAATTCAAACATATTGGGGCTCAGCCCTGCATACAAGCTCTATGGGAACAAGGGTTCTCTTACCTGAGTCCCGAGCTTCCCGAGCACCGCTATCCTGAGCACAGTCCCTTAACTTGAGCCTCGCCGAAACCCTAGTCACAACACATAATAACAATCATCCATCAAGTTCCAACCCATTAACTAACTTTAAATCACAATTCTAGTCTCCGGGTCATTGAGTTTCACCAAAGATGGTAAAAGATTCAATCCCGAGCACCCTAGGTTAAATTCCCAAGCCTAGGGTCTCAAAATCCCAAAATCCCTTAAGGGTCGCGGCATTAGCCAACCATGCCATGACATGGCCCCAACCAGAGGCCTCTAAATGCCCAAATAATGGTAAGGGCCGCGGCATTACTCAGGCCATGTCGCGGCCCGCCCTCCTTCATCAGCACACATTAGATTCGAAGGGTCGCGGCTCAGCAAGAACAATGTCACGGCCCGACCCTTCAAACCCAGAAAAATCCTCCATTTTCGACACCCAAACCTCTCTCAAAACCACCCACAATCATCCCAATTTCACAACTCAATTATCCACAAACTTTCCACGAGATTCCAGCAACAAACCTAGCTGAAATCTAGACTAAAAGCCCACTAAAAATCCATTTCAATCTCTGAGATCTTCTAACTCAAGAACTCAAAACTCAGCCATGGAAACACTATAATTCAACCTTCAAACTTTAAAGTAAAGCGTACCTCAGCTGCAGAACCAATCCTCCAAGTATTTTCTGGCTTAATTCCCAAAGTTCCAGCCTCAATTCACTCTTCAAATTCAAAACCCAAAATCCACTTAGAACATATTCAATTTCACAGAATTTTCAACACAGATAATGAGAATCAATCCTTACTTTAATCCTGGTCGAATTCCTTTGCTTAAGTTGAGCTAGTCCCTCAAAATTCAAGCCTAAGTTACAGAGCCCTCAGCTGAATTCCTTAGCTTCCAAGAGTTTCCTTTGTTTTGCCTTAGAGAAAATAGAGAGAGAGAAAAGGAAGACTTAGGTCGGTTTCTACAAGTCTCTAAGTATTTCTTTCTTTTGGTTTTATTTAACTTAGTCTATGTGGTTACCTCAAGGCTCGGGGTACCAAAACGTCCCCAAGGGCAAAATGGTAAATTTCCCCAATATCCCCTCCTAGACATTCTAACCTCAAATATATCTCCAAATATTTATTTCCATACCCCGATAACCCAATAATACATCTAATACCCAAAGTACCCCTCGACTCGCCCTGAGTCGAATTCTCAACCCCGTTGTGACTTTCTGGCTAACTGCTCCCCAAGACTGTCTCGGTCATACATATCACATCTATCAAATTTATCACAGTTATACCCCTACTATCCAAACGGGGCCCACATGCAGATTTAACTCAACTAAACATGCATCTTTATCAAATGTTCACATAAATTCACATATTAGCATATCAATTCATTTATTTCCCTCCAAGCACGCTAATCAAGGCCCTAAGCCCTATTAGCAAATTCGGGTCGTTATACTAAGGCGAAAGGTGTTTCTCCAGTAGTAGAACTGGGAATGGTCTTGTAGGCCTAAAGCACATTAGGCAGTTCTTCGACACAGGCTCCCTTTAACTTCTCCAATTTTGTTTTCAGGTTCTTTTTTATGATCTTGTTGATGGCCTCCACTTGTCCATTGGCTTGTGGGTGTACTACAGCGGAAAAACTTCTCTTGATCCCCATTTCTCTGCAATATTCATCGAATCCTTCAACTTGGATTATATTGTAGGGCACTCTATACCTACAAACGATAAACTTGTTGACAAAGGCGGTGATTTGCTTAGCCGTTATATTGACTAGAGGCTCTGCTTCAACCCATTTAGTAAAGTAATCTGCTACTACAACCGCATATTTTGCTCCTCCTCTTCCTGTTGGTAACGCACCAATCAAATTGATCCCCCACACAGCAAAGGGCCATGGACTGGTCATGCTCACCAGCTCATTTGGTGACTATCTAGGGTAGTTCGCATGCCGTTGGCACTTGTCGCACCTTCTTGCGAAGTCGCTTGCGTCCTTTTCCATGGTAGGCCAATAATGCCCCTGTCGCTTGGCCTTTTTTGTTGTGGATTGCCCCCCAGCGAATTCCACATTCTCCTTTGTGTATCTCTTATAGAACCTTCAAAGCCTCCTCCTTGTCTATACACTGGAGGAGCGGGGAGGAGAAGCCTCTTTTATACAAGACTCCATCTACCAGGGTGTATTGGGCGGCTTTGTAAACCAACTTAGGGGCATCCTTTTTGTCCAAAGGCAATGTTCCATCACTTAAGTACCTCAAGATGGGTGTGGACCATGAATCCCCGAGAGCATTGACCATGTGAACTTCCCCCTCTACTATACTTGGTCTGGATAGGTATTCCACAGGGATGGACTCTTCATCTCAAGTGGAGGCGAGCTTTGCGGGAGCATCGACATTCGTGTTTTTCTCTCTTAGGATTCGTTCTATGGTATACTGTTCCAACTGGTCCAAATACCCTTTCACCGTGGCCAGGTATGCATCCATCTTTGGGCCTCTTGCTTAATATTCACCTTTCACTTGAAATACCACTAATTTTGAGTCACTAAAGACATGCAAACGTGTTACCTTCAGCTCCTTGGCTAGTTGCAAGCCAGCCAGGAGTGCTTCCTATTCTGCTTCATTGTTGGAAGCTTCAAATCTGAATCTTATTATGCAATACATCTTATTCCCCCCAGGTCCTGTCATTACAATGCCAGCTCCTACCCCTCCTTCGTTGGATGCTTCGTCTACATGGAGTCGGTAGGAAAACTTGACTATAAAGTCTGCAAGTACCTGCTCGTTGATTGAGATTCTTGGGGTATAAGTGATGTCAAACTAACTTAATTCAATCGACCATTTTAGAAACCTTCCTGAAGTCTCTGGTTTATGAAAGACTTGACACAAAGGGGTGTTGGTGAGCACTTCAATAGCATGAGCGTGAAAATAGGGCCTTAGCTTTCGTGAGGCCACTACCAAAGCGTATACTAATTTTTCTATTTCTGGGTACCAGATTTCTGCATCTACCAACAACTTGCTGACATAGTATACGGGCTATTGGTACTTCTTTTCCCCTTTGACTAGGGCGGTGCTAATGGCATGCTCTGACAATGCTAATTATATGTACAATCTTTCCCCTTTCTCTGGCTTAACCAGAAGGGGCGGCTTTCCGAGGTGCTCTTTCTGCTTCATTGTTGGAAGCTTCAAATCATAATCTTATTGCGCAATACATCTTTTAGGATGTTGAAGAAGGGGAGACACTTTTCGGTGGATCTGGAAATGAACCTGTTGAGTGCTGCTACTCTCCCTATCAAGCATTGCACCTTCTTTTTGTTTCTCGATGGGCTCATTTCCAATAATTCTCTAATTTTATCAGGATTGGCCTCGATACCCCAAGAATTTACCATAAAACTGAGGAGACCATGAGATAGAGTTTCTCCTCTGATCAGGAAAACTCTTGAGGTACCGAGTCAAGACCGAAACCCCAAGTAGGAATCCAGAGTTCTGAAGGCAAAGGTGTCCACCACTAGAGCTAGCGGCCGTGGACTTCACATTAGATACCATATGTGGGGGCCCACATAGCAGGCAATAGTAACAATGCTCATGAGCGATATGCAAGGACCCTAAGACATGAGGTAGGTGAGCCTTCCCAGTGCATGGCAGTCGAGGAATGGTCTCCAAAAAATCTAAAGTATGAAAGTGAAACTCTCACTTTTACGAAGGATGACGCCAGGCATGTGAGATGCCCCCACAATGACCCTCTGGTCCTTACCATTCAAATCACCAATTCCTAAGTGAAGATATGCTTGGTGGATACGGGAAGTTCAATAGATATCATCTACAAATCATCCCTCGAGAAGATGAATCTCACGGTCAAGGACCTGACACCTTGTTCCCAATTGATATATGGGTTCATGGGAGAATGCCTAGCACGAGCAGGAACTATCATATTACCGGTCATGGTGGGGGATTCCCCTAGGCACGAGACTGTGATGACAGAGTTCCTGGTGGTAGATTGCTTATCGGCTTACAACGTAGTGCTTGGAAGACTGCTCTTAATGGAATTACACGCAGCAGTGTCTATCTGGAATCTGTCTTTGAAGTTCCCCACAAGTGCAGGACAAGGATGTGTACAGGGTAACCAAAGGGAGGCACGAGAATGCTATAATGTGTTTGTAGTCAAGGCAATGAAAGGACCATGAGTAAACAACGTGGTAGTAACCTGCTACGAAGGGAATGAAGGAACCGATGAGGTTGTCAACATGGGAAGTTAACGTTGAAAGAAACACTCTACTGGAGCCAGGGGCTCCTCTTAACGAAGATTTGTTATTATAGCAAGTTTCCCAAAGCGAGGGAAATGACATCAATCCTCTCTTTGGGGATGACGTCATAGGGGTAGAACTAGTCGAAGATCTTGACGAAGTCCTACTAGATGAGGAGGACCCGACTAGAGTAATCAAAGTCGGGAAGGAGCTAAAGGTGGAAATTAAGGCATGGTTGGTAGAATTTTTGAAGAAGAACTAGGACGTCTTTGCCTAGTCATATAAGGACATGGATGGAATTTCTCTGTCCGTCATAAGTCATGTCCTCAATGTGACCAAAAACTACCCACTGGTGCAACAAAAAAGGAGACTGCTTGACAAAGACCGATCTCAAGCCCTGAAGGAGGAGGTCGAGCGGCTCAAAGAAAACAATTTTATAAGGGAGGCCTACTACCAGAGTGGGTATCAAACTCCATGCTGGTCCCAAAACCAATCATGAAATGGAGGACATGTGTGGACTTCACATATCTGAACAAGGCCTGCCCTAAAGACTGCTTCCCACTACCCAGAATAGACCAACTGGTCGATGTAACTACAGGACATGAAATACTCTAATTCATGGATGCATATTTTGGGTAAAATAAAATAATTATGTACCCTCCTGACGCGGAACATACCAGCTTCAGACAAACAAGGGATTGTATTGTTATAAGGTGATGCCATTCAGCTTGAAGAACGCAGGAGCCACCTACCAGCATTTAGTGAATGGCCTGTTCCGAGACTTGATCATAAAAAAATATGGAGGTATATGTCAATGACATGTTGTTTAAGTCCAAATAAGCTGGAGGGCATGTTTAAGACTTGGAGGAATGCTTTGCAATACTTAGAAAAAGTTAAATCCTCTCAAGTGCTCATTTGGAGTTGGTTCTAGTAAGTTTCTTGGATACATAGTCAATTCACGTGCAATTGAGGCTAACCCCAAGAAGATCAAATCATTGATCGACATGAAGTCACCTACCACAATCAAGGAAGTGCAAAGCTTAACAGGGAGAGTAGCTGCCCTCAGTAGATTCATATCAAAGTCTACGGACCAGTGTTTCCCCTTCTTTAACTTACTGAGGGGTAGCAAGAAGATTCAATGGACCGGGGAATGTGAGAAAGCCTTCCAAGCCTTGAAGGAGCATCTCGCTCAACCTCCCGTCCTAATGAAGCCAGTAGATGGTGAAGTACTATTCATCTATTTGGCAATCACCAAGCATGCAATCAGCGCTACTTTGGTGAAAGAAGAGAACAAGGTACAACACCATGTGTATTATATCAGTAAAAGGCTAGTAGGTGCAAAGTCTAGGTATCCCCCTCTTATAAAGCTAGCCTAGTATTTAGTAATCGCGTCTCAAAAGTTGCGCCTATACTTCCAAGCTCACTCAATCCGAGTCCTAACTGATCAACCGCTACGATAAGTTCTTTAGAAAACAGAGGCCTCAGGACGATTACTCAAATGGGTCATGGAGTTAGAACAGTTTGATATCACTTATCATTCAAGGATGGCGATAAAAGGACAAGCATTGGTGGACTTCATAGTCGAAGGCACCAACCTTGAAGACCCTTCCTACCAATCGGAGAATGGAGATACCGAGAAGGAAGGAGATACTCCTATATGGAAGCTGTATGTTGATGGAGCATCCAATGAACACAACTCAGGCACAGGAATCATACTAATCACCCCCAAAGAATCATTGAATTCATTGTGCTCTCAGATTTGGATTCAACACTTCAAACAATGAGGTTGAGTATGAGGAATTATTAGCAGGATTACGCTTATCTCGAGATGTGCATGCACAGTCCCTGGAGATATTCATCGATTCCTAGCTAGTGGTGTACCAGGTACTGGGGGAGTATCAAGCCAAGGGACTTAGGATGGTGTAGTACCTGAACAAGGTGAAAGATTTGTTGACACAGTTCAAGAGATACTTGATTATACAAGTCTTGAGGGAGCAGAATTCCAATGTTGATGCCATAGCCAAGCTTGTCAGTGCCAAAGATGCAGACACCCTGAATTTCGTTCCCGTCGAATACTTGGCGGAAAGAAACATAACTGAGCAGGAGGCACTACCTGTTGAGTTAGGAGATACATGGATGACCCCTATTATTAACTATCTCAACCAAGGAGTAGTACCCAGTAATCAGAACAAAGAAAGGGAGTTGGTGAGACAAGCTGCACAATATATGATAGTCGAAGGGGTCCTATACCGATGGGGGTACTCCCTACCACTGCTAAGGTGCGTTACACCCGACCAGTCAAAGTTTTTAATGATTGAGGTACACGAGGGGTTTTGTGGAGATCACGCCGAGGGGCAGAGCCTATCAAAGAAAATCCTAAGACAAGGATACTTTTGGCCAACAATGAATGAAGACTCGATGGAGTATGTCAAAAGATGCCACAAATGTCAAATGTTCTCCAAGATACCCCGGGCGACACCTAATGAATTAAAACAAATGCAAAGCCCTTGGCCCTTTGCTGTATGGGAAACGACCTTATCAGAAAGCTACCCACGGGAAGGGGAGGAGTCCAATTTGTTGTTGTAGCGGTAGACTACTTCACCAAATGGACTGAAGCATAACTGCTTGCCACCATCACCTTGAAGAAAGTATTAGACTTTGTGGTGAAAAATATCATATGTTGATTCGGTTTACCAAAGAAGATAGTCTCGGACAATGGGACTCAATTTGACAGTGATATGTTCACCGAATTTTTTATGGGGCATGGAATCACAAAGAGCTTTTCCTCGGTAGCACACCCCCAAGGTAATGGTCAAGTGTAAGCAAAACAAGACTATCAAAGACACTCTAAAGAAACACCTTGAACAAGCCAAAGGAGCCTGGCCAGAATTACTTCCGAAGGTCCTATGGTCACATCGAATGACGGCACGAATGGTGATAGGCCAAATGCCATTCTCTTTGGCATTTGGGTATGAATCCATGTTGCCAGTTGAACTCACTCCCCCATCGCATAGATGAGATACATATGATCAAGGGAGGAACCACCAACTAATCAAAGAGTCGCTTGATTTAATCGAAGAAAGACAAGAAAAGGCAAGCCTCAAAATAGCAGCACTTCAACAAAAAGTGGCCAGATACTTCAACTCCATAGTAAAAGATCGAAAATTCCAAGTTGGAGACTTAGTACTCAGGAGGGTGTTCCTAAACACTAAGGACACTGCAGCAGGGGTACTAGGACCTAATTGGGAAGGGCCATACCTTGTGGAGAAGGTGATCCCACCAGAGACATACAAGATAGCTCGACTGAATGGAGAACTAATAAAAAACTACTGGAATGGTAAACACCTCCGCCGGTACTATCAATGAAGTTGTTCAGCAGCGACACAAATTTTAATTTGCAAACGTAGTATTTTCAAATTATCTATGTAATAACCATTGTGCTTAAATGAATGAATTTAATTTCTTAAGTCTCTCTTAATTCTTTACATTACGTTCAACAAGAGATAGGTCCTAGGACCTTGTCGCCAAATTAATGGATCATGTTCGATCTTGGTTCTTGAGGAGCCTATCGACCCATACGATCCAAAAGAGTGACAGGTCCTAGGACCTTGTCACCAAATTAATGGATCATGTTCGATCTTGGTTCTTGAGGAGCCTATCGATCCATACGATCCAAAAGAGAGACAGGTCCTAGGATCTTATCGCCAAATCATTTGATCATGTTCGATCCTGGTTCTTGAGGAACCTATTGACCCATACGATCAACAAAAGAGACTGGTCCGAGGACCTGTCGCCATTATGGATGATGTTCAATCTTGGTTCTTGAGGAACCTATTGACCCATACGATCCAAAAAGAGAGACTGGTCCTGGAACTTGTCGCCAAATCATTTGATCATGTTCAATCCTGCTTCTTGAGGAACCTATCGACTCATGTGACAAAAAAAGACTAGTCTGAAGACCAATCACCATCATCGAATCATAATTGAATCTGGTCCTTGAGGGATCGATTGATAATTTGATCTAAGACTCGTTACAAGCTCGATTAGCCTATCTAGACCTGGTTGGTCAAACTTAGACACTTCTATATACAATCATTATAATGAGTACACGAGAGATTACATAGATCGTGATCGACACTTGCTACACAATCTGCATCTGTGTATAGGTACCATTACTACTGAGTATGAAACCATCACCCGACTACCAATGAGGGACAAGCATTTGCTGCTTGGATCATTGAGTGAAAAATATAGTACTATGTGTATAAATGATTGAAGCAAGGCATGGTCAAGTAGCAAGTGACCAAGGCTTTTAAACCCATGATCACTTGGGGGGCATATAGTACACATCGATCAGGGTATACACAAGAAATGAGGGTGTGACCTTAAATACTAAGCAAGCTCAAGTTTTTCTAGGACGTTTGTTCAACATATGTTACGAAAGTGCAAAAAACAAAAAAGCCATTGGTGGGGAGAATCCTAGCCATGTCCCTTATAGGGTGGTCGGCCAGTCCATCAACCCTATAGAGTGGTCGACCTATCACCCATGGGGTGGTCGACCTGACCTGTTTTGTTCATGGTACTTGGTGAAGTATCATAATACTCACATTACCATGGTTGTTATCATGAAAAACATAAAGGAGAAAGGTTAGTATTGCATGTGAAATACATTTGTTCAGAGCATACTGATACCTGAACCAATGAGGTTGTGAGTTGACAGAAATATAAACTTTCAATCAATGCACTGAGTACTCATAACTAAATAGCATAAAGGGATAAAATGTTATATGTAAAAACTGTCAAGTACAAGGTGCCCCACCAATGGCATGAAAGGAAAGACTGAGTAAAAGACCAAAAGAAGACTAACTAGGGTGAGGAGTATCATCTAAAAGACCATCCTGAGCCTCAGCAGCCTCACGAGCCAAACATGTCCTAAGCTCCTTCGCTCGCGTCTTCTTAGGAAGGAAATCCAAGTTCAGATCTTTGTTGGACTTCCAGATCAAGTAGAAGCAAGAGAAAGTTGTCTCTGAATACTCCTTTCGAGCCTTGTCCTAGGCAGCCTTGACCTCTTGCTCCTTATGGATAAGATCATCCTTCCGCAGTTGGTCCATGTTAGCATTCAACTTCTCTTTCTCAGCTTTAGATTGTTGGAGCTGATCGGCAAGTTTCCCCTCCATCTGGGTTATCCTGAGAGTCAACTCAGTCACCTCCTGTTGTTTGAGCTCCATGGTACTGCGGAGAGTGTTGATCTCTTCATCTTTCAAAGCAATGTCGGCATCCTTGGAGCCAAGAACGCGCCTAAGGTCCAGCACCTCTTGGCGGACGACTTTAAGCTTAGAACGAAGGTTGGAAAGCATAGAGGTATATTATACAGACCTAACATATACATGGGAAACCAACATCAAAGCCTACAAAAAACATACAAGTGTTAGATAAATGTCATCACACAAGCTAACCAGAGAAGAAGAAAATTGTAGAGGACTTACAATCTGAATGTCAAGGAGTGACTTTGTGAGGATGGTGCTCAAGTCCTCATTCTTAATCCCATTAAAAGTTGTTGTCTTCTGCTACATATGGGACGCTCGGTCCATGATGGCACCTAAATTTCGTACGACAGACTAGTGTGGCTCAGATAAGGGAGCAGGCATAGAACATGAGGCACCCGCATCAGTGAAACGACGAGGAACTGGCGTAGGCAAGAATGGCTCCACCTCTGCGATAGGACTAGATGCCAAAGGAGTCAGAGAAAACACCTCGGGAGGAACCTCCATTATCGACTCAGGCTCAACCCTGGCCCTCTTGGCCGTTCGGACAGAAGGGCTAGTCTCGGTTGGAGTCGACCACTGTTGGGTATGAACAAAGCTGAATATATATGAACCTGCAAAAGAAGATCAAATGTTAGCGGGATATCAAATACAGATGAAACATAAAGTAAAGATAATAAAAGTTTCAGACCTTCTAAATGAGATTCGGGTACGAACGTGGCTTCATCAAAATCATCTGAAGCAAGTAGTGAGTGTGTGGATAAACCCACCTCATCACTGTCCTATCCAGCTAGCACGAGCAAAAAGGGTACCTCCTCAACATGAATAGGTCTTGGGGAGTCTATGGCGTTCACGGGCTTAGGACCATCTTCATCCGGAACATCAGCTATAGTAGAAGGAAACAACTCGACCTTCCTAAGGTTCTCTGATGTAATGAGGGTCTTGACATTCTTCTCCTCAGGGGTCATGGTAATCAACGCCTTGGCCCTAACAGTCATAGCCTAGATCGGGAGCGGTCTATGAAAAGGTCCGGCATGCTTAAACTTGGAGTAGTTGGCCTCTGCATCCTTAGTGAAGAAATAGTTGTCGGCATATCTAAACACCTTGCTATTTTCAGAGATCTCTTCCAAGAAGGTGTTAATACCCTCGCTCGTATATAGGTGGAAGTGGAAGTACCTCGAGTTCAGCTGAGAAGGGTTCGTCTTCAGATCAAATAAGTAGTGGATCTCATGAGGTACTAGAGCAACCCATTTTCTATGATGATAGATAATGTACAACACAGATAACACCAAGATCGCGTTGGGAGCCAACTGAGAAGGAATAATAGCAATATAATCTACCACGCTCCGGAAGTATGGATGAAGAGGAAGTAGGGCACTAGACTTGATGGCAGAGCGTGTCTAGGCACGCATACCCAAAGGTGGGTCCTTAGGTCTATCGTTTGGAGTATGGATAGTAATAGACACGCCAGAGTGGTCAAAGGTCTTCCTTAAGTTCTTTACCTTCTCTTCAGTCATGTCAGAGGAAGCCCCCTTGAACCAAACAACCTCGTAATCAGTAGGGTGAGGCTTCTCAACCGGTTTCCATATGATCTCACTGGAAAATGTGGCCTCAGAATCTAATGAATGGAACTTTTTTTGTGAGACTGTCTTGCTCTTGGAAGAAGGGTGAACCACCTTAGGCCGAAACCTGTGAATAGAACGCTCATGAGGGTAAGTAACCTGGCGATGAGAGCCCTTGGTATGTTCTCACTAAGAAGAAGAGTAATGGGGAAGCCGAGTGGTATCCTAGTTCAAAGGGCGTGGCAAGGAGTTCCGCTGACCAGACAGACTCCGCTGAGAAGAGTGACTTCGCTTAGATGTGCCCTGAGAGCCACGAGGAGGACTATGTTGAGAAGAGATCTGCGAAGAGCCAGGCAAAGAGCTCTGAGTGATGTGCCTGACAATCTGAGGATTATCTTCGGAGGGTTGTCGAGTTGTTTGTTTTACTCTCATCATTGGGCTATACCTTTCCAAGAAGTCTTTCTCACTGAACAAATATAAAGTGGAGAGATGGAAAATCATTTTCACCCTTTCTAAGAACTCCTATGGAGTACGCTCGCTTGCAAACTTATCTGACGAAGAAAAAACAAATTTTTAGGGTCCCAGGTGGTCAACCTATGGTTGGGCCGACCACCCTGGATCTTGGACCCCTGGAAGTCGCCCAGGGAGTATGGTGGTCGGCCCATGATGGAAGCCCTAGGGGTGGTCGACCCATGATGGAAACCCTAGGGTTGGTAGGCCCATGAGGGAATTTACATACCTTGAAATCGCCTACACCTAGGTTGTGAAACCCTGGAAATCGCCCAGCTAAGAAAACCCTAGTGGTAGTTGGCCAAACCCTAATCTCCTAAGCTTGGAAATTGCCCAACTAAGAAAACCTTAGGGGCTATCGACCTAAACCCTAATCCCTTAAGCCAGGAAATCGCCTAGGCTAAGGAAAACCTAGGATGGTCAGCCTATAAGGGAATTTGAAGAACTTGAAATCGCCTATGGCTAGATGGGGAACCCTAGAAATCACCCAACCCTAATTTCCTAAGCTTGGAAATTTCCCAGGCCAATGAATCTAAAGGGTAGTCGGCCTATAGGCATCTAAACCCTAAGCATCACGCAAAAAGGGGCAAGGAACAAGCCAATTTTTGATTAAGAACAGTCTTTGATTCAAACAAGTCAATTATTTTGGATCAAAATAAAACAAAACAAGAAGATTCAGACAGATTCATCAAAAACGTAAAAATTGGGATAGAATACTTACCAAAGAGGAGATACACAGAGCTGATGAAGAATTGGAGAATTCCACAGCTCAGAACTTCCTAAAGGAGGCGCATGGGTCAGGAGTCTGATGAGTGAGGCCCTACTTATAGCCTTTATGGCTAACCATATTTTTAGGTATTCAAAATCCTTGAAAAATATTTGGTATGGTCAAAAATTCAAATTCCTTAAAAAAATATCTTATATTTTTAGGAATTCTAATTCCTTGAAAAATAACTTATATTTTTAGGAATTCAAATTCCTTGAAAAATATTTTGTATTTTTATGAATTAATATCCTTGAAAAATATATTATAGTTTTAGGACTTCAAATTTGCTTGAAAAATATACTAGATTTTTAGGAAATTAATTTTCCTTGAAAAATATAATTATTTTTAGGAATTACAATTACCCTTGAAATCGATAGTTGATAAAATTACTAAGTAATGCCCCGAAGGACTTTGCTATTAGAGTATTGCTACGATATGTTCTTGGGCCAGATCAAGTTTACCGTAATGTTGAACACATTACGATAAACTTGGGGGGCAAATGTTATCCCTCAAAAATCCAGGGATGACGTGGTGAATCAGAAAGCAGCACGTGACATCACAAATCATGAAAAAACAACAAAGTATTGAAAAAAGACCGACGAATAAAGATGGATATGTCCCGAACCTATAGGAAGTCGACCAGGCCTAAACCCCCTAGGGGTGGTCAGCCCAAGCATGCCCAAGAACTCCTTGGGGTGGTCGGCCCACCCTATGCTTCATAGGGTGGTCGACCTACACTCCCAAAGACACTTCACTGGGTAAAACTCATGCTCGTTCAAATTGAGATCTACAGGCCTAGCACCTAGAAGATCACAGGCGTAGCACCCAGAGGACCAACGGGCCTAGCACCCAAGCTCTAAAGGGTCATCGAGCCTAGCACCTAAGTCTCATAGACCAATCAAGACTTAGCGTTTTCTCGAAGGTCTCAATCGTGCATTATCGACCACGATCCAGAGAAGACAACGGGAAGACCCACGATCTCATAATTATGGGAAGGTGGACACGTATCTCCACTCTCAATGATCGTGTACCAAACCATGATCCCACTCTTACTGATCATGTAACAGCTCTGGGTACTATAAATAAAGGACCAAGGGCTTTGTTTCAAGGGATTTTTTTTTTGCTGGACTTTTTTTATCAATCTTGTGGATGAACTTGTGACGAGTGAAATCCGAGTTTATCTTTGTAATTGTCTATCGAGCAATTAAATACAAAAGATTAAGTGGATTAGGTTATTACTGTTGAGAAGAACAGGTCTGGACCATTATAAATTCCTGTGTGTTTTGTTTAGATATTTGTACTCTGTCGTATATTATATTCATTCCATTCAAAAGGTGTCGTATACTATACATATGACCGTTGGCCAATTTCATAGGTCAATAGAAGTAGAGTCTTGAACGGGATTCTGAGAAGGAGGCTGAGAAGTATTCTGCTCGGTGTCTTCGAATATCAATGCAAGCAGATCGTCGTCTATTGGTCTCTCACCTCCCCAGTAGTCTTGCATGAATATCTGAGAAGAAGAAGAGGAAGTGAGAATCTCTTAACCAATAAAATCTATATATACAAAAGAAAATGTAAGTTGCTTGAGGATAAACCATGAGGTTTATACGACCAGCTGCATTTAAGGACAAACAAGATTGATCATGCGACCAACGAAAATTTCATATCAAAAAGTGAAAATGAAAAAAAAAAAATTCAAGAAAACTTTTCATTTTCCTAAGAAGCGGTCCCGAAAATGTAAAAATCAAAATTTTATTTTGATTTCACGTCCAAAACTACGAATCTACAATCATAAAGCCTACACAATGTTTCTACACATCCTATAAACTACCTCTCTAGTCTTTAAGCCTTAGAATACTCAACAGATTCATTAAAAATTCAAGAAAAAACTCAAGAACCTTTCAGTTTTTGACAGTTTTGATCATATCAGAAATCACAAAAGATCATACATGTTTCTTAAATAAAATGGCAAAAAAACAAAAGATTAGAGTATATGAATGTTCTTGGATCAAAGATAGAAGAAGAAATCAACTGGAATTTGCTTGAAATGGGTTTGGATTTATCAGGCCTCAAGAGGAGATTTTGAAAACTTTTGGTGTTCTTGATGAAAGAGAAAATGAAGGTAAAAATGAGAAGAAATGGAAGAAGAGGTTTATATACTCAAGGAGGTAGGTGAAAATGTGATGTCAAAGAGTACATTTTCTGCGTATAGAGAATCGTGTAGCCGTCAATTTTCTTTTCGAAAAAAGAGTCATCATTGCATTTATCTTTCAAAGGCAATGAGAGTCATGAAGACTCATTGTGAGGGCTGGCCGAATGCACCTTAAAGAGAGAGAGAGCACAAAAAATATAGAGAGAAAGAAAGAAAGAGAGGAAGGAGAAGAAAGAGGCTAGGGTTCAAGAATCATAGGTAATGCTTTAATTTATTTTGGTTTTGATTCTCTAAGAGTAGTTCTCCTTCTCAAATCTAAGTGTTAATTTTCTTTCTTCTCTCTTGTCTTGTTGGGGTTTGAAAATTGTAGGTGCCAAAAGTGTGTTCTTGCTTTTGTGTTTTGAACATAATAAATGAAGGTAATGGATCTCTCTCTCAATCTATGTTTGTTTTGACGCTTGATTTTTGTTGTAGTTTCGAAATATGGGTTGATGTTTGGCTAGAAATGTTGTGTTTAAATCTTTGTTTATTTATTTTATCTTGATGTTAGAAACATGACCATATTGGTTTTGACGATGTATTTTTAGGGTTTTCAAAAAAAAATCCTTGAGAGGACTATGATTCTATGTGGAAGCTTATTGTAAGTCTTTGTTGTTTTAAAGATAAAACTAGGATGTTAATGCTTATAGGTTTCACCCAACATGTATATGCAGCGCACAAATTTTTTTTTAGTTTAATTAATTTTGCGCTTTATTTTATTTTTTAATGGTTAAGTGTTAGAAATTTATTTGTAATTGTTTGATAAGAATTATGTGAAATTAAATTTGTTGATTGTGTTATTTATATATTAATTAAATTTGTAAGTAAGTGAGTTTTGATTGTATGCACCAAGGTGCATGGTAAGTAGTGATGCAGAAGAGCTATTGTATGTGTGCATGTGGATGTGCATGGTTGCATGGTGAGCATGCAATAGCTTTCCCTACACATATTTTCTTTTTTATTTTATTTATTTAAGAAATTAAAAAGAAAACAAAAAGGAATGAAATATAGAGAGGGTGTGGGAAGAGAATGGGAAAGGGAGATATCTTTTCCTATTTAGTTTTGAAATTTAAATAAATTAAATTAGATGCCTTTAGCTATTTTGGGTAAGGGGATTGTTGACATCTTTTCCATTCAATTATCCTTTATTTAAATATGATTTTAGGCCAAAATTAGGAGAAATGGTTTGGGAAACTTTCCCAATCACATTAGGCCAGTTTTTTTTCTCTTGGGTTAAATAAAAAGACGAAATGAAAGAAAAGAGCTCATTTTGGCTCTTGGTGTTGTCGGCTAGGGAGAGAGAGAGAAGGGCAGCGTGAGGAGCTAGAGAGAGAAGGAGAGAAAAGAAGAGATAAAGAGAGAGAGATCAAGGAAGAAGGAGGAAGAAAGCTAGGCTCAAGGGTTGTAGGTAATGGTTGTTCTCATTGTGTTTTGATTCTTTGAAAAATAGTTCTCCTTCTTCTAAAAATTTAGTAACAATTTTCTCTTCTCTTGTTCTTGTGGGATTCGAAAATCATAGGTGTCAAAAAGGGAGAACCAACTTTGTGAGGTTGATTTCTATCAAGGTGGTAGTGAATCTAGCCTTTTGTTATTGTTGTAATGTTGATTTTAGGTTATGGTTATTGATTATTGATGATTGATGTTTTGGGTTTTGTTTCTCACATTAGATGGTGGTTGAATTACCATATCCTTGTATCTTGTTCAAATTCATAGCAACATGCTAGGGTTGTGTGTGTGGTTCATTTTTTTTTATGAATGGAAGCATGTATGGGTATATATATATATATATGTATGTATGGGTGTGTATGGCTCTATGGTTGGGTGTGTGTGTTTGGGACTAGGTGTGTATGGGTGTGTAGACAATGCATGTGAAGTTTTGCTTTTGGTTCTTTTCATTTTTCTATGACCTTGGTCATGTTATTGGGAAAATAGGAACATGCTAGGGTTCATGTGAATGTGAATGAGATTATTGGTATTTTTTTATGGTTTGTTGTTCGTGTAGGTTTCAGCCTTGGGGAAGTATTACAACATGCTTGATTCATTAATTTTATGATTTAATGTCACTTGTGATTTTAGAAACATGTTGGGTTATTTTTAAGATTTTAAATGAGTATAAGTTCCTTTAAAGATGTTAATTTGATTTAGTGTGTATAAAGGTTTAGTTCTTGATGCTTGGATAGTTTTACTTCTTCGAATACTTAAATGGTAGAAACATGTTAGGTGTTATATTTAAAACATGATTAAAAGTAGTTTTTCTTTTATTTATGCTTGCTGTTTTTTTTTTATTATTATCTTGGAATGGAAATGGTAAATAAATGTTTTATAATGCACATGTGATGCCTCAAGTGATGTTTGATTTTATGTAATTAAAAATGCATATTATTTCACATGTTAATTGTATTTTTATCAATTTAAATACATGCAGATTTTTGTATATTTTTATGGAAGAAATATAGTTTTAATTCAAGTGTGTGATTTTAATTTAATAAAAATAGATGCTGAATTTTAGTTGATAGTAAGAAAAGTCTTTTAAATAAGATAAATAAAACTAGTGCATCAAATAAACTAAATTATAAGTATGTATATGATCAATATGATATTTTTATGATTTAAGTATGTATTTTCACACATAAGAATATATGCAGTTTTTTTAAATTTTGTGAAAAAGAATATGGTTTAAAATTCAATTTTATGATTTAAACAAATAAATTAGCTTGCTGTAATTTTGGTTCATTAAGAAAAAAATGATTATTTTATTTAAGATAAGTAAGTACTACACCCCTAATAAATTAAGTCTTAAATAATATATATGAAAATGTAATTTTTCCACACTTTATTTATGAATTTTCCATTTTTAAACATACAGTTTTTTTTTTAGAGAGATTTAGTAAAATTATTTTTCTAAAAGGAAACAATAGACTTATTTAGTTATTCTAAATAGCTACAATTTTGTCACAACTTTTTTTTAATGCTAGAAATAATAAATGAAATTATTATTTTATGAGAAATTAGAAAAGACTAAATGTATTATCGTATAAAGTAAATATGTTGTATTAAAGTTTGTATAACACTTTTGTGATTAAAGAAACAATTAAATGGTAAATAAAATATGTTTCTGAATTTTGTTTGAAGAGGCAAGAAATAAGCATGTAGAATTTATCGTTTTAAAATGTTAAATTTTAAGAACGCTCCCACGTATGCATGTTGCATGCAAATGAATTTTTACATTCAAATATATGCCTATTGTTCAAATACATTACTTATACTTTGTAACCATGACGGATTAATAGGTAGAATTAGCATTATTCTTTTATGATTTTATGTGAAATTATTGTATGTTTGCAATGGTAGTGCAACTTGTGTCACGTGTGCATGGCCCATGCACACGTGGGATATGTATGTTGGGCATGAGTAGTCTTACGTGATTCTAAGAGACGAACGTTTGGTTATGATTATAGGCTCGTTGTGACGTTTTCTCATTTTTCTTTGCTTGGACCTGAGTTAAGGAAGTTCGATAGAATTTTCTATATTTTATGCTATAACATGGTAAGACTTGTATGTTCTAAGAAGTAAAATACTATGGAAATGAAAGTACTATGTTTTGATTAGACAAGTGTTATGAAGCATGTAATCTCTATGTTTTGATGTGAATTGTATTACATGTGCTTGTACGATGAATGAAAAGAAAATGTTGCCAGCGTGATGAACACAACGCAACAAAGGAGTTACTAAGAATATGATGTAACTCAAAGGGTGGATACGCCGAGGTTATTCAAGGACCTGAGATCACTACAAGAAAAAATATTTTTGATAACTCTCGAAAAGTGTTATCAAATACAGTTTATAACACTTTAACAAGTATTAAGTCTGCCCATGTTATTAAGAGTATCTCCATTTAATTACATTTTCAAGATGTAATCTAATTATCTTTAATTACATTTTCAAGATGCAATCTTTTTATCTTTAATTACATTTTCAAGATGTAATCTAATTATCCTTAATTACATTTTCAAGATGTAATCAAATTATCTTTAATTATATTTTCAAGATATAATCTTATTATCTTTTATTACATTTTCAAGATGTAATCTAATTATCTTTAATTACATTTTCAAGATGTAATCTAATTATCTTTTATTACATTTTCAAGATGTAATCTTATTATCTTTAATTATATGTTCAAAATGTAATCAAATTATTTTTAATTACATTTATTTGATAAAGCAATCTATTATTTAATATTGTAATTAGAATTTGATTAAGTCTAATGTATTTTTTGTATCAACCAAAATATTCAATACATGTGTCCCAAATGAAAAAATTTCAAGTGCAAAATACCATAATAAAAGTTTATGCTTAGAAATAATATGTCTAATGAGTCTAATAAAAGGCAAATTGTAACATTTGTCCAATACTATCTCTTTATTAATTGCAAGCATCCAATTCTCGTGTCGCTGTCTTCATCACCTAAATAACATATAGAAAAAAATGCAATAATAAAACAAAACTCATGTTATTATTATAAGCAATACGCATATCAGTTGGTTGTTATTTCTCTATAAACAAATCAGTAGCATAACATCTATTTTTTAATAAATCCTAAATTTTGAAACCTGCAATTAAATCTCTGATTTTCACAGAACAATTCCAGAAACAATATGACACAACTCATTATTACAGGTAAGATCAATCTTGACCTCATTATAACTTTGTCGGTGAGCCAAGCAATAACACTTCCAACACTATATTTGATACTAGCTATCCCTAAAAAAATGCAATAAGAAAAAAAAACTCACATGTTATCTTCTTAACCAATAAGCATAATGGCTGGTTGCTATGTAAAAAAAAATTAGCAGCATAACAGTTATTTTTCAATAAATCCTAAATTTTGAAACCTGCAATTAAATCTCAGATATTCCCAGAACAGTTCCAAAAACAATATGACACAACACATTATAATATGTAAAATCAATTTTTACCTCATTATGATTTTGTCGGCTAGACAAGCAATAACACTTCCTACACTTTCTTTAATACAAGTTATCCCTAAAGTAGGCCTTCACAAAAATGCATCAGGCTCTCTTGCAAAATCAACACCAACCTTCATGGAAAATGGTCCAATAGGGACATCAAGAACTAAATCTTTTGGATCATTTGAAATGAAATATCCATTAGCAACAATATTCCCAAAACCATTCCAATCCAAAAGTTTGCATCTTTGGCCTTGAGTTCGAACACTTCCACTCTATAATCATCATCCGACCACAAAAATTCCAAATGAAAAAAATATTATGAGATTTTAGAAGTAATTAATTAACTTGACAATTTATAAGCAAATTGATAATATTGGAATCTTACCAAAGTAGGACTATGTGCATTGGATTGCTCTCCGCTCAAACCAGATTGAGACTATAACCATCACAAACAAAATGTCAGATACAACAAATAAGGTACATGTAAAGTAAATGTAAATAAGAATGAATAAATTTATGTTGAAGTTTATTAAAGAGTAAATCAACTGCTCCATAACTGCCACTTTTTCCTTCAACTCTTTATAATCACTTTCCATTCAAATTATATGATCATCGTTCTTAGATGCAATTGCCAACTTTGTTTTAGTAACTCCTTTGCCATAAGCTCTCAAATAACAACCTTTTTCAGGACCTATTATCTTTGAAAGAAGATCTCCTTTTTCTTTTGGAGTTTTTGAAGATAATGACAAATCATCCAACATGTCCTAACAAAATAGTCATATACAAATAACATATAATCATATTCAAATTTCAATTAACTATATTGAAATAACATTAAAAACTAAATGGAAATTAGCAGGTGCATACAAAAGCTTCAACAACATTTGAACTGACAGGTTCCCCATTTTTCTTTGTGTGCGCCTTAGTCCAGACATCAACCTTAGAAGGTGCTTCTTTACTTGTACTACTATTTGTTGATATGGAAAGAAAACATTTGTATAAATGTATAATAATAGTTATTATTGATATAAAAGACTTGAAGAAAATCATTATTTACCATATCATCAATTAATCGAGCATATCCTTTGCGGCTACAAGTGTGAGGGAGTCATTTGTTTCTTATCTCTTTGCACTTATCACTTTTAGCCTAAAAAATATAAATTTTAAGTTAATGTTATATGCAATAATCTAAATCTCAAATATGTCTCAAATTATAAGTTAAAAACAGCCACATAATAACCTACATATAAATGTATGAAAATGTTAGATTTCAAACCTTAAATTCAGAGCTAGTGTTTTCTCAAACAAAAGCTCTCCACTCAACTTCAGATTTGATATTATCAAGCCGCGGTTTAATTCTTTCTTGTTTGTTTGGTGCCATGCTTATTTTAACAACCAGCCTTGATTTAGAAGTTCTCCAAAGATCAGCCATGGCTTTAATTTAATTATATAGCTTTTCTCCCAATCTTTTTCAACCAAATATCTTGCCTAAGAAATTAAGACATGAAAATCTATTAATATAAGTAAATATTTTTCAAATTAATTAAATTAGTAAAATCAATTAAGCACAAGGAACATACCTAAACTGATTTCCACAAAACCTCTTTCATCCCAGGAGTAATCTTTCTCCAATCAGTTATAGTTGCTGGTACAATTTCCCTCACAAGTGTTTCAAGAAATGAAGATAAATCTATCGATGCATCTCCAATTGGCTGGCCCAATGCATTGAATTTAACTTCTAATCGACCATCACTACTTGTAGCAATTGTTTTCATTTTTGTTGGACCTCTTTTCTTCTTTCCCACAGATTCTTCTAAAGGGCCTATAACATTTCCAAGTATTGGTGAGGTGCCTATAGACCTCTTTCTCAAAGATCCCTTAGTGTTTGTTGCAGGGGAGTCTATGCCATGCACTGAATTTTCAGGTTCAGGAGATTCCTCAAAGATTCGAAGTCTACGCTTTGGCTTGTCCTTAACATGCGTTTACTTTTCAAGTTCAGGAGAATCCTCAATGATTCGAAGCCTACGCTTTGGCCTGTCCTTAACATGTGTTGACTTTTCAAGTTCAAGAGAATCCTCAATGATTTGAAGTCTGCGCTTTCGCTTGTGCTTCAAAGGTGCAAGAGACTCATTCTCTCTTCATTCTTTGATCCTTGAAAGTTTTCTATTCATTTCATTATCCATGGGTGTCAACCTATTTAAATAACAATACAACATAATTAGTCATGAATAGTACAATTTAATGCAAAAGATAAAAACATCATATACCACTTGAGGAATCAAATATCACTGTAGAAATGAAAATAAGATAAATAACCAATAGAATAAATTGAAATGTAATCTCAAAAAAGTTCTATCATGATTGAAATATAATCTTGAAATTGTTCTACATAATTGAAATACAAATTTAAAATGGTTCTACATATTACTCAAACTAATATGCCCGCACAATCCTCTCTCGCATATGGATCATCTTCACTTATATCTTCAAAATAGGTATCAATCCTTTCTTCTACCTGTTGAGAAATTGTACTCATATATTCATTTTCATCATACTTCTCTAACTCATAAAATCCTCTCGAAGGTTCTCTCAACACCATATACCAATTGGATGAATCATGTTCTCTTGAGTAGAATACTTGTTTAGCTTGGGAAGCTAAAATAAAAGGATTTCTCACAAATGAGTTTTAGCTTTAATGTAGGTTAATTAAGGTAAATCCATCTTCCACCCTAACACCATTTCGAACATTAGCCCAATCACATTTGAATACTAGAATTTGAACTATGTGATAATCTAAAAATATTATTTGTTTTAGAACCCCATAATATGAAGCTATATTGGCAACTTGTGAAACATCTTTTGCACTTGATCTACACATAGTCGTTGCTTCAATTGAAATACCACTATTCTGTGTTGATCTCTCAACTTCCTTTGTATGAAATCTCTAATCGTTGATGATGTATCCAATATAAGAAACTCCGTCTTTTCTTGGACCATATGATAGCCATTTTAACAAATCTAATTCACTTGAGGAATGTATAGGAACCTGTAAGTAATATAATAATTTTTATAAAATATTAGTGTATAAAGTAAAAAGTTTTGTTACAAATTAATGGCCACTTTGTAGGAGTACCTTTTCCTTAAACCATTCTGGAAAGTGCTTTGTATGTCTCTTCCAAAGTAAGTTATTATTCTTCTTATAACTTTTGTTTGGTTTCCTTAGTTCATCAATATGCATCCTAATAGTTTGAAGACATTAAAATCACTCTAATAGTTTATCAAGAAGCATCCTAATAGTTTGAATATTATAATAACTAAGTAGCGCTATTAACAACTTACTTGAAAAAGGGTTCCACAATATTTGTATTCATCAGAATGCAACGATGAGCACTTTCTAATAACTCATCAGTCAAGATAATTGGTTTCTTCCCATAAATTGGATGACCTCCAAGTATTACATCATGGCTCCTCTCATCATTGCGAACTTCTTTTAGATTAAGGTCACTCCTATGCTTCATGATTTCACTACAAAAATTCATACACTCATCTGCAAGGTAACTCTCAGCAATACAACCTTCATGCCTTGCACGATTCTTAACATGGTATTTGAGTATCTTCATGCGTTTATTAAAGTAGACATGAAGATTTTAATAAGCTGTCCATATTAGTAAATTTAAAATATCAAGTATGAGAAAGTCACATTTCAAATGGGTACATCCATCGAAATTGGACAGGTCCACATAATCGTGCTTCTCGTCCAATATGAACCACCAAGTGTATCATAACATAAAAAAAAAAGCTGGCGGGAAGTATCTCTGAAATAAACACAAGGTTTCAGCAACCTCTACTTCATACACCATTAACTTTTCTCTATCAAGAACTCGCTGTTATATTTTATTGAAAATCTACACAATCTTAATATAGCATCCCTTGGACCTTTAGGCATCAATCCTTTTAAAGCCGCTGGTAATAGTTGTTGCGTTAGGATGCGATAGTCATGTGATTTCAGCCCCACAAGATTTAATTGTTCCATTGACACGCAATTCCTATTGTTAGAGCCATACCCATCAAGTACCTTCAATGAGAACAACCTTCTACAGAATGTTTGTTTCTCATTCTTCGAAAGTGTATGTAAAGCAGCTGGAAGGTAAGTTCTATTCTCTTGCTCTTCTGAATGCAATGGAGTCCTAATACCCATTTCTTTTAAATCCAAACGAGATTTCAGCCCATCTTTGGTTTTTCCAGCGACATCTAACAATGTATTAATGATGCTTTCACACACATTTTTCTCTATGTGCATCACACTGATTAACGAGATTTTCTAAAGATATATTACATCCTCTACTTTATTCAAACTTTAAAAATCCTACTTTTTTTAGAAATTTCATTGCTTTTTTTTTAAAAAAAAAAGTACACATACATCTATAATTTCTCTGCCAGCATGAAACTTGTAGTTGTCACCACGACACACAGGACATATCTTGCTATGGTGCTAACAATTAATTCCTGGAGAGAAGTTTCGAGCATCAACTTATACATTGTTCCAAAATAAGAAAAATAAATTGAAACTTCATGGGATTTTAAAGGAGATAACCTAGATATAAAGGTAATTAATTCTTATCGGTCATGTCATATATAATCTCTATTATATACAATGCATTTGAATCTAGATAACCTAAGATCTCTATCCACATCAGTAATTTGAATCTAGATCACTTGCATCCCGTATGCTTTGTAAACTGTACTAGTAACCACTCATTAAAGATTCATCACTTTAATATGTTACTAACTATTTTATTCATTATATATGATCTTAATTCTCTCGTACTAATACAAGATAATATTCTTATGAATGAATAAAGAATTTTCTTGATATTATCATATAATTAATTCAAGCAATAATTATAATATTCAAATATAATAAAATTGCTCTTTTTATTTAATTCAATAAAATGTATTTACATGCTTTTAGGGCATTAGTCCTAACATCAAAGATAGATAAATAAATGTGGTAATAAATGTAAGAGACACAGGTTTATAGGGGTTCGACCCCAAAAAGATGATTTACGTCTACTTCAGTAAGTAGTATTTGTGATAAACTTTGAACTAAAAAGAATAGTTACACTAAGTTTTGATTCTGTTCTTAAGGTAGATATAACAATGGAGAGGGAATGCTCTCTAGAAGATGAATAGTTACTGACTTATTAACCAACCCCTCCTACATTTTGATTTTTCGTATTTATTGACGCGGAGATGGAACGAGCTGAAGGTGGCAAGTCATTTTCTAGTTCGGCTAATTTATGAGACACTTGGATGAACACCAAGTTTTTGTACCCTTCAAATATGGAAATCCAATGTGTCTTGTGCTTGAGAAGATTGGTTGCACTTTCCGGTGCTAAGGAAGGCTCAGGTGGAGAGGGCTACCAGCGAGTAGCGACGGTTACTGACGACCGGCGAGGGTCACCAACGACTAACTAGGGCCATCGACGATGGGGTACTAGGACTGGGCATTTTTGAGATTGGGCCGACCAAACCGGCCAACCCAACCCGAAAATGGGCCGACCAAGCCCAACAATTGTAGGCCAAAGCCCATTCGGTCAATTAATGTAACAACCCGATTTTAATTGGGTCGGCCACAGCCCAATACAATCCTAACCCATACTACCCAACCCAGCCCGACCACCTACCGTAAACCCTAAATATAATACATATTACATACATATAAAGGATAAACACATTAGACACCCCTGCCTCCCTTTCCTTCTCTTCTCTTCGGCTGCACCACCAGCACTCCAGTCCAGACCAGAGTTCACACATTGGTCCACTCCTCGACAAAGCTCCACCAGCAGGCGAAGCTCACGTCGTCGGTCCACTGGTTCTCCAGTCCAGCAAGCGAACTCACGTCGTCATCGATCGGTCCACTGGTTCTCCATTCCAGCAGCAGGCAAGCTCACGTCTTCGTCGTCGGTGAAGGTGACACGGTGAAGCTCCTCAGCGAAGCTCCTCGGCGGCACGAAGCTCTAGCTCCAACTCTCCAGGTATATATATTATATATATAATCTAATATATTATCTGAATATATTTATGTATATGTATTATCTGTAATATAAGTATATATATATACTAATGTATTATAAGTATATATATAAACTAACTGTTAAATGTCACTATCGTTTATCTGTATATATAGAGACATTTGATTTCTTTTTGAATATTAATATCTTAGTGTACGCGCCTTAGTAATATAAACGTGTATAGTATTGGTTTCTTTTTGCTTTGAACCAATGATTGAGAAGGACTATATATATAGAGAGATATTTTTGCTTTGATCAACATATAAATTTTCAGTATTTGTTTTTTGGTTGCACCACCAATATCAGCTGCATATATATATATATATATTAATATATATATATATATTTCCACTGAAATTTATGGTATAAATAATAAGAAAATATAGCTATAGACTCGTTGTTTCCACCACTAGTATGAGTAGTGAAATTTAAATAATGTTCTTACTTTATTGTTTTTTATTTTCAATAAGTGTTTAAATTTGGTTTTTGAATTGTAGACAACAAACTTAAGGACAAAGCGACAACAAAGGAGAAGACCAATGCACCCATCACCATTGTTTATTGATGGATTCAAGCTTTTTTTACTCTATTTAAATTTCTATGAACTATCTACTTACTTTTATGGATGATTGTAATGATTTTAAGACTTGTATTTCAAATTTGGATGACTGTAATATTTAAGTAGTTAAGTACTAACTAGTAGTAGAAACTACTAAGACATATGTTCTTCATTTAGATTTTAATTTGATCATCTTTTCTACATTATTGTTTGAATTTTGAATAGATTTTTTTAAATGGGTTATAACCTAACTCAACCCAACCCAAACCTTAATGTAATTAGTAGGATTGGGTTATATATTAAAAATATTTTAAATGGGTTAGAATTTTCTAGGCCGATGTAATTTGGTTGACTCATTCAAACACCCCCAACTCGGCCAACCCAACCCAACCCAACCCATGCCCAGCCCTATAGGGTACTAACAAGGAGCCCTCGTCCTTTAGTTCGATGACACAGTGAGTCCTGCTTGAAATAAATTTAATTGGTTAAATAAAACTATCACGTTAGTTGGTATAATATTTTGATGTTTTGGTGCATATATTATTACTCTTGCCCAAATTATAAATTTAGCAACTAATAAAATGTTACCGTACATAACTAACTAAACGGTAAAACAATATTTTATTGTATTCAAAAGAAGTAAAAAAAAAAGCCCGACCAAAAAAAAAAAACAAAAGGACACAGTACACTCGACGTAGTACATCCCATTTCCACTCACTTCTCATTATCTTTTCTTTTACTCTTCTCTTTCACACTCTCAAAGCAAAGCTAAGCTCTCTCGTAGATGGACCAGTCACCATGAACACTAAACCACTACCATCTTCACCATCTTCACCCTTAAACCCTTTATCACCATTACCATCTTCTTCATGTTCGGCTTCGAACCCATTTCCCTTAGCCCACTGGGCGTTTCCCCCAACCGCCATAACCATTCCCTCTTCTTCTTCTTCTTCTTCTTCTTCTAATCATATTCGCTCTTTTCGGGTTCAAGTCACCGCCGGCCAAGCAAAACCAACTGATATATTTCTCGCCTCGGCCGATACCGAACCAGCTCGGTCCCAAGACCAAACACTTCTATTGCTCCTCCGTCAGAGGAAGACAGAGGACGCCTGGGTTGCATACAACGAATGCCCTCATCTCCCCAACTCCACTTGTCTTAGCCGTTTGGTCTCTCAGCTCTCGTACCAGAATAGCAGCACCGGCCTCACGCGCGCCCAGTCCATCATCACGCGCCTCCGTCAAGAGCGGCAGCTCCACCGTCTCGATGCCAATTCTCTTGGGCTTTTGGCATCAGCGGCTGCCAAGGCTGGACACACCCGCTATGCCACCTCGCTCATCAAGTCCATGCTTCGCTCCGGCTATCTCCCCCATGTAAAATCTTGGAGCGCAGTCGTCAGCCGTCTCGCCAATTCCGGAGACGACGGACCCGTTGAAGCGCTGAAGCTCTTCCGCTCAGTGACCCGTCGTGTTCGCCAGTTCTCCGACCCTGACTTGGTTGCCGATTCGAAGCCGGACACTGCTGCTTTCAATGCTGTTCTTAACGCCTGTGCTAATCTGGGCGACTCCAAGATGTTCCTCCAACTGTTCGATGAAATGCCTGAGTACCGTGCTGAGCCTGATGTGTTGAGTTACAATGTTATGATTAAGCTTTGCGCCAGAGTTGGCAGGAAAGACCTTCTGGTCTTTGTACTGGAGAGAATTTTGGAGAAGAAAATCCATTTGTGTACGACTACATTGCATTCTCTTGTTGCTGCTTATGTTGGTTTTGATGATTTAGAAACTGCAGAGAGAATTGTTCAAGCAATGAGGGAAGGAAGGAGAGACCTTTGCAAGATTTTAAGGAAGACAACTGTAGAGAATCCCAGCAGAAATGGGCAACAAGTGTTTGAGAAGTTGCTTCCAAATTCGGTAACAGCAAGTGATTCTGAGCCACCATTACTGTCAAAACTATATACTCCTAACACTAGAATGTATACAACTCTTATGAAAGGTTATATGAAAGTAAGTCGAGTTATGGATGCGGTTCGAATGATTGAAGCAATGAGGCATGAAGATGACACTGCTAGCCAACCTGACCATGTGACATACACAACTCTTGTGTCTGCCTTTGTGAATTCAGGGTCAATGGATCGAGCTCGTCAAGTTCTTGCTGAGATGATGAGAATAGGCGTGACTGCCAATAGGATTACGTACAATATTCTTCTCAAGGGTTACTGCAAGCAATTGCAGATTGATCAAGCGAAGGAGTTGCTTAAGGATATGGCTGAAGAGGCAGGAATTGAGCCTGATGTGGTTTCTTACAACATCTTGGTTGATGGGTGTATTCTGGTTGATGACAGTGCTGGGGCACTTGTGTTCTTCAATGAAATGAGAGCAAAAGGAATTGCCCCCACCAAGATTAGCTACACCACTTTGATGAAAGCTTTTGCTTTGTCCGGTCAACCAAAGCTAGCTCACAAGGTGTTTGATGAAATGCTCAATGACCCTCGAGTGAAAGTGGATATCATTGCCTGGAATATGTTGGTTGAAGGGTATTGTAGACTTGGGATGATTGAAGAAGCTAAGAAGCTAATTGAGAGAATGAAAGAAGATGGTTTTCATCCCAATGTAGCTACTTATGGCAGTCTAGCTAATGGGATAGCATTAGCTAGAAAACCAGGAGAGGCACTTTTACTTTGGAATGAAGTGAAGGAGAGACTTAAAGTGAAGGAAGGAGAGAGTCGAGATCCCTCATTGTCGTCTCCTTCTTCTCCCCCACAGCTTAAACCGGATGAAGGGCTGTTGGATACATTGGCTGATATATGTGTTAGAGCTGCTTTCTTCAAGAAAGCTCTAGAGATTGTGGCTTGCATGGAAGAGAATGGTATACCTCCAAATAAGACCAAATACACTCGAATATACGTGGAGATGCATTCTAGGATGTTTACAAGTAAGCATGCCTCACAAGCCAGGCAAGATAGGAGGAGAGAGAGGAAGAGAGCTGCTGAGGCTTTCAAGTTCTGGTTGGGTTTGCCTAACTCTTATTATGGGAGTGAATGGAGATTAGAAGCTATAGATGGAAATCAGGGCTTTTCTGATTAGGTATAACCAAAACCATTTTCTCTCTCTGCCTTTGTATACTACACTATGATAAGAAAAGAAGAGCTAAAGTTATTGCATATTCTCAATACAATAAACTTGGCTTCTTTAAATTGATTATGTACATGAAGAGATTGCTTTCTCAATCACTCAATTCTCAAAACACAACTCTTTGTTTGCTAATTCTATAGTACTAATTTTCGCATCTTGACCTTGATGATTGGCTGGTATTCCTGATGTCTTTGGTTCTTTCCTGAGTAGATAAGCAACACTGTTTAAATTATCAATAATCGGCTAAACTGTATATTTCATGAAAAAAGGAACAAGGTTTTACTGAGAGAAAAATGATTTAGTATGATCTTAACTCATCACTGAAAGTGAGAAAAAGCAAGTGGTACCCATTGAGAAAGAAAACAATATTTTTCTGCTGTAATTCTCAGACTGTTTGTTGAGGGCACTTATCAAATACTTGAAAAGCTGAGAGTGGAGTTGGTTAAAAGCACATAAAAAGAACTTCAAAAGCATATTGGATCTTTCAACATAGCTACAGTTAGGCCAGCTTTGATTGTAGCATTACCGCACACATAATGACTTGTCTCTTCCCACCTAGCAGAATGACATTTAATCACTTACAAAATTCTTCATTTTCTCTTTAGTTTTTTTTTTTGGAGTTATTTTTCATATTAACTTCTAGTTATTTAAATTATCAAATAAGAAAATATAGTTTCATCCATATTTTTACAGAAACAGCTTTCTGTGTTGACTTCCAGTAAGCTAGCAAAGGAATGGTTGTCTAAACTGAAGGCATCTGAACCATGTTCCTAGCTCAGAAAAACTTGAGAATAAGAAATTCCAAATCCCTTGAAGAAAATGAGAACAAGTCGAAAAGTTACATGACAATCTTACTGCTTCTTCAGAATCCTCCTCACTCAGATGTGGAAAACAATAAGATGGGATAAAAGAGAGGAATATAATGTTATGATTTTTGGCACGGCCGCTTGAAGAAAGAAAAGAGGCCAGTGAAGTATAGATGGAGAGAGGAATATGGTGTGTTATGCATAGGTGAGAGGAATATTCATTTTACAAAATAAAAAATAAGTTGAAACTCATTTTACAAAATATAAAATAAATTAATAAATAATTGAATGAACAAAAATGATACGTTTAATCACGTATAATATTCTTATTTATATATATTATTAGTACTTTTATTAGTTTTAAAGTTGTAAATATTGTTAATAGTTTTAATAAAAATGAGTTTATTATTATTTTTTAAATATATATAATAGAATAAATTATAATTCTATAGTATATATAAATATTTATATCAATAATCTCTACATATATGACATCTAAATACAACATTGACATAAATTTATATTTACATAGCTATATGACATATATATATATAAAGTACAATAATATTTAAAAAAAAATTAATAATAGAAATAAAATAAGAATAGAAAAAGTCATAGTAATAGTAAACATGCATCAACTATTTTTAGTTTCTAATATATCTCGCATTGTATTTTGGTGAATTTGATGAAGAAAAAGAGTTCCAATCACTTAATAAAAAAAATTATCACACAAATTTATAAGATAAAAAAAAATTATATGTATGCCTTTATTATTTTTAAATAAATATGATTTAATTATTTAAATTATCATAAAATATCTTAAAAATATCTTATTTTAATTAATTAATTAATTTTTATTTAAGTTTATGAGTGACAACAAAGCATTATATATTATATGTTTAATATAATATTACTATAATAAGTAGATTGTAAATTTAAGTTTGGTATATTATATTATATTATATATTTAATATGATATTACTCTAATATATGAAGTTTAAGTTTAATTAAATTTTATTTAAGTTCTAAAACATATGATTTTATTATTTTTAAATAATTATCATTGTAAAATATTTCAAAAATATATCTTATTTTAATTTATTTAATTATTTATTTATTTAATTTTATCTAAGTTTAAGTCATGTTTACAATCTACCGTTAAATATAAAAATATTATGTTAAATATAAGAATATTTCGTTAAAGTTAACAGAAAAAATAAAAAACCATTAATACAATTTTTATATAGAAGATATATAAATATAAGGTAAATACTATTTTGGATCCTCTGTTTTGCAAAAGTTACTTTGGATCCTCTGTTTTGCAAAAGTTACTGATCGGACCTCTATTTTGTTAAATGACAATTTAGACCATGTATTTTGCAAAATAAAACAAATTCATATGACCAAAATACCCTCATATTTTACTAATTAATAAAATAATAAAAACTAAATAAAATATTTTAAATAAAAAATCATTAAAAAATATTTTAAATAATAAAAAATTAATATAAATAGTTTTGTAAAAATTAACATAAATAATCAGAACTAATTAAATCACATTAAACATAAAATTAAAATTTAAACTAATAATCTTAATATCAATTAAAACTTTTCCTAAAAAGAAACAAAAAGAAAAAAAATGAAAAATCATTCCATCTTCTTCATCCTTTTCTTCTTCTACAGATCTGGGTTACACGGGCCATCAGATCAAAGCCAGCAATGGGAGTGTTTTACTGCAATTCGAGGCTTGCAGACATAAGTCTTCGACGGCGGGTAGATCTGGGATTTGGAGCTTCACAGCCAAAGGTGACGGCAAGAAAGATGTTGGTAGAAACGCAGGGGTCGAGATCAAGAGCTTCAGAACCAAAAGCTCCGGGGCGGTGCGAGTTTGTGCTTCAAAGAAGAGGACGGCAGGAGTGGCAATCTACACCAGGCGGCGACTTTGACCTAGATCTAGACGAAGGTGGAGGTGGTTGCTGTGGGATTCGGCTTTCAACGAGGCCTAGCAATAATGTTACACCCTATTCTTATTGGTATTAAAAGAGCAAATAAGAGATAAGCAGCGGGGAATTGTTCATTTTTAATAATTATTAATAGCAACCAGATCATATATATATATATATATTAAATCACATATAATCATATTAGAGATTATATTTTGTAGCTTATTAAGTGTCTTCAAATCTTTTTGTATAAAATCAACGTTCTTTCTATCCATGTCTTGAAAGCTCACACCACGATCTTCCAAACTAATCCTCAAACATATAAAAATGTGTGTGGGCACGTATGATTCAAAATGTTGATTTATCACTCTCTAATTCTAGAGAGATTTGATAGAGAGAAGAGGAATTGAATAGTTTTCAGGTTTATGAAAACTATTACATTTGTTTCAGAGACTAGTTTGACAGTTTATGAAAAACAATAACCTCCTTAAAAGTATCGCTTAACTAATTTAATTAATTTTTATTTTATTAAAATAAAATCTATCAGTTATAACTTATTTAATGATTTAATTTATATCATATTTAAAAAAATAATTAAATATATGTATAATTAAATAAATAAATTATTTGAAATTCAAAACTCAAATATCAGAGATAAGAAATATCTCTGTGTGGCGCCACTCACTGTGCAATATAGTGTGTGGCGTGAGCCACATTAGGGTTTTCCCTAATTTTCTCATTTGTTTATTTAATTAATATTTAAGACAATATATTTATCTCAAAATAAATATTAGTTAATTCAAAATTAACTTTATCTTAAAATATCAGTTTTAAATAAATAAATAAACATCTTATTATAAATAAAATAATTATTATCTCTCTTTATTTATTAATCCAAACAAGATTAATATTTATTTTTACCTAGATCTTTTCAAAACAAAAACTATATAGTTAAATAATTAATTAATGTCTCTACATTCACCACTACAAAAATAGGCATTTGCGTCAGTTCTTAACTGCGAGTTTTCACATTTAGTTTTCAAAGTGACACAGAATCTCATGACGCAAACCAAGCTGACATTTGCGTCAGTGCCTAACTATCACAAATGCCAAATTTGTGGCAGTTCCCCACTGACGCAATTGCTAGGCATTTGCGTTAGTGTGAACTGTCACAAATCTGGCATTTGTGACAGTTAGACACTGACACAATTTCTAGGCATTTGCGTCACTGCCTAACTGTTACAAAGTCCAGATTTGTGGCAGTTCCACACTAACGTAAATGCCAGCTTATTTGTGTCAGTGGGGAACTGCCACAAATGTCAATTTCCCTGGCCTATTTTGATGAAAAAAAAAGACAGCAGCAGAAACTGAAAAACAGCAGCAGAGACAGAAAAATAGCAGCATCAATAGAATAATAACAACATAAATTTTTTAAACATTTGTGATCAAATCTACAAAAGTAATTCGAATTTCAAAGTTAATCTATGTATATAGTTATAACTTGTGCTCTAACTTTCTAAGTATTAAACACTTAAACTAAAATTTCCTCACCAACTTGCTCATTTGCTAACTGAGATACGCAATAATTGATTCAGTCCACTCATCCTGTATTTCGTTGATTTCGTCAGACGAATATGGTGCTGTATTTGTAAACTAATTAGGAAATATTTAAAATAATAACTTAGAAATCATCCAAATAAAATCATCAGCGATAGTTTAAATTAAAATTAAAAGGTAAAACAATACTTCATTTTTCAAGTAGGTGTTTGGTCTAGGATGTGAAATCAACTCTCTAGCAAACTTCATAATATAAAAGCCACACTCGGTTGGTCCAGTTTGGTTTCGGCACTATTACAACATTGTTATCCAAATGTAAGTATTATATTTAGCAATTTATTATAATAAAAATATGTCAAAAAATTTAATACGATAAATAATAACTTACTTATATTAGGAACACAAACTTTTAGTTTGATGGACTCTTTTTGTCTTTAGTGTGCATCATATTGATCCAATGCCTTGCACAAAATATTAATATTTACTCCAATATGAGTTTCGAATGAAATCATAAATTAATTAAGTAATATGTATAACTTACATGATAATTATCTCCTTGATTTCCGGACGAAAATGTGAGTTTATAGGATCTAAAAAAGCTACAGAATGATTGTGTGGCTGAATTAATACTAACATCCAATGATAGCTACAACAACAAAAACTTGTAATCAATAAAAAAAATATATGAATGTAAAATTAATTTGACTTACTTGTTTTTCCAAGGACAAATTAGAAACTGTGTCTCTAGCTCCATCTGTAGAAATTGATTGAAGAGATTTTTAGCTCGTGCTTCATTGGTTCCTGCATTAGTGGACACTAAAGCAGGATGCATGAAAGTGTACATGTAGTTCAACCCCTTCGTTTGCACTAAATCATTGAGCAACCTACATATAATTAAAAAAGTCAATAAACAATTAAATTCCAAGTTACAGTAATTAAACTAAAAAATTATAAACACCATTGTACCTCATATATAATGCTAGCTCAGTCTGTCCAATCATCTCATAGTTGCAAAAGTGGAGGATATCATCTTTCCCTAACTGAGCATTGTATGGGTATCTAAATACCCTTTCTACAATTGGAATTTCTACCATATGGTTACTTTTCCATTGATCAATAAACTTCACCAAGAACTTTAACATTCTTGTCATAGGCACTTCTGTAGGCTTCTGTGCAATGCCTATATTCTTTGCTTTGATTGTCTTGGTTGTTGAGTAGAGGATGCAAGTGGCTCTTTCATTTGTTGATTAGTAAGGACCCAATGTTGTGGCTATCCAACATCGTACCCGACTACCTGTCCAACCAATGTATAACCTTCCATTGTAAGCAGATGCCGTAAACTAGCATTCTATTGATGGCTACCTCAACTCTCACACGATAATTTCCTAGAGGCAGTTTAACGCTATGTATTTCTGTGCAACAAATACTTAAAAGTTTCCCCTCTGCAACTATATTTTGTGTCGAACTAAGACATAACTTACAATTAATCTATTACATTACAAAACAATCAAAGTTAAATTTTTCGATAAACTAGTTTTTTTTACTTTATCCAATATATGCAATAATGAGTTAATAAGAAAGTATTACCTTATCTAGAAAATTTGACTGTGGTAGTGGGGGAGCACATGGTGCCTGTGTCGGTGGTGGAGGAGCATATGGTACCTGTGAGGGTGGTCGATGAGCATATGGTGTCCATGTCGATGGTGGAAGAGCATACGGTGCATGTGTCGGTGATGGAGGGGCATATGGTGTGTGTGGTGTGTTTAAGGCTCCTCCTACACCCGAACCAAATGCATTTGATGATCCAAATGCACCGCTATGTTGAGATATGCGCCATCAACTGGTTTAACTTTTCCTCCCGTCGACGTGCCTTTTCTTCAGATTGACCCCATTTCTCTTCAAGGTCTTTATAATGAGCATCTTCCACACCTTTTTTTTTTGTTATTGAATCTTCTCGGCGGTGGGACATGAAAAAATGTACGAGGAACGACATGTGCACCGATACCCCTAACACATCCCCCATGCTCTGGAGTGCCTAATGCCATAGTTAGTATATCGTTTTAACCCTCCTCCACTAACTCGCCATCTATTACTTTTTGCTTGTATTCTGCCTATATACATAAAATAATTAAATCAATTAGAATTTAAGACATACATTAATCATTAAAATTATGAAAAAAATTTCAAAGAACACTTACAATCCTCTTCACCACCTCTCGAGTTTCTTCATCAATAACTTCTCCTTTCTTGCTCATCCGTGCTCGTGTTCACATCTCAGATCTGTCATATTCTGTCAACTCATGACCCAATTCATGTGCCATTTGTTGCTATACCAATGCATAACCACCACACCCTGAGTGATGTGGATACTTGTTCTGAGCCCGAGCAGCTTGTTTTTTTCCCTCATCTCTTCCCAGTCTGGGGTTAGTCTTTTTGCAAAAAAAAAATTCCAATCTTCAGGTTGGTAATACTCGGAGTAGTCTGATGGCGGCTTGGCAAAAAGCTCAAGAGCTACATTCTTATATACATAAAAAAATATCTTTTGTTAGTCTTGTTTCCCAGTTTCTCCATGTTTTTTCTGCTTCTTTGAGGATGTCTGTTTTAGCAGAATTGAGAAGTTTGAATGTAGTCTACACAAACAAGTGCAATTTTTTTTTAACTTTTTTCAATAGATTAATTTGTTATGATAAATTTAATAGTTAATATTAAAGCTTACCTAGATTTGACCCCATAAACTCTCCTTTTTATCCTTCGGCATTTGTTCTCAATTTTCGACATCTAAAGGAAGGATTGTGCGTGATAGAAGACCAATGGTGATGTTCATCTTGGTTCCCCCTTTTCCCATCGTTTGACCAAAATGATTGTACTCAACCTTATAATTGCGACCATCACTTCTTGTTTTGAATACATAACTACAAATCGATTTGCCCCTATACTTCTTATCTTCTATATTTGTTGGTGTGGTAGGATTACCCCTTTCGGACCATTACCATCATCATCAACAAATGGATCACCCTCATCATCATATGGTGGATCCATAGTAAATGAATGTGCAGTTAAGTGAACAACAGTTGTATATGTTAGTGTACTTAAATCTTCACAATGCTCAATACATAGTATATGATATAAACCTCACAAAATACATTAAAACAAAATAACAAAATTAATATATACCTTTTATTATCTAGCCACAACCCTTCACCATTCTCACGTAAATAGTCATCATCATTATCAATGGTGACATCAATAGGCGGTGAAACAATTGTAATGTTATCTTCAAGAAAAATAATTTATATCAACAAACTACATTCATTAACAATATAATGAAAGCAAAATAAGCTTGACCATGCATATGTATAGGAACTTACTCGATGTATGGTTGAACATCATCAATATTTTGTAAGACTAGGCAATGTACTTCATCTCTATCAGGTTTATTTACTTCAGAAACAACACCACCTCTACCACCTTTACTTATTTCAAACTCAATTTTAGGAAAATAAAGTCCAACACTCGCAACAACTAATAAGTATTATGAGCAGAACTTCATTGCCTCTTCAACGATGTAGGATTAACCTATGCAACCCTCGAGTCTACTTCTATTTATAACATAACCTTTTAAAATCTTCATATACCGTTCAAATGGTTACATCGATCTCAAGTATATTGGTCCACACTATTAGGAAACTTATACAAGATTTTTATTTATTTTCATATAGATCTAATATTAAACAAGTTACTATGAGACAACCTAGAACATGTTTCTGAAATTGAATTCAAAGAGAAATAATGATAAGAATACTTACATTATACGCAACAGAATGAATGAGTCATTTCTTCAGTTTCTCTAACCCTTGTATCCTTTCTATCGCAAAGTATTACCAAGAAACATAACTGGTCTTCAATTTTCTTCACAACCTTCCAAAGTATCCTTAGGATCACCTAGACTAGAGTGGGAAATTCTCAACACATGAGATAGATACAGAGAGAAGAAGAGAAAAGAACAATAAGGCTTAGAAAATGACTTATGTTTAGAGAGAATCTAAAACCTATCAGAAAACCAGCGTCTGACATCTTATTTCAACTCTCACATAACATTCCTTTTATAGACTCAATTAGGTCATTTATTTAATTAAAAAAATCAATAAAATAATAGCCAATAATCAGCCCTTGGTCGAAATTATCATGGGCTTTAGGCCCGTGAAATTTCCCATTTGATTATAAGCCCGTTGGACTTAAAATCAAGGCCTGTATTATTTTCTATTGATTTGATTAATTAAATAATTATTCAAATCCTTTATCAAATTAATTATTTATAATTTGAACCTTGATTTAAACTTATTTATTAATTTAGATAACAATTTATTTTAATTAATAAATCTACCCTAATTTCTCTTTTCTTCTCTAAATTGTATAACTTTGTGAAACTATCCAAAATTGACGTGGTCAACTTTGATAAATTCTAATTGATAATTAAATCAATTAATTGAGACTATCTAGATGATTTTATCCAAGGTACAGTGGGGACCATGGGCGTATGAAATCAAGCTCCAATAAGTTATCATAAATCTAACAAATAAATTTATTAACTTATTAATTCCTCGTGACTCCACTAAAGAATCAGAATTGCACTCTTGAATTCGTAGAATGCTCTTTAAAAAATATAGATACACTATTAATTATCCACTGTTACAACCATAATTGTCACTTAATCCTCTATAGACGGTCTACAATGAGATGGGACTAAAATAATGTTTTACCACTCATTGTATTTTATCCTTAAAACACTTAGTTCCTTGTAAATGATATTTCAGTAAACTAATATTAATTACTGAAATGAGATCTCTATCATTTAACACCTTGAACCAAACTAAAAGGAAACAATCGTTTCACTTCTTCATCAGAAGCTATAGATGTTCATATCTATGATTAACACTCCCACTCAATTATGCTACCAAGTTCCCAAGATGTAAGTATGGGCTAGTCCGTAGGGTACACTGGTAACGAGCAAGTCAAAGAACTCAAATAATACAATCAGTTAGGATGCTAACCACTCAGAATTGAGATTGAATTGACCTATGGTCAACTATATGATATGACTAGAATAGATAATAACGGTATGTTTACTTATCCTTTCTAGTGTCAATTTCGGTCTTGTTTGATGTAAAAAATACATTTGATCTTATCTACTTTGCTAATGTTCTGTAAAGAACATAACACTGCAATGTGTAAGTAGAACATATCGTAGATTGGCAAGTCAGTGTAAATCCAGTGCATTGACTAATCTTAGGACTAACTTATTTTGAACATATAATCATATTTATATTCCAATGTAATTACGTCACTATAAATATGATTAGCTATATACTCGGGATTTAATAGAAGTTTATATTAAACAAATAATCATGAAAACAAAACATGTGAGAAAAGTGATTGACCAAGTCAAAAAATGATTTCTATTCTTTTATTGATAATAAGTAAGATTACAAAGAAATTGAGTTTTAATTAGGGCATAAAACCCCAACACAGACAAGTTTACCTCTCTCACCAAATGAACTATCAAACGAACCATTATGTCAAAAAATGAAGGTGAGAAATACTGCTCCAACTCACACATAGCTATAACGAGATTTGTTTGGAGATTGTCCAACTTTGATACATCTACTACTTTACAACAAATATATTTAATGAAGAAGCATAGTTTGGTAATTGTATATCGAACTTTTTTGGGTAACACATAATGGATAGCTACCGGTAGAAGATGTTCAAGTAGTGTATGATGGTCATGAGACTTCATTCCAACTAAATTAAAAAATTTCATATCTACCAGAGAAGAAATATTTGAAGAATAATCGTCCAGTGCTTTCACATTCAACAAAGAATGACATACCATTTGTTTTTCTTCTTTAGAAAATGTATAACACACAGGTGGTAAATATGTTTGTCTCTCACCAACTGCTGGTTATAAATTATTGCGTATACCCATCACTTTTAAATCTAGTAGAGCTTTAATTCCATCCTTACTCCGACCAGGAATATTCAGTAATGTACTAATTAAGCTATTCGACATGTTTTTTTCAATGTGCATCACATCCAAGTTATGCCACAATACCAAATGCTCCCAATATTCAAGCTAAAAAAATTAGATTTCTTCTTCCAACAACTTGTCGCACCATCTACAACCTCCTTTGTTTTTTCACGTCTAACAATTTTTCTCCTATTTGTATAATTTCTAGGCTTACCAAACTTGCATTGGACTTTGTTCAACTTTGTTAACAATTTTCCTCCAAGTAAAGGTGATGGAGCCTTTCAAAATTCAGGTTTACCATTGAAGATATCTGTCCAACTTTGAAATTCATGTTCTTTGGGTAAGAACTTTCGATGTCCCATATAATATAACAAATCTTTCTAGAGTGTTTTAAATATTCAGAATGAGTCTCCTCTTCACAAATTGGACATGCCTTGTACCATTTTACACAACATCTAGAAAGATTACCTAAGGCTGGAAAATCATTAATGGTCCACAACAACATTGCTTTAAGATTGAAATTTTATTTCATATAAGAATCGTAAGCATTAATCCCCTCAAACCACAATGTGCTCAAATCATCAATTAAAGGAGTTAGGTATACATCAATATCATTTCCAGGTTGTTTAGGACAAGGTATCAACAAGGTCAACATGATAAACTTCCTTTTCATACACAACCATGGCAGTAAATTATAGACTACTAGCATTACAGGGCAACAACATTATTTACTACTAAGGGAAGTGTGTGGATTAATTCAGTCAGCAAAAAGACCCAAATGAATATTTCTCGATTCATTGCCAAATTCAAGTCATTTCACATCCACTATTTTCCAAGATGGGGAGTCAGTTGGATGTCTCAGCTTACCATCCTTTACTCTATCTTTGACATGCCAAATTAAATTTTTAGCGTGATCATCATTTCGGTACAACCGAACCAAACGAGGTATCAGTGATAGATACCATAAAACCTTTGTGAAGACACATTTTCTAATTGCATCTGAATTTTTTTTCTTTTTCCATCTAGACTCGCCACATGTCGGAAATGCAATTGCATCAACAAATATTTTTTGATATAAGATGCAATCGTTAGGACAAATATGTATTTTTTCATGTTACATGCCTAACAAACGCAATGTCTTCTTTGCCTCATAAAATGAAGACGACATTTCATTACCTTCTGGTAATAAATTTCCTAAGAATGATTACAACTCTGTCATTCCCTTATCACTCCACTCATAATTTGCTTTTAAGTTATACAACCTAACCAGTGCTAATATTTTGATTAACCTTGTACAATTTGGGAAATGGGTTTCTTAGCATCTTCTAAGATGGACTGAAATTTAACTAGATCCATATGTGATTCATATTGTGCATCATCAATCATTTCTGCAATATCATAAACTTCATAATCCACATCAAAATACATATTATTCTTAGATGGTCCCTCATTAGTGACTTTCATTCTTTCTCCGTGTAAAAACCACACTTGATAACTTTTGTCTATTCCGTTCCTAAATAAGTGGTCTTTTATTTTAACAATTGTCATCCAGACAACATTACCACACTTAACACAAGGACAAGAAATACTATTAGGAGATTAAGTATTCCTTGCACAAAATTGCAAGAAAAACTCAACTCCATTCCTATATTTCATTGATAACCTATCCGCTAACATCCAATCTCTATCCATTGTCAAACTTTATAACAAAAAAAAAAAAAAACCAAACAAACAAACAAAGCAACAAACATTACCAATTAGGTTCGTGAATTACATAATTAACAAGTAAATAAGGAAACAATATGTCCAAAAAAATTTGGGCAACATTTTCCCTATTTCTATCACATTTTCCAAATTTAAAATGTACATGTATACAACACATAATATATACAAAAGTACTCAAAAAATCAATCAAACATGCATAATTCTCATATTAAAAATTCTATAAAAAAAATTGGGCAGCATTTTCCCTATTTCTATCACATTTCCCAAATTTAAATGAACTTATATTCATCACATAAACACAACAAACCAATTAATCAATCAAACATGCATAATTTCAGCCTTATATCATCGCAGCAAAGTCCCAGAACATATATTCACTAATTTATAACTCCTACATTCCACTAAGTTCAATATCTTAACTATATATTAATGTCAAAAATATTACCTCCAATATAAAATCCTCTAAAGTTTGATCTCACCAACAAAGTCGTCAACAAAAAACCTATTCAAATATACCAATAAACAACAAAAAAGAAAAGAAAAAGTTAACAAAATATAATATACTAAAACTATTATAACTAGATAAACAATAAAGTAAAACTTAATGGAAAGGCATAATTTATTATATATACCCATTTAAATACTTAAATCCGAAATTAAATAATGTAAAAAAAACATAAAAAAATATACTATAAATATTCTAATTAAATAAATAATAAAATGGAACTTAAAGAAAACAAATATTTTAATATATATATATATATGGAAGATTTCTTAATGATTACTACCCATAGATAATTATTAACAATTATGATGATGTGACAATATAATGACTTGTTATAACAAGTCACCAGCAAGTAAATATTTTTTTTCTACATTGATTTCGAATTTAGTTAATTTTTTTTGTCATAATTAATATTGTTTCCAACCAATGAGAGACACTAGCTATATTCATAAATTAACATGTATTTGAAAAATAAAAAGTTTACAATACGATATTTTCATAATAAATACACTTTTTTCATCACGTAACACTTCTAAAAATTTGAAAAAATTAAAATTTATTTTTAGAAATATTAATTAACAACTATAAATATGGATCATTGATCTTAATCTAATGGTTAATATTAAAGTAATCATCCATGGGTAGTAACCATTAAAAGTGCACCCATATATATATACATATTTAAACAATTAAAACCAAAATTAATTTTTTTAAAAAAAAGTTTTAAAGAAAAATTTACTAAAAATATTCAAACTAAATAACTAATAAAGTGGAACTTATAGACAATATATACATTAATATATATACACATTTACATAATTAAACCCGAAATTAAATTTAATACAAAATTAGAAAAAGTTAACAAAAAAATAAAAAAATTCTAATAAAAAAATTATAAAAAATAAAATATTAAAATGCAAAGTTTAAACCTAAAACAATTGCATAATCGTCAATATAAAACTATCCAAAAATAAAAAAATTCGAAATATAGCTATTTCATAAAATAAAAAATCACAAAAATTAAATTTAATTCATAAAAATTAATAAAATTGCACTTACTTGTGGTAATTTAGTAATGTGGGTTCTTGAAGTAGAAAACCAAAAAAAAACTAAGAAAGTTTATGGGTTTTCAAGCAATAGTCTTCAAGAATTAAAAAACTACACAAAAAATTCAAAAAAAAATTGTATATAAGGTTCATAAGCATGTTATATTCATAAATTTAACTTTAAAATTAAAAAAAATGAAGGAAAACTCACCTTGAAAATGGAAATCGCCGGAGCCGTCGTTGGTTGTTGGGAGAAAACCTAAGTTTTCAAATTTGGGAGAATGAGGGGCTCAGGGACGATTGTTGGGAGTTAATGCTCGGCAGACCGTTTGCGTCAGTGCAAAACTGACGGTAACGACGTGTTTGCGTCAGTGCCCAACTTACATAAACACGTCGTTGCCATCATTTTTGCACTGACACAAATGGTGACGTCGTCGGCATCAGTACACCACTGATGCAAACTTCACCAATTAACAATGTTAATGTTACGACTAATGCAAATACCCTTGCATTTGTGGCAGTGCTCAACTGCCACAAATGTTGATTTTCAGTCAACGACGTCAATTAACTGTGTCGACTGACGCGTTTGACTGAACAAAAGGGGTATTTTGGTGTAGTGATTGTTTCCAATGAGGAGAATCTCATCCACGTAAAGAACTAGGAAAACAACTGTTTTTCCTTTGATGTATTTGTACACACATGCTTCGTCGACATTCTGTTCGAAGCCTTATATTTTAATTGTTCGAAGATCTAGATGCTTTGTTTTAATCCATAAATGGATTTCAACAAGTTACACACCTTTTGATCTTCCCCATTCTTTATGAACCCTTCTGGTTGTACCATATAGATACTTTCATCAAGATAGCAATTCAGAAAAGCTGTCTTGATGTCCATTTTCCATATGTCATAGTGGTGGCAGCTATGGTTTGGAGGATGCGAATGGATTTTTCATAATCAACACCTTCTCTCTGAGTGTAGCCTTTGGCTACTAGCCTTGCTTTGAAAGTCTCCACTTTCCCATCTACACCTCTTTTCTTCTTGTATATCCATTTGCACTCAATGGGCTTGACATCTTCAGGTGGATCTACAAGTTATCAAATAGAATTGGAATACATAGATTCCATTTCTTGGTTCATGGATTCTTTTCATTTCTCCTTTTTCAGGATCATCGATTGCCTCTTTGAAGGTTAATGGATCATCCTTGTCAGTATCATAAATAAGGACATGTGACTCATTATCGTAGCAAATAGGTTTTCTCACAATCCTCCCACTATGATGTTGCACTGGGGTTTCTTTTCCAAGCATAGTGGTTTCCTCGATTTGTCATTTATCATTTAATGATGAAGATGAAGGTGATGGAATCTTATCAGCTAAGAGTTCCTCTAAAACTACCTTCCTCAGAGGTTTATAATTATTCATATAGTCATGTTCAAGGAAGGTCTCATTTGTTGAAACAAATACATTTTCGTCCTTGGGACTATAGAAGTAATTGTTGGAAAAAGCTTATACAGGATCTTTATTTATTTTCATGTATATCTAATATTAAACAAATTAATACGAGATAGCCTAAAACATGTTTCTAAAATTGAATTCAAAGAGAAACAAATAATATAATACTTACAGTAAACGCAGCGGAATTAATAGTCCTTCCTTCAGTTTCTCTAACTCTTGTATCCTTTCTGTCGCAAAGTATTATCAAGAAACTAAACCGATCTTCTATTTTCTTCACGATCTTCCAATGTATCCTTAGAACCACCTAGACTAGTGTGGGCAATTCTCAACACATGAGATAGATATAGAGAGAAGAAAAGAAAATAACAAAGAGGTTTAGAAAATGACTTGTGTTTAGAAAGAATATAAAACTATCAGAAAATCTGACTTGAGACTTATCTGTCGTCTCTGAAATCTTCTCTCTAAGAACTCCTTTTATAGACTCAATTAGGCCATTTAATTTAATTAAAAAATAAATAAAATAACAGCCATTTTGAAGCCCTAGGTCGAAATTATCATGGGCTATAGGCCCGTGAAATTTCCCATTTGATTATAAGCCCATTGGACTTAAAATCAAGGCCTGTATTATTTTCTATTGATTTAATTAATTAAATAATTATTTAAATCCTTTATCAAATTAATTATTTATAATTTGAACCTTGATTTAAATTTATTTATTAATTTAGATACCAATTTATCTTAATTAATAAATCTGCCATAATTTCTCTTTTCTTCTCAAAATTACACAACTCTGTGAAATTATCTAAAATTGACCTAGTCAACTTTGATAATTCTAATTGATGATTAAATCAATTAATTGAGACTATCTAGATGATTTTATCCAAGGTACAATGGGGACCATGGGGCTATGAAATCAAGCTCCAATAAGTTATCATAAATCTAACAAATAAATTTACTAACTTATTAATTCCTCGTGACTCCACTATAGACTTGGAATTGCACTCTTGAATTCATAGAATGCTCTATAACAAATATAGATACGCTATTAATTATCCATTGTTACAACCATAATTGTCACTCAATCCTCTATAGACGGTCTACAATGAGATAGGACTAAAATACTGTTTTACTCCTCATTGTATTTTATCCTTAAAACACTTAGTTCCTTGTAAATGATATTTCAGTAAACTAATTTAATTACTGAAATGAGATCTCTATCATTTATCACCTTGAACCAAACTAAAAGGAAACCATCGTTTCACTTCTTCATCAGAAGCTATAGATGTTCATATCTATGATTAACACTCCCAGTCAATTATACTACCGAGTTCCCAAGATGTAAGTATGGGCTAGTCCGTAGGGTAAGCTGGTAACGAACAAGTCAAAAAACTCAAATAATACAATCAGTTAGAATACTAACCACTCAGAATTGAGATTGAATTGACCTATGGTCAACTATATGATATGACTAGAATAGATAATAACGGTATGTTTACTTATCTTATCAATTGTCAATATCGGTCCTGTCCGATGTAACAAATACATCCGATCTTATCTACTTTTCTAATGTTCTGGAAAGAACATAACACTGTAATGTGTAAGTAGATCATATCGTAGATTGGCAAGTCAGTGTAAATCCGGTGCACTGACTAATCTTAGGACTAACTTATTTTTGAACATATAATCATATTTATATTCCACTGTGATTACGTCACTATAAATAAGATTAGCTATATGCTCGGGATTTAATAGAAGTTTATATTAAACAAATAATCATGAAAATAAAACATGTGAGCAAAGTGATTGACCAAGTCAAAAAATGATTTCTATTCTTTTATTGATAATAAAATGAGATTACAAAGAATTTGAGTTTTAATTAGGGCATAAAACCCCAACAGTAATCGCCTCTTGTATTTGGAGCGTAGCCCACAAAAATGCACACTTCAGACCTTGAATCAAGTTTCCCTGATTTAGGTCTAAGAACATGAGCAGGACAACCCCAAATGCGGAAATGATGCAAACTAGGTTTGTTTCCATTCCACAATTCCAGTGGCGTTTTGCTTATGGTCTTAGATGGGACTACATTCAAAATGTAAGTCGTCGCTTATGGTCTTATGTGGATGTATTTGCAGCATAAGGCTCGAGGCGATCCTTGTGAGCGATTTAGCGATATAGTCACGGTGGGGATTTATACTCGGCTCGGGAGAGCCTGGGGGTATTTCTGGGAATTTGGGAAATATATTGGAGATTATTAGGCTTTGGGGAAAATAATTGGTGATTAATTAGATGACAAGATTTAAGTGGTAAATGTTAGGGACGCTCGAGGAATTAGCGGGAATTGGGAGTAAATGACCAAAATGCCCTTAGAGTGATTAAAAGGCTTGGATTTAAATGGGAGGGTAAAAGAGTCTTTTGCCTATTAGGTGATACACTTGTTATATCTCATATTTTTAGAGTATAAGGGAAAGTGATAGAAACTAAAGGAAAGGAAAGAAGGGAAAACATAACACTCCATCCCTCTCCCACACGATTTGTTACTTCTCTCTCCCTCTCATGTGAATTTGAAGCTGAGAACTCAAGGAGGTCTAGGCTGGGTCTTGGGACTTTGAACCTTGGAAGTGGCTGAGAAGCTTAACTATAATTAGCTACTAATTAAGGTAAGGTTTACAGGTTTTATCTAAATTTTTCTAGGTTTGCTGAGGTTGAATTCTGATTTTGGATTTTGGATGGAAATTAAGGACATGAGCTTGGGGAGTTGAGGAACTAAAGGCTGGAAGGGCATAGAAGGTCACCTAGGGTCGAATTCTCTCAGCTGAGGTAACAATTTCTAGTCTTGAGCATTTGAGTTTCTGGGTTTTCTGATGAAGTTCTCAGCTTCAAGCTCAATTATGTTTTCTGTGTTTGATGATGCTTGTGGACAAGTTTTGATGTTTTTAGGTCATGTTGTATGAGATGTAGTGGATGGTAGGATCAATTTGGAGTTTAGTTGAGGTTTGGAGTGGGTTTATAGAGCTTTGGCTCGGGGAAGTTCGAAGGAAAAAACCCAGAAGTTTGCATGTGCTGGTTGTAGCACTGTAGCGCTAGGATAGGGGAGCTACAACACTATGCTTGGTTTCTAGGGGGGGGGGGGGGGGGGGGGGGGCTGGCTCTCTGACTGTAGCGCTGTAGCGCTACCCTGCCTCCAGAAATGGGTTTTGGGTATTTTTCTTAGGGTTTTTGCTTGGGGGCTCGGGGGTCGATTCCACCACCCCGTTTGGTGGAATTGGGCTTCCCGAGGGCTTGGGATTGGTTCTGAAGTTGGGTTACGGAATTGAATGTTAATGACGGTTCTATTTTATGGTTGTGACTAGGTGTACGCTAGGGCTCGGGCGGGATTGTGCTCGAGGGTAATCTCAATTAGCCTAAGCGCTCGGAATCAAAGGTAAGAAAACTGACTGCACCTGGTTATGTGGTTATATTGGGACTAAGAGTTCCCTATACTTGTATGTGATGTTATATGATGGTATTATGTCATGGGGACATGAGATAAATGACCTAAGAGTGCCAGAATTAATATTTGCGCACAGGACCCGGCTTAGCCACTGGTAGCTGATGTTTAGTATATAATCACTGAGCTTGGCCTAAGCGAGCTGGGGTCAGTGGGACAATCAGAGGGTGCGGCCTAAGGGCGTCGACCCTGGATATTGTGTGATATTTTTATTGTTATTAATCTGATGGTTATGGCATGTTTATTATCTGGATGATTGATTATTGGTTTGTAGATTGATATCATTGATTATGTGAGTAATGTGACCTGCTGAGTATCTGATTGATGATTTGTGAATTATCTGACTGTTGATTGTCGTTTGTGCTCTGCATTATGGTTTTCTTGCTGGGACTTGGCTCACAGGTGCTACGTAGTGTAGGTAAAGGCAAGGGCAAGGTAGAATAGTCCTGAGTTGGAGAGCTCTAGGGCAGAATATACATAGTCAGCTGATCGGCCGCCACGGTTGAGGAATGGTACAGGGACATGAGAACCTAAAGTTCCTATTTTGCCATTAGAGTGGCTTGTGGTTGTACATAAACTTTGAAATTTTGTAAACTGTCCTTTTAAAACCTATTTTGGGATCCCATGTATTAAATGTTTATTTTAATGAGAAATTTCCTGTTTATGACCAAAATTTGTTAACCCTAACCTAATTACGACTTTAGGGTCACGTTTTCAACTATACAACTTGATTAGCAATTTTTGTACTTTTATAATTACACAGTGTAGCGGCCTTGGTTATCCAGGGTGTTACAGACCATGTCTAAGTTCTATTTCTTCTTTCAGAAATACCATTTTGTTATGGCGTTCCTGGTGTTGTGATTTGGGATAGAATACCATGTTCCAGCAAGAAATCTTTGAATTCTAAATCCAAATATTCTCCACCTCGATCAGATCGAAGTGTTTTAAGAGTCTTACCTAATTTTTCTCAGCCTCAGCTTTAAATTCTTGAAACTTACTAAAGATTTCAAATTTCCTAAGCATTAAGTATGACCATATCTTGAGTAATTGTCAATAAAAGTGATGAAGTACTCATACGCACCTCTTGCTTGTACATTTATTGGACCACATACATTGCTGTGTACAAACTCCAATGGTTCTTTAGCTCTATTGCCTTTTGCTGAGAAACGATGTTTGGTCATTTTGCCTTCTAGACAAGATTCAAAAACCAGAAGAGTTCCAACTCTTAGCTCTCTCAAAGGTCCATCTTTTGTTAACCGGTTTATCCTGTCTAGACCTATGCGACCAAGTCTAAGATGCCAAAGATATGTGTCATCCTCCTTTGAAACTTTTTTGTCTTTTGTTTCCTTGCAGTTTTATTACTTTGAATAATTATGAGTTATTAAGCGTTTGCTCATTTTTCATGGAAGTGTTTTTAAAGTCAGAATATTCAATTCCATGTCTAAAGAAAAATTAAGAATAATAAAATTATAAATAAAATATTCTAAAGTTAATACATGCAATAAAATTCAAAATACTAAAAGAAACAAACCAAGACATTTTTCAAACAACAATAAAGTTTTATTTTAATAATAACTAAAGAATTTTAAAATAAAAGGACTTTCTTTAACACTTTCTTGAACTAGACGCTTTCTTTCTCTTTGACTTCATGAACATCATCAGTAGCCTTCTTTGAATTGTAAGATTCAATTATCTGCATAGAAGAATAAACATTGTTAGTGGACACTGAGTGTAAAATTCAGGATGACATATATTTTTCCACTTAGTTATAAGAATGAATAAATCATATTCACCTTTCTATTTCAGCTCCGAGAGATACTTTTTACACTTTCTCTTCCAGTGACCTTCAACTCCACAATGGAACATTTTTCTTTTGGTTATTTCTTCTTGGAGTTATTGTCATTCTTGTTCTCCTTGGCTTTTGATGCCTTCTTGCTTTTCTTGGACTTCTTGCCCTTTCCTTTGTCCTTATCATTGCTCTTCTTCCTCTTCTTGGATTTATCCTCAGAGTTTGGAGGTTTCTCCTCTACCACATTTGCCTCAGTCTCTTTTGTAATGGATTTGTTAAGAGACTCAAATGTTTGCAGTTCATTCAACCGCTGGGTCATGTTGAATTCCAACTTATTCATAATATAATTGGTGGTCAATGCAGAAAAGGAAGGAGCGAGCAATTCAAGTATGATGCTTACTTGTGTACGATCATCAATGATGGCTCCATGTAGTTCTGCTTCATGCATCACATTAATCATGCTCAAAACATGTTCACGTATAGAAACACCTTTCTTCATCTTAGTAGTCATGTAGGTTCTAGTAGCCTCATGTCTACTTTGGTGAGATTGTTGTCCAAACATGGCCTGTAGAGAATCCATTATCTCTAACGCAATTTCCATGGGTTCATGCTTTATTCTCAAAACATCATTCATGCTCACAAGCATACTTTGCCTTGTTGTTGGATTGAATCTAAGCATCATACTTGTCTCGAACATTCTTCAGGGCATGGGGAGCGGCCTCTTCAGGACATTCCCCAGTTAGGACAAATTTATGATTCTCACATATTAACATAAGATTCAAGTTTGATTTCCATCTTATAAAATTTTCACCATTGATTTTTTCAAGTGAAAGTAATGTAGTTATAGGATTACCGCCGTTCGACATTACTGAAAGAAATAAAATACAATATTATTACTATTTGAAAAAAGATCAATTATTCAGAAAGTAAATATCATGCATGAATGCAACAATTAAAATACATAAATAAACATTTACTTTTCCACGATAAAACTACCCAACAAATAAAGTGTCGCCTTAGGGTCGGTCAAGTTAAATTCAGATAGCTTATAAGACAATCTTATCTTTATAATTTGAAACTCAAAATAACTCTTTATTTTCTCTTTTAAAAATAAAGTATTATTGGTTTGGTGAAGATGAAATTATCCACTGCAAAAGCTTAATTGCATCTCTGTAAGTGTAACCCATTATTTTAGAATTAATGACTTAACTTAGAGAGTGTCGTCTTAGGGTCGGTCAAGCCTAAAATACATTACTCCTTCTTATCTTCATAAGAAGTCAACCTTGGTATTAATATGTCTAGAAACCTACCTTAGGGGGATGGAAACAAAGCCGCCTCGAGGCCCTATTCATATCTCACGGTGTTGTACCAATAATGGAGACCTTAGGTGACATTGAGATGTTCACCTTCTCCCACTTACTATTTTAGAAATAATTTGTTTTATTAAACTAATCAATTAATTCCAAATTAATTAATAGTTTATTAATAACTGTTGACGCGGTTCTTCGGAAACAGATAATTAATAGAATGAGGAGTGGGATTAGTGCTAAATAATGAACCGTAATATATGAATGATCTCAAAGTAAAATGATAACACGAATGCTTTTTTAGGTGGTTCAAAGGTTAAAATCCTTCTAGTCCACCAGCCAATATTATTGATATCTCTTTGATATTCTTTACAGGGTATTTCCTTACAAATTTGAATCTAACCCCTTGCAACTCCCAGGGTCTCCATATTTATAGGGAGAGGGCACCTGGGGGTTGGCAAGGGAGGTCATCCCGTGACCATCTTACCCATCATGTCACTTCTGTGACATTCATGATTAATTCCTAAAACCTGACAATGAAGTGTGGTCTAATCAATAAGGGGGATAATGGGCCGCACGGCCCAACCCAGTCGTGGGTGCCTGAACACGCACTTTTATGCTGCGTGTCCGAGAATTCAGGGATGGATCAGACACGTGATGTCTGATATATGCACGTTTACATTGCGTGGTTGACTTTATAAGGGGTCAGAGGTGCCAACTCAAGCTCGTATCTCGAGCTTGATGTAGTCTTAGCTCGTGGTGTCCATACTTCTGACTCGACTCCTTAGTAATCCCATTAAGACTTAGGTTACCTCGAGCTAAAGAGGTAGGACCTTGTAACAGCAGCTTCGGGTACATGACATCTACGTGGCTGATATAATTATGCCCTTTCTCAGCTCGCTAATAGCCCGTGGATATTTAGGGCGTACAATAACCTATGAATGTAATTAATTAAAAAATTTATTTGATTATAAAAGAGCCTGTTTCTACAATTAATGTGATCTAGATAATTACCCATTACATTTATCTAACTTTACTAAAACCTTTTTAAATAAAGTTGGTTATCTTAAAGGCCTATAAAAACTTTTGTCTTTATTATGGTGTGAGTTACCAAGTTTTAACTAATTTAATACTTAGTAGTTTACATGAAATTTATTTCTCCAAAACAATTAACATAAACAATTTGGACAATCCTAAATAATCATGTTTCTAAAAGATGCATGATTAATGAAAACTGTGTGGGATTTCATGAATGGCGTGTAATTGACTAATGCATGATCATGTTATCAATCAAACTCGAATTAATATTTATTTAAATAAATACAATAAATACATAAATAAACATAAATGATGAACCGAGTACTATTGGGTATTTCCTAATTTACAACCTTTGAAAAAATAGAAATAAAATTTCAAAATAGCCTATGACTTGTTTTCAAGACTCCAAGAATGTTTCTCATCTCTTTTAGGCTTTCTTGCAAATCTTTAGGAATTTGTTAGGCCCAACTAATTAATTAGAAACTAACTTTCTAATTAATTTATTTAATTAAAACTAACTTTTAATTAAATAACTATTTATGTCATCTTTTTAATTTAGTTGAATTTAAATAATTAAAGAATCAAATTCAAACAATTATTTAGACTTCAGATAAAATATTAACCAACTAAAAAATATTTTATTTTTCTAATAAAAATAAAATAAGATAATTAAACTTTTAAATTCAAATAATTTAAAAATTAATTAAATAAAATATTAATTGCACAAAATTAGGATCTAGCTTTGGCCACCATGATTAGTGTCGTAGACCATTAGGGTCGGCGACACATGGAGCCTCAAGGGCTCGGGTTGGTGGCTACCACATGAATTGACCAAGGCACATGGGTGCGCAGGGGTGCAGAGCACCAGCAGTGCAGGGGCGCGACATCAGCAACAGATGGGTGAAGGGGCGTGGCATGTGCACGGGCGTAGGGGCGTGGGCTGGGCGAAGCGCACGGTTGGTTAGGGAGGGCTTGGGCCGCTAGCTTGGCTAGTGGCTCGGGTCCTCCTTTTCTCTTGTGTGAATATTTTTAAAATTATATATTTAAAAAAAATTACAAAAAAATTCTATGCCCTTTATGGCTTACACAAGATCTAGAAATTCAAATTCCTAACCCAATAACACCATATAATTAATGATTCATCATTCAACCATACATTCAAAAAACATATCCATCCGATCAATACACATATCAACATACATATAACAAATGCAAAAAACCCACACAACATTAATATATATATATATATGTAGACTACTCTGGTACCAATTGTTGGTATTAAAAGAGCAACTTAGAGATACATAGTGGGGAATGGACCCTTTTTAATAAATATTAATATCAGCTAAGATCATACACACACACACACACATATATATATATTAAATCACATACAATCAGATTAGAGATTATCTTCTGTAGCCTATCAAGTGTCCTCGAATCTTTTTGTATAAAATAAATGTTCTTCCTAACCATTTCCTGAAAGGTCGCACCTTGATATTTCAGACCAATCCTCAAACACACAAGGACATGTGTGGGCACGTAGGATTCAAAATATTGATTTATTACTCTCTAGATGTATTCAACACATGAGATCTAGAGAGGTTTGATAGAGAGAAGAGGAATTGAATAGTTTTCAAGTTTAGGAGAACTATTGCATCTATTTCAGAGGGATAGTCCGACAGTCTATGAAAAACAATGACCTCCTTAAAAGTAACGTTCCTTTTTAGGTTTATAATGATAATTAACTAATTTAATTAATCGTTATTTTATTAAAATAAAAATGATCAGTTATAACCTATTTCATTATTTAATTTAAAATCATATTAAAAAAAACAATAATTAAATAAACAAAGTATTTGAAATTCAAAATTCAAATCTTAGGGATAGGAAATATCCCTATGTGGTGCAACATTAGGGTTTTTCCTAATTTTCTCATTTGTTTATTTAATTAATATTTAAGACAATATATTTATCCCAAAATAAATATTAGTTAGTTCCAAATTAACTTTATCTTAAAATATCAATTTTACATAAATAAATAAATAAATATCTTATTCTAATTAGGATAATTATTAATCTTTCTTTATATATTAATCCAAACAAGATTAATATTTATTTTAACCTGTAGTTTTCCAAAATAAAACTATATAGTTAAATAATTAATTAATTCATAATTATTCAATTACCCGTAACTATCACACAATTATTTCGTTGCCTTGGAAAATTAATTCCTTTGCAATTAAGTCATTCTCTCTAAAAATCTTTCTTTTGACATCCTTACCATTGAGAGTGTAGGACAAAGGTGACCTGGGGACCATTGACCTATAATACGAAGCTCCAATAAACCAGATTATTAATCAAACTCTTTAATCCAATAATCTTATTTATTAGTTCCATGATTACTCCACTATAAATATGGAATTGCACTCTAAGTATTTATAGAATTATATTTACAAAGTTTTCTCTTCTATTCCATTGCGTTGACCCTTGTTTTGGTCAACGACACGGAGTCAAATATACGACAGGAAAATAGTACGATGCTTGAGAAAACAATCTAATGGAAAGTAAATAACACAAAGAATTATCGTGGTTCGGCCCCAGTGATTGGTAATGACCTACATCCACTTGATACTATTATTAATGTTGAGCTTCAAAGGTGTGATCAATGAACTAGGGTTCCTGAGTTTCACAGACCTTAGAAGGAGAAACAATACAGACGATGGATAATAGCAATACAATTCGGAAAAAGATCAAAAGATCCCCCCTTGAGCTATTTCTTGTATATTTATAGGCTCAAGGAGGGTTACATGAGTCAATTAATCGTATATTTCCTTAATAAATGGATATTTAGGTTATAATGAAGAGGTATTCTCGGATATCATTACAACTATATAAGTTTATACATAAATAAACGGAGTTTACGACCAGGCTGGTCGTATATAAAACTTGAACTCCACATACGGAAGTATCTCTGGTCGATAGGCGAGCAACATCCCTGCCACGTGTCGGCCATGTGTCGAAAATTCTTGCCACGTCATCCACAGCTGTTTTTTGGATAAACATTTGCCCCCAAGTTTATTTATTGCGACCAACAATAAGTAAACTTAGGAAACTAACCTTTCGTATGGCCCACGAAATCTGTCAGAGTCCCTCGTGCGCCCTCAAAAAAGGTGACCTAATCACGTCCAATCACGCCTTTTTGGTTTCCAAGTAATCCTTCTGACGGCTATTACACTCCCCCATGCCTTGAAAAAGGTAACTCATGATTACCCCTTTTTATCATATCTCACCCATTATAAATAATCCCCAAATTTACTTTTTCACTTTTTACTCGCCATTTTCTTGCCAAGAACCCTCAAGAACTTCATCTTAGAGCTCAGAAACTTCGATGATCCTCCGTCACTTTGTTCTGAAGATCCTCTGTTCGCACATCCAAAGTTACTTCTTTTCAGAACCTCCGACCTTCATCTAGGTAAATTTCTTCAACTTTCAAGCTCTTTGACATGCCATGCATACTGCTATACGCCTGTTTTGAGTTCTGAAATTTTTCGTGTTCTTGGGTAGAAATGCATGAGGATTGTGTGTATACTGATTGATGCCTGATAGGGTAGTGTAGTTTTGCTATGTAGGAGTTAGGAGCCAGTTTGATAGTCAAGATCGTAAGTTTAGGGCGTAAAATAGAAGTAAAAAATTGATTTTTAGGCAAGTTGAAAAACTGGGTTTTTCCCGCCCCTTCGGAGTCGAAAAAGCTTTTTTTTCCAAAAAACTTTTTATTTTTGCTTTTCGATCTGTTTTTCAAACTGCTCGCATAGAACTTAATGTTTCTGTTAGAATGCTGCTGGTTGTAGACGTGAGCAGCGTTATTCCAACTTTCAACATAAGCTCTCAAGCTGTGCGTCTTGTCTCCTCCTTTCTCTGTTCGCAACTTATATGCAAGATCCGTGGGGAGGAGAAAGACCTATCGACGATGACCTATTGGCTCAACTGCTCGAGGACGAGGAGCAACCATCGTCACTGATACCTGACATCCCATTTTCTCGTGTCACTCCAAATACTCCTCCTGTCCTTACTCAAAATATGGCTCGTGCTAAAACCAAAGCCCAGAAAAAGAAAACCCCACTCCTTCACATCAGCCTGCTCCTCGGGCTGAAACTCCCTCGACTAGTGGTCGAAGAGAAAATATTCCTGACCCTAACATCCAAAGACACGCTCAACCCCGACATGCCATTCAGCCAGATGTTGAGTGGCATTTAGTACCTGAGAGCAGAGTGACGATCAGGATGATCGTTAACTACATCAGGAAGTATGGTGTCACGGGGGTGACCTTAGTCCGACCCAACCAAGACCAACAGGCGAACCTGCCCGGAGGCGCCTTCAACACCTGGTCGAGGTTCCACATTGAGGTAGGGGCTACCTTGCCTCTTCATTCATTTTTCCAAGGGGTGGCCAACTATTTCAGAGTTTCCCCTTTTCAAATAACTCCAAATAGATATAGAATGCTCGCAACACTCTATATCATGTACAACCACAAAAAATGGCCCGTGCCAACTCCTCACGAGGTTAACTACTTGTTTGACCTCAAGTCGAACCCCAACCAAGAAGGCACGGGGTTTTTTCATTTTTGTCATCAGGAAACTGGGCGCACCTTCCTGACTGACACCACCCATATATCGAATGCGGGGAGGTACTACCAGGAGTACTTCCTCACGACCGACATGATCGCGGACAACCTGGCCTTTGCTCAAGGAGGTAAAACCTTTGTATCACTGGTTGTTACTCTTTATTTAGTGTTCTCCTCCACATTCTCTTAAACTTTTAATGCCTTCCAGGCCCATGGCTGCGACCAGACCCAACTCCAGACATGGAGTTGAGATCAACCTTCTTAGCCAGCATGACTGACGTAGAAAAAAGAGTCAAACATCTGGTTACAGAGGCTAACCTTAGGCTGGTTGGCCTCTTGGCCCCTCATCAGGACATAAGGGAGTCAATAGCAAGGAGTGCCACAGTCGAGGAGGAACCCGAGTAGCAACCACCAGTGTCGCCTCCACAAAGGAGACCAACCTGGGTCACGATCAGGGAACCTGTTGGCACACCTCCATCAGAGAGGCCCTCTATCCCACTGGGGAAGGGGAAAAAGAAGGCCACCGAGTGTGTCGAACACTTGGACGAGTCTTCAGACGAGAATGGTATAGTTATTTTTCTTTTAGATAGCTTGCCAATTCCCTATCACCTATTCGACGGGGAGGACAATTTTAAATATGCTCCAAATTTAGGTCCAGACTTCTTCATGTCAGAGAGTGAGTATAAGACTAGTAGAGTATATAGTATAGCGACCAATAATAATAGCTCAGGTATTTGACTTTGTAATCTTTCTTTATTTCTTTTCCTGATGTAAGATACCTAGTCATTTATGCTATCTCATTGTTCGACATTTTGCTTCTTTTCCAGACATGGACTCCGTGAACGTGTTCGACATTTACAGCACTCCCGAGACTCCCACGGCTCCCCCGAGCAAAATGAAGGCAAGCAAGAGGCATCCTGGGGAAAGCAACAAAGTAGCTCAGGCTAAGAAGCCTCGCAATGCAGGCCCCATGGAGGACGGGCCCTCAGCCAACGCAACTCCACCCTCTCCTCGCAAGCAGCAGACTCCCCCTGCTCCAGCCGGATCGACTCCACCTCCAACGACACCAACCGACCACACTCAGCAGGCTGGTCCTGCTTCGACTGGGGGCGACATAACTAGTCGCGCCTTCAAGTCGGTCAAGGACAGGGTCGCAAAAATTGTAAAGCACGACCGCTGCCGAGAGGCGATGGCCGCAACAAAGGCGATGGACGTCGACCTAATCTTAAACCGCGCCTTGAACGAGTTTACCAGTGTAAGTCATATTTTTCTGCAGAGATTGCCCTTCTACATTTTACAGTTAGTCAAACTTCTGCTCTGACCGTAGGCAATGCTGACCCTTACTGCCGGCCGTCTCCACTCGGGTGCTGTTATCGAGCAAGCCAAATCTTTGGAGCAACGGCACGCTGATGAACTTAAAGCTGCCGCAGAGAAATATGCCGAACAGCTTGCAGTGGTGCTCGAGGAGAAGAATAAATTGGCTGAGGAGTTGAAGCAGAAGCAAAAGTCTCTGGATAAAGCCATCGATCAGAGGGACCAGTTCAAGGAGTCTAACCGCGTCAATTACCGCATGGCTAAACAGCTCGAGGAGGAATTGGCTACGAGTAGACAGGAGAACACAACCTTGGAGGGCCGGATTGAGGAACTTGAGAAAGCCAATGCCAGCAACTTGGAAAGGTATAAGAATGCCACTCTTCGATGCTTTTATGATTTCTGGAAGCACAACCAGTGTGCCAACTTCAATTACCTTCCTGAGAATACAAGAGACGCCTAGCTTGCTCGCTGTGCTACTCGACTGGCAGAGGAAGAAAGGGCGAGGATTCCTGCTTCCCCAGAGATCTCGCTGGCCACTGGGATGGACGGGGCAGACAATGAGGCTGCAGACGTCGTCAATTAGGGCCCTCCTCAAGATCCTCCAGCTCCTCAAGATCCTTCGGCTCCTTAGTCTTTTTCTTTTATTATTTTTATCTTTTTAACTGCATGACCTACGGTTTGTGATGTAAAGACAATATATTTCTTATTGCTGCATGGGCAGCCTTTACTTTTATTTGAACAATTACATCCGAGTAGCGATTACTCGCGGTGTAAAAGGAAACATTTTGATATTATAATATATTTGCATATTATTTTAACATCTGTTCGGATGACCGAACTTAGCATAGCACTTTGGTTTGATTTAACAAAATATCAAAATTTTGAAAAATACTCTAAGTACCCTAGCATGCTTTCACTTATTTTGCTCATGTGTTTTCATACCTTTTAACGATATGCTTTGCTTACTTGTACCTTATATGCCCCCCAAATGATCGAGGAGATTTAGGTCCTTGGTCACTTGCCTTGACCAGAATCTGTTCGAACATTACTGCTCATAGCAATATGATTAGAATTATAATACATCAAAACAACACACGTAATGAGCAAATACTTGTAATAAATACAATAATTGGCAAGAAATGACTGGTTGCGCATAACCCCTTTTATTTCTCGTAATAAATGGACTAAATATGTCTGTACGAGTGATTAATAAGATCTTACACTTATAAACGATTAGCCACATAAAATGACCAACCCTTTTTCAAAACTTGTAAAAAGTAAAATTAATACAAGCCAATTCTTTAAGAAGAATTGTTTATTGGTAATACTTGCGCAGGTGCTCTCCATTCCAATAGCGAGGAACGAGATCTCCGTTTAAGCGTGCAAGTTTATAAGTGCCTGGGTGAAGGACCTTATCGATCTGGTCGTGGGAGTTTAGAAAAACTCTTCGGAGTACAAGATCTCCAACATTGAACTTTCTTTCTCGCACGTTAGAGTTGAAATACCGGGCGACCTTCTACTGGTACGCAGCTACTCGGAGTTGGGCTTGTTCACGCTTCTCATCGATTGAGTCCAGGGATTCCATCAATAGCTGGCTATTAGAGTCTTGGTCGTATGTTAATCTGCGGTGCAAGGGTGGATCCAACTCGACAGGCAACATAGCTTCATACCCGTATGCCAAGGAAAATGGGGTATGACCTGTTGCTGTTCGGTGGGAAGTTCTGTACGACCAGAGCACTTCAGGCAATTGTTTCGGCCACGCTTCCTTAGCTTTTTCAAGTCTTTTCTTCAGGGTATCCTTCAGCGTTTTGTTAACTGCTTCGACCTGCCCATTCGCTTGGGGATGAGCGACTGAAGAAAAGATTTTGATAATACCATGCCATTTGCAGAAGTCCGTGAATAGATCACTGTCAAATTGGGTGTCGTTATCCGAGACTATCTTCCTTGGTAATCCATAGCGACAAATGATGTTTTTGACTACGAAGTCAAGCACTTTCTTGGTCGTTATGGTTGCGAGTGGCTTAGCCTCATCCCATTTGGTGAAGTAATTGACGGCAACCACTGCATACTTTACACCACCTTTCCCTGTAGGCAAAGATCCGATTAGATCTATTCCCCAAACTGTGAAGGGCCATGGACTCTGCATTTGTTTCAAATAGTTGGGGGCTGCTCGTGGGATTTTGGAAAATCTCTGACACTTGTCACATCTCCACACAAACTCCATTGAGTCTTCATTCATGGTTGGCCAGAAATACCCTTGCCTTAGGATCTTTTTTGACAAACTTTGCCCCCAGCGTGGTCCCCGCAAAAACCTTCGTGCACCTCTTTCATCAACTCTTTGGATTTTTCCTTTGTAATACACCTGAGGAGTGGCATTGAGTATCCCCTTCGGTACAGGATTCCATCGACCATAATATACCTAGCAGCTTGCCGCTGAAGAGTCCTGACTTTGTTTCTGTCCGCTGGTAGCACGCCGCTTGACAGATACTCTACATATGGTGCCATCCACGTATCCGCCATCTGGATTACCAGAGTGGTTTTGGCTGCTTGGATGCTTGGTACTGATAGTCGTTCGACTGGCATTATGTTTAGAGTATCAGCATCCTTTGCACTCGCCAATTTTGACAAAGCGTCCGCGTTGGAATTCTGATCGCGAGGTACTTGCTGGAGACTGTATCTGTCGAACTGGGCTAACAGATCCTTTGTTTTGTTCAGATAGGCAACCATCTTTAAGCCTCGCACTTGGTACTCTCCCAAGACCTGAATCACCACCAGCTGAGAATCACTATAGATGTCAAGCACTTTTATGTTCATATCCTTGGCTAACCACAATCTAGCAAGTAGTGCTTCATATTCGGCCTCATTGTTAGAGGCAGTGAAGTCAAATCTGATTGCACAATGAAATTGATGCCCTTCCGGTGTTATCAATATCACTCCCGCTCCTGCGTGGGATTCGTTGGATGAACCGTTTGTGAATAACTTCCACGGGGGTGCTTGTATTTGACACTTAGGCTCGCTGGGCTCTTCAGTCTGATCGCCGCCATCGAGCTCTATGAATTCGGCGATGAAGTCAGCCAAGGCTTGTCCTTTTATCGCTCGCGGTAAGTAAGATATGTCGAACTGCCCAAGTTCAACTGCCAGCTTTAGCAATCAACCTGCAGCTTCTGGCTTTTGCATGTCTTGTCGAAGAGGCTGGTTGGTCAAGACCATAATTGGATGAGCTTGGAAGTAAGGCCGCAGCTTCCTAGAGGCAAAAACTAGGTAGTAGGCTAGCTTCTCGATGGGCAGGTACCGCTGTTCTGCTCCAATAAGCCTTTTGCTCACGTAATAGACAGCCCTCTGCACGCCTTCTTCTTCTCTTACTAGAACAACACTAGCAGCGTAATCCGTGATTGCCAAGTAGATGAACAAAGTTTCTTTATCGACCGGCTTTGACAGGATGGGTGGTTGCGTCATATGTGTTGACGGTGAGAACTCGTCAACTAAGCTGAGTTGGAAAAAATTATCAAGTAAGGATCCTCAATAAAAGAGTTGTAGAAATCTAAGTAATAACTCAAGAACAATGATAGAGTAACAATGGAGAAATCAATCTTTCATTCACTCTCAAGCCTTTGCTACAGTAAATTTCCCAACCCCCCTTCAGGTGGGGTTAGAGTTCATTTTATAGTAGGCTCTAATGGCCCTGGGTACATGGTGGTCCTAGGGACCAAGTGGTACATAAGTACTCTGTCAAGAGAGTGGCTTCAGAGGTTGTGGTCGTACATCCAGTACAGGGGTAGGTGTCAGGAGGATGCCTCCACTACTTGTCCGAACCCATGTCTGATGAGTGGTGACATGCATAGTGGCGCAGGTGGTAGTGGTATCGACTCTGACTCCTGGCAGTAGACGTACGGGCCATCACTCTTATTCCAACACTCCCACTCTCCCACAGGTACAGGTGTCCGTACTCAGTACTAGATCGTACAAGTATGTTCCATTCGACTCGTACTGGAGCCTCTAAGCATTGGGGTCTCAAGGTGTAAGGAATGGGACCCTTGGTGCGTGTAATGGTCGTGGCGTGAGGTGGGGATCTCGGATCCTTGTCATGAGATGCCTGAAGCACCCCGAGGTCACCCACGAGCCTAGGCGATAGGCATGTGGCCTTGACGGATGTCTAAGGGTGCGTGGCGAGACGCCTTCCTTGCGACCCCCTTAGTGGTGTGGCTCCCTTGGTGTATGGCTTCACTCGCATGGCCACTGGGTGGCGTGGCTCCTATTCCTTTGCGAGGCCCCCTTGGAAGGCCTATTGATGACGCGGCTCCCTAGCTGCTCGCGAGGCCCTCCTCCTCTCGCGTGGCCATGTGATGGTGTGGTTTGCTTGGGGTGCGAGGCGAACGTCTGCTGAGGTACGAGGCTACGGTGCCGGGACGCGACACGACGCCGAGGGTGCTCCAGCGAGGCCACACGGGCTTGGACGCGAGGCAGGGCGCGCATCAGGGGCCTTGCTTGAATGCGAGGCGGGGGATCGCTCGGATGCGAGGTGAGGCGCGCATCAGGGGCCTCGCTTGGACGCTAGGCGGGGCGTGCATCTGGGGCCTCGCTCAGACGCGAGGCGGGGGCTCGCTCGGACGCGAGGCGGGGCGCGCATCAGGGGTCTCGCTCGGACGCGAGGCGGGGCACGCATCAGGAGGAGGTGGGGCCTCGCTCGGACGCGAGGACGATGCTGCTGGGGTGTGAGCTTGGGCACGCGGAGCGTCTCGCGGGGCTTGGTTCTGAGCATGCGGGGCCGTTGTGAGAGGGTCGCGTCTCGAGCGTCTCGTGGCTCAAGCACGCGTGTAGGCGTTTAAGGGACCTCACCACACGACTTGGTTCTTTTATGGGTGCAGAATACTGAGCGTCTACACTTGCCCCCCCATTCTAGGAGAGGACCTTTAGGTGCTCTTGTAGACTATTCACCTTGATTCTTATAAATAGGCCTTCATGTATGGCCTAATATTTTCACCTTACTTCTTTGGCTTAGTGGTTTGGAGAACCCTTCCTTTTTCAAGAGGTAAAGGGTTCAATCCCCCACAACCTCACTTTTTCCATAGCTTCTTTTATTTTATTTTTTCAATTCATTTTCATCACTTTTCATTTACATAATTTTTTTTACATATGAGCTAATTTTTTGGAGTATCTATTTGGTGGCTAACACATCTTTCTGGTCCATTCTTGCAGATGCGTATTTTCGACCCTTTGGTGCTTTTCGTCCCTCGACCTCCTATCGACCCCAACTACGCTCCATCTTGACCGCTCGAGGTACATTTCCTCTCTTATTGTTTTTTTTTTATATCGGGTCCAAACTAGCATTACTCGGAATGGGGTACCTTAGCCTGAGCTTGTAGTGAGTTTGACCATATACATGCCCCTCTTTTTTATACCCTGTAGTGGGCCATTTAGGACGCTTGCATCTAGAGATATTAAGCCTATTCCTTTGTATTCTGTAGCCATCCCCTCATTTATACACGAACCCCTTTTCGCTTTCGGGACGAGGTCTCATGGCCAGTGACGGCCCGTTCGACATACCTCCGGGGGCCGAATTTATTGACCTGTCCTCAGACTTCGAGTCCCCTGAGGGCAATCCTCACCAGGACTATGACTCCTTAAGGCAGGCCCACATCCGCCACCTTGAGTACATGGCTGAACTTAGGCGTAAAATTTGGGTAGTGGAGAGCGAAATTGACTCGGTTTTGAGAGGAGACGGAGGACCTTCCCCCCCAGACCTTAGTGACCATGTAGCGAGCCTTAGGATGACCCTTTTTGAATTGCAGTGGGAGTTAGAGTTTATGGAGGGACACCTTCCGCCAGAACCTCCCAACCCATCCTCACCTGATGACAGTCATGGGGCTGCTACCGCCTCTTCTCAGCCCCTAGTCTCAGTTTTTCCTAGCTTAGCGCTTCCGCCATCGCTCCCTCGATGGAAAACTCTTGCTAGGAAGAAAAAATGGAGGGTCAAGTGTTCTGTCTCTTCCTCACACTTTTCTTTTGATTTTGCAGATATGCCGAAGGCACACCGACAGGTATCTATCCAGGAACAGGACGACGCCCCTTTACTGGCGTCCGATCTGGTGTCGCATGTGTCCGCGAAAAAATTGAAGGAAATTGTGAAGCATTATCGTGTTCCCCCGGAATACGCCTTATATGCTCCTCAGGAGGCATGCCGGGCCGACCGCCCTAGGAAGGGTTTTGTGGCTTTGAGCGAACACATTTTGAAGGCGGGTGGCACCATTCCCTTGCACCCGTTTTTCGTAGCGGTTCTCAACTATTTCGACCTGGCGCCTCTTCAGCTGTCACCCAACAGTTGGTTGACCCTAAGTTGCCTTTTTGTTTGGTTCAAGGAACGGGCGAAACGCGCCCCAACGATGGAAGAGGTGCACTTCTTGTACAACCTCATGGGATCCCCCAAGTCCAAGGGCTTCTACTATCTGCAGAAGGCCAATAACGAGCTCCCCTTGATAGAGGGCTCGGTGTCCAATATAGGGTCTTGGAAGCAAGACTTTTTCTTCGTAGAGGGCCCTCTCTCTGTCCGTGAACACTTTTGCGCCACCCCCAGTAAGTACCCTGGTCCTCCTTTTCTTCTTGTTATAACTTACTGTTTTGTACTTATGTTTGCATTGACAATGGCGTGGATCTTGCAGAGCGATTCGCTGTTCCCTCGGTCGTTGGGTCGGAGGCGGACGCCGTGAATGACCTCATTAATGATGACTCCGCAATGAAGAAGGCGGCGTTCTTATTTACCATGGCAAATCTCAACTGCCACCAGCTATCCTCGGTCTCTGACCCCAAGCTCTTGTGGTCGATTCCTGGGTCTAAGAAGACTATGGCTGCGCAGGCTGAGCCTTTCCCAGACGATGGTGAGGCTGAGGAGGAGCCGGAGGAAGCCCCCCTTGAATGTGTGGGATCTCACCAGCGACCCTTGTCCCCCGGGGGATGCCCCCCTTATGACTCCTACGACCAGGACATGGCCTTCCAACCTCATGACCAGCATGTCACACCGGGGTGTTATGCTTCCCTTAGCCCTGAGGGTTGCAACGCCTTCCCTCAGGTTCCTCTCGATGCTAGATCACCGGGGGCTGATTACGCCGACCTTGCGGAGCCCCCCTCTGATCTACCAGAGTCTCAGTTTTTCACCTTCACTGCGCCCCCTCCCGCTTCGGCGAGCGGGCCGTCTGTCCTCATCCAACCAGGTGCCCCCAGTACGGAGGGGGAGCTTGGGTGACTCAGATGGCAACATCTTACGGACAACGATACACTCAAATTTCCTCGAGCCTCCCTGTATCCGACTGGAATGGTCTTGGGAACGTGACTCAGTCGGACCTTGGGGACACCCTAAGGCGCGTCACGGCCTGGGTGAGTTCCTGCACCTTGCGTCGGTCATTATTATGTATAGATGTACATGCGTTTTTCTTTTTGTTACTTATTGTTGATGCCGTTAAATTTCTTGTGCAGGCCTACACCGTATCTCTACGGTATGTTGACTCATCCAGCAACCTCTCCGCATCTACTGCTGAGAGGGGCTGCCTTACAGTCCGGGTCCAGGAGCTCGAGAAAGAGCTTAATGAAACTAAGGCTAAGTTGTCAAAGGTCCGGACCAAATTTTCCGACCTAATACTAAAGAGGAAGGAAGTAAAGGCCAAGACCAAGGGGCTAAAGGACAAGGTTAAATGCTTGGAGCGTGAACTCCAGGAGGCCAAGGCCATTGCGGCTGCGTCGCAGCAGAGAGTTACCCAGTTGGAGGCTGAAGTCGAGGCCCTCAGAGCCGAACTTCAGTCGGCGCAGGAGAGGAATGCTTCCTTGGAGGCAGAGAGGGTTACCACCGAGCGCAGGTCCATAGACCGTGCCCTATACAATGTGTGGAGGCAGGATCCGAATTTCGACTTCTCTTCTTTTGGTGAACATGTCATTGCTCGAGCGGCCATGTGGAGCGCCCACATTAGGAGGCCCTGAAGTAGTTACTTCATAACATTTTCCGGTTATCCCTCCATGGGTGTATGCTTTCTTCCTCTTTTTTTTTTTTTTACTTCGGGCCTTTGTAATATGACTGTCATTATTATTTTTTTAGCGTGACTCTTGTATTGTCTTCGAAACTTTCTTTTTCAATGTAAAAATACATGTGCTGCTGTTTATTTCTTGTTCTACTGCATTTGAGGCCCTTTTGAGCCCGTATGATGGGGTTTGGTTGGTTCCCCTCTTTTATTTACCAGGCTGGAGGTCCTTTGGAGCCCATGTGAAAGGGATCACTGGGACCTCTTTTGGTGCCTCTTGATTACTTTTATAAGGATATTTTGACCCCTTGGGTCCTAGCTATCCTTTTATATATTCTTGCGCACGCTTATTATTTCTTTGCGAGAAGCATCCTTCTCTTCGTTATTCATAGTACTATTTTTGCAAGGGTCTCTTTTAGGACCCTTTTTGGCTAGACGACTTGGTGGCCGCACTAGACTTATTATTGTTGTTACCATCTTTTTTTTTTGAGTAAGTCCCTATGGCCTTCCTTGGTGTTCACAAGGGTAGCTAATCCTTGTGATCCCAGGGGATGCCTTGTAAGGACTTCGTTTAGGGCCCTGGTATAGGGGGTCCCTCTGGGATCCCCCATCAAAGGGTCCTTTTTTAGGGTCACTTCCTCCTGATGGAGGGCCCTTTTTAGGATCCTTCTAGTGCATAAGGTCCTTTTCAGGGTCCTCCTGACATGGGGTCGTTTTTAGGGTCCTCTTGGTAGAGGGTCCCTTTTGGGGCCTCCTTTTTAGGAGGGCAAGGGGTCCTTTTTAGGATCCTCCGTTAGAGGGCCCTTTCTAGGTTCCCCTTGCTAGCCGCATGCTGTTGCCTCCTATCCTGCCCCCCAAGTGTCTGGTGAAATTTATTTCGGCAGACACTTTGGCTGATGCCCACGTAGCGAAGGAAAATAACACATGAAGTTGCAAACAGTTTCACCCATAACATGCAGCTTCATTCATCACATTCATAACAAACAGTTTCATGCAAACAGTTGCAACGATACATATGAGATTTTCACAAAAAATAAAATAAAAAGACTCACACCTACTCAGGAGGTTATCTAAGTAACCTCTTTGATTCCTCTCTATCATACTAAGAAAGCGTGCAACACTTGTCCTTTTATCACCGGACGTGGGCGCCTTACTGGTAGTACTTCCTAAGGTGCTCCGCGTTCCATGCTCGGGGTATGATGGTGTCGTCCATGCGCACCAGCTTATAAGTGTTCGGGGGTATGCACTGAGCACCTGGTAGGGCCCCTCCCAGTTTGCCCCCAGCACTCCTGCTCCTGGGTCTCGCGTGTTAGGGAGTACCTTCCTCAACACCAAGTCGCCGACTCTGAAAGTTCTCTCTCGCACCCTCGAATTGTAGTACCTTGCGGTGCGCTGTTGGTATATTGCCACCCTCATTTGTGCTTTTTATCTCTTCTCTTCAAGCATATCCAAGCTCTCGGCCAGAGCTACGCGGTTGGCCTCGTCTCCATACCCCTGTACCCTGAGGGACTCAACCTGCATCTCAACCGGGAGTATGACCTCGCATCCATAGGCCAAGGAGAATGGGGACTCCCCCGTAGTCGTGCATGGGGTGGTTCTGTAAGCCCACAGCACATTTGGTAGCTCCTCTACCCAGGCTCCCTTCATCTTTTCTAGCTTCACCTTCAAGTTCTTCTTAAGGACCCTGTTTATGGCCTCCACCTGTCCATTGGCCTGTGGGTGTACGACCGCGGAGAAGCTTCTCCTTATGCCCCTTCCCCTACAATACTCCTCGAATGCTCCCCCCTTGAACTGGGTACCGTTGTCAGAAATAATTTTGTAGGGTACTCCATATCTACAAACAATGAATTTGTTGACGAAAGAGGTGATGTGCTTGGCTGTTATCTTCACGAGGGGTTCTACTTCTACCCACTTAGTGAAGTAGGCCACTGCTACCACCGCGTATTTCGCTCCACCCTTGCCTGTAGGGAGAGTGCCGATCAGGTCTATCCCCCAGATAGCGAAGGGCCAGGGGCTGGTCATGATGGTCAGTTCACTTGGGGGTTTCCGAGGGTAGTTAGCGTGCCTCTGGCATTTGTCGCATTTCGTGGCAAAGTCATGCGCATCTTTCTCCATGGAGGGCCAGTAGTATCCTTGTCTCATGGCCTTCATAGCCGTGGAGGGTCCGCTCTCGTGGTTGCCACATTCTCCCTCGTGTATCTCATGCAACACTTTCAATGCCTCCTCCTCTTCTACACACCGCAGGAGTGGCATTGAGAATCCTCTTTTGTAAAGGACCCCATCTACCAGGGTGTATCTAGCAGCCCTGTACACCAACCTCCGGGACTCGTTTTTGTCTGCAGGCAAGGTTCCTTCCTCCAGGCACCTTTTGATCGGCTCAGTCCACGACTCCCTTGGGACACTAATCATATGCACGTCTGCGCCTTCGATGCTGGGTTTGGGTAAGTACTCCATGGGTATCGACTCCAAGATATCACCATCCTTGGTGGACACCAGCTTCGCGAGTGCATCAGCATGGGTATTCCTTTCTCTGGGGATTTGCTCTATGCTATATGCCACTAACCGTCCCAGATAGCCCTTCACCCTCTCCAAGTAGGCTGCCATCTTGGGTCCCCTCGCCTGGTATTCCCCCTTTACTTGGTACACTACCAATTGAGAGTCACTAAAGATACGAAGGCGCGTCACTCTCAGCTCCTGGGCCAAACGCAGGCCAGCCAGGAGCACCTCGTACTCTGCCTCGTTATTGGAGGCCTCAAACCCGAACCGGATCGCGCAATACATTTTGTGTCCCTCGGGCCCGGTCATCATGATGCCTGCTCCGGATCCTCCTTCATTAGACGCCCCATCAACATGCAAACTCCATTCCTCTAAACCCCTCGCTCTTCCTCTATAACAGGCTGCTCCCCTTCTTCATTTCTTCCTCCATTCGGCTGATGGGTGAACTCTACTATAAAGTCCGCCAGCACCTGTCCATTGATGGAAGCTCTTGGGGTATACACAATGTCAAATTGACTCAACTCGATCGACCATTTCATCAGCCTCCCTGAGGTCTCAGGTTTATGCAAGACCTGCCTCAAAGGACTATCCGTCAGGACTTCAATTGTGTGCGCATGGAAGTAAGGCCTCAACTTCCTCGAAGCCACAACTAACGCATAGGCCAATTTTTCGATCTCCGGATATCGGTTCTCCGTGTCCACCAAACGCTTGCTGATATAGTACACGGGTTGTTGCTGCTTCTTCTCCCCTTTAACCAAGGCTGCGCTGATGGCATGCTCAGACACTGCCAAGTATAGGTACAACTTCTCGCCTTTCTCAGGTTTTTCCAACAGGGGTGGCTTCCCCAAGTGCTCCTTCAGCTTGACAAATGCTTCTTCACATTTTTCATCCCAAGCGAACTTTTTGCTCCCTTTGAGGATGTCAAAGAAGGGGAGGCACTTATCGGTGGACCTTGAGATAAATCTATTAAGGGCCGCCACCCTTCTCGTTAGGCACTGCACTTCCTTCTTGTTCTTTGGTGGGCTCATCTCTATTAGTGCCTTTATCTTATCAAGATTGGCCTCGATGCCTCTGGAATTGACCATGAAGCCCAAGAATTTTCCTGAGGGTACACCGAAGGTGCACTTAACGGGATTCAACTTCATCCGGTATTTCCTAAGTGTGTCGAACATCTCACCAAGGTCCTTGTTGAGCTCTGTTGCATCCTTGGTCTTCACTAACATATCATCCACATACACCTCCATATTCCTCCCTATCTGGTTAGCAAACATTTTATTCACCAATCTCTTATAAGTGGCACCTGCGTTCTTCAGCCCGAAAGGCATCACCTTGTAACAGTAGAGCCCTTTGTCTGTAATGAATGACGTGTGCTCTTCATCTGCTGGGTTCATTGGGATCTGGTTGTATCCCGAGTAGGCGTCCATGAAACTCAGTAATTCATGTCCTGCCGTCGCATCTACTAGCTGATCTATCCTTGGAAGTGGGAAGCTGTCCTTAGGGAAAGCTTTATTCAGGTTTGTGAAATCGACGCAGGTTCTCCATTTCCCATTTGGCTTCGGCATGAGTACTGGGTTCGACACCCACACAGGGTAGAAAGACTCACGGATGAACCCGTTGGCCTTCAGCTTGTCAACCTCCTCTTTTAATGTTGCATATCTTTCTGGGTCTAGAGCCCGCCTCTTCTGCCTGACGGGCCTCGCCTCTGGGGAGATATTCAGATGGTGGCACATCACACCGGGGTCTATACCCACCATATCCTCATGACTCCATGCGAATACATCTAGATTATCCTTCAAAAATTTTATCAACTCCTCCTTCACGTCACTTTGCAGGCTTCTTCCTATCTTCAATTTTCTTAACGGTTCCTCCGTCACCGTAACTTCCTCTACTTCCTCCACTGGTTTTGCTCTTGACTCATCCACGACCCGAAGGTCTAGCTCCTGCGGACCCCCTGCGGGCAAACGTAGTGCCTCATGTATCACCATGGCCACTGGTTCCCGCAGCTTCACAGGCGCACGGAGTGAGGTGTTGTAGCACTCCCTTGCCTCTCTCTGTTCTCCTTTCATACTAGCGACCCCTCCTGGAGTTGGGAACTTGACAACCAAGTGATATATTGAAGTTATGGCTTTCAATTCTCTTAGGGATGGTCTCCCCAATACCGCATTGAAAGTTGATGCACAATCTACTACGACAAAGTTAGCCATGACTGTAGTCTGTCGGGGTTGCTCCCCCATGGTGAGTGTCAATTCGATCATTGCTAGGGGTTGCACTGAGTCCCCCGTGAATCCGTATAGGGATGATTGGTAGGGCTTCAGATGACGAATGCCCAGTCCCATCTTTTCCAAGGCAGGGCGATATAGGATGTCCACCGAGCTTCCGTTGTCCACTAGGACTCGATGGACACGCATATTTGCCAACTGAACTGTCAACACCAGCGGATCATTATGGGGGAAGTGTACCCCCCGCACATCCTCCTCAGTGAATGTTATCTAGTCATTTTCCCCCTTGAAAATTTTCGGGGGTCGCTGCTCCAAACTCATGACGCAGGGGGGCGGACTTCGCCGAGCCTCTCTTGCATATCTATCTCGCCTCTTCCGAGAGTCCCCTCCAAATCCTAGACCTCCGAAAATGGTTCGAACCTCCCCCTGTATTTCTGGGGCTCGCTCTTGTGCCTGGGGTGCCGCAGGCTCGTCCTCTGGCTTTGGCCTTTCTCTCCTGACATAACGGCCAGGTGTCCCCGGCGGATGAGCTTCTCAATTTCTTCCTTCAAATGGATACACTCTGCCATGGTGTGACCAATATCCTTGTGGTACTGGCAGTATCTACTGGGGTCCCTTTTGGACCGATCCTTTCTCATTGGTGGGGGCTTTTTGAAGGGAACTCGGTCTTCGTTGGTGAGGTAAATATGCTCCCTGGTATCTGTGAGGTTCGTATAGTAAGTATAAGCCGCTTGCCTATGATCATTCCCTCGTTTGTTTTTCCTCTGCTGGTCATCTCTTGACCCATCGTACGCCCTTTTCTTCTTTGTTACATTCGACTCGTCGTTAGCTGGGGGCTTTGCGTGGGGCTCCTCCTTTCCTGCCTTTAAGTTGGCGTGGCCATCCTCCACACGGATGTACTTATACGCTCTTTCGTAGAAGTCATCTAAGTCGGTGACTTCCCTCTTCAACATGTTGTCCCACATCTTGCTTCCTGGGAGCACTCCGGCTGTAATGGCCATTTTTAACTCTCGGCGAGTTAGGCTCCCCACTTTCGCGGCCTCCATATTGAACCAGTGAATGTAGCTCTTTAGGCTCTCATTCTCCCCTTGCTTCACGTTGGCCAGGCTGGTGCCCGGCATTGTGTAGTCCCTTCACGACATGGTGCTGTTGGAGGAATTCGTCAGAGAATTGCTGCCAGGACCTGATTGACCCCGGCCTTAATCTTTTGAACCATTTGTAGGCGGTTCCCTTCAAAGTGACAGCGAAGCAGTGGCATCTGGCACCGCTTCCAATCCCTCTCAGTTTCATCAGATTGTTAAACGCATCCAGGTGGTACTTTGGATCCGTATTTCCCTTGTAGGGGGTCATGTTGGGCTCCTTAAAGTTGGCAGGGAGCCGGATGGCCTGAATCTCCCTCACAAAGGGTGACTCATGGTCAAACTCTTCCTCAAAGACCTGGCCGCCTGATGCGATGACGATCTTGCTTCGCAGGCTCCTCATCTCCATGTCCAGGTCCTGCCTCCTCTTGCTTAGAGTATCCCTCAAAGCGGACGGGCTAAGATCCGCCTTTCCCTTGCCCTCTCGAGGTGCCATAGGGGGTGTGGTCCCTTTGCCCGCCCTCTTTTTATTGAGCTCCTCCCGTAAATCTGAGGGTGCTCTTTTAGAGGTGACCTCGTCCTCATTGCGAGGGTCAGCGTTGGTGTTGACTGTGTTTTTAGCCAACGACGTGAGAACGTCAATAACGACAAGCCTTCAAGAGAATGTAAATGACAACAGACAGTTTAATCAATGAAAGTAAATAACATAATTGATTTTATAGTGGTTCAGCCCCGATCAGTCGGTAATATCCTAATCCACTTAGAGTTGTGATTATATATCTGTACTCAAGATCAGATGAACTGAGCCAACTGAGTTTCTTCAGTACAGATTGCAAAAATACAAGAATTCTCTCAAATACCAACACTTTCTCTCTCTAGAATACTCAGACCCAAATTTTCTCTCTCTAGAAAGAAGAAGCGGAAGAACCCTCTCTAATCCCATAAGCCCTCTATTTATAGGCTTAGGGTCATACATCTGATATCCCCTAGAATCAGGATATTTTATTATATTTATTACATTTAAATTACAAAAAACATTCAAAATGTAACAAAACCCCCCATTTGTGGGAAGAATGAGAGATTCCCGCGTATCTTGTTGAAGCCGTTTCTGGGAATCTTGACTTAGTCCTCCTCTAGCTAGTTGATCCACCTCCTACTGACCACTCATGCAAGTGCTGGTCGGACATATACTTGTTGGTAGGACAAACATTTGTTGGTCGGACGTGCATGGTGGTAGGACATGCACTTCTTTCCTCTAACATGGCACTCTCCTCTAGCATGCCATGTCTCTCCTCGGACCACACCCTTTCGCTCTCCTAGGATGCACTCTCCTTAGCTCTCCTAGGATGCACTCTCCTTAGCTCTCCTAGGATGCACTCTCCTTAGCTCTCCTAGGATCACATCCTTGGGGTCTCCTCCTCGGACCTCATCCTTGGGGTCTCCTAGGACCACTCTCTTGGGGTCTCCTAGGATCACTCTCTTGGGATCTCCTAGGACCACATCCTTGGGGTCTCCTAGGGCCACTCTCTTGAGTTCTCCTCGAACCAAGGTCCAACCTCACCTTGGCCTTCCATCGGACCAAGGTCCGACCGGGCACTTGGACTGCTCCTCGGATGTACTTGGCTTGGACGTGACACTCTAAAGCAGTCAAAACTCTTCATCAGTCTACCGGGTCACTTTATCAAAACTCTGAGGAGTCAATGTATTTATTGACTATTTAATGTGTCTTTTACGGACCATGTATTGCCATTTGTCACCTCTACTGCCACATCATCAATCTCCATTTTTGGGGATAACAGTTGGTCCTTGGCGCTGGTTTCTGGGCCTGTTTAGGTGGTTCAGGGTGCTCGCGTTGCTTCGCTTGGGGGGTGTTACTGGTAGAGTGTCGGGTTCTCCCATCATCTACTGGTACGGTGGTCTCCACCCCATCCTTGCCTTTCTCCTTCCTCTTAGGCAAGGTCACGCTCGATTTACCCTGCAACAGGCCATTCAGGACCTCTTGCATATTCTCCAAGGTGGTCTCCAACCTTTGGTTCTTATGGTGGAGCTCACATATTTCCTCTTCATAAAACCGAGATTTCGAACTCGAGCTCACGGAATGGACCCGGGGATGCTTATCATGCCTACGGGTAGAGGGGCCCGGGTCCTGTCGGCCGGAGTTCGGTACCTGCGGTGGTTTTGGGAGAGGGAACTCATTAGCATTTCTTGGTGGTGCTCTTGGAGGACTTTCTCCAGGTGGAGCGACCGATGACGAGGCCACTCTATCACCTCCATGAACCTCAGGGTCCTTCGGGGGCTCCACGTCTCTGGGTGAAGGAGCGTCCTTCATGGAGGCCTTCAGCTGGACTCCATTCAGGTGAACCTCTACCTCTCGTGGATCCTTGAGTCGCTTTGAACATCTTGGCATTTCTTCTTGCCGGAAACAATGGTGGAACAGTAGCTTGAAACTAACGTTCCCACAGACAGCGCCAAACTATTGACGGTGAGAACTCGTCAACTAAGTTGAGTTGGAAAAAATTATCAAGTAAGGATCGTCAATAAAAGAGCTGTAGAAATCTAAGTAATAACTCAAGAACAATGACAGAGTAACAATGGAGAAATCAATCTTTCATTCACTCTCAAGCCTTTGCTACAGTAAATTTCCCAAACCCCCTTCAGGTGGGGTTAGAGTTCATTTTATAGTAGGCTCTAATGGCCCTGGGTACATGGTGGTCCTAGGGACCAAGAGGTACATAAGTATTCTGTCAAGAGAGTGGCTTCAGAGGTTGCGGTCGTACATCCAGTACAGGGGAAGGTGTCAGGAGGATGCCTCCACTACTTGTCCGTACCCATGTCTCATGAGTGGTGACAGGCATAGTGGCGCAGGTGGTAGTGGTGTCGACTCTGACTCCTGGCAGTAGACGTACGGGCCATCACTCTTATTCCAACACTCCTACTCTCCCACAGGTACAGGTGTCCGTACTCAGTACTAGATCGTAAAGTATGTTCCATTCGACTCGTACGGGAGCCTCTAAGCATTGGGGTCTCAAGGTGTAAGGAATGGGACCCTTGGTGCGTGTAATGGTCGTGGCGTGAGGTGGGGATCTCGGATCCTTGGCACGAGATGCCTGAAGCACCCCAAGGTCACCCACGAGCCTAGGAAATAGGCATGTGGCCTTGACGGATGTCTAAGGGTGCGTGGCGAGACGCCTTCCTTGCGACCCCCTTGGTGGTGCGGCTCCCTTGGTGCATGGCTTCACTCGCGTGGCCACCGGGTGGCATTGCTCCTATTCCTTCGCGAGGCCCCTTTGGAAGGCCTATTGATGACGTGGCTCCCTAGCTGCTCACGAGGCCCTCCTCCTCTCGTGTGGCCATGTGATGGTGTGGTTCGCTCGGGGCGCGAGGCTGAACGTTTGCTGAGGTGCGAGGCTACGGTGCCGAGGCGCGACGCCGAGGGTGCTCCAGCGAGGCCACGCGGGCTTGGATGCGAGGCGGGGCGCGCATCAGGGGCCTCCCTCGGACACGAGGCGGGGCGTGCATCAGGATCCTCGCTCGGATGCGAGGTGGGGGCTCGCTCGGACGTGAGGCGGGGCGCGCATCAGGGGCCTCGCTCGGACGCGAGGCAGGGCGCGCATCAGGGGCCTCACTCGGACGTGAGGCAGGGTCTCGCTCGGACGCGAGGTGGGGCACGCATCAGGAGGAGGTGGGGCCTCGCTCGGACGCGAGGCAGGGCGCGCATCAGGGGCCTCACTCGGACGTGAGGCAGGGTCTCCCTCGGACGCGAGGTGGGGCACGCATCAGGAGGAGGTGGGGCCTCGCTCGGACGCGAGGTCGAGGCTGCTTCGGACGCGAGGCCACGCGAGGCCGATGCTGCTGGGGTGTGAGCTTGGGCACGCAGGGTGTCTCGCGGGGCTTGGTTCTGAGCATGCGAGGCCGTTGTGAGAGGGTCACGTCCCGAGCGTCTCGTGGCTCAAGCACGCGTGTAGGCCTTTAAGGGACCTCACCACACGACTTGGTTCTTTTATGGGCGTGGAATACTGAGCGTCTACAATATGCGTTTTTAGTGCTTGAAAGGCCTGTTCGCACTCATCTGTCCATTCAAATTTCTTATTGCCTCTTAGTAGATTGAAAAATAGAACACACTTGTCTGTCGATTTCGAAATGAATCCACTGAGGGAAACAATCCTCCCGGTCAGGCTTTGAACATCTTTAATCTTTATTGGTGATTTCATCTCGATCAGGGCTTTAATCTTCTCGGGATTGGCTTCAATTCCTCTTGAGTTAACTATAAATCCCAAGAACTTCCATGATCCTACTCCGAAGGAGCATTTAAGGAGATTTAACTTCATCCGATATTTATTCAGGACGTTGAAGCATTCCTGCAAATCCCTTATATGTCCTTTCGCTTTCTTTGACTTAACCAGCATGTCATAGACGTAAACCTCCATGTTTGTGCCAATCAGCTCCTTGAACATGTGATTGACGAGTCTCTGGTAAGTCACACCAGTGTTTTTCAAACCAAAGGGCATCACCTTGTAACAGTAGAGCCCTGTATCAGTCCAAAAGCTAGTGTGATCCTCATCAGGGGGATGCATACTAATTTTATTATACCCAGAGTATGCATCCATGAATGAGAGGATCTCATGCCCTGCAGTGGCATCGACCAGCTGGTCAATCCTCGGGAGTGGGAAACAGTCTTTGGGGCAGGATTTATTTAGGTTTGTAAAATCCACACACGTACGCCACTTGCCATTTGGCTTGGGCACTAGTACGAGATTAGAGACCCACGATGGATAAAACGCCACCCTGATGAACCCATTCTCCTTCAGCTTCTCGACTTCCTCTTTCAAGGCATTTGATCTATCTTTGTCGAGCAGCCATTTTTTTGTTGCACTGGTGGAAAGCTTTTGTCGATGTTCAGGACATGGCTGATAACTGCAGGATCTATCCCGACCATGTCTTTGTGTGACCAGGCAAAGACCTCCTGGTTCCTCCTTAAGAACTCCACCAGTGCTTGTTTTGTTGTTGTTTCTAAGATTTTACCGACTTTCACAACTCTGGTCGGATTTTCCTCATTGAGTTGGACCTCTTCAAGGTCCTCGATGGGCCCCACTTCTTCTTCAAAATCCCCAAAGCAAGGATCTATGTCTCTATCCTCACTTTGGGAAATGCCCTATTTGGTGAGATTATCACCCGAGCGGGCTTGAACATCAGTCGCCATTTGCAACTCCTTTCCGATGGCATCTCTTGATACGCCTTTCTTTGCCTTGGTGATCAAGGCGTTGTAGCACTCCCTCGCTTCCCTTTGGTTTCCCAACACGCATCCTATCCCTGCGTCCATTGGGAATTTCATAGCGAGGTGCCATATAGAGGTGATGGCTCACAGGTCGACCAGATTTGGTCTCCCTATCACAACATTGTATGCCGAAGGACAATCAACTACTATAAAAGTAGTGAGTAATGTCCTGTTAGTAGGTGCAGTACCTGCTGTGACTGGGAGTCTAATCGACCCTATTGGGGGGAGCCCTTCTCCGGAAAAACCATAAATGGTTTGGTTGCATGGCTCCAGGTCTTTCACGGATAACTTCATCCTTTCCAGCGAGGACTTGTATAGGATGTTGACTGAACTTCCTGTATCGACCAATACCCTCTTCACCATCATGTTTGCAATCTACACGACCACGACCAGCGGATCGGAGTGTGGGAATCGCACGTGCTAGGCGTCGTTGTCAAAGAAGGTGATCAGTTCCTCCTCTGTTCGAGCCTTTTTTGGTGCTCGATCCTCAACACTCATCATCTCGATGTCCTGGTCATGGCGTAGGGTTCGAGCATATCGTTCCCTCGCTTTTCCACTATCTCCTGCAAGATGTGGGCCTCCACAGATGGTGAGTAAGGTACCTGCCACGGGAGCTGGCTGTAAAGGTGGCGAGCGTTGGCATGCAGGTGTCGACTCGTTGCCACCTTGAGCCTCTCACTGAGAACCTCCCACGACTCATACATATCTTCTTAAATGTCCCTGTCTTATCAGGAACTCAATTTCTCCTTCAGCTGGTTACATTCATTGGTGTCGTGCCCGTAGTCGTTGTGAAAACAACAGAACTTTGTTGCATCTCTCTTGGAGATATCTTTTCTTATAGGTGCGGGTCGTTTGTAGGGCACGCTTGAACTGGTCGCCTGGTAGACCTCGGCTTGGCTTTCAACGAAGGAAGTGTAGTTGGTGAATCTCGATTCATATCGACTACCTTTGGGGCGCTTACTCTCGGAGGTCGAGGGTTCATTGCTTGCCCGCTTTCCACCATTCTTACCATTGCCATTCCTGTTGCCTTTGCCGTTGCCATTGGGCTTCGACCCGTTGGCGGATTTGGCGGGTTCTTCCTTGGGTCCCTTGTCTTTTGCTGGCGATTTCCCTTCATTGGAAATCATGTCCTCGAGCTTGATGTACCGATCAGCTCGATCTAAGAACTTCTGGGTACTTTTAATCCCATGCTTTCTAAGGCTGCTCCAGAGGGGTGAATGGCGCCTAACCCTAGCAGTTAGGGCCATCATCTTACCTTCATCGCCCACAGTACGTATTCCTTCAAGGGCTCCCCCTCTTTCTGGCGTATCTCGACCAGTTGGTTCGCCTCAGTGGGGTGCACACAACCCCCATAGAACTGTCCGTAAAACTCCTTCACGAACATCTCCCAGGAGACTATACTCGCAAGAGGGAACTTAAAGAACCACTCCTGGGCGGCATCAGAAAGTGTTGCTGGGAAGATCCTACAGCGAGCGTCTTCAGAGACTTTCTGATTGTCCATTTGTATCTCAAACTTGTTAACATGAGATACCGGGTCTCCATACCTGTCGAAGTTTGGCAGTGTTGGCATCTTGAACTTACTGGGGGTTTCTGCCATAGTAATCCTCTGTACGAAAGGGGTGCCTCTCCTCCGATCGTACTCAATGTGGGATGTTTGCCCCCCGACCAGCTGCTGCACAGCCTGGTTCAGGGCATCGATTTGAGCCTGAAAAGCTTATGGGATTGCTGGAGCCTCTGGTGCCGGGGGAATGTACTCATCGTGCCTTTCTCGGTGGTCGTTAAGTACATCCCTCAAATCATCATCTCTTCGCCACTGCTCACTGGCTTCGAGCTGACTAAAGACGTTATTCTGCCTGGGCTGCCCCCAGCATTATGACCTGTTGGTCGGTCTTCTCTAGGTGGGGGGCTCCTGCCTCCACCTCTCTCTTCGTTCCTCCGACCAGCATTTCCTCTGCCAGAGTTGGCTTCATTGTAGCTGTGCCCATCTCTGAATCATGGCTGGCTATGGTGTGACCGACTATTCCCTCTGTTGCCTCCTTGAGCTGGCATTTCCTAAGCCTTAGGGGGAGGCCTGCGTTGGTCAGTGGGTCCTCGTGCATTGTTATGCCGTGGGGGGCCCCTGACCACAGAGCCTGTCTCTGAGTTCCTCCTATTGGCAGAAGGACACTGCCCCCTGCTCGGTGGATGTGGCTCTTCATCCCCTAGGCGTCTAGGGTTGCGAGGCGGTTGCTTGGCCCTATTCTGCCTCAGGCGCGGGGGATTGCCTCGACCAGCCTGAGATGGAGGCTGCTGTTCAGGATCCCTAGGTGGGACATCATCCTGAGCCATAGGTGGTTGCTCCGGCCTCTGAGGGCTTACTAGCTGGAGCGGAGGACTAGGATTGAGACCCCTTTGAGGTGGCCCGTTTGATGGCTGATCTGGCTGGGAGCCTGGCGCAGCCTGATTCCTAGCCAGCTGGATGGCTACTTCAAGGGCGGCCATGGCATCCCTCTGCCGACGGTCCATCTTAGCCTGCCGCTCGCTCAGCTCCTGACGCTGGCATTCTATCTCCCTTTGCTGCAACGCCATTATCTCGGCAGGATTCTCTTGATTGGCCCTCATATTGGCCAACTCATCCTGTAGCACCCCCAGCGTTGCCTTCGGGGTCTCAGAATCTAACTCCTCCTCATCAAACTCCAAATGAGGTTCGTCTTCAGCCACATTTGGGGGAGGAGGCTGGGATGATGCAGCTGCAGCAGCCTGTCTGGTCTTCTTGGTAGTTTTTGCCATTAGATTCTTTTTCAAGCTCTCAATGAAAGCACCATAATGTTGACCCTCATTTTGGTCAACGACACAGAGTCAAATATACGACAGGAAAATAGTACGATGCTTGAGAAAACAATCTAATGGAAAGTAAAGAACACAAAGAATTATACTGGTTCGACCCCAGTGATTGGTAATGACCTACGTCCACTTGATACTATTATCAATGTTGAGCTTCAAAGGTGCGATCAAAGAACTAGGGTTCCTGAGTTTCACAGACCTTAGAAGGAGAAACAATACAGACGATGGATAATAGTAATACAATTCGGAAAAAGATCAAAAGATCCCCCCTTGAGCTATTTCTTGTATATTTATAGGCTCAAGGAGGCTTACACGAGTCAATTAATCGTATCTTTCCTTAATAAACGGATATTCAGGTTATAATGAAGAGATATTCTCGAATATCATTACAACTATACAAATTTATACATAAATAAACGGAGCATACGACCAGGCTGGTTGTATATAAAACTTGAACTCCGCATACGGAAGAATCTCTGGTCGATAGGCGAGCAGCATCCCTACCATGTGTCGAAAATTCTTGCCACGTCATCCACAACTGTTTTTTGGATAAACACATCGATATAATCAATAAATGTAGTTTTTCCCTCCATTTATTGGTTCGATAATTAGAGCTGGTCAAGATTACCATTTTACCATTCTAATTACCTCTTGATCCTTAAGTACCATTAATTCACTAGCGAATAATTAATCTATAATCAAATTATAGTTATGAGCTCAATAACTATTGAGTTCCAGAATTAACCCTTAAGGGAATCAATATTCGATCTGCTAGGAAAGTATGGATTCCATTATTGTAATTCATGTTCCCAGCCATTCATTATATTGAATCTCCGAAACAAAAGTCATTAGCCTCATTATACTAAGAAACCTTAGCGAGTGTATCAAAAGATCCAACAAAACACAAGCAGGAGTTCATGAATATTCAAGATTTAGACTGATCTACAAATGATCATTTATTATGATGAGAATCAAATCTTTATGTCAAATGATAATTTTATAAAGATAATTAATTCTTATCGCTCCTGTCATATATAATCTTTACTATATACAACATAATTACTAAGTCCACATCAGTAATTTGAATCTAGATCACTTCCATCCTGTATGCTTGGTAAACCGCACTGGTAACCATTCATTAAAGATTCCTTACTTTAATATGTTATTGACTATTTTATTCATTATATATGATCTTAATTTCTCCTACGAATACAAGATCATATTCTCACGAATGAATAAGGGATTTTCTTGATATTATCATATAATTAGTTCAAACAATAATTATAATTGTTATCCCTCAAAAATACGAGGATGACGTGGTGAATGAGAATGCGACATGTGACATCACAAATCAGGGAAAAAATGACAAAGTATTGAGAAAAGACCGATAGGCAAAAAAGATAGGTCCAGAACATATGGGGAAGTCGACCAAGCCTAAACCCCCTAGGGGTGGTCGACCTGACCCCTACCCCTAAGGGTGGTCAGCCTAAGCAGGCCCAAGAGCCCTAGGGGTGGCCGGCTTGACCACTACCCTAGGGGTGGTCGACCCCAGTATGTCCAAGGATCCCTAGGAGTGGTTAGCCTGACCCCAACCCCTAGGGTGGTCAGCCTGACCTGCTCAAGAACCACCTGGGTGGTCGGCCCACCTTATTCTTCATAGGGTAGTCGACTCAAACCCCCAAATACACTTCATTGAGAAATACTCACTCTCGTTCAAACTGAGATCAACAGGCCTAGCACCCAGAAGGTCACAGGCTTAGCACCTAGAGGATCAATAGGTCTAGCACCCAGAAGGTCCCAGACCTAGCACCCAAGCTTAGGTCGTCGGGCCTATCACCTAAGTCTCACATACCAATAGAGACTTAACATCTTCCTTAGAGGTTTTTATCGTGCATTATCCTCCATGATCTAGAGAAACAACGAGAAGACCCATGATCTCATAATCATGGGGAGGTGTACACGTATCTTCACTACCTGATAATCGTGTACCAAACCACGTTCCCAGTATTAGTGGTCATGTAACAGCCCCTGGGTACTATAAATAAAGGACCCAAAGCTTCATTTCAAGGGATCTCTTTTTCAGGAGTTTTAGGAGAAAAATATTTTTAACGAGAGAACTCATTAGTTTGTACTTGTAATTGTCGATCGAGTAATTCAATACTAAAAACTAAGTGGATTAGGTTATTACTGTTCATTAGAACAAGGCTGAACCAATATAAAATTTCTGTGTGTTTACTTAAGATAATTGTACTCTGTCGTTTATTCAATTGATTTCTTTCAAAAGGTGTCGTATACTGTATATACGACCATTGGCCAATTTCACAGGTCAACATTTTGGTGCTTTCATTGAGAGTACAAAATCAAGAAACATACTTTCATCAGTTTACGATGCCTCCAGAACCCAGTTAGACAAAGAAGACTGCTCCTAGGGATTCCACCACCAAGGATCCCATAGTTCCCGTTAATGAACCTCAGGTGGAGGTTGGAGATCAGTCTGATGCGGAGGATCCACAGGACGCTCACCAAGACGAGATGGCACAATTTCTGGCAAGGTAGGAGGCCTTTGCTATAGAAATTGCCCTTCAGAGGGTGACTATTGAACGACAACGATGGGAGATAGACGAGCCGGTCCAGAGAATGATTCAGAGGGAGCAGGAAGCTGACCGGAGACACTAAGAGGCTGATGTGGCCTTGGAGGCGACTATTCAGTTAGCCCGAGCTAACACTGAAGCTGCTGCACAGGCGATGAGGGAGGTTAAGGCCAAAGCAGCAGGAATGTACGACAATAGTAACAGAGAGTCCCAGGGGAGGAGTAGGACCCCAAGGACACTCTCAAAACCACTTTCCCAGAGACATGATGAAGAGGCACAGTCCAAGACTACCTCCTCCATGACTAAGAAGAATAACACTTCATCTCGAAGTAGGAGTATTACCAACCCGGAGGCCCCCTCCCAGGGGGACCAACGAAACAACACAAGAGATGAGGGTCAAACATCTGAGAGACGTGACAGGAATGGAAACAGCCACTCAAAATCTCAAAGTCATGTAGTAGGAGAGGCTTGGGGGCAGGGTTGCACCGACAGGGACAAGGCGGACCTAACACTCCTACACCCTCAGTCTCGTAAGGGAAAGGAACTTATGAATAACACCAATATGGTGTTCGATAGGTTGGGGAAAGATGTGCAACCTAAGGATCTGAGGGAAGTCATCAACAGGAGGACCATCGCTCAGGAGGGGGTACCAGGGACGTCTACCCTACCTGGAGTAGTGATCACACCAGCAGTGCAGGCATAAATAGATGCACTCGTCATGGCTGTCCAAGGTCTGACAAAGAAACCTTCCAATATCGAGTTGGCACATAGAAGTGAGAGTCCCTTCAGTGCTAATATCCAAGCTGCTCAACCACCACCGAAATACAAGACCCCGGAACTCCCAAAATACACTGGGAAAGAGGACCCAGTATGACACATTGGGAAGTTCGAGGATCAAATGGAGCTACTTGGTGTGGAGCATGATTATAGGTGCAGGGTATTCCCTACCACTCTCTCTAACTTGGCTCGGGAATGGTATTGGAAATTCAAACCTGGATCCATCACTTCCTGGGAACAATTCAGGAAGGAATTCTGCAAGGTCTTTAGTGACAGGTAGATTCAACCAGTTTATGCCAATCATTTTGCTGACATCAAGCAAGGGAAAGATGAATCCCTAAAAGGCTACATTCAAAGATTCATGAGAGAGGCAAACCGAGCGTCCACGGTAGGAGATGAAGGGAAGTTTGTTGCCATCTTGGTAGGAATAATTTATCGTAGTCCCTTGTCGGATAGTATACATAGGAACCCTATCAACACCTTGCAAGAGTTCCTGGACCGACCCAACAGATACATGAAGCTAGATGATGCTATCATGAAGGAAGAAAAAGGCATAAACCATCCGACCACTGTCAAGGAAGATAAGAATGGGACAAACCCTCAGGGCGTCAGTGGGGGCAACGGTAAGAAGAGGAATACCTCAGGTGCCGAGCAGGGTGGAGAGAAGAAAGCTAAGTCAGCACCAGCTGACAAACAGCCTAAGCATCAGCCCTACCAACCCAGGTTCACCAATTATACCGTCCTGACTACATCAAGGGATGAGATTTACTTTGAAACATACCAGGAGGTACCATACTGAAAGCCACCACCCTTGCATTCAGAAGGAAAGAAGGACAAGAATAAGTTTTGTCGTTTCCATTATGATTATGGGCACGACACAAATGAGTGCAAACAATTGAAGGATGAGATAGAGTTTCTTCTTCGATCAAGAAAACTCTCAAGGTACCGAGTCAAGACTGAAACCCCAAGCAGGAATCTATAATTTCGAAGGTAGAGAAGTCCACCACTGGAGCCAGCGGTTGTAGACTTCACATTGGATACTATATGTGGAGGGCCCCACATAGCAGGCAACAATAACAATGCTTGTGAGCAATATGCAAGGACCCTCAGACATGAGGCAGGGGAGTCTTCCCAGTGTATGACAGTCGAGGAGCGGTCTCCAAAAAAATCCAAAGTATGAACGTGAAACTCTCACTTTTAGAGAGGATGACGCCAGGCACGTGAGGTACCCCCACAATGACCCCTTGGTCCTTACCATTCAAATCGCCAATGCCCGAGTGAAGAGATGCTTGGTGGATATGGGAAGCTCAGTAGATATCATCTAGAAATCATCCCTCGAGAAGATGAAGCTCACGGTCCAGGACCTGACACCATGTTCCCAAGTGATATATGGGTTCACAGGAGAATGCCTAGCACCAGTAGGAACTATCAGACTACCAGTCACGGTGGGGGATGCCGCCAGGCATGAGACTGTAATGACAGAGTTCCTGGTGGTAGATTGCTCATCGACTTATAATGTAGTGCTTGGAAGACCCCTTCTGATGGCATTACATGCAGCAGTATCTATCTAGCATCTATCTTTGAAGTTCCCCACCAGCACAGGGAAAGGATGCATACAGGGTAACCAAAGGGAGGCATGAGAATGCTATAATGCGTCAGTGGTCAAGGAAAAGAAAGCACCATGCGTGCACAACATGATAGTAACCTGCTGCGAAGAGAAGGAAGGAATCGATGAGGTTGTCAACATGGAAGTTGATGTTGAAAGAAACACTTTGCTGGAGTCGGGGGCTCCTTTTAACGAAGATTTGTTGTTATAGCAAGTTTCCCAAAGCGAGGGAAACGAGATCGATCCTCGCTTTGGAGATGACGTCATGGGGGTGGGGCCAGTCGAAGATCTTGTCGAAGTCCTACTAGATGAGGAGGACCCGACTAGAGTAATCAAAGTCAGGAAGGAGTTAAAGGTGGAAATTAAAGCACGGTTGGTGGAATTTTAGAAAAAAACCAGGATGTCTTTGCCTGTTCACATAAGGACATGGTTGGAATTTATCCATCGTGATAAGTCATGTCCTGAATATAGACAAAAACTATCCACCAGTGCAACAAAAAAGGAGATTGCTTGGCAAAGACTGATCTCAAGCCCTGAAGGAGGAGGTCGAGCGGCTCAAGGAAAACAGTTTTATAAGGGAGGCCTACTACCCTGATTTGGTATCAAACCCCGTGCTAGTCCCAAAACCAAACGGGAAGTGGAGAACATGCATGGACTTCACAGATCTGAACAAGGCCTGCCCCAAAGACTTCTTCCAACTACCCAGAATAGACCAACTGGTCGATGCAACAGCAAGACATGAAATACTCTCATTCATGGATGCATATTCTGGGTATAATCAAATAAGTCTGCACCCTCTTGAAGAGGAACATACCAGCTTTCAGATAGACAAGGGATTTTATTGTTATAATGTGATGCCATTCGGCTTGAAGAATGCAAGAGCCACCTACCAGCGTTTAGTGAATGACATGTTTTGAGACTTGATTGACAAAAATATGGAGGTATACGTCGATGACATGCTGGTCAAGTCCAAAGAAGCTGGAGGGCATGTTCAAGACTTGGAGCAATGCCTTGCAATACTTAGAAAGTATAGCATGAAGTTAAACCCTCTCGAGTGCTCATTTGGAGTTGGCTCTGATAAGTTTCTCGAATACATAGTCAATTCATGTGGAATCAAGGCTAACCCTGAGAAGATCAAAGCATTAATTGAGATGAAGTCACCTACCACAATCAAAGAAGTGCAAAGCTTAACTGGGAGAGTACCTGCCCTAAGTAGGTTCATATCAAAGTCTACGAACAAGTGTATCCCTTTCTTTAACTTACCGAGGGGCAGCAAGAAGATCCAATGGATCGAGGAATGTGAGGAAGCTTTCCAAGCCCTGAAGGAGCACCTCGCCCAACCTCCCGTCTTAGCGAAGCCGATATATGGTGAAGTACTATTCATCTATTTGGCAATCACCGAGCAGGCAATTGGTGCTGCTTTGGTAAAGGAAGTGTAACGCCCTGGATAGCCAAGACCGCTACACTGTGTACTTATAAAGGTGCAGGACTTGCTAATCAAGTCATTAATTTAAAAATGTGTCACTAAACATGTATGATCTAGGGTTAAAAAGGTTTTGGTCTCAAAAGTTTCACTTTATATAATTAAATAGTTTTATACATGGGATCCCAAAAAGAAATAGGGTTTAAAAGTTGATTTACAGAATCTCCAAAATACAGACAACTATTAGCCATACTAAGGCAAAATAGACATTTCTGGTTCTCGCGTCCCTGCCTAAACCCCAACCATGGCGGCTGAGCAGCTGATCATGTACATTCAGCTCACAGAGCTCTCCAAGTCAGGGCTGATCAAGCTTGCCCTTGCCTTTACCTGCACCACGTAGCACCCGTGAGACAAGTCCCAACAAGAAAACATAACGTGCAACACAAACAACAATAACAGAAAGTCAATTCTTTAAGCATGATCAACCATTAAATATTCCACATTAACCATTCAGCACATACTCAGAATCAAAGATGCAACTAATCACAAATAACATTCAAGTCTCATAATAATCAGGTCACATAATAGTCAGGGCCGACAACTTAGGCCGCACCCTCTATTTACCCCACTGACTCCGGCCCGCTTAAACCGAGCTCAGTGCATAATAAGCTGTCCTCGGCTACCAGTGGCCAAGCCGCGCCCTGTACGCTAGTGTAACCCTTGGCACTCTTAGGCCGTTGGTTCACTGTTTACATGGCATAATACCATCCTTTCAAGCATACATATTAGGGAACCCTTAGTCCCATTACAGATACACAACCAGGTGCAGTTTTCTTACCTTTCGTTTTTACGTTCACTGATTGCGAGCGACACTCCTTGAGCACGATCCGTTCCCGAGCCCTAGCTTTAACACCTAGTCACAACCAAGGTATTGGATCCCATTAATATTCAATTAAAGGTTTCTGGGTACAATACTAGCTTCTGGAACATCGAATTCCACCAAGCACGGTGGGGAGATCGATCCCGAGCACCCTAGGCTAGACTCCCGCGCCCAAAATCCCCAAATGTTCAAGAATGCACCTAAGGGCTGCGACCCTTGAAGCCTAGCCGCGACACACACCTAAAACAGAGCCCAGGGCCCCTAGTAAGTAGACAGGCGCTGCGGCCCTGCCAAAGGGTGCCGCGGCGCTCTCCCCTGGCCGAGCCTCCTTGGCTCTCTTGCTTCATAGGGCCACAGCGCTCTAGAAGAGAGCCGCGACCCTCCCCTTCGTGCCCAGAAAAACCACCATTTCTAGCATCCTAACCCCATCCAAAACCATTCCAAAGCACCCGAACTCAAAATCCATTAATCACAAAACTTTTATCACGATTCTAACAACATAATCCAACATATATTCAGCCCAAAAACCTACTAAAACTCCATTTTGATTCTCTAAAACCCAGCAACTCTAAACACCAAAACCAGTCATGCAAAACTCAAATTTTAACCTCTGAATACGAATTGAAGCTTACCTCTTTTGCTGAACCACCTTCTTGACGAATTCCTGAGCTAAAATCCAAGCTTCTCAGCTTAATTCAACCCTTAAACATCAAAACCATAAACTCCCTTAATACCCAGTCAAAGCTCAAATTTCAAATGCTTAGAGATATAATTAAGCCCTTACCTTAATCTTGGTTGAGTTTCCTTAGCTGAGCACTGGATTTAACCTAGAAGTTTCCAGCCCAAATCACTAAATTCCAGCTGATTTCTCTTGAATTTTCTGTGGTTTCTTGGGAGAGAAAAGAGAAGAGAAGAGGAGAGAGAGAGTATGAGTTGGTTTGTGTTTTGTTCCCCTATTTTTCATTAGCTTAGTCTAATCCTAATCAGTTAAGTCAATCCCGAGGCTCTGGGTGCCGAAAACGTCCCCGAGGGCAAAACAATAAATTTCCCCAATATTCCTGCCTAAGCTTTCTATCCTCAAATATATCTCCATATATTTATTTCCATAACCCGATAGTCTAAATAACTACCTGATACCTGAAATACCCCTTGACTTGTCCAAAGTCAAATACTAAGCCCCGTTGTGACTTTTCCCGCTATCTAGCTCCCTAGGATCGCCTCAAGTCGCTCACTGCAAATCTACCCACATAATAATGTGGTTCTCATAGATATAAAATTTAACCACATTTACATTCAAATAATCATACAAGCATGCATTAAATCAATAAATTCACTCATAAGTCAATTATGCCCTCCCAGCACTCCAATCAGGGCCCTTAAGCCATATTAGTGATTTTGGGTCGTTACAGGAAGAGAACAGGGTACAATACCCCGTATACTATATTAGTAAAAGTCTAGTAGGTGCGGAGCCTAGGTATCCCCCTTTTGAAAAGCTAGCCTACTATTTAGTAATCGCCTCTCGAAAGCTACGTCCATATTTCCAAGCTCACTCGATCTGAGTCTTGACCGATCAACCGCTGAGACAGGTCCTCCAGAAACTAGATGATTACTCAAGTGGGCAGTGGAATTGGGATAGTTTGATATCACTTATCATTCAAGGTTGGCGATAAAAGGACAAGCATTGGAAAATTTCATAGTCAAAGGCACCAACCTTGAAGACCCTTCCTACCAATTAGTGAATGGAGATACCGAAAAGGAAGGAGATACTCCTGTATGGAAGCTATATGTTGATGGAGCCTCCAATGAGCACAACTCAGGCGCAGGAATCATACTGATCACTCCAGAGAATCATCAAATCCATTGCGCTCTCAGATTTGGATTCAACTCTTGAAACAACAAGGTTGAATACGAGGCATTATTAGCAAGATTACGCTTGTCTCGGGATGTACATGCACAGTCCCTAGAGATATTCAGTGATTCCCAGCTAGTGGTGTACCAGGTACTGGGGGAGTATCAAGCCAAGGGATTTAGGATGGTGCAATACCTGAACAAGGTGAAGGACTTGTTGGCGCAGTTCAAGAAATACTCAATTATACAAGTCCCGAGAGAGCAGAATGACAATGCCGATGCCTTAGCCAAGCTTGCCAGTGCCAAAGATGCAGACACCCTAAATGTCGTTCCCGTCAAATACTTGGTGGAAAGAAGCATAACCGAATAGGGGCACTACCTATTGAGTAGGAGATACATGGATGACCCCTATTATTAACTATCTCAAACAAGGAGTAGTGCCCAACGATCGGAACAAAGCAAGGAAGTTGGTGAGACAAGCTGCACATTATATGATAGTCGAAGGGGTAGTGTACCAACGAGGGTACTCCCTACCACTGCTAAGGTTTGTTACAACCAACCAGTCAAAGCTTTTAATGATCGAGGTACACGATGGGTTTTGTGGAGAGCACACTGGGGGTAGAGCCTATCGAAGAAAATCCTAAGACAATGATACTTCTGGCCAACGATGATGAAGACTTGATGGAGTATGTCAGAAGATGCTACAAGTGTCAGATGTTCTCCAAGATACCCCGGGCAGCACCTAACGAATTGACGCAGATGCAAAGCCCTTGGCCCTTTGCTGTATGGGGGATCGACCTAATCAGAAAGCTACCTATGGGAAGGGGAGGAGTCCAATTTGTTGTTGTAGCCGTGGACTACTTCACCAAATGGACTGAAGCAGAACCGCTCACCACCATAACCTCAAAGAAAGTCTTAGACTTTGTGGTGAAGAATATCATGTGTCGATTTGGCCTACCAAAGAATACAGTCTCGGACAATGGGACTCAATTCGACAGTGATATGTTCACCGACTTTTGTACGAGGCATGGAATCACAAAGAGCTTTTCCTCGACAGCACACCCCCAAGCTAATGGCCAAGTAGAAGTGGTGAACAAGACTATCAAAGACACTCTGAAGAAATGCCTTGAATAAGCCAAAGGAGCTTGGCTAGAATTACTTCCTGAGGTCCTATGGTCACATCGAATGACAACATGAATGGAAACAGAGCATACACCATTCTCTTTGGCGTTTGGGTATGAAGCCATGTTGCCAGTTGATCTCACTCCCCCATCGCATAGACGGGAGACATACGATCAGGGGAGGAACCATCGACTAATAGAAGAGTCGCTCAATTTGATCGAAGAAAGACGAGAAAAGGTAAGTCTCGGAGTAGCAGCACATCATAAAAAGTGGCCAGATACTTCAACTCCAGAGTGAAGGATCAAAAATTCCAAGTTGAAGATTTAGTACTTAGGAGGGTGTTCCTAAACACTAAGGACACTACATCAGGGGTACTAGGGCCTAAATGGGAAGGTTTGTACCTTGTGGAGGAGGTGATCCCACCAAGGACGTACAAGATAGCTGACTGAATGGAGAACTAATAAAAAATTATTGGAATGGTGAACACCTCCGTCGGTACTATCAGTGAAGCTTTTCAGCAGCGACACAAGTTTTAATTTGCCAATGTAGTATTTTTCAAATTATCTATGTAATAGCCACTGTGCTTCAATGAATGATTTAATTTCCTAAGTTACTCTTAGTTCTTTAAATTTTTTTCAACGAAGGACTTGTCCTGTAGACCTATCAACCCCACCGGATCATGTTTGATTTTGGTCCTTGAGGGACCTATTGACCCATACGATCCAAACGAGAGACAAGTCCTAGGACCTTGTCGCCAAATTATGGATCATGTTCGATCTTGGTTCTTGAGGAACCTATCGACCCCTAAGATCCAAATGAGAGACTGGTTTGAGGAACTTGTTGCCAAAATTAATGGATAATGTTCGATCTTGGTTCTTGAGGAGCTTATCGACCCATAAGATCCAAATGAGAGACTGGTTCGAGGACCTTGTTGCCAAACTATTTGATCATGTTCGATCCTGGTTTTTGAGGAACCTATCGACCCACACGATCAACAAGAAAGACAGGTCCTAGGACCATGTCGCCAAATTATGGATCATGTTCCATCTTGGTTCTTGAGGAGCCTATTGAGCCATACGATCCAAACAAGAGACAGGTCCTAGGACCTTGTCGCTAAATTTATTAATCACGTTCGATCCTAGTTCTTGGTGAAGTATCGTACTACTCACATTACCATGGTTGTTAGCATGAAAAACATAAAAGAGTAAGGTTAGTATGGCACGCAAAATACATGTGTTCAGAGTATACTGATACCTGAACCAATGAGGGTTGTGAGTTGATATACTTAGTAAGCATTGGAAATTAAAATTTTCAATCAATACATTGTGTACTCATAACAAAAAAGCATAAAATGTCATATGAAAAATTGTCATGTACAAGGTGCCCCACTAATGGCATAGAAGGAAAGACAGAGTAAAAACCCAAAAGAAGACTAACTAGGGCAAGGAGTACCATTTGAAAGACCACCCTGAGCCTCGACAGCCTCACGAGCTAGACACTTCCTAAGCTCCTTCGCTCATGTCTTCTCAAGAAGGAAATCCAAGTTTAGATTTTTGTTGGACTTCCAAATCAAGTAAAAGCATGAGAAAGCTGTCTCTGAATACTCCTCTCGAGCCTTGTCCTGGGCAGCTTTGACCTCTTGCTCCTTCTCGATAAGAGCGTCCTTCCGCAATTGATCCATATCAGCAATCAACTTCTCTTTCTCGGCTCCAGGCTGTTGGAGCTGATTGGCAAGTTTCCCCTCCATTTGGGTTATCCTGAGAGTCAACTCGGTCACTTCCTTTTGTTTAAGCTCCATGGTACTATGAAGGGTGTTGATCTCTTCATCCTTTACGGAAATGTCATCATCCCTAGAGCCAAGAACATGCCTAAGGTCCAACACCTCTTGGCAGACAACTTCAAGCTTAGAACGAAGGTTGGAGAGTGTAGAGGTATACTCCACAGACCTATCACGGACATGAGAGACTAGCATCGGTGCCTGTAAATAACATACAAGTGTTAGATAAACGTCAGAGAACAAGCTAACAAGGCAATAATAGATTTGTAAAGGACTCACACTCTGAATGTCTAGGAGTGACTTCGTTAGAATGGTGTTCAAGTCCTCATTCTCAATCCCATTGAAAGTTGTTGTCGTCTGCTCCAGATGAGATGCTCAGTCCATGAGGGCACCTAAGTTCCGTATAGAAGACTGATGTGGCTGAGATAAGGGAGCAGGCGCAGAACAGGAAGCACCCGCATCAGTGAAAGTGGGAGGAACTGGTGTAGACAAAGATGGCCCTACCTCTGCGACAGGACTAGATGCCAAAAGAATTGGACTAGACGTCAGGAGGAACCTTTATGACCGACTCAGCCTCAACCCTGGCCTTTTTTGCCACTTGAATAAAAGGACTGGCCTCGGTGGGAGTCAACCTTTGTTGGGTATGAACAAAACCAAATATGTCTGAGCCTACAAAAGAAGATCGAATGTTAGAAGGATATTAAGTACATATGAATCATAAAATAAAGGTGATAAAGTGTCGAACCTTCTGAATGAGATTCGAGTTCAAACGTAGTCTCATCAAAGTCGTCCGAAGCAAGTGATGAGCATGCAACCGATGCACCCACCTCATCACCCTCATGTCTGGCCGGCACTGGCGAAGAGGGTACCTCCTCGACATGAATGGGTCCCGGGGAGTCTATGGCGATGATGGGCTCGAGACCATCATAATTCGGAACATCGACTATAGTAGGAGGAAACAGCCCCACCTTCCTAAGGTTCTTTGGAGTAATGAGGTTCTTGACATTCTTCTCCTCAGGGGTCATGGCAATCAGTGACTTGGGCCTAACTGTCATAGCCTGGTCGGAAGCGGTCTATAAAAAGGCCCAACGTGCTTAAACTTGGAGTAGTTGGCCTCTACATCCTTAGTAAAGAAATAGTTTTCAGCGTATCTAAATGCCTTGCTATTTCCAGAGATCTCTTCCAAGAAGGTATTGGCACCCTTGCTCATATAATGGTGGAAGTGGAAATACCTCAAGTTGCACTGAGAAGGGTTTGACTTCAGTTCAAACAAGTAGTGGATCTCGCGAGGCACTGGAGCATCCCATTTTTTGCGGTGATAGATAATGTACAATGCACATAAGGCCAAGATCGCATTAGGAGCCAGTTGAGAAGGACTAATACCAAAATAGTTTGCAACACTACGGAAGTATGGATGAAGAGGAAGTAGGGCCCCAGACTTAATGGCAGAACCTGTCCAAGCACACATACCCAGAGAGGGGTCCTCAGCTCTGTCATCTGGACCAGGGATAGTAATAGACACGCTAGAGAGGTCAAAGGTCTCCCTTAAGTTCTTTACCTTTTCTTCAGTCATGTCAGAGGCTGCCCCCTTGAACCAAACAACCTCATAATCAGCAGGGCGAGGCTTCTCAACTAGTTTCCATATGATTTCACTGGTGAAGGTGGCCCCAGAATCTAATGAATTAAACTCCTTTTGTCGTCTCTTCTTCTGCTGTGCAACTGGCGAGACCGTCTTGCTCTTGGAAGGAGGGTGAACCACATTAGGCCGGAACCTGTGAATAGAATGCTCATGAGAATGAGTAGCATAGCGATGAGAACCCTCGGTATGTTCTTACTGAGAAGAAGATTGATGGGGAACCCGACTAGTATCTCGGTGCAAAGGGCATTGCGATGTGTCTCCCTGACTTGACCTATCCCGTTGAGAAGAATGAATCCACTAAGATGTGCCTTGGGAGCTGTGGGGTGTACTGTGCTGAGAAGAAATATGAGAAGAGCCAGGTGAGGAGCCTCGAGTGATGTGCCTGGCAATATAACGATCATCTTTAGAGGGTTGCCAAGTTGTCTGTTTTACTCTCACCATTGGACAGTACGTTTTTAAGAAATCTTCCTCGCTAAACAAATATATAGCGGAGTGAGGGAGAATCCTTTTCACCCTTTCCAAGAACTCCTGGGGAGTACGCTCACTTACTAACTTGTCTGATGAAGATGAGCTAGACATCTGCAAGAGAAGAAAAATGAAGATTAAAGTTAGTAAATGAGCATAATGAAGCCAATAGTTGGGGGCATATCCATGAACTAAGGAGTAAAAATGAAGAAATCAGGAGTAAAATTCTATATAGGGGGTCGACCTAGTGTGCCTAAGCCTGGGCCGACCACCATGAATCCATCAAATTGTGAAGCAAGAAAAATGGGGCATAGGTGGTCGACCTACCACCTTAGGCTGACCACCCTGGGGATGCAAGCCTCAGAAAAGTGCTAGAGACCGTTCAAGTCTCCAGAAAAAGTAATTTTTACAACACAAGGAACCCCCAAGGAGATCAATTGAGGCGAAAAAATTATTTTTAGGGTCCCAGGTGGTCGGCTTATGCTTGGGCCGACCACCTTGAATCCCTGAAAAATTGCCTAAGGCAAGAGAAAGGAGGTACTCGGCCCATGAATCTCTAGGGGTGGTCGGCCTAGCCATAATTCTAGGCTTGGAAATCGCCTAAGGGAAGGGAAAAGGAGTACTCGGCCCATGAAGCTCTAGGGGTGGTCGGCCTAACCCTAAGTCTAAGCCTGGAAATCGCCTAAGGCTAGGGAAGGGGAGCCCTGGAGGTGCTCAGCCCAAACACTGTACCTAAGCCTAGAAATCACCTAAGGCAAGGATTAGGAGCCCTGGAGGTGCTTGGCCCAAACACTGTTCCTAAGCCTAGAAATCGCCTAAGGCAAAGGTTCGAAACTCTGAAGGTGCTTGGCCTAAACCTGTTCCTAGGCTTGGAAATCGTACAAGGAGAAGCCAAGAGGTACTCAGCCCTTGATTGGGTGCCATGGAGGTGCTCGACCCAAACCTGATCCTATCCTTGGAAATTGCAGGCACTAGAGTTTGGAGTCCCAGAAATCGCCAGAACTAGTGAGTGGTCGGCCTAGGGTCTTGCATCCCTGGAAATCGTCCAATATGGGGTTTATAACCCTCAAAATCGCCCGGACTAAGGAATTTTACAAAGAAATCTTGATTCAAGTAAGTCAATTATTTTGGATCAAGATACAACAAAACAAGAAGATTCAGACAAAAATTCCTCAAAAATGCAAAGTGTTTCTTATAAATCTAAGCACATTTAAATTAAATGATGCGAGGATTGGAAGAAAGTACTTACCAAAGATATGAGTTTGATGAGGAACTGGAGAAATCAGACTTGGATCTTGTTTGAAAGTGGCGCATAAAGCAGGAATGAGAGGAGAAACCTACTTATAACCTCTCAGGAAGTCAAGATATTTTTAGGGATTCAAATTTCCTTGAAAAATATATGATATGGATAAAATTAAAATTCCTTGAAAAATATTTTTTTATTTTTAGGAATTAATATCCTTGAACAATATATTATATTTTTAGGACTTTAAAACTCCTTGAAAGATATGTTATATTTTTAGGATTTCAAATTTCCTTGAAAAATATATTAGATTTTTAGGAAATTAATTTTCCCTGAAAAACCTAATTATTTTTAAGAATTTCTAATTGTCCCTAAAAAATTCATATGGAGCAAATTATCGATAGTTAAAAAAGCACTATGTAATGTCCTGAGGGACTTGACTATTTAAGTACTCCTATGGTATGTTTCTTAGGCCGGGATCAAGTTTACCGTAACGTTTAAAACATTACAATAAACGTGGGGTGGGGGAATATTATCCCTCAAAAATATGAGGATGACATGGCGAATGAGAATGCGACACGTGACATCACAAATCAGGGAAAAAATGACAAGGTATTGAGCAACGACCGATGGGCAAAAAAAGATAGGTCCAGGACTTATGGGGAAGTCAACCAAGCCTAAACCCCCTAGGGGTGGTCGGCCTAAGTAGGCCCAAGAGCCCTAGGGGTGGTCGGCCTGACCTCTACCCCAGGGGTGGTTGGCCCCAGTATGTCTAAGGATCCCTAGGGGTGGTCGGCCTGACCCCAACCCCTAGGGTGGTCGGCCTGACCTGCTCAAGAACCACCTGGGTGGTCGGCCTACCTTATTTTTCATAGGGTGGTTGACTCAAACCCCCAAATACACTTCATTAAGAAATACTCACTCTCGTTCAAACTGAGATCAACAGGCCTAGCACCCAAGCTCGGGTCGTCGGGCCTAGCACCTAAGTCTCACATACCAATAGAGACTCAACATCTTCCTCAAATGTTTCTATCATGCATTATCCACCACGATCTAGAGAAACAACGAGAAGACCCACGATCTCATAATCATGGGGAGGTGGACACATATCTCCACTACCTGATAATCGTGTACCAAACCACGATCCCAGTATTACTAGTCATGTAATAGCCCCTGGGTACCATAAATAAAGGACCCGAGGCTTCATTTCAAGGGATCTCTTTTTCAGGAATTTTGGGAGAAAATATTTTTAACGAGAGAACTCATCAATTCGTACTTGTAATGGTTGATCAAGTAATTCAATACTAAAGACTAAGTGGATTAGGTTATTACTGTTCATTAAAACATGGCTGAACCACTATAAAATTCCTGTGTGTTTACTTAAGATAATCGTACTCTGTCATTTATTCAATTTATTTCATTCAAAAGGTGTCGTATACTGTACATACGATCGTTGGCCAATTTCACAGGTCAACAATAATATTCAAATATAATAAAATTTTTCTTTTTATTTAATTCAATAAAATTTATTTACATGCATTTAGGGCATTAACCCTAACAATTCTCTCTGTCTCTCTCTCTTGATGAGTTTATTTCTTCTAATGATAATTTTTTTTTTCACTAGAGTTTTCAATGCTAGAAAAATGTCACTCTACAGATCTGAGTTTGGATTCTTAGATATTTGATCTTCTTATCTATAATTTTAGTGTCTTAACTTTGTAATTCCTTGATTGTATTTTTATGAATTATATCATTTAGAATTGGTTAGGTTGACATGGTGAACTAGTTTTCAACTTTGTATCTCTTCAAGCAAATAATTTAAGCATGCTTGTACTCCCAGAAATGCACTTTGTTATTAGTTGGAAAAAAATAATTGAAAGTCGAATTTCCTTTGGCTTTGAAAAGCATACCTAATGTAAGAGACACAAAGTTGATGAACTTCTCTATTCCATTGAATGTGTATACCTTATACTATGATTTGTTTTCCTAACATGGCACTAAATGAATGCTAGCTGTTCTTTTGTAAAAATCTAGCCCAACAAGTAGCTATATTTACAAGAAAATAAAGGATTAGAACATAATATGAAGAAAATAGAGACTGCCCTTATAGATTAAGAAATTAATATATTCATCTATATTCTCAAAGTAGAACATTACCAATAAGGAACTAGGTGTCATGGAAATACACCTTGCATGGTGGTTGACAGAATTAAAGTTGTCCAACTTCTGCATGACATCAGTTTCTGTTTCGTTTCAAGAAAATTAGTTTTTGTTCTTAGGGTCTAAATGGTATGAATTAGATTAGAGAGAGGATCGATTTACTTGTATAGGGACTATGCTTGATTGTTTACTATGAAGTTAATTGATTGTAATTCTCTAGTGGTATAAATGAGCTAATTGTAGTTCTCTAGTGATATCTCATGTGTGGAATCTTAGATATTAACCAGTGGGATTAGAGATGCATATATACACCCACCATATATAAATATAAGGAAAGTCTTCTATCTCCTGAGAACAAATAATCAGATATTAAAAGGGTAGAGAAAAAAATAAGGAAGGAGTGAGGAGTAATTATTTTCTACAAATTTTCTTGAATTATATCTCAAATTTTGTTCGGAACAAAACATCAAAGCCTGGGACATAAAATTTTAGAAGTTACATTTGTTGTTTGAAACTACTATAGTGTAAGTCCAAGTGTAAATTAGACCATCTAGATTGCGTCTAATTTTGTTGCTACAAATTTCATATAATAGATTTGGGCATGTGTTTTGGAACAAGAAATATACAATACTAAAAACCAAAGGTTACATAATTGTTTAGAGGCATTTAATGCCACCAATGCTGTCGGGAGTAATAGTGAAATGCTAGGCAGAGTGTTTCCTCTTTTTCTTTCCAGTCACGATTTGTTTGCTATGTATTTTTCTACGAAAAGAAAGATAACAATTTCTTTGTTTATTTTTTTTATGGTTTTTAATATCCCTTTATTTCATTTTCAGTAAACAATTTCCAAATTTCTTAGAATAAATAAGCTATCCATTTGACTTTCCCTTCTAGTTTTCTCCAATTTAGATGCAACGTGGTTGATAGAAGCAATATTTTTTGATGATAACAATTCTCAAATTTCCAGGCTTATCTTATCTGCATTCAACACTACACTGTCTGAGAAAATGGCTAGGGCTTCATTACATATTTAAGTGTAACAATTTATTTACTAAATATTTGCATGCATTTCAAAATTGACTGAAATTGATCAATATTTTCAACCACCAATTTAGATGCAATTTATTTATTTAGTTATTGAAATGTATTTGTTAGATATATAATTTTTTTTTTTTAAAATCAGCTACAAAATGGCTATCAAGAGAAACAGTGGTGGATCGAGCAAGAAAGATGAGGAAGTTGTTAGTAGGGATGATGTGGTTGGTTTAATGTGAGTATTTATTGTTTTGGTGCATTGTATTAGGGTTATAGTGGGTGACTGCTTTTGTTAAGTAACAAACTCATATGCATTTCAGGTCAAGTTAGCTGGAAAAAATTTAGAAAGAAAGAATACATATGGAGGCTTTGGTAAGGGAACAAAAGAGGATTCAAGCACTCTCGGTATGGTATCTTACATAGTTAATATGTTTATGAATATTTTTCTGTTTTTAACTAATTCGTCGGTTGTGGGATGAGGGTGTACCCGAGGCCTAGCACAGGCATTGTGCAAGGCATGTAGAGAAGAATTTCAACAATGTTTTCAAAGATAAAACCTTGAAAGACCTTTTATGGAAATCTGCAAGAGAGGTAACAATTAGGAGATTCGAAATTGTGATGTTTGAGATCAAATCAATTGATGAGGAAGCATACAACTGGTTATTGGCTGTAGGTCCACATCACTGGAGTAGATCACACTTTAGGACTCAACCTAAGTGTGATATACTTTTAAATATCATGTGTGAGGGAATCAATGGTACAAAGTCAACATTGGCAGCCAAAGATAGACAAACATTGTCGATATGTTGGAGCGTATTAGGATGTACATTGTTATCCCAAAAATTTGAAAAGAATGACGTGGCAGTGAAATTGACATATGGCATGAGTTAGTGGGGTGATCTGGCTTAGTAATGTCCCAATACATCAGTTAAGGAATGAGACAGATAGTCAAGCCAAATACGCCCGATCGAAGAGAATATTTGGACTGGGGGTTGCTTGGCTCAGACCTCAGTTTAAAGACCCTTATTAAATTGGAGCCAAGTCCAAGAAGTTGAAGGGGAGGTTTGAATTTTGGTTCAAAGTATAAAAGCAATAGGTCCGATCGGACCTAAGCTTAGGGGACCTCTTGTTAAGCTTGGTTCGAATGAGTTCAAAGGGAATGACCAAGGCTCAAGTTTTACTCAAGGGGAAAGCCACATAATGGGCGATCGGGTATGATGTGGAAGAGGTACACTTGGGCTTGAATGAGGTGAGGAGGAGAAGTATACCTCGGACCACTTTGGTCCGAGGAGAAGGAAGTTGTGTCCGATCAGACATGATGCTTTTGGGTACCTTGGACCATTTTGGTCCAAGGAGATGACTATGCCTGATCGAGCTTTGATTGAAAAGGAGAGGACTATGTCCGATCGAACATGCTCATAGGAGGTACCTTGGGTCATTTGGGTCCAAGGTGGTGATATGTAAAAGAAGAGTCCAAGGTCCGATCGGACCTTGGTTGAACAAAGGAAGGCTCGGACCATGTTGGTCCGAGGAGAAGAAGGATGTGTCCGATCGGACATGGTGCTTGTGGAGTACCTTGGACCATTTTGGTCCAAGGAAATGTAAGTGGTGGCTCGGACCACCTTGGTCCGAAGAGAAAGGACCAAGGTCCGATCGGACCTTGGTTGAACGAAGAAGGCTCGGACCATTTAGGTCCGAGGAGAGGGGCATTGTGCCCGATCGAACAAGACGCCTGAAGGAGTGCCTTGAACCATCTTGCTCCAAGGAGATGGCAAGAAAGATGGCTCGGACCACCTTGTCCGAGGAGGAAAGTGCAAGGTCCGATCGGACCTTGACTGAAGGAGTCAAATAGGGTGGTTTGAACCACCTTAAGCCAAAGAAGACAACCATTGTGTCCGATCGGACACAATGAAGGAGTATACCTCGAATGTGCCCGAGGTAAGAAGCAAAGTAAGTACCCTCGGACGACCTTAGTCCGAGGAGAGCCAAATGTACCTGACCTTTGGTCCGAGGAGAACCATGCACATACCACCTTTGACCTACGTAAAGCTTGAAGAGTAGTCAACATGCATGAGAGACTACGTCAAACTGCCCGAAACTACTTCAGTGAGAATTGGCCCAAGCATCCGGGAATCACTCAATCCTCACTTGAATTTAGGGATCAGTTATATTTTGAATGTTTATTTTGTAATATAAATATTAGGTAAATAATGGAATATCCCTATCTAAAGGGGATATCAGTTGAGAATCCCAGGTCTATAAATAGAGACATGGGAAGATCGTAAAGGGACTTTTGGCAAAATCAAGAGTGAACTTGTGTTCTAGAGAGAGAAAGTGTTTTCCCTGAGAGAACCCCTTTTTGTATTCTGGAATATTTCACATTGAAGAAACTCAGTTGACACGGCTCATCTGATCTTGAGTGTGAATACATAATAAAATCTCTAAGTGGATTAGGCTATTACCGATCATCGGGGCTGAACCACTATAAAATCTCGTGTTATTTACTTTCATTGATAAAAAATGTCTGTTGTTGTTTATAATTCTCTTGAAGGTTTGTCGTAGTTGACGTTCTTACGTCGTTGGCTAAATTTACAGTCAACATTTTGGTGCTTTCATTGAGAGCCTGAAGAGAAGACAGACAGTCCCTGAAGCATTATGGCGCCCAAGAACACCACCGCGGCCTCCAAGAGGGTAAGCACCTCCAGGGAGCATGCTAGATCGGAAGGTCCCAGCGTTCAAGATTGTGAGAATGAGCCTAGAGTTGTGCTCGAGGATGCAGTTCCAGAAGTAGAGGAGCTCCAGGAGACTATGAGCGCATTCCAGGAGGAGCTAGCTCAGTTCAATGCTAGGCAGGAGGCCTTTGCTGAGGAAATGGCCAAGCAGAGGCGAGAGATGGACGCTAGGAGCGAGGAGATCCGTCGACAGCAGGAGGAGGCCGACAGGCGACATCGCGAAGCTGCGCTTGCTCTGGAGGCAGCTACGCAATTGACCCGAGCCAATGCTCAAGCTGCGCCTGGGGTGATACCCACCCCAGAAGCAAGGACCACAGAGGCTGGTCATAAGAAAGATGATAGACCAGGTAGGGGTGGTGGTAACCCACCTGGTCATGAGGAGGAGGGAGTACGATCGCGCACTGCCTCTACCCAAAGGGGGAATTCTAAGACGCCCTCAAGGAGCCACAGATCAGAGACTTCCAGGTCAGGAAGTCATAAGTCTGGCAGTAAGAAAACACCTTCTGAGCAGGGGCACAACAAAGCTCCTCGTGGCAAGGAGACTTCCCACTTCAAAGATTGACATGGGCGTGATGAAGGTGACAGTTACCACACCAACCAGTCGAAGGAGAGGAATAATAACCGACGAGGAGGAGATGATCAACCAGCTCAAACGGGGAAGCCACCACGGCATCCCAACCAACATAATGGCAAGGAGCACGCTCCACCTAGTAGGCCCTCCGAAAAGACTCGGAGTACGGTGTTCGACCGGTTGGGAAAGAACACTGCTCAGAAGGACCTAAGGGACGTCATTGATGACAGAAGGAGGACCGCTCTAGTCGAAGGGCGGGAGCCAATCCGTCTTACCAGCCGAGTAGAAATACTCGACGTGGATACGCCGGATAGGAGTGCCCAACCAAGCGGTCCCGAAGGTGCATCCCCAGCAGTGGCCCCAGCCATCCAAGCCCAGCTTGATGCTTTGACGGCGGCAGTGCAAAGTTTATCAAAACAACCAGTTATTGATCTGGTAGACCACAGAAGTGGTAGCCCTTTTTGTGCTAGAATAAGAGCGGCCCAACCACCAAGGAAATACAAAGCGCCGGTATTGCCAGTTTATACAGAAAAGGCAGACCCGGTGAGACACGTTGGAAAGTTCGAAGATCAGATGGAGCTGCTTGGGGTGAGTGATGACTACCGCTGTAGAGTCTTCCCCACCACCTTGTCAGACACTGCCCAGGAGTGGTACTGGAAGTTCAAACCCGACTCCATCACCTCTTGGGAGAGCTTTAGGAAGGAGTTCTGCAGGCAGTTCAGCACTGCCCGAACCCCTCCTGTTTATGCCAACCACTTGGTGGATATTAGGCAAGGCAAAGATGAGTCTCTCAAGAACTACATTCAAAGGTTTATGAGAGAAGCCAATCGGGCTACCGCAGTTGGAGATGAAGGGAAGATGGTTGCAATCTCCTCGGGTATTATCTATCGAAGTCCTTTGTGGGACAACATTCACCGCCATCCAATTTCAACTTTACAACAGTTTTTGGACCGGGCAGATAAGTACATGAAGTTGGATGATGCCATTAAGAAAGGAGAAAACGGGTTGAACAACCCAAGTGGATCAAATGATACTCCAAAGGATAGCGGAAATGATCAAGGTGGTAGTAAGAAACGTGGGAATAACGGGTCTGACCGCCGCAGTGAGAAAAAAGCTAAGTCAGGATCTAATGACAAGCCTACGAAGTATGAGCCTCGATTCACCAACTACACCACTCTTTCGGCAACCCGAGCAGAGATCTATCTAGCCAGCCATCAGGAGGTCCCTTACCGGAGACCCCCTCCAATCAAAAAGGAAATGAGTAAGAGGGATAAGAATAAGTTCTGTCGTTTCCATGGAGACTATGGTCATGACACGAATGAGTGTAATCACCTTAAGGATGAGATAGAGTTTCTCCTCCGGTCGGGGAAACTAAAAAAGTATAAGGCAGAGAAGACCCAGGGAGAGGGAAGCAGCAATAATCCTGGGTTCAAGCGGCAACGGTCCCCACCTTTGCAACCTGAACCTGTGGACTTCACACTAGATACAATATGTGGAGGACCACATCTTGCTGGTGATAGCAACAAGGCGAGGGAGAGATATGCTCGCACCCTTCGTCATGAGTTGGAGGCAGCGTCCACATCCGAGGTTATGACGGTGGAGGAGAGACCATCAAAGAACCCAAGGTATGAAAGTGAGTCCCTCACTTTCACTGAGGAGGATGCTAAACACGTGAGGTATCCTCACAATGACCCTTTTGTAGTGACAGTTCAAATAGCTAACATGAAGGTGAAAAGATGTCTGGTTGATACGGGAAGCTCCGTAAACATTATTTATAAGTCCTCTTTTGAAAAAATGAAGCTATCCATCAATGACTTGAAGCCATGCTCTCACGTCATTTATGGGTTTACTGGAGAGGGACTATCACCAGCTGGGACAATAAAGTTACCAGTCACCACGGGGGAAGCTCCCAAGCATGAAACCGTGATGACTGAATTTTTGATTGTTGACTGCCCGTCTGCCTACAATGTGGTTATTGGTCGACCACTACTCACCAACTTGCATGCGGTAGTTTCAATTTGGCACCTCTCTATGAAGTTCCCGACCAGCGCTGGCATAGGCTGCGTCCAAGGAGACCAAAGGGAAGCTAGGGAGTGTTATAATGCCTCCATAGCTAAGGCAAAGAAAGGTGCCAAGGAGAACAACATGATTGTATGCGTTGAAAGAGAGGAAGTGGATGAGATGGATGTAGACCATAATCTTGTAGTAATGAACGATGAAGAAGTGTTGAAGGAGTGTGGCCAGGAGAGCACTCCTAGTTTGAAAGAGCAGAAGACCCCATCAGGTGATGAAGTCACCAAATAGGGCGTTGCCCAAAGCGAGGGAAGAGATATTGATCCTCGCTTTGGGGATTATGAGAGTGATGTGGGACCGTCCGAGGAGTTAGAGGAGGTCCCTATAGATGAGAATGACCCGACAAGAGGGGTCAAGATTGGGAAGAAGTTGAAAGCTGAGGTGAGAGTACAGCTGATAGAGTTCTTGCGAAGGAATCAAGATGTCTTCGCCTGGTCCCACAAGGATATGGTGGGTATCTCACCAACTGTGATCAGCCACGTGCTCAACGTGGATGAAAGGTATCCAGCGGTACAGCAGAAGAGGAGGTTGCTTGACAAGGATCGAGCAAAGGCTCTTAAGGAGGAGGTAGAGCGATTGAAGGAGAACGGGTTTATTAGAGAGGCATACTACCCAACTTGGGTTTCAAACCCAGTCTTGGTGCCTAAACCCAATGTAAAGTGGAGGACTTGTGTATATTTTACTGATCTAAACAAAGCGTGCCCGAAGGATTGTTTTCCTTTACCAAGAATAGACCAGTTGGTGGATGCAACCTCTGGTCACGAGACCTTGTCCTTCATGGACGCATATTCGGGATACAACCAAATCAACATGCATCCTCCTGATGAAGAGCATACCAGCTTTCGAACGGATATAGGGCTCTATTGCTATAGAGTGATGCCCTTCGGATTAAAAAATGCAGGAGCTACCTACCAGCGCTTGGTGAATGGTATGTTTCGTGACTTAATCGGCAAGAGCATGGAGGTATACGTAGATGATATGCTGGTGAAGTCGAAGGAAGCCGGGGGGCACGTGGGAGACTTAGAGGAGTGCTTTGCAATCTTAAGGAAGTATAACATGAAGTTAAACCCCCTTAAGTATTCATTTGGAGTAGGTTCCGGGAAATTCCTTGGGTTTATTGTTAACTCCCGAGGAATAGAAGCAAACCCTGAGAAGATCAAGGCTCTCATGGAGATGAAGTCTCCCACAAGAATAAAGGATGTGCAAAGCTTGACTGGACGGATTGCGGGTCTAAGCAGGTTCGTCTCAAAATCAACGGACAAGTGCGTCTCGTTTTTTAACCTGCTTAAAGGAGGCAAGAAGTTCGAGTGGACCGCAGAGTGTGAACAAGCTTTCCAGGCGATAAAGGAGCATTTGGCTCAACCTCCTGTTCTTTCTAAGCCAGTTGATGGAGAGGACCTATTTATGTATCTAGCAGTCACAGAACACGCTGTTAATGCTGCCTTAGTACGTGAGGAAGATAAGGTGCAGCACCCAGTGTATTACGTTAGCAAGCGTTTGGTAGGAGCGGAGTCTCGATACCCCATGATTGAGAAGTTGGCTTACTGCTTGGTACTTGCGTCACGAAAGTTGAGGCTGTATTTCCAAGCACACCCCATCAAGGTCCTCACTGACCAGCCTCTTCGCCAAGTTTTACAAAAGCCGGAGTCGTCTGGTCGGCTACTTAAATGGGCGGTCGAGCTAGGACAGTTTAAGATCAAGTACCAACCAAGGACTGCTATTAAGGGTCAAGCCTTGGCAGATTTCATCGCTGAGTGTACCAGAATCGTTGAGGTCCCTAACCAGCAGGAGAGTGTTACTGGGTTAAAGGAAGAAATTCCTGCTTGGCAACTTTTCGTTGATGGATCGTCAAACGAGCACCATTCAGGAGCTGGGATTATACTAGTCACACCAGAGAAGCACCGAATTCATTGCGCACTAAGATTCGGATTTAATGCTTCTAATAACGAAGCGGAGTATGAGGCCCTCTTAGCAGGCTTGCGATTAGCTAAAGATGTGCGTGCCCGGTCGGTGGAGATAAACAGCGATTCTCAATTGGTGGTTTATCAAGTATTGGGGGAGTACCAGGCAAGGGGCCTACGCATGGTGGCATACTTAAACAAAACTAAAGATTTGCTAGCCCAGTTCGAGGAGTATACCATCAAACTAGTACCAAGGGAGCAGAATTCCAATGCTGATGCTCTAGCAAAGCTTGCAAGTGCGAAAGATGCCGAAACACTGAATATAGTTCCAGTAGAGTACTTGGCAGAGCCAAGCATTGATAGACAAGAGGCCATGCCGATTACGATAGTCGACACCTGGATGACTCCCTCATTGCTTACCTTGAGCAAGGGACACTCCCAGATGGTCGTAATGAAGCAAGGAAAGTTATGAGGCAAGCTGCTAGATACACCATGGTGGATGGAGTGTTATATAGGAGAGGATACTCCTTACCTCTCCTTAGGTGCATAACTCCCGACCAGTCAAAGAACTTATTAGCTGAGGTGCATGAGGGGTTTTGTGGAGATCATGCTGGGGGGCAGAGTCTATCTAAAAAGATCTTGAGGCAAGGATTTTTCTGGCCTACTATGAACGAGGACTCTATGGAATATGTGAAAAGGCGTGACAAATGCCAAAGATTTTCTAAAGTACCCAGAGCACCCCCAAATCTTTTGAAGCAAATGTAAAGTCCGTGGCCTTTTGCAGTGTGGGGCATTGATCTGATCGGGAAGTTACCCAAAGGAAAAGGAGGAGTGCAGTTCGCAGTGGTCGCGGTAGATTATTTTACTAAATGGACTGAGGCCGAGCCATTAGCCACGATCACATCGAAGAAAGTGTTGGATTTTGTTGTTAAAAACATAATATGTCGCTATGGTCTGCCTAAGAAGATAGTGTTTGACAATGGCACCCAGTTTGACAGCGACATATTTACCGATTTTTGCACTCGGCATGGCATCACCAAAAGTTTCTCCTCGGTTGCCCATCCTCAAGCCAATGGGCAGGTTGAAGCGGTGAACAAAACATTGAAGGACACTTTAAAGAAGCGCCTGGAGCAAGCTAAGGGTGCTTGGGCAGATGAGTTACCAGAGGTCCTTTGGTCATATAGGACTACCGCTCGGACGGCAACTGGCCATACCCCATTCTCTTTAGCATATGGGTATGAAGCCATGTTACCTGTGGAGATAGACCCACCCTCTCATAGAAGGACCGTTTACAACCAAGAGGAGAACCATCAGTTGTTGGCAGAATCATTGGACTTCCTCGAAGAGAGGAGAGAGGAAGCAAGCCTCAGAGTAGCAGCTCATCAGCAAAAAGTGGCACGCTACTTCAATTCCAGAGTACGGGACCGAAAGTTCCAGGTTGGAGATTTGGTCCTAAGGAAGGTATTTGTTAGAGACCCAGCAGCTGGTGTGCTAGGACCAAACTGGGAAGGACCGTATCAAATTGAACAAGTCTTACCGCCCGGCACTTACAAGCTTGCTCGGTTGAATGGGGAGCTGATCAGAAACTACTGGAATGGCGAGCACTTGAGAAAATATTATCAATAAATACTACTTGCAGAGTAGTAGCTTTGTATCAAGTGCTTAACTTGTTATTTAAGTTTTTTGTTTGTGAACTGGTTATTTGCTACCCAGTCACATTATTTTGAACAATGTTATTTTGTTTGGAACTCGTTGTTAGACACGTTATGTCATTTATTATTACGAGTAATAAAAGAGACCACGCGCAGCGTGGTCGCACCTTGCTACAAACTTTGCATATGTGTTGATTATTTTTGCTTGGCAGTGTTCAACTGTCATAATGACTTAAACAAAACAGGTCTTCTAAAAACTAAGTGTAAATATATACTGGACAGTGTTCAACTGGTCGGTATCATTGCATGAAGGACCAATGTTTAAATAATATTTTTGTAGTGGTCAACTACTGATATATGTTCGTATATTTTATGTGTTTCACGAGTAGTAACTACTCGAACAAATTCGATCAAGTAGCAAGTGATCAAGGATTTATCAACCCTCAATCACTTGGGGGGCACATAGGGTATACTGGTATGTATTTCAACACAGGCAATAAGAGCACGAGCAAGTATGTTTGTTTTTGGGCTGACTTGTAAGTTTGGAAGTCTAAAATAGCCGTTAAGCTAACTTGTTTTACAAAGCTTAAGTAACTTAGAATTTTTCAAATTTTAAGTTAGAAACTGATATTTGTGTAATAAGAAATTTATGCTCATAAAAAGTTAGAGCAATAAGAGTATGAGGAAGTATATTTAGTGTGAACTTATGGAATGGTAAAAATTTCTAAGTTAAAAAACTAAATTCTCATGTGAAACTAAAGGCATCTAAAAACTTTGCTATGCACAATAAAAACTTAAAAGTTTGAAGTTGTCAACAAGGAAAGAGTAAAGTGCTAAATGTCAAAATAGCTCACTAGTTAGAGCAACAAAATACAAACTAAAGTAGATTGTGATGAACTACGAGAGGGAGTCACAGGCGAGCTCCTCTAGAGGGTTGATCGACTCCCTCCTCTGCATCAGCTGCTCCTCTCGCTCGGAATGATAAAGCAGAGCAGGCGGGGGTGAGTGCAGGAGGATTGGCAGCTTCTTCAGCGGCCCTTGCTTCACATCTGGCAAGCTCCTCTGCCTAGGCCTCCTTGGAGAAACAATCAAGATTAAGAGGCTTGTTCAGCTTCCAGACCTTATAAAAGCAGTCAAAACTGGCCTCCTCAAAGCGAATCAAGTCAAGCTCTTTTTCTTGCTTCAGCTCTTCGTTCTCGCTGATCAACCTCTCATTGTCTCGAACTAACTCTTTAATATCGAGGGATTGCTTCTCCAATTGAGTTGTCAAGGAAGCATTGTTTTGAGCCTGTTTTTTGAGAGACTCGTCCCGTTCAGCTACAGTTCTCTCTGCTTGCTCCAGCTTGGACTTGGCCTCCACCAGTTGATCGTTTTGCACCTTGATCAACTCCTTGTAGTCTACGGCTCGGAGCTGAGCATGACCAATGGTGACAAGTGACTGCATGGAAGACAAAAGGTTAGTACAAGTAAAAATACTAACAACAAAGTGTCTCAAGAAAAAATGCTTACCTTCATCAGTTGAGCGAGTCCTCTCTTCAAGACAACTTCGACGCTAAGTCGAGGGTAGGAGTCTAGGCTTTGAAGCGTCGATGCATCATGGCCAATCTCCTCAAGAAGCCCCTTGCCCAGGTCGCTAACAGCACGAAAAAGCTCGCTCGAACTACCCTGGTGAGTAGGAATTAGGCTCGCAGAAGAAGGAAGGGAAGAGGGGGTCAATGGCGGAAGTGTAGTCGGTCCCTCAGGTTGCCTCCCTTGACTTGGTGGTGCTACCTTCTGAATCTTCTGTGGAGGCATAGAGCCACTTCCATCACCAATTTTCCTCTTTGAAGCAACGCACTCTCTGAACATGTCTGAATCTGCAAAGGATGAAAAAACAAGATAGTTAGAGAAATAAACATAATGAAACGTGTACAAGTGTATACTACAATTGTGTTACTCTCTAATTACCGATTATAAAAAATATTCCTATTTTCACTAGATATGTGTTACCTGCGTTGAGGATCTGATCAAGGAACTCATCCTCGTCGTCCGAGGATGAGCTAAGTTCCCCATCAACCTGGATAGCTTTTCCTTTCCCAGGCTGAGCGGGAATAGTAGATCTGCGCTGAGGATCAGGCTCTCTAATGACTAGGTCGCCAGGTCTGCGAGAAAGCGGAGAAGGCCCAGGAGAGGGCCGATCAGTCACTAGCTCCGTGCCCTCATTAGACTGATCAGGTGTGTCGTTCTCCCCGGTGGTACTTTCCACCACCAGATCCTAATCACATGGCACTAGACCCACCATCTGAAGGAGGTCCAACGTGACCAGCCTTTTCACATCCTTCTCTTTAAGACTCATGTTAGCCAATTTCTTGGCCCGCCTAAACATCTCTTCAGTAGGCAATGGTCGCTCAAATGGACCCGAGCGCGTAAAAGCCAAGTTGTTGGCCTCAATATCCAATGTGAGGAAGTATTCCTTATGATACTTCCCGGCGTTTGATTTATGGGAGATGCCGTTGAGATATGTAACCCCCCTATGCCTGTGATAGAAGTGGAAGAAACCTGAGTTGTTGTGGGAAGGGTTGGTCCGAAGATCAAACAGGTAATGCACCTCATGAGGGGTGGGCTCGTCCCAACCATTCAAGAAGTAAAGGATGTACATCGCAGAGAGTGCCTGGATCCCATTCGGTGTGATCTGAAATGGGGAGACGTTGAAGTAGTCTGCTACAGACCGGAAATAGATGTGCAGCGAGAGTGTTGCTCCAGCATGCACATGGTGCCTGGACCAGGCACAGTACCTTCCACCGGGCCTATTGGCTCTTTGATGCGAGCCTGGACACGTCACGTTTGCCCCGCTCAAGCCTAAAGCTTCAATGTGTTTCTGGAATAGCGCAGGATTAAGTTTTGAAGCTTCGGCAACGAACCAGGAGGGTTCTTCTTCTCCCTCATCACGCGGCTTCTGGACAGCCAAATCCTGGATCGCGGTAGCAAATTTCAGAGAAGGCTTTTTTGAAGCTGTGGTAGTGCGGGTTTGATTGCGCTTTACCACCTTCTGTACTGCTCTGCGGGCAACGTGCGGATCGTGTTCCTGAGGGAGCCTGTTAGATTGCTTCACCCTCATCGTCGACTGAGAAGCTTGTCGAAGGAACTGTTCCTCGTGGAGAAGATATAAGGCTGAGCAAGGGAGGATATGCTTGAAGCGGCGAAGACGATCCTCTGGAGTGTAACCAGTAGACGAGCCTGGTGAGGAATCGCTATTCAAGGGAGTCTCGATTGTTTGCGGGGCGGATGATTCAGAGTCCGTATGATTGTCACCTCCCCTATAGTCAGAGCGATTCATCTACAAAAATGAATAAAAAATGAGGAGGTGAGTAACCATACAGAAAAAATTCATCAAAAATAAGAATTATTTTTATACTTGGAAAACTTTGTCTAAGTTATAAAAGTATAACACACATGGAAAAAATAATTTTAATGCTCAAAAGTGCCTAAAAGTACTTAAAGTATTTAATTTATTAAAGCTTATAGAAGGAGGCATTTTTGGGGTTTTCCTATAAGGCTAAGTTCCTTATGTGTGTGGTTAACATACAGAGGTTGGTTATACATTTGGAAGGAAAGGAAGCCAAGGTCTAAGGAATTAGGTGTGGTCCGATCGTACCACATTTTACGCTCAAAGGGATGGTTTTATACCGTTAAAAATTCTGAAGGGGGTACTAAAAATAAGGTGGTCCCATCATCAAACTTGGCAACACCAGCCCTATTTTTGGCACCTAAGTAACGAAGAAATTCAGTGTAGGAAGCAAAATCTTCCTCACTATCACGCAAACCCAGAACAAGCAAACCCAGAATAAAATAAAACTGGTCCGATCGGACACAGTTTGGCCAGGAGACGTCCTGCCTCGCCACCGCACGAGCCTCACGCGAAGTCCCCAGGACGTCCGATCGGGCGTAGCGTGACCGAGAAGAAGGTGTGCACCCAGGTTCCGAGAGTCCGCCTGGTGTGCCTCGTGCCTCCAAAGCTCCTAGCCAGCAGCAACAAGTCAGGTTCGATCGGGCATGGGTGTCTAGGGAGGTTCGGAATTGGCTGTTAAAGACTTGGGCACTTAAAAACAAAGGAAGGAGCGTGTGGTCCGATCGGACCACACACTTGTCTGAAACTTTTCAAGGCCCGATCGGAAGTAGTTGTCTCACCTCGTTCAGAAGAGATACACGCCCAAGCTTGAGCCATGGTTCGTCATCCCTGATCGAACATGGGTTCACCATTAGGACAAAGTGTGGTCCGATCGGACCACACGCATATGCCCAGAATTTCAGGGCAAAACTATGTAAAAAATGGTCCCTGAATGGCATACTTTGCCTACCCCGAATCCGAACCAAATAGACAAAGCCCTAAAAATCCCTAGTCTCAAACACATTCCATCATTCACACAAACAAAAAACAAGATCAAAGTATAAAAATGAAAGGTTTTCCTTCATGATCTTAAAAACCCATTACACTATCAAAACCCATATTCACATTTATGTCAAAATAGCCAAAATATCTTGAAATTCCTATGAAATTAAGGGAAAATTCGGGTTACCCATGCCACAAACCTCATCAAAGCAGCAAGCAAACATATTGTACAAAACATTTTCAAGAACTTCAAGAACATTCAAGGCATACATGCATTTTCGGCCATGGCTTTGTTTTGAGAATTTCTGAAAAAAAAATATAGCAATCTAAGAGGCATGGAGAAGAAGACTTACCCAAGGCTGGAGAACTTTGAGTTTGCTTGGAGGATGCTTGAGGATGAAGAGCTCCCCTTGAAGCTTGTGAAATCGACAAGAAGAGGGAATCCTTGAGAGGGTTTCGGCCAAGAGAGAAGATGAAGGGTTTTTAGAGTAATTTTTGTATGTGTGAAGAAGAGAGTGTAAAGTGGGGATATTTAAAGGGAAAAAAGTGGGTTTTTCATTTACTTTTGGACCTTTGGTATTCTGGGATTTTTTTTTCCCTGCACGATCATGGGTGGATTTTTGCAGTGATCGTGGGTCTGCTGCATGAAGATGAACAGTTATTATTTTTATAATGACGTCAGCTGGAGAAAAAGTTTATTACGTGAATGAATCATATAATAAACTTGGGGGGCAAATGTTATCCCAAAAATTTGAAAAGAATGACGTGGCAGTGAAATTGACATATGGCATGAGTTAGTGGGGTGATCTGGCTTAGTAATGCCCCAATACATCAGTTAAGGAATGAGACAGATAGTCAAGCCAAATACGCCCGATCAAAGAGAATATTTGGACTGGGGGTTGCTTGGCTCAGACCTCAGTTTAAAGACCCTTATTAAATTGGAGCCAAGTCCAAGAAGTTGAAGGGGAGGTTTGAATTTTGGTTCAAAGTATAAAAGCAATAGGTCCGATCGGACCTAAGCTTAGGGGACCTCTTGTTAAGCTTGGTTCGAATGAGTTCAAAGGGAATGACCAAGGCTCAAGTTTTACTCAAGGGGAAAGCCACATAATGGCCGATCGGGTATGATGTGGAAGAGGTACACTTGGGCTTGAATTAGGTGAGGAGGAGAAGTATACCTCAGACCACTTTGGTCCGAGGAGAAGGAAGTTGTGTCCGATCGGACATGATGCTTTTGGGTACCTTGGACCATTTTGGTCCAAGGAGATGACTATGCCCGATCGAGCTTTGATTGAAAAGGAGAGGACTATGTCCGATCGAACATGCTCATAGGAGGTACCTTGGGTCGTTTGGGTCCAAGGTGGTGATATGTAAAAGAAGAGTCCAAGGTCCGATCGGACCTTGGTTGAACAAAGGAAGGCTCGGACCATGTTGGTCCGAGGAGAAGAAGGATGTGTCCGATCGGACATGGTGCTTGTGGAGTACCTTGGACCATTTTGGTCCAAGGAAATGTAAGTGGTGGCTCGGACCACCTTGGTCCGAAGAGAAAGGACCAAGGTCCGATCGGACCTTGGTTGAACGAAGAAGGCTCGGACCATTTAGGTCCGAGGAGAGGGGCATTGTGCCCGATCGAACAAGACGCCTGAAGGAGTGCCTTGAACCATCTTGCTCCAAGGAGATGGCAAGAAAGATGGCTCGGACCACCTTGTCCGAGGAGGAAAGTGCAAGGTCCGATCGGACCTTGACTGAAGGAGTCAAATAGGGTGGTTTGAACCACCTTAAGCCAAAGAAGACAACCATTGTGTCCGATCGGACACAATGAAGGAGTATACCTCGAATGTGCCCGAGGTAAGAAGCAAAGTAAGTACCCTCGGACGACCTTAGTCCGAGGAGAGCCAAATGTACCTGACCTTTGGTCCGAGGAGAACCATGCACATACCACCTTTGACCTACGTAAATCTTGAAGAGTAGTCAACATGCATGAGAGACTACGTCAAACTGCCCGAAACTACTTCAGTGAGAATTGGTCCAAGCATCCGGGAATCACTCAATCCTCACTTGAATTTAGGGATCAGTTATATTTTGAATGTTTATTTTGTAATATAAATATTAGGTAAATAATGGAATATCCCTATCTAAAGGGGATATCAGTTGAGAATCCCAGGTCTATAAATAGAGACTTGGGAAGATCGTAAAGGGACTTTTGGCAAAATCAAGAGTGAACTTGTGTTCTAGAGAGAGAAAGTGTTTTCCCTGAGAGAACCCCTTTTTGTATTCTGGAATATTTCACACTGAAGAAACTCAGTTGACACGGCTCATCTGATCTTGAGTGTGAATACATAATAAAATCTCTAAGTGGATTAGGCTATTACCGATCATCGGGGCTAAACCACTATAAAATCTCGTGTTATTTACTTTCATTGATAAAAACTGTCTGTTGTCGTTTATAATTCTCTTGAAGGTTTGTCGTAGTTGACGTTCTTACGTCGTTGGCTAAATTTACAGTCAACATACATGATGCAAATGCTCACTAAAAGTAGACATTCAGTTATAATGTGGGAGTCCAACATTGCACCAAGGATCGCAACTGTTCTTGAAAAGAACAAGGTGGAAGCTGGAAATCGCATTCCCACCAAAGGGAGTGAATTTATGTACTAGGTGATGAACATGTACGGGGGCATGTACTCTGTCGATTTGGTAAATTAGGTCTGCTCTTGTAGTAGATGGGAACTCACTGGTATTCCATGTAGCCATGCTGTTGCTGCTATTTGGCATAAAAGGGAGGATCCAGTGACATATGTCTCCAAATGGTATACCAAGGAATACTACATGAATGCATACTCTCAGAAATTTTTTCCAATTAGGAATCAAGATGAGTGGCCTAGAAGATGCAAGGTTGGAATGATTAAGCCAATTGGGAAGACTCAACCTGGTAGGCCTAAGAAAAGCAGAAGAGTTGAACCTGATGAGTTGGCTCCACCAACAGGCAAGAAATTGAAACGAAGATGTGTGAGAATGAGATGTTCTGGCTGTGGTGCAGTGGGCCACAACTTCAGAACTTGTGCTAGAAACAACTTCAATTCGATAAGTTACTACTGTATTCTTTGCAATTGGTTTGAAGCATAATGTTTGTTTATTTTTGGATTGATAAAAAAGATTTGTTTTGGTAGGGAAAAGACAACTCCCCAGTTGATCCTGATACTTGTGCTAGAAATAGCAGTCTGCCAGAAAATGCTTCAGTGAGTTCAACAACAAATATGAGTGCTCTACAAGGAGTAATGCCACTACCTCAGGTATCTCCTAACAACTTCAAATAATGCTCACTGATTTTTGTTATCTGGTATTTATCATTTAAGCTACATGATTTGTCTATCTTATTTTGTAGCAAGTTCCATTCAACCCACATAGGCAAGGTAGCAACACAGTTGCAACAAGGACCAAACATGGTTAGTGAAGGTGGTATCTGGTGTTTTGATTGACAAGCAGTTTATTGGATAAGTTTGGAGCTCAAAGTCAATTGCTATGTCTGCTTTTGCCTCTTTTTATTGATCAGTCCCATACTCACTAAATACCATTTCAATGTATTTGAGCAAGGTTGTAAATCTGTTTTAGGATCACTAATGTATTTGAGCAAGATTGTAAATCAGTAATGTACTTGAGCAAGGTTGTAAATCTATTTTAGGATCACGTTTTGTACACCAGATATGTTGTACACTAGATCCTAGTTTACTGAATGAAAATGTTGGCTCACTTTTTACATTATTTTTTTGGTTGTATTATGCTATTGGAAACCTTTTTTTTTAATCAAATTTCATTACAATTAAGCAACTATATATGCTACTAGACATCTCAAAATCAATAAAAATACATAGCAAATATACATGTTGCCAAGTATATAAGATTCAATAAAATACATAAACCATAAATAATGTTTTTCTTCATTTCTTCAACACAGTTACATTTTTTTCAGTTAAAAAAACAACACAACAATTACATTTCACCATAATGCCAAGTACAAAACAAAAGATAAAAGTACAACAAAAATACAAAAACCAATTTTGACATCCTCCATCAACATCAAAATTCTTCCAACTTGTTCATCTCTTTTCTCAACAAAAATCTGCTATTGAAAAAGAATGCATTCGATCTCCTCTACTCTTTTAAACAACCCATTATCACAATTATGTCTTTCACCTCTAGGAGGGTTTATCCAATTAATAAAGTCACAACCATCTCTCACATTTCTCTGTAAGTAAAATACAGAGTTAGAGGAGTTTAAGACAATCATAAACAAGAAAAATAATTGAAACAACAAACCTTGTATCTTGGGCAGCCATAGAACCTTCTCCCGGAATTGTATATAGTCCACGTTATGCCTAGTACGACCTCACATCCACAATGACAAAGAGGGGGACTCCCTTGAACTTCTTTATACCTTTTCCCCCTAGAATATGTCATTAATGATGCTTGATGAAGGCAAGTGCAGAATGAATAATTAAACCTAGGGTTTGAAGAGAAGAAAACCTTGAAGAAGAGGGAAGAGGAAAGAAAATAATGTATTTCCTAATAATATCTATAATTATTATGGTAGGTTTAGGTGTATTAATTTTGCTTTCATTTTTTCAACTACTATACACGTATTATGCCACATTACCGAGTAAATGACATAACTGAACGAAATGCAAAGAAATACCCATAAATTATTAACGTTAAAAGTTCAGGGGGAATTTAAAACATCGTGAATTATTCGGGGCACTTTCATACAGTAGTCATAGTTCGGAAGACAAAAATACTATTTATTCTTATTATTATTACAGTAACGATTAGTGCACATACACACATTTTTTACACACGCTGAGTTTGCATGCCATATCATATAAGTTTTAAAAATTTCTTTATTTTCCATTTAAACCTTAACTTTTAATTATTAATTTCTGTACTATTTTTTTTACCACTGATGCACGAAGTGTATCATGTCTCTTGGTCTTCTACAATATTCTGTTTTATTGAGAAAAAAATTACACATATCAGATTCATTCATTTGACCAGCTTATGACATAAAATGCAAATGATTATCGCATGGATGAAATTTTTTCACAATTGAATGGTGTTAAAGGTGAGCTTTCTAGTAATTTTTCTATGTTTCTTCATCTCTTCCTTTCTTCATTTTATTTTTATGCAAAACTTATATGGCTGCTGAAATCATTAAGGATGAGAAATTTTTTTTATGAGTGTTCTAAAAAAAAGGGAAAATAAGAATGAATCTGTGAAGAATGTATAAGATTAGATTTGATTTAAGAAATTGGTTAAATAAATTTTTTCTTTTTTTCAAAAAATCATTAAAAAAATTGGGTTGGTTTTTCATGGACGAGTATATATATATATATATATATATATATATATATATATAAACTAAGACTACTGCACTAAAAAAAAAATATAATATATATGTGCCAACAATCAAATCTTACGACCTTAAATGTATATCTTTATTATTATGTGCGTTTATGCTTTTTCATTTTGGTTTCTTTATATATTGTTGATTTTGGTCACTAAAATTTATTTCATTTCTTAGTCTATGGAATCTATGGATTTAGATGAATCATTGAAAACAAATTATTCATCTATAAACTCTAATAATAGCAAGGAAGAAGAACATGCTGAAATGTCTTATGAAAAAATATTTGATTATCAACAAACACACAATGAGAAGGATGTCGATGACAAGGTAAAACAACTAATCCATATAAACTTGTTTTTTCAATTTTTTTTCTAAGAAATAATTTAAATAGCTTATTTTTGTATATTTTCTATGCTATATCATTTGTAAGTTTCTGTTGACACATTTTAAAATTAATTTTCATCTTAAGATTTTGATATATTATTTTTATATTAACTATGATGCTATTGAAAACAACATGAATGATAAAGTTATTGAGCCAAATGTAGGAATGATGTTTAATTTGATTGATGAACTACTAGAATACTTTATAAAGTATGAAAATCAATTGAGATTTGAAGTTAGTATAAGAAGTTCAAACAAGGAAGATGACGGAGAACTAAAATTTGTTACAATAGCATGCACACGTAATAGAAAGCCAAGACATAATAGTAGCAATCCTTTTAAATTGTATCCATTAACAAAGATAGATTGTAAAGCTAGAATTAGAGTAAGAATATGCGGTGGAAAGGTGTTGCAAGTAGTTTTTGTTGTGCTTGAGCACAACTAAGAATTAAGTACACCTGGAAAAGTTAGGTATCATAAGATGAATAGAGTTATCTAGCCTTATGTGAAAAGAGAGTTGGAAATAAATTGTAATGACCCAAATTCACTAATAAGGCTTAAGGGCCTTGATTAGTGTGCCGGGAGGGCATGATGAGAATTATGTGTGATGATTATGATTAAGATGCATGATTATGATTTTAAGCATGTTATATGACTATGTGAATTATACTATGTGATAATTATGATGTGTGAATCGTACCACATGGGTGCCGTGATTCTAGTGTGATGCACGTGCCGAGACGGTCCTAGAAAGCTAGATAGTGGTAACTGGTAATTTGGTAACCTGTGTAACTATTAGTAACTATAGAGAGTAACAAGTTTTATGGGGAAAGTGGTAGAATTGCAAAGCTGGTGAAAAGACAAGTGTACCCTTGAGGCTTAGTTAGAAAAGGATATTTGAGGAAGGTTAAAAAGGTCTTTTGGCAGTAATATAGAGTCTTTGGCTGAGGGAAAAAGATATGTACGATTTATTATGCTAAGTAAAGCTGAAGTTAAGTCTTGGAAGGCTAGAAAGGTCAAGAAGGAAAGGGAGAATCAAGAATCTAAGAGGCAAGGTGGGAGAGGAACTGAGCTGAGTTCCTTGAGGCTAGAGAAGGGCTTAAGGAGGTGGAATCAAGCATATATCAAGGTTTATACTGAGGTAAGGGATTGATCCCTGTTTTGTTAAGTTTTGAATTTGGTTTTTGAAAGGAATTGAGAAATAGCCATGGTTTTTATTGTGTGGGATTCAGCTGGTTTGTTAAGGTGGAACTTAGCTCAAGCTTGGATTGGAGGAAGCTCAAGTCGAATTTCTGATAAAGGTAAGGGTATTAAGTGTATTTGCAATTTCATGGCTGTTATGGTTTAAGGAATTAGGGGACTGGTTTGTGCTTTCTTAACTTTCAGTTTAAGTGTTAGAGTTTGAATTTAGGTGTGAATTCTGTGGATAAATGTGTAGATGAGTTGGGTTATAGTGTTTATAAGTTGTTGGTTGGTCTATGTGGGGTTTCAAACAGGTTTTGGGGCTTGGGTATGAAGTTGGGATGATTTGGAGTGAGTTAGGCTTGGGAAAAACGCGAAGGGAAACCCAGAAATCTGGGTCTGCGATGGTGTGCCGCGGCACGGATTTTGCTTGCCGCGGCCTAGGGGTCTCTGGAGGTGGGTGCCGCGGCACAAGGAATGTGGTGCCGCGGCACAAGGCTAATTTCAGGGTGTCACATTATGCAATTTTTGGCCTTTGCTCCGGGGGTTCGGGAGATGTCTCCGGGGTGTTGTTCTAGGGTTTTGGGGGTTCCGAGAGTGTGGATTGGGTTCCGGGAAGGTAGTCTTGGATTGGTTAATGACAAAGAATATTGTATTTGTGTTGTGATTAGGACTTTGGAGAGGCTCGAGGTAGAGGACCGTGCTCGCAGCTTCGTGGCATCGGAAACCGGTGAATTGAAAGGTAAGAAAGCTGCACCTGAGTATGTGGTTAGGTTGGGACTAAGTGTTCCCTATGTTGGTATGTATTGTTATGTGAGTGTGATTAACCATGTGGTCACGATGGGACTAAGTGTTCCCAATATTTGTATATCATGTCGTGAGATGGTGTTATTACGCCATGGGACATGCGATTACCGGCCTAAGGGTGTCGGAATCAATATTTGCGCATTGAGGCGCAGCTCGGCCACTGGGAGCTGAGGCAGCTTATTTATCACTGAGCTTGGTTAAGCTGGCCAGAGTCAGTGAGTATTACACTGGGGGCGGCCCTATTGAGCCGAAGACAGTGTGCTAAATAGAGGGTGCGACTAAGGGCGCCAACCCTGAATGTTATTTGATGGGTATGACAATCTATTGGTTATGAACGTGAATATTGTGCTATGAATATAGTTAATTGACTGTCTGAATGACAACTGTTATTGCTGATTGGATAAATGTATGAAATGTTGAATTCTCGGTTGGGTATTGTGAAATATTTGTTAAGTGTTGTTGATCTTACTATGTTATCATGCTTTCTTGCTGGGCCTTGGCTCACGGGTGCTACGTGGTGCAGGTTAAGGCAAGGGCAGGCTGGACCAAGCCCGAGGTGGAGAGCTCCAAGGTGAAATGTACATAGCTAGCTGTTCGATCACCACGATCGAGGAGTGGACCAGGACAAGGACTACCTAACTGATCGTTTTTGCCTTAGTATGGCCAGCCAATGTATTTAAACTTTGTAACTTTTGTAAATGGCTTTTAGAGTGTCGTTTTTGGGATCCCATGTAGATAAACAATGCTTAGTAATGAAAATATAACTTTTGAGACCAAAACACTTTTAACCCTAGTTCCTCCACTGTTTCAGTAACACGATTTTACTTAAATGACTTGATTAGCAAGTCTGGCACCTTATAAACACACAGTGTAACGGTCTTGGCTATCCAGGGCGTTACATAAATGATAGAGTTGGGATACGACCAAATAAGAATTATAATTCTTTTGTAGTTGAAATGGGAGGACATGATAAGGTTGCTATTTTGGAGAAAGATTGTAGGAATTTAGTTGCAAAGGTAAGACGTTTACGACTTGGACAAGGAGATGCTCTTGCATTTTAAAAGTACTTTATGAAAATGCAAAGTGGTAATGCAAACTTCTTCTATGTGATGGATTTTGATGAAAATAATCAAATAAAAAATATATTTTAAGCTGATGCAAGAAGTAAGATTGCATATGAAGAGTTTTGTGATGTTGTGAGTTTTGACACTACTTACCTAATTAATAAATATGACATGTCATTTGCTGCATTTGTAGGGGTCAATCATCATGGATAATCTACATTATTAGGATGTGTGTTACAATCAAATGAGGATACTCAGACATTTATTCGGCTATTTGAGTATTGGCTTGCATGTATGTCCAATCATGCTCCAAATGCAATAATCACTGATCAAGATAAGACAATGCAGAATACAATTGAGATTACATTCCCTAATACACAACACAAGTGGTACTTGTGGCATATAATGAAGAAGATTCCCGAGAAATTAAAAGGCTATACTCAGTACAATTCTATTAAGTCCTCCTTATCAAGTGTTGTTCATGATTCATTAATAAAAAAAGAATTTAAGGAACAATGGATTGAAATCATTAAACAGTATGAGCTTCATTCCAACGAGTGGTTATTGGGTCTTTATGAAAAGGGGAAACGTTAGGTGCCAACTTTTGTGAATAATACTTTTTGGGTTGGAATGTCTACAACACAACGTAGTAAAGCCTGCATGCATTTTTTGATGGGTATGTAAATTCAAAAACAACTTTGAAGCAATTTGTGGAACAATATGAGAATGATTTGCGAGATAAAATAGAAAAGAAAAATCATGAAAATTTTAATTCTTTCAACTCACAGTTCTCTTGTGTCACTATGTATGAAATTGAGAAATAATATCAGGATGTGTATACAACTACAAAGTTCAAAGAGATTCAGCAGGAGTTAGTGGGTAAACTCTACTGTGACATATCTAAATACAAAGATATCAATGAAGCAATTTCAGAATTTGTTGTAAATGAAGATATTTTATTTGGAGAGCGTAATCAATGTGTATCTTTCTAGTGAACATAAATAAAGAAAAATTTCGAGGTCAAATGCAATTGTCAACTATTTGAATTTAGGAAAATCTTAAGCAGACATGCAATTTCAGTTATCGTTCATAAAAAAGATCTTTTGTGTTTCAGATAGGTACATTACCAAAGCGATTGAGGAAAGATGTGAAAAAGTGTTACACAAAGATAAAAATAAGCTATGATAATTGGAGTGCCAAGCCAGAAGCACATCGTTTTGATAAAATGTGTAATTCATTTTATAAAGTTGTAGATTTAGCGGCACATGATGAGAGCAAGTGCAATGTAGTGATGGAAATGATACATGTGTTAGAATTTTGAATGAAAAAAACTAATTCAGATTTTTGTCCCACATTAGTTGCAAGTGTTTTTTCATTTTTCTCTAGGGCTATATAATGGAGTCTAGCCTTGTAGTTTAAAGTACATCAAAAATTCATTTTCTTTAAGGTATATAATTGATATTAATTATATTTAATTAATGTTTTTAGTTATATGTTTTATATTCTTAGTGTGATAGAGTTCAGGTATATTTTATTCGGCGAAGTAATTGAGTTACTTATCGTTTTTCGTTCTATCCTGTTGGCCTCGGCTTTTATTTTTGTTCTTAATTATTATTGTCTAAATTAATTATAATTACTATTTATATTGTGTTATTTATAATTATAATATTGTTATGTATATTATAATTATTTATATTGTGTTATTTATAATTATAATATTATCATTTATTTTATAGTTATTTATAGTGTGTTATTTATAAATATAATATTATTATTTATATTTTGTTATTAATAATTATAATATTTATGTATCTTTAATTTAGTAGATATTATTGTATTTATTATATTACCTTTATTTGGATTGTTTATTTGGATTGTAAGATTCATAGGCCATGTGTAGATCGAAGTAAAGGTCGTCCCCCATCCCCATTTAAACGAAAGCAATCCACGGCAATATGTTCACAGGAAGATGATAGTTCAATCAAGTATATAAATTCAGCACAATTAAAGTCAAATCAACACAAAAAACTTTCAAACAACAAACGACTAGCACAAACTACAATCTATTTTAGTGGGATTAATATTCTTGGTTTGTTTTACTGAGTCATAGTTTTCCCTTTTTAAATAAATTATTAGTCTATAATTTCAGTGTTCACGTTGGAATGCATTAAAGAATGAGTTTTTGTTTCAGAGCAAATCAAATATTAGCAGGCCAAAGCATAAGCTAGTTGCTCTCACTTGACTTTTTTTTTTTGTCAAAGACTTGTTGCATTCTGTAGGCTTTCTTGCTCTATATATTTTGTGGTTCAACCATTTCTATTGGATCCTTAAGAAGATATGCATCATCCATCCTTTTTTTTTTTTTGTTATATTCGAATGCAGTGGTCAAAGTTTTATACACAAGGGACAAGCCATGAAAGATCAGTAGAGATATGTCCACATTATATGTCAAAGTTTTTGTTATATGTCCACATTATATTCCATAAAAAACAAACCCATTTATTTAGGAAAAAAGAAGAAAATTATTAAACCAATTCATTAATCAAATCTTACCATCTACTCGGGAACTATTTTTCTTTCCTTTTTTAGAATACCCATTTATTCTTTTCTCCCCAGTAGTTACTGAGAAGAAGGAAGAGATGAAGAAACATAGAAAAATTTCTAGAAAACTCACCTATTAACACTATTCAATTGTGGAAAATTTTCATTTATGAGGTAATCAGTTGCATTTTATGCCATGAGCTGGTCAAATTAATGAATCTGATATGTGAAAGTTTTTCACAATAAAACAGAGTATTGTAGAAGACCTAGAGATGTGATACTCTCCGTGCATTAGTGGTAAAAAAAGAATAGTACAAAAATCAATAATTAAAAGTTAAGGGGTTAAATGGCAAATAAAGAAATTTTTAAAACTAATTTGAAATTGCGTGCCAACTCAGCGTGTGTAAAAAATGTGTGTACTATATTTGTGTACACGTATCATTACTGTTGTTATTACTGTGTATAACTGCTTGTATTGTGGATTATCTATAAACTTTAATAATAATAATAACTTTACAACACTAATAACTCTATTATAAACTATCCCTTACTTTTCTCTTTTCAATAAGCACAATATACTGGCTTAGCTTTAGCTTTGCTTAATGATCACTTGAAGAAAAAAACATCATTTTAAAATAGTACCATAGTGAAGAAGTAAATAAAAAAAAAGCTACGGACTAATCTCTTAGGTCCTAAACTAATTCAATTCACCCAATTAATACTTAGAGCTTTACCCTTTAATTTATACGGGCTAGAAATAGGACTTATTCAATTAGGTTTCTCTATTTCTCCATATATTTTTATCACCAAATTAAAGGTTTTATTACCCGTGTAGCAACCGTGATAGATTAGAGTGCCTGAAACCACACAAGTTGGGGTAAGCAGACACTCAAAAAAAAAAAAAAAAAAAAGAAAGAAAGAAATAAAGAAAGTGAAGGGTTTGACCCTGATAGCTGAAGCGGCGAAGGTCGATGAGGGAATGCAGTCTGAAAAGTGTGCGGAAACAGAGGTACGACCTATAGCGAACCAAGAGCTACGTTCGAACCAGAATTGGGCACAGGAGGTAGAAGATGAAGTGGAGCCAGTAGTGTTAGAGGATACTGATCATGAAAATTTCCAGAACTCTGCTAAAAATCACTGGAAATCATTTGCGAAGGATAACATTTTTGTTCGTGACCCACAGCTCTCTTATACGGAACCTATTATTAAGGATGGCATCAAGATAGCTCAGGTCGACCCTGAGGAGGTGAAGATTCACTCAGCAAACTGGAGTTCTGCAGTGATCTGTATGATTCTAGGTGCGAATCCCCCTATGGCAGTTTTTGAGGGATATATTAAGCGCATTTGGGGTCATCTGGGTATTGCACAAATTGCTCGAATGACAATGGGGTTAGTGATGGTGAAATTTAATGATGATGCTACAAGAGGCTCAGTATTGGAGATGGGTGTTATTCAATTCGATAGGAAGCTGGTTATAGTTAGACCTTGGTCTACTGATCTAAATGCTTTGACGCTAATCCGATCTGTGCCTTTGTGGATTAGGCTTCATGATCTAGGTCTCCAATACTAGGGGAACAAGTGCCTAAGTGCCTTAGTTAGTACTGTTGGGAAACCTATTATGGTGGACCAACATACTAGAGATTGCACAAGGGTTCAATTTGCTCGGGTTTTGGTTGAAATGGATATCACAGATGATCCTCCAAGAACGATTCAGTTTCTCAATGAAAATGGGCAATTGATGGAACAGGGAATAGACTATGAATGGTTACCTGTGAAGTGTAAAAAATGCTTGGGCTATGGCCATCTCATGACTGATTGTAGGAAAGGGGATAATGAGGTTCGAATAAAGAAGGCAGAGGACAAAGCACCTGTTCAGCTACCAGAGGAGAAAAACCAGAAAGACCCAGCTCCTGCTACTTCTAAGATGATTTCTAAATCCCCTGTTATGACTAAGAAGAGTGAGACCATTAAAGCTGATGGCTGGAAAACTCCTAGAAAACCAGCAGGTCAAAAAATGCAGGAGCATAAACCAGGAACCTCTATGGTTAATGATCCGGGTACAAGTCAAAGATCTATCAATACTTTTGGAGTGTTACAGGAAGTGGAAAACTGGGAGGGACAGGTTGTTGATAAAGGAGAGGCGAAGGGTCCTGATTTATGTGCTAATTAATCATGGACAGCTGCAATATAGGTAGTTGGAATGTAAGGGGAATGAATAAGAAGGAGAAGCAAAACTATATTTTGGAGTTTTGCAATATCAGTAAAGTAGGTGTTTGTGGGTTGTTAGAAACAAAGTTGAGAGGGAATAAGATTCAGGAGTTAATGGGGAATAAGTTTACTAATTGGGACTGTTATACCAGTTCTAGTATTGAGGGGCGGCTTTTGATAGTGTGGAGGAGAAGTTTTGTGCGTGTCAGTATTATATCAGAATCCCAGCAGCATGTGCATTGTATGGTTAAAATGTCTGGTCAAGTTAAAACTTTCTGTTTAACTTTTGTGTATGGCTTTAATTCAATTGAAGATAGAAAGGGTCTTTGGCAAAGCCTATTACAGCTCAGGTTTCTTGTCAAACCTTGGGTAGTGCTTGGGGATTTTAATTCTGTGTTCAATGTGGATGATAGGATTGGAGGGAATCCAGTGACTCATAATGAAATGGATGACTCTAATAATTGGTTGGCTCAGGCTCATGTTGACATACTCCAAAGTAATGGTTCTTTTTTCACTTGGACCAACAATCAAGATGGTCTCAAGCGTATCTATTCCAAGATAGATCATGTTTTTGTGAATGAAGATTGGCTTGATGACTTTCCTAACACTTTAGCTCGATTTAGTTGGGAGGTTACTTCTGATCACTGCTCTTGTGTGATTTCAGCTAGCACTACAGAATTGATAGGAGTCAAACCTTTTCGTTATTTCAATTTCTGGGCAGAGCATCAGGAGTTTCAGGCTTTAGTGGAGAAGAGTTGGAAGATTCCTTTGGCGGCTAGAGGGTTAAAAGGGATCTATTTGAAGCTTATGAGGGTTAAACACTGCCTCAAGAAATTCAATCATGAAAAAATTGGAGATATTGGGAAGTCTTATCATTTTGCAAGAGATAAGTACATTGAGGCTAAACATCAAGCTGAAGCAAACCCGAGAGATATTCACTTCCAGCAGCAAGTTTCTAAAACAGCTGATTTGTTCAATGTTCAAGAGAAAATGTACCATGCTTTTCTCAAACAAAGAAGCAAAGTAACCTGGCTGCAAAAAGGGGATTCAAACACCTCTTTTTTTTCATGCCTTTTTAAAGAAGAGGAAGGCTGAAAATAGAATAGCCTCTTACACCACAGACAAAGGTTTGATTATTGATAAATTTTCTGAGGTTGTGAAGCACTTTCTGAACCATTTTCGTGGCTATATGGGAAGTAAAAGTAAGGCAACAACCAGGCTGAATATGAATTGCATTAAGCAGGGACCGAAACTTACTCTTGAGCTTCAATTGGGGATGTTGAGACCGGTTACTAACAAGGAAATTAGGATAGTTATGTTCAGTATTCCTGAAACTAAATCTCCAGGTCCCGACGGTTTTGGTTCGGGGTTTTTTAAGAAGATGTGGCCGATTATAGGAGGAGAAATCTCTGAAGCTATTATCAGTTTTTTTAATACAGTTAATATGCCAGCTGAATTTCACAACACCATGATCTCTCTTATCCCCAAGCAAGAGAACCCGGTTAGTGCCGTTGACTATAGACCAATTGCCTGTTGTTCTACAGTCTACAAATGTATATCTAAACTATTATGTTCTAGACTGACTTTGGTTCTTCCTGTCTTAGTTCATCATAATCAGGGAGCTTTCATTCAAGGGAGATCAATTGCTCATAATGTGATGATTCTTCAAGATATTTTGAAGAATTACAGGAGGAAAAACACGTCTCCCCACTGCATTATCAAGATTGATATAAGTAAAGCCTATGACACTGTGGATTGGCAATTTGTAGAAGATCTGCTGAATGCTCTGAACTTTCCTGGTAAATTTGTTCAGTTGGTGATGAATTGTATTAAAAGCACAACTTATTCTCTTCTAATGAATGGTAGAGTTCAAGGAGGTTTTCAAGGGGTTAAGGGGCTTCGTCAGGGCGATCCTTTATCCCCTTTGATTTTTGTTTTGATTATGGATTATCTGTCGAGATGCCTTCTTCAAGCGGCTCAGAATTCCAATTTTCGCTTTCACCCCCTGTGCAAAAATCTAGAATTGATCAACCTTTGCTTCGCAGATGACTTAATTCTTCTTAGCAAAGGTTCTAAGCAGTCTATCAAGGTGCTGAAGTCTGTTCTTGATGATTTTAGTGTAACTACAGGGCTGTTTATCAATGTTAGCAAATCCCAGATTTTTTTTGGAGGGGTTGGCTCTAAGGAGAAAGAGGAGATCATTGGTGAAGTTGGGTTGACTGAAGGCACCTTTCCTCTTAAATATTTAGGAGTGCCTTTAAGACCAACCAAGTGGAGAGCTGAAGATTGTGGGGTTATTCTAAAAAAAATCAGAATGAGGCTTCAAACGTGGGGGAGTAGACACTTATCATTTGCAGGAAGAGTTCAACCAATTCACTCTGTATTACTTGGACTCCTCAACTATTGGATGAGCATCTTCATTCTTCCTCAAAGTGTTACAAAAGAAATTGAAAAACTCTGTCGAGGTTTTATCTGGGGTGTTAACGAGAATAGGAGCAGAATTCATGTAGCTTCTTGGGAGAAAGTTTGTCTCCCTAAAGCTTATGGTGGTCTTGGATTCAAAGAGGGATCTAAATGGAACCAAGCTATTCTAGCCAAGTATATTTGGGCTATTAATGAGAAGTCTGACTTACTTTGGGTAAAATGGGTCAACAACATATATCTTAAAGATGCTCCTTTCTGGTCCTGTGAGTTAAAAATGGACACAAGTTGGTATTGGCGCAAGATTTGTAGGCTGCGACATATATTCACTCAGGCTGAAATAATGCAAGCAGGAGGCTCGGGTAAATTCAGTACTCTCTTATTATATAACAGTACCCTTCCTCAGATTCAATTCAATTTTCACAGGGCCATTTGGAGTAGTCTCAACTTGCCAAAGCATCGTTTTATGTTATGGCAAGTTGTTAACTCCCAACTTCTAACGAAGGACAACATGAACAAATTTCATGTTGTCTTAGATTCTAATCTGTGCACTGTGTGTGGAGATCATTCTGAGACACACAACCACTTATTTTTCAGCTGTTGTCTATCTCAAAGGGTGGTGGAGCTTGTGCTTTCTTGGCTGGGTTTCAGAGGCTGGCCTTTGGACTTCAATGGCTGGTTGAGATGGCTTTCGGTCCCTGTTAAAGGAGTTGTGAATTTGGTTTGTGTTGCTATTATTGCAGCAAACTGCTATAGCTTATGGCTAAACAGGAATAGGTGCATTTTTGAAGGTTTTTCCTATTCTGAAGTGAAGATTGTTCTTGATATAAAAAGTGTCCTGTTGTACAGGTTTTTTATTATACAAAATAGAAAATTGTCTAGTCAAGAGAGGGATTTTTTACATAGATTAAAAATGTATTAGGCTTTGGTTTTTCTGCTGGAAGTTGCAGCCTGTTGCATCTTCTTTCTTTGCAGTGAGTTTTTGATGGTGTATTTGCTTGTTGATTAATGAAGTTCTATTCTTCTTGATAAAAAAAAAAAAAGAAAGTGAAGGGTGAGTGTGTTATCAAAGCTAGTGTTGTGCTTTAAAATCCAAAGCATCAATCACTGTACTTTTTTTTAAAAAAATTTAGAGAGCATCAATTACTCCTGATTATACCATATAGAAGGATATTGGTTTTTATAGGACATGGAAGATTTTGATGGCCCATTATCATATGATCATCATCGCGTGACAAATCCCATGTGAAATGTGGAGTTTTATTATAATTTTTTTTTTCAAAATATATAAATTTTCTCTGATTCCCTTTTGGTTGATAAGACTATAGCTAGACCTAGTGTCAAAGTTTCTAGTAAGCCATGTTAATTAATACTAGTACATTTCCCAACTGATATGATTTTACCAGTAGCTTTCATGGTGGTTGGAACAAGAACACATTTTTGTTTTGAATTTAAATGATAAAGACATGTATATTCTACACACAAACCAATTAATAGTTCTAAGTCACACTCTCATAATCCATTTTATCTTTAGAGATGGTAACTCCACTCATAATACCATTGATGATGATGAATTACAGACTTTGTAAAAGAATTGAAATCCTCACACTTATGTTATATTATCTTAATAAATAACACAATGTTAAATTAAATAATATGACAAAATGTAATTTAGCACACCTTGTAACATATTATTGAGAGTTACTGTAACATCCCAAATTTCCTAATGTGGCTTAGTGCCTGGATTAGGGGGCCAGGAGGCAATAATTGAGTTATTATGTGAATTATATTATAATATAATTATGTTTGCATGTTAGAGATATTAAATATGTGTATGTGGACCCGTTTCTTATAAGAAGAGTATTTTAGTAATTTGACCAATTCGGGGAATAAATGCAAATATGTGTTTGTGTGATTGAGACCACATTATTATGTGGATATATTTGGGTTACTCGACGAGAGGCGATCTCGATGAGCAAGTTAGCGGAAAAGCCACAACGAGGTTTTAATACCCGGCTCGGGATAAGCTTAAGGGTATTTTAGTGATTTAGTACATTACCGGGAATTAGTGGGTAATGGGAAATTTATTGGTAACCGTGTGAGAAAATTGGAAGTAGCGGGAATTATAGGATGTAAATTGTGGATAGCGGGAATTGAGGCAAAGGACAAAATTGCCCTTGTGAACATTTGAGGAATAAGCTAAGGGCAAGGGGCAATTTAGTCATTCCCACTCAAGTTTAAGACTTAGCTGGTTGGGAAATACTCAAAAGGTTTGAGAAATTAAAGGAAAAATGAATTCAGCAGCTCCCTTTCTCTCTCCCTCGTTTTCTCTATGTGCCATGGAAGTTTGAGGATTTTTCTTGGGAAATTGAAGATTAAAGCCAAGGAATCAAGGCGTTGGGCTTGGGGAAATCAGAGGTTAAGCTCGGGTGGTTCGTCTCAGCTGAGGTAAGAGTTTTGAAATGAAAATTGTATGGTTAGTTATGCTGAAATATTTAGAGTTATGGTGTTCATGCATGCTTGATAATAGGGAGATTGGGTTTGGGAAGTTTGATGAGCTTTTTTACACTAATTAGCCAGGTTTGATTGGGGAGAATGAATATATAGGTTGTGGGAATTGAATTGGAGGAGTGGGATGAAATTGGATAAGTTTTGGCTGGGTTCGGTTGAAGAAAAACCCAGAAATTTCAGGGGTTCGTGGGGCTGAGCCACGACTCTTTTCTGGTGAGCCGCAGCATGCGAAGGAGAATTCGAGCCATCAGGGCTCGGAGGCAGGGGCGGGTTGCAGCGCGCGTTGGTTTCCAGGGAGGCCGAGCCTCTGGAATTAGAGGCGGGCTGCGGCTCGGGTTTTTGGGGCCGCGACCCTTAAGGGGAATTTTGGCCTTAATGGGATTTTTAGGTTGGTGGACTTAACCATTTGGGCTCGGGATCGATTCTACTTCCTTGTTAAGTGGATTTCGATGTCCCGGAGGCTAAGATTTGGTATGGAAGCTTTTATTTACCCGTTGTTGATGGAACTTCCTTATTACAATTGTGACTAGGTTTACGCTAAGGGCTTGAATCGGGGATCGTACTCAAAGGGGTGTCACTAGTAACTTGCATACAGACCGAAGGTAAGAAAACTGCACCTGTTATGTGAATGCATGATTAGAGATTAGTCAAGGTGATGAATGTGGAGATGAATAAAGCTTTGACTTTTTTAATGAACATGATTATAATTGTGTTTGCGAATATCTGATTAGGTACACTGTAATGTGCATAATTATGATCATGCTTATGACTACTGTGTGCATGTATTATAATGCATTGTGATTGTTGATAGATATGCTATATGAAACATGTGAATGTCTGTTATGACTGTGAAGCTTGGTTTATAAACTAGAGGGTTATTGGGGTATTAAGTGGGGATCAACTTATTAGTTGAGAATATATTGGACTCTGGGAGACTCGCCTCATAAGTTGAGAGTCCCAAGGCTTCAACTTAAAAGTTGGAGGCACGTGGTGGCTTGACTTATAAGTCAAGGGCTTAAGGAACTTAGTTTATAAGCTAAGATTGGCATAATGCACGTGGAGTGCAGCCCATCATGGCTGGGCCACCCTAGGAGTGCGACATGCACTTGACTGGCTCGGATGCCAACAATTTGAAAGGAAGTAAGACATGCACTTGTGTGACTCTATGGTCACTAGTTTGTTTAATGAAAATACCAGTTTCAGTTATTACTGCTTGATAGTCATTTTATTTTGTGAACTGTTGAATACGTTTTCTTGCTGAGTCTTCTGGCTCACAGGTGCTTTGTGGTGCAGGTAAAGGTAAAGAAGAGCTCAACCAGCCATGAGTCGGAGGGCATTAGCAGTGGTATGTACATATGCAGTCCGCTCGACCACCACAGTCGTGATGCTCAGGGGAACTAGGGTTAAATCCAGTTTTTGCCGCTTAGGTCGGCTTATTGTGTAACCTGAGTATTGTAAATAACTTTTGAACTAATGTTTTTTGGATCCCGTGTAAAGAACATGTTTTTAATCCAGTGGAAATACACTTGAGTTTATCAAAGAATTTTAGTACGTAAACCTTAGTGGCTTCGTCACATGTTTAGTCCAAATGACTTGTTTAGCAAGTCCAGCACTAGTTTTAAACACACTTGGTGACGGACCCTAATTAGCAAGGCATTACAACTTGGTATCAGAGTAGCCAAGGTTTAAGGGTTCCTGATGTTGGACTGGGCATGTACATTCACTGCTAAAGACATGCTCGACTCAGGGTTGGGTAACTATTAATATAGTTATGTGTATACTTGCTTAAATGAGTTATGTGTGCTTTATCTACTAGTTTGAATATGAAGCATGAGTTATTCTGATAGGACCTGGTCGTTGACTATTGTGTATAGATTGGGAACGTGTTTATTAGCATGATAGCTACTTATAAATGTTATAGTACTGCTTATTAGCATCACTGAACTTGATGAATGTTAAAAACGCTTATTAGCACTGGTGTATGTTTACCCAGGATAGAGGACGCTTATCAGCACCGTTACATGCTATGGAAAATGTTTATTAGCATTGTTAAGCGGTTATGCATGCCAAGAATATGCTTATTAGCATCTTGTTTAAGTGATACCATGAATTTCTCAGCTTATTAGCATGATTATTGAACGTGAATTACGGGATGCTTATTAGCATTGTCAATGCATGTGGATGCTTATTCGATTGGTTTTGAACCGTGGGTTGATGTGAGATACTATTATTATTGCCTAATAAGCTGAGTCATTGATTGCAGATAGACTTGGAAGTATGCTTCCAGGGAAATCTAATGAGCTAGCCAGCGTTGGGAATCAAGCCGAAAGTAATGATCAGGGTCAGAACCCTCTGCCAGCCCCTGAGAACTGGCAGCAGGTGCTTGCAGACTTGTAGGCTCAACTGCAGAGATAGAATGAAGAGATACTACAATTGAGGCAACAACAGGTCCCGGCTGGGAACGCTGCATCAAGGGCCCCATCGGCTGTTCCAGTACTGGCCATACAACAGCAGACAGAGTTGGAGAACCGCTGAGAGTTGGTATATGGGTGGTTCAGGAAGCAGCATCCTCCTGTTTTTCAGGGTGGGGCGGATCCACTTAAGGCAGAACAGTGGATGGCCATGATTACTTCTATTTTGGACTTCATGAGAGTTGTAGGCAATGAAAGAGTGGCCTGTGCCACGTATATGTTTCGGGAAGATGCCCGAATCTAGTGGGAAGTGGTATCATAAACTAGAAACGTAACCATGATGGGTTGGGAAGAGTTTAAAACCCTCTTCAATGAAAAGTATTACAATGAGGCTGTTAAAGTCGCAAAGGCTGAGGAGTACAATAAACTCTTGCAAGGGAATATGTCAGTGACTGAGTATGTAACGACCCGAATTTGCTAATAGGGCTTAGGGCCTTGATTAGCGCGTCTGGAAGGAAATAAATGATCTAATATGTTAATATGTGAATTTATGTGAGTATGTGATAGAGATGCATGTTTAGTTAAGTTAAATGTGCATGTGGGCCCCGCTTGGATATTAGGGTATGTTTGTGATTTTAGCCCGTTGAGGGCGTAAATGTGATAAATTTGATATGCATGTGATATATTTCTGTGTAGCATGATCCGAGACAGTCTTGGGGAGCGGTAAGCCAGAAAGTCACAACGAGGTTGAGAATCCGACTCAGGGCAAGTCGAGGGGTACTTTGGGTATTAGATGTATTATGGGGTTATCGGGTTATGGAAATAAATATTTGGAGATATATTTGAGGATAGAATGTCTAGGAGGGAAAATTGGGGAAATTTACCATTTTGCCCTCGGGGACGTTTTGGTACCCCGAGCCTTGAGGTAACCTTAAAGCTTAAGTTAAATAAAACAAAGTTTAGGAAGCTTTTGGAGACTTAGAAACCGACATTCACTCTCCCTTCCCAGCTGAAGATAGTTTCTAATCTCTCTCATTTTCACTCTCTAAGATAAACTCAAGGAAACAAGCAAGAGAAAGAAATCAAGCAAGAACTAGAATTGGGGCAGAGCTTGGGAGATTCTAACCAGTAAATCAGGGCTTGGAGCTTAAGGAATTGAAGTTGGGAATTAAGGGAATCAACTTTGAATCAAAACTCAGCAAGGGTAAGCTTTAACTTTGAGAATTATGGTTGATTTCTACTGTTTTCTTAGGTAATGCATGTGAGTAGGATTTGATCTGTTCTAGGGTGTTTAGCTGAGTTTTTGGAGCAGGTTTTTGATAGGTTATGATGTTAAAACTGGGCTAGATCCTTTGTGATGATAATATGGAATTGCTAGTTTTGTTTTGGGTGAATTGGTTTGAGGAAAATGAAGGAAAAGATGGAGATTTCTGGGTTTGGAGGTGAGGGACGCGGCCCTTGGAGGGCCATGCCGCGACCCGTGTGCATGCGCGACAATGGTGTTTGATGCGCGCCGCGTCGCTTGGCCAAGTGCGCCGCGGCCCGTGCGTGCTTCAAAGAGGTGCTAGCCTCTATTTCGAGGCTAGCCGCGATGCTTGTGGGTAGGGTCACGAATCTTAGTGCCATTTTGTGTTTTTAAGTGTGTTTAGGCTTGAGAACTCAAAGGTTAAGGCTCAGGATGGATTTTATCACCCGGATTGATAGAATTTAAGGTTCCGGAGATTAGAGATATGGCTCAAAGTTATTTAATGGATTAGAACTTGATGGATGAATATTGTTAATGTGTTGTGACTAGGGTTTTGGTGAGGCTCAAGTTAGAGGATTGTGCTCAAGATATCGGTGCTTGGAGAGCTCGGGACGCAGGTAAGAAAACCACTGTTCCCATAGAGCTTGTATGCAGGGCTGAGCCCCAGTATGTCTGAATTGCAGGGCATAGCCCTTTGATTGAATTTTTTAGTGTTCGGTAAATGTTTATTATGATATGAATGCTATTGTATAAATGTTCGGCGAGAGCTGGGAACGGCGCAGGCCGAGGTCGGCAGGGGCCAGGAACGGCAAAGGGTCGGGAACAGCGTTGGGCACGTTGAGTGGAAGGCCGAGTACGGCAAGGGGTCGGGAGCAGCGTTGAGCACGTGGAGTGCGAGTTGCCAGGGCGAGACCCTAAAGGATACCTGGGATATCCTCATGGCGTGGACCGCAAGCCCAGGGTCTAGTAAAGCGCCTGGGACGGCTTGGCCGTATGTGTTTAGCCTATTAATGGCATGTTAATATGCTATGTGTTTGTTATGCATATGTTTTCTACTTGTGAGGGTTTTCTTGCTGGGCTTCGGCTCACAGGTGCTCTGTGGTGCAGGTAAGGGCAAGGGAAAAGTCGACCAACCACGAGTACGGAGAGCGTGAAGCAGCGTGTACATGTTTGGCCTGCCTGGCTGCCACAGCCAGTGGTTTTGAGAGTTGATTGTGTAAAACTTAGATTTTGTCGTCTAGTCGACTTGGTTTGTAATTATATGTTGTAAATATTTCTAAACGGTATTTTGGGATCCCAAGCGTTAAACTTTTATGATTTTCAATGAAATCGAGTTATTTCTAAAGTTTATATCTCTGTTTATGGCTTAATCACACTTTTTGACCTAAAACCTCGATTAGCGAGTTAAATGCACATTTAAAACTCACTTAGTAATGGCTCTAAGGAAGTAGGGTGTTATAGAGTATGCCCTGAAATTTGACAGGTTAGCCAAGTTCGCTCCAGACTTGGTGCCCACTAATGGGACAAGGAAGGAAAGATTCCTTCAGGGGCTGCAGCCTATGATAGCCCGGGATGTCAGAATTACCACTATACTTGGAGTGACGACATACGCTCAGGTAGTGGAGAGAGCCCTTACTGCAGAGGGTGCTGAGAATAAGATCTAGCGTGATAATGCAGCCAGGAGAGATATGAGGAGGACGGGACCTCCTTTCTCAGGAGTAAGTAGGGGCGGAGGCCCCAGTGATCAGAAAAGGAAGACTCCGGACACCAGAGATATGGGGATCGTACTCAAAGGGGTGTCGCTAGTAACTTGCATACAGACCGAAGGTAAGAAAACTGCACCTGTTATGTGAATGCATGATTAGAGCTTAGTCAAGGTGATGAATGTGGAGATGAATAAAGATTTGACTTTGTTAATGAACATGATTATAATTGTGTTTGCGAATATCTGATTAGGTACACTGTAATGTGCATAATTATGATTATGCTTATGACTGCTGTGTGAATGTATTATAATGCATTGTGATTGTTGATAGGTATGCTATATGAAACATGTGAATGTCTGTTATGACTGTGAATCTTGGTTTATAAACTAGAGGGTTATTGGGGTATTAAGTGGGGATCAACTTATTAGTTGAGAATATATTGGACTCTGGGAGACTCGCCTCATAAGTTGAGAGTCCCAAGGCTTCAACTTAAAAGTTGGAGGCGCATGGTGGCTTGACTTATAAGTCAAGGGCTTAAGGAACTTAGTTTATAAGCTAAGATTGGCATAATGCACGTGGAGTGTAGGCCATCATGGCTGGGCCACCCTGGGAGTGCGACATGCACTTGACTGGCTCGGATGCCAACAATTTGAAAGGAAGTAAGACATGCACTCGTGTGACTCTATGGTCACCAGTTTGTTTAATGAAAATACCAGTTTCAGTTATTACTGCTTGATAGTCATTTTATTCTGTGAACTGTTGAATACGTTTTCTTGCCGAGTCTTCTGGCTCACAGGTGCTTTGTGGTGCAGGTAAAGGTAAAGAAGAGCTCAACCAGCCATGAGTCGGAGGGCATTAGCAGTGGTATGTACATATGCAGTCCGCTCGACCACCACAGTCGTGATGCTCAGGGGAACTAGGGTTAAATCAAGTTTTTGCCTCTTAGGTTGGCTTATTGTGTAACCTGAGGATTGTAAATAACTTTTGAACTAATGTTTTTGGGATCCCGTGTAAAGAACATGTTTTTAATCCAGTGGAAATACACTTGAGTTTATCAAAGAATTTTAGTACCTAAACCTTAGTGGCTTAGTCACATGTTTAGTTCAAATGACTTGTTTAGCAAGTCCAGCACTGGTTTTAAACACACTTGGTGACGGACCCTAATTAGCAGGGCGTTACAGTTACAAATTGGACACATGTGTGTGCTCAAAAGTAACATATTGGGGAGTTACAAAATCAGTTACAAATTTGTAACCCCCAAATATTACACAATAATGTGTAGATTGTATGAACACCTTTGAGTTTGGATTTCACAAAGCCATTATGTAATATGGCTATTAGAAACATGTTTTTAACTCGTATTAGGTGTATGGAGGTTACAAAATCATATGGGAAGTGTAAAAACCCTTATTGGCTAACTTTATTATTAGACAATATATTTTAAATTGTGAAAAATCAGCAGCATATCTTTAAATAATTATCCCATAATTCAACTGGTTTTTTAGTGTGTGCTCATAGACTCAGTGGCAAGTGTGAATACGGGAAATTGTCCCTTCAAGCATCCCACACAAAGTCACAAAGATAGACCTCAAAATAAGAAGGTCTCTTATGCAATACCATAAGAATGACCTCCTAGGTCGTTAGGATTCCTCGATGCGAAGGAAGGCCTTGTATAGCAAGGCTTGTCTTAACAGGACGGCAAGATACAATGGCCTCTCTTACCCGCCTTTTCCATTTGCCGAGGCACAAGGGTGTAACGCCTTGGATAACCAAGACCGTTACACTGTGTAGTTGAAATAGTGCAAGACTTACTAATCAAGTCATTTAAATTAAAATGTGATCCTAAGATCAACCATCAGATTAGGGTTAAAAGATTTTGAACATAAACGGTTAATTTTCATTAAAATGGATATTTAAGACATGGGATCCCAAAAACAGGGTACAAGTGACAGTTACAATTCTCAATAGTTTTAATACAAACAATAGCCACTCTAATGACAAAATCCAAGTTTTAGGCCTCTGTCCCTGGACTTTCCCTCAACCGTGGCGGTCGAGCAGCTGACTATGTACACTCCGCCCCCAGAGCTCTCCAAATCATGGTTGGTACTGTTTCCCTTCGCCTTTACCTGCACCACGCAGCACTCGTGAGCCAAGGCCCAGCAAGAAAACCAAAAAAACAGCAAACATATGTAGCAATAAGAATATTCAATCAAGCTTATCTCATTCAAACATAAAACAGAATATAGATATTCAACTAATCAATGATAAACACATAATCTCAAGTTCTCAAATAATTATGGTTGGCACTCTTAGGCCGAGCCCCTTGTTGATCTAGCTAGCCGCAACTCTCTTAGTGTAACGACCCAAAATCGCTATTAAGACTTAAGGGCCTTGAGTAGTGTGCCTGGAGGGCATAATGGAATTTATGTTTGATTTTAATGAGTTAAATGCATGGTTATGATTTAAAGCATGTTATATGACTATTTGACTATTTGAGATGCATGACTATGTGTATTAGTATGCATGTAGGCCCTGATTGTGTTAGAAGGGCATAATTGTAATTTTGGCCATTTTGGGCATAACTGTATTGATATGTGATGATTGTTGAGACCACATTGGTATGTGGATGTATCTGTGACTTGTGACTCGAGATGATCCCAGAGAGCAGATTAGCGGAAAGTCATGGCGGGAATTTATACCTGGCTCGGGGCGAGCTTGGGGGTATAAATAGGAATTTAGAGAATATACTGAGGTTAATTTTGATAATGAGGAATACATATTTGGTGATTTATCGGGTATTGGGAAGCAAGCGGGAAAATATTAGAGACACTTGAGGATTAGCGGGAATTGAGTAAAATGACTAAAATGGCCCTACGTGGACAAAAGGGTTTAGAATCAATAGGAAGGGCATTTTGGTCAATTGGCTTCTTAGAGATTAGTATATTGGGGCTTTTTATACTTAGTGGGATTTATATGGCTGTGGAAAAGAAAGAAAAAGGAAGGAAAAGAAAAGAGAGAAAAACAGAGAGTTTTCCAAAAGGGGCAGTTTGTGCATTCTTGCACCATTTCTCTCCATTTTTCTTGGAGCAAAGCTCAGTGGGGAGCTAGGATAGGCTGAGCATCAAGGATCTTAAGGTTATACTTGAAGATTTGGCAAGGACTAGCAAGAACACATCAACTTTTGAGGTAAGTTTTTAGAAGTTTCAATTTTAAGGGTTTGGCTGGTTTGAGCTGTGTTTTGAGCTGAGTTGATGGGAACTTTAGGGAATTTCTGGGCAAGCTTTGAGGAAGAGCAAGCTAAGGAGGTCTAGGTAATGAATCAAGGTCGAAATTGCATCAACGGTATGAATTCTAAGCCTTTAACTTGATGTTTGACTGAATTTCTGGGTTTAGGGTTCATCTATGGTGAATCTTGAGATTTGGGATGCAAGAGCATGGGTTTTGAGAGTTGGGGATGCTTGGGATGAGTGGAGAGTGTTTATAAGCTTGATTTTGAGTTTGGTAAGGATTTGGGGAAGTTTGGGTTGAGATTGGCTCAAAGAAATCACAGAAAAAGAAAGCTGGTGTTCCCTGCCTGCAACTAGCGCTACAGCGCTAGTCTTTGGGCGCTGTAGCGCTAGGCCCTGTTTCTGGGGTGGTGTTGATTCTGCTTGTAGCGCTATAGCGCTCTCTTTTGAGCGCTGTAGCGCTACCCTGTGCCCAGAAAGGGGTTTTTGGGCTATTTGTGAGGGATTTTGACCTAGGGTTCGGGGTTCGTTTCCACCATCTTGTTTTGTGGATCTAGGACTTCCCGGGGGGCTCGGGATTGGTCCCGAGGCTAGGTTTTCGGACTTGGGGTTCGGTGTTGACTTTTACCTATGGCTGTGTTTAGGTGTGCGCTAAGGCTCGAGTGGGATCGTGCTCAAGGAGTCAAGTGTTGAAAGCTATCAAATTGACAGGTAAGAAAACTATAGCACCCATAGGACAGGGCATGGGCCCATAGTGTGATTGCAGGGCACGGCCCTATATTGCATTACTTGTTAGGGTGCAGACTTGATTGAATTGATATATGTTCAAATGTTATTTGAGTTAGACTATCTGTGATTATAGTTGAATGAAACGGCGAGGAGCCGAGAACGGCAATGGAGCCGAGAACGGCAAAAGGCCGAGAACGGCAGTGGGGTCGGAATTACCACTTAGCACGTGAAGTGCTTGTAGTCAGGGTGGGACCCCATGGATACATGTGATATCCTTACGGTGAGGACCGAGACCCTAGGATTTGGTAAGGCTTCTGGGGCGGCATGGCCGGGCCGCTTAAGTCTAATGGTTGACCCGTTTATCTGTGGACTATCTGATATGATTAACTGTATAATTTGCATATGTTATGTACTGTATGAGTTTTCTTGCTGGGCTTCGGCTCACGGGTGCTCTGTGTTGCAGGTAAGGGCAAAGTTTGAGTCAACCAGCCATGAGTACGGAGAGCATGAAGCGACGCGTACATGTTCGGCCTGCCCGACTGCTTTGGTTGGGGGTTTATTTGAGAAATGGCAGTAATAATCTGTGATTTTAATAATTAATCGACTGTAAACTTATTTTAAGTTGTAAATAGTTTTCAAACCTTATTTTGGGATCCCAAAGGTTAAATACTAGAAGTTTTCAATGACACAACACATTTTTAAAGATTACAGCCTTAACTTTTGCTTAGTTACACTTTTACTTTAAAATCCTCGGTTAGCGAGTTCTTTGCACATTGTTTCGTCTTAAAACTCACTTGGTACGGCTCTAAGGAAGTAGGGCGTTACACTTAGGCTGGGTCGCGTTCAGTACACTTACCATCAGCCCCGACTCCCTTAGTCCGGTCATTCTTGTATATCACATCAATCTTATAAACACATAGTATAAGAAATCAATAATTGGGAATCTCAGTCCCATTCACAACCATGCAGGGGTGCAGTTTTCTTACCTTGAATTCCAAGCGGAGGATACGGTACGGTCCCAAGCACGACCCTCAGTCTTGAGCCTTAGCGATAAACCTAGTCATAGTGGCCAATGGGTAATCATCAATTTCTAATCTAAATAAATACTTAGGAGAAAAATCTAGCCTCCAGGACCTCGATTTCTACAAAACTGGGTAGTAGAAATCGTCCCGAGCACTTAGGTTCTAACCCCCGCGCCTTACCAATTCTAGAAACCATCCAAAGGTAAAATCCCCTAGGCGGGCTGCGATCTGACCTTGAGGGTCGCGGCGCCCCCCCAAGTCACAGCCTAAATCCTCAAGCTTCAGGGGGAGGCGAGCCACGACTTACCCACCCCCTAGGGTCGCAGCGCACCCTCAAGGCAGAGAGCCACCCAGAGCCAACTGGGCATGCGGATCACGACGCCCCTAAGCAGGCTCGCAGCGCGCCCCCTCGCACCCATAATTTATGGGTTTCTTCCACACACATTCTTCCCAGCCAAAAGCCTCAAGGATTCAACCAAACTTTCATCCAAACCCAACACTAAACCCAGAATTCTTATCCCCACAACTTAACCATCATAGCTAGCCTTATAAAAAACTTCATACTCTTATAAAACACTCAAATTCAATCCAAATCCAGCTAACAAAACCAGGCCTCATTCAAACTTAATCCTTAACATGATTTCAGCATAATTTAGAGATTCCAGCTTGAATTCTTACCTCAAGTGGCAGCCTAATTCCTCAACAATATCTCTGAGTTCCAACTTGATTCCCAGCTTGATCCCTTAGCTTTCCTTCCAAAATTTTGAACTTCCCCTTAGGTTTCTAGAGTGAAGAAATCGTGAGATAGAGAGTGAGTGGGAGTTGAGAGTTCTAGGTGATTTCTGGCTAAGTCTAGAATCCTACAGAATATAACCTTTAACCTCTAAAAGACCATTTTTCCCTTCTAAGCTTATTAGTCCTCTAATTGTTTCTAGGGGTAAAGTGGTCATTCCGCTCCTGGTTCCCATTAATTCCACAAGTATTCCTAATTTTTACCAATTAATCCTGTCGTATCCAATTAATTATCAAATACCTATTCAATATCCAATGAATCCCAAATTATTCTCTAAATTCCCAAAAATACCCCTAGGCTTCCCCTGAGCCGGGTATTAAACCCCACTATGACTATTTTGCTAATCTGCTCACTAGGACTGTCTCAAGACATATACTACAAATATATCCACATAAGAATGTGGTCTCAATCATTTATCACATATAATCACATTTATGCCCTCAACGGGCTAAAAATTACAAATATGCCCTTATACGCTATAAAGGGCCCACATGCATATCTAATACCCGTTAACATGCATATCACATATTCATATAATCATATCAATCATGCATGCCACATAATTATGCATTTAATCAATTAAACATACATATACCAATTATGCCCTCCTAGCACCCTAATCAAGGCCTTAAGCCCCATTAGCAATTTTGGGTCGTTACAAAAGGCCTCGCATCACGAGGCTTGTCTCGGCCGCCTTGCCGATCTGTTGAGGCACTAGGGCCTTGCTCGCCTTGCCAATCTATCGAGACACAAGGGCCTCGCCTAGCGAGTCTTGTCTCGCCCATTTTGCTCGTCTCGCCCATTTTGCTCGTCTCGCCCAGGTGCCGTGATGCCGCCCATGCGCAAGGTCATATGATGTTTGCCAAGCACCCCTAGCCAAAGGCACACCTCACCATAGGCGCATAAGCCTTGCTATGTGAGACACCTTGCCTCATGCTCAAGGGTCGCTGTGAAACCACACATCTCACCAGCCCGAAGATACGCGAAAGGTGTATTGCCTCCTCATATACAACCCGTGCCTCCCCGAAGAGGCCCTACTTATCCCCCTAGAGCACGGGCCACCAGCGAGGCACATCTTCATTGAGTCTTCTAATAAAATGTAAAGTCTAATGCTTCGCGAGTATACGTACGAGGATAACTTGTAAGAGCCCAACCATCATTTGGTATCAAGCTAGAATTTGTAAAGGCGACTAAATGTTACTCGTGATGACTTGCAAGATTTCCCACACATAGTAAAATATAAGGAAGCTTGGAGAAAATATGCATCTTAGAGATGTAAGAAGAACCATCAGGTACAAGGCACGCATATGGGTATAAGGTGTACGACCCTGAGGATGACAAATGCATGATTCTGACATCCGTATCTGACAAGTTATGGAGGTATGAATTTGTATGAGACGTGGGGGCTTGACCTGCATGCCTCTGACCATGTACCAATATTGACACCATAACCCTCTACTCCACCATGACCTGTGCCGCTATCCTAATGGTGTACCCGTGTCAAACTTCGTCCCCAGGGACCACCATACATCAGGGGCCATTAGAGCCCAACTATAAATAGACCTTCACCCCTCAGATTAAGGGGTTGGAAAATTCATTGTAGACAGAGATAGTAGAGCAATATACTAGATTTTCCTCCATTGTTGTTCTGCATGTTTCTTTCTTAAGTTTTTCCTAAGTTCTTTCTACTCAGTTTTCGTAACAAGCTTTGAGTTTTCCATCCATATATTGTTGACGAGTTCCTGCCATCAACAGTGTGAAAATCTCATTTAGTGTGAATACAATTTTTACCTTATTTACCACAATCAATCTTTATTGGCAAAATATTGTATTTAAATTATCTTGTGAGAATATTTTCAGGGATTATGTTCATTCAGGAATAAAGAAGGTTTTGAAAATGAACATGGTCAAAAGAAATGACCATGTTCATTTTTCCAGATAAGTCTGATGTCGTTGCTGACTCATCAATTTACTTTTCTGTTGGCACATAATTCATCTAGCTGCCAGATTTCCTAAATCAAAGGAATTTTTAAATTGATTACAAAGTTCTTAGAGAAAGCTTTCCTTGGACAATTTATTTTCCTATAAATACCTTTCCAAGGCCTTTTGAAATTTCACCTCTTCCATTTTGAAATTTGTAAACATAATGTTATTTTGAAGAGTATTTTCTTTGTAGAGATTAAGTTTGTTCACCTTAATCTTTGTGAGAGTGATGAGTGTACTTGTGGATATCTATCTAGTCCCTTGTAAACAGGTAGTGTCTATTGTGAACGTGTTCATAAGGATCTTTGAGAGAGGATTCTATCTAAGTCTCACTTCGAGAGGAAGTGAGCACTCGCTATTCTTTGAAGGGATTTTAAGAGAATCAGTGTTTCATCAAAACTTGATTCGTAGAGAAGAGTACAACAAGATTGCGACAATAGTTTAAGAGGAGTCTTACATTGTTTAAGTCAATGCATTTGTACACATTATTTCTTTACTAATTGGTTTATTCTCTAGGTGTGGCCTCGTGGATGTAGGTTATCTGAAAGGATTTCTAAACCACGTGAAAAATCTCGTGTGTTGAATTTTTTTACCTGTTTAAACAGTTGCATAAGTAGTGTTAACAAAATTGGAATCTGTCTAAACAACTTAATCAGTATTCCACATTTAATTAAGTTGTTTATTTTAAAGCAGCTGGTATTATTAAAATACGAAATTTCAATTGGTATTAGAGCAGGTCACTAAACTCTTAGTGCGATCTTGTATTTTTTTTTTCCGTTCGTTTTGTGCCTTGTGAAATGTCTTTCTTTGCAGAAGATGGTTCAATAACCCGTCCTCCCTTGTTAAATGAATCTAACTATCTTTATTGGAAAGTTAAAATGAAAGCTTTCATCAAATCATTGGATGAAAAGGCATGGAGATCAATCTTGACAGGTTGGACACCACCTACTGAATTTGATGGTCTCAAAAAGGTAAAATATGAAATCAACTGGACTAATCCTGAAGACAAATTGTTTAGTTAAAATAACAAAGCCTTGCATGCTATCTTTAATGTTGTTGGTGAAGTATATATAAAATTATTTTCTTCATGTGAGTCCGCCAAAGAGGCTTGGCAAATTCTTCAAACTCAATTTGAAGGAACTACTGATGTTAATCGCTCTAGGTTTGTAATGTTAACTACAAGATTTGAAAATCTTATAATGAATAAAACTGAGTCTCTCACCGAATTCTATGAAAGATTATCTGATATTGCTAATGAATATTTTTCCTTGGGTGAAAAATTGGAAAATAGTGTGTTAGTTTGAAAAATTGTTAGAGTTCTTCCTGACAGGTTTCAAACTAAGCTCACGGCTATTGAGGAGGCAAAAAATCTTGACACATTGAAAGTAGAGGAGTTGATGGATTCACTACAAACTTTTGAACTAAATCAACAAATCTGTCAAAAGGAAAAACCGAATGCTCTCAAAGAAAAATCAGTTGCTCTCAAATCATCAAAGGAGAAAGACTCAAATGAAAAGAAAATGATGGTGAAGATGAGATGGCCTTGTTGACCAAATTTTTTCAAAAGTACATTAAAAAATTTGGAAACAAGAAACCTACATTCAAATCTCCAAAAGGTAACCACTTCTCTAAACATTTTGATTATAACAATAAAAGAGGTGTGCAATGTAGGGAATGTGAAGGATTTGGTCATATCCAATCTGAATGTGCCAATACACTGAAGAAGAATAAAAAGGTAATGGAAGCTACTTGGAGTGATCAGGACTCTGAAAGTAGCGATGAAGAAGATAACTCAAACCTTCCCTTAACTTTCGTTGTTTCTGAATTAACTTTAAATTCGCAGGTTAAAAAAAGGTTTGTTTGTCTGAAACACACTTCAAGATGAAAATTCTGAATGTGAATCCAGTGAATCTGATCTGGATGAGGATTCTTTGAAAGAGTCATACAAAGACATGTATGATCAGTGGTTAAAAGTATGTTCTGATAAACGCTTAATGGAAAGCAATAACAAATATTTACAAAAAAAAGAATGATAAACTTGAAAATACTGTAAAGAATCTTGAGAATAAAGTTATTGCTAAAGACTATGAAATTAAGCGATTATCAAATGAAATTAATCATATGGCTAAAGGTGTAAAAATGCTTAATCCAAATTCTAGGATTTTGGATGATGTAATTGTTCCAAGTCAAAAAGTAGGTAATTTTTGTAGATTAGGATCTAATGGGTCCAAATCAAAAGGAAAAACCATTTTTGTAAAATCTGGAATTGGTTATGGCTCAACAACTAACGTTTCTGCGGGAACATCTCTGTTGGCTGATGCTACAACAGTACAGTCTGTTCCAATACCTATTACATAGACCAAGATTCTCAGAAGCAATAAAAGTGGGCATTTTATTCCCATTTGTCATTTTTGTGGAGTGAAAGGGCACATTCGGCCTAGATGTTTTACTATGATGAATTTTTTCAAAAATAATTATCTTAATCGTTATAGTAGAACAAAACAGATTGTGAAAAAAACCATCCAAAAAGGTTTGGATAGAGAAAAAGATAAATTGGCATGCTGCATTTACCAGTCATAAAACTCGTGCATCTAATTCTTGGTATTTTGATAGTGGATGCTCCAGACACATGACAAGTGATATAAGTATACTCATTAATTTTAAATCTTTGAAATGTGGTGCTGTAACTTTTGGTGATGGTATGGTAGGAAATATTGTTGGAAAAAGGTACCCTAAATCTTGATGGGTTACCAAAATTGAGAAATATTTTTCTTGTAGAAGGACTTAAGGCTAATTTGATTAGCATAAGTCAAATCTGTGACCAAGGCTTCCAGTAAATTTTTCTCGTGATGATTGCACTGATGTTGATCAAAATGGTATGAGTGTTTTGAAAGGATATATATCCATTGATAATTGTTATACACCCTCACCAACACTCACATGTCATTCGACCATAGGTAATACAATAGATTTATGGCATGAAAAATTGGGACATATAAATTTCAAAAGTTTGAAAAAGATTGCAAGTGCAGGTTTAGTTCGTGGGTTACCCAAATTGGGTAAAGAATATGTAGGTAAATGTGAACCTTGACAGTTGGGGAAACAATTGAAAAATTCTCACAAACGTGTCACAGGAATTAATACTTCAAAAGTTCTTGAACTTTTGCATATGGATCTTATGGGTCCTATTCAAGTTGAAAGTATTAATAGAAAAAGGTACATTTTTGTTTGTGTTGATGATTTTTCTCGCTTTCCTTGGGTTGATTTATTGAGAGAAAAATCAGATACTTTTGATGCCTTTAAAACTCTTTGCATGAAATTAAGAGTTGAAAATGATTGCAATATAGGTAAGATTGTAAGAATCAGAAGTGATCATGGTAAAGAATTTGAGAATACTATTTATGATGATTTTTGTAAATCTCTAGGTATTTCTCATGAGTTCTCAGTGCCTAAAACTCCTGAACAAAATGGAGTTGTTGGAAGAAAAAATCGAACCCTTCAAGAAATGGCTAGGGTAATGTTGAATAGAAAAAAAACTTTCAAAAAGACTGTGGGCTGAGGCAATTAACACTGCTTGTTACATAATCAACCGTGTATTCTTATGATCGAGTACTAGCAAAACTCCATATGAACTTTGGAAAGGTAAAACACCTAAGGTAAGTTATTTTCATGTGTTTGGTTGTGTGTATTACATCCTTAGGGATAGAGAAAATATTGGAAAATTTGATGCCAAAAGTGATGTTGGTGTTTTTCTTAGCTACATCATTAATAGTAGAGCTTATCGTGTTTATAATATGAGAACTCAAACTGTGATGGAATTTTCAAATGTTGTTATTGATGATTTGAAAGATTTTTCTGAATATTCCAGGGAAGAAGAAATTGACAGGTTAATCGAGGAGAATACTCAAAGAGAATCATCTTATGTACCTAGAAGTGATTCTGTGCCCACAGTTTCAGAAATAGTCGTAACAAAACCCGAATCTGTTGCAACAACCTCTGGACAATCAGTGAAGGAGGGTCCATAAATTATCACTGATTCAATTCAAAGAGAACCTTCTACTAGAGTTAAAAAGAATCACCCTACTAACCTCATTCTTGGTAACATTGAGGATAGTATGGTCACAGGAAGAAGGTATGTTAATCTTGTTCAATTTGTGTGTTTTACTTCATCTTTTGAGCCTAAAATTGTGAAAGAGGTTGTTTTGTGATGAATCCTGGATTAAAGCAATGCAAGAAGAGTTGGATGGAAATGATGTTTGGACTCTTGTACCTAGACCTAATCACACCAACGTTATTGGGACTAAATGGATTTCTAAAAATAAAACAGATGAATTTGGTACAATAATTAGAAATAAGGCTAGGTTGGTGGCACAAGGTTACACGCAAGTAGAAGGGGTAGACTTTGATGAAATCTTTGCTCCTGTTGCTAGACTTGAGTCTATTAGGCTATTGCTAGTTGTGGCTTGCATTGTTGGTTTTAAAATTTACCAAATGGATGTCAAATTTGTGTTTTTGAATGGTATATTAAATGAAGAGGCATTCGTTGAACAACCAAAGGGTTTCGAAGATACACATTTTCCAGATAATGTTTTTCAACTCAAAAAGGCTCTCTATGGTTTGAAACAAGCTCCCAGAGCCTGGTATGAAAGGTTAACTCAATGTCTTGTTTTAAATGGTTATAGGAGAGGTGGAGTTGATAAAACCTTGTTCATTAAAAATGTTGATTCTGACATTATTATTGCTAAAATTTACGTCGATGATATTGTTTTTGGTTCCACTTCTAACACTCAAGTGCAGGAATTTGTCAAGCAAATGATAGATGAGTTTGAGATGAGCATGGTAGGGGGGTTAAATTACTTTCTAGGATTGCAAGTCAAACAGATAGAAGAAGGAACCTTCATCTCTCAAAGTAAGTATGCTAAAAATTTGATCAAGAAATTTGGGATGGAGTATGCTAAACATGCCAAAACACCGATGGGAACCACGGTCAAACTCACCAAGGATGAAAATTGTGTAAAGGTAGATCCAACACTGTACAGAAGCATGATTGGAAGTCTTCTGTATCTCACAGCTAGTCATCCTGACATTAGCTACAGTGTTAGGGTATGTGCTCGGTATTAAGGGAATCCTATGGAATCCCATGTGACAGCTGTAAAGCGAATCATTCGCTATGTGAATGGTACTCATGAGTATGGAATTTGGTACTTAAATGAAACAAACTCTAACATTGTGTTGTTTTAGTGATGCTGATTGGGCAGGCAATGCATATGACAGAAAAAGTACAAGTGGTGGATGTTTCTACCTAGGAAACAATCCGGTTTCCTGGCACAACAAGAAATGAATTTCAATCTCCTCGTCAACTCCTGAGGCTGAGTACATAGCTGTAGGAAGCTGTTGTACCCAATTATTATGGATGAAACAAATGATGGCAAATTATGGGTTTGATCTTGACACTTTGACTATTTTTTGTGATAATACTAGTGCAATTAATATCTGAAAAAATCTTGTTCAACACTCTCGCACTAAACACATTGACATTTGTCATCATTTTATCAGGGAACTTGTTGAAAATAAGACTTTGGTCTTAGAATATATTGTGACTGACAAAAAAATTGGAGATATTTTTACAAAAGCCCTTGATACAGTTAGGTTTGATTCCCTCAGGAAATCCTTGGGGGTTTGTACTAATTAAGTATTGTTTGTGTTGTGCCATATCCCTGTGCTAGAAAATGTTGCGTGATGTCGTCTTGTTCTTGTCCAAAAAGAAAGTCTCAATCATTATAACAAAATATATTTTTACTTCATGTTAGAGTTTATAGTTAATATATATCAGGCATATTTAAAAAAAATCAAAATAAATAGTCCCTCCAATTAATATTATTCCAAATCAATCTGTGTTTACACTGTATGAGCATTTAATTCTTAAAAAATATTTCCAGGCACTATTTTAGAATAGAGCTATCTGCACTGTTGTGTAATTGCTATCTTTGACTAAGTTGGAACTATGTAAAAAAATTATGTAGATACTCTACCACTGATAAAGGCTGTCGTCAGTGTAGTGTGAAAGCGTCTAATTTGGGTACTCTTTGAGAAAAAGGCTAAAAATTACCACATAGGGCAATGTCCCTGAAAAAAGGCTAAAATTGCCATACAAGGCAATGATCTCTGCTTTCACAATCACACACAAATGCTTATGATATACTGTTGGAAAAATTTGTAAGACTTATACACACTTATTAATTCGGATAAAATATTTTTTGTGACAGGAGTATATATTTTGTGATATTTAAGAAAAAATAAAAGCATGATATATATTAAATATATTCTTTAACCTTATAGTAAAAATATGTTATGAATTAATGTTTGTTACTTTCTCCAAGGACAGGGCACGAAGACATTGGGCACAAATCAGAATGGGATATTTTTTGGTACTTTTGGTTATTTACTATATATATATATATAAAATGATTTTTTTTTTAAAAAAGAGAACCCAATCCGTATGTATCAAAAGGGCCTGTTGTATCAATTTTGTTTTGTCTTTATCATATTTTTTTAAGATCAAAGGTTTCCTTTTATGGCTTGTTTCCCAATTTTATTTTTTGTGTTAATATTGACAGTTAATTTTTTGGGATATTATCGTGCACTTTACAAAAGTGTATATTCACATTAATTCTAAAAAAAGGAATAAAGATCAAACCCCTATCTCTCCCATTCTTTATATTTGGACAACTAGGGTCCCATTCTTACAACCGTCACCATCCTTCTTCTTTTTTCTTTTTCGGTTTCTCTTTTCCTTGTGGCAATTTTTTGTCTTGCAGCCATGGTGAAAATTAGGGGAAGTGGGTCACGATCTCTCAAGGATTTGAAGGCTGGGCCTTTGTCTGCATCACCTTCACTCACCAAGAAAAAAGCTCGAAAGAGTACTTTATCTCAACCTTGCCTAATTGACGCAACCACCACCATGAGAAAAGTTGTGGTCATTCTGGACCTCGAAGCCCCCAAAGCTCCCCTTGAACCTCCTTCAATGGTGGCTCTGCTTGACTCTGTCCCTGGGTCTTCCCAAAAGGCCCGAGCATCTCTCTCTGACGATGCCTCTGATCATGAAGTTGCTTTGGCCAAAACCCATTCTGACTCCACTGAATCTCCTGATGTTCTTGCACCCAAGAGAAAAATAAATGGTGGTTTCAGGTTTCCTCTTCTTGAAAATCCCCTAGGACCAAAGGTTCTCACCCTTCAAATTCCACTCCAAAAGCATCGTCTCCTATGGGTTCCACTCCTCTCTCCAAGTTTCCGACAAAGGTGAAAAAAATTCCTCCACCATGTTCCTCCTCTGAATCTGACCCATCTGAAGCATTTGTACCCTCTGATGTTGATCCACTTGAAGATGATGCATTAATTGATGATGATGTTGCATCTGAAATAGAATCTGAGGACCATTCTGTTTCTCCAAAGGGCGAGAAAGTTGTGAAAATTCCCGAGATTTGCACAAAGTCACCTGTGGTTCCTAAGGGCAGACCAACTTCATCTTTTAAAGCTTACTCTTTGAATTTCTGTTTTAATGACAATGAGAAAAATATGAAGTATTTTGTGCATAGATATGTTATTTGTGAGAAATTTTTTTTCTTTTTCTGCCCATAGAGTTTTTGGGGTCATTAAGAAGATTGAGGATAGAGGGTGGTTGGGATCTTTAACTGGGTTTGGTGGTTTTGTCCCTCGGGTTGTTCAGAAATTCTATGCTAATATTATTGATGAATTGTTTGATAGCAAGTCTTTTATGTTTGGTCAAGTTTATGTTCGGGGCCATTGATATTTGTTTAGTGCTGCTGAAATTGCCAAGGTTCTCAATGTGCCTTCTGTTTTTACCAATGATGCAGTGGATTTCAACAAAGATAAGGTTTTATCTAAATTGGTGGTTCAAAATATGGTTTGGGAATAACACTCGATTCTCAAAGTGACCGATCTTACTCATTACTATGCCGTGCTTCACAAATTTTCCATCAACCATTGGATTCCCACCACTCATTCATCCACCATTACCTTTGACATGACTTTCTTTTTGTTCAAAGTTGGGACTGGTCTTCAAGTTGATCTTGTTGCTCTTATTTTTTTATCAGATCATTGCCTTAGGAATTGCCAAAAAGAAAGGCCAATATTTGGTGTTTCCTCATTGGACTTACAAGTTGCTTGATTCTCAAAAGCCTCTTCGATTGGAATATGAAATCGTGACACTTCCCACTGTTGGTCTAGATTACACACTCAAGAAGGAGTCCTCATCTAGCAAGAAGACTAAAGGGATTGCTCTCAAGTCTGACGATGTTAATTAAGTCACCACTGAACTTGTTGGTGTCAAGACCACTCTGGAAACTGTTCAAACAAAAGTTTGCAGTCTCCAGAATTGTCTCTCAACCATAGAGCAACTTCAGCGCACCATGATGTCTCAATTTGCTGCGGGACCTTCCAAATGATGCCATTTGTCCCTTTTATGTTTTGGCACCGTTTTTGGTTTCAATAAAATGTAAAAGAATGCTTTTGTGTCTTTTTCATTTGGCTTCTTTTGTTTGTGTTTGTTTTCTTCCTTTGGCATATTGATAGACAACAAGGGGGAGAAATGTTTATCTTTTATGTTTATTTTGTCATTGATTATCTTGTTTGTGTTATTAATTGTTGTTGCTGTTATTGAGATAACTATCACATGGGGAGTGATTGCATTACTATCGCAGGGTACTATCGTAGGGGGAGTAATTACATTACTATTTTGCTCTAACCTGTTTGTCTTTGCAGGGTCTTTCAAAATAAAGTCTTAAAATATTTTTGTCTATCAAGTTTCCAAAGGAGGAAATTGTAAAAAACCTTATTGGCTAACTTTATTATTAGACAAAATATTTTAAATTGCGAAAAATCAGCAGCATATCTTTAAATAATCATCCAATAATTCAGTTGGTTTTTTTAGTGTGAAAATCTCATTTAGTATGAATACAGTTTTTACCTTATTTACCAAAATCAATCTTTATTGGAAAAATATTGTATTTAAATTATCTTGTGAGAATATTTTTAGGGATTATGTTCATTCAGGAATAAAGAAGGTTTTGAAAATGAACATGGTCAAAAGAAATGACCATGTTCATTTTGCCAGATAAGTCTGATGTTGTTGCTGACTCATCAGTTTCCTTTTCTATCGACACATAATTCATCCAGCTGGAAGATTTCCTAAATCAAAGGAATTTTCAAATTGATTACAAAGATCTCAGAGAAAACTGGCCTTGGACAATTTCTTTTCCTATAAATACCTTTCCAAGGCCTTTGGAAATTTCACCTCTTCCATTTGGAATTTGTAAACATAATGTTATTTTGAAGAACGTTTTCTTTGTAGAGATTAAGTTTGTTCACCTTAATCTTTGTGAGAGCGCTGAGTGTACTTGTGGATATCTATTTAGTCCCTTGTAAATAGATAGTGTCTATTGTAAACGTGTTCATAAGGATATTCGGGAGAGTATTCTATCTAAGTCTCACTTTGGGAGGAAGTGAGCACTCGCTATTCTTTGAAGGGATTTCAAGAGAATCAGTGTTTCATCAAAACAAAATTCGTAGAGAAGAGTACAACAAGATTGCGACAATTTCCTCTTTCTATAATATTTGTATCCTCATCTACCTACGTTGCTTTACTATTTATAATTTTTTTGTAACTTTTTTCATAGAGTTGTGATTTCTTCTATTTCATCTTCTTATTTCTATATTTACTTGTATTTTTGCAATAGAGTTGAAACTTATTTACTCAATCACAATGTCTTTTGTATTCTTTTGCTTAGAGTTGTAATAGTCTTACTATTTTCCATAGAGACAATGTTATTATCTCTAACAACTTATTCCCCCATATTTCCTTGGTTAATAAAGTGTTAAAAAGTTCATATTTTTGTTGTTCTTGTTATCTCACCAACATCAAATATAATCTATTTTATGAGAGATATAAATTATCGAAATGTAAAACATAATTTTCTTCGTTTGGTTTTGTCTTATGTTTTTTTAAATTTTGGAAGAGTTATCAAAGAAAAAAAGTTCAGTAGAAAAAATTAAAGATAGCGAATAGAAGATTTAACTTTCTGAGTCACATTAGCAAAATTTAACTTAATGTTAAGTGTTATCCATACTTTCCACCTTCGACATGTGGCACGGCCAAACGGGATTCATGGGCTCTCATGAGAGGCCTGAGCCCAACCAGGGCCCAGCAAAAAATGAGCAACCAAACCGTATCGACCCGGACCATGCCAAGCCCCATAACTAGCGAGTAGCACGAGCATAGCAACGGGGCCGAAAAAGAGATGTAGACTGGAACCACCTTTCCAATAGCACCCAATCTCTATCCTTCAGAATTTAGATTATGGTGATGGACGGTAGATTCTAGGACACATATCCCATCAAGTGGGATCCAGATGAAGTCTCTAGGTCCATCCTCAACATTCCAATTCACCATCAGGATGTCCTTCGATCCATCATTGCTAGCTGATGCTGCCTTGGTAAATGAACCTGGGTATTGGTCAATGAACCTGGACATTGGTAAACGAACCCGGACCATATGTCCGAGTTCAGCAAGCCCAGCTCTTCCCACAGCTGACGTGTCCCCGAAAAATCTGGCAGTTGGTCTCCCTAACTAACCTGTAGAATGGGCTACGCACGGAACGTACGTTGTAACTAGGAAATGATACTGCCACTACACTGAAAGATCCTGTCCCCAGGATCCCCCTAGTAGCCCATGGGGACCAGTTCACACTAACAGACAAAAGGCAGTTGTAATGTCCCAATTTCATTAACAAGGCTTAGTACATTGATTAGGGGGCTAGAAGGGAAATAATTGAATATTATGTGCATATTTTTGATTTTATGCATGATTATATGAATTATGTGAGTTATATTATAATATGACTATATTTTCATGCTTAGGTATATTAAGCATGCATGCGGGCTCGTTTCTTATTAAAATGGCATTTTTCGTAATTTTGACCTGTTAAGGGTGTAATTGGAATATAAGTAGATCTATGTGATTTGTGATTGAGACCACATTATTATGTGGATATATTTGGATTACTCGGTACGAGGCGATCCTAGTGAGCAAGTTAGCGAAAAAGTCACAACGTGATAAAATACCTGGCTCGGGGTGAGCCTAGGGGTATTTTGGTAATTTAGCACATTAATGAGGTTTATCGAGTAATGGGAGATTAAGTGGTTATTACTTGGAAATAGTTGGGATTTATTTGGATATGTTGAGTGTTGACGGTAAGAACTCGTCAACGATTGATGGTTAGAAAACTTCAATCTCTATACTATAAGAAGCTATGAGTTAGATAGAAAGAACTCTAAACAACAGGAGAAAAATCAGGCAAGCATGAGAACCAGAAGCATATATTTCATAAGTCTCGTTTTTACATTCAGTTTTCCAACCCCTTAGCCTGAGGGGTTGGAGCCTATTTATAGGGGGGAGGGGCTCTATTGGCCCAGGATACAAACAGGTCCCAGACCACAGGGATGTACACAGGTATTTTGATAGTGTAGTGGCCCAGGGCGTAGTGGTGTCTACCCTGATGGTGTCAGAGTCGTGGCCCAGGACAAAGTACTGTCGGCTCTGGCGTATGGTCGGGGGTGTCCAAGTGGTACCACTACGCTTCGTACAGGTCCGTACCGCCACTACTCCTCAAACGCAGATCATAGGGTCGTGCCTCTGTTCTTTCCATAATCGTACACCCCGTGTCAGCGCACGTGTTCCGTACTCGGTTGTCCTCATCAATTCCCGTTCAATGCTCCATGTTTGTTAGAAATGTCAACAAGATTCCCCCAAGTGATCTCGTGCCTATGCCAAGGAGGCTTCAACCTATGCATGTCCTGAGAGGTCAAGGTGTCAAGGGTCAGGGCCGGCTTATGCGGGTCACATGGACACGAGACTCGCAGCATGGACGCCGTGGCAAGGCCACACCCTCGCATAGCGAGGGTACCTCGCGTAGCGAGGCTGGTCCTTTTCCTCCAGGCGTAGGCATGGCTCAGGACACGGGCATCGTAACAAGGCAGCACCCTCGCATAGCGAGGGTCCCTCGCATAGCGAGGGTCCCTCGCATAGCGAGGCTGCCTTTCCTTCCCCCGGGTGCAGCGTTGCGAGGCTAGGGGCATGGATGCCACCACGAAGCCTCACCCTCGCATAACGAGGGTGCCTCGTGTAGCGAGGCTGACCTTCTTCTCCTGAGTGTAGACGAGGCTTGATGCCTGCTGGAATGGGGCGCACGTGGATGACCAGCTGGGGACCCTCGCATAGCGAGGGTGAAGTTTGGATTGGCAAGTGGCCGAAGTCCCTCGCCTAGTGAGGGTGACTCTCTTACCCCAACTCCCTCACCATCGTGTGATGCCCTTTCAGGATGTCTCGTAGTATAGAGCTTCACTCGTGAATAGAATTCACAAGGAAAAAATTCCACATTTACACTTCCCCCCGAGTCTATAAGTACACTTTTAAGTGTGTTTGTAGACTCTCTCTATTTTTCTTTCTTGACACGCACGGCCAACCTTGGGGGACTTAGCCTTAGAAATTTTTCCAACGTCGCTCGAAGAAGCCCGAAGTGTGGCTTGGAGTTGTGTTTCTTCTTAGTGTTTGAAGAAACACAATAGCCACCTAATACTTGGGGGCTCCACGTAAGTTCCTAAGGTTGCGTAAGGACTAATCATCCTCAATCGCAGAACCCAAGTTTCGAAGCCACTTGTCCACACCAAGATCTGCGTAGCCTAGTGGCATGCTCTCCAACTTATTTTCACGAGTTCAAGGGTTCTATCCTCCTCCAAAGCTCTTGAGGTGCTCTAGTAGATCCCTCTTATTGCTGTTGTTCGTGGATCACATATTTTTCTTTGATCTGACGGCGATAATCTTTCCAGTGCACCTTGATTATACTTGTAAGGACACATTAACCCGTTGGGCTGTTGGGGTCCTTTTATATTCATTGCGCGCGCTTGTTATTTTTTGCGAGAAGCGTCCTTCTCGTCCTTATACATAGTACTATTTTTTCCAAGGGTCACTTGTAAGACCCTTTTTGGCTAGCCGGCTTAATGGCCGATCTAGACTTATTGGGCGATTCCCTCCTTACGGCCTCACCTCTTGGGGTGTCGGCCTTTAGTTAGAGGTCATTATTTTAGACCGTTCCTTTGATATTCATAAGGGTAGCTAATCCTTTTGAATATAAGAGAGATATTTTTTTTTTTTGCTCATGTCTCCTGTCCTACCCCCCAAGTGCTTGGTGAGATTTAATTCAGCAGGCAGTTCGGTTGATGCTCGCATGAAAAAGAAAAAATCACATGTGAAGTTGTGAACATTTTCATTTATAGTAATCAAATTACAACGACATGCATATAGAGGGCTTACATTTACTTGGGGGTTATGTAGGTAACCTCTTTGATTCTCGTCTACTGAGATAGCCTATCCTGCGACAAACTAAACACAGCTACTGCCTGTGTTGGGAGTGGAAGTCTTACTGGTAGTATTTCCTCAGGTGTTCCGCGTTCCATGCTCGGGGTATGATGGTGCCGTCCATGCGCGCCAACTTGTAAGTGTTCGGGGGTATGCACTGAGCCACCTGATAGGGCCCCTCCCAATTCGCCCCCAGCACTCCTGCGCCTGGGTCTCGTGTGTTTGGGAGTACTTTCCTTAGCACTAGGTCGCCCACTCTGAAAGTTCTCTCTCGCACCCTCGAATTGTAGTACCTTGCGGCGCGCTGCTGGTATACCGCCACCCTCATTTGGGCTTTTTCTCTCTTCTCCTCCAGCATGTCTAAGCTTTCGGCCAGGGCTACATGGTTGGCTTCGTCTCCATACGCCTGTACCCTGTGGGACTCGACTCGCATCTCGACTGGGAGCACGGCCTCGCACCCATAGGCCAGGGAGAAAGGGGACTCCCTAGTAGTCGTGCGTGGGGTGGTTCTGTAGGCCCACAGCACATTTGGTAGCTCATCTGCCCAGGCTCCCTTCATCTTTTCCAGCTTTGTCTTTAGGTTCTTCTTAAGGACCCTGTTGATGGCCTCCACTTGCCCATTGGCCTGGGGGTGCACAACTGCGGAGAAGCTCCTCCTTATGCCTCTTTCCTTACAATATTCATCGAAAGCTCCTCCCTCGAACTGGGTACCATTGTCGGAAATAATCTTGTAGGGTACTCCATATCGACACACAATGAATTTATTGACGAAAGAGGTGATTTGTTTGGTGGTTATCTTCACAAGGGGTTCCGCTTCTACCCACTTAGTGAAATAATCCACCGCCACTACTGCGTACTTCGCTCCACCCCTCCCTGTAGGAAGAGCGCCGATTAAGTCTATTCCCCAGATAGTGAAGGGCCAGGGGCTGGTCATGCTGGTCAGTTCGCTTGGGGGTTTCCGAGGGTAATTGGCGTGCCTCTGGCATTTGTCACATTTTGTGGCAAAGTCATGCGCATCTTTCTCCATGGAAGGCCAGTAGTATCCTTGTCTCATGGCCTTCCTAGCCGTGGAGGGTCCGCTCTCGTGGTTGCCGCACTCTCCCTCATGTATCTCCTGTAACACCTTCAACGCCTCCTCTTCTTCTACACACCGCACGAGTGGCATTGAGAATCCTCTTTTGTAAAGGACCCCATTTACCAGGGTGTATCTTGCGGCCTTGTACACCAATCTCCGGGATTCGTTTTTATCTGCAGGCAAGGTTCCTTCTTCCAGGTACCTCTTGATTGGCTCGGTCCATGATTCCCTTGGGACGCTAATCATGTGCACGTCTGCACCTTCGATGCTGGGTTTTGGTAAGTACTCCACGGGTATTGATTCCAAGACATCACTATCCTTGGTGGATGCCAGCTTTGCGAGTGCATCGGCATGGGTGTTCTTTTCTCTGGGGATTTGCTCTATAGTATATGCCACCAATCGCCCCAGATAGCCCTTCACCCTCGCCAAGTATGCTGCCATCTTGGGTCCCCTTGCCTGGTACTCTCCCTTTACTTGGCATACCACCAACTGAGAGTCGCTGAAGATTTGAAGGCGCGTCACTCTCAATTCCTGGGCCAAACGCAGGCCAGCTAAGAGCGCCTCGTACTCTGCCTCATTATTGGAGGCCTCAAACCCAAATCGGATTGCGCAATACATTCTATGTCCCTCGGGCCCAGTCATCATGATGCCCGCTCCTGATCCTCCTTCATTTGACGCCCCATCAACGTGCAAACTCCACTCCTCTACACCTCCTAGTTCTTTCTCCATAACAGACAGCTCCCCTCCTTCACTCCTTCCTTCATTCGGCTGGTGGGTGAGCTCTACTATAAAATCTGCCAGCACCTGTCCATTGATGGAGGCCCTTGGAGTGTATACAATATCAAATTGACTTAGTTCGATCGACCATTTCATTAGTCTCCCCGAAGTCTCAGGCTTATGTAAGACCTGCCTCAACGGACTATCTGTTAGGACTTCAATTGTATGTGCATGGAAGTAAGGCCTCAACTTTCTCGAAGCCACCACTAGCGCATAGGCCAACTTTTCGATCTCTGGATACCGACTCTCTGCGTCCACCAAACGCTTGCTGATATAATATACAGGTTGTTGTTGCTTCTTCTCTCCCTTAACCAAAGCTGCGCTGATGGCATGCTCAGACACTGCTAAGTACAGGTACAGCTTCTCGCCCTTCTCTGGCTTTGCCAACAGGGGTGGCTTCCCCAGGTGCTCTTTCAGCTTGACGAATGCTTCCTCGCATCTTTCATCCCAAGCGAACTTTTTGCTCCCTTTGAGGATGTCAAAGAATGGGAGGCACTTGTCAGTGGACCTGGAGATAAACCTGTTAAGGGCCGCTACCCTTCCCGTTAGGCACTGCACCTCCTTTTTATTCTTCGGCGAGCTCATCTCTATTAGTGCCTTTATCTTGTCAGGATTGGCTTCGATGCCCCTGGAATTGACCATGAAGCCCAAGAATTTTCCTGAGGATACCCCGAAGGTGCACTTGACTGGGTTCAACTTCATCCGGTATTTCCTTAGCGTGTCAAACATCTCACCAAGGTCTTTGTTGAGCTTCGTTGCTTCTTTGGTCTTCACGAACATGTCATCCACATACACCTCCATATTCCTTCCTATCTGATTGGCGAACATTTTATTCACCAGCCTCTGATAGGTGGCCCCTGCGTTTTTGAGCCCGAAGGGCATCACCTTGTAACAGTAGAGCCCTTTGTCTGTAATGAATGACGTGTGCTCTTCATCTACCGGGTTCATTGGGATTTGGTTGTATCCTGAGTAGGCGTCCATGAAACTTAGTAACTCATGTCCTGCTGTCGCGTCTACTAGCTGATCTATCCTGGGAAGTGGGAAGCTGTCCTTAGGACAAGCTTTATTCAAGCTCGTGAAATCGACGCAAGTTCTCCACTTCCCATTTGGCTTCGGCACGAGTACTGGGTTTGATACCCACACAGGGTAGAAAGACTCGCGGATGAACCCGTTGGCCTTCAACTTGTCGACCTCTTCCTTTAATGCCGCGTATCTCGTTGGGTCTAGCGCCCGCCTCTTTTGCCTGACGGGCCTTGCTTCTGGGGAGATGTTCAGATGGTGGCACATCACACTGGGGTCTATGCCCACCATGTCCTCATGACTCCATGCAAACACGTCTAGATTATCTTTCAAAAATTTCATCAATTCCTCCTTCACGTCACCTTGCAGGCTCCTCCCTATCTTCAATTTCCTTAAGGGTTCTTCCGTCACTGTAACCTCCTCTACTTCTTCCACTGGTGCTGCTCTTGACTCATCCACGACCCGAGGGTCCAGCTCCTGTGGACCCCCTGTGGGCGTACATAGCGCCTCATGTATCACCATGGCCATTGGCTCACGCGGCTTTACAGGCGTGCGGAGTGAGGTGTTGTAACACTCCCTCGCCTCCTTCTGTTCTCCCTTCATACTTGCGACCCCTCCTGGAGTCGGGAATTTGACAACCAAGTGATATATTGAAGTTATGGCTTTCAACTCTTTCAGGGAGGGTCTCCCCAATACCGCGTTGAAAGCTGATGCACAATCTACTACAACAAAGTTAGACATGACTGTAGTTTGTCGGGGTTGCTCCCCCATGGTAAGTGTCAGTTCGATCATTCCAAGGGGTTGTACTGAGTCCCCTATGAATCCGTATAGGGACGACTGGCAGGGCTTCAGATGACGAATGCCCAGTCCCATCTTTTCCAAGGCAGGGCGATATAGGATGTCCACTGAGCTCCCGTTGTCCACTAGGACTCGATGCACACGCATGTTCGCCAATTGAACTGTCAACACCAGCGGATCATTGTGGGGAAAGTGTACCCCCCGTGCGTCCTCCTCAGTGAAGGTGATCGAATCGTTTTCTCCCTTGAAGCTTTTCGGGGGTCGTTGTTCCAAACTCATGACACAGGGTGGTGGACTTCGCCTGGCTTCTCTAGCATACCGATCTCGTCCTCTGCGGGAGTCCCCTCCAAACCCCGGACCTCCGAAAATAGTTCCCACTTCTCCCCGGGTCTCTGGAGCATCTCTTTGCGTCTTAGATATCACTGGCTCATCCTCCGACTTCGGCCTTTCTCTCCTAGGGGTGTTACTGGTGGAGTGCCTGGTCCTCCCGTCGCCTACTGGGACAGTGGTTTCCCGACCCTTCTCTTCCCTCTTGGGCAGGGTCACATTCGACTTTCCTTGCACCAGGCCATTTAGCACCCCCCGCATGTTCTCTAAGGTAGTCTCCAGTCTTTGGTTTTTACGGTGCAGTTCATGAATCTCCTCTTCATAGAAATGAGATTTAGAACTCGAGCTCACGGAATGGACCCGGGATTGCTTATCATGTCTACCCGTCGAGGGGCCCGGGTCTTGCCGGCCGGAGTTCGGTATCTGTAGCGATTTAGGGGGAGGGAACTCGTTGGCCTTCCCGAGTGGTACAGTAGCTGTCCTTGGAGGATTCTCACCAGGCGGGGAGGCCGGTGACGAGGCCTCCCTGTCATTATCGTGAACCTCAGGATCCCTTGGGAGCTCTGCGTCTCGGGGTGGAGGTGGATCCATCATGGAGGCCTTCAGTTGGACTCCGGTAAGGTGGACCTCCACCTCTCGAGGCTCCCTGAGTCGCTTCGAACGTCTTGACATTTCTCCTTGCCGGAAGTAATGGAAGAACAGTAGCTTGGTGCTTACGTTCCCACAGACGGCGCCAAACTGTTGACGGTAAGAACTCGTCAACGATTGATGGTTAGAAAACTTCAATCTCTATACTATAAGAAGCTATGAGTTAGATAGAAAGAACTCTAAACAACAGGAGAAAAATCAGGCAAGCATGAGAACCAGAAGCATATATTTCATAAGTCTCGTTTTTACATTCAGTTTTCCAACCCCTTAGCCTGAGGGGTTGGAGCCTATTTATAGGGGGGAGGGGCTCTATTGGCCCAGGATACAAACAGGTCCCAGACCACAGGGATGTACACAGGTATTTTGATAGTGTAGTGGCCCAGGGCGTAGTGGTGTCTACCCTGATGGTGTCAGAGTCGTGGCCCAGGACAAAGTACTGTCGGCTCTGGCGTATGGTCGGGGGTGTCCAAGTGGTACCACTACGCTTCGTACAGGTCCGTACCGCCACTACTCCTCAGACGCAGATCATAGGGTCGTGCCTCTGTTCTTTCCATAATCGTACACCCCGTGTCAGCGCACGTGTTCCGTACTCGGTTGTCCTCATCAATTCCCGTTCAATGCTCCATGTTCGTTAGACATGTCAACAAGATTCCCCCAAGTGATCTCGTGCCTATGCCAAGGAGGCTTCAACCTATGCATGTCCTGAGAGGTCAAGGTGTCAAGGGTCAGGGCCGGCTTATGCGGGTCACATGGACACGAGACTCGCAGCATGGACGCCGTGGCAAGGCCACACCCTCGCATAGCGAGGGTACCTCGCGTAGCGAGGCTGGTCCTTTTCCTCCAGGCGTAGGCATGGCTCAGGACACGGGCATCGTAACAAGGCAGCACCCTCGCATAGCGAGGCTGCCTTTCCTTCCCCCGGGTGCAGCGTCGTGAGGCTAGGGGCATGGATGCCACCACGAAGCCTCACCCTCGCATAACAAGGGTGCCTCGTGTAGCGAGGCTGACCTTCTTCTCCTGAGTGTAGACGAGGCTTGATGCCTGCTGGAATGGGGCGCACGTGGATGACCAGCTGGGGACCCTCGCATAGCGAGGGTGAAGTTTGGATTGGCAAGTGGCCGAAGTCCCTCGCCTAGTGAGGGTGACTCTCTTACCCCAACTCCCTCACCATCGTGTGATGCCCTTTCAGGATGTCTCGTAGTATAGAGCTTCACTCGTGAATAGAATTCAGGATGTCCTTCGATCCATCATTGCTAGCTGATGCTGCCTTGGTAAATGAACCTGGGTATTGGTCAATGAACCTGGACATTGGTAAACGAACCCGGACCATATGTCCGAGTTCAGCAAGCCCAGCTCTTCCCACAGCTGACGTGTCCCCGAAAAATCTGGCAGTTGGTCTCCCTAACTAACCTGTAGAATGGGCTACGCACGGAACGTACGTTGTAACTAGGAAATGATACTGCCACTACACTGAAAGATCCTGTCCCCAGGATCCCCCTGGTAGCCCATGGGGACCAGTTCGCACTAACAGACAAAAGGCAGTTGTAATGTCCCAATTTCATTAATAAGGCTTAGTACATTGATTAGGGGGCTAGAAGGGAAATAATTGAATATTATGTGCATATTTTTGATTTTATGCATGATTATATGAATTATGTGAGTTATATTATAATATGACTATATTTTCATGCTTAGGTATATTAAGCATGCATGCGGGCTCGTTTCTTATTAAAATGGCATTTTTCGTAATTTTGACCTGTTAAGGGTGTAATTGGAATATAAGTAGATCTATGTGATTTGTGATTGAGACCACATTATTATGTGGATATATTTGGATTACTCGGTACGAGGCGATCCTAGTGAGCAAGTTAGCGAAAAAGTCACAACGTGATAAAAATACCTGGCTCGGGGTGAGCCTAGGGGTATTTTGGTAATTTAGCACATTAATGAGGTTTATCAAGTAATGGGAGATTAGGTGGTTATTACTTGGAAATAGTTGGGATTTATTTGGATATGTTGAGTTTAGTAGGAATTAAATGGAATGGTGGTAATTGACCAAAGTGCCCTTGTGAGCATTGGAGAGGAAATTTTGGGTTTAAGGGCATTTAGGTCTTTTGGTAGGCTTTGGATTGACTTAGCCAACTTGGAAGGCTGTGGAAAATAGAGGAAACACTCAGAAAAGAAAAAAAAAAGAAACACTCTCACACTCTCTCTCTTGTTACTCTCTCTCACTCTCCTTGGGGACTTGAGGATTTTGAGATTTTAAGGAAACAAACCTTGGGGATTGAAAGTTTGGTGTCTAGGATTAAGCTAGGAGAAACTTGGGACCATAATTCATCCAGTGGAGGTAAGAATTTTCTTTGTTTGTGAGTTTAATTCCTTGTGGTTTAAGTTTTTCTAGAATTTTAAGCTTTGATGGGTTTTGAGTTTTCGTTTGGATTTAAGATGGTTATTGGGATGTTTGTTGTTATCCCAAAAATATACACAGCTGATACGGCATGAAGGTTGGACAAGTGGCATCATATTGTGGGCACGTATCATCATATTCTTGACACGTGGAATAGGCATCCAACAGTCAAACAAGCTGGAGAGAGAACACTTACCAAATGAATAACAATTACTGCGCGGTATGCTCACCAGGAAAGCAGCTGCGTGGTACACTCACCAGAAAAGAGGCTGCTCGGTATGCTCTCCAGGAAACCCAGTATACCTGGTCAGATGAAGTCATTTACATCCTCCTCATGCCTAACAACTCACCTGAAAAATCAGTCAAACTCCCGAGGAATAGAACTACAACTACCCGCGAAAAGGAAGGGATATTTTGCAGCAGTTGCGATGCACGCACAACTTCATGGGCATTGGGAACAGTATAAATACAAGTCCTCCACCATTGTCGAAGGGGGTAAGATTTTTAGCCAACCCACCAACACCAGAAATATACCGACCAGCTTGTTAGGAACACTTAGCAGTAATTTCTGCCATTTTGTATTGTTTTTACACTTAGAATCATACCTGTTTTAACTGGTCATCTTGTGTAAACCTTAAAGATCAATTCAAATTGAAGAGGAAGTAGGTCATTTCCATTTCTTGGGACCGAACCTCTATAATTTCTGGTGTCTTTTATCATTCATTTCTCATAGTTATTAGGCCCTTGGCTTATTTATAGTTCATTGATTGTCTGAATGAAGGCTCTCTAATTAATTATTTTAACTCCGCGTTAGTTGACCAAAAAACTAGTCAAAGTTTTGGTGCTTTCACTGAGAGCCCAAGACAATCACATTAGATTTTTGTTATCGCAAGGATGGTGGTCTCAACCCAAAGGTCAAGCCAAGAACCTCTAGAGCCCGAGGTTGAAACCTCTCGTTAAGTACCTTCAATGAGACATTTGAATGGGAAACAAGGAAACTTACCACCCAGGAGCCCATATGGTGTTGGGGGACAAACCGATGGGCTGCTGCACCAGGATGCAGAGCTGCCGCTTCTACTGGAATCACCCATGCAGGAACTTCAGGTGGAGGTGCTGCAAGGGGTACCGACTAGCAAGAAACAAGGGCTGGGGGTCCCGGATGGTATGAGCCCCATGTAGATATTGAAGGGTTCGATCCCGAGATTGAACAAATAAGACTGGCCATGAGACAAATGTAGGATCAGCTTGCTAATATGAACCAGGGGCGGGCCACCGCCCAACAGGAAATTAACGAGGCATTCGAGAAGCAGTGTAGGGATTTTCAAGAGTGGATGGACTGGCATGCACGAGAGATGCAAGCCCGACAAGAGGATATGAAACACTGGACCAGGGAGGCCGCTGAACCTATTCACAATTACATGCAGCAGCAGCAAACCCAAGGTGTGGGAACTGTAGCTGGAACTACTGCCCATAACCAAAAACTTCCTCCTGTCTTTGGTTTTGGTGAAGGTGTCATGCACGGACTAGAAACTCGGCCCTAGCAAGGAAATCATGGTTTGACTAGGAGTCATCGATCTGGTCGGGGGGCCCAAGCCAACAATAATAGGCATCCTCTACGGGCTGATGAATAGGTCCTTCCTGGGCACTACATGGGGCGGACCTAGCAGGGAATTTTTGGCCAAGATCTCAAGGAAGTGGCCGAGAGAGAAATCTGGATGCTGCGGGTCGGGATGGCCACCACCGAGTGCCAATACAGAATAGGAGCGGTCAACCTCAGAACTACTAGCAACAACCTGGTCAGTACAGACAACAGTAAGAGCACCCACCAAGACCCAGAAGGGAGGAGCCAGAAGTTAGTAGTGCATTCAAACCCCATTATGCTAATGGGTATAATCAAGATGAGGCAGCTAGCCAAGTTCGCCAACATAATAACCAAGGTCAGGGGGGTAACCAGCCTGAAGGAACGTTTTTCCCACAAGGGGAGAAAATCTCTGACAAACAACCACCCCAAGGTGGAGGGTTCTAGGGAGTACCTCCAGTACCAGGAAGAGCAGATAGTCAAAATGCTGGGGCCAAGGAGGTGAAGACCTTCAAGATGCCCTTAATCATAGCAGGGAAAATCAGGACTCAAACAATGTAGCTCTGCTTGAGCCAATTTGGGACTCAAGAATGGATGAGCTTCGTAATGCAGCACAACCCTGGGGAGCTGTAGACCCTAACATCCAAGCCCAGTTGGATCTGTTAACCCGACTGGTAAGGGACTTAATAGATATTGATATGGAAAGGCAGAGAGGTTCCCCCTTTTCAGAATGTATTAATCAGCTGCCCATACCTGTCAAATTCAAAATACCAACATGGAAAATGTATATTGGGTTGGAGGACCCAGTATCTCATGTCCATCACTTTGAACTACAGACTGATTTACAGGGAGTTAGGGATGATGCCAGGTGCAGGTGCTTCCCAGCTGTTGACGGTGAAATCTCATCAACGAAATTAGATCAGAAAACTCAAAGGTAAGTAAGGTGATATTTAGATAAGAACTTATAATGGACTTATGGAAGGATAAACATAGATCAACAATGGAGTAAAAGCTGTATATTTCTTAGTAGCTTCAGCCTACAATGAATTTTCTAACCCCTCATTCTGAAGGGTAAGGCTCTATTTATAGCTGGGCTCTAATGGCCCCTTATACATGGTGGTCCCTTTGGACAAAATAGTACATGAGTACACTGTCAGGATAATGGCACAGGTGGTAGTGGTGTTGGAAGAGTGGTGGTCTGCTCTAGTACATGTCAGGGGTCTGCAAAAGTACTCCTGCCTTGGTTCCACATGGTGCCTCCACTTCTTGTCGGGTGTGGACCTCATAAGCGTGCTGAGGGAGTCCTAATGAGGTGACCACCAAAATGAGGCGCATTTCATTCCTGTACGACCTCCTCGAGCGTTGCCAAGCATCTTAGAATAGCATATAAGGGTTTCAACACTTGAAGTCCTTGGGAATAAGATACCTGGCGAGATTGCTCCATCAAAATGAGGTGAGAAGGAAACCTTGACCCCACATGTGTACTCTGGGCACAAAACGTATCTTCGTCGGCGTATAAGGCGAGGCCTTGGCACTAGGTCTTGGTGCGCTTGGGCGCGAGACCCTTGTGCGCGCGGGCATGAGGCCCATGTGCGTGAGGCCCATGTGCACGCGAGCGAAAGACACATGTGCGCGCAGGCGCGAGGCCCATATGTGTGTGGGCGCGAGACCCCTGTGCGTGCGGGCGCGAGGCTTGTGTGCGCGCAGGTGTGAGATCCATGTGCACGCGGGCACGAGGTCCTTGTTCGTATGGTCGTGAGACAGATGTGTGCACGGGCGCGAGGCCCCTGTGCACGTGGGTGCGAGACCCATGTGCGCGTAGGTGTGAGACACCTCCTAGGCGCGCTTGGATGTGCGAGGCGAGGTCAGGTGCTTGGGGGCCGCGAGGCGCCTACCTGGGCGAGGTGTGGGACCCCTCCCAGGTGTGAGGCGTCTTCTTGATGCATGGTCCACGGTGTGGGACACCTCGGGGCGAGGCTTAGCGTGCCTCACTTAACCCGAGACACATAGTGTGAGACCCTTGGGGTGAGGCTAGGCATGGTGCGTGAGGTGCTGGCATAAGCGAGGTGCAGCTGGGTGCTGCCGAAGTGGTGTTTGCGAGGCCCATGCACGAGGTACAGCTAGGTGCTGTCGAAGGGGTGTCTGCGAGGCCCATGCGCGAGGCGCAGCTGGGTGCTGCAGAAGGGGTGTCCGCGAGGCCCATGCGCGAGGCGCAACTGGGTGCCGCCGAAGTGATTTTCGCGAGGCCCATGCGCGAGGCACAGCTGGGTGCTGCTGAAGTGGTGTCCGTGAGGCCCATGCACGAGGTGTAGCTAGGTGCTGCGCGAGATGGAGGCGTCTCGCGAGGCTGGGGCCTTGAATTCGAGGGGCATGGCTAAGGGCCATGCGCATGAGACAGAGGCGTCTTACAAGGGGATGCGACTTGGAGGCCTGGAATGACCTCATGAGGCCTAGGGCCTTGCGAATGTCTGACATTTTGGTGGCCTGTAATAACCTTCTACCTCCATCGTGTACTTGGCGCCTTTGGCGCCTCTTAGCTGCTTACTTCATTAAGGGACTAGAAACTTTTTTTTTTCTTGGTGGATTTTTGGTATCCACACCAGCTGCCCTGTCAGAAATTGCGCAGCAGTGGTTTTTTAAGTTACCACCAGGATTGATTACATCATGGGATGGATTTGTACGCACATTCTATTCACAATTTTCCTCAGCAATGCCCCTTCCCGCCGAGCCGAATGACCTGGTGGACATAAAACAAAAAGATAATGAACCTTTGAAGGAGTACATTCAACATTTTATGCAGGAAGCCACCAGGGTGAAATCCCTAAGTGATGATGGTAAGTTGATAGCCATCAATTCGGGAGTCAAGGTAAAAAGTCTACTTTGGAGTAGCTTGAAGAGGAAGTCAGCGCGCACCACTCAAGAATTCCTTGATAGGGCAGAAGATTTTATCAAGTTAGAGGAAGCTGAACGAAAGTTGGATAATCCTACCCAAGAAATTGGCGAGTAGGAGAAAACAAGTGATGGGAACACCACCAACCCTGCAGAAGGAAGTAAAAATGGGGGCAAGAATGACAAATGCGGTAACGGGGCTGGAAGCAGTGGTAGCCAGAATGACAGCAAGAAGCCTAAGACCGCCGAGCAGCCAAAACTGCGAGAATACATACCCAAATTTACTACTTACATTATCCTAATGGAGTCCCGAGCAGATGTTTTCAATGCCACCCAAGCAGTATTACCTTACAGGAGACCACCACCATTAAGGAAAGATGCTAGTAGACGGGATATGACCAAGTTCTGTCGGTTTCACAATGATTATGGTCACGAAACCAATGAATATAACCACTTGAATAAGGAAATAGAATTCCTCATTAGAAAAAACAATGCTCATCTGAAGAGGTATGTACGACCGGCTGCCGACCAACATCCTCAACAGCCTCATCAGCAACAGTCTTAGCAATATCAAAGTAATCAGCCCATCCTACCACCACCAGTTGTGGGTCGACTAGATATGATCTGCGGCGAACCACATTTGGCTGAAAACTCCAGTAAAGCTTGAGAAAGGTACGCTCGTTCCCTTAGGCACGAGCAGGAGGAATATGTACTGGTTTTCCAGGAGCGTACTCCCAAACAACCTCGCTATGAAGATACAAGTTATGTACATCATTTGCACAATGATCCCTTGGTGGTAGAAGTACAAATAGCTAACATGATCGTAGCACGAACGTTGATTTATCATGGCTCGTCTGCCAACATTCTATTCAAGAATACTCTAGAAATGATGAATTTAAGCATTAGAGACTTGGAACCATACGAGCAGAAGCTGTATGGGTTTGCTGGAAACAGTATAGCCTCCATAGGAAGCATAAGGTTGCCTTTAACAGTAAGGAAGACACCTAAAAGCAACATGATAATGGCTTTGTTCGTGGTAATTGACATTCCCTCTCCGTACAATGCCATGATAGGTCGGCCGGCCCTGTATGACCTCCAAGCAGTCACCTCAGTTTTCCACTTATTACTCAAATTCCCAACCTGAGTAGGTGTAGGATGTCTTAAGGGGAACCAACTGGTGGCCAGAGAATGTTATAATTCATCAGTTAAAAAGGTAGGCAAGGCAGTCTGTACCACCCAGCCTGCAGGGCCTAGTCACCAGAAATAGGATACAGCCCAAAACGAGGGAGATGACGTAGACCGTCGTTTTGGGGACACTGATATAGGGGTAGGTCTAGTCGAAGAATTAGAAGAGGCCCCACTTGACCTAAATTACCCAGCCAGGGTTGTCAAGGTAGGGAAATGGCTGTCTGGGAACATAAGATCTGCTTTGATCTAGTTCCTATGGGACAACGAGGATGTATTTGCCTGGTCACATGATGATATGGTGGGGATCTGCCCAACCATTATAAGCCATGCCCTCAACATTGACACAATACACTTCAAGCTTGTACAACAGAAAATGAGGTTATTGGATCAGACGAGGGCAAAAGCATTAGAGGAACTGGAGAAGCTCCGAAATAACAACTTTATCAGGGAAGCCTTTTATCCTGTATGGGTTTCCAATCCTGTATTGGTACCAAAGCCTAACAACAAGTGGAGGGTATGCATAGATTTTACAGATTTGAATAACGCATGCCCCAAGGACTACTTCCCACTTCCAAGAATTGACCAACTGGTAGACACTACAGCCAACCATGAAATTTTAACCTTCATGGATGCCTACTCTGGGTACAACCAAATAAGCATGCATCCACCCGACCAGGAGCATACAAGTTTCTGCATGGATGTGGGGTTGTACTGCTATAGAGTAATGTCGTTCGGCCTGAAAAACACTGGAGTAACATATTAGTAGCTGGTAAACCGTATGTTCAAGGACCAAATCGGGAATAACATGGAAGTTTACATGGATGATATGTTGGTGAAATCCAAGTAGGCCGAGGGGCACATTGAGGCCTTGGAGGAGTGTTTCAATATCCTAAGGTAGTATAGAATGAAATTAAACCCCCTAAATGCTCCTTTGGTGTGGGATCAGGAAAATTCTTGGGGTTCATAGTAAACTCCAGGGGAATAGAAGAAAACCCCAAAAAGATAGAAGCACTACTGGATGTATAGCAGCACTTAGCAGATTTGTGTCTAAATTAATTGATAAGTGTATTCCATTTTTTAATATCCTCAGAGGCGCAAAGAAATTTGAATGGGCTGAAGAGTGTGAATAAGCCTTCCAAGCTCTAAAGTAGCAGATGGCACAACCCTCGATCCTTTCAAAACCTCTAGAGGGTGAAGAATTATGCATATACCTGGCAGTAACTCAACACGCTGTTAGTGCAGTCCTGATTAGGGAAGAAGACAAGATACAACATCATGTCTACTATGTTAGTAAAAGGTTGGTTGATGCTGAAAGCAGGTACCCCTACTTGAAAAATTAGCTTACTGCTTGGTTTTGTCTTCAAGAAAACTTCGCCCATATTTCCAAGCTCATCCAATCAATGTTCTTACTGACTAATCACTGTGCCAAGTCTTGCAAAAGTCAGACACCTCTGGTCGGTTGCGCAAATGGTCTATAGAGCTCGGGCAGTACGAGATTACCTACCAGCCCCGAACAACAATTAAAGCCAGGCTCTTATAGATTTTGTAGCTGAGGGTACTAAAGTACCAGAACCAGACAGAGTCATTGCCGAGCAGTCATCCGAGTTTGAACTACCACACAGGACGAATGCTGCACAGAATGCCGGACACCCAGAATCCATCACTATTGATTCCGAAAAAGAACAAGAAGCTTGGAAACTACATGTAGATGGCTCGTCTACCGACCAGTTGTCTGGGGCCTGTCTCACACTAATCACCCCCAAAGGGCAACACATCCATTGTACACTTCGTTTTGGATTTAAGGCATCTAATAATGAAGCAGAATACGAAGCACTTATTGCGAGCCTAAGATTAGCTAAAGAAGTGAAAGCTGAATCCTTGGAGATATATAGCAACTCGCAGCTAATTGTCAACCACGTCCTCGGAGAATATGTTGCTCGGGGAGAGAAAATGATGGCCTATCTCAGTAAAATTAGAGATTAGCTTGCTCAGATTAAGAGATACACCATCCAACAGGTACCTAGAGAACAAAATGCCACGGTAGATGCATTAGCTAGGTTGGCCAGCAGTGCCGTGGTGGACAAAGCAGATTTGGTCTCCATTGAGTATCTGGACCAACCCAGTATCAACTTGCCAAAACCAATCCTTCTAATAGATAACACTTCGTCCTCGATGACCTCGATTGCAGCTTATCTAGAGCACGGAATCCTGCCCAACAGTCATAACTAGTCTAGAAAATTGATAAGGAAAGTTGCTCGGTACCTCATCCTGGATGGGGTCATGTACAGAAAAGGATTTTCCATGCCATTGCTCAGGTGCGTCAACCATACAGAATCATGACGACTTCTTAAAGAAGTACATGAGGGTTTTTGTGGGAATCATACTGGGGGGCAGAGTCTATCTAAGAAAATTTTAAGGCAAGGCTACTTCTGGCCAGCTATGAATGAGGACTCCATATCGCATGTTCGAAAATGTGACAAGTGTCAAAGATTTGCAAAAATCCCCCGAGTAGCCCTAAACGAGCTAACACAGATGCAAAGTCCATGGACCTTTTCCATTTGGGGGATCGACCTTATTGGTCGGTTGCCAAAAGGAAAGGGGGGAATACAATACGCATTAGTAGCAGTGGATTACTTTACCAAATGGACAGAGGCCGAGCCACTGACAACAATCACTTCCAAGAAAGTATTGGACTTTGTGGTAAAGAATATAATTTGTAGGTTTGGTCTACCCCACAAAATAGTGTCGGACAATGGCACACAATTTGATAGCCAGTTATTTACCGATTTCTACACTAGACACAAGCAAATGGACAAGTAGAAGAAGTTAGCAAAACTCTCAAAGATACTCTGAAGAAGCATTTAGAAAAGGCTAAGCAAAACTGGCCTGAGAGACTACCCGAAGTACTATGGTCCTATAGGACTACCGAGCGAACAACTACTGGAGATACCCCCTTTGCACTTACATACGGATGTGAAGTGATGCAGCCCGTAAAGGTGACTCCACCATCTCAGAGGCGCACAACATATGGCCAGGATGGTAATCACTAGCTATTAACTGAATCCTTGGACATAATTGAAGAAAGACACAAAAAGTCCAACATACGCCTATCAGCAAAAAGTTGCCCAATACTTAAATTCTAGAGTTAAGGAACAAAAATTTGACGTAGGAGACCTAGTCTTACAAAGAATATTCCCAGACACTCAAGATGCTTTAGCAGGAGTACTAGGTCCCAACTGGGAAGGCCCTTACCAGGTTACGGAGATAGTACCACCCGGCATATACAAGTTAGCGTGGTATAACAAAGATCTCCAACTAGTACCTGTCCCCCATTATTGGAATGGGGAACACCTAAGGAAGTACTACCAATAAGATTGCTTTTAAGAGATCGTTGACTGGCCGGTATAGGCACGATTTCCCTTACCACCAACCAACCAAAGTTAGTTTTATTAATTATGCACAGGCACGATTTGCCCAATTATTGTAATAATTAATTTTTATGAATGTAAGCTACTTTGTAGTGACACAGCTTGTATGGTTAATCTTTAATCAATAAGACACGTTTAGTCAATTTTTTACAAGCCTTTATTTTTACAATGATTATCTTGCTAACTAGGGAGTACATCACGGCTTGTCGGCAGTGTATGAAACCTCTGCAGGTTTTGGCAAGCCCAAGTGGGCCCGAATAGGTTATTACAAATAACTTTGGCCAATTAACAAGTGACCAAGAAGATAACTCAAGAGTTATGAATCCCACTCGGTCACTTGGGGGGCACCATAGTCATACATGGACAAGAAGTGAAAAAAGTGCATAATTAAAAGGACTTAGAAGCGTTAATTTTTTATTAATGTTAAAGTGCTTGCGCGTTGCTCGGTATACTAGGCAACAAAAAGAGCCATAAAGAAATTTTTGTAGAGAGAGTTGAACAGTATTGTTTACAACTCGTTCAAAAAAATTAATTAACTCCGATCAACAGACAGAGCTGCACAGCTCCAAACAGAGCCGCATAGCTCAAAAAAAAAACAGTATACCCCGAGCACTAACGAAAAATAACGTACGAGCAGATACATACCCATATAAAAATATCATATAGACATGTGTCAAAAGGCGCTCGAGATTAAAAGCTGCTTGACTCAGCTGATGTTTCAACAAAAGGAAAATAAGTTCGCGAGAATAAAGATTGCTCGGCTCAGTCACTTTTGTTCAGACATAGACTATAAAAAAAAGACAGATAGAGTTTTCAAGAGTCAGGGATGTGTTGCTCGGGCTCAACAACAAGAGTTTCAGCAGGGAGATTTCTGGACTGGTCCGCAGGAGTTGGAGCCTCATTTGAAGAACTTGGGTCAGATGGCAAGACACCCTCTTCAGGAGCTATGACGAGTGGCTCAATGCGCAACTTGGCAGCCTCTGGGTCGGAGATTGGCAACTGCTTGGTAGGTCCAGCTGGAGCCTCGTTCTTCTCTCGCTCAGTGCAATACTGCATAAGCTCATCGTAAGCCTCTCCCAAATAACTGAAGTCCCCTGTTTTGTTACGAACCCAAAAATCAAAGAAAGTGCTCAGGCCAAAATCCTCCAAGCCTTAGCATCGACAACCCGATCAGATTTTTCTTGCTCAAGAGCCTTTGCCAGTCTATCCTCCTTTTCTTGGGTGGCCTTCTCAATAGCAGCAGTCTTTTCCTTCAACTCTTCGACCCTCCTCTCCAACCGGTTAACATCAAGGTTCCTCTACTCAGCAGCATTTTTAAGACTCTCAGATTCCTTAGTAACCTGCTTAGAGGTCCGTTGAAGATTCTGAACTTGCTCGGACAACTCATTAATTTGGGAGGTTTTGTCTTCAGACTCCTTCACCAAGCCAAGAACCTGCTTGCTCTCCCCTTTGGCACGATAATGAGCATAGCTAAGGAATAGCATACCCTGCAGCATGAAATAAGGAAGCTGAGAGCAAGTGACAAACAAGGAAAATCAATTATCTTCAAGAATGCCAAATATTTACCCTAACAACATCCTGGAGGCCAGTACTGGTGATATACTCCAAGGATTTGGTACTTAAATTAGTCATGATGTTAGATTGGGTAGAGGACACCCTTTTTTCGTGGCCTTGATGAATGGCTAAAGCCTTCTTTAAAGGTCCATGAAACTCCTCGGCAGGGCCCTTAGCAGCACGCTCTGGGACTCTGCTCGGGGGCCCATACCTTTGCGCAGGGGACGAGTGAATAACCTCCTCAGTCTGAGGTTGCTTGCCTTTGGAAGATTTGTGAATCGAAGTCTGCGACTGTGACCATTTTCGAGAAGGAGTCTGTTCGGGGGTCCTAGCAACCTGCTCGACAAGTTCAGCAGGGGTGTCTGTCTTCTAGCGTTTGGCTGGAGGAGCCTCACTGCTCGGACTGGTGATGTGTTTCTGAGCAAATTTCTTAAAGAGCACAGACGCCATATCTGCAAATCAAAATAAAAGGTTAGTAAGGAGCCGAGCAGCATTGGAACAAGCAGAAAATTATAATTACGAAAGAATGCAAAGAAAGTATTATAAAGAGTAAAATCACCCTCTTCGTCCCCCCCCCCCCCCGAGCAACCATATGCTCTGGGCAGTGCATCCTCATCACTGTTCGAGGAGTTTGAGTTTAAATGCTCAACTTTAATCTGCTTCCCCTTTCTAGACTGGGGAGCAGTGGTAGCTTTTAGACCACTATGCTCAGCAGGCTCTCGAATGACGACCCCTGTCGAGCTTCTTGTTTGGTGGGCCACACAAGGTCTGGACGGAGGTACAGATAGCCTGGTTTTTTTTTTAGATGGCGGAGAACTGGGTGACTTAGTACTGGGCAGGTGCTTCCTAGGTGACTGTCTAGTAGGGGTAGCACCCTTGACTTGCGTCTCTGGATTGGGGTAAAGCCCAACATTGGTTAATTTCTCTGTGGTGGTCAGAGCCATTGTGTATTTAAGGTTGGGGTTCATGGCAGCCAACCTGCGAGCCCATTTATCCATCTCCCGAGCAGAGGCCAGACAGCTAAAGGGACCATTGCGTTGAAAAGATAGGTGGCTGGCAACCATATTTTCAGTAAGAAAGCACTGGCTGGCATACTCCCCATCATTAGAGATACTGTTCATATTTTCCAGGTAAATATTGGAATCCCTATGGCTGAAATAAAAATACCCCGAGCGACCTTGCCGGGGACTAGATTTGAGGTCAAAGAGGTAATTAATTTCGTGGGCAGAAGGAACTGGCCAATTCAAAGTTTTGTACAACACGCAAAGGGCAAAAAGAAACCTAATGCCCTTGGGACTGATTTGGGTTCGGAAAATCCCAAAATAACCAGCCACACTCCGAAAGTACAACTGAAAAGGGAGAGTGGCTCCAGCAGTCATATGGAATCGTCTCCAGGCACAGAATTGGGCCCCAGGGCAATTGCCAGTTTGACAAGCAGTAGGCTTGAAGACGGATACACCCTCCAGCTTAAAATGCTCCTTCACATTTTGTATTTGTTTAATGGAAATAGTACTAACAGGAGCCACATAGAGAGGACCCTCTTCCTTCTCAGCCAACGGGTTTAGGGATGCCTCAATATAAATCTCTGTAGCATACTTGGTCTCAGAATCTTCTTCCTGTCCTGAGCCACTGGGCTCCTCCTCGGAGGGTGATGCCTCTCTGGGATCCCCTCCATTAGCGCGCTATGCCATGCGAGGATCTTCTTCTTTCGAGGCTTGAGTTGTTTTTTTGGTATGAGCCTAGACGACACAGTGATGGAGTTCGGTGATCACCTCCCCTGAGTAGTCTGCTCACACAAGAAAAAGGGGAAAATGAGGTGAGAGCACCGAATAGCACTGGTCGATATAATTATCATAGGGTATACCGACAAGCTCAAGAGTAAACACGGCACAATATACCGCGCAACAGGAAGACAAGATCAAAAGTAAAGGAAATCGAGAAAATGAAGGGTTTTCTGAAAAATTTATTAGAGAGCTGTTCTTGGTGTTCTTCAGGAACACCAAACATAAATCTACCAAAATGGGCCGTAAAAAAGTGGTTTTTTGTAAAATCAGAAAATAAAACAGATTACCTGTTATAGGAGCTACTCAAAGCAGTTTTTTATTTACTGATTCAAACAAGATTCATGCAAGAAATCTGAGGGTTGGCAAAAACAAAACCCATGGCCACAGAGAAAAACAGAAGTATTTTCGCATAAATCATAGATATGCCAAGGAGGAAAAAGAAGAACTTACTGGTAGTAGAGGGTAACACTAGCCGAAAAGCTCCGGTGATCACGGGCTGGGCACTGGTCGGTGTAAAAACTTGAAATTCACAAAGAGGGAAGTTCTGAGCGTTTGGGAAGTTTGAAAGGAGAAAAGACTATAGAAAATGAAGGTAGAAGATAAGGAAGCTATTTATAGTCGAGGTACAACGCTCTACCTCCTCCTATGAGCATTGATGAGACATCCCCTCAACTGCTGCAAGCACGTCTCCCCAGACAAGTCAGCACACTACCCAGCACGTCCTTCAAGTCACTTCACCTCAACCGCCCAACACGTCAGTCACTCTTCGGTAACTACACAAACCAACAGTATAGTTATTAAGAGAAGCCATTATGACACTTTATGTTATCAAAAAGAGGCGGGAAAGAATGAAAAGTCATTTCTTGGAAACTTGAAGAAGTAAAAAGGTCTTCAACTTTATTAAATAAATATGCCACGTAGCAAAGAGAACATACCTCTGACCAGGCTGGTCGGGGTGGTGTCCAAAAGGAAAGTTTACATACTGCTCAGCCCCATTGCAAACTTGAGGAGCAAATGTTATCCCAAAAATATACACAGCTGATACGACATGAAGGTTGGACACGTGGCATCATATTTTGGGCACGTATCATCATTTTCTTGACATGTGGCATAGGCATCCAACAATCAAACAAGTTGGAGAGAGCACACTTACCAAATGAATAACAATTACTGCGCGATATGCTCACCAGGAAAGCAGCTGCGCGGTATACTCACCAGAAAAGAGGCTTCTCAGTATGCTCTATAGGAAACCTGATATAAATGGTCGGATGAAGTCAATTACATCCTCCTCACGCCTAATAACGCACCAAAAAACTCGGTCAAACTCCTGAGGAATAGGACTACAACTACCCGCGAAAAGGAAGTGATATTTTGCAATAGTTGTGATGCAGACTCAACTTCCTGGGCATTGGGAACAGTATAAATACAAGTCTTCCACCACTGTGTAAGGGTTTCAGATTTTTAGCCTACCTGACCAACACCAGAAATATACCAACTAGCCTGTTAGGAACAATTAGCAGTGAGTTCTGCCATTTTGTATTGTTTTTACACTTAGAATCGTACCTGTTTTCACTTGTCATCTTGCGTAAACCTTAAAGATCAATACAAATTGAAGAGGGAGTAGGTCATTATCCTTTCTTGGGGCTAAACCTCTATAGTTTCTGGTGTCTTTTATCATTCATTTCTCATAGTTATTAAGTCATTTGCTTATTTATAGTTTATTGATTGTCTGAATGAAAGCTCTCTAATTAATTATTTTAACTCCGCGTCAGTTGACCAAAAAACTAGTCAACATTTGTGATGCATATGATGTGTATTAATGCTTTTGGGATTCAATTGGGACTTTGGGGAAACTTGGGATGATTTTGGAAGGTTTAGGTTTGGAGAAAACGCAAGAAACACCCAGTTGTTCTGGGTTCGCGAAGGGGCACCGCGGTGCTATTCTTCTAAGCTGCAGCACTGGGATGTTCCAGTGCAGGAGGCCCTGGCTGTGTGCCTCGGTGCTAGGCCATTTTTAAGGGCCTTCATTTTTTATTTTTACTGTTTTTTCCCAGGGGCTCGGGGGACGATTTTACCACCCCGTTTGGTGGAATTGGAGGTCTCGAGAGCATGAGATTGGTCCCGGGGTTGTTTATGGAATCGAATGTTGATGATTATGGGTTATAACTAGTTTATCGCTAAGGCTCAGGACAAGATCGTACTCGAGGATCGCTTGCATCCAGTGCTTTGACCAAAGGTAAGAAAATTGCACCTGATGCGTGAGATGCATGATTGGGGCTTGGCCCAACTATTAATATAATTGGATTGGGGCTTGGCCCATTTGTTAAATGTAAAGTGATTAGGGCTAGGGCCCAGCTAATGAGCATGATTATAATTATGCCTGTGTATATCTATTTTATTATACTGTGACGCATTGTATCTGTGTGTATGATGAATGTATTATGTGGATGTTTGTTCTGACTAGGAAGCTCAGTTTATAAGCCGAGAATTGGTCTGTTGCATATGATTAAAGCTCGACCTACTAGTTGAGGGTATATTTGATTAAAAAGGGGCTCGACTTATAAGTTGAGGTTCAAGGCTTGACTTATAAGTCGAGGGTCTGTAAGGCTCAGCTTATGAGCTGTGATCGGCATTATGTACGTTGAGGGTAGGCCGTTATGGCTAGGCCACCCCGAGAGTGCATTATGCACTTGACTAGCTCAGATGCCATATGAATGAATGGGAGTGCAACACGTACTTGTGTGACCCTATGGCCACTTACTTGTACAATGTGTATGCTTGGTTCGAGTTATTATTGTTGAGCATGCTATTATGTTCTGTGGACTATCTGAATTTGCAAATGTGTTTTCTTGTTGAGTCTTTTGGCTCACATGTGCTTTGTGGTGCAGGTAAGGGTAAGGAAAAGCTTGGCCAACCATGAGTTGTAGAGCATTAGAGGTGACGTGTACATATGCAGTTCGATAGACCGCCACGACCGAGATATCGCAGGGGAACTAGGGTTGGACCTCGTTTTGCTGCTTAGGTCGGGTTCTTTTGTAATCCCTAAGTTGTAACAGACTTTTAAACTTGTATTTTGGGATCCCATGTAAAGACTAAAGTTTTCTTTTAATGGAAAGTTTTACTTATTGACCAAAATTTTTAATACCTGAACCATTAGTGGCTTAATCACATGTCTTAGTCCAAATGACTCATTTTTTGAGTCCAACACTAATTTTAAACACATGTGGTAACAAACCCTAATTAGCAGGGCGTTAGAACTTGGTATCAGAGTTGCCAAGGTTTAAGGGTTCTTGATGATGGATTGGGCATGTACACTCGTCACTAAAGACAAGCTCGAATAAGGGTTTGGTAACTATTAATATAGTTATGTGTGTAATTTCTTAAATGAAATATATGTGCCTTACCTGCTTGTTTAAATAGAAAGCATGATATATTCTCATAGGGTCTGGCCCTTGACTATTGTATGCATGTTAAAGATGTGCTTATTAGCATAATAGTGGCTTGTAAATGTTGTAGAATTTCTTATAAGCATCATTATTGCTCTTAAATGTCAGAAATTCTTATTAGTGTTGCTATATGTGCATGTATTCTAGAAGATGCTCATTAGCATCGTTAAATGTTAAATGGAATGCTTATTAGCATCACAATTGATCTATGTGTTGGGAATAATTCCCTTAAAGCAATTGTAGTTGACAAATGTTTTAAATGAAATAAATAATTGGGTTAAATTATTATATATATATAGACTATGTCTGATATTATGTTGATAATATTAAGTAAATATCAAAAAATTCCAAAGTTTATCTATGTGGTCTTAATCTCATATTGGTATGAGAGGATCGAGATTAAGATAATAAACTTAAAACAGTTCACAGTAAAATAAAGTTATGGAATCTTTAGATTAATTACTGCTAGTACGGTTCGCTAGTATTATGAATAGAAGAAACCTAGATCTGGGTCACTAGTGTAGTAGGACACATTAGTAAAAGTACTTTGTATATAGTGATATATAGAACTGGACCAGATTTGATTTGTTAATACTTGTTTAAACATCGTTTCATAGTATTAATCAAACACATCAAACGATGATCATATACACGATGATCTTAATCCTGAGGTTGCTATGAACTCCTATACATGTCATCTAATCCTTTGATTCATGCGTTAAGGTTTTTCAGAATGATCAGGCTAAGAATAATTATTTTGGGGACTCAATGATGATATGAATGTACATGTTATTCTTTATAAAGTACTCTGTAAATATATGTCTATAATTATCAAGAGTTCAATCTCATATTTACAGTGGAATAATCACGAGATTAATATATATGATTATTTAATCAAAGAACTTTGATTAATAATCTAATATTTATTGGAGCTTGATATTATAGGTCCATAGGCCCCAAGGTAAGAGTTGATGCAAGGGTAAAACTATAATTTGGAAATTTGAGAAGAATTTTATTCTTCGGGTCAAGTATACAATTATATGATAATTAATGTTAAATAATTAATTTGGAATTAATTATTAAAATTTTGAAAATGTGTTTATTAATTTAAATATACAATTTTTGAAATTCATATAAATAAATAAATAAATAAAATTTTGAAATTAATTATTTTATTTGAGTGGGAGAAAATAAAATTGGTAAGTCAAAAATAGTTTTTGATTTATTGAATTTTAAAAGATGATGATAATGATGATCATCAATTTGAATTTTGAATTTAAAATTAAAATTTTGAAATATGGTTGTCATCTTTTCCTTAAAAAGATAAATACCTTATTTTGTGGAAGGTTGATTTTAGTTAAATAAATAAATAAAAGAAAAATGAAATATCCCTGAAAATGGAATATAGCAGTTCACGCATGACACAGTCCAGGGACTGTGCCGTGCATGTAGCACTACACTAATATTGTATCAGTGTTGTTTTTATTTAATTAATTAATAATTTGAAAATAAATATTTTCAAATTTGGTAAGTTAGATATTTAACTAAATCAATTCCTATCATCATTATGAAATTATTATTATATTACTATTATTATTAGGAATAATAAGGTAATTGAATAATCTATAAATATATATAATAATAAGAAGAAATATACAAGAAGCCATACACAAGTCAGTAAGAATTCATAATAGTTTTCATAATTTTTTGTTAGACAGAAGATTATCTTCTTCTTCTTCTTTATTCTAACCTTTCTCAGACCATAATCCAAGTTCTCATGTGTTGAGAAATACTTGTGATTCTTAATTTACAAATCCATGTTCTCTATGTGTCCACACACATCTTGAGGTGTAGAGAACACTCCAGAATATCGTGTTTTGAGTACTCAAAGCATTGGATAGGAAGATCAAAATATATACGAAAAGACTCAAGGACACTTGATAGGCTTCAACAGGTAAATACTTATGTTCTTGAATATTTGTGTATGTGTTTATATGATATATATAAAAATATATTGTATATTTATATATATGTTGCATGATTAATAATATTGTATGTTAATATTTCTGTCTGGATGTTTTCTTGATCATATAAACTGTTTATATGAGAGATGGAAAATTTTGTTGTTGTATACACTAGGCCTACCACGCCTATTCCCCTGCGTACTCTGATTGTTTTTCCAACACTATGTGTACTAGAAAATTCTTATTAGCATCATTACTGCTCTTGAAAGTTAGAACTGCTTAATAGCTTTATGTTATGTATATGAATGCCAGGAATGTGCTTAGTGGCGTTGTTAATGTTTGTAAATGTTAAGAACGTGCTTATTAGTATCTTGTTTGACCATGATTATGAATCGCCATGCTTATTAGCATGATTGTATATGTGTGAATTACAGGGATGCTTATTAGTATTCTCGATGCATGTGAATGCTTATTCGATCGGTTTTGAACCATAGGTTGACATGGGATATTGTTATTACTGCCCGATAAGTCGAGTCATTGATTACAGATAGTCTTTGAAGTATGCTTCCAGGGTAATATAATGAGCCAGCCGATGCTGAGAATCAGGTTTGAAGTAATGACCAGGGTTAGATCCTTCGCCAGCTAGGCTGTAGAGGCATGAGGACGATATTCGTCAATTGAGGCAACAACAGGTTTCGGTAAGGAACGTTGCATTAGAGGCCCCACCTGTTGCTCCAGTACCGACCATACAACAACATATTGAGAAGGAGAACCATTGGGAGCTAATATATGAATGGTTTAGGAAATAGCACCCTCCAGTTTTTGAAGGTAGCGTAGATCCACTCAAGGCAGAACAGTGGATGGCTATGATTACATCAATCCTAGACTTTATGACGGTGGTGGGAAATGAGAGAGTGGCATGTGCCACGTACATGTTTCGGGAGGATGCCCGAATCTGGTGGGAGGTAGTGTCCCAGACTAGGGAGGTGGTGCTCGAAACCTAGCCCGGGATGTCAGAATTACCACAGTACCTGGAGTGACGACATATGCTTAGGTAGTAGAGAGAGCCCTTACTATAGAGGGTGCTATGAATAAGATCTTGCACGAGAACGCGACCAGAAGGGATATCAGGAGGACGGGACCTCCATTTATAGGGTCAGGTAGGGGCGGAGGCCCTATGACCAGAAAAGGAAGACCCCAAATATTGTTTTGGCTTCCAACCTTGATAGGAGGCCACAGGATGTATAGATTGGTCGCCAGGGTGGCAATGAGAACTGGAGGACATATCTAGAGTGCACTAGATGTAGAAGGTGTCATTTGGGGGAGTGTCAGGTGAAGGCCTGATTTTTATGTGGGATTGTGGGACATCTCAAGAAGGACTGCACAAGAATGAAGAAGGAAGAACTAAAAAAGGCAGACAACTCAACTCCAACTTGAGTGTTTGCATTGACACAGGCTGAGGCCGAGGCTGAGGCTAGGCCCACAGTGGTCATAGGTCAGCTTTCTAGTGCTGCCATTTCTTATACTATTATGATTGGCTCTGGTGCTACACACTCTTATGTTTCTAGTAGGATTATTGATAGAGTGTGTAGGCCATGTGATTACTATGCTATGGGGTTTGGGACATTATTACCCACTGGGGAGTTAGTGGTTTCCAAGAGATGGGTCAGATCACTGTCAGTGATAGTGGATGGCAGGGAGTTGTCAGTTGACTTGATGGAGTTGGTTATGACTGACTTTGATATGATTTTGGGGATGGACTGGTTAACTAGATATGGGGAAACCATTGATTGTAAAAAGAAGATGGTAACCTTTGAGCCTAAGGGTGCTTCGTATTTGTTGGCACTGTGCATAAACTCCGAGTATCTATGATTTCAGCATTAAGGGCTAGAGACCTATTGCAAGGAGGTTGCATAGGATTCCTGGCCAATGTGGTGGATACCACTCAGGTTGTCCGAGTGGAGCCAGAAGAGACTAGGTTGGTCTGTGAATTCCTAGATGTGTTCCCAAAGGAATTACCAAAGTTACCGCCACACAGAGAGATAGAATTTGTCATCGAGCTGGAACCAGGGACAGAGCCAGTGTCTAGAGCATCTTATAGAATGGCCCCAGCAAGGTTGAGAGAACTGAAGGTACAATTACAAGAGTTGTTAGACTTAGGTTTTATCAGACCTAGGTTTTCGCCATGGGGTACGCCAGTCCTATTTGTGAAGAAGAAGGATGATTCTCCGAGGATGTGCATAGACTACAGGGAACAGAATAAGTTAATCATTAAGAACAAGTATCCTCTACCAAGGATAGATAACCTATTTGATTAGTTGCAGGATAAAATGGTGTTCTTGAAGATAGATCTTCGATCTGGTTATCACCAGTTAAGGATCAAGGAGGAAGACATACCAAAGACAACCTTCTGTACTAGATATGGGCATTATGAGTTCCTGGACATGTCATTTGGTTTGACTAATGCCCCGACAACCTTCATGAATCTGATGAACAGGGTGTTCAAGGACTATCTGGATCGATTTGTGATCGTCTTTATTGATGATATCTTGGTTTATTCACAATACAAGGAAGAGCACAAGCAACATCTCAAGTTGGTCTTACAGAGGCTAAGAGAACACGAATTATTTGCAAAGTTCAGGTTGTGTGAGTTCTAGTTACCTCAGGTGACTTTCTTGAGTCATATTGTTAGTAGAGATGGAATCAAGTTCAACCCAACTAAGATCGAGGTTGTCAAGGATTGGCCAAGGGCAAGGAATTCCTTTGAGATTAGAAGCTTCCTTGGATTGGCAAGTTATTATAGAAGATTTGTTGAAGGGTTCTCAAGGATAGCTACCCCACTGACAGAGCTGACACACAAGAGTCAAAACTTCGCATGGTCAGATAGGTACAAGAACAACTTCCAGGAACTGATGCGGTGATTGATTACCGCTCCAGTCTTGAGTCTTCCGACAGATTAGGAAAAATTTGTGATTTATTCTGATGCCTTAAGGCAAGGGTTTGGTTGTCCTTATGCAGTCAGGGAAGGTGATTGTTTATGCATCAGGCTAGTTGAAGGATTATGAGCATAGGTATCCTACTCATGATCTGGAGTTAACGGCAGTGCCCTTTGCATTGAAGGTATGGAGGCATTACCTTTATGGAGAGAAGTGTGAGATATACACTGACCATAAGAGCCTTAAGTATTTCTTCACTCATGAGGATTTGAATATGAGGCAGAGGCGTTGGTTAGAACTGGTGAAGGACTATGATTGTGACATCCTTTATCATTCAGGGAGAGCCAATGTGGTGACAGATGCCCTAAGTTGGAAAGGTCCTCGACAATTGTACAGTTCGAGACAAATATCCAAGGGGTTGGCAGAGGATATGACCAGAGTAGGGATTGAGTCAGTAGTGGGACAGTTAGCCAACATTACCCTATAGTCTACTCTTCTAGAAAGAATAAAGGAGATTTAGTTAAAAGAGCCACAGATGATGAAGATTAGAGAGGACGGAGTAGCTAGGGACTATACAGTATCAGATATGGGTTCACTAAGATATGAAGGCCGGATCTTTGTTCCAATGGATACCATTATTAGACAGGAGATTCTGGATGAATCTCATACTACCTCGTACTCTTTGCATCTCGGCACCACAAAGATGTATCCCAAAGTGGCCTTTATATTGGTGGCCGGGGATGAAGGGGGACAAAACCGAGTATGTGGCCAAGTGTCTGACATGTCAGCAGATCAAGGCTGAACATCAGAGACCAGAAGGGCTATTACAACCCTTGGATATCCCAAAGTGGAAATGGGAAGACACCACAATGGATTTTGTGGTGAGATTACCCAGGATGGTGGGTCAACATGATTTGGTGTGGGTTATTGTAGACAGATTCACCAAATAAGCTCACTTTCTACCGGTGAGGATGACTTATACAATTAACCTGTATGAAGATCTCTACGTGAGAGATATAGTGCATCTTCATGGAGCTCCGCGGTCGATCGTGTTAGATTCGGTCCCCACATTTACTTCCGTGTTTTGGGGAAGTTTACAAAAGGTGGTGGGCACGCAGCTAAAGTTTAGTACAACTTATCATCCTTAGACTGATGGTCAGTCTGAGAGGACTATCCAGATATTGGAGGACATGCTGGGAGCATGTAAAGGGTCCTAGAGTTAGTATTTGCCTCTGATAGAGATTTCCTACAACAACAACTACTAGGTGACCATAGGAGTGGCTCCTTACAAGATGTTATATGGTAGGAAATGCTTATCACCCATTTACTGGGATTAAATGGGTGAAGATAGATACTTGGGTCCTGAGGCAGTTCACAGGACCAATGAGGCTATTGAGAAGATCAGAGCTCAGATGCTCGCATCATAGAGTAGACAGAAAAGTTATGCAGACCCGAAGTAGGGGAACGTGGAGTTCTAGGTGGGAGACTATGTCTTCCTTAGAGTCTCACCACTAAAAGGGGTGAGGAGGTTTGGGAAGAAGGGAAAGTTGAGCCCTAGGTTTGTAGGACCTTTTGAGATCCTGGAGAGGGTTGGTCAGGTGGCCTATAGATTGGCCTTACCTCCAGCATTGTCAACCGTGCACAATGTGTTCCATATTTTGATGTTGCAGAAGTATGTATTTGATGAGGCTCATATGTTGAGTTATGAAGATCTAGAGATGGAAATAGACTTATCCTTTGAGGAGCAACCAATCCAGATATTAGACAGGAAGGACAAGGTCATGAGGAATAAAACAATACCTTTAGTCAAGGTATTATGGAGGAATAGCAAGGTCGAGGAGGCAACCTGGGAATTGAAGTCAACCATGCGGGATCAGTATCCTGAACTTTTCAAGTAAAATTTTGAGGAAGAAAACCTATAAGGATGGGATAATTGTAACATCCCAATTTCCCTAATAAGGCTTAGCTCCTTGATTAGGGGGTCAGGAGGGAAATAATTGAATATTATGTGCATCTTTGTGATTTTATGCATGATTATATGAATTATGTGAGTTATATTATAATATGAATATATTTGCATGCTTAGGTTTATTAAGCATGCATGTGGGCCCGTTTCTTATTAGAAGGGCATTTTCGTAATTTTGACCCGTTAAGAGTGTAATTAGAATATATGTATATATATATATATATATGTGATATGTGATTGAGACCACATTATTATGTGGATATATTTGGGTTACTCGGCACGAGGCGATCCTAGTGAGCAAGTTAGCGGAAAAGTCACAACGGGATAAAATACCCAGCTCGGGGCGAGAGTAGGGGTATTTTGGTAATTTAACACATTAATGGGGTTTATCGGGTAATAAGAGATTAAATGATTATTACTTGGAAATAGTTGAGATTTAAGTGGATATGTGGAGTTTATTAGGAATTAGAGGGAATGGTGGTAATTGACCAAAGTGACCTTGTGAGCATTGGAGAGGAAAATTAGGGTTTAAGGGCATATAAGTCGAGGGTATATTTGGTTAAAAAGGGGCTAGGCTTATAAGTCGAGGGATTCCAAGGCTCAGCTTATAAGCCGAGGGTCAAGGCTTGACTTATAAGTCAAGGGTCTCTAAGGCTCAACTTATAAGCTATGATTGGCATTATGCCCGTTGAGCGCATGCCGTTATGGCTAGGCCACCCCAGGAGTGCATTATGCACTTATGCAACACACACTTGTGTGATCCTATGGTCATTTACATGTACAATGTGTATGCTTGGTTCGAGATATTACTGTTGAGCATGCTGTTATGTTCTGTGGACTACCTGAATTTCTTAATGTGTTTTATTGCTAAGTATTTTGGCTCACGGATGCTTTGTGGTGTAGGTAAGGGAAAGGAGAAGCTTGGCTAGCCATGAGTTGGAGAGCATTAGAGGTGACGTGTACATATGCAGTCCGCTCGACCGCCACGATCGAGATATCGCAGAGGAACTAGGGTTGGGCCCCATTTTGCTGCTTATTTTGGGATCCCATGTAAAGACTAAAGTTTTCTTTTAATGGAAAGGTTTACTTCTTGACCAAATTTTTTAATACTTGAACCCTTAGTGGCTTAATCACATGTCTTAGTCCAAATGACTCGTTTAGTGATTCCAGCACTAATTTTAAACACACGTGGTAAACGAACTTAATTAACAGGGCATTATAGAAGCTGCAAGGGTCTACTATGCTTAAACTGGCCCAGTGGGCCTATATTAACAACCTGTTTACTTGTTACACTCTTGTATTATAACTCCGTTAGAGAGCACTTATGATTATATCCTTATTGTGCCCGGATTAGTCCAGCCCAAGTCACATGACTGCCTTTAAATATGGTAATTCATGCACTGCTGCAAGAATTCGAGGATCTCTTGTATGCATAAATGCTGCTGTACTTACAGAGAACCTCCATTGTTAAACTCTCTAAAGCTCAATACTTGTGACTCATGAACTATGGCTCATTAATGCCCCAACCACGTAAAAACTGTGATCTTGTTCATTTCTTTGCCTTTCTTTCTAACACGTATTTCTCAATAAATTTATAGTTTCCAAAAAGCTCAGTATACATTTTGGTGCTTTCATTGAGAGCCTGAAGAAAGCTTGAACTAGCCTTTGTCATCCACGAAGATGGTGAATACCAGACACAATGTGTATGATTCCACTCAGCAGCAGCAGCAGCAACAGGAAAATGGAGAACCATTGCAAGACCAACAACTTCGTTAGGACCAACCAGAGGACGTACCTTATTACGGGCCCTTGCCTAATGACTCCTAGAACTTCGGAGAAGGGGGTGAATACGATGAAGAATATTAAGAGGAAGACGGATAGGGGTATGAGACCATGATGCCGAGAATCTCGTCGATCCTGGTGAGAATGATGTGGAACCTTAGCAGAAGGCCATGGAGATCGTCTGTTTGAGACAACAGGTCCTCGACCAAAGAGCAAGGATGGCAGAACAACAAGAGACCGCCCGCCAGATGCAAGAGTCCCTTCCAGCTCTTCAAGAATTTATTGATGCTCAGGGATTTACAATTAATCCCTCAGTTATTCCTCCCTCAGGAACTCAACCACCTGTCCCACCTATAGGGACTAGCGCTCCCAACAGCACTACGACCCCTATTCCTCCTCTGGAACGATCCAATCATCCCAGAGTCTATCCTTCAGACTTAGCTCAAGAAAAAGGGAAAGCCAAAGCGACCGATCCCACAAAAATAGCTTACCCCAAACAAGGGTAGACCCATGACATTTCCCGAGGAAAGAATCAGTGAATCCTGTCCCAGGACGGAATCACCCGAACAATCTGCAAGGGAAATGCCTATAGGGTACTAAGCCCCAGAATGTCTAGAGACATGAGAACCAGGGAAGACATTTTTATCCCAGCGTGTCTGTGAACAAGGATCATGGAGGGCATAATTGCGGAGAGGAGCCGGAAGCTGTTAGTTCGGGAGATGACACATCCAGCGTTAATTTGCGAGACGACCTCAATACTCGAAAGGAGTAGGCCCAAAAATAAAAGATTCACCCTCGAGGAAGCGACTTGAGGAATAACCTCAACGACAGGAGGAATGAAAGAGTTCCCATTGATGATGGAACGGGTAGGGGGTAGGCAGTTCATGGAGCAGGTGGCCGATCTCAAAAAGGGCACAGATTGCTTGGTCCTAAAGCAAGAATGCAGAGGCTCCAATTTAGAAGATGAAGAAAAGGAACCATGTGCAAAACACATCCTGGATGATCTGTTACCCAAGAGGTTCAAGATGCCAGATATACCCGCCTACACCAGAAACAACGACCCTAGAGATCATCTATCTTGCTACAATCACCTGATGATAGTAGGCCATGTTTGCGACAATGGCAAGTGCCTATGTTTTTTGATCACCTTGGCTAGACCCGCTGAAGAGTGGTGGAAAAGGCTCAAGACAGGATCGATTCAAACTTGGATCGGATTGCAGTCAGCTTTCCGTAAGCAATTCATAACTACCCAAGAACTAGATATGGAGGTCAGTGTGCTGGCCAACATTAAGCAACATCCCATTGAAACCCTTAGGGCTTACATCCAACCCTTCACGGAAGAAGCTTTAAAGACTAAGTTGGATGATGGAAAACACCTAGTAACCCTCCGGTCTAGAATCAGAGCTTGATCCCCTCTCTGGGATGACATGCAACGTAGTAAGGTGGCCACCCTTGAAGAATTTATAAGGAGGGCTCAAGGCTTTATCAAATGGGAAGAAGCTTGAATCCAAGATTTTTTATGGCAGCCAACACCACAACCAACATACCAGACCATTCCTAGGTATGGGGCACAATACTCAACAAATCCTTATCCAACACCTTCAACAATACACGGGATACAGTTCATGACCCCGACTGCCTATGCACTCGCTTCATTGAGATATGCTCCAGCTTCTTCAGCCCCTTTCTCTGGGTACGGAGTGGCACCAATCGGATACAGTGTCTCTCCTGAAGATGTTCAACCATCCTATACTGAAGCATCCAAGGCAAGCATAAGCCCTTCTTGGGGAAAATAATCTAGCAAAAACCAAAGTCGAACCGAGCCCACAAAGAAGGGAAATAGGTGGTATGAGCCCCAGTACAAAGTACACAAACTTGGTGGATACCCGGGAGAATATCTACCTTGTAATAGGCAACGTAGTCTACTACCAGAAACCAAGCCCCATATATAAAGGGGGAAAGAACCGAAGGGACGCGAGCAAAAGATGTGCCTATCACAAGGACATAGGCCATACAACTGAGGAATGTCATCAGCTGAAGGATGAGATCGAGAATTTGATCAAGTTGGAGCACCTCCACGAATGGGTCAGGATGCCAACTGGAGTTTTGGGATTGCTCGTGGCTCCCGGACAACCTATGGACCAAGGAGCACAAGTATTGTTCAGAACTTCTCAGGGAGGGTACGCTACAAGACCGAGAGTACAAGCCCCTCAGGGGGCACAAATAGTACAACCTCCTAATGGTCCTATGGTTCCCGGACCTGGGATGTCGTATCCACCTGGAACCATGCCCCCTCGAGTAGATGGCCACATAGCCACCATATCAGGAGCCCTGCACCATCTCAGAATGACCAAAAGAGGTACCTCAGTGAACTCGACCAAGACCATGAAATGTGTGCGTTGGTCCAGACTCCAGCCCAGTGCCCAAAGCTGATGAATCTGTCGATAACGTTCAGGGTGGAAGATGCTTGGAATGTCCACTTCCCACATCATGATCCCTTGGTCATTGATGCCCAAATCGCGAACAAAAGAGTATCCTGGGTGTTGGAGGACAATGGGAGTTTTGTTAATGCTCTGTTTAAATCGACCTTCACAATGATTGACCTAACAAAGGTAGACTTAGCATCATGTCCAATGTAGATCTACGACTTCAATGGGGATTTATTACTCGCAATGGGCAAGATACAACTCCCTGTCATGTTTGGGAACGATGTTCAAAACTCGTTCAAATACTGCACATTCGTAGTGGTGGATTGTCCCACTGCGTACAATGTGATTTTTGGGCGCCCCGCTCTGGTCGACTTTGGTGCCGCTACCTCCATCAGCCATCTATGCTTGCAGTTCCCATGTGATAACGGTGGAGTGGGGACAGTACGGAGAGATCAAAAGAGTGCCTGAAAGTGTTATCATGTCTCCTCCCAACCAATCTTCATGGTCCGCTAAGAACCTCTCAAAGAGGAAAACATCGATCCAATCCCACCGCCACAGCCAACACGGAGGGTGTTTTTGGGAAGATGACGAGTTGGATCCCTGAATAGAGGCAAATGGGGAGTTGGATCATATGGAGGAGAATGAGGAACTGTGCATCAGTGACACTGAACCGATCAGAGTAATTTGGGTAGGGAGAAATTTGAATACGGAGGTCAGGACCGCCATATCATATAACCGGGATATGAGTGGGTTATTCATATATGACCGGGATTGACCACAATATCATATGTCATGCCCTGAACATCGACGAGAACACAACTCCCGTCCGGCAGAAGCGAAGGCCATTGGGCACGAAAAGGGTAGATGTCCTCAAGCTAGAGATCGAGAAGTTATCCTCGATCAAATTCATCCAGGAATCTTTTTACCTGGTTTAGCTGGAAAACGTGGTGTTGGTGCCAAAACCAAACGGGACGTGGAGGACTTGCATCGACTTCACGGATCTCAGCAAGGCATGCCCAAAGGGCTGCTTCCCTCTACCTCGGATAGACCAGACGGTGGATTCCACGTCTGGGTACGAGTTTCTAAGCTTCATGGATGCCTACTCCGGCTACAACCAGTTTTGATGCATGTAGCAAACCAGGAACACACCAGATTCTAGACAGACAAAGGTGTATACTGCTACATTGTCATGCCTTTCGGGCTAAAGAATAAGGGATCCACGTATCAACGACTTATGAACAGAATGTTCTAGAACCTACTAGGGAAGAATATGGAAGTCTACATAGACAACATGTTGGTCAAGTTGAAGACATCGGTCCAACATGAAGATGACCTGGCGGAAGCATTCGCCATTATCCGAAAGTACAAGATGAAGCTAAATCCTAAGAAGTATACATTTAGTGTGGCATCCAGGAAGCAACTGGGCTTCATAGCAAGCTCAAGAGGGATAGAAGCCAACCCGGATAAGAAAAAAGCATTGATCAACATGCCATCACCATGACAACACAAAGATGTTCAGAACCTGACAAGAAGAATAGTAGCTTTCAGCCGCTTTGTGTCGAAGTCAAAGGACAAGTGCATCCCGTTTTTCAACATACTTCGCAGAAACTATAGGTTCGAGTGGATGGCCGAATGTGAAGAAGATTTCCAAAAATTGAAGGAGCATTTGGTCCAAGCACCAATCTTGTCGAAGCCGGTGGATGAGGAACCGCTATACCTATATTTGGTAGTGTTAGAACATGCCATAAGCACCCCTTAGTGCAAGAAGAAGGAAAGGTCCAACTCTTGATCTATTACATATGCAAAAGGTTGCTGGGCACAGAGTCTAGATACCGTTTGATTAGGAAATTGACATTTTCCTTACTGACCACTTCCAGGAAGTTAAGACCTTACTTTCAGGCCCATTCCATCAAGATGCTAATGAACCATCCCCTACGACAAGTATTACAAAAACCCGAATCATCAAGAAGAATTTTAAAGTGGGCCATGGAGCTTAACCAATTCACCATCGCCTACGTCCCCAGAATCTCCATCAAGGGACAAGCCCTGGCCGACTTCATCTTAGAATGCACCAGGATTGCTGAGGATGAAGAACCAATTGACCCTATAGGGCCCTTATGGAAGATATTTGTTTATGGAGCCTCCAATGAGAATGGGGACGGGTCGGGATCATTCTAATATCCTCCCAAGGTCACCAGTTGCAAAGCGCCCTACGCTTCCAGTTTGAAGCGTCAAAAAATGAGGCTGAGCACGAGGCCATGATGGCTAGATTACACTAGCTCAAGAAGTGGGGGAAGAAAACATCGAAGTCCACAATGACTCCCAGTTGGTGGTAAGATAGATTTCGGGCGAATACCAAATGAAGGGGAGGAAGATGGCCGCCTACGTGGCGCAAACCCAGGAGTTACTCCAATCTTTCAAAAGATACATCATCTGCTAGATCCCTAGGGAACAAAATGTGTTCGCAGACACATTGGCAAAGTTTGCCAGGAATGTTGAAGAAGAACTCTCCGGGGTAGTCCCAATTGACCATCTACTCTCACCTCGTATTCAAACCCCAAAAATCATAAATGCCATCGATTACACAACATTCTAGATGGGGCCTCTCATCCAATATCTAACCATTGGATAATTGTCCACAGACAGGGTAGCGGCCAGGAAGTTTCAGTACCAGGCCCCTAGATACATCATGATGGACAACAAGCGCTATCGTAGGGGATTAACCATCCTGTATCTTTGATGCGTTTCTGGGACCGAAATGAGCACAATCATACACGAAGAGCATGAAGGCTTTTGCAAATATCACACAGCTGGACTCAACTTTTCCAAGAAGCTCCTAAGGCAAGGATATTTCTGGCCAACAATGGAGGACTATGTAGATTACGTTCGCAAGTGTGAGCAATGCTAAAGGTACGCGAAGATCCCGTGAGCTCCTCCCACATAGATAACCTTGATGACAAGTCCCTATCCTTTTGCAGTTTGGGGAATTGATTTGGTAGGATCCCTCTCGACTGGGAAGGGCAGATTGAAATATGCCATTGTAGCCGTCAACTATTACACCAAGTGGGTCGAAGTTGTACCAATGAGCACCATTACCTCCAAAAGGGCCCTGGGCTTCATCATCAAAAATATTGTGTGCCGATACTGCCTCCCTCATAAAATTGTGTCCGACAACGGGAAGCAATTTGATAGCATCCACTTCACTGACTTCTGTGAAAGACATGGAATCATCAAAAACTTCTCCGCAATCGCAAGGCCTTAAGAAAACAGGTAAACAAAGGTCGTGAACAAGATTTTGAAGGAGGCACTAAAGAAAAAGCTACAAGCTTGCAAGAGAAAATGGCCCGAAGAGTTGCCCCGCGTCCTATGGGCATACCGGACCACATAAAGAACTTCAAGCGAACATACTCCCTACTCAATTCTTTACGTATGGGGCAACCATTGATTGCAGAAGGAAGATGGTCACCTTTGAGCCTGAAGGTGAAGATCCTTTTGTGTTTGTTGGTACTGTGCATGGACCTCGCATACCTATGATTTCTGTATTAAGGGCTAGGGATCTATTGCAAGAAGGTTGTATTGGATTCTTAGCCAGTGTGGTTGATACCACTCAGGTCGTGCCAGTGAGGCCAGAAGAGACCAAACTTGTTTGTGGATTCCTGGATGTGTTTCCAGAAGATTTGCCAAGGTTGCCACCACACAAAGAAATTGAGTTCGTTATAGAACTGGCACTAGGGATGGAGCCAGTGTCTAGAGCACCTTACAGAATGGCCCCAGTTGAGTTGAAAGAATTAAAAGTACAGTTGCAAGAACTGTTGGATTTGGGTTTTCTCAGACCTAGTTTCTCACCCTGGGGTGCACCAGTTCTATTTGTGAATAAGAAGGATGGTTCTCTGAGGATGTGTATTGATTACTGAGAACTGAATAAGTTGACAATAAAGAATAAGTATCCTTTGCCAAGGATAGATGATCTATTCGATCAGTTGCAAGGTAAGAAGGTATTCTTAAAAATCGACCATCATTCTGGTTATCATTGGTTGAGAGTCAAGGAGGGAGACATACCGAAGACTGCTTTTCGTACTAGTTATGGGCATTATGAGTTTTTAGTCATGTCTTTTGGATTGACTAATGCCCCTGCTGCTTTTATGGATCTGATGAACAAAGTGTTCAAGGATTATCTGGACCAGTTTGTGATCGTCTTCGTCGATGATATTCTAGTATATTCTCAGTCTGAGACAAAGCATGAGCAGCATCTGAGGTTGATTCTACAAAGACTGAGGGAACACAGACTGTTTGCAAAATTCAAGAAATGTGAATTCTGGTTATCTCAGGTATCCTTTCTTGGGCACATTGTCAGTAAGGAGGGGATTAAGGTAGATCCAGCAAAGATTGAAGCGGTCAGAGATTGGCCAAGGCCAAAGAATGTGTAATGCCCCGAATTCTCCGATGATGTTTAATGGTGGGATTAGAAGGTCGGGAGGGCCATACTTGTTTAATTATGCCATTAAATGATATTATGCATGTATATGTGAATTATATTATAATATGATGTTAAATGCATGCATGTGGGTTCACGTTTTAATTACAGGGGTGTGATGGTAATTTGGCCCGTTGAGGGTATAATTGTATGATTGTATGCATGTCGATGATATGTGATGAGACCACATTATAATGTGGGTTGGTTCGAGCTATTCGGCATGAGACGATCTTGGAATATTGGTTAGCGGTTTAGTCACAACAGGTTTAAGACCGGGGCTTGGGTTGAGTCTCAGGGTGGTTTTAATGATTAGAGCATTACCGGGTATTAAAGGGTAACGGGATGTGAATTATTGGTGTTTGAGATTATCGAGAAGAGCAGGAATTGGAGAGCGTTAAATATGATTAACGGGATAGGAGGAAAGTACCAAATATGCCCTTGGGAGCCTTTAGAAACTATAAAGTGATCTAGGGGTAAAATGGACATTTCACCCCTAGGATAGATATACCTGGTGTTGGCTGAAAGAAGATAGTGAAAAACAGAGCATGTTTAAGAGTTCTCCCGTACCTTTTTCTCTTCACCTTTCTTTGTGGTTTTTGAACCAATCTTGAGGATTCTAGCTTGGGAAGCAAGCCTTGGGAGTTTGGGAGTGTATTCCTCCATTGAAGAGCATCATAAGATGAGCTTTGGGTAAGTTTCTAACCATAGATTTCTCTGGTTTGCCCTGTTTTGGCTTTGTTTTGCAGCTGAGATTTCTAGGGTGAATTCTTGGTTTTGTTGGGAGTTTTGGCTAGGGCTCCTATGCTTATGATTTTTGGGATGTGTTAGGATGGTTTTTGGGTTCATTTGGCATTAAGAATGGGATTTGGAAGCTTGGGAATCAGGTTGGAATCGAAGGAGTTGAAGAAGGTCGGTTAAGGGCAGTGCTGGTCTGGAGGTAGCGCTATAGCGCCCACCCTAGGGCGCTACAGCGCTCCTCAGGAGGATTTTTGGCATATTGGTGGTTCTGAGTATAGCGCTGGGACGCTAGGGGTTGAGCGCTATAGCGCTACCCTATTCCTTCTAAGTCCCGTTTTGAGTGTTTTTAAGGGTTTTTAACTTGGGGTTTCAATCCTTAAGGCCCGGGATCGAATCTACTCACCATGTGGGCATGTTTCGAGGTCCCGAGAGTGGTGCTTAGGTTAAGACCCTATTCATGTGGATTATCATTAATGGAGGTTATAATTGGTTGTGATTAGGTAACCGCTAAGGAACTAAAAGATTGATCGTTCTCAGGGGTCGTCCTTACTATACTTCTCGCTCGAACCTGAGGTAAGAGAACTGCACCCTGTGTATATGTGACATGCGAGTTTGGTATTGAGGCATGTTGATTGATAAATGTGGACATGGATTGCATATTAAATGCTAGTGAATATTGATTATCTATGTATGGCACTGACTAGTCAGGGACACTGACCTAGGAGTCAGAAACGGTATAAGCGTCCTGAACGCAGGGCCGAATGAAGATTAGATCTAATCGATATCAGCGTTGAATGGCTCTATGGCATTGATGCTGGACTGACTCTAAGGTCGATGAACTTATAAGCGCTTGGCTAGTCTAAGAATAGTTATTCAAAGCCAGGGCATATGGCCCCGGTGACTGTTTGTCACATGGCTAGGGAATGTTGTTCCATAGTTATGACTCTAGAGTCATGAGGAAGGTTATGTTGGTGACTAATCACCATGCACCTATCCTGTTAAAGCTAGTGAAATGCTCACTTATCTGTTAAGCCCTGGTGACCCTATCGTCACATGGCTGGAGGGTGTTGTCCCCACATTGGTACTTTTGCGACTGTCACCTATTTGTTTGGACTGTTGGTCCTGAATGATTATTACAGTCATTGTTGATATTATATCATGTTTTATTATGCTTTTATTGCTGGGCCTTGGCTCACGGGTGCTATGTGGTGCAGGTAAAGGGAAAGAGAAGCTCACCCAGCCTTGAGTGGAGAGCTAAGGTGGTGATGTGTACATATGCGACCGCTTGACCACCACGACCAAGGCGTTCTCAGAGGAACTAGGGGGTTTACCCTATTTTTGCCGCTTAGATCGGCAGAGTTGTAAATTTGAATCAGTAATGACTATTTTGTACTGAGAACAACTTGTAAATGTTTTGATTAGCTCTGCAGAGCAGTTTGTAATGAAAATATCCATTCCCTTTTTGACCAAAGGACTCGGATAGCGGGTCAAATTTCTGGTCCATCGTTCACCGTAACTGTTCTGGGGTAACCAGGGCGTTACAGAATGCTTCTGAGGTTAGAAGTTTCCTTGCATTGGCAGGTTATTATAGGCGTTTCGTGGAAGGGTTCTCAAAGATTGCTACTGCATTGACTGAGCTGACACGCAAGAGTCAGAAATTTGTGTGGTCAGATAAATGTGAGAACAACTTCCAGGAACTGAAGCAGAGATTGATTACAGCTCCGATTTAAAGTCTTCTGACAGATCAGGAGAAGTTTGTGATTTATTGTGATGCTTCTCATCAGGGTTTGGGATGTGTTCTAATGCAATCAGAGAAGGTAATTGCTTATGCCTCTCGTCAGTTGAAGGAGTATGAAAAAAGATATCCCACTCATGATTTAGAGTTAGCAGCTGTGGTCTTTGCTTTAAAGATATTTTGAGCTATGAAGATCTAGAGGTTGAGGCAGATCTCTCCTTTGAGGAGCAACCAGTTCAGATACTTGACAGAAAAGATAAGGTCCTCAGGAATAAGACGATACCTTTGGTTAAGGTATTGTGGAGGAACAGCAAGGTCAAGGAAGTGACCTAGGAGCTGGATTCAGATATGCAGAGTCAGTATCCCGAGCTGTTCAGGTAAATTTCGAGGATGAAATTTCTCTAAGGAGGGGATAGTTGTAATGCCTGAAATCCCTAATGCAGTTTAATGGCTGGATTAGTAGGCTGGGAGGGCCATAACTGTTTAATTATGCCATTAAATGATAATATGCATGTTTATGTGAATTATATTATAATATGATGTTAAATGCATGCATGTGGGTCCACATTTCATTACAGGGGTGTTTTGGTAATTTGGCCCGTTGAGGGCGTAATTGTATATTTGTATGCATGTCGGTGACTTATTGTTGAGACCACATTATAATGTGGGTTTGTTCGAGCTATTCGGTATGAGATGATCTTGGAATATTAATTAGCGGTCTTGTCATAACAGGTTTAAGTTCGGGGCTCAGGATGAGTCTCGAGGTGATTTTAATGATTAGAGCGTTCCCGGGAATTAAAGGGTAACGGGATATGAATTGTTTGTGTTTGAGAATATTGAGAATAGCGGGAATTGGAGAGCGTTAATTATGATTAACGAGATAAGTGGAAAATACCATTTTTTTTCCCTTGGGAGCCTATAGAAACCATTATTAGACCTAGGGGTATTTTGGTCTTTTTACCCCTAGGATAGTTATAAGCCATTGAAGGCGATAGAAAGGTAGTGAAAACAGAGCATCTTCTAAAGCTTCTCCCGTACCTATTTTCTTCTCTTTTCTCTTTGGATTTTTGAGCCATACTTGATGATTAAAGCTTGGGGAGTAAGTCTTGTGAGCTTGGGAGTGTGTTCCACCATTGAAGCGCATCATAATCTGAGCTTGAGGTAAGCTTCTAGCCATTAAAATCCCTGGTTTCCCCTGTTTTAGTTCTGGTTTTCAGTTGGGATTTCTAGGTTGGATGCTTGGTTTTGTTGGGAGTTTTGGCTAGGGTTCTTGTGGTTGTGATGCTTGGGGTATGTGAGGATGGTTTTTGAGTTCATTTGGCACCAAAAATGAGGTTTGGAAGCATTGGAATCGAGTTGGAATTGAAGGAGTCGAAGAAGGAGGTTTCAGGGGAGAATCTGTCTGGGGGTAGTGCTACAGTGCCCATTAGAGGGCACTATAGTGCTACACAGGATTTTTGTTGGGCAGTTGGGAGTTCTGAGTATAGCGCTAGGGCGTTATTGAGCAGCGCTGTGGCACTGCTATGTTCCTCCAGAATCCCGTTTTGAGTGTTTTTAAGGGTTTTTGGCTCGGGGTTTCAATCCTTAAGGCCCGGGATCGAATCTACTCACCGTGTGGGCATGTTTCGAGGTCCCGAGAGTGGGGTTTAGGTTAAGACCCCTTCATTGTTAATTTTCATTAATGGAGGTTATAATTGGTTGTGATTAGGTAACCGCTAAGGAATCAAAAGGTTGATTATTCTCAGGAGTCGTTCTTATTATATTTCTCACTCAAACTAGAGGTAAGAAAACTGCACCCTGTGTATATGACATGCATGATAGTTGTTGATGCATGTTGGTTGATAAATGTGGACATTGATTGCATATAAAATGTTACAGATGTTGTTTACTTGTGTATGGCACTGATTAATGAAGGATGACACTGGTCGCATATTACTGACCTGAGACTCAGAAACGGCATAAGCGTCCTAAACGCAGGGCCAATTAAAGATTAGATCTAATCAATATCAGCATTGAATGACTCTAAGGCATTAATGCTGGACCGACCCTAAGGTCGATGAAACTTATAAGTGCTTGACTAGTCTAAGCTAGTTACTCAGAGTCAGGGCCTAAGGCCTAGGTGACTGTTTGTCACATGGCTAGGGAACAATATTCCATGGTGGGGAAGGTTATGTTGGTGACTAGTCATCATGCACCTATCCTGTTTAAGCTAGTGAAAGGTTCACTTATTTGTTAAGCCCCGGTGACCCTATCGTCACATGGATGATGGGAACGGAACCCGCTTTAGTGACTTTTCCAATTGTCACTCCTCTATTTTGGACTGAAAGTCCTGAATGATTATTATGATCATTGTTGATATTATATTCATGATATATTGTGTTTTCTTGCTGGGCCTTGGCTCATGGGTGCTATGTGGTGCAAGTAAAGGGAAAGAAAAGGTCACCCAGCCTTGAGTGGAGAGCTTAGGTGCTGCTGTGTACATATGCGGCACTTGACCACCACGGCCAAGGAGTTCTCAGAGGAACTAGGGGGTTTACCCTATTTTTGCCGCTTAGGTCGACGGGTTTGTAAATTTGAAATAGTAATGACCATTTTGAAATGTAAATAACTTGTAAATGTTTTTTATTGGCCCATGAACAGTTTTATGTATTAAATAAAATATATCCTTTCCTTTTGATTGGTTTTTCACCTTAGCCTCTTAATAACACTTAGAAGCACGTTTTTAACCAAAGGACTTGGGTAGCGAGTTAAATTTCCTGTTCACCGTAACTGTTCTGGGGTAACCACGGCATTACATTTACTGTTTCATTATGTGATTGAATTATGATATATTATGCGTTGGGTTTTCTTGTTGGGCTTATACTCACGGGTGCTCAATGGTGCAGGTAAGGGCAAAGAAAAGGTCGACCAACCATGAGTTGGAGAGCATGAAGTGGCGTGTACATGTTCGACCAACCTGACTGCCATGGCCAAGGTTATTTTGAGGAATATGTTTTAATGATTTGCTGATTCACTTAGGTCAACTGTACCTACATTTTTGAGTTGTAATACATTTTCAAAACAATATTTTGGGACCCAAATGTATAACTTTTATGATTTTAATGAATGTCCAAATCTTTTATAACCAATGTTGTTAGCTAAGTCTTTACTTCAATTTAATTACACTTTTTGACCTCGATTAGTGAGCTAATGACACATTTATAAATCACATGATAACGACTCTAAGGTAGTAGGGCATTACAACTTGGTATCAGAGCGTGCCTAGGTTTATGGTTCTTAGAGATCTACCGAACTTGTACGCTCATTACTAATGACAAGCTCGACTCAGGGTTGGTCGGCATAAAATTGATTATATGCTTAACTGCTTGTTTAAGTTGCCCTATTTTCCTGAATCTATAGATAGAGCATGATGAATGTTTTTATATATGCATGATGCCAGGCCATGGACCCTTGACTGTTATATGTTATGTGCGATGTGTTGATTGACGTTTGTATTGGATTGATGGGATTGGAAGGTGGATTTTTGGATGTTGTTATCATGCCTGATGTGTGGCGTCATTTATTGTAGGCATATTGCAGTTATGCCTTGGCGATCGATTAAACTTCGCAGCAATAGGGCCGAAGATGATAGTTGTTTGTCAAAACGGAAGCCAGACTTCAACGAACAAAAGATGAGCTCTGAGAGTTGAGGCAACATGCCCCCTTTCAAGGTATTGGGTTACAGATTCCACCGGCTTTGGCACCTGTGCCAGCCCAGCTTGTGATGCGAAATAGGTGGGACCCTTTATATGAGGGGTTCAGGAAACAACATCCTCCCACCTTCAAGGGTGGTCCAGAAACACTACGGGTAGAGCATTGGATGAATATGATTTCTTCCATTCTGAATTTCATGAGGGTTGAAGGGCATGATAGATTGGCCTGCGCCAGCTACATGTTGAGAGAAGACGCCTGCATCTAGTGGGAAGTTGTGTCTCAGAGGATTGATGTGATAGTTATGACTTGGGAAGAATTTAGAGACATCTTCAATGAGAAATATTACATTGTGGTAGTCTGAGCTGCAAAGGTGGATGAGTTTGTCAATCTAACTCAGAAGTAGATGACAATTACAGAATATGCACTGAAGTTTGACTGGTTAGCGAAGTTCGTGCTAGACTTGGTGCCTACTGATATGGCACGGAGGGATCAGTTTATGCGGGGATTGAACGTTATGATTGACCGTGATGTCAGAATAACACTAGACTCAAGGACTACCACATATGCATAGGTAGTGGAGAAGGCCCTTACAGCTGAGGGGGTCGAGGATCTGATATGGACAGAGGGAGCCACAAGGCGCAATGCTTGGGGGACAAAACATCCCTTTATTGGATCTAGCTGGGGTAGTGGCCCCAGTGAGTAGAAGAGAAAGGCCCCATATTCTTTTTTTCCTCCTAGCTCAGATAGGACGGCACGGGTGCTTGTAGTGGCCGTCAAGGTGGGCGAGACAACTGGAAGAGTTTCCCAGAGTGTCCTCGATGCATGCGACGACATCAGGGACAATGCAGAGTCAGAGTCTGCTTTATGTGTCGGAGTATTAGTCATATGAGGAAGGACTGCCCACAAGCCAGGAAAGAAGAATCGAAGAAGAGCGACAACCTTACTCCTACCAGAGTATTTACCTTGACCCAAACTGAGGCTGAGGCTAGTCCCTCAGTCTTGACAGGTCAAATTTCTAGTGTTGGTTCTTAATTTATTGCATTGATTTATTTAGGGGCTACACATTCGTTTGAATATGCTAGAGTGATAGATTGTTTGTGTATACCTAGTGATTTGTATGCAAGGGGTTTCAGGATTTTGTTGCCAACTAGGGAACTGGTTGTCTCTAGGAAATGGTTAGAGCATTACCAGTAGAGATAGATAGTAGGGAGTTGTCTATGTACTTGATTGAGCTAGAAATGGATGACTTTGATATGATTATGGGGATGGATTGGTTATCAAAGTATGGGGCAATGATAGATTGCAAGCGGAGAATGGTGACCTTTGAACCGAAAGGGGAGGTACCCTTTGTATTTGTGGGGACAGTGACTGGATCACGAGTACCTATGATCTCGACACTAAAGGCTAGAGACCTAACGCAAGAAGATTGCATAGGATTCTTAGCGAGCATCGTGGATACCTCTAGGATTGTTTCAGTTGGACTGGATGAGACCAGATTAGTATGTGAGTTTCCTAATGTATTCCCAGAAGACTTGCCATGGTTGATACTACACCAAGAGATCGAGTTCCGATGGATTATTTAAGTCGGATTTGTGTTCCAATGGATTCCGGTATTCGACGAGAGATCTTAGATGAATCTCATGCCACTCCCTATTCCTTACATCCGGGTACGATGAAGATGTACCAAGATTTGAGAACTTTGTATTTATGGTCAGGAATGAAGAGGGATGTGGTGGATTATGTGGCCAGGTGTTTCACTTGTCAACAGGTAAAGGCTGAACATCAGAGGCCGGCATGGTTGCTGCAGCCTTTAGCGATTCTGGAATTGAAATGGGAGGATATCACCATGGACTTCGTGGTTGGATTACCGAAGACTGTAGGACAATATGATTCTGTGTGGGTGATTGTGAATAGGTACACCAAATCAGCCCATTTTTTTCTTGTGAAGACAACTTATAGAGTGGACCAGTATGATGAATTGTATGCGAAGGACATTGTACGAATACATGAGGCTCTGAGGTTGATAGTATCCGACAGGGAACCTACCTTCACCTCTAAGTTTTGGGAGAGCCTGTAGAAGGCTATGGGCTCACAGTTGCGATTTAGTACCACCTATCATCCTTAGACGAATGTTTAGTATGAGAGGATGATTCAGAGACTGGAGGATATGTTGCGCGCCTGTGTGCTGGATTTTTGGGAATCTTGGAGTAAGTATCTCCCTTTGATTGAGTTTTCATACAATAACAACTATCAGGCGACTATCGGAGTGGCTCCGTTTGAAATGTTATATGGGAGGAAGTGCAAATCGCTTGTCCACTGGAATGAGACAGGTGAGACAAAGTATTTAGGTCCTGAGGTGTTTAGAGGACCCATGAGGCAATTGAGAAGATTAGAGCTCGAATGTTCGCCTCCCAAAGTCGACAAAAGAGTTACTCAGCCTTGAGACGCAGGAGTGTAGAGTTTTAAGCCGGTGATCATGTATTTCTTAGAGTTTATCCCTTGAGAGGGGTGAAATGATTTGGAGTGAGGGGCAAGTTGAGCCTTAGGTTTGTTGGCCCCTTTGAGATTCTGGAACAAGTTGGAGAGGTAGCCTACAGGATGGCAATGCCTCCAGGTTTATCAGGGGTTCACAATGTATTTCATGTGTCCATGCTCCAGAAGTATGTATCAGATCCTACGCACATGCTGAGTTATGAGAACCTAGAGCTAGATGAAGATTTTTCTTATGAGGAGAAGCATGTTCAGATTCTAGACCGAAAAGATAAAGTCTTGCAGAATAAGATCATTGCCTTAGTGAAAGTGTTGTGGAGAAACAACAAAGTGGAAGAGGCAACTTGGGATCTTGCGTCTGATATGCGGGATCGATATCCTGAGTTATTCAGGTAAATTTCGAGGACAAAATTTATGTAATGAAGGGATAGTTGTAACATCCCAAATTTGTTAATAAGGCTTAGTGCCTTGATTAGCGTGCTGTTGAGGGCATAAATGTGAATTATATGTATGTGTATTTGATACCACAAGATTGTAGTGATGTATTTGTAATGTGCGATCCGAGACGGTCCTAGGGAGGGAAATAGTGAAATAGTCACGATAGGGTCTAGTACCCGCTAGGGGGAGCCTAGGGGTATTTTGGGAATATAATGTGTTCGGGATTACTGGGTAACAGGTAGTGATTTAATGATTGTTTAAGTATGTTGGGGATTAAATGAAGAATTATAGGAACACTGGAGGAATTAGCGGGATGTGGAAAATGACGGGATTGCCCTTGGTGATATTAAAGGATTTCGGATTGACCTTAGGGGTAATTGGGTCATTTTGATACTAAGGGATAGCTTAAAGTAGAATGAGTAGCTTTGAGAAACCACCAGAACTAAGTAATCACTCAGTCCTCACTCCCTCTCACGTTCTTCTCTCTCTCTCTCTCTTGGTCTTTGGAGAAGTTTTCTGAATTTTGAAGAAAATTGCCTAGAATTGCAAGATTTGAGGCTGGAGATTTGGCGACACCAAGCTAGAAGTACTAGGAAACAAGCTCAGGGTTGAATTCATCACAGAGGTAAGGTTTAGAGCAAGCTTTCTGTGAATTTCTTTGTTTGCTTTTAGTGTTTTGGGAGTTTTGAAATCAAGAGATTAAGTTGAATTGTGATGAGGTCTTGATTCAGTTTTGAGGGTTTATGTACTGCTCTGGTTATAGTTAAAGTGTTTTAGGACTCAATTTTGGCATTAGAACATGTCTGGATCGATTTGTAGGAAGTTTAGAAATCTGAAAATGGTGGACTTTATGGGTTTTGGGGCTCGAGCCGCGATCCTATTCATCGACGCCACTGTCTGCTTGACCACAGAGGCTTGGGGGGCCTAAGAATTTTGCCTAGGCACCGCGGCATAGGCTAATGCGTGCCGCAACCCATGGCCCTTTGATGAGAGCCTAATGCTCTCTGACTTTAGCTTGTCATGGCCCTTTGATGAGACCCAAATCCTCTCTAACTTGAAGATTTTAAGCTTTAGAAACTAAATGTTAAGGCTCAGGAAGGATTCTACTACCCGGTTTAGTAGAATTCGAGGTTCCGAAGGATAGTATGATAATATGAAGTTCTTAATCAGAAAGAGATTGATGGATGTTTATTTATTGATGCATTGTGACTAGGTTATACGTCAAGGCTCGGGTTCAGGGGATTGTGCTCGAGATCGCGGTAGTCAATCAGCTCGGGACACAAGTAAGAAAACTGTTTGTGCCCGTAGAGCAGGGCATGGCCCTGTTATTTGTTATTTAGGGCATGGCCCTATTTTTTTTGTTTAATATATGTGTGTATATCTGTGAATTCTATGCTGTGTTGTGCATGCTTATGATTGAATGAAGAAGGTCAAGAACTACGAAGGCTGGAAACAAAGAAGGTCGAGAATGACAAAAGGCCGGATACGGCAAGGGCCGGGATCGACGTTAAGCACAATGAGTGCAGGCTGCTAGGGCGAGACCCTCTAGGGTGCAGTATCCATCCGCTCTATGAAGATTGCGAACCCAGTGCCTAGTAAAGCACTTGGGTTGGCATAGGCCGCTATATGTTTATTTTGCTGTCTGTTGAACTATTTAATTCTGTGATTGAATTATGATATATTATGTGTTGGATTTTCTTGCTGGGCTTTGGCTCACGGATGATCTATGGTGTAGGTAAGGGCAAGGGAAAGGTCGACCAACCATGAGTTGGAGAGCGTGGAGCAGCATGTACATGTTCAGCCTACCAGACTACCACGACCAGGGTTATTTTGAGGAATATTTTGTAATGATTTGTGTAATCGCTTAGGTCGACTGTACCAACATTTTTGAGTTGTAATACATTTTTAAAATAGTATTTTGGGATCCCAAATGTATGACTTTGATGATTTTAATGAATGCCCATATCTTTTATAGATAATTGAGTCTTCCTTTCAATTTATTTACACTTTTCAACCTCGATTAGTGAGCTAATGGCACATTTATAAATCACACGGTAACGACTCTAAGGTAGTAGGGCGTTACAAGGCCTCCTTGGCAGCTTCTCGCTGCTTGATGGCCCTTTCCAGCTCCATCCAAGTCGTCTCCAACATCATGGCCATCTTGTTCACCAAGTCTACATTTCTATGAGCCAGCAAGGCATCCTAAAACAAAGGAAAGTTAGAAGCAAAACCAAAAGATAAAGGTAATAAAGAGATAAGACGAACAAGTGGCTTACCGCCGTGGCCTGGTGATGGGTGGCATGGGAGATGAAGAGGGCGTCATTGCTGGCTAATGAGGAGTAGAATTTGAGCTGAAGGGTGGACAAGGATGTCCCCACTTGGGTCAGTAAGTCCTTAGCAAATGGGGCTACGTCTTGCCCAAACTTAGGTCAAAATCCAATCTTGACTCTCAGCCGATCCACAATCTGCTAGGGGCATTAATGGCCTTTGGACGTTTTGAGAAATCCACTTTCAAACGAATGATTAGGGACCGGGACCTCGTCCCGTTTGTTGTGCCCCTCATCCCAAGCCTGGCATACCATCTTCATCCTCTCCTCCAAGATGATTGAATCTCCTTCCCCAGGAAGGGATGGGTTGATGGGAAGCTCGGTAGCATCCGTGAGCACTGACATAACAATAAGACTTTCACCAGAGGAATGTTCCTCGGTCACGGTGAAGTCCTCCTTTGTCTTGGCCTTCTTGGACCACTTTGTAGACATTGTGGTAGTAGAGTTTGTCTTCCTTTTTTGTTCCCCCACCTCCTTCTAAGGCTATTGCTCCAAGTTTATGATTTGAAGAGGAGCAAGATGAGATAGATGCTACTCAACAGGCGCCATAGGGACTGAGGCAGCAGCTTGAACTCCCTCTGAAGCCTCAGTGGCTGATTCTGAGTCCCAGAGTATCAGTTCAAAGATCTTCTTCTTGGTCGGGCCCTTGGCGGCCTTCTTCGCTGATGCCTTGGCCGCATCAGCCCTAGCCTCAATTAGCTCCCTCATCTTGGCCACGGGATAAGACAGGTCCAGTTCACCTGAAGTAAGAATAAAATATGGATTAGTAATGAAATAGGAAGGACATGAAAATACAAAAGAAACATGCAAGTTTAAGTCTTCTGGGACAAACCCTTATCTATGGAATAGGTCTAACTTAACTCTTCTAGGGCAAAAGCATGAATTTGATCCCCCATGTCGTACGGGTCCAAAAAGCTACCATATTGAAGGAACCGGGATGAATGCATGAGGGTCAACGTGTCCACGAAAATTGGGCAAGGAAGCTCCACGATGCTAACAGTCCCGGTCAAATAATCCCGGTATCGTTGCCTATTACTAACAAAGCCTTCAGTATGAGGGGCATAAGTTAAAATCGGAGGTGTTTTACCTTGCCCCGAGATGCTGGCTCTGGGAGCTCCAGTGTTGGGCTACCTCCCATCGACCAAGGCATCCAGCTCCTCAGAGTCGCCTGCTACGCAAGGCGTGCATGCTCCTTCAACCTCTCTGCATCCTCCTTGACGGTAGCCTCCACCGCCTCAATGTGAATGAGGTTCAGTTCTTCACTTAGGGTAGAGTCCCTCTCGCATTGCAAATCCCGGAGGTTAGGTGGGTTCTATCTATTGATGGGCGGCAATTAGTCTTGTTATTCGAAGATTCTCCGTGGTCACGAACCCCCCACATCCAGATCTTTGGCACTAGTGGTGGCATATATCTTCTTTCGGTCCAAGATGAACTTGGTTGGCCAGGTTTGGGCATACGGTCCTATTCACAGGAAAGTGAGTATCTGATAAAAAAAAACAAAGGATGAGATGAAGAATGAGGAAGGATAACTTACCCACACGCTGAAAGTCCAGCACCAAAGTGGGGTTCTTCTCCAGAAGAAACCCGAATGCCATAAACCAGTAGTGTATAACATCCGGGGGATATTTTCAGAAGCAGTATTGATCCGGACTGACACCACGACTCTTTAACCGATAAAACCCATCCCATGTTCTATCCTTGGAGTTTAGCTTCGGCTCCAAACAATAGTAGTACAACACCTTTGCAAGGGTGAGCTCCAGGATCTCCTTCCAGAGGCAAAATACACGCCACTCCGCAAGAAACTTGTACTTTAAATTGTGTTAGACTTGATAATCAAGTCATTTGGCTTAAAACGTGTAACTATGGTTACTGTCAAGGAACAGTTGACTATTATTTAAAAAAATTCATATATTCATGGGATCCCAAAATATTACAACTAAACTTTAAAAAAAATGTGTATATACATCAAAAATTACATCCAGTCGACCTAAGCGGCAAAAACAGGGCTACAACCCTAGTTCCTCTGAAATATCCTCGACCGTGGTGGACGAGCAGCCGCATATGTACACGCTGCCATCGAATCTCTCCAACTCATGGCTAGTCAAGCTTTCCCTTCCCCTTACCTGCACCACAAAGCTCCCGTGAGCCAAGGCTCAGCAAGAAAACTCTACATGTGCATAAACAGAAAATACAGATTTCCATATACTTATCTAGAATGTCCAACAATAATAACCTACACATACAGTCATTTAGTTACAAACAAATGGTAATTGGACCAATTTGGGGCAGTTTCCCTTAAGAGTTCACCATAGAGCCAATCGTGGTTCCTATACCCTAGCTATGTGACCATAGAGTCACTTGGGGCCCTCGCGCTTAGCTCTGAGTAACTAGCCCTAGAGCTAGCCCAACAACTTTGGTTTTCCAATGACTTTAGGGTCGACCAACGTAATAGTACGTTGCTGATTTAGGCCTAAGACTTTTGACTAGCGCGCAGCGCCCTTTTACCGTCCTTGACTAATAAGTTAAGCCCTGATCCAGGTATTCAACTTAAATATAGAACATATATGAATAGGCATTGTAATGCCCCAAAATCCTTAATAAGGTTTAGGACCTTGATTAGGAGGTCGGGAGGGCCATAATTGATTTATTATTCCATTAAATGATTATATGCATGTTTAGGTGTATTAAATATGCATGTGAACCCATTTCTGATTAATTGGGTGATTTTCATATTTTGGCCATTTCGAGCATATATGTAGCATGTGTGTGGTGCTTCATTATTATTTGGTTATGTTAGGGTTACCCAACACAAGACGATCCTAGGAGGTAAGCTAGTGGGAAAGTCACAACAAGATTTATACATGACTCGGAGTGAGTCAAGGGGTATTTAGCACATTACCGGGATATTGGGTAATGGGAATAAATATTTGATGATAAATTGGGATTTAGTATGATCGGGGGGAAATTCTGGAAGTTTTGACTATTTTACCCCCGGGGGCGTTTTCGGGATCCCGAGCGTTAGGATTTGTTTGAGGCTACTTAAGCTTGAAGTAACCTATTAGAATCATAAAAGAACGTTCAGAACGTTCTCTCTTCCTAAAAGTTCTACTTCGACACCCGATCGCATTTTCGAAGAAAACTTGAGTTCTATGACTCAGATTCAAGCAAGGATCAAGGCATAGTGATTCTAGGGAAGATTAGAAGCTTATTAGCCAGATGATTTAGCGAGAAACAACATAATAGGAGGTAATTCGAGTTTTAAATTCTAAGTTTTTTAAGTTTTTAAGCTTGGATTGGATTTTATGTTTTGATGAGGTTTTGGATAAATTAAAGCTTGGGTTATATTGATTTTGGGAGATTAGGATGTTTGGGAACTTTAATTTTGAGATTTGGATAGGTTGGGGTCGGATTTGGAGCTTTGAAGCTCGAAGAACTCGATGAACACGAAGCTGGGAACCAAGAATTCTGGGTTGGGCGTTGTAGCGCTAGGGTAGTAGCGCTACAGCGCTAGGTGGTCTAAGTTTGGGGGATTTTTGTCTGTTTATAGCGCTGTAGCGCCCAAAGATAGCGTTGTAGCGCTACACAGCCTACAGAATGTGGTTTTTTGGTACTTTTTGGGGTTTTGATCTGAGGGTTAGGGGGATGATTCCACCACCTTGTTTGGTGGGATTGGAGGTCCCGAGAGCATGGGATTGGTCCTGGGATTGGGTTTTAGAACTTGAACTCATTGGATCATCGTTTATGGTTGTGCCTAGGTTATCACTAGAGGCTTGGAATCAGGATCGTGCTTGTGGCTCGTTTATTGGTAACTTGTGCTTGGACCAGAGGTAAAAAAACTGCACCCAGTATGTGATGCATGTGATGCACGAGAAACATGTGATTAGGGCATGCCATGAATGTCGAATATGAGATTGATCAGAGCTTGAGTCTCTGTCTTTGTGCATGATCATAAGTATGCTAGCGATTGTTAAGTAAGCATGTTGAATGCCCTACATTTGAATATTTGACATATGATATATGCCTGGTAGCATTGCATACTTGTGTGTGGCACTGACTAACTAGTCAAAATTGGCAATGGTGTCAGTATTAACTGTGAAGCTGTGACCTACTTGTCAAGTTTGGCAGTAATACTGAGCACTGGTCACATTGTATTGACTAAAAAGTCAAGAACGGTCTTAGGGTGTTTAACGCAAGCCGATAAATATTAGATCTAATTGACATCTGCATTGAATGACTCAAATGAGCATTAATGCCGGACCGACCTCAAGTTTGATGAAAACTAAAAGCGCTTGTCTAACCAAAGGCTAGTCACTTAGAGCCAGGGTCAGAGAGCCCCAGTGACTGTTAGTCACATGGCTATGGGTGTTGAGCCTGAGTGACTTACCCAGCAGTCACTCATTTGACTGGAGCCAGGGCCCGAAGGTCCAAGTGATTATTTAGTCACATGGATATGGGTGGTGAGCCCAAGTGACTATTTTGTCACATGACTGTGCGTGCCGAGCCCCGTAGTGACTTGTTCGTCAGTCACTCATCTGATTAGAGCCATTGCCAGAAAGCCCAGGTGACTGTTTCGTCACATGGCTATGGGTACTAAGCCCCGTAGTCACTTCCTTGTCAGTCAGTCATTATGGTTAAATAGAACCTCAAAGTGATATTCACTCAGCTGTTTAAGGCTATAAGCTCTGTATGATCATAAGGATCATTATTCGCATGGCTGTGGTGTTGGTTTTTATTGATCAAATCAGAGATTATGCGTAGCGGAACAACAATCAAATTGTCAGATTAATCCCATAAGATTTCTAGATCTACTTCTTCACACTCATATATATATTGAATCAAGGACAAGAATAGAAACATTACCTCAGGTCCTTCCTTGCTGCTATCTTTTCGTATGGCTGAATCCTTGAGATCTCACACCAAGATCTTCCAAAATGTTCTCAGTCACCCAAAGAACGAGTGTGGGCTCGCTATACAAATAATAGGCAATAACTATTTATCAGATATTCTCAACACATGATCTCTGATAAAGTTTGGACCTAGGTTTTGTGAAGAACAATGACCTTTGTTTTTGTCACTGATCTTTTTCTCTGAGAGAATCCTGGATATTTTTCTATCCCTGAAAACTTAAGTTCTGTGAAAACTGATATCCCATATATAATAATATCCAATATATTAAAATATTTGTTATTTTAAACAAATTCAAAATAATTGATCAGTTATCAGATTTTTGTTTAAATAATAATATTTAAATCAAATCAAAATATCTCATTATTTATTTAATATTTAAATAACTAAAATTGTGGAATCAAGAGACCAAGTCTATCTCTTATGCGTGTAGCACAGTGCCTGTGCACTGTGCCACACGTGTACCACATGCATGTGCAGGCATGTGATTTTTCTCAATTTTATTATTATTTAAATACCAAAAATCCCAAAAATAAATTAATTCAAAATTAATTATATTTTTGTTAAATCAAATAATTAATTAATTAATTACACATAATTAAACAATAATTATGTTTGATACATAGAAAAATATTTTACTTATCACATAAGTCATTTTTGCTCATTTTTGTATTTGCCTTTGACAGTGATTGTTTGAGCCATTCTGGGGACCATGGACCTATAACATTAAGCTCCAATAAATTGAAACTAAATAATTAAACTCTTTAATTATAATAGTTAATTTATTAATTCTGATATTACTCCACTATAAATTCAGAACTGTACTCTTTATGTTATAGATATACTTTTACAGAAATCTTTTTTTTTTTCTTAAGTCGTCTATTGATATAACCATCTTACAATAGTTCAACCCTCTAATTAATTTGTTCATAAATTAGAATGGAAGAATTACCATTTAACCTTTCTAATTTACTTCTTATTCCTTAAGTACCATTAATTCACTAGTGAATAATTAATATATAATCTAATTATAGATTTGAGCTCAAAATCATTCAGTTCCAGAATTAACCCTTAAGGGAACTAATATACGATTCATTAGGAAAGATTAGATTCCGTATTGTTGAAACATGTTCCCAGCCATCCATGATATTAAATCTCCAATACAAAAGTCATTAGCCTCATTCTTTGAAGAGACCTTAACGAGTGAATCAAAAGATTTAATAAATATGAACAGGTATTCATGAACACTCAGGATTTAGGTTGATCTATAAATGATCATCAGTTATGATATGAATTACAAGTCTTTATTGTTAAATGGTTTTTGGATAAAGACTTTAATTCACATCGGTCCATGTCATATATAATCATATTATATAAAGCACATTTACCGAGATGTCTTTCCACATCAATAATCCGAATCTAGATTATTTGTATCATTATGATACTCAGTAAACCGTACTTACAACTCCAATTAAAGAATTTCAAAACTTTAATTTGTTGTTGTTGACTATTTTTATTCATTCATGTGATCTTAATTCTCTCGTACTAATACAAGATCACACCCTCAATAATGAATATGGAATTTTTATGATATTTACAAAATTATTCAAACAATAATTTAACAATCTAAATATGACAATAATAATAAACCATTGTATTTATTTATTCACAGGAAAAACAAATGTCTTTACATGCTTTTAGGACACACTCCTAACATGTGGGTGCTGAGCCCCGTGGTGACTTGCTTGTCAGTCACTCGTTTTGGTTAACGGAACCACCAGTGTTAAATAACTCACCTGATTAGGATTGGCTTGATAGTCATCCAATCAAGAAGGCAGGATTTCTTATCCTAGATTCCGCAGCATTGTCTGAACTCATTTGCATGCTTAAATAGGCTGTAAATTGCTAGGCATGCCAATTATGATTTTGTGACGTGATATTCTTGTTCATGAGCATATTGAGTTTTCTTGCTGGGCTTCGGCTCACGGGTACCATGTGGTGCAGGTAAAGGAAAAAGAAAGCTTGAGCATCCTTGAGTTGGAGAGCTTAGTGACAATGTGTACATATGTGGCTGCTTGTCCGCCACAGCCAAGGGTTGAAAGAGGAACTAGGGTCAAACCCTGTTTTGCCGCTTAGATCGGCTGGTTGTAAATATTTTCTTGTAATAAACCTTTAAATTATATTTTTGGGATCCTAATGTATACAGTAAACGTTTTAGTGAAACGTTATATCTTATCCAAAATTTCTAATCCTAACCCGCTAATCATACTTAGTAACACGATTATGGCCAAATGACTCAGTTAGCGAGTTTAGCACTTTTCAAAATGCACACCGTAACGGTCCCTGGAGTTTAGGGTGTTACAGGCATATCCCAACAAAACAAGCACGCATGTATGTTAGTCACATAACACCATCGAGTAACCATACTCATAGTACTAATCATACCTATTTAACTGGGCCTGAGGCCCTAACCACGGAATCCATGCAACAAACATGAAACACTTAAGTAGGTATAGAATATTCAAGTAGGATCAATCAACATGTGAAACAATAGCTTAAACATAAATGTTCTCAGGGGCCCAAGCCTTAATCATAGTTATTGATAACAGTCGAGCCAAGCCCTGATCACATATAACACGTATTGGGTGCAGTTTTCTTACCTCAGGTCCGAGTATAGCGTAAAATAATGATGACCCTCGAGCACGATCCCGGTTCCAAGCCCTTAGCGATAACCTACTCATAACAAAAATATAGGATTCCATCAATAACAAGAAAATAAAGGCTTTTGTACCAAGTCTTAGCCTCCGAGGCCGCAAATTCTCTTAAACCAAGTAGTAGAATCGATCCCCAGCCCTAAGGAAAAGGTTCCCGTCATTAAAAACTCACAAAGGCCAAAATTTCCCAAGCGGGCCGCGACCTGCCCTTGAGGGTCGCAGCGCACCCCTCTGATCTGAGATCCTCCCCTTTCTGCCAAATGCATGCGAGCCGTGACCTGCCCAAGAGGGTCGCGACCCGCCTGCCAGATAGAGGCCTCCCAAAGGCCCAGGGTTCGGCTGAGTCGCGGCTCCTCAAGAACAAAGTTGCGACTTGGCCCAATGAACCCAAATTTTCTTCATTTTCCATTATCCAAATCCCACCCAAACTATCCCAATTTTACCCCAAAACCATAATTCATCATCACAACAGTCTAATAACTTCTGAACAACAAAACCCAACAAAAATCTAGTTATAAAACTCATCAAAACACCAAAGTCAATTATTGAACTATAAGGTTCAAGAACTCCTCATGAACAACTATGAATTATATTAAAATTTAGTTACAACATAGAGATTATATTCTTACCTTAGCTATGAATGATAATCTTGTTAGGAGTGTGTCCTAAAAGCATGTAAAAGACATTTGTTTTTTCTGTGAATAAATAAATACAATGGTTTATTATTATTGTTATATTTAGATTGTTAAATTATTGTTTGAATAATTTTGTAAATATCAAACAAAATTCCATATTCATTATTGAGGATGTGATCTTGTATTAGTACGAAAGAATTAAGATCACATAAATGAATAAAAAACAACAACAAATTAAAGTTATGGAATTATTTAATTGGAGTTGTAAGTACGGCTTACTGAGTATCATAATGATACAAATAATCTAGATTCAGATTATTGATGTGGTAAGACATCTCGGTAAAGGTGCTTTATATAATATGATTATATATGACATGGGCCGATATGAATTAAAGTCTTTATCCAAAAACCATTTAACAATAAAGACTTGTAATTCATATCAAAACTGATGATCATTTATAGATCCACCTAAATCCTGAGTGTTCATGAACTCCTGTTCATGTTTATTAAAATTTTTGATTCATTCATTAAGGTCTCTTCAAAGAATGAGGCTAATGACTTTTGTTTTGGAGATTTAATATCATGGATGGCTGGGAACATGTATCAACAATACAGAATCTAATCTTTCCTAACGGATCGTATATTAGCTCCCTTAAGGGTTAATTCTGGAACTGAATGATTTTGAGCTCAAATCTATAATTAGATTATAAATTAATTATTCACTAGTGAATTAATGGTACTTAAGGAATAAGAAGTCAATTAAAAAGGTAAAATGGTAATTCTTCCATTCTAATTTATGAACTAATTAATTAGAGGGTTGAACTATTGTAAGATGGTTATATCAATGGACGACTTAAGAAAAGATTTCTGTAAAAGTATATCTATAACATAAAGAGTGCAATTCTGAAATTATAGTGGAGTAATATCAGAATTAGTAAATTAACTATTATAATTAAAGAGTTTAATTATTTAGTTTCAATTTATTGGAGCTTAATGATATAGGTCCATGGTCCCCGAAATTGCTCAAACAAACACTGACAAAGGTAAATACAAAAATGGGCAAAAAGGACTTATGTGATAAGTAAAATATTTTTCTATGTATCAAACATAATTATTGTATAATTATGTGTAATTAATTAATTAAGAATTAATTAATTATTTGATTTAACAATAATATAATTCATTTTGAATTAATTTATTTTTGGGATTTTTGGTATTTAAATAATAATAAAAATTGGGAAAAATCACATATCATCACTGGCATGTGGTACATGTGTAGCACAGTGCACAGTCACTGTGCTACACGCATAAGAGACTGTGAGTAGTTTCTAGGTTCCACAATTTTAGTTATTTAAATATTAAATAAATAATGAGATATTGTAAATATGATTAAAATATTATTATTTAAACAAAAATCTGATAAATGATTAGTTATTTTCAAATTGTTTAAAATAACTAAGACTTTATTTTAATATATTGGATATATTAAATATAGGATATCAGTTTTTCAGAACGTAACTTTTCAGGGATAGAAAAATATTTAGAAATCTCTCTCAAAGAAAGAGAACAGTGATACATACAAAAGTCACTGTTTTTCACAAAACCTAGGTTCAAACTTCATCAGATCTCATGTGTTGAGAACATCTAATAAATATTTTTTTGCCTATTGTTTATATAGCGAGCGCATACTCGTTCTTTGTGTGATGAGAACATTTTGGAAGATCTTGGTGTGAGATCTCAAGGATTTAGCCATACAAAAAGATAGTAGCAAGGAAGGACCTGAGGTAATTTTTCTATTCATGTATTTGATTTAATATATATATATATATGCATGTGAAGAAGTAGATCTTGAAATCTTATGGGATTAAATTAACAATTTGATTGTTGTTCCGCTGCGTATAATCTCTGATTTGATCAATAAAAACCAACAAATGGTACCAGAGCCATCTTCACATATATATATATATATATTTTGAATCTGTGTGGGTTTACTTTTATGCATTTATTTATTTTGATGAATGAATGGATGGCTTAATATGAATGAATGCATGGGAATGTTGAATCGTTAATTGTATCGTGTTTTTGGGTTAGGATTTTTTTATGATTAGATCATTTTGTAAGCCATTAAAGGGCATAGGATTTATGTAATTTTATTTGGTTTTTGACACCATAAAATTGTAATTCTGATCACACAAAAGTCAAAACGGAGCCCGGGATTCAAAATTCAGCCACCGCTCCTCTGAGGCCGACCTCCGAGCTGCTGCCGGGACATTGTACGGACGAGTTCGTACGGATCCGTACGATTCTGTAGAACCCGGCCCTGGCAGCTCCGTTTGACGCCACGTGTCCCCGTGTGACAGTAAAAATCCTGTGATCCATAAGGGGAAAGACCGAGTAAGCTGTGCAATCCCACACCGCCTGGGGAAGGTCAAGTGTGATGATTCTAAGACTGTGTAGGTATGGGACTACACAGTTGAAGAGGGCTTAAATGGATTGATGGGTACTACCTATATCAACAAGATGCATCTTCTTTTCGGTAGCCCATCACTTGAGAACTCCAAAGTTAAGCGTGCTTGACCTGGGGTAATCTAGGGATGGGTGACCTCCTGGGAAGTTTTCCTAGGAAGCATGTGAGTGAGGACAAAACACGCTGAAAAGACTTGTGTTGGTTTGTAGGGCCAGTCGTCATTCCAGAAAGCAGTCATAGTGACGTGGGGCGTCACACCCCGTCCTGCTGGTCTAGAATTTTTTTTTATTTTTCTGAAATTATTCTGTTATTTTTTTTTTAATTTTAAAATCTTAAATATCCTATTTATTAGAAATTTTATATTTAAATAATGTGATAATTTTGTTATCCTAACAAACAATTTTTTTTTTTAAATCTTATTTCAAAATTTAATTTTAAAAATAACAGATTTTATTGAATTATTTCAGTTTCTAATTTTAATTAAAAGTTGTTTTAATTAAAAAGAAAAATAAAAATAATGATTATTTAAAAGGTTGTTTTAATTAATCAAAATAATTAGAAAATTATTTTTTATTATTATTTTGGACCAACAAGGACACATATCCTACCGATAGTAAAGTAAAGAAGTTCAATGGAGATCAAGGCGGTTTTATTTTATTTTTTAATTTTATAAGGTGGTTGTAAAATTAGATATACCCAAAAGCATCTGATTCAACATTTATTGTTTATTTATTTAAATAATTATTTTCATGTGATTGATAGCATTTCATACATTGTATGCCATACATAAAAACCCACACAGTCATAATCATGCATCTCATTAGTAGAAACATGATTATTAGGATTGTCCTATATGTTTATATGAATTGTGTTTGCGAAATGAATTGCATGTAAATTACTTAGTTTTTTTTTGAAAACTTGGTAAAATATCACACCATTTTTTTAAGTCTTTATGACTTAATTTCTTTAAACCAACTTTATTTTACAAAAATGTTTTTTTTAGTAAAGTTTAGATGAACATGATTTGTAATTTAAAATTGGATATGGACCTAGAAACTCGCTTTCTTTCTAATTTTAATTATGTTCATAAGGTTTAAAGATGTTATAATTAATTTGAAATTAATTAGGTTAAAAACACATATTTCAAAATAGTGAGTGGGAGAGGGTTGATATCTCAAACATAACCCATGGTCTCCATTATTAATATAACACCGTGAGATATGAATAGCGCCTCGCGACGACTTTGTTTTCGTCCCCCTAAGGAAGGTGTCTAGACATATCAATAGCAAGGTTGTATTTCTTACATAGATAGGAACTAATGATGTATTTTAGGCTTGACCGACCCTAAGGCGGCATGTCCTAAGGTAAGTCATGAACTCCGAAATAATGGGTTACACTCACAAAGCTATGATTAAGCTTTTGCAGTGGATAATCATAACTTGACTAAACTAAGCGGTACTTTAATGTTTAAAAGAGAAAATAAAGAGTTATTTTAAGTTTTAAACTATAAAAATAAGAATGTCTTATAAATTCTCTAAAATTAATTTGACCGACCCTAAGGCAGCACTTTAATTGTTAGAAAATTTTATTGTGGAAATTAATCTTTATTTTATGTGTTTTAATTGTGCTCATGCATCACGTTTAATTTCCGAAAACTTTGATATTTATTTTTCTAAATATAGTAATATTTATTTATTGCCAGCAAAAATATCTACTGGTGAATTACACACCGATGCCTTTCTCAAATCCTTGGTTTTTGAACCTGAAAATATGCAACACTGGTTTCGAGGCATGTTGACTATTTTTTCTTATAAGAAGATGATGTCAACTGTCTGTGAAAAACCTCCAACAGAACCACCTCTGGCTACTAGCTATGAAGCAGAAGAAAATTTTGCGAATTGGATGAAATTCGATCGGTTGGCACGTTATTGCATGCTTTCAACCATGCCTGACGAAACAAAGGAAAAATATATACACTATGACTCAGCACATGAGATGTGGCGAGCAATGACAGAGGAAGTCTATGCTGAGTGTCATCGTTTATATCAAACGAAAAAGGTAAATAAGATTTACATATATTTTTCAACATTGAATAGTAGATTCAAATACTATGAATATAAGATTCAAATTTTTGGATAGTAGATTCAAAAATATATGCCACTAGTCTATTTTTCTTTTGTCTTTCCTTTTGCAGAATCAGAACCCTGAAAAGGAGGAAGAGGTTGATGAGGATTTTGGTAGCAAGTAAGGAGCTGGAGAAGTTGGAGAGTAGTTTTTATTTAGTAATTTTATTGTTAGTTGAACAATTTAAATTTCTTTATTTTGTTTTAGAAATTTTAGATTTCTTTAAACAAAGAAAACTACAGTCTAGAAATTTAGTTTATTGTTAGTAATTTTTATTATTAATGTTTGGAAACTTATTTCTATTTTTGCATAACATTTATTTCTTTTATTAATAAAGTAGTTATTATTTAAAGAAATTATCTATTTACTTGTTATGCAAATGCTTTGGGATAAACAAAGTTTACATACTTATAATGAATGACAACTTTTTTTATAATTTTGAATTATTAAAAAACAGCTAATCCTAAATCTATTAAACTGATTCCGATAGTGAAACATATCTGTAGCACTTGAGATTGGGTCATATTGGTCTAGACAGAATAAATAGGCTTGTAAAGGATAGTCCTTTAAGAGAACTATCTATTGGATCTCTCCCTATTTGTTAATCCTGTCTAGAAGACAAAATGACCAAGAGACCTTTCTCTGCTAAAGGTTCAAGAGCCACAGAACTACTTCAGCTAGTACATATGGATGTTTGCGGTCCACTTAATGTACAAGCAAGAGGAGGTTATGAATATTTTGTCACTTTCATTGACGATTATTCAAGATATTGTTACCTATACTTAATGCAAAGAAAATCTGAGACTTTTAGAAAGTTCAAAGAATTTTGAGCAGAGACTGAAAAGCAATTAGGTAAATCACTAAAAGCTCTTCGATCTGATCAAGGAGGAGAGTACTTGGATTGTGAATTCAAGAACCATCTACGTGAGCATGGCATTCAATCCCAACTCACAACACCTGGAACGCCACAGTAAAATGGTGTTTCAGAAAGTCAGAATAGAACGTTATTAGATATGGTTAGATGAATGGTGAGTTTCTCATCATTACCACTGTCATTCAGGGGCTATTCGATTCAATGTGTTCTATACATATTGAATTATGTTCCATCTAAGTCTATCAAAAAGACACCAATAGAATTATGGAATGGTTGTAAACCTAGTTTACACCATTTTTGAATTTGGGGGTGTCCTGCACACGTGCTTAAAAGGAAAGACCGAGAAGTTGGAAATACGCTATGAAGTGTGCATGTTTGTGGGATATTCCAAAGAGACTAGAGGTGGAATTTTCTATAGTCCAAAAGAAAATAAAACATTTGTATTGACACATGCAACTTTTCTTGTATATGACTATGTTAATAACCACAAACCTCGCAGTAAGGTTGTACTGGAGGAGATGATCTCGAATGAAGTTGCAATGTCACCAGTAATAACCAATGAAAAACGGCAAGAGGAAACTGCTAGTTCTAGTCAGAATAGTAGAGAACCTCATTGTAGTGGGAGGGTTAATAAGTAACCCACATGCTATGAACGCGAAGTTCAAATGCTTGTGTCTGACACAAACAAAGATGATCCATTGACATTTAAAGATGCAATGAATGATTCTGACAAGGAAAAATGGAAAGAAAACCAAGAAATGGAATCGATGTATTCCAATTCAGTCTGGGAACTTGTAGATCTGCCTGACAATGTTAATGCCATTGGATGCAAATTGATCTACAAAAAGAAAAGGGGTGTAGATGGAAAGGTAGAGACCTATAAAGCAAGGCTTGTGGCCAAAGGCTACACACAGAGAGAGGGTGTGGACTATGAAGAAACATTTTTTCCTGTGGCCATGCTTAAGTCCATTCGCATACTTTTATCCATAGCTGCCATCTATGATTATGAGATATGGCAAATGGATGTCAAAACAGCTTTTCTGAATGGCTACCTTGACAAAACAATTTACGTGTCTCAACCAGAATGGTTCGAATTAAAAGATCAAGAGCAAAAGGTTTGGAAGCTTCTTAGGTCCCTTCATGGACTCAAACAAGCTTCTAGATCTTGGAATCTTAGATTTGATGACACAAGAAAAACACTTGGTTGTTGAACAAAATGTTGACGATCCTTGTGTCTATAAACAAATCAATGATGGTATAGTAGTATTCCTCGTTCTTTATGTTGATGATATCCTACTCATTGAGAATGATGTAGAGACATTATCAAATGTAAAGAACTGGTTAGCTGAACAATTCCAAATGTAAGATTTGGGAGAAGCCAAGTATGTTCTTGGCATTAAAATTCTTAGAGATAGACAGAACAAAACTTAGGCACTGTCTTAAGCAACTTATATCGATAAGGTGCTAAAACGCTTTAATAAGAAAAACTCCAAAAAGGGTGATATGCCAACCCATTCTAGAGATTCCTTTCCAAGAAGTAGTGTCTCAAAACACCTCAGGAAAAGGAAGACATGAGACAGTATCCTTATGCCTCAGCAGTAGGCAGTCTGATGTATGCCATGAGTGTACAAGACCTAACATTTGTTATGCAGTACGGATAGTCAGCCGTTATCAATCCAATCCTGGATTGAGTCATTGGATTGCAGTGAAGAATATTCTCAAGTATCTTAGAAATACTAGAGATTATATGCTTGTATATGCAGGTGGAGACCTAAACCCCACTTGTTACACTGATTCTGATTTTCAATCAGAAAGAGATAGTCAGAAATTGACTTCTGGATCAATGTTTATTGTTGGAGGAGGAGCGTTAGTCTGGAGAAGCATTAAGGAAACCAATATTGCAGACTCCACCATGGAAGCCGAGTATATAGCAGCTTGTGAAGCAGCTAAGGAGGCTGCGTGGCTCAAAAGTTCTACTCCGATCTGAAAGTTGTTCCAGAAGTGGAGAAACCACTTTTTTCTTTACTGTGACAACAGTGGAGCAGTGGCTAATTCTAAAGAACCAAGAAGCCACAAGAGGGGAAATCAGATAGAGCACACATACCAGTTAGTCAGAGAAATCGTACATAGAGGAGACGGGTCCATTCTGAAGTCGTATCAAAACACATCCTGGCAGACCCGTTTACGAAGATGCTTCTAGCAAAGCAATTCAAGGGTCATGTACGTAATATGGGATTGAGATAAATGCCTCACTTGCTTTAAGTACAAGTGGGAGATTGTTTGGAGTGTGTCCTAAAAGCATGTAAAAGACATTTATTTTTTCTGTGAATAAATAAATACAATGGTTTATTATTATTGTTATATTTAGATTGTTAAATTATTGCTTGAATAATTTTGTAAATATCAAAAAAATTCCATATTCATTATTGAGGATGTGATCTTGTATTAGTACGAGAGAATTAAGATCACATAAATGAATAAAAATAGTCAACAACAACAAATTAAAGTTATATAATTCTTTAATTGGAGTTGTAAGTACAGTTTACTGAGTATCATAATGATACAAATAATCTAGATTCGGATTACTACTATGGTAAGATATCTCGGTAAATGTGCTTTATATAATATGATTATATATGACATGGACTGAAATGAATTAAAGTCTTTATCCAAAAACCATTTAACAATAAAGACTTGTAATTCATATCATAACTGATGATCATTTATAGATCAACCTAAATCTTGAGTGTTCATGAACTCCTGTTCATGTTTATTAAATCTTTTGATTCATTCTTTAAGGTCTCTTCAAAGAATGAGGCTAATGACTTTTGTTTTGGAGATTTAATATCATGGATGGCTGGGAACATGTATCAACAATACGGAATCTAATCTTTCCTAACGGATCGTATATTAATTCCCTTAAGGGTTAATTCTGGAACTGAATGATTTTGAGCTCAAATCTATAATTAGATTATAGATTAATTATTCACTAGTGAATTAATGGTACTTAAGGAATAAGAAGTAGATTAGAAAGGTAAAATGGTAATTCTTCCAATCTAATTTATGAACTACATAATTAGAGGGTTGAACTATTGTAAGATGGTTATATCAATGGACGACTTAAGAACAGATTTCTGTAAAAGTATATCTATAACATAAAGAGTGCAATTCTGAATTTATAGTGGAGTAATATCATAATTAATAAATTAACTATTATAATTAAAGAGTTTAATTATTTAGTTTCAATTTATTGGAGCTTAATGTTATAAATCCATGGTCCCCGAAATGGCACAAACAAACACTAACAAAGATAAATACAAAAATGGGCAAAAAGGACTTATGTGATAAGTAAAATATTTTTCTATGTATCAAACATAATTATTGTATAATTATGTGTAATTAATTAATTATTTGATTTAACAAAAATACAATTAATTTTGAATTAATTTATTTTTGGGATTTTTGGTATTTAAATAGTAATAAAAATTGGAAAAAATCACATGCCATCACTGGCATGTGGTACATGTGGTACATGTGTAGCACAGTGCACAGTCACTGTGCTACATGCATAAGAGACTGTGAGCAGTTTCTAGGTTCCACAATTTTAGTTATTTAAATATTAAATAAATAATGGGATATTGTAATATGATTAAAATATTATTATTTAAATAAAAATCTGATAATTGATTAGTTATTTTCAAATTGTTTAAAATAACTAAGATTTTATTTTAATATATTGGATATATTAAATATAGGATATCAGTTTTTCAGAACGTAACTTTTCAGGGATAGAAAAATATCTAGAAATCTCTCTCAGAGAAAGAGAACAGTGATACATACAAAAGTCACTATTCTTCACAAAACCTAGGTTCAAACTTCATCAGATCTCATGTGTTGAGAACTTCTGATAAATAGTTTTTTGCCTATTGTTTGTATAGCGAGCCCACAGTCATTCTTTGTGTGCTGAGAATATTTTGGAAGATCTTGGTGTGAGATCTCAAGGATTTAGCCATACAAAAAGATAGTAGCAAGGAAGGACCTGAGGTAATTTTTCTATTCATGTCTTTGATTCAAAATATATATGCATGTGAAGAAGTAGATCTAGAAATCTTATGGGATTAAATTAACAATTTGATTGTTGTTCCACTGCGTATAATCTCTGATTTGATCAATAAAAACCAACAAATCTCCTAGTCACAAGCTATCCAAATCCCAATCCCGAGCCTTCAATTCTTTGGTTTATAGCCAAAATCCTTCTTAACTCTTCAAAAACAACTTAAAGAAGCTTAGAGAAGATGAGAGGAGGAGAGACAATGAGTCAGTTCTGTGTTTTGAGTGTTTCGTTGTTCTTTTTGTTTCCTAAGGCTTAAGTTTCAATTAAGCTAATCCCGAGGCTCGGGGTACCAAAAACGTCCCCGAGGGAAAAATGGTCGAATTCCTTAGTATTCCCTCCTAATTTCTCTAACTCCAAATATATCCCCAATTATTCATTCCCATTACCCGATCACCCAATTAAATATCAAATACCCAAAATACCCCTTGACTCGTCCCGAGTCGGGTATTGGATCTCGTTGTGACTTTCCTGCTATAACTCAAATAACCCACATAATAATGTGGTCTCACACATATATCACATATATGCACATATATATATAGTTATGCCCATAACGGGTCCTCATGCATATTTAATATTCCTAAACATGCACAACTAGTTATGTTATATAACTCACATAATCACAATCAAATATATCAAATAAACATATAACTCCATATATTGCCATCCTGGCCCCCTAATCATGGTCGTAAATCTTATTAGGTAATTTTGGGACGTTACAACTATCCTCTCCTTACAGAAATTTCGTCCTCGAAATTTTTACCTGAACAGCTTGGAATACTGAGTCTGCATATCTGCCTCCAGCTCTCAAGTCGCTTCCTCGACCTTGATGTCCCTCCATAATACCTTAACTAAAGGTATAGTCTTGTTCCTCAGGACCTTGTCCTTCCTGTCTAAAATCTTAACTAGTTGTTCTTCGTAAGACAAGTCTGCTTCCAGTTCCAGTTCCTTGTAACTTAATACATGAGTTCCATCTTACACATACTTCCTCAGCATGGAAATATGGAAAACATTATGCACACTAGACAGTGCAGGGGGTAAGGCCAACCTATAGGCCACCTGGCCAATCCTCTCTAGGATCTCAAATGGTCCCACAAACCTAAGGCTTAGCTTGCCCTTCTTCCTGAACCTCTTCACCCCTCTCAGAGGTGAAACCTAAGGCAGACATAGTCTCCCACCTGGAACTCCACGTTCCTCCGCCTTGGGTCTGGATAAATCTTCTGTCTACTCTAAGACGTGAGCATCCAAGCTGTAATCCTCTTTATAGCCTCAGTGGTCCTCTGAACTGCACCAGGACCCAAATATTTCCTCTCACCCATCTCATCCCAGTGAATGGGTGATCTGCACTTCCTTCCATACAACATCTCATAAGGTGCCCAATGGTAGACTGATAGCTGTTGTTATAGGAAAAATTTATTAGAGACAAATATTTACTCCAGGACCCTTCAAAGTCAAACACACATGCTCTCAGCATGTCCTCCAATATCTGGATAGTCCTCTCAGACTGACCATCAGTCTGAGGATGATAAGTAGGGTCCCTATCAAACACGATAGACCTCGGAGTCCCATGAAGATGAACTATCTCTCTCACATAAAGATCTGCATATTGGTCAACCGTATAATTTGTCCTCACTAGTAGAAAATGAGTTGATTTCGTATACCAATCAACGATGACCCAAATAGAATCATGCTGGCCCACTATCCTGCGCAACCCTACCATGAAATCCATTGTGATATCCGTCCACTTCCACTCTGGGATATCTAGAGGCTATAATAGCCATGTTGGCCTCTAATGCTCAGCCTAGACCTACTGACAGGTCAGGCACCTTGCCACATACTTAGTCACATCCCTCTTCATCCCAGGCCACTAATATAAAACTATCAGATCTTGGTACATCTTTGTGGTGCCCAGATGTAGAGAATAAGGGGTAGTATGAGATTCATCCAGAATCTCCCATCTGATCCCAGTGTCCATTGGAATGGAGATCTGATCCTTGTATCTCAACAAGCCCATGCTTGACACTGTATAGTCCTTAGTTATTCCAGCTATGACGTCTCCTCTAATCTATCCCAAATGTGGGTCATCTAACTGCTTATCCTTGATCCTCTCCAAGAGAGTAGACTGTAGGGTGATATTGGCTAATTGGCCCACCACTAACTCGATTCCTAATCTAGCCATATCATCATCCAATTCCCTTGATATCTTCCTGACACTATATAATTGTCCCGGACCCTTCCAGCTTAAGGCATCTGCTACCACATTGGCCTTCCCAATGTGATAGAGGATCTCACAATCATAATCCTTTACCAGTTCCAACAAACATATTTGCCTCATGTTCAAATCCTTCTGGGTGAAGAAGTATTTTAAACTCTTGTGATCAGTGTATAACTCACACTTCTCACCATACAAGTAGTGCTGCCACACCTTCAGTGAAAAAACCACTGTTGCAAGTTCTAAATCATGTGTGGGGTATCTCTGCTCATATTCCTTCAATTGACATTATGCATAGGCAATCACCTTCCCTGTCTGCATAAGAACACACCCCAGACCCTGCCTCGAGGCATCACAATAGATTACAAACTTGTCCCGATTTGTAGGAAACTCAAAACCAGAGCGGCGATCAAACTCTTCTTGAGCTTTTGGAAGCTGTCTTCACACTTGTCTGACCATACAAACTTCTTATTCTTGCGTGTTAACTCTATCAGTGATTATGCAATCTTGGAGAACCCCTCCACAAAGCGTCTGTAATACCCTGCCAATCCCAAGAAACTCCTGATCTCTGAAGCGCTCTTCAATCTTGGCCAACCTCTGACCTCCTCAACCTTCACTGGATCCACCTTGATTTCATCCTTATTGACTACGTGACCTAAGAAAGTCACATGTGGCAACCAAAACTCGCATTTCTTAAACTTCGCATATAACCTGTGTTCTCTCAAACTCTGTAGTACCAATCCGAGGTGTTGCTCATGTTCTATCTCTGTCCGAGAGTATATCAATATATCATCAATAAAGACGATCACAAACTGGTCCAGGTAATCTTTGAACACCCTGTTCATTAAATCCATAAATGTTGTTGGGGCGTTAGTCAATCCAAACGACATCACCAAAAACTCATAATGCCCGTACCTGGTGCAAAAAGGTGTCTTCAGTATATCTTCCTCCCTGATCCTCAGCTAGTGATAACCAGATCAAAGATCTATCTTAGAGAATATTGTTCTACCCTACACCTGATCAAACAAATCATCAATCCTTGGCAGTGGATATCTGTTCTTGATAGTCAACTTATTCAGTTTTCTATAATCGATACACATCCTTTGAGAACTGTCATTTTTCTTCACAAAGGGAACTAGTGCACTCATAATGCCCGTACCTGGTGCAAAAAGCTATCTTCGGCATATCTTCCTCCCTGATCCTCAGCTAGTGATAACCAGATCAAAGATCTATCTTAGAGAATATTTTTCTACCCTACACCTGATCAAACAAATCATCAATCCTTGGCAATGGATATCTGTTCTTGATAGTCAACTTGTTCAGTTCTCTATAATCGATACACATCCTCTGAGAACTGTCATTTTTCTTCACAAAGGGAACTAGTGAGCCCCATGGAGAGAAACTGGGCCTGATAAAACCCAAGTCTAATAACTCTTGTAGTTAAACTTTAGTTCCTTCATCTCAGCTGGAGCCATCCTATAAGGTGCTCTAGACAATGGCTCTATCCTTGGCGCCAATTCAATTATAAACTCAATTTCCCTAATTAGAGGTAACCCTGGCAGATCCTCTGGAAACACGTCTAGAAACTCACAGACTAATCGGATCTAGTTTGGTCCCACTGGCACGACCTGAGTGGTATCCACCACGCTAGCTAAGAACCCTATGCATCCCCCTTGCAATAGGTCTTTAGCTCTAAGTACAGATATCATAGGTATATGAGGTCCATGCACAGTGCCAATGAATATAAAGGGGTCCTCACCCTCGGGCTCAAAGGTTACCATATTCTTCTTGCAATCTATCGTTGCCCCATACTTCTCTAGCCAATCCATACCTAGAATTATATCAAAATCGGTCATCACCAATTCTACTGAATCAATTGATAATTCCCTTCCATCCACTATAACTGGTAGCAATCTAACCCATCTTCTGGAAACCACTAACTCCCCAGTAGGCAACATAGTACCAAACCCCATAGGATAAAAGTCACATGGTGTAACGCCCTGGCTACCCCAGAACAGTTACGGTGAACGGTGGACCAGAAATTTGACTCGTTGCCTGAGTCCTTTGGTCAAAAATGTGCTCTAAATGTAATTAACGGGTTAAGGTATAAAACCAATAAAAAGGAAATGGAGATTTTATTACAAACTGCTTTGCAGAGCTAAACAAAACATTTACAAGTGGTTCTCAGTACAAAAAGGTCACTATAGTTGTAAAGTTACAATCCCGCCGACCTAAGCGGCAAAAATAGGGTAAACCCCCTAGTTCCTCTGAGAACTCCTTGGCCGTGGTGGTCAAGCGGCCGCATATGTACACAACACCACGTCAGCTCTCCACTCAAGGCTAGGTGAGCTTTTCTTTCCCTTTACCTGCACCACATAGCACCCATGAGCCAAAGCCCAGCAAGAAAACATAACACTTTTCTTAAATATTAACAAATGATTATCATTATAATCACACTGAGCAATAAGCATTAAACAAATGAGTGAATATCACATGAGGTCCTGATAAACCACACTGAGTGACTGACAGGCAAGTCACTAATTCAAATGGAAGAGTGGCTGTTAGGTAAGCCACTAGCCTTCAACAGGTTCTGGTAAACCAAACTGAGTGACTGCCAAGCACGTCACTATTTTCAAATGGGAGAGTGGCTGCTAAGTAAGCCACTAGCCTCCAAGCGCTTATTTCATTCATCGACCCTCGGGGTCGGTCTGGCATTGATGCTCTTTGAGTCATTCAATGCTGATAATCGATTAGATCAAATCTTATTGGCTTGCGTAATACACGCTAAGGTCGTCCTGACTAATGAGTCAGCTCAACGTGATCAGTGCCCAGTACCACTGCCGAACCTGACTAATAAGTCACAGCTTCACAGTTGATACTAGCACCTTTGCCAAACCTGACTAATGAGTCAGTACCGTGCACAAGTGAGCAACATACGCTAAGCATTCTATATTCAATCCATGTCCACATTCTCACAATCAACATGCCTCATGAACATCCATGCATGTCACACTTGGGGTGCAGTTTTCTTACCTTTGATTCGAGCTAGAATGAACAAAAGAACGACCCTTGAGAATTGTTTAGCTTTTAGTCCTTTAGCGGTTACCTAATCACAACACATATGGGATACCATCAATAATCAAGATAATCAAGGGCTCTCAAACCATTATCTAGCCTCCAAGAGATCAATCCAAACTAATCCAAATAGCAAGGACACTCCCGAGGCCTAAAACTAGGTTCCCGGGGTCAAAACGAGCAAACGGGGCGAAAACAGGGCAAGGGCTGCGGCCCTAGCACCTTGGGCCGCGGCCCCCAGGGTTCCCAGAGGCTAGGGCCATGGCGCCCTTCATCAAGGGCCGCAGCGCCCAGTGAGCACAAGCTCCCCACCTGCTTCTTCAGAGAAGGGCCGCGACGCCTCAAGAACAGGGCCGCGACGCTCCACCCTGGGCCATTCCCAACCGCGTTTCTAACACTTCAAAGCCTCCAAAATCATCCCTAAACATTCCCCAATCATCAAGGCAAAGTTCCCAAGTTTCCCCATGCATCAAAACCCTCAAAACCCAAGGCTCGAACGAACCGAAAACTCAACAATTCACAAAATCAATTCAAAGCTTAGACACTCAGAAAAACTCAAAACTTAAACTTCGATTACCTTAAATTGGGTTGTTTTCCGTCGAATCCTTCGGTTAAGAAGCTTCTAATCTTCCCTAGGATCGCTATGCCTCGATCCTCACTCGATTCTGACTCCTAGAACTCAAGATTTCGTCAAAAAGGCTTAAACGGTAAAACGGACTTTGAAAAGGGAGAACGGAAGGTTTTCTTGTCGTATGTTCTATCTGATAAGCTACTTCAAACTTAAGTAACCTCAAATAAAACCTAATGCTCGGGGTCCCGAAAACACCCCCGGGGACATTATAGTCAAAACCTCCAAAATTTCACCCTGATCTCAAATATTCCCAATTTATCATCAAATGAACATTTCTATTACCCAAAAATTGACCTCATTATGGTAAAACCGCTAATCCACGAAAAAATAACCGTCTCATGTTCAATAGCTCGAATATATCTCCATAATAATGGAATCTCATTCACAAATCAAGTTATGCATCCAAATACACAAATTACCCTCAACGGCCAAATTACCATCACACTCCTGTAATAGGAGATATGGACTCACATGCATGCATTTCACATCATATCATAATATAATCAACATATACATGCATTTATCAATTAATCACATAATTAAACAAATATGGCCCTCCCGGCCTACTATTCATGCCGTTAAACTCATCGGAGAATTCGGGGCATTACACATGGTCTACATAACCCATCTATAATCCTACTAGCAAAAACAGAGTGTGTGGCACCCAAATCAATCAAAATAGTATAGAAGGTTCCAGCACTAGAAAGCTGACCTGTAACTACCGAGGGACTACCTTCGGCCTCTGCCTTGGTCAAGGTGAACACCTGAGCTGGCGTCAGGCTATCCACCTTCTTCGGCTTCTCATTTCTGGCTCTCGGGTAGTCTTTTTTCAAATGCCCCATACTACCACAAAGAAACCAGGCTTTTGCCCGACATGCCCCAATGTGGCACCTCCTGCACCGAGCACACTCTGGGAATGCTCTCTAGGTCTCACTACCACTCTGGCGACCCATCTGTATGCCTCGTGGCCTCCTATATAGCCCTAGAGCTTAAACTATATTTGGAGTCTTCCTCTTCTGATCACTGGGGCCTCCGCCCCTACCAAAACCTGAAAATGGAGGTCCCAGCCTCCTAAAATCCCTTCTGGCTGCATTGTCACACCAGATCTTGTTCTCTGAACTCTCAGCTGTAAGCGCTTTCTCCACAGCCTATACATAGGTAGTCAATCATGGCACAGTAGTAATACAAACATCTCGGGCTATCACAGGTTGTAGCCCCTGAAGAAACCTTTCTCTCCTGGTCCAATCAGTGGGCACCATATCCCAGGAAAACTTACCCAATCTATCGAACTTCAGGGCATAGTCAGTCATTATCATGTTACCCTGAAGTAACTTGCTGAATCCCTCTGCCTTCACAGCTTTAACTACGTCGTTGTAGTGTTTATCATTGAACAAGGTTCTGAACTCTTCCCATTCCATGGTGGTTACTGCTCTGGTCTGGGATATCACCTCCCACCATATTCGAGCATCCTCCCGAAGCATATAAGTGGTGCAGGCCATTCTCTCGCTACCACCTACCCTCATAAAATCCAAGATGGTGGTTATCATGGTCATCCACTGCTCAGCCTTCAGTGGATCTGAACCGCCCTCAAAGATTGGAGGGTGTTGCTTCCTGAAACTCTCATACAAGGGTTCCCACCTATCCCCCCTGCCTGGGGTGGTACTACTACTAGTACCTCTGGCTGTATCACTGCTGGTACCATAGGTTGTGGGTTCCCTGCTGGAACCTGTTGCTGTCTCAAGAGGCATATCTCTTCTTCCTGCCTCTCTAATCTGGCATGCATGTAAGCAAGAACCTATTGCCAGTTTTCTGGAGCTGGCAGTGGGGCATCGCCCTGGTCAATCCCTTCACTGGCCCGTAACTCTTGGCCAGCCAACCTCTCCGATCTTCAAGGATTCATACTTTTACTCAATAAACCCTATAGTGATCAAATCGGCTGTTAAGTAAGTAATAACTATATCTCTTGCCGACTAACGATCCAAGATCAAAAAATAGACAAACAAATACAATGCTAATAAGCATGCCATTACATAATATGCTCATTCATGGTGGTAATAAGTACTTATTGATATTTGTCAGCAAATAAAAATGCACATAAACATATCAAAGCATTTACACAAGTATAATATTGCTAATAAGCACTTCCCTTGCATTCTCAAGTAATAACAATGCTAATAAGCACATTCTTTATCATTCATGCAGTAGTCAAGGGCCACGCCCTATCAGATTATCTCATGCTTCCTAAACAGGCATGTAGATAAGGCATTCATATCATGTTTAAGCATTTAAACACATACAACATAATAATTATCGAGCCCTGAGTCGAGCTTGTCTTTAGTGGCGAGTGTACATGCCCGACCATTCTTCAGGCACCTTAAACCTTGGCTCGTTCTGATACCAAGTTGTAACGTCCTCCTAATCCAGGACCATTACACTGTGTACTTTAAATAGTGTCAGACTTACTAGTCAAATCATTTGGCTTAAAACGTGTAACTATGATTAATGCCAAGGGTTAGGGTTAAAATTTTTGGTCAAATGAACCGTTGACTTTTATTTAAAAAGTTTCATACATTCATGGGATCCAAAAATATTACAACTAAACTTTCAAAAAAAGGTGTATATAAATAAAAAATTACATCCAGCCGACCTAAGCGGCAAAAAAGGGCTACAACCCTAGTTCCTCTGAAATATCCTCGGTCGTGGTGGTCGAGCAGCCGCATATGTACATGCCACCATCGAAGCTCTCCAACTCATGGCTGGTCAAGCTTTCCCTTCTCGTTACCTGTACCACAAAGCACCCGTGAGCCAAGGCTTAGCAAGAAAACTCTACATGTGCATAAATAGAAAACACGGATTTCCAGATACTTATCTAGCATGTCCAGCAATAATAACCTACACATACAGTCATTCAGTTACAAACAAATGGTCATTGGACCAATTTGGGGCTGCTACCCTGAACAGTTGACCATAGAGCCAACCCCGGGGCCTATGCCCTAGCTATGTGACCATAGAGTCACCTAGGGCCCTCACCCTTAGCTCTGAGTAACTTGCCCTAGAACTAGCCCAACACCTTTGGTTTTCCAATGACTATAGGGTCGACCAACGTAATAGTACGTTGCTGATTTAGGCCTAAGCCTTTTGACCAGTGTGTAGCGCACTTTTGCCGTAATTGACTAATAAGTCAAGCCCTGATCCAGGTATTCAACTTCAATATAGAAGCATATATGAATTGGCGTATCCCAACAAAACAAGTACGCATGTATGTTAATCACATAACACCATCGAGTAGCCATACTCATAATACTAATCATAGTTATTGATAATAGTTGGGCCAAGCCCTGATCATATATAACACGTACTAGGTGCAGTTTTCTCATCTCAGATCCGAGTATAACATAAAATAAGGACGACCCTCGAGCACGATCATAATTCTGAGCACCTAGTGATAACCTATTCACAACCATAATATTGGATTCCATCAATAACGAGCAAATAAAGGCTTCCAGACCAAGTCCTAGCCTCCGAGGCCTCGAATTCCACTAAATCGGGTAGTAGAATCAATCATGAGCCCTAAGGAAAAGGTTCCCGTCATTAAAAACTCACTAAGGTAAAAACTGCTCAAGCGGGCCGCGACCTGCCCTTGAGGGTCGCGACACGCCCCTCTGATCTGAGACGCTCCCCCTTCTATGAAAGGGAAGTGGGTCGTGACCTAGCCAAGAGGGTCATGGCGTGCCTCCCAAACTGAGGCCTCCCAGGGCCTAGGGTTCGGCTGAGTCATGACTCCTCAAGAACAAAGCTGCGCTTGGCCCAACAAACCCAGATTTTCTTCATTTTCCAACAGCCAAATCCCACCCAAACTATCCCAATTTCATCCCAAAACCATAATTCAATCATAACAACATTTCTAATATCTTCCCAGCAGCGAAACCCAACAAAAATCTAGTTATAAAACTCATCAAAACACCAAATTCAATTCTTGAGATATAAGGTTCAAGAACACCTCAAGAAAAACTATGAATTCTACTGAAATTCTGTTACAACATAGAGATTAGATTGTTACCTTAGCTGTGAATGATAATCCCCTAGTCACAAGCTATCCAAATCCTAATCCCGAGCCTTAAATTCTTTGGTTTCTACCCAAAATCCTTCTTAATTCTTGAAAAACATCTTAAAGAAGCTTAGAGAAGATGAGAGGAAGAGAGAGAAAGAGTCATTTATGTGTTTTGAGTGTTTCGTTGTTCTTTTTGTTTCCTAAGGCTTAAGTTTCACTTAAGCTAATCTCAAGGCTCGGGGTACCAAAAACGTCCCTAGGGGAAAAATGGTAAAATTCCCTAGTATTCCCTCCTAAGCTCTCTAACTCCAAATATATCCCCAATTATTCATTCCCATTACTCGATAGCCCAGTTAAATACCAAATACCCAAAATACCCCTTGACTCGACCCGAGTTGGGTATTGGGTCCCGTTGTGACTTTCTCGCTAACTTGCTCCCTAGGATCGTCTCGTGCTGAGTAACTCATATAAACCCACATAATAATATGGTCTCACACATATACCACATATATGCACATATATACAGTTATTCCCATAACGCGCCAAATTATCAAGATTGTCCTTCTAATAAGAAATGGGCCCTCATGCATATTTAATATCCTTAAAAATATAACTTCATATATTTCCATCCTGGCCCCCTAATATAGGCCTTAATCCTTATTAGATAATTTTAGGATGTTACAACAGTACCTAGAACGGCGCGATCCCCACGAATTTGAGAAATCGCACGTAACAGTAGTGAAGCGGGAGAATGGCTCCCACACTAATATGACCTGTGCTCTAGGTCCCAAATACGCCCACTCCAGTATTGCCTTCTCTTCCTTCCAAGCCAGCCTGTTGAAGAAAAGCCCTGGAGTCGATTCTATCCTGAAGGATTTCTCCAACTCATTCAGCATCTGGTAGTTCCGGAACTCGTTTATCTCCGCATCCATTTCCCAAGTGTTGCCACTGTGAAGCTTTTGGCCCTCGAGGATGACGAGGCCCACATTTACTACATCTTCTGGGTATAGAGTGATGCCACAAACCATGATCAAAGACCTAGAAGCGACAAGAAAAGCAGGAACCAAGCAGTCAGCACCAAAACTAAAAAATTGGTTAAGGTACGAGGGTTCTATTAAATTGCTTGGAGAGGTCCCCTCAGGACACAGATCTCAGAACAATTAAGGTCCCAGGAGCATGAGTCGGGATTTAAAGGCTAAATATCGTAGCGAAAGGAAACTAGTTCACCAGGTCGATTTTGAGGCATTCAGGTTCGATGATTCAGAGCAGTCCAGCCCACTCCATCGATCAATTTATCTACAAAATGAAGTGTCACCTAGAAATTTCCCTATTATTCATCACTACCACTACCTACAACCACCCTACACAGTGGTCGCGGCCCTAACGACCACATGGTTGCGGAAGTAACATGGTAACAAAAATAATGAAGGAAAATAAGGAATTCACCATAAAACTTACTGAATAAACGTTGATATGTGATTTGTTGATGTACGAGTGACAATGCCAATAGAAATTTAGCATTGAACATGAGGAGGCGATACAACAGTTCATCGATGTTCTCATAAGGGTCGTCCGGGACAAAGCTATCTTCTTGATGAACGAAGGAGGGCTTAGAAAGTTTTTGCTCTCTACTCTCTGCTCTCTGCTCTCTGGTTTGAGAATTTAGAATCAGTAAAAGTGTGGAAGGGAGCCCACTGAGATATTTATAGAATGAAAAGCTCTTGTTCAATCCAACGGTTCACATGGAATACCCCCAAAAGATCCACACTCGACGATTCCGAATAGCCTAGGTGCATTAACTAGCCCAATCAAGTGCTAAATCATGGATTCGTCAATCTGCGATCTGCGCCTCTCTTATCCAACGGTCCACATTGAAAATCCCAAGACAATCCTAATCCGACGGTTCTGGACAATGTAGAAACATTAAACATCCCACTCGAGTGCTAAAAGAACCTTTTCATATCGACGAGACGCTTCAAGAAATGCACTGACATCCATCAGTTGCCTAGGACATTAAAGGATTTTCCCTAGATTATTTGGGCGTGAGTGGCGCAAACGTACCAATTACCTAGAGACACGTGCCTAGGTCAGTGGAAATTCGAAAGGTTGGGGATGAACCAGTTAGCCCCCAAGTAAATGAACCTGGACTTAGGTAAATGAATCCAGATTTTGGTCAATGAACCTGGACATTGGTAAAAGAACCGCAAAACAGGTGATTGATCGAGGATGAAGAAGGCAAGTCTCTACTGCCCGAACACGGACGAAGACTTGGGGGGTAAATATTATCCATATTTTCCACCTTGGACACGAGGCATGGCCATTCATGGGCTCTACGGAGAGGCCCGAGCCCAACCAGGGCCTAGCGAATAATGAGCAACCAAACCCTATCGGCCTGGACCATGCCGAGCCCCATAACTAGCGAGTAGCACGAGCATAGTAAGGGGCCCAGAAAAGAGATGTATACGAGAACCACCCTCCCAAGCGCACCCAATCTATATCCTAACAGATTTAAATTATGGTGGTGGACGGTCCATTCCAGGAGATGGATCCCATCAAGTGGGATCCAGATGAAGTCTCTGAGTCCATCCTCAACATTGTAATTCACCATCCAGATGTCCTTCGATCCATCATTGCTAGTTGGTGTCTGCCTTAGTAAATGAACTCGAGTCTTGGTCAGTGAACCTGGACATTGTTAAACAAACCCGGACCATACGTCCGGGTGCAACAAGCCCAGTTCCTTCCACAACTGACGTGTCCTCGAGAAATCTGGCAGTTGGTCTCCCTAACTAACCTGCAGAATGGGATACGCACGGAACGTACCATGTTCCTAGGAAACGGTACTACCACTACTCTGACAGATCCTGTCCCTAGGATCTTGCACTAACAGACAAAAGGCAGCTGTAAGGCTCTACTACACTTAAACTGGCCCAGTGGGCCTAGATTAACGACCTGTTTACATGTTACACTCTTGTATTATCTCTCCATTAGAGTACACTTATGATTATATCCTTATTGAGCTCGGATTAGTCCGGCCCAAGTAACATGGCTGCCTATAAATATGGTCATCCGTGCACTGTAGCAAGGATCCAATTTTCTCGTGTATGCATAAACGCTACTGAACTTACAGAAAACCTCCATTGTTAAGTTCTCTATAGCTCAATACTAGTGACTCATGAACTAAGGCTCATTAACACCCCAACCACGTAAAAATTGTCATCTTGTTCATTTCTTTGCCTTTCTTTCTAGCTCTTATTTCTCAATATATTTATAGTTTCTGAAAAGCTCGGTAAAAACTAAGTGACAATATTGCATGTATTAAAATGTATCATGTAATTCTACTATTAAGACAAGAAAAATATTGTGTATTTTCATTTTTTTTTTCATTTTTTATTAAAAGAAAAGAATGTTAGTCTAATTGCTAAACCTCTAACTTACCTTAGTTGGATTTGGTTGAATGTTCTTGCTTGGGTTTGTCTTTCATGCCTAGATCAAGTAATAGAGTTGCTCATGGTATTGCAAAACATGCTTTAATTGTTAAAGCATCTGCTACTTGGGATAGAGGTTTTCCTCTTGTTACTTCTTCAGCGATTTGTGTTGATCAAGCCTTCTTGTGATTGTTGTTCTTATGTTATGTATTAATCTTTCCCTAAAAAAAAAAATTACCTTTTGAGAGACCTCTAAAATGGGATTAGGGATGGCATGATGGTTTTCAAGAAAAAGAAGAAAAAGTGGGTGATTATTGTGAACATATCCTTATACCCAATTTTTTGCTGATTAATTAGTTGAATCGTTTAATTGGGAATTATTATTTATGTGTATAATTGCTTATATGGTCAATTATCTATAAAGTTTAATAATAGTAATAACTTTAGGGATAATTGGGCTAAAGTACTCAAGTAGTTCCATTTCTTATAGTTAAGTACTCATGTAAATATTATGCTGACAAAAGTATTTATGAAGTGTTTTTTCTTGCTCTGTTGGTCCCTCACATTAATTTTTCAGTTTAATTTGACTAGGCCCACACATGGCAACACCTGATAGGTGGAAAATAAAAACTTAATTTTTCAAAATTTAAAATTAAAATAAAAAAATTTATAACTACGTTTAATTTTATAAACATAATTAAAATAATAAAAACAATACAATATTTATTTAAAAACATTAATTTAATTATAAAAGAATTTCAATTAACATTAGAAAATGAAAACATAAAAATTAAATGCTTGACCCTTCAGCTTAAAGAAAAAATAGAACTAATTGTTTACAAACGCATTCATCATTTTTGAGGAAACACAACCAAGAAGATAACCTCTTTCCCATTTCTTGACATTATAGAGTGGTTGAGTTTGGAGAAGAAAATGAGAGAAGAAGAAGTGGACCCCAATTTCATGCCACAACTACAAGGAGAGGATCCATCGCCTCTAAACATTGAGTTTTCTTTTATTCATCTTTGTTTTTTTCATTCAATTTTATTTTATTTTTATTTGCAACTGTTTGACTGGAAAATTTATGTGTTTTATTGAGACTTATTGGTATTTTTGGGGGGTTTTTCACGACTGTGTGAATGTATAGTGTGATCTTTTTTTTGTAGAGAAAAAAAAAGCTTATATGTGATTTTGAAATGAGCAGGGGACAATTATTTATTGTTTTAGGGGTTTTGAGACTTGAAATTTCTAGATCATTATCTTTTAGTGCTCAATAACATTCACAAGATGCATGAATTCTTTCAATTATATAAATGTATGCATATATACATTTGTTATTACATGTGATGTTGTAAAGATCCAATCCATTGTTACATTAAATATATACAAATATTTATATATATATATACATTAGATGTTACACATGCTATTAGTATAAGACAAAAAAAAAAAAAAGTTAGTATATATATGATGTAGATGAGGAGAAGTTTATATTTGAGGAGGAAGAATTTTTCAAGATGATGCGGCTGAGGAAGAGATTGGTGCATAATTAGAGCCTAGTTGATGGTGGGGCTAGCAAAAAACTTTCATAACCAGGTTGTTTATGATGGAGAATTTGATGGTATAATCTCTGAAGATAACGTCCATTCTCTACACAGTGATGATGAAGGACCTCCACAAAATTGTAGATTGGACTCAATCCGAAGGCCAAATTTGATGGATTCCAGTTCTTACTTGGAATGGAATTTGCATCTGTCACCATCCTCAGAAATGCAATAAAGGAATACGCCAGATCAATTGATAAAGATTATGTGTTAATAGTCAATGATGCCCGTAGGGTTAGAGTGAAGTGTAAGGGTGAAGGTTGTGAATGGTTAATGTTTGCATCTTAGCATGGTGGTAAAGACAACTCCACTTTGAAGGTGAAGACACTTATTGATGAGCATAGTTTCTGGTTAGTATTGAACAATATTCACATTGATTCAAGTTGGCTTGCAAAACATTTTCTTGATCATTTTCGATTAAATCCAAGCATGAATTACTTGCAATTTTAGAAAATTACTACAAAAACAAAGTATGATCAGGTGTCTGAGTCGTCTTTTTATATATTTAAGACGAAGGCTAGAAAGTTAATGCAAGGTTCTATTGGGGAACAATATGTCATTCTTATTGTTTACTATAAAATGTTACTATCTACTAATCCTGGATCTACTGCAAAGATTGAAACTAACATGATGGACGGAAAAAAGAACATTTCACCTCTCATTGGGTTTGATGGATGTTTCTTGAAAGGATATTGTAAAGGAATGATATTGGTTGTTGTAGGTATTGATGGGAACAACTCCATGTTTCCTATAGCTTTTCCAGTAGTTGAGAAAGTGAACAGTAAGTTTGGAAGTGGTTTATAGAATTGTTGAAGATTGATCTTCTAATTGAAAACACTAAGAATATCATAACAATGAGTGATCGCCAAAAATGATTTAAGATTACAGCTAACGAAGTGTTCAATGGAAGCCAGGAAAAGTTTTGTGTTAGACACCTCAATTCAAGCTTCAAGAAGGAGTATTCATGCCTTTTACTTAAGCAACTATTGTGGGCAGTAGCTCATAGTACCATAGTTCCTAGAGTACAGTTCTCCAGGTTAGAAAAATTCAAACTCAGTATTAAACATGGGAAAGTGTTCAGATTCCCATTCCCGTCTCTAGATTAATGCATACCAAAAAACCCATTTTTTTTAGTCTCCTTATTTTGAGAGAGGCGCAATTGTATTAATACTACCTTTTAGTTGTTAGGCAGATTTGGGATGTTTGTTTTTTGTAATCTGCATAGGAAGTTATTAACACAAACTATTATTACGAGAATATAATGGCCCAAGATTTTCAATGATATTATATACACGTATGATGATTTAATGATATCTCCCTCTCATTGTGTAATCAAATTAGTTTTACAAAATTAATAAGAATGTTATCATAGTCACTTACACGAAATATTAAGTTCATGATGTCAAATATTAATCATTTCACAAAATATCAAGTTCAACAAGAAGCTAAACATTAATCAAATATATAAATAAATATATATATGCATGCATATATATATATATATATAAGTTTGAAAACTTGAAGATAATGGCTATATACAGGTACGTTGTCCGTAGATTCACCTCCTAACATGTGGCAATTAAGATTGATTAGTGACGAGAGAAGTCACGAGGTTTGCGGAGTGCATCCCCTCCAAGAAGCCCAGTTAGGATGAGTCGTGGACGTCTCTGAGTGAGGCCATGCCCCAAGGTCTATCCTCGAGGCGAGAGCACCTCTAGGTGAGTTCACCTCCCTAGCCAGTTGGTAGGACGTGGATGTATGTGAGTGAGGTCACGCCCCGAGGACAAGGAACTCTCCAGGTGAGGCCACGTCCGGAGGAGCTCTCTTCACTCACTCATCCCCTAGGTCTATGGTTCCAGTCCTTGGACCTAGGGCAGCCACCAGGTGTTAGTCGCTGCAAATGTGGGCATCAGATGATCGCCTGATAGCTTTTGGTGAGCCTCGATTGGTGGTGTTGAGTTCGTATGCTTGACATTCAGCATTTCCCGCAACACTTTCTGACATTATCAAAATGTGCGCCGCACCCTGACAAGTTAGAGATACGTTTCCCATGAATTTGGTATGCGACTTTTTGCAATGAGCCCCGTGCAATCCGCCTAGGCCATAGTCTCTATTTAGTGCATGTCTTTACGTATTAATTCGACATTAACACTCCCGAGGGGGGGAATTATGTATTAAAGATATGATTAACATTAATGACCCCACCCCTATAAAAAGGGATGAGGTACCTTCTTGTAAAAGGTTCAGTTTTTTAGAGAGAGAAACTCTATAACTCAGTGCAATATACATGCTGCCTAAGAATCACCATTGAAATTTTCCTTAAACAACTTTAAGCTCACTATATAATAGAGACTCGTGGACTAGGGCTCTTTTATAGCCTGAACCACGTAAAATCCTTGTGCTCTTCCCTAGTATTTCCTTTAACCTTTTAGATTAAGTTGATAGCAAAAAAGGCAGTTAACATTTTTTTGCTTTCATTGATAGCTTAAAGGAAGCTTGAAGAACAATCATGGAAACCACTCGAAGGAATGCACCCGATGATACCGCACCTCACACTGTAGTTAAGGGAGGAGAAATAAGTCGCATGCCACTACAAGACCTCCTTGATATAGTGGGAGACTACGACGAAAATGTTGAATACGACGACATGGACGACGGAGGCGAAGATGAGTACTATGAGGAGGAATATCCTCATCCCATTGACGTGGAGGAGACACTAGAAGTGGTGGCACTCCATGACTAGGTGGCCACTCAGCAGTAGAAGATCGACACCTAAGAGGGTAACATCGACGCTCTGCATGAGATGGTTAACGCCATGAGGGCTACTCTGGCTGCCCAAGGGCTGCGAGTGGACCACCATGGCGAAGTACCGTCTAGGTAGCTAGCTAGTGTACCACCTGTGCACCTAGCCAGATTGCCTCATGTCGTCCACCGGTGTGCCTCCCGAGCACTCGGCTAAGTTGGTGCGAGATCTGCCAACTGGCGTTCCCCCCGTGCACCCAGCTGGAGCTGGAACCCCAAATGTGCCACAGGATCGTGGAAAAGGTAAGGTTGAAGATAACCGTGCTCCCAATCAAAAGAAGCCTCGTCGGAACCCCAAAGACAGTCAGGCCACAAGGCCAGCTAGCGTGGGTGAAGGCTCGGAAGCCCGAGCACTCCGCCAGGCTGTCAGCACCCGTGGAGCTCGAGGCGTTCCACTCAGCGCGCCAATACAGATTGCACAAGACCTAGAGGTGGTGTCCCCCTGGTACCTCTCCATCACATCAAGAACATTGGACAAGGGGCCAACAAGCGAAACTTCTCTATTGGTCGAGAATGCAACATTAACATCTTAGTTAATGAGAATATCAAGTCCGACAAGGAAACGAAGGTGGCATACCCCAAGGATAGTGGCACGTTCAGAGGTCAGACTGACCTATAGGATGACCTTAATGATCATTGGTGTAATACGACCCACGAGCATGGACTCACAAAGAAAGGTCAATCGGAACTTAGGGACAATCTCAATGCTCGAAGGAGAGATAACCCGATAGAAACTGTCAACCAAGACTGCAACCTACTCCAAGCGGAGTTAGAGAGCTTGAAGAGGATCATGCTCAGAATGGCCCGACGACAGGGCCACAACTCCGAGTCAGATGATGAAGATGGGGAGCCATGTGCTCCTCACATAGTGGAAGCCCTTTTACCGCAGGGCTTCAAGATGCCTGCCATCATGTCTTATGATGGTAGAACGGATCCCACTGACCACCTCTCGAAGTTCAATAGGTTGATGTCAGTGCATCGCATCTCTGAAGATGCCAAGTGTCATGTGATCTTGATAACTCTTAATGGACCAGCAGATGAATGGTTCAAGAAACATAGGCTGAGATCCATTCACTCATAGCACCAACTGCCATCTTCATTCTGAAGACAATTCATAGCAGCTCAGATAGTGAGTTTTGAGGTCAATGCTCTAGCCAACATAAAGCAGGGGCCCTTCGAGACTATCAAAGCGTACATGAAACACTTCAATGAGGAAGCAACAAGAATGAAGAAGGTCGATGACAGCTAGGAGATGATGGCCTTATAGGCCAAAATCCGTGTGGGGTCCCCACTATGGGATGACCTCTAGCGACGAGGGTGCCGACGACTTCATTCGTCGAGCCCAAGAATATATGAGCTGGGAAGATGCTCAGATTGGAGCCTTTGGGGGGCCCATCGCCTTTCTCGCTGCGATAGTACCTGGCCTCGTGGCCTTGATAATTGAGTATCCACCCTACGCTCCTATCCAACAAACTATGGCAAGAGCCTAGTCTAGTCCGAGCACCCCGCCTGCTAGCTTTGGCGTCGTACCGACCGTTAGCATCAATGCGCCCCCGGTGGGATATGGAGTAGTGCCCAACGGAAAAAAATGCTTATCATCTTGCATACAGTTCTGGAGTTGCTACTCCATCCCAGTCCACCACACCCAGTCAGACTCCCAGCAGCAGTAGGCGTGGGGGTAAGGGTAAGGGCAAGAAGCCCAGAGGAAATAGGATAGCACATGTTGAACAGGGAATTTCCCCTAGTGAGAAGTATGTCTCACAGTACTCTGAGTACACTGACTTAGTGGACTCTTAGGAAAACATTTTTGTAGCCATAGAGCAGCATGTCCATTATCATAAGTCGTTGCTCATCCGAAGGGATAGGGAAAGGCGAGATCCCAGCAAGTTTTGTCATTTTTATAACGACGTAGGGCATCAAACCAATGAATGCCACCAACCAAAAGAAGAGATTTAGAACCTCATCAAGTTAGGACACCTCCACCAATATGCTCGGGGTGGGGTGCGCCAAGTTTTGACCCCGGCCGTGGGAATAGCAGCATAACTCACTTCTCTCGAATCTCCGCACCCTGTGCCCACAGCTCAGCCATAGCCGATAGCAAATAGGCCTCCTCTGATAAACGGTCGAGTAGGGATTTTCTCAATAGGACCTCACTTGGGGGGCACCTCTAGAGGCTCATAGAATAGGTACATGCACGCCTTAAACCATGATGATGAGGTGTTGGAATTGTTGGAAAAAGCTTATACAGGATCTTTATTTATTTTCATGTATATCTAATATTAAAAAAATTAATACGAGATAGCCTAAAACATGTTTCTAAAATTGAATTCAAAGAGAATCAAATAATATAATACTTACAGTATACGCAGCGGAATTAAGAGTCCTTCCTTCAGTTTCTATAACTCTTGTATCCTTTCTGTCGCAGAGTATTATCAAGAAACTGAACCGATCTTCTATTTTCTTCACGATCTTCCAATGTATCCTTAGAACCACCTAGACTAGTGTGGGAAATTCTCAACACATGAGATAGATATAGAGAGAAGAAGAGAAAATAACAAAGTGGCTTAGAAAAGGACTTGTGTTTAGAGAGAATATAAAACTATCAGAAAATCTGACTTGTGCCTTATCTGCCGTCTCTGAAATCTTCTCTCTAAGCACTCCTTTTATAGACTCAATTAGGCCATTTAATTTAATTAAAAATTAAATAAAATAATAGCCATTTTGAAGTCCTAGGTCGAAATTATCATGGGCTATAGGCCCGTGAAATTTCCCATTTGATTATAAGCCCATTGGACTTAAAATCAAGGCCTGTATTATTTTCTATTGATTTAATTAATTAAATAATTATTTAAATCTTTTATCAAATTAATTATTTATAATTTGAACCTTGATTTAAACTTATTTATTAATTTAGATACCAATTTATCTTAATTAATAAATCTGCCATAATTTCTCTTTTCTTCTCAAAATTACACAACTCTGTGAAACTATCCAAAATTGACCTGGTCAACTTTGATAATTCTAATTAATAATTAAATCAATTAATTGAGACTATCTAGATGATTTTATCCAAGGTACAATGGGGACCATGGGCCTATGAAATCAAGCTCCAATAAGTTATCATAAATCTAACAAATAAATTTACTAACTTATTAATTCCTCGTGACTCCACTATAGACTTGGAATTGCACTCTTAAATTCACAGAACACTCTATAACAAATATAGATACGCTATTAATTATCCATTGTTACAAACATAATTGTCACTCAATCCTCTATAGACGGTCCACAATGAGATAGGACTAAAATACCGTTTTACCCCTCATTGTATTTTATCCTGAAAACACTTAGTTCCTTGTAAATGATATTTCAGTAAACTAATTTAATTACTGAAATGAGATCACTATCATTTATCACCTTGAACCAAACTAAAAGGAAACCATCATTTCATTTCTTCATCAGAAGCTATAGATGTTCATATCTATGATTAACACTCCCACTCAATTATACTACCGAGTTCCCAAGATGTAAGTATGGGCTAGTCCGTAGGGTAAGCTGGTAACGAACAAGTCAAAGAACTCAAATAATACAATCAGTTAGAATACTAACCACTCATAATTGAGATTGAATTGACCTATGGTCAACTATATGATATGACTAGAATAGATAATAACGGTATGTTTACTTATCTTATCAACTGTCAATATCGGTCCTGTCTGATGTAGCAAATACATCGGATCTTATCTACTTTGCTAATGTTCTGGAAAGAACATAACACTGTAATGTGTAAGTAGATCATATCGTAGATTGGCAAGTCAGTGTAAATCCGGTGCACTGACTAATCTTAGGACTAACTTATTTTTGAACATATAATCATATTTATATTCCACTTTGATTACGTCACTATAAATAAGATTAGCTATATGCTCGGGATTTAATAGAAGTTTATATTAAACAAATAATCATGAAAATAAAACATGTGAGCAAAGTGATTGACCAAGACAAAAAATGATTTCTATTCTTTTATTGATAATAAAATGAGATGACAAAGAATTTGGGTTTTAATTAGGGCATAAAACCCCAACAAACTCCCACTTGCACTAATTGAAACTAATGCCTTAATTCTACTAATCCCATCTCCTTGATATGCTTATCAAATGTAGCTTCTGGTAGTGTCTTTGTAAACGGATCCGCAAGATTGTCTTCAGTTGCAATCTTCATAACCTTCACATCTCCCCTAGCCACATATTCTTGAATAATGTGATACTTCCTTTCTATATGCTTACTTCTCTTGTGACTTCGAGGTTCTTTCGAGTTGGCTATCGCTCCTGTATTGTCACAAAACAACACAAGCGGTTTATCCATTTCTGGAATAACTCCAAGATCCGAATAGAACTTCTTTAGCCATACTATTTCCTTAGCTGCTTCTGACGCAGCTATGTACTCAGCCTCCATGGTGGAATCTGAGATTCCAGACTACTTTACGCTTCTCCAAATCACAGCTCCACCCCCAAGAGTAAACACCATTCCAGAGGTAGACTTTCTGTCATCGACATCAGTCTGAAAATCTGAATCGGTGTAGCCTACAGGGTTCAGAACACCACCCTTTTAGACTAACATATAATCCTTAGTCCGTCTCAAATACTTCAGGATATGCTTAACTGCTATCCAATGTTCCAGTCCTGGGTTTGACTGATACATGCTCACTACTCCCACTGCATAGCAGATATCTGGTCTAGTACACAACATGGCATACATTAGACTTCCAACTGCAGATGTGTAAGGAACTTTTCTCATTGCATCTTCCTCTTCAGGAGTCTGGGGAGACTGCTTCTTTGAAAGATGAATTCCATGGCGGGACGGTAGACGCCCTTTCTTGGAATTTGTCATTGAGAAACGTTCAAGCACTTTATCAATGTAAGCTGCTTGAGATAGAGCTAAAAGTTTGTTCTTTCTATCCCTGATGATCTGGATACCTAGAACATAACTTGCTTCACCCAAATCCTTCATCTGGAATTGAGTGCTCAACCAATTCTTCACATCTGATAATTTCTTAACATTGTTTCCAATGAGTAAGATATCATCTACGTAAAGAACCAGGAATACCACTATTTGATTTGCCTTCAGTTGGTAAACACAGGGCTCATCAATATTTTTTTCAAAGCCATAGGTTTTGATTATTTCATCAAACCTAAGATTCCAGGAACGAGAAGCTTGCTTAAGTCCATAGATGGACCTATTTAACTTACAAACTTTTCCTTCTTGTCCATATACTTTAAATCCTTCTGGTTGATCCATATAAATGACCTCGTCAAGCTTTCCATTAAGAAAAGTTGTCTTGACGTCCATTTGCCAAATCTCATAGTCGAGAGCAGCTGCTATGGATAGGAGGATGCGAATGCATTTGAGCATGGCTACCGGACTAAAAGTTTCCTCATAGTCCATGCCTTCTCTTTGGGTATAACCTTTTGCCACTAATCGAGCTTTATAAGTCTCGATATTTCCATCAACACCTCATTTCTTCTTGTAGATCCACTTGCACCCAATGGCCCTAAAGTCACTAGGTGCTTCCACAAGATCCCAGACGGAATTTGAGTACATAGACTCCATTTCCTGTTTCATGGCTTCGAGCCATAGTTCCTTTTCAGGGCTAGCCATTGCCTGTTTGAAAGACAATGGATCATCATCACTAGTGTCACCAACAACCATATTGGTTTCACCATCCAAACCATAGCGAATTGGGTTTCTAGAAACCCTCCCACTATGACGAGGCTCCGTGACTGTTTGCTCAGGAACAGTGGTACTTTCTTCATTTAAATCGACTTGCGTCGGTTGTACATGAAGAGTGGGAATTTCATCATCAACTTGCGTTGATGACGATGGAACATTGGTTGGAGTCAATTCTTTAACTATCTCCTCTAAAACTACTTTGCTGTGAGGTTTAAAGTTCTGGACATAGTCATTTTCCAGAAGATGGTAGCTCAGATCCTCGTGGACAACAGGAGCTCAGTGAACCTATTATTCAAGTCAGCTTATGAGAAGATCGGGCTCACTACAAGCGACCTATCCCCGTGAACCTCAACGTTATACGGGTTCTCGGGAGAAGGTTTCATACCAATGGGCCAAATCAAGCTGCCCATAACACTGGGGGAAGAGCCTCGTCCGGCCTTCAAGTATTGAACTTTTGTGGTTGTTTATTGCGCCTCCGCGTATAACGCCATTTTGGGGCATCCAGCCTTGGTAGAGTTTGGTGTCTTCGTCTCCATTCAGAATTTGTGCATGAAGTTTCCCACAGAGTCGAGAATTAGTACAGTTTGAGGAGACCAAAAGGAGGTGAGACAGTGCTACAATGTATCCCTCAGGCAGCTAGTAATTGTAGTCAAGGAAAAGGTCCTCGGGCAGTCTCTTCCCGAAAACGTTGAAGTACAGACCGTGTTGGTCGAGAAGGCCTATGACTTGGACTCGCAGGTTCAAGAGGAGAGGGCGGTCGATCCCTTGGAGGAAGTTGAGGAGGTAGCCCTCGATGCTACCATCCCCGACAAGAGGACTAAGATTGGGAAAAATTTAGAGGTGGAGGTCCGAGACTCGCTCTTGTCTTTTCTCCAGGAGAATCAGGACGTCTTTGCCTGGTCTCATTCTGACATGACTGGAATTGACCCAAATATCATCTGCCATGCCTTAAACGTCGATCCCAATGTCGCTCTAGTTCAGCAAAAGCAAAGGAAGTTTGAACAGACTAGAGCAGAAGCTTTAAAGGCAAAGGTGGACAAGCTACTTGCGAATAGATTCATCTAGAACGCCCAGTATCTCAAGTGGGTATCCAATCCGGTCCTCGTGCCCAAACCCAACGACACCTGGACGTCCTGCATAAAATTCTCTAATCTTAATAAGGCCAGCCCTAAGGATTATTTCTCGCTGCTGAAGATCGATCAAATGGTCGATGCCACCTCCGGGTATGAGCTCTTATCCTTTATGGGCACCTACTCGAGGTATAACCAGATTTCCATGCATGTCGCGGATCAGGAGTGCAACAGCTTCCGAATAGATAAAGGAGTGTACTGCAATAAGGTGATGCCCTTCAAACTGAAGAATGCCGGGGCCACCTACCAAAGGCTTGTGAACTGAATGTTCAAATAACAGCTACTACGGAATATGGATGTATATGTAGAGGACATGCTGGTAAAGTCCCGAACAGACCTCGACCACGTGAGGGACCTCGCAAGGTATTCTCGATGCTTCATAGGTTTGGAATGAAGCTGAATCCCCAAGAGTGCACTTTTGGGGATGCCTCCAGAAAATTCTCAAGCTTCATCATCAACGCTTGGTGAATAGAGGAAAATCTTTAGAAGATTAGAACCCTGATTGACATGCCATCTCCCTGAAGACATAAAGATGTCCAGAGCCTCACTAGGAGGATCACAACCCTGAGTCACTTCGTTTCGAAGGTGACTAAAAAGTGTATCCCATTCTTCAACATCCTCCGAGGAGAGTAGATATTTGAATGTATGGAAAAATGTGAGCAAGCATTCCATCAATTGAAAGCTCATAGGGAAAACCCTTATATCCTATCAAAGCCTGTTGATAGGGAACCCCTCCTACTCTACATGGCTATCTCTGAGAATGCCATCAGTGTTGCCTTAGTTCGAGAGGAAGGTAGTGTCCAACACCCCGTGTATTATGTGAGCAAAAGCCTCCTTGGAGCAGATTCCAAATACTCGCTCATGGAGAAACTGGCATTTAGCATGATGGTAGCTTCTTGGAAGCTAAGGTCCTACTTCCAAGTGCATCCCATCAAGGTCCTCACAAACCATCCTTACAACAATTCCTCCAAAAGCCAGAGTAGTCTGGGAAACTCCTGAAGTGGGTGATCAAACTTACTCACTTTGATATCACTTATTTTCTGAGGAATGCCATAAAGGGACAGGTGCTGGAAGATTTCACCGCTGAGTGCACGGGAGAGCATGATGGACATGGGAGTACCTCGATGGATGGACCTGCATGCAAACTGTATGTAGATTGATCATCAAATGAAAATGGTGTCAGGGCGGGCCTCATTTTGGTATCCCTTGAAGGACACAGGGTCCATAGCGCCCTAAGATTTGGCTTCAACGCCTCCAACAATGAAGCGACGTACAAGGCGCTTATTGCTAGACTTTGAGTTGCGCTCGAGCTCAAGGCCGAGGACCTCAAGATTTTTAGTGACTCGCAGATAGTAGTAAAATCAGGTACTCGGGGAGTACCAGGATCAGGGAATAAAGATGGCTGCTTACTTAGCAAAGACCCAGGAAATGCTACATGGCTTAAAAAAATTCATAATTCGACAGGTGCCTCGGGAACAGAACTCAAAAGCTGATGCCCTGGCCAAGCTTGAAACCACCAAGGACTATGAACTAATCAATGTAGTCCCCATCGACTACTTATTTTCCTCAAGCATCTCACCTCCCGAGGAGGTGGAAGCAATCCAACCCAGGACGGTCGGATGGAGCCCATAGTGAAATATCTCGCCTCGGGGGAGTTACCTCAGGACAAGAAGGTAGCTCGAAAGCTACTTTACCAGACACCTCGATATATTATAATGGACAAAAAGCTGTACAGTCGAGGATATTCGTTGCCTCTATTGCGGTGTGTGTCCAAGCAAGAAGCCAGTATGATATTGTGAAAAGTGCATGAGGGTTTTTGTGGGGACCACGTTGGGGAGTAGAGTCTCACCAAGAAGATCTTGAGATAAGGATACTTTTGGCCCACCATGAGAGGAGAAGCGATGGATTATTTCAAGATGTGTGACAAGTGCTAATGCTATGCCAACATACCGCGGACTCCTCCAAGCAAGCTCACTCAGATGGCAAGTCCTTTGTGGTCTAGGGCATTGACCTTATCGGGTCACTGCCCACGGGAAAAGGAGGAGTGAATTATGCAATATTAGTGGTCGACTACTATCATATCCATGAAGGCTCTGGATTTCTTCATCAAGAACATTGTTTTCCCTTACGGACTCCCTAGGAAGATAGTCTCCGACAATAGTCTGCAATTCGACAGCGAGGTGTTCACGGACTTTTTTCGGTGGGTATATTATAAGTCAGAGATACGTTCCCCATAAAGTTGGTATGCGACTTTTTGTAATGGGCCCCGTGCAATATGCCTGGGTCATAGTCTCTATTTAGTGCTTGTCTTTACATATTAATTCAGCATTAACGCCCTATAGCGGGGGGGGGGGGGGGGGGGGGGGGATTTGTATTAATGATATATGATTAACATTAATGACCCCAATCCCTATAAATAGGGATGGGGTACCTTCTTGTCAAAGGTTCGTTTTTTTATAGAGAGAAGCTCTGTAACTCAGTGCAATATACACGCTGCCTAAGAACCACCATTGAATCTTTCCATAACCAGCTTCAAGCTCACTAAATAATATAGACTCGTGGACTATGGCTCTTTTATAGCCTGAACCACGTAAAATCCATGTGTTCTTCCCTAGTATTTCCTTTAACCTTTCAAATTAAGTTGATAGCGAAAAAGGCAGTCAATAGGGCAAGTCTTCAAATTGCATTTTAACTCAAATCCCTAAGTTCACAAAATAACCCAGAAACATAAGCAAAACATACATACATTGAAGCCCCAAGTTCACAAAAATAACCCAGAAATAGAAAAGCAATATTCCAAAGCTTCTACATGACATATTTTTCCCAAACCACCCTAACCAAAAGAAATAGAAGAAGCAATCACCAACTGCTCCAAGTTTTCTTCAATTGGACCATTCAATGTTACCCTACTTTTCACCACAACTTCTACTTTTACCTTTAAGACTGTTTGAAGCACCACAAGACACAAAAGAGATTGAAGCATCCATTTTTTTGGCCCATGAATTTGAGCTCAAAAAACAATCCAAGAAGATTAAATCAATAGCCATTATATATGTGCCATCTTTAATCCAAAAAAAAAAGGGCCTTGGCGACAGTGTCCGCCTCGAGATGTGCCTCGAATTTAGTCCTCATGTAAGGATCCTCTGTGAACGAGAGATCCATGTCTCTGTTCCTCTGCATGCAATGAAGAGCATGTCCTTGGCCATTACATCGAGGTCATTGGCCAGTTCTCTTTTGGCTTTCTCCAGCTCATCGACACGGGTTCAAAACTCAACCTGGCTCAACCGAAGCTCCTCGCAGACTTGGGCCAATTCCTCCTCAAGGGTCTGCGCGCGGCCTGCGTCATCTTTTAGTAACTTGGAGGATGTTTCCTCCAAGGCAAACAACTTCGACCTTTCGATGACCAGTTGGTCCTCCACCTCTCGGACACGGGCCCTGGTATCCTCCACCTATTTTTGGAGTCTCGAATGTTACTCCAGGGGGAGTGCAGTCTCCTGGAGTTGGGCAAGTTCCACTTGGACCCGAGCCAGCTCCTCCTAAGCTTTCTTCAGCTAGAGAGACTACATCAGTACTAGGTCCTCGAGTCATTGATTGAGGGTCACAATCTGTAAAATCGGATTACCAAGTCAGCCAAAAAGACAAAAAAATATTCACTGAACTTGAACAAAAATCAAGACTTACCCTCGTGGAAGTGTGGCTGCTGGTTGCCACCAGTGCCACTTCATTGTCATTGTCGCAACGGGCAAAGCTGCCAGCAGACATCCCACATAAGGACGCTGCTAGTCCCTGCATGAGCTCTGTGCCAAGTGATAAGGCCTTGTCTCCTATTCTCCCTGCGAGGAGAGGTTCTATCTCTTCATGACGAGGAGGAACAATGGGTTCCTTCGGCAAGTCTTCGCACAAGTATTCGGACAATAGTCGGTCACTCTCGTTGCCCACCCCAAAGCGAGCGTTATAGTACTCGGTGACCTCCCTGTGCAGCTCTAAGTAATCGTCTTCATAGTGCTCTGAGAACCTTGGCTGGAGGGGGGTTGGAAGGGATATCTTTGCCTTTCCCAGAGAATTCCTCATCTCGAGGAGAGGAGGTCTCGAGGTAAATGACCTCACCAGCAGCTGTTGTACTCAGGATAGGGGCCGCTGGAGCAGCAGCAGAGGGTGCTTGGGCTGTCAACGAGGGAGTGGGCACCGCTATTGGACCGTCGTGACGTCGATCTTAGAAGGCCCCAAAACCAAATCAGAAAGGCCCATAATGTCTGTACAAAGGAAACACCATGGTTAGTCCCGATAAAAGAAAGGAAAACCACAACAGAATAAACACATATGTAGAAAAGAAAGATAAAACTCCTCAAGATCCCCACCATGATCAGGCTCCTCGGAATGGAGGATGGTATTAGCAATTTCGCGTACGAGATCACTCATCACCTTCGTTAAGTTGGTTTCTTACTGACAAAACCAAGAAGCTTGCATGTCCATTGACTCGTCAAGAGGCACAAAGTCTTGAGGGTGCCTCTTCCTCCTCGGGTTGTGGAGGAACACATCGATGAAATCCTGGTAGTCTTGGTATTCCTACATGGACCAGTGACGCTCCGAGACTTGGCCACATTCGAGAAGGGAGGGAGAAAATAATAAATGGTCTAGACTAGTTCCCCCCCCCCCCCCCCCCCCCTTACATGCCTAGGGTAGTAAGGTGTAATCAAAAATTTACCTTGAGGCATTGAAGAAGATCTGATTCCCACCTCGAACTCCTCGCCTTCTTTTTCATGTGTGGCTGCCTTAATGGAAATGATGCTCTCTGTATGTTCCTCGGGAAGACATTGTAGGAACTGATGCTATGCCATGGTCGCCATGTACTCCATGTGTAGCCTTGCCACTTTTCAAGATTGCTTCAAATCCTAGAATTTTGTTAACACCACCAGATTTATACTCTGCCTCGATGATGGTCTTAACTTGATCAATAGAACCACCAAAATATTGCTTCACTCTTTGCTCATTTACCTTAAATGTCTCTTGGTTTTTTACTTGTAACTTTACTACCCCCATAAGGGAAAACATTAGCAACAGTAAACGGTCCCGACCAACTTGATTTCCATTTTCCAGGAAAGTGCTTCAACCTTGAGTTATACAATAAGACTTGCTCCCCTGGATGGAGTTCCTTTCAAATGAAATTCTTATCGTGCCATGCTTTAGTACGTTCATTATAGATCTTCGCATTCTCATAAGCTTGATTCCTCCATTCATCAAGTTCATTGATCTCCATTAACATATTCTATCAAGATAAATTCATATTTATATTCAATTGTCTCATTGCCCAATAAGCTTTATGTTCCAACTCCACTGGAAAATGGTGAACCCGGGCTGGTAGGGCTAATGCTTAAGCTATTTGTCGACGGGTGCTAACTTAGCTTTCTTTTCTCCACCCTGCTCGGCACTTGAGGTATTCCTCTTTTTACCGTTGCCCCCACTGTCGCCCTGAGGGTTTGTGCCATTCTTATCTGCCTTGATAGTGGTCGGATGGTTTATTCCTTTTTATTCCTTCATGATAGCGTCATCTAGCTTCATGTATTTGTCGGCTCGGTCCAGGAACTCCTGCAAGGTGTTGATGGGGTTCTTATGTATGCTATCCCATAAGAGACTATGATAAATTATTGTTGCCGAGGTGGCAACGAACTTCCCTTCATCTCCTACTGTGGACGCTTGGTTTGCATCTCTCATGAATCTTTGGATGTAGTCTTTGAGGGATTCATCTTTCCCTTGCTTGATGGCAGCTAGCTAATTGGCATAAACTAGTTGAATCTATCCGACACTGAAGACCTTGCAAAATTCCTTCCTGAACTGCTTCCCAAGAAGTGATGGATCGAGGTTTGAATTTCCAATACCATTCTTGGACTGAGTCAGAGATAGTGCTAGGGAATACCCTGCACCTATAATCATGCTCCACACCGAGTAACTCCATCTAATCCTCAAACTTTCCAATGTTTCGTACTGGGTCCTCTTTCCCAGTGTATGTTGGGAGTTTCGGGGTCTTGTATTTCGGTGGTGGTTGAGCAGCTTGGATATTAGAACTGAAGGGACTCCCACTTCTATGTGCGAGCTCGATATTAGAAGGTTTCTTTGTCAAACCTTGAACAGCCATGGCAAGTTCATCTATTTGAGCCTGCACTGCTGGTGGGATCGCTGCTCCAGGTGGGGTAGACGCCCCTGGTAGCCCCTCCTGAGTGCTGGTCCTCCTGTTGATGACTTCCCTCAGATCCTGAGGTTAGGCATCTTTCCTGAGCCTATCGAACATGGTATTGGGGTTGTTCATCGGTTCCTTTTCCTTGCGAGACTGAGGGTTTAGGGATGGCAGGTCTGCCTTGCCCTTGTCGGTGCGACCCTTCCCCCAAGCCTCTCCTTCTACATGACTTTGAGACTTTGAGCAACCATTTCCATTCATTTCACGCCTCTTAGATGTCTGACCTTCCTTTCCCGTGCCATTTTGTCTGTCCCCCTGGGAGGGAGCCTTCGAGTGGGTAACACTCCTACTCTGAGATGAAGTGTTTTTCTTCTTAGACATGGAAGAGGCAGTCTTGGATTGTGCCTCTTCATCCTGTCTCTAGGAAAGTGGCTTTGAGAGCGTCCGTGGGGTTCGACTCCTCCCCTGGGACTATCTGTTACTGCTATCTCGCATTCCTGCTTCTTTGCCCTGAGCCTCTCTCACCGCCTGAGCAGCAGCTTCAGCATTAGCTCGGGCTAACTGAGTAGTCGCCTCCAGGGCCACAGCAACCTTCTGGTGCCTCCGGTCAGCTTCCTGCTCCCGTTGTGACTTTTCTGCTACATTGCTCACTAGGATCGCCCCGTGCCGAGTAACTCAAATATATCCACATAATAATGTGGTCTCAATCATAAAGCACATACAATTATAGATATACCTTCAGCGAGTCAAAATTATGAAAATGCCTTTCTAATAAAAAAATGGGCCAACAAGCATGTTTAATATACTTAAACATGCATAAACGGTCATATTATAATATGACACATATAATTCACATAATCATAACTGTATAATCACAAAAATATACATAATATCCATTTATGCCATTCTGGCATGCTAATCGAGGCACTAAGACTAACTAACAAACTTGGGACGCTACAGTGATTATCTTAATTCACTTAGTTTTTAATTATTTAGATTTTATCTCAAATTCGAAATCTCTTTCTTTCAATATCAATATATATATTTAATAATTGTGGTCAAACATTGAAAACTTTTTCCATATATTATATGCACATATATTTTAGAAAGTATTTTTTTTATTAGAAGATAATAGGTGTATTCATTAGGCGGGTTGGTCAGGTTATGGGGGATTTTACCCGTCCAATGTGAAAGTCGAATTGGCATATGTCAACTCGTAACCCCCTATCATAGAAAAAAAGTTTGAACCCGCCCAATAAAATGGTCGGTTTGGTCGAGTTAATCTGCCCAAACCGACTTCATTCACTTTTTTTAATTTAGTCATTTTGCTTGTTTAATTGTTAAATATGATTTTATAGACTAACATTATTAAAGACTTGGAGATAACACTAAACGAAAAACAAAACAAGAAACAAAAAAAGTGCTAATTTTTCTTATAAATTAGTTTAAATGTATTATAAAAACAATACTCTAAATTAATTGTTAAAATTATTTTAATTATGAAAAAATATTTATTGAATTGATTGAATCAACATTGAACATTCATCATCAAAATAAATAATCATAATGTTATTTTGCTTGTTTAATTATCTTTTTTAATATAAATTAAATATGTATATATATTTTAAAATGCTAATTGGGCAGGTCGGGTTACATTAAGCGAGTTGAGACTGATTTCCAACTCGCCCAATGTAATAATAGGGCAGGTTAAAATTTCGTTAGTTTTTTGAGATTATGTTTTTCGTTAGTTTTTTTAGTTTGGTTTAAGCAGGTTATTCGAGTTTGGTGGGTTGCAAAAATTTTTGAACACACCTAAAAGATAAGTTTTTCTTGTTTTGATAGTTTTATACTAAATTTTATTTGCATGTAGAAACATATCTTAAATATATAAAAAAAAAATCATTTAATATATGAAAAGAACAATCTCCGAACTTTGAACCACATAATAATTGTCTCCAATTAATTAAGTTAAGCGCATGATTACTATGAATATACAAATAATTTTGCCTACTATTTATGCTCTACACTACAAATAATTTTACCCTTGACTCATTTTGAAATGAATTTTTAATAGTGTACATCTTCCTTATTTTAAATATATATTAATTAGATTTATAATTGATATTACACTTATGATGATAAATCACTTTAATATATTTGACATTGATTTATATATATATTTGATATTGGAGGAGGAGGATTTGAAATTAGGACCTCCTCCTTAAGAGAGAAAAGATGTAGTGACTACTTGACATTGATAACTTGATAAGTTATATTTATAAACTAATAAAATATTATTTACTAAAATGAAACGGTTATTCGTTTCGTAATATGTCTCACTTGTGTAGTATTTTTTTATACTCTCAAGTAGACCTCTGAGCACACCACCTATTACATTAGCATTTTACATAGGTACTCGAACGAGAAAAACTACAAATTATATCATCAACTAACAAAATATCAAATTTTCTGACAAAAAAAAAACTAACAAAATATCAATACTTTTTAAATTAAAGCAAAATGACATAAGACATTTTTTTAATATAGTAAAAATGATTTCCTATTTAAATAAGCTAGGTATATCATATAGATAGACTGTATACAGAAAGCATATATTTAAAAAAAAAACACACACACAAATACAAAAACAAAAACGTGAAAATATTTATAATGCTCTAGGTATATTGATAGGATATACTACATGTAAATATTAATTTATCGAATGTACACGCTAATTATTATAGACGTTGGAATCTACAATTGAGGGTTTGAATGGTAGACACTGACAACATTTAAGACAGAGAAAGTAAATGACCGTAAAAACCTTAGTACACTAGGGTGGTGAATGTCAAAGAGACTCTGATGGATAAGTCAGTAATGTAGGACGTAACGATAATAAAAGAAAGGGAGATAAAAGCGTATAGAAACAATCGTCACTGTCGTAGTACATTGATGATAGGTTGAGTTTCGACTTGTCAGAATAGCTAGTAAGATTATCAAAGAGATTAGAGAATAAGAGTATCAATCCTATTTCACATGTGCCCAAAAAGTGACTTGGGGCTGGTATTTTATAGACCCCTCAAGGTTTGTTAACAGCTTTGTTGACGCGGTTTTTTACCAACCGTAAATTATGAAATCTAATAGGAATATTAGTTAAATTGTAAACCATAACGAATATAAGAACCCTCTCGTACACACACAAAACTTTGACGTAGTTCAGTGATTAAAATTCACCTAGTCTACGAGATAGTATTATTGTTTTTCTCTCACAATTTCTGCAGAATTTTAGTAATACAAAAATGCAGTCCTCTTCCCTGTCCATTATCCCTGATTTTATAGGGAAATTTCCTGGACAAGATTAATGAGCGTATAAGGAGCCTCTGAATCTCTTGGGATCCTTCAGTATGTGTTCTGACCAGGTCCCACAAGTTGAATATCTTGCCCGAGCTGGTGTTTAAAGACTATCTGAACCTTAGTTCATATTGAGGTCAAAGCGCCCAGATGTGGATTTGGCCACTATAAGTCTCGAACTGGATTGTTATCCTAAGAGGCGGTCGGATATAAACTTGTACGTCATGTACGAAATGGATTAAGTCTCGACCTGCTCACATCATTGTTAACCAGATGTTCTTCTTGACTATTTTTCTACATATTCATCTGCCAGCTATACCCGAGCTGAGTAATTGAACTCGTGCTAATTTTAGGGTACAACATTTTCTAACATGCACAGTAGGGGCTTTTAGGTTTCTGCCATGTAAAATCATGCCTACCCACTACTCGAGTATTGGACACGTGGCTGTCTGTAATTGGCGTTCGTTCGAATTTCGAGGACTGTGATAACTATCCTGTAACGCCCTGGATAACCAAGACCGTTACACTATTTGAAATAGTTCGAGACTTGCTAATCAAGTCATTTGATTAAAAATGTGAATTTGACGACACAAATCGGTCAGGTTTAAAAGATTTTGGTCACAAATGAATAATTTTCATTAAAATAAATATTTGGTACATGGGATCCCAAATCAAGGTTTAAATAACGTAATTACAGAATTTCTAAAAAAAATAAATAACCAAGCCACTCTAATAGCAAACTACACGTTTTAGGTTCCCGTCCCTGTACAATCCCTCGACCGTGGCAGCCGAGCAGCTAACAATGTACACCTCGCCCCCAGAGCTCTCCAACTCATGATCAACTCATCTTACCCTTGCCTTTACCTACACCATGTAGTACCCGTGAGCCGAGACCCAGCAAGAAAACACAATATCATTGCATAATCAGTACTAACAACTAAGTAACTCACAGAGCATAATACAAATGATTTACAAGACATTAATCAATTACCCAGCAAGCCATAACATTTATTCAATGCAGCACATCAATCAATAACCAATGATCTAGTTCTAGATACTCAGCACATCACGCACAACAATTAGAAATAGAATACATGTCAAGCAACAACTAGGGTTAACGCTCGTAGGCCGCACCCTCTATTTAATCCACTGTCTATGGCTCGCTTAGGCCAAGCCCAGTGTTATACCCACTGACTCCGGCCAGCTTAACCGAGCTTAGTGATTAATAAGTTGTCCTCAGCTACAAGTGGCCGAGTCGCGCCCTGTGCGCAAGTATTGATTTCGGCACCCTTAGGTCGTTTGTCACATGTCCCAGTGGCATAATACCACCTCATGACATTCATACAATTATAGGGAACTCTTAGTCCCAACATATTCACATGGTTTATCACAATCATACAACAATGCATACAAAATATATTGAACGCTTAGTCCCATCCTATCCACATATACAGGTGCAATTTTCTTACCTTTAATTCCAAGTGCTTTAATTAGGAAAGACGACCCCCGAGCATGATCCTGTCCCGAGCCCAAGCGTACACCTAGTCACAACCATGATAAAGGATTCCATCAATAATTGTATAAGAGTTTCCGGATAAAGTTCTAGCCTCCGGGACATCGAATTCCACCAAACACGGTAGTGGAATCGATCCCGAGCGCCCTAGGTTAAATTCCCATGCTTTAAGACCCAAAAACACAATATCCTTAAGGGTCGCGGCTCAAGCCTCCCCATGCTGCGGCATGGCCCCAAACAAAGGCTCAACCTCGCCCAGATATAGACACGGGTCGCGGCCCTACAAGTCCCATGTCGTGGCCAGCCCCTCCATCACCAGCATTCATCTGCTTTAGAGGGCCGCAGCGCACCAAGAACTATGCTGCGGCCCAACCCCTTCGAACCCAGAAAAACCTCCATTTTCAACACTCAAACCTCACTCAAACCCATCCAAATTTAACCTAATGATACAATCCAATTATCACAAACATTCCAACATGATTTCAGCAGCATAACCCAGCAGAAACCTAGTCTAGAAACTCATCCAAGTTATATTTTGATCTTTGAAACCCACAAGCTTAAGAACACTAAAACCATTCAAGAGAACTCAGAATTCAACACTAAACCATAGATTAGAGCTTACCTTCACTGAAGAGCCAATCCACCAAGCAATTGCTGAGCTAATTCCCAACTCCTTGCCTCAATCTAATCTTCAAATATTAAGAACCCAAAGCACTTAGAACCCAACTCAAAACTATAGGATTTGATTAGGTAAACCACAAATCAGCACTTACCTAAATTCCTGGTTGAACCTTCAAATTGCCACATAAATTCTCCCCACAATCCCAGCTCCAACTCATGAGTTTCCAGCCCAAAAACCCTTTGTTTCTGTGGTTCCCTTGAGAGTAAAAGAGAGAGAGAGAGAGGACGAAGGTCAGTTTAGGATATCTTCTACTATTTTCCTTCCTTTGTTTTATCTATCCTTAGTTACTTAAGTCATTCCCAAGACTCGGGGTACCAAAAACGTCCTCGAGGGCAAAATGGCAAAACTCCCCGGTATTCCCACCTAGGCTTTTTAACCTCGAATATATCTCCAACTATTTATTTCCATAACCCGATAACCCAAATAACCGTCTAATATTCCAAATACCCCTTGACTCACCCCGAGTCGAGTATCGGGTCCCGTTGTGACTTTCCCGCTACTTTCTCCCTAGGATCGCCTCGTGCCGAAAGCTGCAAACACATATATCCACATAATAATGTGGTCTCAACAATTTATCACAAATAATCACATTTATGCCCTAACGGGCCAAAATTACAATTATGCCCTTACCAGCCAAGCAGGGCCCGCATGCTTATCCAATACTTGTAACGCCCTACCTCCTTAGAGCCGTTACCAAGTGTGTTTAAAATCGTGCTTTCAACTCGCTAATCGAGGTTTTAATTCAAAACGTGTAACTAAGCCATATTTAAAAAGAAAACATTAGAGAAAGTAGTTTTTCATAGCTAATCATAAAAGTTTACACTAGGGATCCCAAAACATAGTTTAGAAAATATTTACAACACAAAACTGATCAGAGTCGACTAAACGACAAAATCTAAGTTCATTTACAAGCATCTCCCAAAATCTCCTAGCTGTGACAGCCAAGCTGGCCGGACATGTACACGCCGCCTCACGCCAGCTGTGCTCATGGTTGGTTGATCTTCTCTTTACCCTTACCTGCACCATAGAGCATCTGTGAGCCGAAGCCCAGCAAGAAAACCCATAACAGATAGCATATGCAATACACGAATCAAACATATAAACAGGCCACCAATGGCTAAACACATACGGTCTAGCCGTCCCAGGCGTTTACCAAGCCCTGGGTTCACGGACCACGCCGTAAGGATATCCCAAGTATTCTGTTAGGGACTCGCCCTAGCAACTCGCACCCCACGTGCTCAACGCCGCTCCCAGCCTCTTGTCGTTCTCGGCCTCGCACTCATCGTGCTTGACGCCATTCCCGGTCTACACCGTTCCCGGCTCTTGCCGATCACACATATGATATCAAACACGATATAGCAACAAGCACAGAATTCAAGCATAAACAGATAAAGAGCCATGCTCTACAATTCTAGTATATAGGGCTCGGCCCTGCATGTCATTTCCATTTAATACGTATTGGGCTCAGCCCTGCACACAAGCTCTATGGAAACAGGGGTTTTCTTACCTGAGTTCCGAGCTTCCTGAGCACCGATGCCTCGAGCACAGTCCGCTAACGTGAGCCTCGCCGAAATCCTAGACACAATGCATTAACAATATTGTCCATCAAATTCTAACCCAATAAATAACCTCAAACCATAACCCTAACCTCCGGGACCTTGAATTCTATCAATCCAATTGATAAAATCCATCCCGAGCCTTACCCTTTAAGTTCCCAAGTTAAAAATATCATTAAAATCCTCACTGACACTAAGGGCCGCGGCCCCTCCCACTAGAGCCGCGGCTAGCCTCAAAACAGAGGCTAGCTCTCCACTGACCCCCACGCAGGCCGCGGCGCGCCCTGCAAGCACTGCGGCGCGCATGAATTCTCTCAGCCTCCCATGGCTGCGCGTGCATGCGGGCCGCGGCGCTACACAGCGAACCCAGATTTTCTCTTCAGTTTTCCATCCTTTCCTCAAGCCAATTTCCACCAAAGCTAAGCTAACAACTCTAGATAATAACACCATCATTCCAGCTTAATTTCAACACCAAAACCCAACAGAAATCCACTCCAAAATATAACTAGAACACCCAAAAACAGCCTAGATTCTACCCACATGCAAAGCTTGAAAACACAGCTGAAACTTGAACATATCTTCCATGGAAAACTTACCTCTTGCTGAATTCAAACCCCTGATGTTGAACCTTAATCCACAAGCCTTAAGCTTCTGAGTTAACACAGTTGAATCCCTTGCTTATGCTAGCTTGCACCAAGAATTCCCTATGAGTTTCCTCTTGAGTTTTGTCTTAGAGAGTGAGAAAGGGATAAGCTCAAGCTAACTTCAGTCCAAAGAGAAGTATGGGTCGGTTTCACAAGTTTCTAAACAATTCCTTTCTTTTATTATTGTATATAACTTAAGTCTAAAGGTTACCTCAAGGCTCGGGGTACCAAAGCGTCCCCGAGGGCAAAAATGGTAAATTCCCCAAATATTCCCGCCTAGGCATTCTATCCTCAAATATATCTCCAAATATTTATTTCTATGTCCCGATAATCCCATAGCTCAACTAATACCCGAATTACCCCCCTACTCGCCCCGAGTCCGAATCTCAACCCCGTTGTGTCTCTCTGGCTAACCGCTCCCCAGGACTGTCTCGGATCGTGCTGTACAGACATATCACACATATACAACATATATCTCATTTATCACATTTATGCCCCTAATATCCAGACGGGGCCCACATGCACATTTAACTCAATTAAACATGCATCATAACCATATATACACATAAATTCACATATAAGCAAATTAAACCACTTATTGCCCTCCAGGCACACTAATCAAGGCCCTAAGCCCGATTAGCAAATTCGGGTCGTTACAATACTCATAAACATGCATTCTCACACCATTAATTCAGATAACCTCCAATTATGCCCTCCCGGCACACTAATCAAGGCCCTTAAGCCTTATTAGTAATTTTGGGTCGTTACAACTATCCCCTCCTTATAATAATTTCGTCCTCGAAATTTACTCGAACACATTAGAAAGTAAACCTCATACTTTTGACTATAATTCCAAAGGTCCAACGCCTTTAATCTTAATCTTTGATAACACTCAAACGTGAGTAACAATATTGTTCCACAAGATCTTGTCTGATTACTATACTTTCTTTTGCTTTCATTTGCACATCAGATCTGCAGAAACTTCCAGAGTCTGTTTAGTTCACAACGATTGTTTCATTGACTTATTCTCGATGCCAGAAATACTTATGAGTCATCACCCCTACTAGGGTGAAATCAACTTATAGGCCCTCGGCCCAACCCTTGGTACAACCTCAGAATTCCCGTTGAATCGGGAGTCAGAACTCCCCTTTCTTTCCCAAAAAAAACATACTTTTCCTTGTTTGCACTTACTTGGAGAGATGCAAATCTCTCATCCTGGAACTTTGTATTCCAAAATTAACAATTTAGAAGTTTCTATGTCCTTTCAGATAGGCAGGCACTCCTGCCTTAAGAATTCCAAAAACCTCTTGGTTTTCCCCCTGAACTAATACTAAACTGTAGTATTCACTATCCTTCCTTTCTCTACTTTGCATAGCACTCCTTGCTTTTTATCTTACCATATCCTATGTCGTGTCACCTTAGCTGTTGTAACGCCCAAACTCCAGGGACCGTTACGGTGTGCCTTGTAAACAGTGCTAAACTCGCTAATCGAGTCATTTGGCCAAAATCGTGAACTAAGTATGATTAGCGGTTTAGGGATTAAAAACTTTGGTTAGGATGTAACGTTTCACTAGAACGTTTAATATACACATTGGGATCCCGGAAAAGAATTTCAGAGTCTATTACATAAAATATTTACAACAGGCCGTTCTAAGCGGCAAAACAGGGTTCAACCCTAGTTCCACTTTAAACCTCGACCGTGGCGGACGAGCAGCTGCGTATGTACACGTCATCACCTAAGCTCTCCAACTCAAGGATGGTCCAGCTTCCTCTTGCCTTTACCTGCACCACGTAGCACCCGTGAGCCAAAGCCCAGCAAGAAAACTCAATATAGCATGATATAAAATCAACAACGATCATAATAACCATTCAGGACTATCAGTCCAAGCAAATAGGTGACAATAGCCAAAAGTCACAATAATGAGCATTGCTCCCTTTAGCCATGTGACGATAGGGTCACCAGGGCTTAACTGATAAGTGATTCTTTCATAAGTTTGATCAGGACAGGTGCATGGTGAATGGTCACCAACATAACCTTCCTCCCGACTCTAGAGTCGTGCTATGGACAGCGTCCCTTAGCCATGTGACAAACAGTCACCGGGTTCATATACCTTGGCTATAAACATCTGGTCATAGACCAGGCAAGCGCTTATAAGTTCTTCGACCTTAGGGTCGGTCCCGCACTAATGCCATGGAGCTATTCAATGCGTGATCATCGACCTTAGGGTCGGTCTGGCATTAGTGCCTTAGAGCCACTCAATGCACGATTCTCAACTTTAGAGTCGGTCCAGCATTAATGCCATAGAGCCATTCAATGCATGATTCATCGACCTGAGGGTCGGTCTAGCATTAATGCCATAGAGCCATTCAATGCGTGATTCTCGACTTTAGAGTCGGTCCCTGACTAGTCAGTGTCATACACAAGTAAGTCATGCCGCCAATCATATATCACATGTTCCATATCCATAAACAAGGTATTCAGCATGCTTACTAAACAGGTATTAGTATAATTAGGACCATGCACGAACACAGAGGCTCAAGCTCTGAACGATATCATACTCAGTATATAAAGCATGTCCTAATCACATGTTTCTCATGCATCATATGCATAATATTCAACAATCCAACATGCATCAATAACCGCCATGCATGTCACGTTCAACAGTCAACCAACATGCATCAAGAATAGCCATGCATGTCATACCTAATAATCAACCCACATGCATCAAGAATAGCCATGCATGTCATGCTTAATAATCAACCCACATGCATCATGAATAGCCATGAATGTCACATATACACAGGGTGCAGTTTTCTTACCTTAGATTCGAGCTAGAACCAATATAAGAACGACCCTTGAGAACGATCAACCTTTAAGCCCTTAGCGGTCACCTAACCATAACCAAATATGGAACACCATCAATAACATGATAATCAAAGGTTCCACACCAATATCTAGCCCCCAAGAGGTTAATCCAACCTAATCCAAGTAGTAGGGACACTCCCGAGGCCCATAACTAAGTTCCCGGGGTCAAAACGAGCAAACGGGGTGAAAACAGGGCAAGGGCTGCGGCCCTAGCACCTTGGGCCGCGGCCCCCAGGGTTCTCTGAGGCAAGGGCCGCAGCCCCCTCTATCAAGGGCCGCGGTGCCCAGCGAAGTCAAATTCCTGGCACCTGCTTCTTCGAACTAGGGCCGCGGCGCACAAGAACAGGGCCGCGGCCCCCAACCCTGGGCCATTCCCAAACGTGTTTTAAACACTCCAAATCCTCCAAAAACATACCCAAACATTCCCCAATCATCAAATCAAAGTTCCCAAGCTTCCCAATACTCCAAAACCCTCAAAATCTAAGGCTCAAACCAACCAAAAACTCAACAATTAACAAAGTCCAATTCTAAGCTTAGAAACTTTAAAAACTTAAAACTTCAAACTTAGATTACCTTTGATTGGGTTGTTTCTCGTCAAATCCTTCGGTTAAGAAGCTTCTAATCTTCCCTAGGATCGCTATGCCTCGACCCTCGCTTGATTCCGACTCCTAGAACTCAAGATTTCCTCAAAAAGGCTCAAACGGTAAAACGGACTGTTTTGAGAGAGAACGAGAAGTTTCTAACGTACGTTCTTATCTGGGAAGCTACTTCAAGCTTAAGTAACTTCAAATAAAACCTAGTGCTCGGGGTCCCGAAAACACCCCCGGGGACACTATAGTCAAAACCTCCAGAATTCCATCCTGATCTCAAATACTCCCAATCTATCACCAAATAAACATTTCTATTACCCCGAAATTGACCCCGTTATGACAAAACCGCTAATCCATTATATATGACCGTCTCATGTCGAATAGCTCGAATATATCTCCATAATAATTAAATCTCATTCACAAATTACAATATGCACCCAATTTACAAATATGCCCTCAACAGGCCAAATTACCAAAATGCCCTTATAATTATAAATACTCTCATATGCATGCATCTATCATCATATAATAATATAATTCACATGAACATACATATGATTATTAAATAGCATAATAGATCAATTATGGCCCTCCCGGCCTCCTAATCAAGGTCCTAAACCTTATTAGGAAATTTGGGGCATTACAGCTGTACTCCATCATCCATTACCGTGATTGTCTCATCAAAGAGTACAATTTCCTTAATATCCCAAATGTTTACACATTCAACGCCTAATCCCTTAACATAATTGTTAAGCCCTCAGATTGTTATCCTATCTGCAATCAATCAGTAATTCCAGTTTCCCACTCTGTTCTCTTCGCTCTCTGGTCCCATTTCCAAAACTTGGAAAACTATAGGGTCTCAATTTAGCGTTATCAATGCTCTGCCCCATTACCAGATCATACGAACCAAATTACGCTAACTCATTTAGTTGAGTTATAATTTTCTCTGTCCAATTACCTTACTTCTAGTAATGTGGTCCATTCCTATGATCTACCATCATATAACTTTACCTTTCAGCATACAAGCTTACTAGATTTTGTCACCCACTCAAACTTCTCGGTACAACATACCCTAGGAGGTGGAATGATATCCATTCAAAATTTCCATCTCCACGAAAAATTCTCATTGGATTATTCATCCGATTTTGGTACCCTAACTCATAATACCTTGACAGGGTTCTTGCCTGTTTCCACCTAACCATCACTTTGGATTCCATTGTCCAAAGGAATCCATACCTGCCCATCACCACACACTGAGGCTATATCAACTCAAATGCTACCTTGTCCAGTCCATTATAATCCATGACGTTCTTTTTAACTGACACACACCTCCCAAGTAAGAGATCCGCCTCCAATCAAACCCTCCCCTTGTACAGTCGAGGATTTCTAACGCCAACCACCCATCCAATACATTTCACTAAATCTTGGTCTTAACGTTATCTTTTTTACAAATGACCAAACACTCATCACCTTACTCTATGCATACACTGCCTACCTATCGCTTCAGGTATATCGGCCATGTTCCCATTTTACCTTCCGCGAGACTTGATCCATCCTCACGTTAGCCTGAGTCTGGGCGTGCCCCAGCCTGTGATGCACCCTCACAATTTCGTATCTTTATCAGAAGTTAGGTCCTTTATGCTACCCTTCTATATCTAACCATAACACGTATATTCCTGCATCACCAAGTGCTAATCAATTCTTACCATGTCTTTTGAACTTCTGATCTGACACTATCCATTCAGTCTAACTTCAAGTTTTAATGTTCCTTTAATCTCTGGTGTAGCTATCTGGGAAGATACTTATGTGGTAGATGACGCGCTTCCCAGTCTTTTTGTGCTTCCTGTCCCTCAGACGTTCTTCAGTAGCTTCTTTGTGGCTTCAAATCAAATTCCTTCATACCTGACCCCTCTTCTTCTTGTAGCACTATTCTGAATACCCTTGGCGAGACCAAACTGACATTTCATGAAGCCTTACCTGCGACCCTGCTTCCTTAGCACTAACATCATCAGCGTAATAGTCGCTCGCTTCCCACTTCTGACTGGAGAGTAATCCAACACACTGCCCGTAAACTTGAAGGAGGCTTGTCCCTACCGTTCTTATATTTTCTGCTTGAAGAACTTACCTATGTTGCTAAAGCTTGAACCAACTAAGAACCTTTGTTACCAATTCCTCGCACCCTACCCGGTATAAGTAGTCATTCCTGAAATGTCTCTTTCCTTGATCTCCAGCTGGTAATAACCAGATCGTAGATCGATTCCTGGAGACATTGTCCAGTCTTATAACCGGGCATTTCAAACTCTTCATCCTTAACAGACGATGCCGACAATTCCCACGATATGATGCTCTGCCTGATCCAAGGTCAAACTTCTTCAACTATTTCAGTAATTCTTTCTGTCAAACCAATACCATCTTCTACAATGTTCCTAATACCGAACCTACCTGTAGCCCGACCCTGAAGCACACCCAATCTTTCCTTGTATACCCATCTGAATTCCCTACTGGTCAGCTTAGTTCCCATTTAGTCCAATTGAAGTACTCCAAATGATATCCCCTACAATCCATGGTTTTCTCTTAACAGATTCACTCTCACTCTGATTCATGTCGAGGCTTCCATACGACGAGCTATATTGCTCTCACCACGAACCTCTTGATTACTTGTATCCCAATTCCTCTGCCAGAAGTTTCTAATTCCTCCCCGAAAAATACTAGTATCTTCAGTCTCTCGCACAGTACCCTTGAGGCATATTCTCTATGTATGAATCTCTCTTGGAACATTCTCAACACTGAACTCTTCCAACTCGTTACATAACTAAAAACATGTACTATCCAGTTAACTAATCATCTTCGAGGAACCAACCTCGAACTTCGAATGTAACAAGGCATTCCAGTCTTCCGTTTCCTAATCACAGGAAATCCATCCTAACATATCAAATCATTCATGTAGAAGTCGTGCCCTCACCTGGCATCCTTCCAGGTGGCGTCCTCTGCCTCAGGTGCATACCAAACAACCTCGCTGGTTCCCGTCACCATCCTGATGACTACCTTTACAATCAGACCCCTTCCTATCAAAAACCAGGTGCCATAGCACTATTTGGGGTTCTTCTACCTCGATAACCGAGAATCTGTCGTTATTGAATTCTACAACTGAAAGTACCGTCTTTTGCATCTCTTGCCCTATGACATTCATGCTCTACACCTCATTTCCCCATATCTCAAAAAACATGGCCCTCACTACTGCTTAAACACAGATGAAGATCCCATGCATTGGTGCGACCTTGATGTTCGGGACTATTCCAGAGTTTAATCCTTATATGGGTCATCCTCTCTAGCTACACCCACCTGTATCAATTTCCAAAATGAGTTACCCAACTCACAAAACTCATTGACATACACTGTCGTTACCTTATCATTCCAAATCAAGCTTATCAGCCTATTAGTCTTCGTAGCTCAATTTATGTCTTTATAACTTCTTTTATCAAATCACCATCTGAGTTCTTTCCAACCCATCATGCCAACATCTCAGTCTAAATACCATTTCCTGGCATCCTCCTACCACAAGTATTTAGCGCAACTCCTTGTTATGACCTCTCATCTTCATATAACCAAGGATGAAATTAGCTTTGCCCATCCACTAAACAATTCTTAGGTAACCCAAACTTGCCTCAAAACTGGAGGATAACGCCTCTTAAGCCTTCTATTTAATACTCTTTATCTGTCTGTATCCTTATATTAAACCAACACCGTTTACTCACATGCTAGCGAACATCTCTACGACTTTCAAGGGCAGATGGAGGTTTCCAACCCCAACTATCATCTGCAACCCTCCTGTACTACAATGTCAAGTCTACCTAACCACTCTGGACGCAAACAATCCGAGTTCCACCACTGCTGACTAAACTCCTCAGCCCTAAGTTTCACACTCCGAATCAAACCATATCCGGGTCCAAATAAAAACAATAATCATGCACACATGAGGCATAATAAACACTAATCTACAATTCTACGCATTTAGCATCCGAGCCAGTCAAGCGCATGTTGCACTCCCAGGATGGCCCAGCCATGGTGGCCTGCACTCCACGTGCATTATGCCAATCTTAGCTTATAAACCAAGTCCTTATGCCCTTGACTTATAAGTTAAGCCACCACGTGCCTCCAGCTTATAAGTTGAAGCCTTGGAATTCTCAACTAGTAAGTTGATCTCAACTTAACATCCTAATGATACCCTAGTTTATAAACTAAGCTTCACAATCATAACAGACAGTCACATGTTTCATATAGCATACTTAAAAAGTAGTCACACAATGCATTATAATACATTCACTCAACAGTCATAAGCATAATCATAACTATGCACGTTACAGCGTACCTAATCAAACATTCGCAACATAATTGTAATCATGTTCATCACCTTAACCAAGCTCTAATCATGCATTCACATAACAGGTGCAGTTTTCTTACCTTTGGTCCGTATGCAGATTACTAGTGACAACCCTCTGAGTACGATCCCCGATTCAAGCCCTTAGTGAAAACCTCAGCTGTGATGAAAAACGCCCTTGAATTAATCCCCAAGCCTAACACGTTGATTCCCCAAGCTTTGATCCACTTCAATTCTCCAAAAAACTCCTCAAGCTTCCATGGCACCTAGAATAAACGAGAGAGAGAGAAGGAAAGCTGCTGAGTTCTTTTCCTTTAGTTTCCTTAACTTTCTCATCCATCCCAGCTCACCCAAACACTAAGCTTAGCCCAAACAAATGACCATTTTACACCTTGCCCTTATCTTAATCATCAAGTGTTCACAAGGGCAATTTTGTCCTTTGCCTCAAATCCCGCTATCCACAATTTACATCCTATAACTCCCGCTACTTCCAATATTCTCACTCGGCTACCACTAAATTCCCATTACCCACTAATTCCCGGTAATGTACTAAATTACTAGAATACCCCTAAGTTCATGCCGAACCAGGTATTAAGAGCCCATTGTGACTTTTCCGGTAACTTGCTCATCGGGATCGCCTCTCGTCAAGTAACCCAAATATATCCACATAATAATGTGGTCTTAATCACACAAGCACATATTCGCATTTATATCCCAAACGGGTCAAATTACTAAAATACCCTTCTTATAAGAAACGGGCCCACATACACATATTTAATATATTTAAAATACAAGCATAATTATATCATAATATAATTCACATATTAACTCAATTATTGCCTCTCAGCCCCCTAATCCAGGCACTAAGCCATATTAGGAAATTTGGGATGTTACAACTATCCCCTCCTTAAAGGAATTTCGTCCTCGAAATTTTACCTGAACAGCTCGGGATACTGATCCCGCTGTTAGGAGTGTGTCCTAAAAGCATGTAAAGACATTTGTTTTTCTGTGAATAAATAAATATCAATGGTTTATTATTATTGTTATATTTAGATTGTTAAATTATTGTTTGAATAATTTTGTAAATATCAGAAAAATTCCATATTCATTATTGAGGATGTGATCTTGTATTAGAACAAGAGAATTAAGATCACATGAATGAATAAAAATAGTCAACAGCAATAAATTAAAGTTATGGAATTCTTTAATTGGAGTTGTAAGTACGGTTTACTGAGTATCATAATGATACAAATAATCTAGATTCGGATTAATGATGTGGAAAGACATCTCGGTAAAGGTGCTTTATATAATATGATTATATATGACATGGATCGATATGAATTGAAGTCTTTATCCAAAAACCATTTAACAATGAAGACTTGTAATTCATATCAAAACTGATGATCATTTATAGATCAACCTAAATCCTGAGTGTTCATGAACTCCTGTTCATGTTTATGAAATCTTTTGATTCATTCGTTAAGGTCTCTTCATAGAATGAGGCTAATGACTTTTGTCTTGGAGATTTAATATCAAGGATGGCTGGGAACATGTATCAACAATACGAAATGTAATATTTCCTAACGGATCGTATATTAGCTCCCTTAAGGGTTAATTCTGGAACTGAATGATTTTGAGCTCAAATCTATAATTAGATTATAGATTAATTATTCACTAGTGAATTAATGGTACTTAAGGAATAAGAAGTAAATTAGAAAGGTAAAATGGTAATTCTCCTATCTAATTTATGAACTAATTAATTAGAGGGTTGAACTATTGTAAGATGGTTATATCAATGGACGACTTAAGAAAAGATTTCTGTAAAAGTATATCTATAACATAAATAGTGCAATTCTGAATTTATAGTGGAGTAATATCAGAATTAATAAATTAACTATTATAATTATTTAGTTTATTTATTGGAGCTTAATGTTATAGGTCCATGGTCCCCGAAATGGCTCAAACAATCACTAACAAATGTAAACACAAAAAATGGGCAAAAATGACTTATGTGATAAGTAAAATATTTTTCTATGTATCAAACATAATTATTGTTTAATTATGTGTAATTAATTAATTGAGAATTAATTAATTATTTGATTTAACAAAAATATAATTAATTTTGAATTAATTTATTTTTGGGATTTTTGGTATTTAAATAATAATAAAAATTGGGAAAAATCACATGTCATCACAGGCATGTGGTACACGTGTAGCACAGTGCACAGTCACTGTGCTACAAGCATAAGAGAGTGTGTTCAGTCTCTTGATTCCACAATTTTAGTTATTTAAATATTAAATAAATAATGAGATATTTTAATATGATTAAAATATTATTATTTAAACAAAAATCTGATAACTGGTCAGTTATTTTGAATTTGTTTAAAATAACAAATATTTTAATATATTGGATATATTAAATATAGGATATTAGTTTTACAGAACGTAAATTTTCATGGATAGAAAAATATCTAGAAATCTCTCTCAGAGAAAGAGAACAGTGACATAATCAAAAGTCATTGTTCTTCACAAAACCTAGGTCCAAACTTTATCAGATCTCATGTGTTGAGTACATCTGATAAATAGTTTTTTGCCTATTATTTGTATAGTGAGCCCACACTCGTTCTTTGTTTGCTGAGAACATTTTGGAAGATCTTGATGTGAGATCTCAAGGATTTAGCCATACAAAAAGATAGCAGCAAGGAAGGACCTGAGGTATTTTTTCTATTCTTGTCTTTGATTCAATATATATATATGTATGTGAAGAAGTAGATCTAGAAATCTTTTGGGATTAAACTGACAATTTGATGGTTGTTCCGCTGCGTATAATCTCTGATTTGATCAATAAAAACCAACAAATGGTACCAGAACCATCTTCACATATATATATATATGTGTGTATTGAATCTGTGTAGGTTTAATTTTATGCATTTATTTATTTTAATGAATGGATGGATGGCTTAATGTGATTGAATGCATGCGAATGTTGAATCGTTAATTATATGGTATTTTTGGGTTAGGATTTGTTTATGATTAGATCATTGTGTAAGCCATTAAAGGACATAGAATTTATGTGATTTTATTTGGTTTTTGACACCATAAAATTGTAATTCTGATCACACAAAAGTCAGAACGGAGCTTGGGATTCAGAATTCAGCCACCGATCCTCCGAGGCTAACCTCTAGCCGCTGCTAGGACGTCCGTTTTTAATTTAAATTCATTTCAGTTTTAATTAAAAGTTGTTTTAATTAAAAAGAAAATTAAAAATAATGAATATTTAAAAGTTTGTTTTAATTAATCAAAATAATTAGAAAATTGTTTTCTTATTATTATTCTGGACCAACAATGACACATATCCTACCGACAGTAAAGTAAAGAAGCCCGATGGAGATCAAGGCAGTTTTATTTTATTTTTTTAATTTTATAAAGTGGTTGTAAAATTAGAAATACCCAAAAGCACCCGGTTCAACATTTATTGTTTATTTATTTAAATAATTATTTTCATGTGGTTAATGTAATTGATAACATGTACATGCATTGTATGCCATACATGAAAACCCACAGAGTCATAATCATGCATCTCATTAGTAGAAACATGATTATTAGGATTGTCCTATATGTTTATATGAATTGTTTTGCGAAATCAATTGCATGTAAATTACTTAGTTTCTTTTTTGAAAACTTGGTAAAATATCACACTAATTTTTAAGTCTTTATGACTTAATTTCTTTAAACCAACTTTATTTTAAAAGTTTTTTTAGTCAAGTTTAGATGAACATGATTGGTAATTTAAAATTGGATATGGACCTAGAAACTCACTTTCTTTCCAATTCTAATTATGTTCATAAGGTTTAAAGATGTTATAATTAAATTAGAATTAATTAGGTTAAAAACACTTATTTCAAAATAGTGAGTGGGAGAGGGTTGATATCTCAATCATAACCCATGGTCTCCATTATTAATATAACACCATGAGATATGAATAGCTCCTCGCGACGACTTTGTTTTCGTCCCCCTAAGGAAGGTGTCTGGACATATCAATAGCAAGGTTGTATTTCTTACAAAGATAGGAACTAATGATGTATTTTAGGCTTGACCGACCCTAAGGCGGCATGTCCTAAGTTAAGTCATGAACTCCGAAATAATGGGTTACACTCACAAAGTTATGATTAAACTTTTGCAGTGGATAATCATAACTTGACCAAACTAAGCGGTACTTTAATGTTTAAAAGAGAAAATAAAGAGTTATTTTAAGTATTAAACAATAAAGATAAGAATGTCTTATAAATTCTCTAAAATTAATTTGACCGACCCTAAGGCGGCACTTTAATTGTTAGAAAATTTTATCGTGGAAATTATTCTTTATTTTATGTGTTTTAAATGTGCTCATGCATCAAGTTTAATTTCCGAAAAATGTGATATTTATTTTTCTAAATATAATAATAATATTTGTATATATTTATTTATTGCCAGCAAAAATGTCTATTGGTGAATTACACACCGATGCCTTTCTCAAATACTTGGTTTTTGAACCTGAAAACATGCAACACTGGTTTCGAGGCATGTTGACTATTTTTTCTTATAAGAAGATGATGTCAACTGTCTATGAAAAACCTCCAATAGAACCACCTCTGGCTACTAGCTATGAAGCAGAAGAAAAATATGCAAATTGGATGAAATCTGATCGGTTGACACGTTATTGTATGCTTTCAACCATGCCTGACGAAACAAAGGAAAAATATATATATACTATGACTCAGCACATGAGATGTGGCGAGCAATGACAGAGGAAGTCTATGCTGAGTGTCATCGTTTATATCAAACGAAAAAGGTAAATAAGATTTACATATATTTTTCAACTATGAATAGTAAATTCAAACACTATGAATATAAGATTCAAATTTTGGATAGTAGATTAAAAAATACATGCCACTAATCTATTTTTCTTTTGTCTTTCCTTTTGCAGAATCAGAACCCTGAAAAGGAGGAAGAGACTGATGAGGATTTTGGTAGCAAGTAAGGAGCTAGAGAAGTTGGAGAGCAGTAGTTTTTATTTAGTAATTTTATTGTTAGTGGAACAATTTAAATTTCTTTATTTATTTTAGAAATTTTAGATTTATTTGAACAAAGAAAACTATAGTCTAGAAATTTAGTTTATTGTTAGTAATCTTGATTATTAATGTTTGGAAACTTATTTATATTTTTGCATAACATTTATTTCTTTTATTAATAAAGTAGTTATTATTTAAAGAAATTATCTATTTACTTGTTATGCAAATGCTTTGGGATAAACAAAATTTACATACTTATAATGAATGACAATTTTTTTTATAATTCTGAATTATTTAACACAACTAATCCTAGATCTATTAAACTGATTCCAATAGTGAGACATATCTGTGGCACTTGAGATTGGACCATATTGGTCTAAACATAATAAATAGGCTTGTAAAGGATAGTCCTTTAAGAGAACTATCTATTGGATCTCTCCCTGTTTGTAAATCCTATCTAGAAAACAAAATGACCAAGAGATCTTTCTCTGATAAAGGTTCAAGAGCCACAAAACCACTTCAGCTAGTACATATGGATGTTGCAATCCACTTGATGTACAAGCAAGAGGAGGTTGTGAATATTTCGTCACTTTTATTGATGATTATTCAAGATATGGTTACTTATACTTAATGCAAAGAAAATCTGAAACTTTTGGAAAGTTCAAAGAATTTCAAGCAGAGGCTAAAAAGCAATTAGGTAAATCACTTAAAAGCACTTCGATCTGATCGAGGAAGAGAGTACTTGGACTGTGAATTCAAGAACCATCAACGTGAGCATGGCATTCAATTCCAACTCACTACACCTGAAACAACACAGTAAAATGATGTTTCTGATAGTCGGAATAGAACGTTATTAGATATGGTTAGATGAATGATGAGTTTCTCATCATTACCACTGTCATTCAGGGGCTATACGATTCAATGTGTTCTCTACACATTGAATGATGTTCCACCTAAGTCTATCCAAAAGACATCCATAGATTTATGTAATGGTTGTAAACTTAGTTTAAACCATTTTGGAATTCGGGAGTGTCATGCATACGTGCTTAAAAGGAAGATCGGGAAGTTGGAAATGCACTGTGAAGTGTGTATGTTTGTGGGATATTCCAAAGAGACTAGAAGTGGAATTTTCGATAGTCCAAAAAGAAAATAAAACATTTGTATTGACAAATGAAACTTTTCTTGAATATGACTATGTTAATAACCACAAACCTCGCAGTAAGGTTGTACTGGAGGAGATGGTCTCAAATAAAGTCGCAAAAGTCACCAGCAGCAATTAATGATAAAACAACCAAAGAAACCACAATTCCTGAAAAGAAAAAACCAGTGCAACGTCGTAGTGGGAGGATTGTGAGACAACCTATTCGTTACGAACATGAGGCACACGTTCTTGTATCAGATACTGAAAAGGACGATCCATTGACTTTTAAAGAAGCAATGGAAGACCCTGATGTTGATAAGTGGCAAGATGCCATGAATCAAGAAATGGAATCAATGTATTCCAATTCAGTCTGGGAACTTGTAGATCTGCCTGACAATGTTAATGCCATTGGATGCAAACGGATCTACAAGAAGAAAAGGGGTGCAGATGGAAAGGTAGAGACCTATAAAGCAAGGCTTGTGGCCAAAGGCTACACACAGAGAGAGGGTGTGGACTATGAAGAAACATATTCTCCTGTGGCCATGCTTAAGTCCATTCGCATACTCTTATCCATAGTTGCCATCTATAATTATGAGATATGGCAAATGGACGTCAAGAAATTTTTTTTGAATGGCCACCTTGATGAAACCATTTATATGGAACAACCAGAAGGGTTCATAAAGAAGGATCAAGATCAAAAGGTATGCAAATTGTTGAAATCCATATATGGATTGAAACAAGCATCAAGATCTTGGAACTTAACATTTGATGAAACTATTAAAACATATGGTTTCGAACAAAATGTTGACGAAGCATGTGTTTATAAATACATCAAAGGAAAAATTGTGGTTTTCTTAGTTCTTTATGTTGATGATATCTTACTCATTGGGAATGATGTAGAGACATTATCAAATGTAAAGAAATGGTTGGCTGACAAATTCCAAATGAAAGATTTGGGAGAAGAGAGTTATGTTCTAGGCATTAAAATTCTAAGAGATAGAAAGAACAAGCTCCTAGCACTTTCACAAGCAAATTATATTGAGAAAGTGCTTGAAAAATTCTCTATGGAGAATTCCAAAAAGGGCCAATTGCCGACCAGACATGGAATTACTCTTTGCAAAGATCAGTGTCCAAAGACACCACAAGAGCAAGAGGATATGAGAAAGTATCCCTATGCATCAGTTGTAGGGAGCCTAATGTATGCAATGTTATGTACTAGACCTGACATATGTTATGCAGTAGGGATTGTCAGTCATTATCAATCAAATCCAGGTTTGGAACACTGGATTGCGGTGAAACATATTCTCAAGTATCTCAGGAGAACGAGAGACTATATGCTAGTATATTCGGGTAGTGACCTCGAACCTACTGGATACACTAACTCAGATTTTCAATCTGACAAGGATAGTAGAAAGTCTACTTCTAGGTCAGTATTCACTCTTGGTGGTGGAGCAGTTGTCTAGAGAAGCATTAAGCAATCCAGTATAGCTTATTCAACCATGGAAGCTGAATACATAGCAACTTGTGAAGCAGCTAAGGAAGCAATTTGGCTGAAAAAGTTCTACACAGATTTGGAAGTAGTTCCAGAAGTGGAGAAACCACTTGTTCTTTACTGTGACAACAATTGAGCAGTGGCCAATTCTAAAGAACCAAGAAGCCACAAGAGGGGAAAGCATATAGAGCACAAATACCACTTAGTCAGAGAAATCATACATAGAGGAGATGTGACCATTTTGAAAAGCGCATCAGAACACAACCTGGCGGACCCATTCACGAAGACGCTTCCAGCAAAGCAATTCGAGGGTCATGTACGTAATATGGGATTGAGAGAAATGCCTCACTTTCTTTAAGTACAAGTGGGAGATTGTTAGGAGTGTCTCCTAAAAGCATGTAAAGACATTTGTTTTTCTCTGAATAAATAAATATCAATGGTTTATTATTATTGTTATATTTAGATTATTAAATTATTGTTTGAATAATTTTGTAAATATCAGAAAAAATCCATATTTATTATTGAGGATGTGATCTTGTATTAGTACGAGAAAATTAAGATCACATGAATGAATAAAAATAGTCAACAACAACAAATTAAAGTTATGGAATTCTTTAATTGGAGTTGTAAGTACGGTTTACTGAGTATCATAATGATACAAATAATCTAGATTCGGATTATTGATGTGGAAAGACATCTCGGTAAAGGTGCTTTATATAATATGATTATATATGACATGGACCGATATGAATTGAAGTCTTTATCCAAAAACCATTTAACAATGAAGACTTGTAATTCATATCATAACTGATGATCATTTATAGATCAACCTAAATCATGAGTGTTCATGAACTCCTGTTCATGCTTATTAAATCTTTTGATTCATTCGTTAAGGTCTCTTCATAGAATGAGGCTAATGACTTTTGTTTTGGAGATTTAATATCAAGGATGGCTGGGAACATGTATCAACAATACGGAATCTAATCTTTCCTAACGGATCATATATTAGTTCCCTTAAGGGTTAATTCTGGAATTGAATGATTTTGAGCTCAAATCTATAATTTGATTATAGATTAATTATTCACTAGTGAATTAATGGTACTTAAGGAATAAGAAGTAAATCAGAAAGGTAAAATGGTAATTCTTCCATTCTAATTTATGAACTAATTAATTAGAGGGTTGAACTATTATAAGATGGTTATATCAATGGACGAATTAAGAAAAGATTTCTGTAAAAGTATATCTATAACATAAAGAGTGCAATTCTGAATTTATAGTGGAGTAATATCATAATTAATAAATTAGCTATTATAATTAAAGAGTTTAATTATTTAGTTTATTTATTGGAGCTTAATGTTATAGGTCCATGGTCCCCGAAATGGCTCAAACAATCACTAACAAATGTAAACACAAAAAATGGGCAAAAATGACTTATGTGATAAGTAAAATATTTTTCTATGTATCAAACATAATTATTGTTTAATTATGTGTAATTAATTAATTGAGAATTAATTAATTATTTGATTTAACAAAAATATAATTAATTTTGAATTAATTTATTTTTGGGATTTTTGGTATTTAAATAATAATAAAAATTGGGAAAAATCACATGCCATCACAGGCATGTGGTACACGTGTAGCACAGTGCACAGTCACTGTGCTACATGCATAAGAGAGTGTGTTCAGTCTCTTGATTCCACAATTTTAGTTATTAAAATATTAAATAAATAATGAGATATTTTAATATGATTAAAATATTATTATTTAAACAAAAATCTGATAACTGATCAGTTATTTTGAATTTGTTTAAAATAACAAATATTTTAATATATTGGATATATTAAATATAGGATATCAGTTTTACAGAACGTAACTTTTCAGGGATAGAAAAATATCTAGAAATCTCTCTCAGAGAAAGAGAACAATGACATAATCAAAAGTCATTGTTCTTCACAAAACCTTGGTCCAAACTTTATCAGATCTCATGTGTTAAGTACATCTGATAAATAGTTCTTTGCCTATTATTTGTATAGCGAGCCCACACTCGTTCTTTGTGTGCTAAGAACATTTTGGAAGATCTTGGTGTGAGATCTCAAGGATTTAGCCATACAAAAAGATAGCAACAAGGAAGGACCTGAGATATTTTTTCTATTCTTGTCTTTGATTCAATATATATGTATGTGAAGAAGTAGATCTAGAAATCTTTTGGGATTAAACTGACAATTTGATTGTTGTTCCGCTGCGTATAGCCTCAGCCTCAGCTTGTGTCAATGCAAATACTCGAGCCGGAGTCGCGATATTTGGCTTCTTAAGTTCTTCTTTCTTCAGTCTTGGGCAATCCTTCTTGAGATGCCCCACAAGTCCGCATACAAAACAGGCCTTCACCCGACACTCACCCAGATGACATCTCCTGCATCTGGCACACTCTGGATATGTCTTCCAGTTCTCATTGCCGCCCTGGCGGCCAATCTGCGCACCCTGTGGCCTCTTATCAGGTCTAGGAGCCAACTAGTATCCAGGGTCTTTCTTTTTTGGTCACTGGGGCCTCCACCCCTACTGACTCCTAAGAAGGGAGGTCCCGTCCTCCTCATATCTCTCATGGCTGCATTATCACGCCAGATCTTATTCTCAGCACCCTCTACAGTAAGGGCTCTCTCCACTACCTGAGCATAAGTTGTCACTCCAGGTACAGTGGTAATTCTGGCATCCCGGGCTATCATAGGTTGTAGCCCCTGAAGGAATCTTTCCTTCCTTGTCCCATCGGTGGGCACCAAGTCTGGAGCAAACTTGGCTAATCTGTCGAATTTCAAGGCATACTCAGTCACTGACATATTCCCTTGCAAAAGTTTACTAAATTCCTCGGCCTTTGCAGCTTTAACGGCCTCATTGTAATACTTTTCATTAAAGAGGGTTTTAAACTCTTCCCAACCCATTGTAGTTACATTTCTAGTTTGGGACACCACCTCCCACCAGATTCGGGCATCCTCCCGAAACATGTACGTGGCACAGGCCACCCTCTCATTGCCCACAACTCTCATAAAGTCCAAGATGGATGTAATCATAGCCATCCACTGCTCTGCCTTAAGTGGATATGCGCCACCCTCGAATACCGGAGGGTGTTGCTTCCTGAACCGCTCATATACCAATTCCCAACGGTTCTCCAACTCTGCCTGCTGCTGTACGTCCGGTACTGAAGCAGCAGATGGGCCCCTGAAGCAGTATTCCCAGCTGGAACCTGCTGTTGCCTCAATCGTAGTATCTCCTCATTCTGCCTCTGTAGTTGAGCTTGCAAGTCTGCAAGCACCTGTTGCCAGTTCTCAGGGACTGGCGGAGGGTTCTGACCCTGATCATTACTTTCGGCCTGATTTCTAGCACTGGCTGGCTCATTGGATTGCCCTGGAAGCATACTTCCAAGTTTATCTGCAATCAATGACTCAGCTTATCAGGCAGTAATAACAGTATCACACATCAACCCACGGTTCAAAACCGATCGAATAAGCATCCACATGCATTGACAATGCTAATAAGCATCCCAATAATTCACACTCAATAATAATGCTAATAAGCAGAGAAATTCATGGCATCATCTAAACAAAATGCTAATAATCATGTTCTTTGGCATGCATAACCACTTAACAATGTTAATAAACATTTTCCTTAAACATACTACGGCTCTAATAGGCATCCTCTATCCAGATTACACATACAACAACGCTAATAAGCACTTCTGACATTCATCAAGTTCAATGACGCTAATAAGCAGTCCTATAGCATTTACAAATATCTATCATGCCAATAAACACGTTCTCAACCTACATGTAGTAGTCAAGGGCCAGGCCCTATCAGAATAGCTCATGCTTCTTATTCAAACTAGCAGATAAGGCACATATGACTCATTTAAGCAAGTATACACATAACTATATTAATAGTTACCCAACCCTGAGTCGAGCTTGTGTTTAGCAGTGAATGTACATGCCCAGTCCAACATCAAGAATCCTTAAACCTTGGCTGCTTTGATACCACATGGTAACGCCCTCCTAATTAGGGTCCATTACCAGGTGTGTTTTGAAACCAGTGCTAGACTTACTATCAAGTCATTTGGACTAAACATGTGATTAAGCCACTAGGGTTTGGGTATTAAAAACTTTTGATCATCTCATAAACAATTCCATTAAGTTAAAAACAAGTTCTTTACATGGGATCCCAAAATCATTAGTTTAAAAGCCTATTACAAAAATCAGATTACACAACAAGCCGTCCTAAGCGGCAAAAGCTGGGTTTAACCCTAGTTCCTCTGAGCATCTCGGCCGTGGTGGTCGAGCGGGCTGCATATGTACATACCACTGCTAATGCCCTCCGACTCATAGCTGGTTGAGCTTCTCTTTACCTTTACCTGCACCACAAAGCACCTGTGAGCCAGAAGACTCAGAAAGAAAACATAATCAATAGTTCAATGAATAAAACAACCATCAAACAGTAATAACTGAGTTCAGTGCATTCATTAAACTCATTTGGAGACCATAGAGTCACACAAGTGCATGTCGCACTTTCTTTCAAGTTGTTGGCATTTGAGCCAATCAAGCGCATGTTGCACTCCCAGGGTGGCCCAGCCATGGTGGCCTGCACTCCACGTGCATTATGCCAATCTTAGCTTATAAACCAAGTCCTTATGCCCTTGACTTATAAGTCAAGCCACCACGTGCCTCCAGCTTATAAGTTGAAGCCTTGGAATTCTCAACTAGTAAGTTGATCTCCTCTTAACATCCTAATGATACCCTAATTTATAAACTAAGCTTCAAAATCATAACAGACAGTCACATGTTTCATATAGCATACTTAACAAGTAGTCACACAATGCATTATAATACATTCACTCAACAGTCATAAGCATAATCATAATTATGCACGTTACAGCGTACCTAATCAAACATTCGCAACATAATTGTAATCATGTTCATCACCTTAACCAAGCTCTAATCATGCATTCACATAACAGGTGCAGTTTTCTTACCTTTGGTCCGTATGCAGGTTACTAGCGACAACCCTCCGAGTACGATCCCCGATTCAAGACCTTAGCGAAAACCTCAGCTGTGATGAAAAACGCCCTTGAACTAATCCCCAAGCCTGACACCTTGATTCTCCAAGCTTTGATCCTCTTCAATTCTCCAAAAAACTCCTTAAGCTTCCATGGCACCTAGAATAAACGAGAGAGATAGAGAGAAGGAAAGTTGTTGAGTTCTTTTCCTTTAGTTTCCTTAACTTTCTCATCCATCCCAGCTCACCAAAACACTAAGCTTAGCCCAAACAAATGACCATTTTACCCCTTGCCTTTATCTTAATCATCAAGTGTTCACAAGGGCAATTTTGTCCTTTGCCTCAAATCTCGCTATCTACAATATACATCCTATAACTCCCGCTACTTCCAATATTCTCACTCGGTTACCACTAAATTCCCATTACCCACTAATTCCCGGTAATGTACAAAATTACTAGAATACCCCTAAGTTCATGCCGAACCGGGTATTAAGACCCCATTGTGACTTTTCCGCTAACTTGCTCATCGGGATCGCCTCTTGTCAAGTAACCCAAATATATCCACATAATAATGTGGTCTCAATCACTCAAGCACATATTCGCATTTATATCCCAAACGGGTCAAATTACTAAAATACCCTTCTTATAAGAAACGGGCCCACATACACATATTTAATATCTTTAAAATACAAGCATACTTATATCATAATATAATTCACATATTGACTCAATTATTGCCTCCCGGCCCCCTAATCCAAGCACTAAGCCATATTAGGAAATTTGGGATGTTACAATGTACACCTCGCCCCCAGAGCTCTCCAACTCATGGTCAACTCATCTTACCCTTGCCTTTACCTGCACCACATAGCACCCGTGAGCCGAGGCCCAGCAAGAAAACACAATATCATTGCATAATCAGTATTAACAACTAAGTAACTCACAGAGCATAATACAAATGATTTACAAGACATTAATCAATTACCCAGCAAGCCATAGCATTTATTCAATGCAGCACATCAGTCAGTAACCAATGATCTAGTTCCAGATACTCAGCACATCACGTACAACAATTAACAATAGAACACATGTCAAGCAACAACTAGGGTTAACGCCCGTAGGCTGCACCCTATATTTAATCTACTATCTATGGCTCGCTTAGGCCAAGCCCAGTGTTATACCCACTGACTCAGGCCAGCTTAACCGAGCTCAGTGATTAATAAGCTGTCCTCAGCTACCAGTGGCCGAGTCGCGCCCTGTGCAAAAGTATTGATTTCGGCACCCTTAGGTCGTTTATCACATGTCCCAGTGGCATAATACCACCTCATGACATTCATACAATTATAGGGAACTCTTAGTCCCAACATATTCACATGGTTTATAACAATCAAACAACAATGCATACAAAATATAGGGAACACTTAGTCCCATCCTATCCACATATACAGGTGCAGTTTTCTTACCTTTAATTCCAAGTGCTTTAATTAGGAAAGACGACCCCCGAGCACGATCCTGTCCCGAGCCCAAGCGTATACCTAGTCACAACCATGATAAAGGATTCCATCAATAATTATATAAGAGTTTCCTGATAAAATTCTAGCCTCCGAGACATCGAATTCCACCAAACACGGTAGTGGAATCGATCTCGAGCGCCCTAGGTTAAGTTCCCATGCTTTAAGACCCAAAAACACAAATATCCTTAAGGGCCACGACTCAAGCCTCCCCATGCTGCGGCATGGCCCCAAACAGAGGCTCAACCTCGCCTAGAAATAGACACGGGTTGCGGCCCTACAAGCCCCATGCCGCGGCCCGCCCTCCTTCCCCAGTATTCATCTGCTTTAGAGGGCCGCGGCGCACCGAGAACTATGTTGCGGCCCGACCCCTTCGAACCCAGAAAAACCTCCATTTTCAACACTCAAACCCATCCAAATTCACCCTAATGATACAATCCAATTATCACAAACATTACAACATGATTTCAGCAGCATAACCCAGCAGAAACCTAGTCTAGAAACTCATCAAAGTTATATTTTGATTTTTGAAACCCACAAGCTTAAGAACACTAAAACCATTCAAGAGAACTCAGAATTCAACACTAAACCATAGATTAGAGCTTACCTTCACTGAAGAGCCAATCCACCAAGCAATTGCTGAGCTAATTCCCAACTCCTTGCCTCAATCTAATCTTCAAAAGTTAAGAACCCAAAGCACTTAGAACCCAACTCAAAACTATAGTATTTGATTAGCTAAACCAAAAATCATCACTTACCTAAATTCCTGGTTGAACCTTCAAATTGCCACAGAAATTCTCCCCACAATCCCAGCTCCAACTCATGAGTTTCCAGCCCAAAAACCCTTTGTTTCTATGGTTCCCTTGAGAGTAAAAGAGAGAGAGAGAGGAAGAAGGTCAGTTTAGGATATCTTCTACTGTTTTCCTTCCTTTGTTTTATCTATCCTTAGTTACTTAAGTCATTCCCAAGACTCGGGGTACCAAAAACGTCCCCGAGGGCAAAATGGTAAAATTCCCCGGTATTCCCACCTAGGCTTCCTAACCTCGAATATATCTCCAACTATTTATTTCCATAACCCGATAACCCAAATAACCGTCTAATATTCCAAATACCCCTTGACTGACCTCGAGTCGAGTATCGGGTCCCGTTGTGACTTTCCCGCTACTTTCTCCCTAGGATCGCCTCATGCCGAAAGCTGCAAACACATATATCCACATAATAATGTGGTCTCAACAATTTATCACAAATAATCACGTTTATGCCCTAACGGGCCAAAATTACAATTATACCCTTACCAGCCAAGCAGGGCCCGCATGCTTATCCAATACTCATAAACATGCATTCTCACACCATTAATTTAGATAACCTCCAATTATGCCCTCCCGACACACTAATCAAGGCCCTTAAGCCTTATTAGTAATTTTGGGTCGTTACATGTCTTGTCAACTTTTTTCCACCGTAGGGTTCATTTAATCTTGGCCTTTGGATCTCGAACTAACCCAATCGGATGGCCTGAATTAATTCCCGTAGTTTACGTATAAATAGGGCAATCCGACCTGAACCCTCACCTCTTTTGCATTCAAAAAGTTTCCTTTTGAAAAATAAAATTTCTCTTTTTCTTTTCCAACTTCTCCAAAAAAAAAAAAAAAACCTTCATCGCCTTTCAGATTTTCAGAAGCTTTCAAGGAGTTCCCTGTGGACGTATCGACACTTTCTTTAGACCGATCATATAAATTGTAAGTATTTCCTCCCCTGGTTTGAAACTTTAAATTATGTGCTTTCCAATGAGTTTTTTTTATACTGTGAAAAAATTATTTGCTCAATGTCGTTTAGGTTACGCCTTGGTATAAATAGGAAATAAGATTCGGTTTAGGCTAAATGAACGATACTAGGCTTATTTAGAAATAAGGTTTTCATAAAACTAGGCAAATTTTATGGGTTTTACAAAGAAAATTCTACTGGTAAATAGATTAGAATGCTTGTTTGGGGTGTAGAAACCAAAAGGGTTTTAGGTCTGGTTCTAGGTAGCTTAAAGGTTACAATTTCTTAAGCAGTTTTGAATTAAACCGCTTTCAAAAGAAAAATAGTGGGTCTGACGAGTCTGACACACGAATCCCGAAGTACCGCCCAACAAAAAAAAGCCAACAAAGAAGAATAAAAGAAAACTCATTGTTTAGAGGCGGTGGATCCTTTCCTCGTAGTTGTGGCATGGAGTTGTTTTCCTCTTCTGTCATTTTCTTCTCCAAACTCAATAACTCTAATGTTAAGAAATGGGAAAGAAAGATGTTATCTTCTTGGTTGGGTTTCTTTATAATTTCACATGCATTCAATAACACTATAAGTTTTAGTTCATATGTTTTCCTTTTTTAATGTTAATTTAATTTGTTTTAGAATTAGATTAACGTTTTTAAATAACATTTTTATTTTTTTATTATTTTAATTAGGTTTCTAAAATTAAAAATAGATATAAAAGTTTTTTATTTTAACTTTAAAATAAAAAATTTAAAGCTTTTTTATTTTCCACCTATCAGTTGCTACCACATGTGTGAGAATATTAAGATTTTACTAAAAACTTAACGTGACGGACCAACGATCAAGAAAAAATACTACATAGGTACTTTTGTTGTCATAGGTTTTACATGAGTACTTGAGTGCAAGAAATGGAACTACTCGGATAGTTTAGCCGCAATAATCACATAACTTTATAAGACTATCCCTTATCTCTTTTCGATTACCACAACCTTACTGATCACTTGGAGAAAAAGACATCAATTTTAAAGACTACCATAATGAAGAAGTAAATTAAAAAAAAAAAAATAGCTACGGGCTAATCTCTTGGAGCGAAAATTAATTGAATTCACACTAAATTAATACTAGAGCTTTACCCTTTATAATTAAAAACAACAACAAACGAGAATTCAAAGCCATATACAATTCCATCATAATTTTGTCAGAAAAAAAAAAATTCACACAAATTAAGTAAAAAGCAACAAAAGCAAAAAGTTACTACGCTTGTTCTCTCAAAATATACGTACGTTTACCTGCGTTTATTCACCTAAACTAGCCTCCTATAAACATCATATTATTATTATGGGTTTATACATTTTTAGACCATATGTTTTGTTTTATTATCAGTTTAGATTTTATGTTTTGACAAATTAATTTTTGGACCCTGTATTTTGTAAAATGGTTCAAATATGCTCATAAACCTGATTTTGATGAACAAAAAATTGAATATAACAACATAGTTCTTAGGTAGAATGACTATATTTTTGTTCTGAGTTGTTAGTTTGATGAATATTATTTGAGATTTCAGTTCAAAAATCTTTGATTAAAATCGGGTTTAGGAGTCTATTTGAACTATTTTAGAAAATACAGGATCCAAAAAATAATTTATCAAAACACATGGTCCAAACAAGTAATGAGGCAAAATATATGGTCTAAAAAGGCATAAACCCTATTATTATTCATGTCTCAATCTTTTGCATCACTTACAAGACACCAATGTTATATATATATATTTATATATATATATAAGTTCACTTTTAATGGTGATTGAGTTTTTTCTACATAGATCGGTTGTCAATTAATAGTCATTAAATTAAGATCCAATAGTCCACATTTAAAAATGTTAATTAATGTTATATTTGATTTTTTTCAAACTTGGTAATAAGCTACCTACTTACATGACGGTCACTTTTTAATTTAATTAAATAATTTAAAAATCATTATTTAAGATTCATTCCAAGATTCCACATCTTCATTCATTGCATTCCTTCTTCATTTCATGTTCTTTCTAGATTCATTCCTTATGCATTAATGACTTATATCTTCCCAACTATAATTAGTTTTGCTAATTAATGATGTCCATTTCGAAATTTATATATATTATATATATTTTTATACAAAATTTACTCATTTTAAAAAACTTGTTTATTGAAGAAGCTCTAATTTTTTAAAGTGTTTTCAAGTAAGATTTCCAAGTTTATGCCATTTTCGAAAATCACTAGTAGATTTTCTATTTTTTTTTTAAATTCCAAGTTTATTTTTTTTGTTATGTAGGATTTGAAATTCACATAGATGAGTAATTCTTATTTCTCTTTAAAAACTTGTTTATTAAAAATCCACAAAAATAATTTGTTTTGAAAGTGTTTGATGAAAAAGCTTTGGATTTTTCATAGAGTTTCTTGTTAGATTTTCAATCATTTGTGTGCTTTCTTTATTTTTACAAACATATTATCATCTATTTTTCCAATTTCATATTTCGAAATTCACTACTAGAGCTTTTTTTTTAAAAAAAAAAACCCAAACTTAGTTTTATTTGTCATGTAGGATTTGAAATTAAAAAAGATGACTAAATCTTATTTCTCTTGAAAAACTTGTTTAGCAAAAACCTATAAGAACAATTTTTTAATATAGTTTGATGAAAAAGCTCTAGATTTTTCATAGAGGTTGTTTGGTATGAGGTTTGGGTTTGTGGGAGTAAAGTTAGAGGTGTTTTGTAACGACCCAAATTTACTAATGAGGCTTAAGGGCCTTGATTAGTGTGCCGGGAGGGAATAATCGGAATATAAGTGATTTAATGATTAAAAGCATGTTGTATGGCTATTTGAATATTTGAGATGCATGACTATGTGTATTAGTATGCATGTAGGCCTTGATTAGGTTAGAAAGGCATAATCGTAATTTTGGCCCGTTGCGGGCATAACTCTATATATATGCGATAATTTTTGAGACCACATTATTATGTGGATATATCTGTGATCTATGATTCGAGACAATCCTAGTGAACAGATTAGCAAAAAAGTCACGGCGGGGATTTATACCCGGCTCGGGGCGAGCCTGGGGGTATAAATGGGAATTTAGAGAATATGTTGGGGTATATTCTGACATCGAGGAGTATATTTGGTGATTAATTAGGTATCGGGAAGTGAGCGGAAAATATTAGAGACACTTGAGGAATTAGCGGGAATTGGGTAAAATGACCAAAATGCCCTAAGTGGATTAAAAGACTTAGGATTAAAGGGGAGGGCATTATAGTCATTTATCTTTTAAGAGATAGGTATTGCTGAGGCTTCTTGAAGGATTGGCAAGGGTTTAGCAAGAACACACTGTCACTTAAGGTAAGACTTTGGAGTTTTCAGTTTCTGGTTTGGATTGTTTGAACTATGGTATCTAAGCTGAGTTGATGGGAACTTTAGGGGAATTCAAGCCAAGGATTGAGGAAGAGAAAGCTAAGGAGGTCTAGAGACTAACTCAAAGTCGAATTTCCATCAAAGGTATAAAATTCTAAGCTTTAAACTTTGAAGTTTTGATTATCTTTGCTGAGTTTCTGAGTTAGGATCAACTATGGTGAATTTTGAGATTAGGGATGCATGTGCTTGGTTTTTGAGTATTTGGGATGCTTGGGATGAGTGGAGTATGTTAATAAGCTTTTTTTTAAGTTTGGTTGGGGATTGGAAGAGTTTTGGTAAGGGTTGGCTCGAGGAAAACGCAGGAAGGGAAAAATGCAGTAGTGGTTGTCTGTGACTAGCGCTACAGCACTAGCCTTTGGGCGATGTAGCGCTAGGCCAAGTATTCTGAGTGTGTTTTGGCTCTTCTTGTAGCGCTGTAGCGCCCTCCTTAGAGCGCTGTAGCGCTACCCTGTTTCCAGAAAGGGGTTTTTGAGTTATTTTCAAGGGTTTTTGCCCGAGGGTTCGGGGTTCGATTCCACCACCCCGTTTGGTGGAATTGGAGCTTCCCGAGGGCTCGAGATTGGTCCCGAGGCTAGGGTTCGGACTTGAGGTTTGGTGATGATTTTGATCTATGGTTGTGACTAGGTGTGCGCTGGGGCTCAAGGGGGATCGTGCTCAAGGATCAAAGTGAACAAAGCTAGCAAATTAAAAGGTAAGAAAACTGTATAATGTTAATGATGGTATATGTTTGTGATGTGACTAAGAGCTCCCGATATCTGTATAATGTTAATGATGGTATTATTCCATGGGACATGTGATAGCGGCCCAAGGGTGTCGTACACAATATTTGCGCACAGGGCGCGACTTGGCCACTGGTAGCTGAGGACAGCTTAATATTCACTGAGCTCAGTTTAAGCGGGCCGGAGTCAGTGGGATAACGGAGGGGGCGGCTTGAGGGCGCAAACCCTAGTCATCATTGTAATTGATGTGTGATATGAGTTGATATGTTTGGTATGCTGAATACTTGGTTATCCTGAATGTTTAAATGGTTGAGAACCTGTTTATGAAATATGCGATATTGAATCGTCTGTTGCTTGCTTATGCTCTGTTATTATGTTTTCTTGCTGGGCCTTGGCTCACGGGCGCTGTGTGGTGTAGGTAAAGGCAAAGGCAAGTTAGACCAGTCCTGAGATGGAGAGTTGCGGGGCTGAATGTACATAGTCAGCTGTTCGGTCGCCTTGGCTGAGGAGTGGATCAGGACAGGGATCGCTGAACTGTCTATTTTGCCTTAGTATGGCTAATACTATATTTAATTCTCGAATCTTTTGTAAATGGTTTTAATTCTATTATTTTTTGGATCCCGTGTAAACGGAAAATGTTATTTATAAGAAATGCAACTTTTAAGACCAAAATCTTTTAACCCTAGTTCCATTATAGTTTCAGTAACACATTTTTAATTAAATGACTTGATTAGCAAGTCTAGCACTTTTATAAACACATAGTGTAACGGTCTTGGCCATCCAGGGCGTTACAACTTGGTATCAGAGCATCCTAGGTTTATGGGTTCCTGAAGACTGGCTGAACATGTACATTCGCCTCGAAAGCCAAGCTCGACTCAGTGTTTGGTAAATTGTATATACATGATTATGTGCTTAAATGATCTGAATGAGATATGATTGTTAATATCTGCTTGATTAATAGGGAGCATGAGATACTGATAGGGCCTGGCCCTTGACTATTGCATGATGTTGTTGAGGCGTGCTTATCAGCACTGCTATGCATGTGGGTGAATATCTAGATAAATTTTTATTAATTGGTTGCTTGTGAATGATTGGAGTTCCAGTGATGGATCATGAAAGGATTATTACCCTGTCATCGTAGCCTGATTGCCAAGTCGTTGATTGCAGATTGACTTGGATAATTATGCATCCAAGAAAATCCACGTGACTAACCGACAGGTCTGGGGCTAGAGGAAATGATCAGGGCCAGACCCCCCCCGCCAGTCCCTAAGAACTAGCAGCAATTGATGACAGACATGCAGGCTCGGCTACAGAGCCAAGATGAACATATTCAAATTCTGTGGCAGCAAGCTCCATCTGGGAGTGTTTCCCCTATTGTGTCACCTGTAGTGCAGCCAGCTGAGGTTGGTAATAGATGAGAGCCGTTGTATGAGAGGTTCAGGAAACAGCAGCCCTCGATCTTTGAGGGAGGACCAGATCCATTGAAGGCTGAATAGTGGATGACCATGATTACTACCATTCATGATTTTATGAGGGTAGAGGGACATGACAGAGTGGCATGTGCCACATATATGATGAGAGAGGATGCCCGAATCTGGTGGGAGGTGGCATCACAGACCAGGGATGTTACTGCATTGACTTGAGAAGGATTTAAGGATCTATTCAGTCAGAAGTATTATAATGTTGCCATCAGGGCAGGGAAGATAAATGAGTTCGTGGGGTTAGTTCAAGGCAGCATGACAGTTCCAGAGTATGCCCTAAAGTTTGACAGACTTGCGAAATTTGCACCAGATCTTGTGCCTACTGATGCAGCTAGGCAGGATAGATTCATTAAAGGGCTTAATGCTATGATTGCCCGAGATGTGAGGATAACAACAGTTCCTGGAGGGACAACTTATGCCCAGGCTATGGAGAAGGCTCTTACTGCTGAGGAAGCGGAGAACAAGATATGGAGAGAGAGTGCAGTGAGGAGGGAGGGCCGCAGGGCGGTGCCTCCATATTCTGGTTCTGGTAGGGGCGGAGGCCCCAGCGATTTGAAGAGAAACACCCCTGAGGCTTCGATCGCTCCTGGTCCTGATAGGAGAGGTCGGGGTACCCAGAGTGGGCGTCAGGGAGGCAGTGATACATGGAGGACTTACCCTGAGTGGACAAGGTGCAGGAGACGCCATTCGGGCGAGTGTCAGGCTAAGGCCTGTTATGTGTGTGGGGTGGTGAGACACCTCAGGAAATATTTCCCGACAGTGAAGAAGGGAGATACAGGGAAGGTGGACAGCTTGACTCCAGCTCGAGTGTTCACCCTGACGCAGGCGAAGGCTGAGGCTAGTCCCTCGGTAGTGACAGGTCAGCTTTCTAGTGCTGGCACTCCTTTTACTGTATTGATTGACTCTGATGCTACACACTCATTTGTTTCTAGTAAGGTGATTGATAGACAATGTAGGCCTAGTGAGTATTGTGTTTCAGGGTTTGGGACTATTTTGCCTACAGGGGAACTGGTAGTATCTAGGAGGTGGATTAGTGCACTGCCAGTGATAGTTGATGGTAGGGAGTTATTAGTAGATTTGATTGAGTTGAGTATGGAGGACATTGATATGATTATGGGTATTGATTGGTTGGTTAGATATGGAGCTACCATTGACTGTAGGAAGAAGATGGTGACTTTTGAGCCAGAGGGCGAGGATCCCTTTATTTTTGTGGGAGCGGTGCATGGACCCGGCGTACCCAGGATATCAGCGTTGAGAGCCAGAGACTTGTTACAGGGTGGGTGTATAGGTTTTCTGGCTAGTGTGGTGGATACCACCAGAGTTTCACCAGTAGGGCCGGAGTAGACCAGATTGGTTTGCGAGTTCCTGGATGTGTTTCCTGAGGATTTGCCTGGGTTGCCACCACGTAGAGAGATTCAATTGTTATTGAGTTGGCGCCAGGGACAGAGCCAGTGTCGAGGGCACCATATAGGATGGCACCGGCAGAACTGAAAGAATTGAAGATACAGATGCAAGAGCTTCTGGGTTTGGGGTTTATCAGGCCTAGTTACTCTCCATGGGGTGCTCCAGTTCTATTTGTGAAGAAGAAGGATGGGACTTTAAGAATGTGCATAGACTACCAGGAATTGAATAAGTTGACCATCAAGAATAAGTATCCCCCACCAAGGATTGATGACTTGTTCGACCAGCTGCAGGGTAAGACGATGTTCTCAAAGATTGATCTTCGATCTGGTTATCACCAGCTGAGGATCAAGGATGAGGACATACCTAAGACGGCCTTCCAAACGCGGTATGGGCACTATGAGTTTCTGGTCATGTCGTTTGGTTTGACCAATGCCCCAGCAGCCTTTATGGATCTAATGAACAGGGTGTTCAAGGATTTTATGGATCAGTTTGTTATTGTCTTCATCGACGACATCTTGGTGTATTCCAGTTCAGAGACAGAGCACGAGCTTCATCTTCGACAGGTTCTTCAGAGGTTGAGGGAGCATCAGTTGTACGCCAAGTTTAAGAAATGTGAATTTTGGTTACCAGAAGTGACATTCCTTGGACATATTGTGGGTGCAGATGGGATTAAGGTGGATCCATCTAAGGTAGAGGCAGTTAGGGATTGGCCGAGGCCAAGGAATGCCTCGGAGGCGTGGAGTTTTCTTGGTTTGGTAGGTTACTACAGATGGTTTGTAGAGGGCTTCTCGAAGATAGCAGCACCGATGAAAGAATTGACACGGAAGAATCTGAAGTTTATCTGGTCAGACAAGTGCGAAGACAGTTTTCAAGAGCTGAAGCGACGACTTATTACAACGCCAGTGTTGAGTCTTCCTTCGGGGGAAGGGAAGTTTGTTGTTTACTGCGATGCATCGAGGTTGGGCTTAGGCTGTGTGTTGATGTAGAATGAGAAAGTTATAGCTTATGCATCACGACAGCTAAAGGAGTATGAGCAGCAGTATCCTACCCATGATTTGGAGCTAGCAGCGATGGTATTCGCACTGAAGATTTGGCGACATTATTTGTATGGGGAGAAGTGCGAGGTATACACTGACCATAAGAGTCTGAAGTATTTCTTTACACAAAAGGACCTGAACATGAGGCAGAGGCGTTGGTTGGAGTTGGTAAAGGATTATGATTGTGATATTCTTTATCATCCGGGGAAAGCCAATGTGGTGGTGGATGCATTGAGCCGGAGAGGCCCAGGTCAGTTATATAGTTCCATTCAGATCTCAAGAGAGTTAGCTGATGAGATGGTCAGAGCAGGGATAGAGTTGGTGGTAGGTCGGTTGGCCAATATTACTTTGCAGTCGACCCTGCTAGAGCGGATCAGAGAAGGACAGTTGGCAGATGCTCAGTTACAAAGGATTAGGGAGGATGTCTTAGCGGGAGTAGCTAAGGACTATTCTGTTTCTGAGGTTGGGTTACTTTGGTATCAGGGACGGATTTGTGTTCCAGCGGATGAGGGAATTAGACGAGAGATACTGGATGAGTCTCATATGACGCCATACTTGCTTCATCCGGGTACCACGAAGATGTACCAAGATTTACGGATGTTGTATTGGTGGCCTGGGATGAAGAAGGATGTGGTGGAGTACGTTGCCAGATGCTTAACCTGTCAGCAGGTGAAAGCTGAGCATCAGCGACCAGTAGGGTTGCTTCAGCCTTTGGGTATTCCTGAGTGGAAATGGGAGGACATCACTATGGATTTTTTGGGAGGTTTACCCAGAACAGTAGGGCTTCTTGACTCGATGTGGGTGATAGTGGACAAATACACCAAGTCGGCCCATTTTCTTCCAGTGAGATCAACATATACTTTGGATCAGTATGAAGAGTTGTATGTGAGGGAGATCATACGTCTCCATGGGGTTCCTAATTCTATAGTGTCGGACCGAGATCTTATCTTCACTTCCAAGTTTTGGGGTGGTCTGCAGAAGGCTTTGGGGACTCAGTTGAAGTTCAGTACAACCTTTCATCCTCAGACTGGCGGATAGTCTGAGAGGACGATTCAGGTGTTGGAGGATATGCTCAGAGCGTGTGTAATTGACTTTGAGGGTTCATGGAGTAAGTATCTTCTGTTGATTGAATTTTAGTATAACAACAGTTATCAGTCAACGATTGGAGTAGCTCCCTATGAGATGTTGTACGGAAGGAAGTGTAGATCACCCATTCATTGGGATGAGATGGGTGAGAGGAAGTATTTAGGGCCAGATATGGTTCAGAGGACAAGTGAAGCTATAGAAAAGATCCGAGCTAGGATGCTCGCCTCTCAGAGCTGACAGAAAAGCTACGCTGATCCTAAGTGTAGGGACGTGGAGTTCCAGGTTGGGGACCACGTGTTTCTTCGGGTTTCACCATTACGTGGGGTGATGAGGTTTGGAAAGAAGGGCAAGCTAAGCCCTAGATTCATTGGACCATTTGAGATCCTGTAAAGGATTGGTCAGGTGGCTTACAGATTAGCTTTGCCACCATCGTTGTCTGCAGTTCATGACGTATTCCATGTTTCTATGCTCCGGAAGTACGTCTCAGATGTGACTCATGTGTTGAGATATGAAGATTTGGAGTTACAGTCAGATTTAGCTTATGAAGAGCAACCGGTTCAGATCTTGGATAGAAAAGATAAAGTATTGCGGAATAAGACGAATCCTCTTGTTAAAGTGTTGTGGAGGAATAGTAAGGTCGAGGAGGCGACCTGGGAACTTGAGACAGCGATGCGGGATCAGTAGCCCGAGTTATTCAGGTAAATTTTGAGGATGAAATTCTCATTAGGAGGGGATAGTTGTAACTACCCAAATTTACTAATGAGGCTTAAGGGCCTTGATTAGTGTGCCAGGAGGGCATAATCGGAATATATGTGATTTAATGATTAAAAGCATGGTGTATGGCTATTTGAATATTTGAGATGCATGACTATGCGTATTATTATGCATGTAGGACCTGATTAGGTTAGAAGGGCATAATCGTAATTTTGGCCCGTTGCGGGCATAAATGTATATATATGCGATAATTGTTGAGACCACATTATTATGTGGATATATCTGTGATCTGTGATTCGAAACGATCCTAGTGAGCAGATTAGCGAAAAAGTCACGGCGGGGATTTATACCCGGCTCGGGACGAGCTTGGGGGTATAAATGGGAATTTAGAGAATATGTTGGGGTATATTCTGACATCGAGGAGTATAATTGGTGATTAATTAGGTATCGGGAAGTAAGCGGAAAATATTAGAGATACTTGAGGAATTAGCGGGAATTGGGTAAAATGACCAAAATGCCCTAAGTGGATTAAAAGACTTAGGATTCAAGGGGAGGGCATTATGGTCATTTAGCTTTTAAGAGATAGGTATTGCTGAGGCTTTGTAACGCCCTACATCCTTAGAGCCGTTACTAAGTGAGTTTTTAAGACGAAACAGTGTGCAATGAACTCGCTAACCGAGGTTTTGAACAAAAGTGTGACTGATTAAAAGTTAAGGCTGTAATCTTTGAAAATGCGTTGACTCAATAAAAAAAACTTCTAGTATTAGACAATTGGGATCCCAAAATAAGGTTTGAAAACTATTTACATCTTGAAATAAGTTTACAGTTGATCAGTTACAAAATCATAGATTATTACAGCCATTTTCAAATAAACCCCCAACCAAAGCAGTCGGCCAGGCCAAACATGTACGCGTCGCTTCACGCTCTCCGTACTCATGGTTGGTTGACTCAGTCTTTGCCCTACCTGCAACACGGAGCACCCGTGAGCCGAAGCCCAGCAAGAAAACTCATGCAGAACATAACATATGTAAATATATATGCTTAATCATATCAGATAATCCACAGATAAACAAGTCAATCATTAGACTAAGCAAACACGGTCATGCCGCCCCAGAGCCTTACCGAAGCCTGGGGTATCGGTTCTCACCGCGAGGATAACTCATGTATCCCTTGGGTCCCACCCTGAATATAGCATCCCATGTGCTAGGTGTTACTTTCGGCCCACGGCCGCCCCGGCCTACGCCGTACTCGGCCCTTGCCGTTCATTTCATCATAATCACACATATAGTACATTCAAAATAATCATTCACACACATCATGATTCATTTAAGGTTAAACATTTGCACACAACACAATCTGGGGCCATGCCCTGCAATCATCTCATTATGCAACATGCAATATAGGGCCATGCCCGGCAATCACACTATGGGCTCATGCCCTATCCTACGGGTGTTATAGTTTTCTTACCTTTCCAATCAATAGCTTAGATCACCTGACTCCTTAAGCACGATCCCACACGAGCCTTAGCGCACACCTAGGCACAAACATAGGTCAAAGTCAACACCGAACCCCAAGTCCGAATACCTAGCCTCGGGACCAATCCCGAGCCCCCGGGAAGTCCTAAATCCCCAAAACAAAGCGGCAGAATCGAGCCCCGAACCCTAGGTCAAAATCCCTCATAAAAACCCAAAAATTCACCTCTGTGAACAGTGCAGCGCTACAGCGCTCTAAAGAGGGCGCTGTAGCGCTACAAGCAGAACACTCCCCCCAGAACAGGGGCTAGCGCTACAGCGCCCACTGACTAGCGCTGTAGCGCTAGTTGCAGCCCAGCAGAACCAAAAATCGCATCTTGCGATTTTCTCCTCCCATTTCAACTCCAAACTTGTCCAAACCTTTTCCAAACCCAAAATCAAGCTTATACACACTCCACACTCATCCCAAGCATCCCAAGAACTCAAAACCCAATCACATTCAACCCAAATCTCAAAATCTAACATGAAGAACTCAAAAACCAGAAATTCAATCAACAACAAAGTTAAAGGCTTAGAATTCTTACCATTGATGCAATTTCGACCTTGATTCAACCCTAGGCCTCCTTAGCTTGTTCATCCTCAAAGCTTGCCCAGAAATCCCCTAAAGTTCCCAACAACTCAGTTCAAAACACAGCTCAAACCAGCCAAAACCCTAAAACAGAAATCCTCAAGAACTTACCTCAAGTTTCAGATGCTCTTGCTAATCCTTGCCAAGTCTTCAAGTGTGTCCTTAAGATTCTTGATGCACAGCCTATCCTAGCTCCCCACTGAGCTTGACCTCAAGAAAAAAATGAAGAGAAGAGGTGCTAGAACCCCCAAACCGATCCCTTAGAAAACCCATCAGTTTTCTCTCTTTTCTTTCTTTCCTTTTTCCTTTCTTTTTCAGCCCCTTTACTCTATTCTACAAAATCCACTAAGTGTATAAAGCCTTATTTATTCTATCTTCAAAAGCCAATTGACCAAAATGCCCTCCCTATTAATTCTAAACCCTTTTCCCCAAGTAGGGCCATTTTAGTCATTTACCCAATTCCCGCTAATCATCAAGTGTCTCTAATATTTTCCCGTTGCTTCCCAATACCTGATAAATCACCAAATAATTATCCCCCATCATCAAAATAAATCTCAATCTATTTCTCTGAATTCCTGTTCATACCTCCAGGCTCGCCCCGAGCCGGGTATAAATTCCCGTCATGAATTTCCGCTAGCCTGCTCACTGGGATCGCCTCGAGTCACAATTCACAGATACATCCACATCACAATGTGGTCTCAACAATCATCACATATCAATGCAGTTATGCCCAACATGGCCAAAATTACAATTATGCCCTTCTAACACGATCCGGGCCTACATGCATACTAACATACATAGTCATGCATCTCAGATAAACAAATGGTCATATAACATGCTTTAAATCATAACCATGCATTTAAATCATTAAAATCACACATAAATCCCATCATGCCCTCCTGGCACGCTAATCAAGGCCCTTAAGCCTTAATAGCGGATTTGGGTCGTTACAGGCTTTATGCTCAGTGGAGTTTGTAGAATAAAATAGAAGTCTGAAAAGAAGGAAAAAGAAGGAAAGAAAAGAAAGAGATAGAAGGGAAGGAAGGCAAGGTCAGTTTAGGCTTTTTCCACCATTTTCTTGAGGGTTCTTGGAGCAAAGTTCAGAGAAGAGCTAGATCAAGTTGAGCCATAATAATTCTGAGCTAGGCTTGAAGGATTGGCAAGGGTTTAGCAAGAACACACTGTCACTTAAGGTAAGACTTTGGAGTTTTCAATTTCTGGTTTGATGGTTTGAACTATGGTGTCTAAGCTGAGTTGATGGGACCTTTAGGGGAATTCAAGCCAATGAGTGAGGAAGAGCAAGCTAAGGAGGTCTAGAGACTAACTCAAAGTCGAATTTCCATCAAAGGTATAAAATTCTAAGCTTTAAACTTTGAAGTTTTGATTGTCTTTGCTGAGAATCTGAGTTAGGATCAACTATGGTGAATTTTGAGATTAGGGATGCATGTGCTTGGGTTTTGAGTATTTGGATGCTTGGGGTGAGTAGAGTATGTTAATAAGCTTGTTTTTAAGTTTGGTTGGGGATTGGAAGAGTTTTGGTAAGGGTTGGCTCGAGGAAAACGCCGGAAAGGAAAAATGCAGTAGTGGCTGTGTGTGACTAGTGCTACAGCGCTAGCCTTTGGGCGCTGTAGCGCTAGGCCAAGTATTCTGAGCGTGTTTTGGTTCTTTTTGTAGCGCTACCCTATTTCCAGAAAGGGGTTTTTGAGTTATTTTCAAGGGTTTTTGCCCGGGGGTTCCGGGTTCGATTCCTCCACCCCGTTTGGTGGAATTGGAGCTTCCCGAGGGCTCAGGATTGGTCCCGAGGCTAGGGTTCGGACTTGAGATTTGGTGATGATTTTGATATATGGTTGTGACTAGGTGTGCGCTTGGGCTCAAGTGGGATCGTGCTCAAGGATCACAGTGAACAATGCTAGCAAATTAAAAGGTAAGAAAACTGCACCCGGTTATATGTTTGTGATGGGACTAAGAGCTCCCGATATCTGTATAATGTCAATGATGGTATTATGCCATGGGACATGTGATAGCGGCCCAAGGGTGTCGTACACAATATTTGCGCACAGGGCGCGGCTTGGCCACTGGTAGCTGAGGACAACTTAATATTCACTGAGCTCGGTTTAAGCGGGCCGGAGTCAGTGGGATAACAGAGGGGGCGGCTTGAGGGCGCAAACCCTAGTTATCATTTTAATTGATGTGTGATATGAGTTTATATGTTTGGTATGCTGAATACTTGGTTATCCTGAATGTTTAAATGGTTGAGAACATGTTTATGAAATATGCGATATGGAATCGTCAGTTGCTTGCTTATGCTCTGTTATTATGTTTTCATGCTGGGCCTTGGCTCACGGGTGCTGCGTGGTGCAGGTAAAGGCAAAGGCAAGTTAAACCAATCCTGAGATGGAGAGCTGCGGGGCTGAATGTACATAGTCAGCTGTTCGGTCACCTTGGCTTAGGAGTGGATCAAGACAGGGATCACTGAACTGTCTATTTTTCCTTAGTATGGCTAATACTGTATTTAATTTTTAAATCTTTTGTAAATGGTTTTAATTCTATTGTTATTGGGATCCCGTGTAAACGAAAAATGTTATTTATAAGAAATGCAACTTTTAAGACCAAAATCTTTTAACCCTAGTTCCATTATAGTTTCAGTAACACATTTTTAATTAAACACTTTGCAAAAAAATTATTCATTAATCTAAATATGTAACGCCCTGGATGGCCAAGACCGTTACACTGTGTGTTTATAAAAGTGCTAGACTTGCTAATCAAGTCATTTAATTAAAGCTCAAGAGCTTTTTACACACAAATTATCATCTTTTTCTCCCATTGTAAAATTCAAAATTAAATGGTAGGTTTTTTTTCCGAAAAATATTCTAACTTCTTAGATATCAACTATTAGAGTTATAAATTTACATTGAAGGTTATAGGGTTTTTAAAATTTCTATTTTTTTTTTCATTTTTCTTTAAAACATCTTTGTTACAAATTATTTGTAGTTCATTTTTCTTCAATAAACTAAAAATGTGAGGAATTTTAATGTAACGTCTCAAATTCCTTAATATGGCTTAGTGCTATGTGAGTTATGTGTGTATTATTATGTGTAAATATGCGTGGTTATGTGAGTTATATGATTATATGACTGTATTTGGATGCATGTGGACCCGTTTCTTATTAGAAATACATTTTAGTAATTTTTGCCCTTTGAGGGAATATTTGTATATTTATGTGTTTATGGATTGAGACCGCATTATTATGTGGATATATTTGAGCTATTCGGCACGAGGTGACCCTAGATAGCAAGTTAGCAGTTTAGTCATAATGGGGTCAAATGTGAGCCTAAGGGTAATTTGATAATTTAGTACATTGTCAGGATTGAACGGGTAATGGGAAATTACATGGTAACAATTTGAGGATATTGGAAGTAACGGGAAGTATAAGGCATTAATTATGATTAACAGGATATGTGGCAAATGACGAAATTTCCCTTGAACGACATTTAGAGAGAGATCTAGCCCTAGGGGCATTTAGGTCATTTTGCGCCAAGTTAGTGACTTAGTCACTCTTTCCCTTAGCTGAAGGGAACCAAAATAATAGAGTAAACAAACACAAGTAGCTCTCTCTCTCTAGTGTTGGCTTGGTTTCAGGGTAAATCTAGTGAAATTCAAGGCTTGGAAGCTTAAACTTGGTGGTTGATGTTCTTGAGACTAGGATTGGGTTAGTTGCAGCTAGGAGGATTTAATTCACAGTTGAGATAAGATATAGACTTTGTTTTTAATTGAATTATGTTTTTGTTTATGGTGTTCTTGAGCTTTGAGGCTCAAGGTTTTGGAATTGAGTTTTAGAGGGGTTTCGAATGAGTTTGGGCATGGGTTTTGTTGCTAGTTCGATGTTGATATTGTACTATAATTTAGTTCTGGCTTTGGGTATGATTTTGAGTGATTATTTGTTAGGTTTGGCTGGAAAAAAAATAGGGAAAATATGGGTTCGAAGAGTTGCACCGCGACCCTGTTCTTGGGGCGGTGTGATCCGTGTGAACCCAGGGCACTGGAGGGGTTTCTGTTTTAGAGGCGTGCCTCGACTGTGAGGGGCAAGTCATGGCCTGTGTATTGAATTACAGACAGGGGTCTTAGACATGCAATTAATTTGGAATTTTATTGCATGTAATGATTCTATAATATATTATTTACAATTTGATTATTCTTAATTTTTTCTTTAGACATGCAATTGAATATTTTGACTTTATCACTTTCATTAGAAGGAACAAATGCTCAATAATTCAGAATTGACAAAAGACAAAAGTTTCAAACGATGATGACACATTTCTTTGGCATCTTAGACTTGGTTATATAGGTTTAGATAGGATAAACCGGTTAACAAAATATGGACATTTGAGAGAACTAAGAGTTGGAACTCTTCCGGTTTGTGAATCTTGTCTAGAAGGAAAAATGATCAAATGTCCTTTCTCAGAGAAAGGCAATAAATCCAAAGAATATTTGGAGCTTGTACACAACGATGTCTGTGGTCCAATCAATATACAAGCAAGAGTTGGGTATGAGTATTTCGTCACTTTTATTGACGATTACACAAGATATGGTCATACTTACCTAATGCTTAGGAAATCTGAACCTTTGGTAAGTTTCAAGAATTCAAAGATGAGGCTGAGAAGCAGTTAGGTAAGACTTTAAAGACACTTCGATCTGATTGAGGTGGAGAATATTTGGATTTAGAATTCAAAGTTTATTGCAGGAGCATGGTATTCTATCCCCACTCACAGCACCAGGGACGCAACAGCAAAATGGTATTTCTGAAAGAAGAAAGAGGACCTTGTTGGACAAGGTGAGGTCTATGTTAAACTACTCTTCACTTCCTCTCTCATTCTGGGGATATGCACTTAAAATGGCGACGTACATTTTGAATGTAGTCTCATCTAAGACTATTAGCAAAACACCACTAGAACTGTGGAATGGAAACAAACCTAGTTTGCATAATTTCCGCATTTGGGGCTGTCCTGCTCATGTTCTTAAACCTAAATAAGGGAAACTTGAATCAAGATGGAAGTGTGCATTTTTGTTGGATAACTCTAGAAACAAGAGGTGGTTATTTCTATAGTCCCAAGGATCAAAAGGTATTTGTTTCAACAAATGCGACAATCCTTGAACATGACTATATGAATAACTATAAACCTTGGAGCAAGGTAGTATTGGAGGAACTCACAGCTAATAAGATTCCATCACAACCATCTTCATCATTAAATAATAAACGACAAACCGAGGAAACAATAATTTCTGAAAAAGAAACCCCAGTGGAATGTCGCAATGGGAGGAATGTGAGACAACCTGTTCGCTACAAACATAAGGCACATGTCCTTGTTTCTGATATAGACAAGGACGATCCATTAACCTTTAAAGAGGCAATGGATTATTCTGAAAATGAGAAATGGCAAGAAGCCATGAACCAAGAAATGGAATCGATGTATTCCAATTCTGTCTGGGAACTTATGGATCCACCTAAAGAATTTAGGCCCATAGGGTGTAAGTGGATATACAAGAAGAAAAGAGGTATAGATGGGAAAGTAGAGACTTGTAGCAAAAGGTTGCACTCAAAGAGAAGGTATTGATTATGAAGAAACATTTTCTCCTGTGGCCATGCTCAAATCCATTCGTATCCTCTTATCCATAGCGACTGCCAATGATTATGAGATATGGAAAATGAACGTCAAGATAGCATTTACGAATGCCTATCTTGATAAAAGTATCTATATGGTACAACCAGAAGGGTTCATAAAGAAAGGGGAAGATCAAAAGGTGTGCAAGTTGCTGAAATACATTTGTGGATTAAAGAAAACATCTAGATCTTGGAATATCACTTTTGATGAAACAATTAAAACATATGGCTTCGAACACAATGTCTATGAAGCATGTGTGTATAAATACATCAATGGAAAAGTGATGGTTTTCTTAGTTCTTTACGTTGTTGACATTTTGTTCATTGGGAACAATGTAGCGACATTGTCAAATGTAAAGAAGTGGTTAGTTGAAAAGTTCCAAATGAAAGATTTGGGCGAGGCGAGCTATGTTCTGGGAATCCAAATCCTAAAGGATAGGAAGAACAAGCTCTTGGCACTTTCTTAGGCTAATTATATAGATAAGGTGCGAGAAAGATTCTCTATGGATAATTCCAAGAAAGGTCAATTGTCAACCAAACATAAAATTGCACTCTCCAAGGAACAATGTCCCAAGACATCTCAAGAGGAAGAGGAAATGATAAAGTATCCTTATGCTTCAGCAGTTGATGTATGTTATGTTGTGTACTAGGCCCGACATATGTTATGCAATTGGGATTGTAAGTCATCATCAATCAAATCCTAGTTTGGAACACTGGATTGTAGCAAAGCACATTCTCAAGTATCTTAGGAGAACGAGAGACTATATGTTGGTATATTCAGGGGGTGAGCTAAACCCTACTGGATACACTGATTCTGATTTCCAATAAGAAAAAGACAGTCAAAAATTGACATATGGGTCAGTGTTCACTCTTGGTGGAGGAACTGTTGTCTGGAGAAGCATTGAGCAATCTAGCATAGCTGATTAAACCATCGAAGTCAAATAAATAGCAGCTTCTAAAGCAGCTAAGGAGGCGGTTTGGTTGAGGAAGTTCTACACTGATCTGGAAGTTGTTCCATATATGGATAAGCCACTAATCTTGTACTGTTACAACAATGGAGCAGTAACTAATTCTAAAGAACCGAGAAGCCACAAGAGAGGGAAGCATATAGAAAGGAAATATCATCTGGTAAGAGAGATTGTGCACCAAGGTGATGTGGCTGTTATGAAGATAGCGTCGAACAGGACCTGGCTAACCCATTAACCAAGATACTTCCTGAAAAGTCATTCATGGGTCACGTGCGCAATATGGGATTAAGGGAGATGTCTCACTTGCTTTAAGGGCAAGTGGGAGATTGTTGGGATTAATGCCCTAAAATCATGTAAAGAAATTTTATTTGTTTTAAATAAAATTACAATTTTATTATATTTGAATGTTATAATTATTGTTTGAATTAATTATATAATAATATCAAGAAAATTCCCTATTCATTCATGAGAATATGATCTTGTATTAGTACGAGAGAATTAAGATCATATATAATAAATAAAATATTTAGTCACATATTAAAGTAATGAATCTTTAATGAATGGTTACTAGTACGATTTGCTAAGCATACGAGATGCAAGTAATCTAGATTTAGATTACTGATGTGGATAGACATCTTAGTAAATGTGCTGCATATAATAGAGATTATATATGACAGGACCGATGAGAATTAATCATCTTTATAAATTTACTGTTTGATGTAAAGATTTAATTCTTGTCATAATAGATGATAATTTGTAGATCAGTCTAAATCCTGAGTATTCATGAACTCGTGTTTATGTTTATTGGATCTTTTGATTCACTCGTTAAGGTCTCTTAGACTTTTGTTTTGGAGATTCAATATCATGGAAGGCTGGGAACATGAATTACAATAATGGAATCCAAGCTTTCCTAACTGATCAAATATTGGTTCCCTTAAGGGTTGATTCTAGAACTGAATAGTTATTGAGCTCAAATCTATAATTAGATTATTGTTTAATTATTCTCTAGTGAATTAATGGTACTTAAGGATCAATAGGTAATTAGAAGGGTAAAACATTAATTTTGACCAGCTCTAATTAATGAAAAAATAAAGGAGGACATAATTATTGGGGTTTTATGCCCTAATTAAAACTCATTTTCTTTGTAATCTCATTTATTATCAATAAAAGAATAGAAAACATGTTTTGGCTTGGTCAATCACTTTGCTCACATATTTTATTTTCATGATTATTTATTTAATATAAACTTCTATTAAATCCCGAGCATATAACTAATCGTATTTAGAGTGATGTGATCATAGTGGAATATAAATATGATTATACGTTCAAATATAAATGAATCCTAAGATTAGTCAGTGCACAGGATTTACACTGACTTGTTAATCCCCGATATGATCTACTTACACATTGCAGTGTTATGTTCTTTCTAGAACATTAGCAAAGTAGATAAGATCAGATGCATTTGTTACATCGGACTGGACTGGTATTGACAATAGATAGGATAAGTAAACATACTGTTATTATTTATTCTAGTCATATCATATAGTTGACCATAGGTCAATTCAATCTCAATTATGAGTGGTTAGTATTCTAACTAATTGTGTTATTTGAGTTCTTTGACTTGTTCGTTACCGGCTTACCCTACGTACTAACCCATACTTACATCTTGGAAACTTGGTAGTATAATTGAGTGGGAGTGTTAATCATATATATGAACATCTATAGCTACTGATGAAGAAGTGAAACGATTGTTTCCTTTTAGTTTGGTTCAAGGAGCTAAATGGTAGAGATCTCATTTTAGTAATTAATATTAGTTTACTGAAATATCATTTACAAGGAACTAAGTGTTTTAAGGATAAAATACAATGAGGGATAAAACAGTATTTTAGTCTCATCTCATTCTAGACCGTCTATAGAGGATTGAGTGAAAATTATGGTTGTAACAATGGATAATTAATAACGTATCTATATTTCTTATAAAGCGTTCTACGAATTCAAAAGTTCAATTCCAAGTCTTTAGTGGAGTCACGAGGTATTAATAAGTTAGTAAATTTATTTGTTAGATTTATGATAACTTATTAGAGCTTGATTTCATAGGCCCATGGTCCCCATTTTACCTTGGATAAAATTATCTAGATAGTCTTAATTAATTGATTTAATTATCAATTAGAATTATCAAAGTTGACCAGGTCAATTTTGGATAGTTTCACAGAGTTATACATTTTAGAGAAGAAAAAAGAAATTAGGGCAGATTTATTAATTAAGATAAATTGGTATCTAAATTAATAAATAAGTTTAAATCAAGATTCAAATTATAAATAATTAATTTGATAAAGGATTTGAATAATTATTTAATTAATTACATCAAAAAAAATTAATACAAGGCTTGATTTTAAGTCCAACGGGGCTTATAATCAAATGAGAAATTTCACGGGCCTAAAGTCCATGATAATTTTCACCTAGGGATGATTATTGGCTATTATTTTATTGATTTTTAATTAAATAAGTGGCCTAATTGAGCCTATAAAAGGAATGCTAAGTGAGAGTTGAATCACAAGTTTCTAATAGGTTTTAGATTCTATCTACTGCATAAGTCCTTTTCTAAGCCTCATTTCTCTTTTTTCTTCTTCTTTCTATATCTATCTCATGTGTTGAGAATTGCCCACCCTAGTCTAGGTAATTCTAAGTATACTTTGGAAGACTGTGAAGAAAATTGAAGAACGGTTTAGTTTCTTAGTAATACTCTGCGACAGAAAGGATACAAGGGTTAGAGAAGCTGAAGGAATGATTCATTCATTCCGCTGCGTATAATGTAAGTATTCTTATCATTATTTCTTTTTGAATTCAATTTTAGAAGCATGTTCTAGGTTGTCTCATATTAACTTGTTTAATATTAGATGCACATGAAAATAAATAAAGATCATGTACAAGTTTTTCCTAACAATTGACCTCAGAGCCTTCAGTAATCTTTATTTTCATGCATGAACATGTTAAAAATTGAATTAGATGATGTGTTCAGTAATTGGATGGATTTCATGATTTTATGAAGCATATTGAATTCTATGTGATTATTAGCAATTTTTAGGTTATTTTGTTGTGTTTTCTATGCTATTAATTTTTATATATTCTTTATTTTGTATAAAACATGGTAAAAATTAATTAGAAAATGGTTTTGGTTTGAAAAAGTTGCACAATTTTTTTTTCAAAAATTTTGCTTGGTTGCGCACACCAGCGCACGCATCGCCTGGACACCTCGCGCACGTGCGCACATTGCACAGCTGCCGCGAGCGCACGCCCAACCCTACGCCCCTTGGTTACAGGTATTGTTCTTCACATTTTTTTATTTTTTTTTTAGTTAAAGAAAATAAAATTGTGAAATTGATTATTTATAACAAAGCCAAAAAAATCTGATTTATTTTATCATTTAAAACTGTTTTTTTAAAATAAGATATTTTTGTTGTTTGAGATTTAAATAATTAGATATTTTCTACAAAGATTCAAATTCAAATTTAAAAATAGACTAACAACTTAATTTTAAATCTTTTAATATATTAAAATATTAGAATTAAGATATCAGATATTTAAGATATTTTCTTTTAAAAACTTGTTATTTTTATAAAATCTTTTTTTGAAAATATCAATATAAGTTTATTCTATAGTTTTTAATATTTAAATTATTTGAAATTTGAAAGTTGTTAGTTAGATATTTTCATGGATATTTGAATTTATTTAACTATTTTGAGATATTTTTGGGTTGTTATAACTATTAATATTTTTTTTTCAAATGATTAAAATATTAGCTTATTATTGTAACAACACAACATATTTTTTGAAAAACTCTTAAGATATTGATTTGAAAATTTAAAATTGGTTAAATTTTGAAAAGTATCATTTTTTCAACCAATTAATAAAATATTTTTTAATAAATGAGAGTTAAATTAACTTTGGTAATTGTTGATAAATCCTATTTAAATTAAATTAATATTTTTCAAATTAACCTAAACCAAGTTGATTGTTGATAAATGAAATTTAAATTAACTTTTGTTAATTGTTGATAAATTTCATTTAAATTGACTTATTTTTGTAAAAATATAATTAATTCGAATTTTTTTGATAAATTCTAGAAAATTAATTGTGGTATTTTTGAAAATGAAATAAATTTTGGTTTTTTTACATAAATTCATAGACTTGCTCATATAGTAACATGATTAGACCCATCCAATTATAACATGTCTGTTTGCACTATATGTGGTATTTTTGCAATTGGGCTTAGATGCATATAGTATCCCATATGTTTGCTAGATATATGGATTTTACCAAATAAAATATTCATAAATTGATAGGTTTTATTTGGGCCCATTAGAAAATGTAAAATTTAAATTCATCTCCTATGAGTGGTTCTACTTGTGAAGGCTCATTTGCTTTGCATGACTATAGTAGGCCTAATCAATTAATAACAATTAATAAAACGAAGGTTTAAATTCCTATCTTTTGAACCTTGTATGGAAGTATGGGGGCCTTTGTAGTGGGAACGACATACTGGACCCAGCCCTCCTCCATACAAGCTCAATCGTTAAGGCCCATTTGCCTGAGTTGGACTTAATTGTATATGTTAATTATAATAGTTAAACCTAAATATTGATTAGCATCAAATTAATTCTAATATAATTAAATTTGTTTCAATGTGACACTTTAGAATTAATAGAAAATTATAGGGCTTTGGTTTTTTAAAGATTTAACTCTTATAATTTTTGGGAGAACCATAGTCATTAATTATCGAAAATTAATAATAAAAATACTATATTTATAATGAACTTATTTTAAGAATTTTATTTGATCTCCACCGTTGTTTAACAAGGTCAATATATTCGTCCCCCTATGAAAGGTATTCATTAGTTATTTTGACAACGTTAGATTTCGAAAGATAGATAATTATAGGTCAAATTCTACTAGACTCACCCCTACGGTGACTACTAGGACTAAATCTATTGATTATCGAAACCGTGGGTCTAGCTCATAAAATAAGAAATTTTTATTTCTTATTTTGATTGAATAGTAGGTTATTAATAATGGTGTCCATTATTAAATAAGTTTACAACTTTATTTAACTAGTGGTATTTTTTACTCTCGCCAACCAGGACAATGATATCATAGATTGATAAAAACCTAAAGAAATAGAGATATGACTATTTTGGTATTTTTTCTCATATCATACATATTTTTTTGTATATGTTGTGCTATTTCTTGAAATTAGAGTGAATAGAAGCTTTATTGAGCAAAAGTGATTCATTTCTATTTTATTGATAATAAGTAGTTTTTAAGTATGTTTCTGTCTACTCCCATCCTTTCTAAATTTTCGATGGAGAAACTCACTAGAGAAAACTTCCTTAAATGGAAGCAAAACATCAAAATTGGGTTGATTGGTGACAATCCAAGTTCGTCATGACTAAGGAATCCCCAGAAGTTCTAGTTGAAGCTACTAACAAGTCTGTCAGGGATAAGTATGAGCGTTGGCAGGCGGCTAACAACAAGGCGCAGTTGTAACGCCCTACATCCTTAGAGCCGTTACTAAGTGAGTTTTTAAGACGAAACAGTGTGCAATGAACTCGCTAACCGAGGTTTTGAACAAAAGTGTGACTGATTAAAAGTTAAGGCTGTAATCTTTGAAAATGCGTTGACTCAATAAAAACTTCTAGTATTAGAAAATTGGGATCCCAAAAAAAGGTTTGAAAACTATTTACATCTTGAAATAAGTTTACAGTTGATCAGTTACAAAATCATAGATTATTACAGCCATTTTCAAATAAACCCCCAACCAAAGCAGTCGGCCAGGCCAAACATGTACGCGTCGCTTCACGCTCTCCGTACTCATGGTTGGTTGACTCAGTCTTTGCCCTACCTGCAACACGGAGCACCCGTGAGCCGAAGCCCAGCAAGAAAACTCATGCAGAACATAACATATGCAAATATATATGGTTAATCATATCAGATAATCCACAGATAAACAAGTCAATCATTAGACTAAGCAAACACGGCCATGCCGCCCCAAAGCCTTACCGAAGCCTGGGGTATCGGTTCTCACCGCGAGGATAACTCATGTATCCCTTGGGTCCCACCCTGAATATAGCATCCCATGTGCTAGGTGTTACTTTCGGCCCACGGCCGCCCCGGCCTACGCCGTACTCGGCCCTTGCCGTTCATTTCATCATAATCACACATATAGTACATTCAAAATAATCATTCACACACATCATGATTCATTTAAGGTTAAACGTTTACACACAACACAATCTGGGGCCATGCCCTGCAATCATCTCATCATGCAACATGCAATATAGGGCCATGCCCGGCAATCACACTATGGGCTCATGCCCTAACCTACGGGTGTTATAGTTTTCTTACCTGTCAATTCGATAGCTTAAATCACCTGACTCCTTGAGCACGATCCCACACGAGCCTTAGCGCACACCTAGGCATAAACATAGGTCAAAGTCAACACCGAACCCCAAGTCCGAATACCTAGCCTCGAGACCAATCCCGAGCCCCCCGGGATGTCCTAAATCCCCAAAACAAAGTGGCGGAATCGAACCCCGAACCCTAGGTCAAAATCCCTCATAAAAACCCAAAAATTCACCTCTGTGAACAGTGCAGCCTACAGCGCTCTAAAGAGGGCGCTGTAGCGCTACAAGCAGAACACTCCCCCCAGAACAGGGGCTAGCGCTACAGCGCCCACTGACTAGCGCTGTAGCGCTAGTTGCAGCCCAGCAGAACCAAAAATCGCATCTTGCGATTTTCTCCTCCCATTTCAACTCCAAACTTGTCCAAACCTTTTCCAAACCCAAAATCAAGCTTATACACACTCCACACTCATCCCAAGCATCCCAAGAACTCAAAACCCAATCACATTCAACCCAAATCTCAAAATCTAACATGAAGAACTCAAAAACCAGAAATTCAATCAACAACAAAGTTAAAGGCTTAGAATTCTTACCATTGATGCAATTTCGACCTTGATTCAACCCTAGGCCTCCTTAGCTTGTTCATCCTCAAAGCTTGCCCAGAAATCCCCTAAAGTTCCCAACAACTCAGTTCAAAACACAGCTCAAACCAGCCAAAACCCTAAAACAGAAATCCTCAAGAACTTACCTCAAGTTTCAGATGTTCTTGCTAATCCTTGCCAAGTCTTCAAGTGTGACCTTAAGATTCTTGATGCACAGCCTATCCTAGCTCCCCACTGAGCTTGACCTCAAGAAAAAAATGAAGAGAAGAGGTGCTAGAACCCCCAAACCGATCCCTTAGAAAACCCATCAGTTTTCTCTCTTTTCTTTCTTTCCTTTTTCCTTTCTTTTTTCAGCCCCTTTACTCTATTCTACAAAATCCACTAAGTGTATAAAGCCTTATTTATTCTATCTTCAAAAGCCAATTGACCAAAATGCCCTCCCTATTAATTCTAAACCCTTTTTCCCAAGTAGGGCCATTTTAGTCATTTACCCAATTCCCGCTAATCCTCAAGTGTCTCTAATATTTTCCCGTTGCTTCCCAATACCTGATAAATCACCAAATAATTATCCCCCATCATCAAAATAAATCTCAATCTATTTCTCTGAATTCCTGTTCATACCTCCAGGCTCGCCCCGAGCCGGGTATAAATTCCTGTCATCACTTTCCGCTAGCCTGCTCACTGGGATCGCCTCGAGTCACAAAGCACAGATACATCCACATACCACTGTGGCCTCAATAATCAACACATATCAACGCAGTTATGCCCAACATGGCCAAAATTACAATTATGCCCTTCTAACACGATCCGGGCCTACATGCATACTAACATACATAGTCATGCATCACAGATAAACAAATAGTCATATAACATGCTTTAAATCATAACCATGCATTTAAATCATTAAAATCACACATAAATCCCATCATGCCCTCCTGGCACGCTAATCAAGGCCCTTAAGCCTTATTAGCGAATTTGGGTCGTTACAGCAGTACTACATGTTGACTATTATGGTTGACACTCTCAAGACAAAGATGGAGAATGTTGAGACGGCTTACGAAATCATTGATCAGCTCCAAGACATGTTTGGTGCCAGGTCAAGAAATATGCCAATGCTCGGATGTCACCTTCTCAACATGTCTTCCATCATCTGATCAAAATGACAAACTACTTTTAGGAAGCTGAACTGAATGGAGCAACAATAGATGAGGAAACTCAAGTTGGCTTAATCCTCAATAGTCTTTCTCCAGCTTTCCTACCGTTCACCACCAACTATGTGTTGAATAAACTCAAACTATGGTTTGACACAGCTCATGAACGAGCTTCAGACTTTTGAGTCTATCATGGGTGGACCAAGTAAGGGAGGAAAAAAGAAGACAACTACTACTACTGCTGCTGATCTAGCTAAGGCTAAAGCTAACCAAGCTTCATCTTTGAAAGTTGGAAACAAGAGGAATGGTGGACAAAACAACAACCCCAAGCATGCAAAGACGACTGCACAACCAAATGCACAGACGCCTAAGGTGCTAAACAAGAAAAACAAGAAAGGTAAAGATAAGTGCTTTCACTGCAAAGAGAAGGGGCATTGGAAACAAGATTGCCCCAAGTTTCTAGTAGCAAAAAACAAAGGTAATGATTATAGTTCATTTATCTTAGAAACATGTGTTTTAGTGAATGATAAATTTGTTTGGATTATTGATTCAGGATCTACCAACCATGTTTGCAACTCTTTACAGCTTCTTGAATCGTGGAAGGAAGTGGACGAATGCGGCTTAAAGCTTAAAGTTGGGAACAGAGAATTCGTTGCGGTCCAAGCTAAAGGGAGAGCTCTTCTGAAGTTCGGAACTAAATTTTTCATTTTAAATGAAGTATTTTTAATTCCAAATTTTAGTAGAAATTTAATTTCAGTTTCCATGTTGCAATTAGAACAATTTGTTATGACTTTCACAAGTTCTAATATATCTATTTCTTTCAATGGATCACAATTGTGTATTGCATGTTTGGAAAAAAGGCTTTATATTTTGTCACCTAACGAACCCCTCTCTCTTAACAATGATTTATTCAAAGTAGCTAAACCTAGGACCAATAAACATCAAAAGACCGATAACGACAACATGACATATTTATGGCATTTGAGACTACGTCACATTGGCTATGATAGAATTCAAAGACTTACAAAGGATGAGCCTTTGAGGGAACTCACGTTAGGTGAATTTCCTATATGTGAATCTTGTCTAGAAGAAAAACTGATCAAGCGTCCATTCTCTGCAAAGGGTAATTGATAACTTCATTTTAGTGTCATTTTAGATAATGTTTTTGTGGTAATCTTGAGTCTTTATCTATGTTTTGTGCAAGATTACGCTTTTATTTGTCTTTGTTGCAGGTTGGTGCGGTGAATCATGGGAAAAATTTAAAAAGAATAGACAATGGTGGAAAAACAATGCTCTTGGCGGTTGTTGGACTCAAAATGATGCTAAGGACGATTAAAAGTCAGTTTTTGATGAAGAGACGAGTTGAAAGACCTAATTTGAGAAAAAATTGTAATTAGAGCCACGACTTGAGCTTATAAGTCGCGACCCTAGGCAAGTCAAAAACATATGGCTACTGAAGGCAATTAGTTTCACGACTTGACCTTATAAGTCGCGGCGCAAGGAAAAGTCAGAGGCTAAGCAAGGGGAAATCCTGGACACGGGCCTCGACTTGATATGCTTGAGTTGCGGCGCCTGAAGACTTGTGCAGATTTGGAATGCTTCAAAAATAGACACGGGTCGTGACCCAGAGAAGGCCAAGTCGCGGCCCGCATATGAAAAACACAGCTTTTGTAATCGTTTTTACTATAAACTCATATATAGGGTTTAATTAGGTCATTAGGTCAGTTTTTAATTACGTTTTTTAGAGACTAATTTTGATTTTTAGACTAGTGTTCTGCATTTTTATATTTTTCTTTCTTCTTTAAGTTTGTGAATCTTATGTTTTTGAATTATTATTTTGTTGATTTAGTCATGTCTGATATGAACTAAACAATTTTATCTAGGGTTTAATGTAGTCACTAGGATTTCAATCTAATTTAATTATGATGTTCTATTGATTTTCCTTCACTATTCTAATCTATATAATGTGTGTTTAATGCTAGTAAATACTTGATCAATATTTTCTTGATTTATTATTTTGATTCAAAATTCGAAAGATGAGAATTGAATATGCTATCATTATATAAACATAGGTTTCATATTGGATGAAAGTACCTATATGACTTGTGTAGTAATTAGGTTTCCATGCTTAATGTCTACTATATGTTTAAGTTTATCACAGAGATGTAGAAAACCTGCATATAGGGGGGGTTACCAAATGAGGATCCAAATCTCCATATCACAAACGTTTTAGAGCTATGTGCGACATTCAAAATGAATGTGGTGAGTAACGATGTTGTAAGATTGAGATTATTCCCATTTTCACTAAGGGACAAAGCTAAGAGTTGGTTGAATTCATTACAAGCCAACTCTATAGTTACTTGGGAAGATTTGTCTTAGAAATTCCTTGTTTAATATTTTCCTCCTGTCAAGTCAGCCAGAATAAGAGGAGAGATTAATAATTTCCATCAGCTGGATTGGGAGTCTTTATATGATACATGGGAATGATTTAAAGAGTTGCAAAGGAAATGCCCACATCATGGAATAGAGAAGTGGCTGTTAGTTCATACTTTTTACAATGGTTTGGGGGGCAATATAAGGACAATTATTGATGCAGCATCAGGAGGAGCGTTTATGAGAAAAAGCGCTAATGAAGCATATGAATTATTGGAAGAGATGGTCATGAATAACTAAAATTGGCCTATTGAGCGTGAGAACAAGAAAGTAGTAGGAGTCTTAAAAGTTGATCCAATTGCGCTATTGACCGCTCAGGTGGCATCTCTAACCAAGCAATTGCAACAGACTAATCTCCCTGCACAAGCAATGAAAGTACAGAATGTCATGAGTTGTGAGATTTGTGGGGGACCACATTCTTATGAACAATTCCCGAGCACAACTAGTTGCTCAAGTGATGTGAATAATATGCCTTTGGAACAAGCACATGTTATTGGTAATTTTTCAAGACCTGCACCCAACACTTACTCCAATTCCTATACTCCTGCTTTGAAAAATTACCCTAATCTGTCTTTGAAAAATAATCAAGGGTTACAACCACAATATCCATAGTACCCATCTCAACAACCCCCTCAGCAACTGAATTATGGAATACATTCTAGACCATATTATGATTAGAATCCATGCCCATCTCATCCCCAACCACATCCTCAAATCAACCCACCAACAATTCAACCAGATCAATTAAATCAATTTATGGCAGAGACAAGGTCTTCAATCAGGAGTTTGGAGACACAAATAGGTCAATTGGCTCAAATGTTTTCTAGTAGACAACAAGGGAATTTGCCTAGTTCCACAGAGGTAAATCCTAAAGAGCAATGTCAAGCTGTCACTTTGAGGAGTGGGACTAAGTATGATGGACCTACAGTGGATGACAAGGGGACGAAGAAAGAGGATCAACATGTTACTAGTCCAAGACAAGAGGAGGTTATTGAAGACCTTCCAAAGATAGAAAAACCAAAATACACTGAGCCTACACCAAAGATTCCATATCCTCAACGATTTCGAAAGGCTAATCTTGACAAACAATTCTCCAAATTTCTTGAACTATTTATGAAACTTCACATTAACATTCCTTTTGCAGAGGCTCTAGAACAAATTCCTAGTTATGTGAAGTTTATGAAAAAGATATTGTCTAATAAGAGAAAAATGGAGGATTATGAAACCATTGCATTAATAGAAGAGTGTAGTGCAATTATTCAAAAGAAGCTTCCTCAAAAGTTAAGAGATCCGGGCAGCTTTACTATGCCTTGCACCATTGGGAACTTTCATTGTGAGAGAGCTTTATGTGATATGGGTGCAATCATAAATTTAATGCTGCCGTCTATATTTAAAAGGCTTGGTTTGGGGGAAGCTAGACCCACTACTGTTACTCTTCCACTGGCTGATCATTCATTAACACACCCAGAGGTTTTATAGAGGATGTTCTAGTAAAGGTAGATAAGTTCATTTTCCCAGCGAATTTCATTGTATTAGATATGGAAGAAGATGAGGATGTGCCTATTATATTGGGACGACCATTTTTGGCCACGGGGAAAGCATTGATATACGTTCAGAAGGGAGAGTTAAGGCTCATAGTACAAGGTGATGAGGTTGTTTTTAATGTTTTCAAAGCTTTGAAACATCCTTCAGCTAGTGATAGTTGTTTTTGTGTTAGTGTATTGGAGGAACCAAGTAAAAAGGTCCAGTCTATTAAGGATCCATCGGAGTTGAGTTTGATTACAAGTCCTGAAGAGTGTGCTGGTATTGAAGCAAGTGAGTATGTTAAGTGGTTGAATTCATTAGGGAAATAAAAAGAAATATGAGGAATTAGGGCAAGTGCCTGAGAGACCTCTCCCATCCATTGAGAAGCCACTAGCTCTTGAGTTAAAAACCTTACTTGATCATCTTAAGTACGCTTATCTGGGGAAGAATGACACTCTCCTATTTATTATTTCAGCTTCTTTGTCTGTGACTGAAGAAGAGAAGCTTCTTAGGGTATTAAGGGCTCACAAATTAACAATTGGATGGACTTTGGCAGATATTAAGGGTATTAGTCCTTCAATAATGATGCACCGTATATTAATGGAGGATGATAGTAAGCCTAGTATTGATGCTCAAAGGAGGCTCAATCTTTCAATGAAAGAAGTGGTAAGGAAAGAAATCCTTAAATGGTTGGATGCAAGGGTAATTTACCCAATATCTGATAGTGCTTGGGTTAGTCCTGTCCAGGTAGTTCCAAAGAAGGGTGGCATGACAGGGGTTAAAAATAATAATAATGAACTTATTCCAACTCGTACGGTGACGGGGTGGAGAATTTGTATTGATTACCGTAAGCTAAATAAGGCCACCATGAAAGACCATTTCCCTTTACCTTTTGTAGATCAGATGCTAGATAGATTGGCAGGCCATCCTTATTACTGCTTCTTGGATGGGTATTCGAGATACCATCAAATTCCTATAGCACTGGAGGATCAAGAAAATACTACCTTCACATGCCCTTATGGAACATTTTCCTTTCGGAGGATGCCATTTGGGTTATGTAATGCTCACGCCACCTTTCAAAGATGTATGATGTCTATCTTTTCAGACATGGTGGAAAAAGGTATTGAAATTTTTATGGATGACTTTTCAGTCTTTGGACCCTCTTTTGATGGATGTTTGGCTAATTTGGAAAGGAATCTAAAAAGATGTGAGGAGTCAAATTTAATATTAAACTGGGAGAAATGTCAATTTATGGTGATAGAAGGAATAGTTTTGGGCCACAAGATTTCACGCCATGGAATTGAGGTAGATAAAGCCAAGATTTCAACAATAGAAAATTTACCTCCTCCAGTGTCTGTTAAAGGGGATCGAAATTTTCTGAGCCATGCTGGATTTTATAAGAGGTTCATAAAGGACTTTTCAAAAATTTCAAAGCCTTTATCTACTTTACTTATGAATGGTGTGGTGTTCAACTTTGATTCTGATTGTTTAAGGGCATTTAACAAACTGAAGGAGAAATTGGTATTCGCTCCAATTGTTGTATCACCAAATTGGGAAATTCCTTTTGAATTAATGTGTGATGCTAGTGATTATGTAGTAGGAGTGGTTCTTGGACATCGAGTTGACAAGGTATTCCGAATGATTTATTATGCTAGTCGAACCTTGAATGATGCTCAATTAAATTACGCAACTACTGAGAAGGAATTACTTGCAATAGTCTTTGCATTTGACAAGTTCAGGCCATATTTAATTGGTAATAAGGTGATTTTTTACATAGATCATTCAGCAATTAGTTATCTTATGACCAAAAATGATGCTCAACCTCGCCTGATTCGATGGGTCCTATTATTGCAAGAGTTTGATATGGAAATTCATGATAAGAAGGGGACAGAAAATCTAGTTGTTGATCATTTATCTAGATTGGAAAAAGAAGAAGAGCATAATGCGAAAGAGGAGCCAATTGATGAAAAAATTTCGGATGAACAATTATTTTCGATTGAATGTGAAGAGACGATACCATGGTTTGCAGATTATGTCAATTATTTGGTAGCTAAAGTTGTGCCTCCGAACATGTTAAGGCAGCAACTAAAAAAGTTCTATTCGAAAGTGAAGCATTATTATTGGGATGAGCCCATTCTTTTTTGTCATTGTGAAGATCAAGTGATTAGAAGATGGTCCCAGAAGAGGAAATGATATCCATATGGTCACTTTGGGGGAACAAGGACAGTAGCAAAAGTTTTGCAGTGTGGGTTTTTTGGCCTACATTATTTAAACATGCTAATAACTTTGTTAAGAGTTGTGATCATTGTCAAAGGACTGGTAATACATCCAGAAGAGATCAAATGCCAATGACTGGAATTCTGGAAGTTGATCTATTTGATGTGTGGGGAATAGATTTTATGGGACCTTTCCCATCATCTTATAATAATATGTACATTTTTTTGGCAGTAGATTATGTTTCTAAATGGGTGGAAGCTACAAAAAATCCTACTTGTGATGGAAATGAGGTACTTAAATTTCTTCATAAGAATATTTTTACTTGGTTTGGTACTCCAAAATCCATTATCAGTGACAGAGGTAGTAATTTCTGTAATAAATCATTCACAGCTCTATGCGCTCGTTATGGAGTTCATCACCGAAAGGCCCTATTTTATCATCCACTTGCTAATGGTCAAGTTGAAGTATCAAACCGGGATATTAAAAGTATTTTAGAAAAAATTGTAAACACATCATGGAAAGATTGATCGAAAAAACTTGATGATTCACTGTGGGCATATCGCACAGCCTTTAAGACTCTGATTGGTATGTCACCATATCGGTTGGTGTTCGGGAAGGCATGTCATTTACTAGTTGAACTTGAGCATCGAGCTTATTGGGCGGTGAAAAAGTTGAATGTGGATTTATTTATGGCGGGGCAGAATAGGCTTCTATAGTTGAATGAGCTCGATGAATTTCAAAATGAGGCTTATGAAAACGCAAAGATTTATAAAGAAAATTCTAAGGCTTTTCATGATAAAAGGATAATTAGAAAGGATTTCCAACCGAGAGATAAAGTTATGTTATTTAATTATAGATTGAAGCTGTTTCCAGGAAAACTAAAGTCTAGTGGTCGGGACCCTTCACAGTTGTGGTCTCATTACCTTATGGAGCAGTTCAGATTCATAGCGAGAAAATAGGACATTTTAAAGTAAATGGTCAGAGGTTAAAGCATTATTTGGAAGGACCGTTTAGAACCCCTTTAAATAGGGTATTCCACGTTTGGCTAAATGACGTTAACGACAGCACTATAGGAGGCATTCCTATATTTTATTTTAGTTTTAGTTTTTATTTTTAATTAGTGGACAATTTTATTTAATTTTATTTTGGATTTGTAAAGTTTATTTATTTTTAGTATAAAGTCTGTAAAAAAAATTCATGCAAATCGTGAAAAGATTGTTTTTCAATTAGTCTTCAGGCCAAGTCGCCACTTGAACTAGTAAGTCGCGACATTACATGGAAATTGAAGGAGGGGCGGTTCGCAACTTGGGCTTACAAGTCGCGACCCTTGGCCAAAACAGAGAGCAGTGAAGTTCTTTAAATAGAGGCAGGCCGCGTCTTGAAGAGGCTAAGTCGCGGCACCTGGGAACGGAGATTTTGGAAAAATATGATGCGGGTCACGACTTGCCCTGTTTGGGTCACGACGCACCTGTGTCAGATAGAGGGGCAGTGTTCAAAAATCATTTTTTCTAAGCTATACCTCTCATTTTTCATTTCCTTTCATCCCAAACTAGTTTTTCTTGTGAAAAATCTCTCAATTTTCTCCCCTTTACCTTTTATTTCAAATACCCTTAAGCCATATTTCTAATTTCTAATTCCTAATCCATATTGATCTCTTTCTTCTTTGCTTTTCTTCTAACCCTAATTGTTTTCTATTAGTAAGAAGTGAAGATTGAAAGAAGCATTGAGAGTGGGCATTCTTCAAGAATCAAGGGCTTGTAAGTCTTCTCTTTTTGAAGTTTTAATTGAAGTACTTTTATGCTAAGGGATTGAATTGGGTTGTTGAATTTCCTTGTTATTATATTTAGTGTCTTTGAGTGATTTTTTTTTAGTTATTCAGTGGAGGAAATTATAGTAAATTAGGGGAAGTGCTGCCAAATTTTTGTGTTGTCATATTTGATCAATTGTGTCAGTATGGGTCCAAGAAAACAACCTACTAGGGCTGCCTCTTCTAAGAATGCTAATCGCCCTTCAACATCCCGCACCCAACCATCCCAAACTCAGCCAATCCTGCCAACACCTCAACCAATTCAAGAGTTTGATCCGAAGCTATTTATTAGCAAGGATGCCTTTGATCATTATCAAAAGTTATCTCAACGTCCAGTAATTCAAAAGCGCGGAATGGAATATCAAGAAGAAAAAACGTACCCTCTTGAAACATATAATATTATTAGGACTGAGATTCTACGTCGAGGTTGGCAACTTTTTGTGGATGATAAGATGTCGAAGGAAAATTGTTCAATGGTTTATGAGCTCTATGCCAATTTTCCTGGGGCTGTTAATAAAAAGGTGTTTGTGCGAGGAGTTTCGGTTGAGTGTGCCATTGATAATATTGATGCCTTATATAGATTATCAATGTTGTCTCAAGAAGAAGATGAATACTATCAATTGGCGTATCATAGTGAAATTGATTGGACTGAGGTGGCAGAAACTTTAGGTATTCCTAGTGCTTCTTTTGTCATGCAAATGGGGAACCGAAGCATTTACGAAGATATGAAATGAATTGTGTGGCCAAAGCCTGGACTCTCTTTGTGAGTGCACGACTTATGCCTAACATTCACTTGTATGAAGTGGGAACTGATAGGTGTCTTCTGGTTTATGCTATTATGAAGAGACTCTCTATCGATATTGGCCTAGTTATCCGCCAAAGTATCAGGGATTTATGTCGATTGACTACTACTGCCGGGTTGGGGCACGTATAAATGATTACTGATCTATGTGAAGTCTGGGAGGTACCTAAATATCCTAGTGATATTCATAGGTGGCCTCGAGGCGCTTTGATTCGTCCCCCTACGAAAGGTGTTTATTAGTTATTTTGACAAGGTTAGATTTCGAAAGATAGATAATTATAGGTCAAATTCTACTAGACTCACCCCTACGGTGACTACTAGGACTAAATCTATGATTATTGAAACCGTGGGTCTAGCTCATAAAATAAGAGAATTTGTTTTCTTATTTTGATCTAATAGTAGGTTGTTAATAGTGGTGTCCATTATTAAATGAGTTTACAACTCTATTTAACTAGTGGTATTTTTGACTCTCGCCAACTGGGACAAGGATATCATAGATTAGTTAAAAACCTAAAGAAATAGAGATATGATTGTTTTTGGTATTTTTTTCTCATATCTTACATATTTTTGTATATGTTGTGCTATTTCTTGAAATTTGTGTGAATAGAAGTTTTATTGAGCAAACGTGATTGATTTCTATTTTATTGATAATTTGTAGTTTTAAGTTAAGTAGTGTCTGTGTATACTCCCATCCTTTCTCAAATTTCGATGGAGAAACTCACTAGAAAAAACTTCCTTAATTGGAAGCAGAATATCAACATAAAGTTGATTGGTGACAACTCCGAGTTCGTCATGATTGAGGAATCCCTAGAACGAGCATCGTTTCTGCATGTTCTTGATAGCACCGTAAATGCTTGGATAACACCGTCTCCGAATGTAAGTTATGGCACTGTGAATTCTCGGATGGCACCGTGTCTACACGTTCGTGATCAACTCAACTATGGTCTGATGCAGCTCATGAACGAGCTTCAGATTATTGAACCTGTCATGGGTGGACCTAGTAAAGGAGGTGTAAATGAGACTATTGATGTTGTTGCTCATCTAGCTAAGGCTGAAGCTAACCAAGCTTCGTCTTCGAAAGCTGGAAACAAGAGGAAAGGTGGACAAATAAACAACCCCAAGCCTGCAAAGGCTGCAAAGACGAGTGCACAACCAAGTGCACAGACGCCTAAGGGGAAGAACAAGAAAAACAAGAAAGGTAAAGATAAGTGCTTTCACTGTAAAGAGAAGGGGTATTGGAAACGAGATTGCCCTAAGTTTCTAGCAGCGAAAAACAAAGGTAATGATTATAGTTCATTTATCTTGGAAACATATGTTTTAGAGAATGATAAATCCGTTTGGATTATTGATTCTGGAACTATTAACCATGTTTGTAACTCTTTACAGCTTCATAAATCGTGGGAGGAAGTGAACGAAGGTGGCTTAAAGCTCAGAGTTGGGAACGGAGCATTCGTTAAGGTCCAAGCTAGAGGAATAGCTCGTCTGAAGTTCGGAAATAAATACTTAATTTTAAAAGATGTATTTTTTATTCCGGATTTTAGTAGAAATTTAATTTCAGTTTCCATGTTGCAATTAGAACGATTTGTTATGACTTTCACAAGTTTTAATATATCTATTTCTTTCAATGGATCACAATTGTGTATTGCATGTTTGGAAAGCGGGCTTTATATTCTGCGATTTTGACTAAAACTTAAACGGGGATTTTGATTTTTTACTCAAAATTAAATAACATAAACTAGAAAGCAATTAAAGATTGATATTACGATATTAAGAAACAGTTAAAGGTTAATCTCCACCCTCAACAATCATTCATAATCACTAATAATAAATATTATTCCAATTTCTCAATTAAACTATTAACCCCGCAGATAACGCTAAAGCAGTCAATTATCCCAGTCTCCCTATTATAAGTAATCAAGGCGAAGCGCTCAATAATTAACTCTTTTATCTAAGCAATAAATCTATGAAGCATACAATCTATTTAACTTAGATAAAGCATTAAGTCCTATGGAAACAAGTTAATCTAGGCAATAAATTAATGAAGCATATAATTTATTTAACCTAGGTTCTATTTTTCATCACAATTCTTTTGACATCACTATCAATTGCAATTTATCACATACACTTAGAATCCTAAACTATTAGGTGAGTAGTAATTCTAAGATGACAATTGAACAATGTAAAACCTTAATTAGTTGGCCACCTAACAAGAATTCACAAAATTCATAACATTCAATTGGAAAAATAGAAACAATTTAATATTGAGAGAAATTAAAGAATGATATTCATTATCAACAATCAAGAATTCATGTCTTGGGTTTTGAATTAACCCTTAACCTAAAAAGAACCTACTCCATAATAGTAATCATAATCACAAACATAATTATAATTAAAATTAAAGAGATTAAGGGAAGAAAAGAAATTAAATTGATGAACAAAAGTAATGTAGTCTTGTAGTCTTCTCTTCAGCCCTTTCTCAGTCTTTTTCTCTCTTAAAACCGTAATAAAAATCCCTCTCAAAGTAACCCTAATCATCCTTTATAGTCTCAATTAAATTCTAATTAAAAAGTAATAAAAAATCTTAAAACGACATCGCAAGCCGCGGCCTAGAACAAAATTTGTGCACAAATCTGTCACTCAGGCAGCGGCCTGAAAATTATGAGCAGCGGCCTGGCACCCTAGGCAGCGACTTGTCTGGAAGAAAAAATTCTGAAACTACAATTCCATTTAAAGTGTCGCGGCCTGAGTTTTATGAGCCGCGGCCTACCTCCAATTTCTTCAATTCTTGATCTTAGATAGCTTGCACATTGCCACCACTTCCACATTTCAATCCCGAAAGCTTTGAATACTCCTAAAACTTTATTTTAACTACACTTGCCATCGAAATGTCAGATTTATCATCATAAAACGCAACATAGAAAATATGTTGTAGAATCACGAAACTTAGTTAAAACTATTAAAAATGCTATCATAACACCGTCCAAGCATAGAAAAACTTAACAAATATTAATACAAAAATGACCTTATCAAATTCCCCCACACTTGAATATTGCTAGTCCCTTAGCAAAACACTAAAATAACAAAACTAAAAATAAAACAAACTAATCTGGACTCACTAAACAAAGGTCTTGTCGAAAGCTTGAATGTCTCTGAGAATCACACAAATAAGTAATGCCAAAACAATTCATATTTTCATACTCATTAGAATTTCAACTCCATATGTAATTTACCATTTGATTTTCAAAAATAATTTACTAAGCACTTAATCACAACACCAACTCAAATGCATCAAATTTAATCCATACTTGCCAAATCATTTTCTTTTAAATCAGTCCCTATAAACCAAAATGTTTTTCAATGAAAAGCATCCACTACATAGACATTAACCAATCATTCTCCACTAATATAAACACACAATGATCAAAAATCAAAAGGTCTTTATAGGATTGTAATGTAAGGCTAAGGTTAAGGGTAGTTGAGAAAGATACATTTAAGCTCAAATCACACCATAGCATACATCAATTTCATTCTTTGAACTTGCCCCAAATTTTCCCATACAAATCAAGAAGTACCTATTTCTTTTTCTTACTCTTCTTTCCATAATGATCTCACTATTTCCCCCACACTTATACTTTTGCAAAATTTGCATATATGCATTTTCTTTCATTGCAAATCATTTTTTCTTTTGTTTTGTTTTTTTTTCATAATATTCCAAGGAGAGAAATAGAGATCATACACAAATTACAACCAAACAAATAACCCATAAGTATTTCCTCCTTTTTTTTTTAACAAACCATCCCACAAGATCAAATCATATATAAATAACCATGGTGTAATGGGTTACAAAAAGAAATATTTTTCAAGGAAGTATAAGGTCAAAAATTTCGGTTCATAGAAGAAAAGAAATAGTCATCATGGCTCAAACATGGGAAACTAAGGATTATCATATAATAGGTTGGCTTGAACGGCCCAAACGATCCAAAGAACTGCCTTAATCATCTTCCTAATCATGTGAACTTATGATTTCGCCTCAAACAATTGATTAATGATTTCTAGAGTGGTTGGGACTTAAAAAAAAAAAATTCCTTCAACAAGCATAAATCTTTTCCAACACATTTAAGTGGTGAATTCAATCGTGCATAGAGTGAAAAACAACATAAATCAAAATAGCAATTCACATAGGAGTCAAGCACACAAATCATACAAAATTCCTCATTGTCTAACATCACTTTAAGCATAATTCAAAGTTTCATCATCGACCAATACTTTCAACAAGACCAACACAACTGAACACTAACAGACACTAAATAAAACGAAAAAAAACCGAAAATTAACAAAGACATAACAGAACAAAACATAAAATTTCTTCCCCCCCCCCCCCCCCCCCCACACTTAAACAGTACATTGTCCTCAATGGACTTAAGGAAAATAGAAAATAAAGTGAAAAGAGAAGAAAGAAAAAACTCCCTCATAACACATCACTACTCAGGAATATCCATATCTGCCACGCTAGCAACATCCTCATCATCAGGGGCCTGATATGGCACCATGGGCATGGGAACCGGTGGTGGGTATGTGTAACGCCCTGGCTACCCCAGAACAGTTACGGTGAACGGTGGACCGGAAATTTGACTCACTACCTGAGTCCTTTGGTCAAAAATGTGCTCTAAGTGTAATTAACAGGTTAAGGTATGAAAACCAATAAAAGGAAATGGAGATTTTCATTACAAACTGCTCTGCAGAGCTAAACAAAATATTTACAAGTGGTTCTCAGTTCAAAATGGTCATTACAGTTTCAAATTTACAATTCCGCCGACCTAAGCGGCAAAAATAGGGTAAACCCCCTAGTTCCTCTGAGAACTCCTTGGCCGTGGTGGTCAAGCGGCCGCATATGTACACATCACCACATCAGCTCTCCACTCAAGGCTAGGTGAGCTTTTCTTTCCCTTTACCTGCACCACATAGCACCCATGAGCCAAAGCCCAGCAAGAAAACATAATACTTTTCATAAACATTATCAAATGATTATCATTATAATCACACCGAGCATAAAGCCTTTAAACAAGTGAGTGAACATCACATAATCTTAGCGGGGGAGAGTGGCTGCTAGGTAAGCCACTAGCCTCCAAGCGCTTATTTCATTCATCGACCCTCAGGGTCGATCTGGCATTAATGCTCTTTGAGCCATTCAATGCTAATAGTCGATTAGATCTAATCTCTGTTGGCTTGCGTGATCCACGCTAAGGCCGTCCTGACTAATGAGTCAGCGCTATGTGACCAGTGTCCAGTATCACCGCCGAACCTGACTAATAAGTCACAGCTTCACAGCTGATACTAACACCTTTGCCAATTCTGACTGATGAGTCAGTGCAACGTGACCAGTGCCCAGTACCACTGCCGAACCTGACTAGTGAGTCACGGCTTCACAGCTGATACTAGCACCTTTGCCAAACCTGACTAATAAGTCAGTGCCATGCATAAGTGAGCAACATGTGCCCAACATTCTATATTCAATCCATGTCCATATTACACAACCAACATGCCTCACGAATATCCATGCATGTCACACTTGGGGTGCAGTTTTCTTACCTCTGGTTCGAGCTAGAATGATTAAAAGAACAACCCCTGAGAACGATCAACCTTTAAACTCCTTAGCGGTTACCTAATCATAACCAATTAGAAACCATTAATAAAACAAATCAATGAATGGTTTACAAACTAAACCACGATGTTTTTGATCACAAAATCCAGAACCTTCTTGGTCATTATGGTTGCGAGTGGCTCGACTTTGGCCCATTTAGTGAAATAGTCGACGGCAACCACGACATACTTGACGCCACCTTTCCCTGTGGGCAAAGATCCGATCAAATCTATGCCCCAAACTGCAAACGGCCACGGACTCTGCATCTGTTTAAGCTCATTAGGGGTTGCTCGCGGGATTTTGGAGAACCTTAGGCACTTGTCGCACCTTCTTACAAACTCCATCGAATCTTCATTCATCGTGGGCCAAAAGTATCCTTGCCTCAGTATCATTTTTGACAAGCTTTCCCCCCAGCGTAGTCTCCACAAAAGCCTTCGTGTACCTCTTTCATCAACTCTTTGGCCTTCTCTTTCGAAATACACCTGAGGAGTGGCATTGAATATCCCCTTCGGTACAAGATTCCATCGACCAGGATATACCTAGCAGCCTGTCGCTGAAGGGTCCTGGCTTTGTTTCTGTCCGTTGGTAATATGCCTTGCGTTAGATACTCTATATATGGTGTCATCCATGCATCCGTCATCTGGATCACCATGACGGTCTCCTCTGCATGGATGCTTGGCATTGTTAGCCGCTCAACTAGCACTATATTCAAAGTATCAACATCCTTCACACTTGCTAATTTGGCCAAAGCATCAACATTGGAATTCTGGTCCCGAGGAACTTGCTGGAGGCTGTATTTGTCGAACTGAGCCAATAGATCTTTTGTTTTGTTCAGATAGGCAACCATCTTTAAACCTCATGCCTGGTATTCTCCCATGACTTGATTCACCACCAGCTGAGAATCATTGTAGATGTCAAGCACTTTTATATTCATGTTCCTAGCTAACCGCAATCCAGCGAGTAGTGCTTCATACTCGGCCTCATTGTTGGAAGCAGTGAAGTCAAACCTGATTGCGCAGTGAAATCGATGCCCTTCCGACGTTATCAATATCACTCCTGCCCCAGTGTGGCACTTGTTAGAAGAACCATCTGCAAATAATTTCCATGTGGGAGCTTGGTTTTGACATTCAGGCTCATTAGGCTCTTCAATCTGCTCGCCATCTGTCAGTTCAGTGAATTCTACAATGAAGTCAGCCAGGGCTTGTCCTTTTATCGCTGCTCATGGAAAGTAAGATATATCGAACTGCTCAAGTTCGACTACCCATTTTAACAATCTACCTGCAGCCTCTGGTTTTTGTAGAACTTGTCGTAGAGGCTGGTCGGTCAAAACCGTAATTGGGTGAGCTTGAAAGTAAGGCCGTAGCTTCCTGGAGGCCAAAATTAGGCAATAGGCTAGCTTCTCGATGGGCAGGTACCACTGTTCTGCTCTGATTATCCTTTTGCTTACATAGTAAACAACCTTCTGCACGCCTTCTTCCTCCCTTAATAAAACGACACTAGCAGCGTATTCCGTGATCGCCAGGTAGATGAACAAAGTTTCTTTATTGACTGGCTTTGACAGGATGGGTGGTTGCGCCATATGTGTTTTTAGTGCTTGAAAAGCCTGTTCGCATTCCTCCGTCCATTCAAACTTTTTATTGCCTCTAAGTAGATTAAAGAATGGGACGCACTTATCTGTTGACTATGAAATGAATCTACTAAGAGCAGCAATTCTTCCGGTCAAGCTTTTAACATCCTTAATCTTTGTTAGCAATTTCATGTCGATCAGAGCTTTAATTTTCTTGGGATTAGCTTCAATTCCTCTTGAGTTAACTATAAATCCCAAGAACTTCCCTGATCCTACTCCGAAACAACATTTAAGGGGATTTAGCTTCATCTGATATTTGTTCAAGACGTTGAAGCACTCTTGCAAATCCTTTACACGCCCTTCTGATTTCTTCGACTTGACCAGCATGTCATCGACGTAGACCTCGATGTTTGTGCCGATCAGCTCCTTAAACATATGGTTGACGAGTCGCTGGTAAGTCGCACCAGCGTTTTTCAAACCGAAGGGCATCACTTTGTAACAGTAGAGCCCTGTATCAGTCTGAAAGCTAGTGTGATCCTCATCAGGGGGATGCATACTAATCTGATTATAACCAGAGTACGCGTCCATGAAAGAGAGGATCTCATGTCCTGCAGTGGCATCGACTAGCTGGTCGATTCTTGGGAGTGGGAAACAATCTTTGGGGGAGGCTTTATTTAAGTATGTAAAATACACACACATACGCCACTTTCCATTCGGCTTGGGAACTAGCACGGGGTTAAATACCCACAATGGATAAAACGCCACCCTTATGAACCCATTCTCCTTCAGCTTCTCGAATTCTTCTTTCAAGGCTCTTGATCTATCTTTGTCGAGCAACCTTCTTTTTTGTTGCACTGGTGGAAAACTCTTGTCGATGTTTAGGACATGGCTGATGACTGCAGGATCTATCCCGACCATGTCTTTGTGCGACCAGGCAAAGACTTCCTAGTTTCTCCTTAAAAATTCCACCAGTGCTTGTTTTGTCATTGTCTCTAAGTTTTTACAAACTTTCACAAATTTGGTCGGATTTTCTTCATCGAGTTGGACCTCTTCAAGGTCCTCGATGGGTCCCACTTCTTCCTCAAAATCCCCAAAGCGAGGATCTAAATCCCTATCCTCGCTTTGGGAAACGCCCTATTTGGTGACATTTTCACCCGAGTGGGCCTGGGCATTAGTTGCCATTTGTAACTCTTTCCCGCGAACATCTCTCGATACACCCTTCTTCGCCTTGGTGATCGAGGCATTGTAGCACTCCCTCGCTTCCCGCTGATTTCCCAATACGCAACCTGTCCCTACGTCTATTGGGAATTTCATGGAAAGGTGCCATATCGAGGTGACAGCTCGTAAGTCGACCAGAATCGGTCTCCCAATTACAACATTGTATGCTGAAGGACAATCAACTACTATGAATGTAGTGAGTAATGTCCTATTAGCAGGCGCAGTACCTGCCGTAACTGGAAGCCTAATCGACCCTGTTGGGGTGAGCCCTTCACCGAAAAAACCATAAATGGTTTGGTTGCATGGCTCCAGGTCTTTGACGGACAACTTCATTCTCTTCAGCGAGGACTTGTATAGGATGTTAATCGAACTTCCTATGTCGACCAACACCCTTTTCACCATCATATTGGCAATTTGTACGTCCATGACCAACGGATCGGAGTGTGGGAATCATACGTGCTGGGCATCGTCATCAGAGAAGGTTATCAATTCCTCCTCTGTACGAACCTTTTTTGGTGCTCGATCTTCCACACTCATCATCTCGATGTCTTGGTCGTGGCGTAGGGTTCGAGCATATCGCTCCCTTGCTTTCCCACTATCTCCTGCAAGATGTGGGCCTTCGCAGATGGTGATTAAAGTGCTTGCCACAGGAGCTGGCTGTAGAGGTGGCGAGCGTTGGTGTGCAGGTGCCTGCTCGTTGCCACCTTGAGCCTCTCGCTGAGAACCTCCTGCGGCTTGCACATATCTTCTCAAATGTCCCTGCCTTATCAGGAACTCAATCTCATCCTTCAACTGGTTACATTCATTAGTGTCGTGCCCGTAGTCATTGTGAAAATGACAGAACTTTGTTTTATCTCTCTTGGAGATATCTTTCCTTATAGGTGCGGGTCGTTTGTAAGGCACGCTTGAGCTGGTCGCCTGGTAGACTTCAGCTCGGCTTTCGACAAGGGCCGTGTAGTTGGTGAATCTCGGCTCATATCGATTTCCTTTGGGGCACTTCTCTCAGAAGCCGAGGGTTCATTGTTCGCTCGCTTTCCACCATTCCTACCATTGCCATTGCCATTTCCATTGGGTTTTTTCGACCCGTTGGTGACTTTGGCGATTTCCCTTCATTGGCAATCGCATCTTCGAGCTTGATATATCGATCAGCCCGATCTGAGAACTCTTGGGTACTTCTAACCCCATGCTTTTTGAGGCTACTCCAGAGGGGTGAATGGCGCCTAACTCCAGCAGTTAGAGCCATCATCTTACCTTCATCGCCCACTGTCTTGGCTCCAGCTGCAGCTCGCATGAAGCATTGGACATACTCTTTCAAGGGCTCTCCCTCTTTCTGTCGTATCTCGACCAGCTGGTTGGCCTCTGTGGGGTGTACATGACCCGCGTAGAACTGTCCGTAAAATTCCTTCACGAACATTTCCCAAGATACTATACTAGCAGGAGGGAACTTGAAGAACCACTCCTGAGCAATATCAGATAGTGTCGCAGGGAAGATCCAACAGTGGGCATCTTCTGACACTTTTTGTATGTCCATTTGTATCTCAAACTTATTAACGTGAGATACTGGGTCTCCGTACCCGTTGAAATTTGGCAATGTAGGCATCTTAGACTTACTGGGGGTTTTAGCCGCAGCAATCCTCTGTACGTAGGGGGTGCCCCTTCTCCTATCGTACTCGATAGAGGACGTTCGTCCCCCGACCAGTTGCTGTACTTCTTGGTTCAGGGCATCAATCTGAGCCTGAACTGCTTCCGGGACTGCTGGTGCCAGGGGAGCGTACTCATCGTGCCTCTCGCAGCAATCGTTAAGTATGTCCCTAAGATCATCGTCTCTTCATCTCTGCTCGCTAGCTCCTAGTCGGCTAAAGACTTTCGGCTGCCTGGGCTACCCCCCAGTATTGTGGCTAGCTGGCCTATTTTCTCTAGGTGGGGGGCTTCTGCCTCCACCTCTTTCTTCATTTCTCCGGCCAGCGTTCCCTCTGCCAGAATCAGGTTCATTATAGCCATGGCCATCTCTAAATTGTGGCTGACTATGGCACGACCGGCTGTTCACGCTATTTCCTCCTTGGGGTGGCATCTCTCGAGCGTCAGGGGGAGGCCTGCGCTGGTCGTTGGGTCCTCGTGCATTATGCTATGGGGGGCCCTGACCGCAGAGCCTGACTCTGTGTTCCTTCTGTTGGCAGAAGGACACTGTCCCCTACTCGGTAGATTCAGTTCTTCATCCCCTGGGCGTCTAGGGCTGCGAGGTGGTTGCCCGACCCTATTCTGCCTCGGGCGTTGGGGATTGCCTCGACCAGCCTGGGATGGAGGCTGCTGCTCAGGATCCCTGGTGGGACATCATCCTGGACCATAGGCGGCTGCTCCGGCCTTTGAGGGCTTGTTGGCTGGAGCGGAGGGCTTGGATTGGGACCTCTTTGAGGTGGTGCGCTCGGTGGCTGATCTGGCTGGGAGGCTGGTACAGCTTGACCCCTAGCCAGTTGAATGGTTGCTTCAAGGGCGACCATGACATCCCTCTACCGATGATCCATTTCTGCCTGCCACTCACTCAGCTCTTGGCGCTGGCGTTCTATTTCTCTTTGTTGTAACGCCATCACCTCTGCAGCATTCTCTTGATTGGCTCTCAGATTAGCCAACTCATCTTGCAATACTCCCAGTGTTGCCCTCAGTGTTTCAGAATCTAGTTCCTCCTCATCAAACTCCAAATGTGGTTCATTCTCGGCCACATTTGGGGGAGGAGGTTGGGATGGTACAGCGCCAGCAGCCTGTCCAGTTTTCTTGGATGTTTTCGCCATTAGATTCTTTCACAGTTCTTTCTCAAGCTCTCAATGAAAGCACCAGAATGTTGACCCTCGATGTAGCCAATGACACAGATTCAAATGTACGACAAAGTATAAAACAAGAATGAGAAAAATGATCTAACGGAAAAGAAGAGAACACCAAGGAATTATAGTGGTTCGGCCCCAAAGAATGGTAATGACCTATGTCCACTTAGTGATATTGTTATTATTGAATCTCAAAGTCGTGATCAAAGAACTAGGGTTCTTGAGTTTCACAAACCTTGAATGTATTACAATCAGGCGATATACAATTCACTGTAGCTTTTTTTTCTCCCTCAATATTTAGCAAAAAGATTCAGGAATCAAAAGTTCAAAAGTCCATTCCTTGAGCTATTTCATGCATATTTATAGGCTCAAGGAGGGTTACACATGCTAACGTATCCTATCTTTCCTTAATAATCGCATATCAAGATAATAATGAAGAAATGTCAATGCAGTTATCATAAGATTACAGCTTAAGAAGGAAATAAATTAGGTTATACGACCAGCCTGGTCGTATAAAAAATTAACCCTGACGATGTGGTGTGCTTCTGGTCGATAGTCGAGCAATACTTTCGCCACGTGTGAGAAATTCTCGCCACGTCATCAGCAACCGTTTTTTGGGTAAACAAATGGCATATTTGTAATTTTTGCATAAATGTGACTATATGTGATAAATGGCTGAGACCAAATTATTATGTGGATATATTTGTAGTTTATGGCTCGAGACAATCCTAGTGAACAGATTAGCGAAATAGTCACAGCGGGGTTGAAATACCCGGCTCGGGGGAGCCTAGGGGTATTTTGGGAATTATTGAATAATGAATAACTATTTGTTAATTATTTGGACACGACAGGATTAATTGGTAAATGGTAGGAACACTTGAGGAATTAGCGGGAATTGTTGAAATGATCGTTTTACCCTTAGAAATCATTAGAAGGCTGAGTAAGTTCAAGGGGCAAATTAGTCTTTTTGGATTAAGGGTAATGCACCTAGCTGATTCTAGGAATGACATAACTCACCAGAAATTTCCCAACTCTCATAACACTCTCTTTCCCTCTCCTTTTCCCCACACGTTATCACCCACACTCTCTCTAAAACTTGAGTAAATTTGGAGAATTGAAGGAGACCAAGCTGGGAATTGAGCTGAGTTTGGGCTGGGAAAACCTAAGGAGTTAAGGATAGAAGTGGACAAAGTTTAGCTGGGGGATTCAAGCTATCAATTCAGGTAAAAATCTAACCTATGACTATTGAATTCTGTTGAAATGATGATGAGCTTAGAGCCTGCATGAGAATGATTTTTAAGGCTGAATTTGGGTGTTAAGGAGAGTAAGAATTATTTATAAGATTGGATATGATGTTTAGGTTATAGGGATAAGAATTCTGGGTTCAATTCTGAGTTTGGCGAAGGTTTGGGTTGAATTTTAAGGCTTGGACTCGAGGGAAACGCTGGTAAAAAGGGTGGAATTTTCGGGTTTGGGGCATTGGGTCGCGGCCCTCTTCTTTAGACATCGCGACCCATGTGCTTAAAGAGGCTGGGATGCCTCTAATTCGCCAGGCACATTGCGACCTAGGGGGTGCAAGTCACGGCCCGTGTCCTCCAACAGGGAGGGCTGGGCCTCTGTCTAAGGGGCGGGCCACGACCCTAAATGGAAAATAAAGGGAGCTTAGGTTTTTAGGCTAGAGGAGGCATGGTTTAGTAGAATTCGAGGTCTTGGAGGCTAGTATTTATTTCCAAAACATTTAATTGGATTAGAATTTGATAAGCTATCCATCATTGCTTGTGACTAGGATTATCGTTAAGGCTCAAGACTAAGGATTGTGCTCGGGACCATTCTTTATTTATTATTCAGGATTCGAGGTAAGAAAACTGCACCCAAGTGGTTGTGAAAGGGACCGAGTTTCCCTGTAATTGAATGTATGTATTCTATGATTATATGGTTGTTATGCGTTATATGAAAGTACATCTTAATGGTGTCAGGGATGATGATAAGCTTACTGAACGCAGTTCAGCCTAAGCGAGCCGGGATCAACTAGATAAACAGAGGACTCGGCCTAAGGGCACCGACACTTGAATAATTGTATTACTGATTGAGATGTATGCTTGAAAATACATGTTTACCGTTGTTTAGCTTAATGCTTGTACTTTGATGAATAATTGAATTCATTGGATTAAAGTTGATTGAATGCTACTGCTGTTATATGTGTTTGCTGTTTATGGTTTTCTTGGTGGGCCTTTACTCACGAGTGCTGCATGGTGCAGGTAAAGGCAAAGGGAAACTGGACCAACCATGAGCTGGAGAGCTTTGGGAGCGGAGTGTACATCGTCAGCTGCTAGACCGCCACGACCGAAGGAAAGTTACAAGAATAGAGCTCTAAATTATATTTTTCCGTTAGACTGGCTTTTTTTGTATCAACTTTTGAGAGTTGTATTTACCACATAAACCCTGTTTTTTTGGGATCCCATGTAGCAAACATTTGTTTTAATGAAAATTAACCATTTATGATCAAAATCTTTTAACCCTAACCTATTAGTTGACTTTAGAATCACATTTATTTTCAAATGAGTTGATTAGCAAGTATTGCACTATTTTAAAATACACAGTGTAACGGTCTTGGTTTTCCAAGACGTTACAACTTGGTTTCAGAGCGGTCTAGGTTTAAGGGTTCCTGAAGACTAGCTGGGCATGTACACTCACCGCTAAAGACAAGATCGACTTAGGTTTTGGTAACCATATATGTGATTGTATGCTTAAACACTTAAATGAAATGTAAATGTTTTATCTGCATGATTAATAGGGAGCGTGAGATATACAGATAGGGCTTGGCCCTTGACTACTATTGTGAATATGATGAGGCATGCTTATTAGCATTGCTACTGCACATGAAAAAATGTTTAAATGCTTGTTTGCATCTTGATTGCATATTGTTGGTTGAATTTTGATGTTGGACCATGGAAAGAATGTTAACCTGTCATCATTGCTTGACTGCTGAGTCATTCATTGCAAATAAACTTGGACAGATATGCGTCCAAGGCGATCAATACAACTAGTCAGCTCAAGAGTTGAGGCTAGAGATGATGAGCAGGGCCAGAACCCTCTGCCAGTCCCTGAGAAGTGGCAGCAGATACTTACTGATATGCAAGCCAGGCAACAGAGTCAGGAAGAGAAGATTCACCTTTTGAGACAGCAGGCTTCGTGAGGGAGTGCTGCACCTATTGTGCCATCTGTTGTGGCACCAGCTGTATAGCCACCAGAGGTTGGGAATAGGTGGGAGACGTTTTATGAATGATTTAGGAGACAACATCCTCCAATCTTTGAGGGAGGACCAGATCCACTGAAGGCTGAATAGTGGATTAGTATGATCACCTCCATCCTGGACTTTATGAGGGTGGAAGGTAATGACAGGGTGGCTTGTGCCACCTAATGCTTAGAGAGGATGCACGTATTTGGTGGGAGGTGGCATCACAGACTCGAGATATTTCTACTTTGAGTTGGGGTGGGTTTAGATATCTTCTCAACCAAAAGTATTACAACGTTGCTATCAGGGTAGCAAAGGTGAATGAGTTCATGGGATTGGTACAGGGTAGCATGATAGTTACTGAGTATGCCCTGAAGTTTGATATACTAGCAAAGTTTGCACCAGACTTAGTGCCTACATATGCGACCAGATAAAACAGGTTTGTTCTAGGTCTTAATGCTATGATAGCCCAAGATGTGAGGATCACATCAATATCTGGGGAGACAACTTATGCTCAAGCTGTTGAAAAGGCTCTTATTGCCGAGGAGGCAAAGAATAAGATTTGGAGGGAGAACGCTGTGAGACGGGGTGTTCATAGGGCAGTGCCTCCATATATAGGGTCTGGTAGGGGTGAAGGCCCCAATGATTAGAAGAGGAAAACCCTTGGCACCTCGACCATTGCTGGTCCTAATAGGAGGGGTTGGGGTGTCCAGTGTGGCCGCTAGGGAGGCGGTGAGGCATGGAGGAGTTATCCAGAGTGCACGAGGTGCAGGAAGCGCCATTTGGGTGAATGCTGGGCTAAGGCTTGTTACTTGTGCAGGGTGGTTGGACACCTCAAGAAAGATTGTCTGACACTAAAAAAGGAGGAACCAGGGAAGGTGGACATGTTGACTCCAACTCGAGTGTTCACCCTGACGCAGGCAGAGGCTGAGGCTGAGGCTAGTCCCTTAGTAGTGACAAGTTAGCTTTCTAGCGCTGGCTCTTCATATGCTGTACTGATTGGCTCTGGTGTTACACATTCATTTGTTTATAGTAAAGTGATTGATAGATTGTGTAGACCTAGTGGGTACTATACTGCAGGGTTTGGGACTATATTGCCTACAGGGGAGCTGGTAGATTCTAGGAGATAGATTAGAGCACTTCCAGTGATGGTGGATAGTAGGGAACTATCCGTAGATTTGATTGAGTTGGGTATGGATGATTTTGATATGATTTTAGGAATGGATAAGTTAGTCAGATATGAGGCCACTATAGATTGCAGGAAGAAGATGGTGACTTTTGAGCCTGAGGGCTAGGACCTCTTTGTTTTTGTGGGTGTTATGCATGGACCCCACATTCTTATGATATCAAAACTGAGGGCTAGGGACCTATTACAAGGAGGTTGTATAGGTTTTCTAGCTAGTGTGGTGGAAACCACTAAAGTTATGCCAGTGGGGTCGGGAGCGACTGTAACGACCCAAAATCGCTAATAAGGCTTAAGGGCCTTGATTAGTGTGCCAGGAGGGCATGTTGGGATTTATGTGTGATTTGATGAGTTAAATGCATGATTATGATTTAAAGCATGTTATATGACTAATTGAACATCGAGATGCATGACTACGTGGTTAGTATGCATGTTAGGTGAAATAATTATGCATGTGGACCCCGTTTGCATGATAGGGGTAAATTGGTAATTTTAGCCCGCTGAGGGCATATATGTGATAATTGTATTCTGTGAATTGTACCACGCGAGTGTGGTGTTATTGTTGTGATGCACGTGCCGAGACGGTCCTAGAGAGCTAGTTAACTTAAGAGTCACAACGGGATTTCTATACCCGGCTCGGGAGGAGCCTAGGGGTACTTTGGGAATTTTATGGTTAAGATTGAGATTTAGCGGGTAATGGTTATTGGTGATTGAGTAACCTGGGTAACCATTAGTTACTGCTGAGAGTAACAAGTTCTAGATAGAAAATGGTAGAAATGAAATAGAAGTAAAATGACTTAAGTGCCCTTGAGGTTTAGTTGGGAAAGGATAGGCAAGGAGGGGTAAAATGGTCATTTGGCTGGGAATTTGATATATGGCAGCTGGGTTATATGGGGTACACGGTTTGGGGCTTAGTCATTTTGGTGGTTTTGTTTAAAATTAAGAAAGGAAAAGCTAGAAGGAGACCTAGGGCAAGAAGAAGGAGAAGAAGAAGAAGAGGAGTGATGGAGCTGAAATTTGAAGACTTAGGAGATGGATCAAGGAAGCATAGGGTTGGATTCTTCATTCAAGGTATGGATTCTAAGTAATTTAAGGCTTGTTTCTGTTATGGGTTAAGGAATTTGAGCATGGTTTAAGTTTGAACTTTGAGTTTTTATTTTTCTGAAATTGAAATCAAGGATGTGGATTTTGGGGATTTGATTGTGTGTTTGGATCTCTTTGATGATGTTTATGGGTTGTTAGATGGTCCATTTGAAGTTTTAAATTGATTTTGGGGTTTGGGTATTGGTTTGGTATGATTTGGGAAGGTTTTAGCTCGGTGGAAACGCAAGAGAAAACCCAGAATTCTGGGTCTGCGAAGGCGTGCCGCGGCACAGTTTTTGCGTGCCGCGGCGTGGAGCCCCTGTCTTGCTGGGTGCCGCGGCACAAGAAAGTTGTGCCGCGGCACAAGGCCAATTTCAGGATATCATTTTTGGCGATTTTTGAGCTTTTGCTCCGGGGGTTGTTTCCGATGAATTGTTTTAGGGATTTGGGAGTCCCGAGAGTGTGGGATTGGTCCCGGGAAGCAGTTTTTGATTTGATTAGTATTGAGGGATGTTTCTTGTGTGTTGTGACTAGGTTGTTGGTGCGGCTTGTAACGCCCTACTACCTTAGAGCCGTTACTAAGTGAGTTTAAAACAGAAATTGTGCATTTAATTGACTCAAAGTGGTTCCTAAAACCAAAAGTGTGATTAAACCAGAGTTTAAGGCTGTATTCTTTTAAAATAGTCAACTTCATTGAAAACGTTAAATATAAAACATCTGGGATCCCAAAATAAGGTTTACAAAATATTTACAACTCAAAAATAGATCTACACTTGATCAGTTATCAAAAGAATGGTTAAATACAGCCATATACAAAATGCCCCCAACCAAAGCAGTCGGGCAGGCCGAACATGTACGCGCCGCTCCCACGCTCTCCATACTCATGGCCGGTTGACAGACTCCTTGCTTTTACCTGCCACACGGAGCACCCGTGAGCCGAAGCCCAGCAAGAAAACCCAAATAGTACATAACATATGCAAATTATAAAGCTGGCATAATTCACTGATAAATAGGAAATCATCAATTAAATAAGCACGGCCATGCCGCCCCAGAGGCCTTACCAAAGCCCTGGGGTTTCGGTTCTCACTGCGAGGATAACTCATGTATCCCTTGGGTCCAACCCTGATTATAAGCATCCCATGTGCTTGAGTGTTAATTCCGGCCCCACGGCCGTACCCGGCCTATGCCGCTCTCGGCCCATGCCGTTCATTACATTATAATCACACATATAGCATATTCAAAGTAATCATTCACACACGTCATGATCCATTTAAAGTTAAACATTTACACATAATACAATCTCGGGCCATGCCCTGCAATCACACAGTGGGGCCATGCCCTACGCTCGGGTGTTACGGTTTTCTTACCTGTATCCCGAACTTTCCGATGCACCACAGTCACGAGCACGGTCCACAAGCACGAGCCCCTCCAAAATCCTAGTCACAACACACATAAAACACTTTCAATACTAACCAAGCCTAGAACCACTTCCCGGGACCAATCCCGCACTCCCGGGACCTCTAAATCCACAAAACAAAGTATCGGAACCATCCCCCGTGTCCCCGGGCAAAACCCCTAAAAATTCAACATTTGGGCTGCCAAAATGGCCTAGGGCCGCGGCACACCCATCAAGGGCCGCGGCGCCCAGAGCCCATGCCCCATCCTGAAGCCTCCTCGCGCCGCGGCGCCCAAGAACAGGGCCGCGGCGCTCCATCGCGAACCCAGATTTTCTGGGTTTTTCCTGCATTTTTCCCGAGCTTTAACCTCTCCAAATCACCCCAAACCAATACCTAAACCCCAAAACTCAAATCCAAACCTCATATGAACAATCTAACACCCTATAAACACTAGAATCAATTCAAAACATCAACACACCCAAGATCCACTCCTATGATTTCAAATTTCAGCAACTAACCCCAAAACCCAACAATGTTTAGCTTAGGCATTTAAATTCCATAAATCAAAACAACATCCATACTTAGATATGTATAAAACCCTTACCTCAAATGAAGAATCCACACAAGTCCTTGATCCCCTCCTAGACTCCCACTTCTCCTTCTCTTCTTCTTCTTGCTTGCCCTAGCCTTTCTCTCCTCTTCTTTTCCTTCTCTTCTAATTTTATCAAGACACTAAATGATCCCTTGCCCAAACCGTATACCCCATATACCCAGCTGCAACTTGCCTATTTGCCTTGCCAAAAGACCAATTTACCCCTTCCTAATAATCCCTCTTTAGCTAAACCTTCAAGGGCACTTAAGTCTTTACACTTTCCTTTCAATTCTACCACTTCCTATCTTAAAACTTGTTACCCACAACAGTTACAAATGGTTACCCACGTTACTCATTTACCAATAACTAACCACTCATTCACAACTCAACTTATAAGATTCCCAAAGTACCCCTAGGCTTTACCCGAGCCGGGTACAACACCCCGTTGTGACTTTTAGACTAAATGGCTCACTAGGACCGTCTCGATGCGTGCATCCTGATAAAAACATCACACTCACATGGCACCATTCACATAGTACAATTATCACAGATATGCCCAAACATGGCCAGATTACAATCATGCTCATTCTAAGACAATCAGGTCTACATGCATACTAATTCACATAGTCATGCATCTCAATTAATAAACTAATCACATAACGTGCAATAAATCGTAATCATGCATTAAGCTCATTAAAGTCACACACAAAATCCCATCATGCCCTCCAGGCACATTTCCCCAGGCCCTTAAGCCTAAACACCGAATTTGGGTCGTTACACGGCTCGTGCTAGAGGACCGTGCTCGCGGCTTTAGTGCATCAGGAGGCTCAGAATACAGGTAAGAAAACTATAACACCCGTAGGATGGGGCATGGGCCCATAGTGTGATTGCGGGGCACGACCCTATATTGCATGTTGCATGATGAGATGATTGTAGGGCACGGCCCTATATTGCATTACATGTTAGGGTGCAGATTTAAATGAATTGATATTTGTTTGAATGCTGTTTGATTTATGCTATATATGATTATAGTGAATTGAACGGCTATGGCCGAGGACGGCAAGGCCGAGAACGGCAGCGGGGCCGGAAGTAACACCTAGCACATGGGATGCTATGGTCAGGGTAGGACCCAGGGGATACGGGTGGTATCCCTACGGTGAAGACCGAGACCCCAGGCTTCGGTAAGGCTTCGGGGGCGACATGGCCGTATTTGTTTAGTCTAATGGTTGACTTATTTATATGTGGATTATCTGATATGAGAAACTGTATAAATTGCATATGTTATGCTCTGCATGAGTTTTCTTGCTGGGCTTCGGCTCACGGGTGCTCCGTGTTGCAGGTAAGGGCAATGGCTGAGTCAACCAACCATGAGTACGGAGAGCGTGAAGCGACGCATACATGTTTGGCCTGCCCGACTGCTTTGGTTGGGGGTTTATTTGAAATTGGCTGTAATAATTCTATGATTTTAGAACTGATCAACTGTAAACTTATTTCAAAATGTAAATAGTTTTCAAATCTTACTTTGGGATCCCAATTGTTTAATACTAGAAGTTTTTATTAAGTCAACGCATTTTCAAAGATTACAGCCTCAACTTTTATTAGTCACACTTTTGTTTCAAAACCTCGGTTAGCGAGTTCATTGCACTGTTTTGTCTTAAAACTCACTTAGTAACGGCTCTAAGGAAGTAGGGCGTTACAGAGACTAGATTGGTATGTGAGTTCTCGAATGTATTTCTTAAGGATTTACCAGGATTGCTGCCGCACAAGGAGATTCAGTTCATCATCGATTAGCGCCGGGTACGGAGCTAGTGTCGAGGGAACCATATAGAATGGCTCTGGCAGAGCTGAAGGAGTTAAAGATACAGTTGCAAGAGCTTCTAGATTTGGGGTTTATCAGATCTAGCTTCTTGCCATGGGGTGCTCCAGTTTTATTTTTGAAGAAAGATGGGACTCTGAGAAAGTGTATAGACTACTGGGAGTTGAACAAGTTGACCATCAAGAACAAGTACCCCTCACCAAGGATCGATGACCTGTTCGATCAGCTACAGGGAAAGACGATATTCTCGAAGATTGATCTTCAATCTGGTTATCACCAGCTGAGGGTCAAGGACGAGGATATTCTGAAGGTGACCTTCCGAATGAGGTATGGGCATTATGAGTTCTTGGTCATGTCGTTTGGTTTGACCAATGCCCCATCAAAATTTATGGATCTGATGAACAGGGTGTCCAAGGACTTCTTGGATCAGTTTATGATTGTCTTCATCGACGAGATCTTAGTTTACTCTAGTTCAGAGGTAGAGCATGAACAACATCTCCGACATGTATTACAGAGATTGAGAGAGCATGGGTTGTATGCCAAGTTTAAAAAGTGTGAGTTTTGGCTACCAGAAGTGACATTCTTTGGACATATTGTTAGTGGAGATGGGATTAAGGTAGATCAAGCCAAGGTAGAGGTAGTAAGGGATTGGCCGAGTCCAAGGAACACCTCATAAGTTAGAAGCTTCCTTGGATTAGCAGGTTATTACAGGCGATTCGTGGAAGGGTTTTCGAAGATTGCTGCACCGATGACAGAATTGACACAGAAGAATCTGAAGTTCACTTGGTCAGACAAGTGTGAGGGTAGTTTCCAGGAACTGAAGCGGCGACTGATTACCTCTCCTGTGTTGAGTCTTCCTTCGGAGGGAGGGAAGTTTGTAGTGTACTGTGACACATCGAGATTGGGATTGGGATGCATGTTGATGCAAAATGAGAAGGTTATTGCCTATGCATCACGACAGCTGAAGGAGTATTAGCAGCAGTTGTATTCGCACTGAAAGTTTGGCAACATTACTTGTATGGAGAAAGTGCGAGATATACATCGTTCGTAAGAGTTTAAAGTATTTCGTCACCCAGAAGGACTTGAACATGAGACAAAGACGTTGGATGGAATTGGTGAAGACTATGACTATGATATCCTTTACCACCCAAGGAAATCCCATGTAGTGGCAGATGCGTTGAGCTGGAGAGGCCCAGGACAGCTATTTATTTTGAAGCAGATATTGAAGGATTTGGCAGAAGAGATGACCAGGGCGAGGATAGAACTAGTTGTGGGCATATTGGCCAATATTACTTTACAATCTACCTTCTTGGAGAGGATAAGAGAGGGTCAGTTGGATGATGCACAGTTGCAGGAGGTTAGAGGGAATGTCCTAGCTAGAGTGGCTAAGGATTATTTTATTTCAGAGACAGGTTTACCACGGTATAAGGGTCGGATCCGTGTTCCGATGGATGTGGGTATTACACGAGAGATACTTGACGAATCCCATAATACACCAAACTCACTCCATCCAGGCACCACGAAGATGTATTAGGATCTACGGACTTTATATTTGTAATGCCCCGAATTCTCCGATGTGGTTTAGTGGCGGTTTAGTTGGCCGGGAGGGCCGTAATTGCTTAATTACGCCATTAAATGAATATATGCATGTTTATGTGAATTGTATTATAATATGGTGATATATGCATGCATGTGGGTCCACATTTGAAATATTATGTTGTTCTGATCATTTGGCCCATTGAGGGTAAATTTGTGTATTTGGGTGCATGATGTGATTTGTGAATGAGATTCCATCATTATGGAGATAAATTCGAGCTATTCGGCATGAGACGGTGATTTTTAGTGGGTTAGCGGTTTTGTCATAACGGGGTCAATTTCGGGGTAATAGGAATGTTTATTTGATGGTAAATTGGGAATATTTGAGATCAGGGTGAAATTCTGGAGATTTTGACTATAATGTCCCCGGGGGTATTTTCGGGACCCCGAGCATTAGGTTTTATTTGAGGTTGCTTAAGCTTGAAGTAGCTTGTCAGATAGAACGTACGTTAGAAAACCTCTCGTTCTCCTTCGTTAGTTCATTTTTGCCACCCAAAGCATATTTGAAGAAATCGTGAGTTCTAGGAGTCAGAATCAGGTGAGGATCAAGGCACAATGATCCTAGGAAAGATTAGAAGATTCTTGACCGAAGGATTTGACAGAAAACAACCTAATCGAAGGTAATCCAAGTTTAAAGTTTTGAGTTTTTAGAGTTTCTAAGCTTTGAATTGGACTTTGTGAATTGTTGAGTTTTTGATTCGTTTGAACCTTGGGTCTTGAGGGTTTTGGTGCATTGGGAAGCTTGGGAATCTTTTTTTGATGATTGGGGAATGTTTAGGTATGATTTTGGAGGCTTTGGAGTGTTAGAAATGTGTTTTGGAATGGCCCAGAGTTGAGGGCCGCGACCCTGTTCTTGGGGTGCCGCGTCCCTGTCTTGAAGAAGCAGGTGGGGCTTCTTGTGCCTGCTGGGCACTGCGACCCTTGATGAGGGGCGCCGCGGCCCTTGCTTTAGGAAGTTCTGGGGGTCGCAGCCCATGGTGCCAGGGTCGCAGCCCTTGCCCAGTTTTCGCCCCGTTTGCTCATTTTGACCCCGGGAACCTAGTTTTAGGCCTCGAGAGTGTTCCTACTACTTGGATTAGTTTGGATTGATCTCTCAGAGGCTAGATATTGGCTTGAGAACCTTTGATTATCATGTTATTGATGGTATCCTATAATGTGTTATGATTAGGTAACCGCTAAAGGACTAAAAGCTAAACCGTTCTCAAGGGTCGTTCTAGCTCGAATCAGAGGTAAGAACACTGCACCCCAAATGTGACATGCATGGTTATTCATGAAGCATGTTGGTTGTATAAATGTGGACATGAATTTATTGTGTAATGCTTAGCAAATGTTGCTCACTTGTGCATGGTACTGACTCATTAGTCAGATTTGGCAAAGGTACTAGTATCAACTGTGAAGCTGTGACTCATTAGTTAGGTTCGGCAGTGGTACTGGGTACTGGTCACATTGCGCTGACTCATTAGTCAGGACGACCTTAGCGTGTTCAACGCAAGCCAATAAAGATTAGATCTAATCGACTTTCTGCATTGAATGACTAAAAGAGCATTAATGCCAAACCGACCTCAAGTTCGATGAATATTATAAGTGCTTGAAGGCTAGTGGCTTACCCAGCAGCCACTCTTCCATTTGAATTAGTGACTTGCTTATCAGTCACTCAGTATGGTTTACCAGAACCTCAAGTGATATTCACTCATCTGTTTGAAAGCTATGAGCTCTGTGTGATTATAATGATAATCATTTGATGATGTTTACATATAATACTGTGTTTTCTTGCTGGGCTTTGGCTCATGGGTGCTATGTGGTGCAGGTAAAGGAAAAGAAAAGCTCACCCAGCCGTGAGTGGAGAGCTTAGGTAGTGATGTGTACATATGCGGCCGCTTGACCACCACGGCCAAGGAGTTCTCAGAGGAACTAGGGGGTTTACCCTATTTTTGCCGCTTAGGTCAGCGGGGTTTGAAATTTTGGAACAGTAGTGACCTTTTTGAGTTGTAAATAACTTGTAAATGTTCTTGTGGGCCCATGAACAATTTTATGTATCAATAAAACATATCCTTTCCTTTTTACTGGTTTTCACCTTAACCTGTTAATAACACTTAGAACACGTTTTTAACCAAAGGACTCAGGCAATGAGTCAAATTTCTGGTTCACCGTAACTGTTCTGGGGTAACCAGGGCGTTACAATATTGGTGGCCTGGGACGAAGAAGAACATAGTTGAGTACATGGCCAAGTGTTTAACCTGTCAGTAGGTGAAGGCTGAGCATCAACGACCAGCGGGGTTGTTGCAGCCTTTAGGTATTCTCGAGTGAAAGTGGGAAGACATTACCATGGATTTTGTGGGAGGTTTACCCAAGACAGTGGGGCTACATGACTAGGTGTGGGTGATAGTAGATAGATACACCAAGTTAGCCACTTTTTACCAGTGAGGACGACCTATACTGTTTATCAGTACGCATAGTTGTATGTGAGGAAGATCGTACGTTTCCATGGGGTTCCTAATCTATAGTATCGGACTGGGATCCCATATTCACTTCCAAGTTTTTGGTTGGTTTGTAGAAGGCTATGGGGACTCAGTTGAAGTTCAGTGTGACCTTTCATCCTCAGACAGATGGGTAGTCTAAGAGAACAATTCAGATATTGGAACACATGCTTAGAGCGTGTGTGCTAGACTTCGAGGGTCTTGGAGTAACTATCTTCCATTGATTGAGTTTTCATAAAACAATAGTTATCAGTCAACGATTGGAGTAGCTCCATACAAGATGTTGTATGGACGGAGATGTAGATCGTCCATACATTGAGATGAGATGGGTGAGAGTAAGTATTTGGAACCAGAGATGGTTTAGAAGACTAACGAAGCTATTGAGAAGATCTGAGCTCGAATGCTCGCTTCGCAAGCAGACAATAAAACCAATGTTGATCCTAAGCGTAGGGATGTGGAGTTTTAGGTAAGGGACCTCCTGTTTCTGCAGGTTTCACCATTACAAGGGGTGAATAGGTTTGGGAAAAAAGGGCAAGTTGAGCCCTAGATTCACAGGACCTTTTGAGTTCCTGGAGAGGATCGGGCAGGTAGCCTATAGATTGGCTCTGCCACCATCGTTATCAGGAGTTCATGACATATTCCACATCTCTATGCTTCGAAAGTACATTTAAGATATGACTCATGTGTTGAGATATGAGGATCTGGAGTTACAGACAGATTTATCGTACGAGGAGCGACCAGTACATATCCTAGATAGAAAAGATAAGGTTCTGAGGAACAAGACGATTCCTCTAGTCAAAATATTGTGGAGGAATAGCAAGGTCGAGGAAGCAACCTGGGAGCTTGAGTCAGCGATGCGGGATCAATATCCCAATTTATTCAGGTAAATTTCGAGGACGAATTCTCAGTAGGAGGGGGTAGTTGTAACTGCCCAAAAATGCTAATAGGGTTTAGTGACTTGATTAGCGTGTCGGGAGGGCATAATTGGGTATATGTATGTTTAATTAGTTAAATGAATGACTATGTGGCATGCATGATTTATATGATTATGTGAATATATTATATGCATGTTTATGAGTATTAAATATGCATGTGGGCCAATTACTGTTTATAAAGGCATATTTGCAATTTTGGCCCGTTAAGGGTATAAATGTGACTATATGTGATAAATGGCTGGGACCACATTATTTTGTGGATATATTTGTAGTTTATGGCTCGAGACGATCCTAGTGAGCGGATTAGCAAAATAGTCACAACGGGGTTTAAATACTCAGCTTGGGGGAGCCTAGGGGTATTTTGGAAATTTAGAGAATATTTTGGGATTTATTGAATAATGAATAAGTATTTGGTAATTATTTGGACATGATGGGATTAATTGGTAAATGGTAGGAACACTTGAGGAATTAGTGGGAATTGGGAAAATGACTGTTTTACCCTTAGAAATCATTAGAGAGCTGACTAAGTTCAAGGGGAAAATTAGTCTTTTTGGATTATGGGTAATACACCTAGCTAATTCTAGGAATGACAGGACTCATCAGAAATTTCCTAACTCTCATAACACTCTCATTCCATCTCCTTTTCCCCCACACGTTCTCACTCCCACTCTCTCTAAAACCTAAGTAAATTTGGAGAATTGAAGAAGACCAGGCTGGGAATTGAGTTGAGTTTGGGCTGGGAAAACCTAAAGAGTTAAGGCTAGAAGTGGACAGAGTTTAGCTGGGGGATTCAAGCTGTCAATTCAGGTAAAAATCTAACCTATGATTATTGAATTCTGTTGAAATGATGATGAGCTTAGAGCTTGCATGAGAATGTTTTTTAATGCTGAATTTGGGTGTTAAGGAGAGTAAGAATTGTTTATAAGATTGGATATGATGTTTAGGTTATAGGGATAAGAATTCTCGGTTCAATTCTGAGTTTGGCTAAGGTTTGCGTTGAATTTTAAGGCTTGGACTCGAGGGAAACACTGGAAAAAAGGGTGGAATTTCTGGGTTTTGGGCCTCGGGTCGCGGCCCTGTTCTTCAGGCGTCGTGGCTCGCGTGCTTAAAGAGGCTGGGATGCCTCTGATTTTCCAGGCGCACCGCGACCCAGGGGGTGCAAGTTGGGGAGGGCTGGGCCTCTGTCTAAGGGGCGGGCCATGACCCTTAAGGGCAAGTTGCGACCCTAAATGGAAAATAAAGGGAGCTTAGGCTTTTAGGCTCAAGGAGGCACGGGGTTTCAAACCTAAGTGCTTGGGACGAAGTCTACTACCCGGTTTAGTAGAACTTGAGGTCCCGGAGGCTAGTATTTATTTACAAAACATTTAATTGGATTAGAATTCGATAAGTTATCCATCATTGCTTGTGACTAGGATTATCGTTAAGGCTCAGGACTGAGGATCGTGCTATGGACCATTCTTTATTTATCGCTTGGGATTCGAGGTAAGAAAACTGCACCCATATGGTTGTGAACAAGACTGAGTTTCCCTGTAATTGAATGTATGTATTCTGTGATTATATGGTTGTTATGCGTTATATGAAAGTACGACCTAATGGTGTTGGGGCTGATGATTAGTGTATTGAACGCAGCTCGGTCTAAGCGAGCCGGAGTTAGCTAGATAACCAGAGGACTCGGCCTAAGGGCGACGACACCTGAATAATTGTATTACTGATTGAGATGTATGCTTGAAAATACATGTTTACCGTTGTTTAGCTTAATGCTTGTACTCTGTTGAATAATTGAATTAATTGGATTGAAGTTGATTGAATGCTACTGTTGTTATATGTGTTTTCTATTTATGGTTGTCTTGGTGGGCCTTGGCTCAAGGGTGCTATGTGGTGCAGGTAAAGGCAAAGGGAAACTGGACCAACCATGAGTTGGAGAGCTCTGGGGGCAAAGTGTACATCGTCAGCTGCTCGATCGCCATGGTCGAGGGAAAGTTACAGGAATAAAGCTCTAAATTATATTTTGCCGTTAGACTGGCTTTTGTTGTATCAGCTTTTCAGAGTTGTATTTACCACATAAACCTTGTTTTTTGGGATCCCATGTAGCAAACATTTGTTTTAATGAAAATTAACCGTTTATGATCAAAATATTTTAACCCTAACTTGTTAGTTGACTTTAGAATCACATTTATGTTTAAACGACTTGATTAGCAAGTCTTGCACTATTTTAAAATACATAGTGTAACAGTCTTGTTATCCAGGACATTACAGTGGCGTCAACTAGCTGATCTATTCTCGGTAGTGGGAAATAGTCTTTTGGACAAGCCGTGTTGAGGTTGGAGAAATAAATGCAGGACCTCCACTTGCCATTGGGCTTCGGGGCCAAAATAGGATTGGCTAGCCAGGTCGAAGATTTCGCTTCCCTGATGAACCCGCACTTTAATAAGTGAGCTACCTCTTCCTAAAGAGCTTCTCCTAGCTCTTTTCCCAACAACCTACATTTATGCGCCTTCGCAGGTACATTTTTGTCCAGGTTTAGTGTGGGCATCATCACACTTGGACTGATTCCACTGACGCTCTTCTTATAAAGGATATATTCTCATAATTATCCCCTCATAGTGCATATCCTCAAGGATGATGGAAATTTCATGGATAGATGGTGAACTAAAGTTACAGCTTCAAACGCCATCAGCGCAGGTCTTCCTAAAATTGCATTGTAGGCGGTCGGACAATCAATTACTACAAATTCGAGCATTTTAGCTACATCTTGTGCGTCATTCCCTAACGTCACTACGAGCTTAATCGTACCTATGGCAGCCATTCCCTTTCCCGAAAATCCATAGAGGGTCATTGAGGTCACTTTAAGATTGGCTACAGATAGTCCTATCTATTCAAGGGTGGACCTGATAATACGCTTATGAAGCTCCCATTGTCAATTAGTATACTTTGTACTCTTTGATTGGTGAGCTGGATGATTATCACCAGTGAGTCATTATGCGGGAATTGAACGTGTCTAGTGTCCTCTTCCGTAAAAATGATTGGTTGTTTCTCCAACCGTTTTTGCTTTGATAACCTTTGCCCTGGTACAAATTCGACGCCATTATGTGTCTTCAGTTGCTGGATATACCATTTCTAGGCTCCACTGCTCGTTCCTACAAAATGAGGCCCCCCAGCAATAGTGGATATTTCCCCTCCTTCAATAGGAGGAGAGATAACCTGATTTCCTTGAGTTGGTTGAGGGTTGGTCTGGCTTGCTTAAGTTGGATGAGGTTCTACCCCTCTGGTTGACTAGGAGCTACCCTGTTTAGAGGGTATTGTGCTAATGGTCAAGCCCATATTAGAGTCTCGATCTCATCTTTTAGTTGATGGCAATCATCGGTGTTGTGACCAATGTCATTATGTTACCGACAAAATTTAGCTGGGTCTCTTTTCTCCCTTTGATGCTTCACGAGCTTGGGCTTCTTCCACGGAAGGCGAGTAGAGTTAGCTAAAAAATTATGCTCTCATGTATCTGTTTAATCAATATAAGCAATGTAGATGGAGGTATATTTATCCCCATGCTTATTTTTCTTGGACCCGTTCTGGTTGCCTTCACCATTCCATTTCCGTTTATTGCCCCCGACTGGTTATTCTGGGTAGCGGGCTGAGCCACAGCTGTAACATCCATTACCACTCCAGTGGGCTAAACGGAGGGTTGGCTGGTGCCTATGATAGCAGACTCTGCCTCTTCTAAATTTATCTATTATTGAGCTCGAGCCAAGAATTCATCTACATTCTTCACTCATTTTTTATAGAGTTCTTTCCACAAATTTCCTCCTACGGTAATTCCCGTCCTCATAGCCCTGAGCTTAGAGCTATCATCAGCATCTCTAGCTCGGGCCGCTACATTTGTGACTCGGTTGAGATATGCCTTTACGGATTAACTGAGCTGTTTCTTGATGTTAGCCAATGAATTGACCTCTACTCGTGTCTCTTTTGCAGCCCGAAACTTTCTCTTGAACTCAGAAGACATTTTTTTCCAGGAGGTGATTGAATGTTTTTTATATTTATTGAACCACAATTTTATCAGTCTAGTCAACTTTGTTGGGAATAGAATACACCTTAGGTCGACGTATACATTGTGGGCCATCATAAGTGTGTTGAAGGTCTAGGAGGTGATTGGATGTTTTTTATATTTATTGAACCACAATTGGATCAGTCTAGTCAACGTTGTTGGGAATAGAATACACCTTAGGTCGACGTATAAATTGTGGGCCATCATCAGCGTGTTGAAGGTCCCTAGGTGATTGGACGTATCATTGGTTATTACACGTGGGCATGGTCGGTATCCTGAAGCCAGCAGGATACAGAGCTACCGTAATATGGGGAGTGAAAGACTCGAGCTTCTCATTAGAATCATAATCATCAATGTTCTTTTCAGATCGTAGTCTTTTCATCTACATCTCCATTAAGGCCAGCTGCTCGAGGGTTGGATCCTTGGTCTCTAGGTTATTTGGGAGTTGTTTACCAATTCCTCTGTGGGCAAGGTGGCGTTGGATGTCGAATCGACGATGGAGGATGCCTTATTGGTGAAGCTATCATTGTTCTATTGGGATGCACTATATTGGCTCGCCCTTGGTCTACTCCAATTTCTTGGGTTGGAGGCAGTGCAGATTCGTTTCTCTGTGGCAGAGCTGCTGGCCGAGGCACGAGTGGATTTCTTGGGACGTCTCTTCTCCTTGAATGACTTCAGCTCGCCCTGTTTGACCAGGCTAATTTCTGGGAGTGTGAGTTGAAGTATTATTCATGCGAGGATTGGTAGGTTGAGCATTTCACATAAATGGTTCAGAAGATACGGGACTCGGGGTCGCAATTCAGACATGATAACTCTAGGAATTAGAGTTATTTTAATGCTTTTTAAACTTATATTTTATAAAAAATAAAAGAGTGGTTTAGGGCGTTTTGTAGTGCCATTATTTTAGTTTTGTCAAATATTAAATATAATAAGATAATATTAAATATTAGCATCATGTTGGAAAAATATATCCTAAACTGTGGAATTTTATCTTGGTAGGTGGTTGATAGAGTTTTGAATATTTTGAAGGAAATTGAAGCTAGAAATTGATTCAGGAGGGGGGAATGCTGCAACATTGAAGCAGCATCGTGTTCTACCAGCCAGCTGTTTTGAAGACCCACGTGGAAAACATAAATTCTGTCTTATCCAACTTAGTTTTTTTTTTTTACTTATTTTGAAATTGACTGGGTGCTACTTAATTAGTATTGGGCTTTGCTTACACTTGGGTCCATTGGTTCACAAAGAGAAGAAACAAAGAAGCAAGAAGGAAATGAAAGAGGCCCACATGGGAGCCATGAAAAGAAAAAGGGAAACAACCCTAATGCATATATCATCATCCTCATCCCTTTTTTGGAGGGGGAGACACGTACAACAGCCACCATTGAGAGAAACAAGAGAATGAAGAAGAAGAAAAGAAAAAGAAAGAAAATGGAGAAGATTCAAGGAGAAGGACAAGAAGAGAACACTAAGGACATCTATTGGGGCTTGATTTTCTCATCCATCTCTTAGTATTTAATTTCTTTTCTTTTCTTTTATTTTTCTTGACAATGCTTGCATTTATTATTAGTATTTTAGATATTTTAATGATGAGGTAAACTTTTCATAGCTAGAATTGTTAATAAACCCTAATGTGTGATTTTGGAACTTTGGATTTTATTCATTCAAGTGGTTTTAATGTTATTTACATGCTTTTGTTTGGACATCAATTATGAGTAAACGAGTTAATTAATAATTCTGAAAATATTTTAATTAATTGACATACAACTTGAAAGGTGCAAGATTAAGTTATTTGAATTTAATTTGTGTTAGTATATACATATATTAATGTCTTGCATAATCTTTGTGGAATTGGTGCTTGATAAATATTCTTGAAGTTAGATTGACATATACATATGTTAGTCTAATTAGAGAATTGATATCATAGTAACTTCGACAGAGGCATATGAACTAAATTTGAATTTTAGATTAATTATTCCCAGTTTGTCACAACATTACTGCAACATTAGCATCATATTTACATTTTAGAAGGATTCAATAATTCTAGCTCATCTTCATTGTCTTGCTCTCTTGTTCAGTTGCTTATTTTGTTTAATTTCTCATTTATATTTAGGTTTAATCAAATCATTATCATTTGCTTTATTTCAATTTATTAAGTGTTTATTTTACACAATTTTTTGCTAACACAATCCCTATGGAGACGATACTCACTTATCACTTTATTACTTGCTTGCCGATTGTGTATACTTATCACAATTTTGTTTGCCGACACATCACCTGTAAAAAAAAAATAAAAAATCAAAGTAACAACCCGATACCCATTTTTTCTCTCATTCTCGTCTCTTCCTTTTCTCCCTAGCCCTAGCCGCCACTCACTATGAACACCATCATCTTCATCACCTCTGGCCGTTCACCTCCTTACCCCACCATCTTAGCCAATTCTCTTAGCCGAGCCAAGCTCCTGCGACCTCTCCTCACCTGTACTCGAACCCAACCACGCTAGTTGCGTGCATCTCCCATAGCCATCGCGTGAGAACCTTGTCCTCACGCACCACTTCCCTCGCCTTATCTGTGAACCATATAGGCCACACCACCATAACTCTGAGATCCCTGAGCCTCTTTGTCGAGCTTCACCTCACACAACCCAGATTCTGCACTTGTCCCCTGGCGAACACGAACCTAGAACCCCAAATAAGCAAACTCCTAAGTCGAATCCAACTGCAATTCCTTTCCCAAGCCCACGACCCTTCCTCACCATCATCTTTGACCTCATCACCATCTTCTCACTAGCCATGAATCCAAATCTCCAGCAACCAAATTTCACCACCCCAAGCCAAATTTTATCTACCCAGCCATTAATGCTAGTCTTTAGAGCATCCCATACATCTCAAGCATGGAATTTTAGATTTATTTTGTTATTACCATGAGATTCTACAGGCTTTTGTTGTTTTGCTCCTTGCAAGTTGCTACATTATGATTGAGGATGTTTACTTTGAAGAAGGTTCATTCAAGGGTGAACAATTCAAAGGATCATTAAACAAGGAGTTTTTCTTTGCTTTTATCTCATGATTACCATGTCAAATTGTGTTGAGATTAGTTTGGATATCATGTGACTCTACTTTGCCTGCTGAAATTTTTGTGCTTGACTGTTTGGGTGGACTTATTTGTTGAGAGGAATGAAGAGTTTGTCAAATTAAAGTTTGGGGCGTTGATGTGTTTTGTTTTTGAAAATGGAATAGGAGAAATTAAACCGCTACCCTTATTGAATTTGGCGGTGTGATTGTTTAGTTATTTTGGTTGTTTTGGTTAATTTGAGTCATTTAGTTTTGTGTTGGAGCTTTGTGAGTTTGTGTTGTGGTGTTGGCTATGTAGTTTGTAATTGTCTTTTTGTTTGTTGTTGTTTTTTGTTTTCTTGAGAAGATTTTGCATGCTTTAGTTGGTGCTTACTTGGGGTTTGATGATGACCAAGCTAAAAAAAATACATTCATGTCACATATCCATCACCTCGCCTCTTGTTTTGTGTTATAGGCTAATAGTACTCAAGTGTTAATGACGTTTGAAAAATATTGATGATAGTGTGGATCCCAATTTTGCGTGCATAGCTTGACCAATAATTTCTTGAACTCTTAAGACTAGCAAGACTTTTGGGAGAGCTTAAGTTTCTAGAATTGCTTAGTGGTTCCCTTGAGGCAAAATCCTAGACAACACTTAACCGAGGACATGATTTAGGCCATCTTTCGATCGTTTGAGCCCTTCAAGCCAACCATTATATACTTTTTATCCCTAGTCACCCCCATTGAGCTTAATTAACTCTCTTTATTTCTTTACCACATGCTAGCCTAGCTATATACACTTCCTTTTACCATACCCTTTGAGCAGTTGGGCTTTGCTTGGATATATGTTGAGTGTTGCATCATGAGGGAGGATGAGAGGAGCGTACCTTCGTTGACTGGTATTTTGGTGAGTGCGTCCATTGTTTTCTTTTCTTATTTTCAACATTGGGACAATGTTGATTATTAAGTTTGGGGGAGTGTGTGTCTCATCTTAATGTTTTCTTGCCAAGTATATATGTTTATAATTAAAAAAAAAAAGAGACAGAAATAAAAAATAAAAAAAATTCAAAGAAGAGAGTGCACCCCTAGAAATGAAAAAAAAAAGAAAAAAAAAATATAGAAAAAAGTTTACAAATTGTATAAATATAGTTAAGAGTAAGTTTGGGGTGTAGCATCTTATAAAAAAAAATATGTCTCATTTTCTTTCTTTCTTTCTTTCTTTCTATGTTATTAATAAAGGATAATGGCAAGAGGATCATTGATTTTTGTGGGGTAATATTTTGGGGAAGTGATTCTGAGTTCTTACTTGGTCTTAGGAAAATTAAGGTGCTTTTAAGGTGAATTGAGCCTAAAATTACTTATTTTAACCACCCTCACATAAGCCTTACATTACAAGCTAGATAAAGTCATTTTGATCTTTGGTTTAGTATTTGTCTACATTAATGGAGAGGGAATCATTAAGTCAATCTATGGAGACAATTATTAGGCTTTATAATCAAGGTCTAGTTTGCTTTGGGGAAATTTGAGAATAATTTGGGAAGAGCCATGTACACACTTTAGAGAGAAACACTTGATTCTTGGTTTGATAACATTATTAACATTTGAGGAATTTGGTTGAAATCATTTGCAAGAGGCATCATCATCACAATTCATCATCTCTTTAATAAATTTCGGAGAGCATTTCCCTTGTTAAACATAATACTATGTTAAGCGTTTCCTTTCTCATTTGTGTGTCTTTTGTAGTGTTTAGTCATTTTGTGTGTTTGTCTTATTTTGAGTTGGATTTCTTTGTTTATATATTTTTTTATCTTTAGAGTCATCACTCAAGACGAGCAATGAGATAAGTTTGGGGTGTGATAACTCTAGGAATTATATTTATTTTAATGCTTTTTAAACTTATATTTTTATCAAAGAGTGGTTTAGGGTGTTTTGTATTGTCTTTATTTTAGTTTTGTCAAATATTAAATATAATAAGATAATATTAAATATTAGTATTATGTTGGAAAAATATATCCTAAACTGTGGAATTTTATCTTGGCAAGTGGTTGATAGAGTTTTGAATATTTTGAAGGAAATTGAAGCTTGAAATGCATTCAGGAGGAGGGAATGCTGCAGCATTGCAGCAGCGCCGTGTTCTACCAGCTAGTAGTTTTGAAAACCCACGTGGGAAATATAAATTTTGTCTTATCCAACTAAGTTTTTTTTTTTACTTATTTTGAAATAGATTGGGTGCTACTTAATTAGTATTGGGCTTTGCTTACACTTGGGTCCATTGGTTCACAAAGAGAAGAAACAAAGAAGTAAGAAGGAAATGAAAGAGGCCCACGTGGGAGCCATGAAAAGAAAAAGAGAAACTACACTAATGGATATATCATCCTCACCCATTTTTCTGAGGGGGAGACACGTACATCAACCATCATTGAGAGAAACAAGAGAATGAAGAAGAAGAAAAGGAAAAAGAAAGAAAAGGGAGAAGATTCAAGGAGAAGGACAAGAAGAGAACCACTTGGGGACACCTATTGGGGCTTGATTTTCTCATCTCTCTCTTAGTATTTAATTTCTTTTCTTTTATTTTATTTTTCTTGACAATGTTTGCATTTATTATTAGTATTTTGGATATTTTAATGGTGAGGTAAACTTTTCATAGCTAGAATTGTTAATGAACCCTAATGTGTGATTTTGGAACTTTGTTAATGGTGTTAATGTGAAATTGAGTTTTATTCATTCAAGTAGTTTTTATTTACTTGCTTTTGCTTGGCCATCAATTGTGAGTAAATGAGTTAATTAATAATTCTGAAAACGTTTTAATTAATGGACATACAACTTGAATGGTGCAAGATTAAGTTATTTGAATTTAATTTGTTTTAGTATAGACATTTATTAATGCCTTGCATTAGCTTTGTGGAATTGGAGCTTGATAAATATTCTTGAAGTTATATTGACATAGACATATGTAAGTTTAATTAGAGAATTGATATCATAGTAACTTTGACGAAAGCCTATGAACTAAATTGGAGTTCTAGATTAATTATTCCCAGTTTGCCACAACATTACTGCACCATTAGCATCAGATTTACATTTGAGAGAGATTCAATAATTCTAGCTCATCTTCATTGTCTTGCTCTCTTGTTCAGTGGTTTATTTTGTTTACTTTCTCATTTATTTTTAGGTTTAATCAAATCATTATCATTTTCTTTATTCCAATTTTTTAAGTGTTTATTTTATACAATTTTTTGCTAACATAATCCCTGCGGAGGCGATACTCACTTATCACTTTATTACTTGTTTGCCGACTATGTATACTTGCACAATTTTATTTGCTTAAATTTATGCAACATAACATAATGAATGAAGTTAGGTCGATGATTCCATTGGGAATTGGCAGGTTGAGTATTTCGCAGAGTCCGTTCAGAAGGTAAGGAACTCGGAGTTGCAGTTCTGACAGAGCGACTGCTATTAGGTCGATTATTCCTATGAGATCTGTGGGAGCCACTTTGCCTCCTTCCGACATTAGCATCAGTTGCAAAAGGAGGTAATCGAGCTAAAATCTCCTCAATTTTCTTATGGGCCTAGGCAAGGTGGTTCCTTAACTGGGAATTTTCCATCTTGATGGCTGTTAGATACCCAGGATGGGGATTTGGTGGGCGTGAGGCCGAACTTCCAGCATCATCTTGTTCCACATGCTATTTTCCAGGGTGAGATTGTGTAGATGTACCTTCTTCAGTGGGGATGGTCGCATGGTGACCCTCTTGATCATCAGGCTGCTCCATTTCTTTATCACGCATAGAATGAGTGACCACCATAGTGGTTGTTTGGTTGAAACTTGCATGGGAATTCAAGCCTAATATGCTCTCAATGAAAGCACCAACCCGTTGACGCAGTTTTTTGGGAATAGAGGATTAAGAAATCCAAAAATAGAGAGATTAGGCTTTTGGTAAACTGAATGTATAAGAAATAACAAAACGCAAGAACACGAAGCACTCACGCAATTTTACGCGGTTCAGTGGTTAAAATCCACCTAGTTGATGAGTCACTCTTATTGACCTGTTTAGGACTCTTGAGGAAATTGTTTATGACAATTTTAGCAGAGTTTTTGCATATAGAAAGTTGATCCCCTTTTCTGTCCATCCCCCTTGTATTTATAGGAGGTTCTCATAGACATTTTTGGGTAATCGTTATTTTTTATGGTAACTTACAAATTCGGGTAACTTCCCATTTATATAAATACATGATTGCCTATTCAATTTATATATGTTATATCGGGTAATAAATGCATGATAAAATATGGGCCTTTATGGCACCTGTAAAGAAACTCCGAGTCTTTTGGGATCCTTAAGTGTGCATCATAACCAAGCTTCCGCAAGCTGAACGCATTCTTCGAGATGGGTGTTGTAGGACTAATCTGAACTGACACGATTCATGTTATCGTTTCATGAAGGCGATCCGGGTGATGCATATCTTGAACTAGGTTGCTGGTGCAAGAAGCGATTTGGAAACTATCTGGTTGTCGTAGGCTGTCAAGTTGACTCAAACTGTTCACTCCAGAGTTAATAAGATACTCTGTACACTTCCTTCATATGCTTGTCTGCCACTTGTACCCCGTGCTTAGTAATTCAGCTCATATTTTTGGGTACAACAATATATATACAAAAGGATTTAATTCAAGATAATAATATAAAAATTATCTATAATCGCTAAATAAAGTAGAAGATTTATTTAATGAAGATAATGAATACGGTTAATCTTCTATTTAAGACATTGCAATTTATCTAAACTATTAATATAAATGTTTCCATTGAGTGGCTAGATCAATATATTCATAAGGAGGATTACTCAAAATATATATATGGGTGCACTCTTAATGGTTACTACCCATGGATGGTTACTTTAATATTATCCATTAGATTAAGATCAATAGTCCATATTTATAGTTGTTAATTAATATTTCTAAAAATAAATTTTGATTTTTTCAAATTTTTGGAAGGGTTACCTGATGAAAAACGTATATTTATTATGAAAATATAATATTATAAAATTTTCATTTTTAAAATGTATGTCAATTTCTAAATATAGTTACTATCTCTCATTGGTTGGACACAACATTAATTATGGCAAAAAAAAAAAAAACTAAATTCGAAATTAATGTAGAAAAAAAAATATTTACCTATTGGACTATGTTGCCACATCATCATAATTGTTAGTACCCATCTATGAGTAGTAACCATTGAGAAGTCTTCCATATATATATATATATATTCATAAAGAGGAGTGCTAAAAACATTCTCTAATCTATTATCTTTTTCATTCTCTTTAATTTGATGACATGTATCATCTTATTAACAATGTATATTTTTATAAAATAACTAGTCATAATATTTTAACTTTATTACAATTAGCCAGCAAATCACTAAACTTTTTCCTTATTTATTTATATAGAAATAATAAGGTAGTTATTATTGATTTGTTGATGTTTTATTTTTATTTATAGATGATATAGTATTTAATAAAAAGTTGTATGAGCATGTGTTTCCATTATGTAACCTTATTCTTAATGTTATGTTGCAATGCATTATATATATATTTTAATTATTTATATATATGTATATAATTATAAGTGCTATTTGTATTTAGCTTTTATAATCTAAACAATGCAATATTTGGTCATTGTAAAAGCGTAATATTAATTACTAAAAAAAAGCGTAATATTAATTTGTCTAAAAAAACTTAATATTAGTTTGTAAAAAAAAAACTTAATATTAGTTTGTCAAAAAAAAAAAAACTTAATATTAGTCATCTAGACTCAAACAAATCTACCTTTTCCCTACTAACTAAATACCAAAATGATATCTCACTTAATAAAATTAGAATCACATACGTATATATTATTTGTATGAATTAATAAATACATATAAAATGAAATTAATATAAAAGACTGACCCATAATAGATAAATGAATTTGAAAGCAAGTAAATAACGTTGACTATTTTTCAGCTCAAGGAATTATAGAAAATGATATATTTTTTTCTCCCATGATTTGGGTAATAAATAAAATAAAGTTTAATTTAATGATTAGATTCCTTCATAAAATAAGTATTTTAATAGTTGCATAATTATAAGAAAGTTTTAAAAATAAAAACATAACTAATTATTTTTTTCTTTTTAATTTTTATTCTATTAAAAAAAGTGAGTAAAGTAATTTAATTATAGTAACAGGATTGTAATAAAGTTTAAGTAAATTTTTTTGGTAGGGCCTTAAAAAAGAGTTTTACTGTAGGGTTTTTTTGTGTTCTCAACCTTTGAACAGTTTTTGGCACGATTTTTTATGAGCGTGTATATTGTAGTTATTTAGAGCATCCTGCAAATTTTCAGAAAATTCTGAATAATTTACAGTGCTGAAAACTGAGTTCAAACATGTTATTTTCCACGTGCATAAAAAAAATTAGTCACGCGTGCAATAATCTGTTTTCGGCACTGTAAATTATTCGGAATTTACTGAAAATTTGCAATATGCTCTAAATAATTACAATATACATAATCATAAAAAAAAATTGTGCCGAAAACTATTCACGGGTTGAGAACACAAAAGAGTCCCGGTAAAGCTCTTTTTGAAGGCCCTACCATAAAATTATCCGTTAGTTAAAATATTATGATTAATTATTTATAAAAATAAATATAGCTTAAAAGATGCAATATATTATCAAACTAAAGTCATAATACAAAACCGAATAAAATAGACAATTTCCTTATCACTCTTCGTTCATAGTTACTAGCAATTGCAATCCAATAAATACATTTGAATTCAGAATCTTCAAAATGGCGAAATCCGAAACAAGAGCCACAAATTTGGAGTCCAACATTTTTGTTTGATACACCTCATTGAAGAACACAATGGTGATACTTGTGAAACAACCCAATACAGGATAAAAAGTTGTTATTTATACAATGTATATTTGTTAGTTTATATTTAATTTTATTTCGTTAAAAATTAATAATTTTTTTTATTAATAAGAACAAAATATTTTCTTACTAATTAAATAATATAATATTCATATAAATTGTAAAAGAAGAACATTACTAAATTTTGGGAGAATATCAATTTGACCCTCATATTTTGTTCAAATACGCGATTGACTCATGTGTTTTGTTAAATGATAATTAAGACTTTATATTTTACAAAATAGATCAAAATAATACCTTATACTCAATTTTGGCAAAACAAAAATTTAAATATAATCTTTCATTCTCTTCCTCGATTATTTTCTCAAATTCTCTAAACCTATCGTATCACTAACAACTTGAGAATTAATCTTATAATTGAAAATATTTTTACAAAAATTGGATCTAGGGTACTATTTTGATCCATTTTGTAAAACACAAATTCTGAATTATCATTTAACAAAATACAAAAACCGATTACGTATTCGAAAAAAATACAGAAGCCAAAATAATATTTTTCCATAATTTTTTTTAACATATAGCTGAAAAATGGAATTAGCGTATAAATAACAAAGAATATGTTAAAACAAATTATTCATGTAGTATCATTCCACTTTCTTAAAGAAGACAAATATAGAAGACTTGTTACAAAGCCAAGAATATGTTAAAGACAAAAATCAATTTAATAATTATATTCGGCAGAAATGATCTACAAAATCATTTACAAAAGGGATAATTGCGGCATTAATGCTTATGTAGTTCAGTTTATTGCACTTAAATGCCTATGTAAAATTTTTGACGGCAATAATGCCTACCGTTACGATTTTAGAGCAGCCGTTGGTCCCTGGGCCGTTAGGGGTATATTTGATACACGTGTCACGACCCGATTGGGTTAAATTATTAAAATTTAAAAACAAAAACAATTAATGGTTCAGGTTTCTAATTAAAAACAAAAAAAAAACTAACCTTCATTAATTAATTTAACAAGAAAAACCGATTGTCTAAAACCAAGTTCTAAAACTAATCTAAAACAAAAAAAACTCAAAACTCCATACCCAGAAAAACGATGAAGATGAAGTTTCCCCCCGACCACACCCAGACGATCCACCCCCGACAGTGTAGCACGTGAACCCAGTAGAAGAAAACTTGTAATTCCTTCGAATTGGGGGTTAGGGCATCTTTTGCATCAGGTTAATGGAGAACGGAAAAAATTGCCATTGTCGACCACCAAGGCCAGTGGTAGAAAAAACGGCTTGGACAAACAAAAATCCTGGGCGAAGATTCAGAACATGCAACAAGTATCGGGTAAGATCTCCATTTGTTTTTGTAATCTGATTCATTGAATAAATGGTTATGGGTGTTCACTAGAAATTTTGTATGTTTTGGTCAACTCAGATTCATGGTGGGTGTAATTTCTTTGAATGGATAGACCCTCCAATGTGCCATCGAGCAAAGGTGGTCATCCCTGGACTACTAAGAAAAATTGGTGACCTTGAAACTGAAATCACATCCCTAAGTACGACAACTGACATTGGAAGTCATCGGCAATGCAGTGGTTCTTCAAATGGATTTGAGACACAATCTCACAACCTTCAAAATGTTGGAAGAGAAAGCTGTGAAAGTTGTGCTGAAAGCAGGGGTAGAGTAAATGATGGAGGTCGAATGCAGTGTTACTACTTTTTGAATACTATGTATTTTGCTGTAATTCTATTGGTTGTGGTTATTTGGGCTACAAAATCAAAGTAGAAGTTGTTGGCATTGATTTGTAATGAATTTTGTTGTAAAATGAAACCCCAAATCAATGTAATCTATCTTGATTTTGAATTCAGTGTTCTAGTTTATGTATTTTGTGAAATAAATATGATCTGATCTGTACATGACCAATATCATGGAACAAAAATATAGGCCAAATGATCTGATCTGATCTGATCTGTAAATATGTATTACCATAAGAGATAGGTACAAAAATATAGGCCTAAAAAGCCAAATGTATCTGATCTGTACATGACCAATATCATGGCCAGCATGACCCTGTCATGACTCAAAAAACAGACACCAAAATACATGACTCTAAAATGGTCAACATAACAGACACCAAAATACAAGATTCAACCACTAGTTCAAAATAAAATCAAAAGATGAAACTCCTCCTTCTAGTCAGACAGTATCGGGTTGAGCATTGGTTGCACCACTAGTTCCTCCTTTAGCATGCTGTTTCAGTCTTCTTTCCTTCCTTAAAAGTGTGGATTCAGTTGGGTTCTGCAGTGGTGGACGACCTCGCTTTTTGACCACACGATTCTAAAATAGGTTGAACAAACAAATATTTAGCTCCAAATTCACAAAACAATGATAAAGCAACTAATCAATGGTAAAAATTATCTGGACTGAGAAGAAAGCATAAAGTTTATACCTCAACCACCACCTTAGCAGATTTGCATGTTTCTCTCCTATGGCCTGTTTTCAGACAATTGCTGCATGTTTTAACTTGTCCAGTTCTTCGAGCTTTCTTTAAAGCAGGTGGAGGTTCATCTGTCTCCCTTCTCCTAGCTTTCTTAGGTCTTCCAGGCAGCTTCGTCTCAGGTGGTGGATCAATTGGGTTGAGTCCTGTCTGAGGCCACATATCTGGACTAGGCATAGGATGCACACTCTGTCCATATGCTTTTTGCAATGATTCTTTTTTATAGAATCCGTGGACATAATCAAAGACATTACCTCCCATGAACCAGATAGTAGCTAGTGCATGGCCACAAGGAAGCCCAGATAGTTGAAACCTCCTACATGTACAAGTTCTGAATTCCAAATCGACAACCAAGGCACTACCATTGCTGCATTGAACCTGAAACTGAAACTTGTCAGACCTAGTAACCAGACAATGCTTTGCAACCTCTTTTTGCTTCTCAATTATCTTCAAAATTCTCTTCCCCACAGGTTGAGTCATCTTCTCCAACTCAGCTTTTTTGTTATAAAACCGAGACATCAACCAAAATCTAATTTTCTCTAGTAAAGTTATAATTGGCTTGTCGCGAGCATCAAGTATGGCTGCATTGAAACTCTCACACAAATTGTTCACCAAAATGTCACATTTTGGGTACTCTGAAATATGTGACTTAGTCCATTCTGTGGAGTTCTTCCCTGCCAGCCAATAGTAAGCACCATCCGAGACACTCTTGACTTCTTGCATTGCTCGAGCAAACTCAGCTTGTGTTGTAGTATTAGTTGCTGCCCACAAAAGTTGCTTAAGTAAAAGTCCAGGATATTCCTTTTTAAAGTTAGCATGAAGATGTCTAACACAAAACCTCACCTCACACCCACTGAAGATGGCTCCCACTGCATTTTCTAATCCTTTTTGACGATCACTCATCATTGTCACCTTGGTGGGACTCAAACTCCCAATATCAGCCTTCAATAGCTCCAAGAACCAAGTCCAAACCTCAGTGTTTTCCTTTTCAGCAACATAGTAGGCAATGGGAAACATGGAGTTATTACCGTCAATGCCTACTGCAGCCAATAAAATTCCCTTACAATATCCTTTTAAAAAGCAGCCATCAAGACCAATTAGAGGTCTACAACCTCCCAACCAGCCATCTCTACATGCCTTAAGACAAATATAAATACGCTGAAATTGCCTTCTCCCATTAACCAAATTAGTTTTCAACTTCACAGTAGATCCAGGATTGGTAGCCAACAACCTTTTACAGTAGTCATCAAGAATGGCGTATTGTTCCTTGACAGACCCATCCAACATCTTCCTTGCTTTTGTCTTGGCCCTGTAAAATGTCCAGCTAGACACACGTGAGTACTTGGTCTTTGTAGTTATCTCCCTAAATACATTGTATTCCATACTCGGATTTAGCCTAAATTGCTCCAAAAAGTGCTTTGCAAGCCAAGTTGAGGTCAACTTTTTATTGTCCAAAACAATGCCACAACTATGCTTGTCAACAAGTGTTTTGACCCTCATTGTTTTGCCATCTATCTTGTTAACTATTGAAGCAAACAACATCCACTCACAGTTTGCACCCTTGCACTTAACTCTAACTCTATTTGAATCATTGGCAATAAATACATATTCTCGATCACCTTCAATAAAGTACTCCCTTATTGCATTCCTTAAAATTGTAACAGTGGCAAATTCCATGCCAAGAACAAATTGGAAGTTTTGCATTTTGGTTTTCGGGTTGAATTCTTTGGAATTTTTACCAGCATCAAACTCATCATCTGACTTCAATTCATGCAACTCCTCCTCAGAACATATACCATCTGAGTCTCCATCATCAAGATTTTGAGTACAAAAATCTGCAACTGATCGCCACCACTTCCTAGGGTCAGACTGTGTACCCATCTCTATCTCAGCTTCAACATCTTGCTCAAACTCTTCCTCCTCCAATATGAAATCTTCATCACTTTGCTTTGCTTTCCCTTTTCTGTCACGCTGAACTTTGTCTTGGCTCTTCTCAGCTGTATTTTCCCTCACATCAGCTTGCTTTCCTTTCCTATTTCTGTCACTTTGAACCGGGTCTTGGTTCCCCTCAACTGTATCCTCCCTCACATCACCAATATCATCCTCTGAATCTGAAAGCACAACCACCTCTGGTATTTGGTCTTCCATATCACTTTCATCATCCATGTAGTCAAACTCTTCTTCATATTCCTCTTTATCAGGTTCATCAAAGGCAGCATCATGAAATTCCTCAGAATATTGATCAGCATCAAACTCTTCTTGTTCCCCATCAATGGTTGCATCAACAGGGATACCAACAACATCTGTAGGGACATCACAATCATCTGGTAATTCCTCTATAATACATCTTTTCAGAGGAGGTAAAATGTTAGCAGGGACATGTTTAACAGCTTCTGAATCTTCCTTCCAATCTAAAGGTAGAACTGTTTCAGGAAAAACAAGAAATATGTCAATCTTTGTAGCCCGATTCCTCTCAACATCCTCTACAATTCTTAGGATCTCCTTATCCCCTACCACCATGTAGCCCATATTAAGCACCTTTCCTATTGGTTTGTACATAAAACCCACTGGAAGTTTATGTCCTAAGTCCAAGGCCATTCCATCCAATTCCATCCTAGTGAAGTAATCAGTATCCACCCAATCAACATAATCAACTTTACCTCCCTCATATCTTCTATTGCCAAATGGAGTAAACCAGCTTCCCCCATGGTGTATTGCAATAGTGAAGATGTTAGTATGACCACCTGTCAATAAAAATAAAAAATGCAATGTCAACACTTCACTCACACACAAACCGAAACACAGTATAGTTCACACACTTGAAGAGCAACATAGTGTACCACACGATTGAACCATGGACCACAACAACAAAGATTCCTTTCAATAAACAAAGTATATATTTCAATGGTCCCCACTCTATCAATTGTATGCACATGCTTCCCAACAACATTTTTACCCAAATTTAATAATACCACTTACCATAAATCAACAATATTCTCACCCCCAAAAAATTTTAAAATCGACACCCTTCCCCGCCCAAACTGCTCTATATAGAGCATCATTATCATTCTCCCCCAAAAATAACTGCATGAAGACTTTGAGAAATGAAACCCAATCAACAGAAAAGAACTCACCGTAGTCGGGTGGTTGTTCCCCCTGTTGTTGAATGGTCGGCATTGTATTGCAAGTGTCGTCGTCGTCTCCTCCGGTTCCGATTGTCGTCGTCTCTTCGATCGTGGGGGGAAAGATGATTTTTCTGGGTATGGAGTTTTGAGTTTTCTTTGTTTTAGATTTTGGGTCTCTGTTTTAGACAATCGGTTTTTCTTGTTAAATTAATTAATGAAGGTTAGTTTTTTTTTGTTTTTAATTAGAAACCTGAACCACCTGAACCATTAATTGTTTTTGTTTTTAAATTTTAATAATTTAACCCAATCGGGTCGTGACACGTGTATCAAATATACCCCTAACGGCCCAGGGACCAACGGCTGCTCTAAAATCGTAACGGTAGGCATTATTGCCGTCAAAAATTTTACATAGGCATTTAAGTGCAATAAACTGAACTACATAGGCATTAATGCCGCAATTATCCCTTTACAAAATAACCAACTCTGCAGTTGCCTACTGCCCAATGACTTGAAAACAAACGCAGGTAAAATAGCACTTATGCATAAGCCACATAAATCAAATTTCTACGAAGTTCTTACATGATTGTTTCCTAAAAGAGAAAAAAAACAATAAAACATCATATTGTTCAATAAACAAACCTCTACTGTGGTTGTATGCTTATTCAAGAAAGGCTGAAAAGTTTCTAACATATAGACGTGATGCCATTTTCTAATTTTCTTTTTTAAAAAAGATGCCATTTTCTTTTTTTGTGAATCTATATATATCTATGACCTCACAAAAATTATATTGTATTCTAAGAGTCTACGTGCTATTCCATACGCAAAATTAAAAGGTCATATCCTATTAAGATATTCCAAATCAAACAATTATTTTTGCCATATAGATTTCATACTAACCAAAAATCATCTCTCTATAATCTCCAAGCCACCTGCCGAATAGAAGAACATTTTATAAACATATATATTTTTGGGAAACTCTCCACTATTATGGTACCATTTTGTGTTTTTGTTATTTGGATAGTTAGAGTTTCAATTTTTTTTATATAATGTGTACATTGTAATTATAGTAGATATTCTACTACTTTTTTAAAAAAAAAAAATTAGAATGATTTATGTTACCAAAAACATGATTCAGATATTTTTGTTGCTTATGTGCTTGTGTTTTTTTATATGCACGGGCAACAAAATATTTGAACCCTAATTTCGATATCGTAAATTATTCAAAATTTCTTAATATATATATATATATATATAAGATTATAACATTCCAAATACCAAATATTAGAGAATATGTATGTGCCTGTTTTTTTTATATGCATGGGCAACTAAATATTTGAACCATCATTTCGATATTGTAAATTATTCGAAATTTCCTAAAAGCTGGTTAGATGTCTGCTTTAACTACATTGTACACTGTTAAATAAATAAATAAATAAATATATATATATAAATAAGATTATAACAATCTAAATACCAAATGTTAGAGAATATGTAATTTTCAATTGAAATATGGAAAACCAAAATACAACTCTATGAAAAATACAATGAACAAGGTGTTTGATAAAAGTAATGTTATAACTCAATTGCACAAAATACAAATAAATAGAAAGATCTAGAAGATGAAGATCACAAAATCAAAACAGTAGTAATACAAATAAGATAAGAACAAGAAGAACAAAAGAGTGAAAAGAACAATAATAAGAACACAAACTTTCACACAACCAAAGTGTAGAGTAGTGGGGATCACCAACTTGAAAAATGTTCAAAACCTTTGTCCAAAAGCTTATTCCACTTATTCTCTAAGCACTAAGGGATTTCACAAGGAAATAATTCTCTAGACTTATCAAGCCTCTATGATGTATTTTCTAGCCAAGTGCTTTGTGGATAGAAAATAATGTGTCTTACAAGTGAACATTAGGCTTCTGTTTATAGAGTTTGAGATACCCTTTGAATTTCAAATTCCACCAACCCTTATGGCTATTACCAATGTTTAATTGGATGTTTATGGAACTAAAATAAAGATTTGAGAGTTACTTGGGGTGTTAGAACTGTTCAAATTGGAAAAGGTTGAAAAAAGAAATTGGTTGTTAGCACCCCTAGCCACGGCCACTAGCCTCTGTCCCCCAGGCCGTGACCAGAGATAATTAGTGGCCGCGACCACAGTGCAATTTCAACTTCTAATTTTTTCAGTTTCCAAAAAACGTCTCAATCTCTTCCCACATGATTTTGTAACACCCATACACTTAATTGGAGTTAAAAATATGTCATCGACAATCATATTTTATAATGGCTCTATGAAATTCAAACACAAATGTGTAACTCTCATTCTACATATTATTAAGTAATATTTAGGAGTTATAAACTTGTAACTGATTTTGTAACTCCAAAATATGTTACAGGGTGTAACAAATCACATTTTTCACATTATTTAATATAATATTATATTATTAAAAATAATATAACATCCCCCCACTTGGAATAAATAATCACTTTTTGTAACACTTATTTAATCAGTCAAACATTATATTAAAATATAATATTCCCCCACTTGATTAATTAATCACCCACTATAGAAACCTTTGCATTGGTGCATAAAGTAAAATGTCTTCCGACTTAAATTTTATTTTAGTGTAATTATCACAAAGTTTGTTGAAATTTTGGTTGCAAAAGCATTGAATCACTATTCCTTGATAACAAATCGATAATAACACACACCTTTGCTATATTCACTTGAGACCTCAATGTCTTGCTTTTGCATCGCTAATGGCCATGTGCACATTCCATTCATAGACTTTTCTTCTTAATGAATCCCAATTCTCATGAGGGGCGGCACCACCCCTAGGTCTATATAGGTAGAACTCTTACAATATTTTGTTACCCTAAAATACTTCTGTTTTCAAGACTGAGTTCTATTAAAAGACCTTTCAATTTTAACCATCATTTTGGTAACACTCTAGGACTCATATCTTAGATGGGACAAAATTTTGAGTCTACACCAAACACCCATTTCCACAACACATCATTATAATACTATTTAAAAAGTATTATAATTAAAATACGGGAAAGCGCCAAAGTAAAATAAAAGTTGAAACATATGGCGGGCCTCAAAATTTTTAAGCGGCAATGTTATATTTTTTTATGTGAAAGGTTAAACATCTTTTTTTTTTCCAATGGCTCTCCAACACTAAGTTATTTTCCTCATTCACTATCTTTCTCTCTCTAAAACACTCTCTCCTTGGTTCCTCTCCATTGCTCTCTCTTCGTGGAGTACTCTCTCCATCACTCTCTCCTCTGTAAAGTCCACTCAATTGTTTTCTCTCCCCAACGAAACCCTCTCCTTCAATTTTTCTCCCCATTGGAAGCCCTCTCTACTGCTCTCTTCCCCAGGGATGCCCTCTCCCATGCTTTCTCTTGGCAATGAAGCATCTACAAGAACAAAGGTAAGAGCACATGTGTAATCATAACTCTTCTATGCATCTTGTTGAAATTTAGATTTTTATGTAAAATTAAAATCTCAAGATATATGGTAAATATAAACTATGATTCTCTATAATTTTTTATTTGAAATTTTTACTATACTTTTCTAGAGAATCACTTCATTCACGAGCCATATTTCTGATCATATATATATAAATATAATCTTCAACATTTCCCTCACTACTCTCCTTCATCTCAGTGTATCTCCCTAAATCTCTCATGACCTTCTCTAGGTTGAAATATGAACTTCTAAGTATTCCTTTGTTTTGTTTGTAAGTTTGTATCATGTATCATGTATTAGGGTCTTAATTTTGAAGGTTAGTGTAGGCTGGCTATTTATTTAGAGCTTATTTTAAGAATAATTGAAAATGTCTAATTTTAAAATACCTAACCACTTTTTGTGATTTAAATATTTTATTCTTCTTTCATATTGATGTTATAACTATAGGTTCCTTAGATGATACTTCTTGTGATACTTTCAATATACCATTCTAATCAGAAGGGGCACGATTGAATTTGATTTTGAAGGTGAGATTGAAGGTTGGTTTTTGGGATCAAAATCTTGTATTCTTTTGTGATTCTAAACTGTTTTTTTACTTTAAAGTAATTTATGAGATCTGTTATTTTATTGTTCTGCACTCTACAATCAAGTGATCAAATTCTTTATTTCACTATCCATTGCATATATTGATCACAAAATTTGACTCATGAAAGTGTGATTTTGGTGCCTTTAATTTGTACAATATTATGATAATTACTATCTCATTTTTATTGTTACTATGTCCCATAAGCTAATCTCAACAATTTTATTACTGTTGTGGTTGGATTAGTATTGTAAGTAAATTTTGTTTAACTTCTCTATCATTTTCCCCCTGTTTCTCTCTCACACACATATACATGAACACATATTTCTTATTATTGATATTCTTAAAATTGTTGAGGGATTTGTGGTAGTTTGAATTATCAAAACAAATTTTACTTATTTTCATAGAGTTTATATCTATACTAATTGTAATATGGAATTCTTGATATTTTAAAGAACATGAAATAATATACTTGGGTTTTGAAGGAATTGGAACCTAGAATGTTCTTTTTGAGGAAAATGAACACTATGTTCAAATAGTCATTCCAGTTGTTTGAAAAGTGCACTAATCTATCGAGTCCATTTCCCTAAGATGATGACATTTGCAAGTTTCTTCTCTTTTTCCACTTATTGCCCATGTTTTGCATTATGAGTGAAATCTGAAGAAAAAAAAAGGGGTTTTTATTTAAGCAAAAGATGGCAGAGCTATCCTTATGAATTTACATATGTAGATATATATATATATATTATATTTAGATCTTTGCTTGCTTGTTGAATTATTGACCTGGCACGGCTAGTGTTTGAGTTTATAGCATCGATTAAGTCATTAAAGTATACTCAAAGTTTTGTTGCATACCATCTGTTTGAGGAAAAGTCTGAGTTAAAATCAATATTCTTTTGTTTTCATTCTTCATTCCTATTTGTAATTGTACAATTAGCCATTTTGAAAAACATAATATATAACATATATATGTGTAAGCATGGGAGTTTGTGCACTGTGTAATCTTGCTTTAACACCACCATTATTTTTTATTATTGTCCTAATAAGTTACCATTTCTAGTATAGCTACTAAATATGACTACTTTTAATACAAGTATTATAATGGAACTTTCTTATGAATTAATCTTTTTTTTTGATGAATCAGCAAGTATATCATTACTCCAAAGAACAATTTTTACAAACTAGTAGCATCCTCCAACAGGAAGATCTGGTAAACTATACAAAAAACTATCTTTACAATGTATTAAACCAATCTATATCTCTTTTAGTTACATTCCTAGGCCACATACACATGACTCTATGCTTAACTGCATCCTTAGTTTTGTGAACTACTACATCAGTACTGTCCAAAGAAGACAGCCACAGTTTGCAATTTCTGGTGCGCCAAATCTGGTATACAAGAGCTGCAATGGCTGCCGAGTACAAGCTCTTCTTAAACTTGCTAAGCTTGGACTTTCCGATCCACCTAATTATTCTTAGTAATGATGTTGAACTCACACCTCAATTCAGCCAATCTTTAACTTGTTTCAAACAGTCAAATGAGAATGGGCAATCAAAGAATAAATGGTCTACCGATTCTGTACTCCTGCTACAGAGAATGCATTCAACATTATCTGTTATATGAAATCTAAACATTCTGTCCTTAGTCTTAAGTCTTTTTAGAACAGCTAACCACATCATAAAGCTATGCTTGGGAATGTTAAGTCTGCTCCAAACCACTTTGCTCCAGAATACTCTTTCAGTTATAGGACACAACAACCGATACCCCTGTGAAACTGTGAATTAATCTTTCATTTCATGAATGAACCAAGAATTGCATCTATTTATTGATTTATACTTGTGTCATTAATGCCTCATTCTTGATTAAATTTTGTAATGACCCAACTATTTCTAAGACCTTGGACCATTAAAATTACTAGACATAGCCACTATTTTTGAGAAAACATACATAAGGAATATTCATAATTTTATTAAAAACTCCAAAGTAAATATTGAAATACATAAATGAGCGGTATGAGATCTCATTGTTTTAAAATAAAACATGACTTTAAATTAAATAAAGTTGTTTACAAAGCTAATAAATGTGGAAAATACATAAAAACATAATTTAAAGAGACTAAAAAAAACGTTGTCCTCGAATCGTCACGCAGTCTATCGAATCCCTTCATCCTTAATAGAAAAACCAAGCTACCAAGAATCCTTCCGCCACCATAACTATTTTTCTGCATACATAAAAATAAAGGAATGAGCCTAATGCCCAACAAGTAAAATCTACTAGCACATACAATGTAAAACATAACATAAGACTATACAATCATGTATTATAATGGCCATCATACTTCTTGGGGCTTGCTAGCTAGGCAATCATATGCCCATAAATTTACGAGGCTTAGTTATCTAAACAGGTCATATAAATTTATGGGGCTCGTTATCTAAACAATCATATGCCCAAGGAATATATTATTGGGACTTGTTATCTAAACAAGTTATATGTTTGTTATCTAAACAAATCATATGCTTGTTATCTAAACAAAACATATACTTAAAACTAAAAGCATATCATACATATATCATAGCATAAACATATCAAAACATAAAAGCACATAAAATCTATCCTATTTTCCTTACCAACACTGGGATATTTGAGAACAAGGACGGGATTTGGAACACTCCTAAAACCAACAATAAAAATGGTGAGTATTTCTAAAGATAAGAGATGATAAAGAAGAGAACTAAACCACCAAGAAGAAGCTTACCGAAAAGAAACCTTAAGTTCAAAGAACTTAAATACCTAGCCAAGAATCGAAAACAATGAGTTAGGATTTGAGTAAAGAAAACTAAGGCAAAACTAAAGAACCATACAGAAATGAACATGAGAATAAGAATACCTTTGGATGTACTAGAACCGATCTACACCTCGATATTGAAAAATGTAACGCCCTGGATAGCCAAGACCGTTACACTGTGTACTTATAAAGGTGCAAGACTTGCTAGTCAAGTCCTTATTTTGAAAACGTGTCACTAAACATGTAAGAGCTAAGGTTAAAAAGGTTTTGGTCTCAAAAGACTCATTTCATATATTTAAACTGTAGTAAACATGGGATCCCATACAAAAACAAAGTTAGAATAAGTTTACAGACTCCCAAAAGTACAAGAGTATCCACTAGCCGCACTAAGGCAAAACAGACAGTCTTCAGGTTCCACGTCCTTACCTAGACCTCAACTGTGGCGGTTGAGCACCTGGCTATGTACATTCTGCTTCCTGAGCTCTCCAGTCAGGACTGATCTAACTTGCCCTTGCCTTTACCTGCACCACGTAGCACCCGTGAGCCAAGGCCCAGCAAGAAAACATCATAAACAACTCAAACAATAATAGCAGACAATTAGTTCAATATGCATGTATTCCCATCAGATAACCCTCAGCAGACATTCAGCACATACAATCCAACTCAAGATACATTCTATCTCATAATATACCCATATCACATAATATTCAGGGCCGACGACTTAGGCCGCACCCTCTGTTTAACCCACTGACTCCGACCCGCTTAAACTGAGCTCAGTGTATAATAAGCTGTCCTCGGCTACCAGTGGCCGAGCCGCGCCCTGTGCGCTAGTGAAACCCTTGGCACCCTTAGGCCATTGGTTCACTAAATGGCTTGCATGGCATAATACCATCCTTTCAAGCATTTACATTAGGGAACCCTTAGTCCCGTCTCATATAATCAACCAGGTGTAGTTTTCTTACCTTTAGTCTGTGCGGTTATTGAATTACGAGCAATGCCCCTCAAGCACGATCCGTTCCCGAGCCTAAGCTTTTATCACCTAGCCACAACCAAAGTATAGGGTTTCATAAATACTAAAATATAGGTTTCTGATTACAGAACTAACTCCCGGGAATCCGAATTCCACCAAGCACGGTGGTGAAACAAACCCCGAACACACTAGACCACCTTCCCGAGCCTTAAACCCTAAAAAACTCATGTGTGCAACCAAGGGCTGCAACTCCTGAAGCTTAGCCGCGACCCTTCCCTAAAACAGAACCACACCCACGCTGAGCCACACACGCGTCGCGACCCTTGCCTTGGGCGCCGCGACGCTCCCCCTTGGCCGAGCCTCCTTGGCTCCTTTGCATGCTAGGGCCGCAACGCTCTAGAGCAGAGCCGTAATCCTCCCTTTCGAACCCAGAATTTACACTATTTCTAAGCCTGAAACCTCACTTTAAACCATCCCAAAGTTTTCCAACTCCTAACCAATTAATTCCCAACTCCTTTAGCATGATCTAAACAACATAATTCTTAAGAAAACACTGCCTAGCACACTCTAATCCTCTCTTTTCAATTTCTGAAACCCAAGAGCTATAAACACTCAAACCAGCCATTCAAACCCAATTTAAAACCTCTAAACCAGGAATTGAAACTTACCTTTGCTGTTGAATCACTTCACCAAGCCATAGCCAACCTAAGTTCCCAAGTTTCCTTCTTAATTCTGCCTTAAAACATCAAAACCATATTTGTTTCAACACTTAACCAAAACCCAGCTAGAACCCAGAATTCAACCACATAAAAGAAGACCAGATGCTTACCTTAATCCCTGTTTGAGTTCTTGATTTACCCCTGAGCTAAACCTCCAAATCCTCACCACCAAACTCAGAAATTCCAGCTTGTTCCCCTGTTTTCTGTGTTTTCTTTCCTTTGTGTTCCCCTTGAGCGTGAAAGAGAGCTGAGAAAAAAACTCTTAGTCGGTTAGTGTTTTTCTTCTAAAAGATTCCTTATGTCTAACTTACTTGTTAAGTTAATCCCGAGGCTCGGGGTGCCGGAACCGTCCCTGAGGCCAAAATGGTAAGATCCCCCAATGTTCCCGCCTAGACACCCTAACCTCAAATATATCTCCATATATTTATTTTCATGACCCGATAGTCCAAATCGCTAGCCGCTATCTAAAAGTACCCCTGATCTAACCAAGATCATATCTTAAGTCCCGTTGTGACTTATCCCGCTATCTGACCCTAGAATCGTCTTGAGTCGTGCTCTGCGAACCTGTCCACATAATAATGTGGTTCTCACATATATCACATATTTATTTCATATCACATAATATCATCAATTATCATACAAACTTTAATAATCATATAATTACTCATTTAATCACATTTATTCCATTAATGCCCTCCTGGCACGCTAATCAAGGCCCTTAAGCCTTATTAGCGATTTTGGGTCGTTACAACTATCCCCTCCTAATGAGAATTCCGTCCTCGAAATTTACCTGAATAGCTCGGGATGCTGATCCCGCATCGCCGTCTCTAGCTCCCAGGTCGCTTCCTCGACCTTGCTATTCCTCCATAATACTTTCACTAACGGAATCGTCTTATTCCGCAGAACCTTCTCTTTCCGATCCAAAATTTGAACTGGTCTTTCCTCATAGGACAAGTCTGTCTGCAGCTCCAAGTCCTCATACCTCAACACATGTGTTGTATCTGAAACATATTTCCACAACATAGAGACACGGAACACGTTATGAACTCCTGATAGTGATGGTGGCAAGGCCAGCCTATAAGCCACCTGCCCAACCCTCTCTAGAATCTCAAAGGGTCCAACGAACCGAGGGCTCAGCTTGCCCTTCACTCCAAACCTCCTCACACCCCTCAACGGTGAAACTCGCAGAAACACGTGGTCCCCAATCTGGAACTCCACACTCCTACGCTTAGGATCAGCGTAGCTCTTCTGTCTACTCTGTGAGGCAAGCATCCTAGCTCGAATCTTTTCAATGGCCTCATTAGTCTTCTGAACCATATCTGGCCCCAAATATCTTCTCTCACCCATCTCATCCCAGTGAATAGGCGATATGCACTTCCTTCCATATAACATCTCATAAGGTGCCACTCCAATCGTGGACTGATAATTGTTGTTATATGAAAACTCAATCAATGGAAGATACTTACTCCACGAACCCTCAAAGTCAATCACACATGCCCTAAGCATGTCCTCCAATACCTTAATCGTCCTCTCAGACTGTCCATCAGTCTGAGGATGAAAAGCTGTGCTAAACTTCAACTGAGTCCCCATGGCTCTCTGTAGAGCTCCCCAGAACTTAGAGGTAAAGATAGGGTCTCGATCAGATACAATAGACTTTGGAACCCCATGGAGGCGAACTATCTCCCTCACATATAGCTCTGCGTACTGTTCCACGGTATAAGTTGACCTCACTGGTAGAAAATGAGCTGACTTGGTGTACCTGTCCACTATCACCCACACCGAGTCATGAAGTTCAACTGTCCTGGGTAATCCTCCCACGAAATCCATCGTAATATCCTCCCACTTCCACTCTGGGATACCCAAAGGCTGCAGCAATCCCGCTGGTCGCTGATACTCAGCCTTAACTTGCTGACAGGTTAAACATCTAGATACATACTCAACTACATCCTTCTTCATCCCGGACCACCAGTATAATGTCCGTAGATCTTGATAAATCTTCGTGGTACCCGAATGAAGTGAGTATGGTGTAGTGTGGGACTTATCCAATATCTCATGCCTAATCCCCTCATCTTCCGGAACACATATCCGTCCCTGATACTAGAGCAAACCTGTCTCTGAAACTGAATAATCCTTAGCTGTCCCCGCTAAGGCATGCTGCCTACTGTCCTGCAACTGCACATCTGTCAACTGGCCCTCCTTGACCCGCTCTAACAGGGTCGATTGCAAAGTGATATTGGCTAACTGGCCCACCACCAGTTCTATCTTTTCCCTAACCATTTCATCAGCCAATTCTCTCGAGATCTGTGTAGAAGTATACAACTGTCCTGGGCCCCTTCGGCTCAACGCATCTGCCACCACGTTGGCTTTCCCAGGGTGGTAAAGGATATCACAATCATAATCCTTAACCAACTCCAACCAACGTCTCTGTCTCATATTCAGATCCTTCTGGGTGAAGAAATACTTCAGACTCTTATGGTCGGTGTATATCTCACACTTCTCTCCATACAGATAATGACGCCACACCTTCAGTGCAAATACCACTGCCGCTAACTCCAAATCATGAGTCGGATACCTCTGCTCATACTCTTTCAGCTGTTGAGATGCATAGGCAATAACTTTCTCATTCTGCATCAACACACAGCCTAAACCCAACCTCGATGCATCATAGTAAACTACAAATTTCCATTCCTCGGAAGGAAGACTCAACACAGGCGCAGAGATAAGTCGTCGCTTCAATTCCTGGAAGCTATTCTCACACTTCTCTGACCAGATGAACTTCTGATTCTTTCTTGTCAATTCTGTCATCAGTGAAGAAATCTTTGAGAACCCCTCTACAAACCGCTTGTAGTAACTAGCCAACCCAAGGAAACTCCGCACCTCTGAGGCATTCCTCGGCCTTGGCCAATCTCTAACTGCTTCTACCTTGGACGGATCCACCTTAATCCTTTCTGTTCCAACTATATGCCCAAGAAAGGTCACCTCTGGTAACCAGAACTCACACTTCTTAAACTTGGCGTATAACTGATGCTCCCTTAACCTCTGTAGAACCTGTCAAAGATGCTGCTCATGCTCTGCCTCTGAACTGGAGTATACCAAGATGTCGTCGATGAAGACAATGACGAACTGGTCAAAAAAGTCCTTGAACACCCTGTTCATCATATCCATGAAAGCTGCTGGGGCATTGGTCAGACCAAAAGACATGACCAAGAACTCATAATGCCCATAACGCGTCCGGAAGGCCGTCTTTGGTATATCCTCATCCTTGATCCTCAGCTGGTGATAACCAGATCGAAGATCAATCTTCGAGAACATCGTCTTACCTTGTAGCTAATCGAATAAGTCATCAATCCTTGGCAGAGGGTACTTATTCTTAATAGTTAACTTGTTCAATTCTCTATAATCGATGCACATCCTCAAAGTCCCGTCCTTCTTTTTAACAAACAACACTGGAGCGCCCCATGGAGAGTAGCTAGGTCTGATAAATCCCAAATCCAGGAGTTCTTACAACTGTATCTTCAACTCTTTCAATTCCGCTGGTGCCATCCTGTATGGTGTCCTAGATATTGGTTCTGTCCCCGGTGCCAACTCAATCTCAAACTGTATCTCCCTACGTGGCGGTAATCCTGGTAAATCCTTAGGGAAGACATCCAAGAACTCACACACCAATCTGATCTCTCCCGGCCCTGCCAGCATAACTCTGGTGGTATCCACCACACTAGCCAGAAAACCTATGCATCCCCCCTGCAGTAAGTCCCTGGCTCTCAATGCTAAAATCATAGGTACACGGGTTCCAGACACCGCACCCACAAAGACAAAAGGGTCCTCGCCCTCAGGCTCAAAGGTAACCATTTTCTTCCTACAATCAATTGTAGCCCCATACCTAGCCAGCCAATCCATTCCTAGAATCATATCAAAGTCTCCCAAATCTAATTCAATCAAATCCACCGAGAGTTCCCTACCGTCAACCATCACTGGCAGTGCCCTAATCCACCTCCTAGAGACTACCAGTTCCCTTGTAGGCAACAAAGTCCCAAACCCCGCAGTCCGATACTCACTAGGTCTACACAGTCTATCAACCACTCTACTAGAAACAAAAGAATGAGTAGCACTAGAATCAATCAATACTGTAAAAGGAAAATCAGCAATAGAAAGCTGACCTGTCACTACTGAGGGACTAGCCTCAGCCTCCGCCTGAGTCAAGGTGAATACTTGAGCTGGAGTCAAGCTATCCACCTTTCCCCCTTCACCTTTCTTCACCATTGGGCAGTCTTTCCTGAGATGCCTCACTGCCCCACACACAAAACATGCCTTGGCCCGACACTCGCCCAGATGGCATCTTCTACACCTAGGACACTCTAGATAGGTCCGCCATGCCTCACCGCCACCTTGACGGCCACTCTGACCACTCCGACCCCTTCTATCAGGACTAGGAGCAGCCGAAGTGTCAGGAGTCTTCCTCTTGAAGTCACTGGGGCCTCCGCCCTTACCTGCCCCTGAGTAAGGAGGCACCGCCCTGCGACCCTCACGCCTTACCGCGCTCTCCTTCCATATCTTGTTCTCCGCTTCCTCAGCGGTAAGAGCCCTCTCAACGGCCTGGGCATAAGTTGTTCCTCCAGCAACCGTTGTGATCCTAACATCCCGGGCTATCATAGCATTAAGCCCCCTGATAAAACGATCTTGCCTAGCAGCATCAGTAGGCACAAGATCTTGTGCAAACTTCGCAAGCCTATCAAATTTCAGGGCATACTCAGTAACAGTCATACTGCCCTGTACCAAACTCACAAACTCATTGACCTTTGCTGCCCTAACAGAAACATTGTAGTACTTCTGGCCAAACAAATCCTTGAAACCTTCCCAAGTCAAAGTGGCAACATCTTTGGTCTGCGATGCCACTTCCCACCAAATACGAGCATCCTCCCTCAACATATAAGTGGCACATGCCACTCTATCCTGCCCCTCGACTCTCATAAAATCCAGAATTACTGTAATCATAGTTAGCCACTGCTCGGCTTTCAACGGATCTGGTCCACCCTCGAAAACTGGGGGTTGCTGCTTCCTGAACCGCTCATATAACGGTTCCCACTTGTTAACAACCTCCCCAGGCTGCATAGCTGGTACCACTGCAGGTGGTACTAAAGGGGCAACACTCCCTGATGGAGCCTGCTATCGCAGAATACGAATCTGTTCATCCTGGCTCAGTAATCGAGCCTGCATCTCTGCCATTAACTGTTGCCAGTTCTCAGGGACTGGCGGGGGAGTCTGGCCCTGGTCATCACTATCAGTCCCGAACCTAGTGCCGACTAGTCGCGCGGATTTTCTCGGATGCATAACTGTCCAAGTCAATCTGTGAATAATGACTCGGCGGTCAGACCATGATGACAGGGTAAAAGCTTCTCCAAAACTCATCGATAGAGCATAATCAACCACAGGCAACCAACACATATAAGCATCCATGAACCAAATACAGTTAATCATCCATATACTTATTTACATGCACGACAGTGTTGATAAACATGCCTCAATATTTTCACACAGCAGTCAAGGGCCAGACCCTATCAGTATCTCATGTGTCCTAGGAATTCAATGAATAACAACATGCATAGCTTATCTCAGGCACATAAGCACATAAACACACATATACACATTACCAAACCCTGACTTGAGCTTGTCTCCAGTAGACAATGTACATGCCCAGGCTGTCTTAAGGAACCCTTAAACCTAGGACGCTCTGATACCAAGTTGTAACGCCCTGGATAGCCAAGACCGTTACACTGTGTACTTATAAAGGTGCAGGACTTGTTAGTCAAGTCCTTATTTTGAAAACGTGTCACTAAACATGTAAGAGCTAAGGTTAAAAAGGTTTTGGTCTCAAAAGACTCATTTCATATATTTAAACTGTAGTAAACATGGGATCCCATACAAAAACAAAGTGAGAATAAGTTTACAGACTCCCAAAAGTACAAGAGTATCCACTAGCCACACTAAGGCAAAATAGACAGTCTTTAGGTTCCACGTCCTTGCCTAGACCTCAACCGTGGCGGCTAAGCACCTGGCTATGTACATTCTTCTTGCTGAGCTCTCCAGTTAGGACTGGTCTAACTTGCCCTTGCCTTTACCTGCACCACGTAGCACCCGTGAGCCAAGGCCCAGCAAGAAAACATCATAAACAACTCAAACAATAATAGCAGACAATTAGTTCAATATGCATGTATTCCCATCATATAACCCTCAGCAGACATTCAGCACATACAATCCAACTCAAGATACATTCTATCTCATAATATACCCATATCACATAATATTCAGGGCCGACGACTTAGGCCGCACCCTCTGTTTAACCCACTGACTCCGGCCCGCTTAAACTGAGCTCAGTGTATAATAAGATGTCCTCGGCTACCAGTGGCTGAGCCGCGCCCTGTGCGCTAGTGAAACCCTTGGCACCCTTAGGCCATTGGTTCACTAAATGGCTTGCATGGCATAATACCATCCTTTCAAGCATTTACATTAGGGAACCCTTAGTCCCGTCTCATATAATCAACCAGGTGTAGTTTTCTTACATTTAGTCTGTGCGGTTATTGAATTACGAGCAATGCCCCTCAAGCACGATCCGTTCCCGAGCCTAAGCTTTTATCACCTAGCCACAACCAAAGTATAGGGTTTCATAAATACTAAAATATAGGTTTCTGATTACAGAACTAACTCCCGGGAATCCGAATTCCACCAAGCACGGTGGTGAAACAAATCCCGAACACACTAGACCACCTTCCCGAGCCTTAAACCCTAAAAAACTCATGTGTGCAAGCAAGGGCTGCAACTCCTGAAGCTTAGCCGCGACCCTTCCCTAAAACAGAACCACACCCACGCTGAGCCACACACGCGTCGCGACCCTTGCCTTGGGCGCCGCGACGCTCCCCCTTGGCCGAGCCTCCTTGGCTCCTTTGCATGCTAGGGCCGCAATGCTCTAGAGCAGAGCCGCAACCCTCCCTTTCGAACCCAGAATTTACACTATTTCTAAGCCTGAAACCTCACTTTAAACCATCCCAAAGTTTTCCAACTCCTAACCAATTAATTTCCAACTCCTTTAGCATGATCTAAACAACATAATTCTTAAGAAAACACTGCCTAGCACACTCTAATCCTCTCTTTTCAATTTCTGAAACGCAAGAGCTATAAACACTCAAACCAGCCATTCAAACCCAATTTAAAACCTCTAAACCAGGAATTGAAACTTACCTTTGCTGTTGAATCACTTCACCAAGCCATAGCCAACCTAAGTTCCCAAGTTTCCTTCTTAATTCTGCCTTAAAACTTCAAAACCATATTTGTTTCAACACTTAACCAAAACCCAGCTAGAACCCAGAATTCAACCACATAAAAGAAGACCAGATGCTTACCTTAATCCCTGTTTTAGTTCTTGATTTACTCCTGAGCTAAACCTCCAAATCCTCACCACCAAACTCAGAAATTCCAGCTTGTTCCCCTGTTTTTTGTGTTTTCTTTCCTTTGTGTTCCCCTTGAGCGTGAAAGAGAGCTGAGAAAAAAACTCTTAGTCGGTTAGTGTTTTTCTTCTAAAAGATTCCTTATGTCTAACTTACCTGTTAAGTTAATCCCGAGGCTCGGGGTGCCGGAACCGTCCCCGAGGCCAAAATGGTAAGATCCCCCAATGTTCCCGCCTAGACACCCTAACCTCAAATATATCTCCATATATTTATTTTCATGACCCGATAGTCCAAATCGCTAGCCGCTATCTAAAAGTACCCCCGATCTAACCAAGATCATATCTTAAGTCCCGTTGTGACTTATCCCGCTATCTGACCCTAGAATCGTCTTGAGTCGTGCTCTGCGAACCTGTCCACATAATAATGTGGTTCTCACATATATCACATATTTATTTCATATCACATAATATCATCAATTATCATACAAACTTTAATAATCATATAATTACTCATTTAATCACATTTATTCCATTAATGCCATCCTGTCACGCTAATCAAGGCCCTTAAGCCTTATTAGCGATTTCGTGTCGTTACAAAAACACACTTTATATCTCACTTCCCAAGTGTTTATAAAGCTTAAGATGATAAAGCTTTTATCCTAACCCAAGTGTTTATCACTATATAGTAACCTTAGCAGCTTGAAGGCTCTGAACACAGCTTGAAGAATGAGAAAAATGGCTGGGTACTAGGTCCTATTTATAGAGTTCACGGAGTGAAACTACCTCCTTTTAGCTTGAATAAAATAATGAATATTAATTGAAAAATATTTGAATATTCGTTCAACAGGTGCTTAAGACTCGGTCAAAAACGTTCAGAGGCAAGTTAAGAGGTTAAAGCTATTTTTAAAATTGAAAAACTGAACTTTAAAAAATACATAGGTGGGGCCGATATATCGCCCCCTATAGGCGATATATTGCCTCTCCCAGTATTCCCGAGGCTGGTTCGATCGTTCGTGGAAAGTCGACATATTTTTTGTATCTCCCGTAGGCGATATATCGACCCCTATGTTGTGATATATCGACATACGTGACTATATTAAACACGTAATTGCACTTTTTCAGCATAATTTGAATTGATTAATTAGGTTTGACTGAGTAATACGTGATTCCAACAAGTTCTGGAAGGGTCTAGAGCTTCTAGAAACTTCTATTTTTGAATTATCCACTTAAAATGCTTAAATCCTCAAATAAACTAGATTGTGACAAGTGTCATGCTCTTAATGGTCTTGGAAGATTCTAGAGTTTCCAGAACTTTCTTTTATTTAAACTATAATTAAATCCTTAAATAAACATGCACACGGCAAGTGTCATGATCTTATTAATTCTATCTAAACCTTATAGTATAATAAATGACATCATTATAATCGGCTATATTAATCAAACCTTATGTTATAATTAATATTCTTAAACTATAGGTTAAACTTATAAAATCTATAAGTGTTGATACGAGTGTTCAACTAAGTCCTGGATTGAACAAAAATCCACAGTAACTATCATACTATAACTACTACTAGCTACTACTACTACTACTACTACTACTACTACTATCTAACTAGCTAAGTAAAGTTCTGGGACTCTACAATTCTCCCCTACTAAAAATAATTTCGTCCTCAAAATTTACTTATTAAACAATTCCGAATACTGTGCTAACATGTCTTCCTCCAACTCCCACGTTGCCTCCCGTTAAAAACTATTACTCCATAGGACCTTGTCTATTGGAATACTCTTGGACCGTAATTCCTTCATCCCTCTATCTAGGATGCTAACCGGTCGTTCCTCGTAACTCAAGTCTTTCTGGAGTGCTATCGTATCGTACTTGAGGACGTGAGGTGGGTCTGACACATATTTTCGTAGCATCGAGATGTAGAACACATTGTGGCTATCTGCTAGAGCTGGAGGTAGGGATAATCTATTTGCAACTGCTCCCACTTTGTCCAATATCGCAAAAGGACCTATAAACCGGGGACTAAGCTTGCCTTTCTTCCCAAACCGCTTCACACCTTTCATAGGAGATTTCTTTAGGAAGACTTGATCTCCGACTTTGAATTCCACATCACGCCGCTTGGCATCCACATAACTTTTCTAACGGCTTTGAGTAGCGATCATACGTTTTCTAATCAGCGCTACTGTTTCCTGAGCTTCTCTAACATATTCGAGAGCAAGAAGTTTCCTTTCTCCTACCTCGTCCCAATGTAACGGCGATCGAAACCTTCTTTCATAAAGTAGCTCGTAGGGTGCCATCCCGATTGTTGACTGGTAGCTATTGTTGTAGGAGAATTCTATCAGCGACAAATACTTACTCCATGATCCTTCGAAATCAAGTACATAAGCGCGCAACATATCTTCTAAAATCTGTATGGTATGCTCGGACTGTCCATCATTCTGAGGATGAAATTTCGTGCTAAGACTTAACTTGGTACCCATGGCTTGCTACAAACTTCCTTAAAATCTCGATGTAAACACCGATCCTCTATCAGATACTATTGTCTTAGGGATTCCATGCAATCGTACTATTTCTTGGACATAAATGTCTGCGTATTGATCTGCTGTATATGAAGTCTTAACAGGCAGGAAATGAACTGACTTGGTTAGTCTATCTATTATTACCTAAGCCGAATCCTACTGCTTACTTGTTCGTGGCAAACCTGTCATGAAATCCATGGCTATATTATCCCATTTCCATTCTGGAATACTAAGTGGTTGCAATAAGCCTGTAGGCCGCTGATGTTCAGCTTTCACTTGCTGGCATACTAAACCTTTATACACAAATTCCGCTATATCATTCTTCATTCCTGGCCACCAATATATTGCCTTAATGTCGTGAGTCATCTTGGTCAACCCTGGGTGAACTGAGTATGGGGTATTGTGCGCTTCTTCTAAAATCTTCATCTTAATCCTTTGATCATTTGGCACACATACCCGATCCTTATATCTCAATAACTCTTGTCATGATATTGAGAAATCTATGGCCTTGCCTTCCTTAACTGCATCCATATGTACTGCTAATGTGTCATCATGCCCTTGCCCAATCCATATTTCTTCTAACAGACTTGACTGGATAGACAAGTTAGCCAGCTTACCGATGACTACTTCTATTCTGGTACTGATCAGCTCCTGCTGTAGTTGCTTTTCTATTCTAGTTAATGCTGCTAGACTTCCGTAACTCTTCCTACTTAGCGCATCAGCAACTACGTTTGCCTTTCCCGGGTAGTATAGGATTTCGCAGTCATAATCCTTCACTAGTTCTGACCACCTGCGCTACCTCATGTTGAGCTCCTTCTGAGTGAAGAAATACTTTAAGCTTTTGTGGTCCGTACAAAACTCACACCGTTCTCCATAAAGATAATGGCGCCAGATTTTCAATGCAAAGACCACCGCTGCCAACTCCATATCATGTGTTGGATAGCAGTACTCGTACTCCTTCAGCTGCCTTGAGGCGTAGGCTATCACCTTATCATTCTGCATCAACACACAACCCAACCCTTGCTTCAACGCATCGTAGTAGACTACAAACTTGTTGTTGGGTGTCGATACACAAAGTACTGGTGCTAAGCATAGCGTATCCTTAAGCAACTAGAAGTTCTCTTCACACCTATTAGTGGGTTAGGTTGGTAAGCAGAGTGGTTATCTTAGGAAAGCCCTCTACAAACCTCCGATAATAACCTGCTAATCCCATAAAGCTTCTTACCTCTGATGTGTTCTTTGGTCTTGGAAAATCCTTCACAGCCTCTACCTTAGATGGGTCTACTGCAACTCCATCCTTGGATACAATGTGCCCGAGGAATGCTACTTGCAAAAGCCAAAATTCGAGCTTCTTGAACTTGGCGTAAAGTTGATGCTCCTTTAGTCATAACAAGATCAACCTTAAATGTTTCTCGTGCTCAACTTCATCCTTTGAGTACACCAAGATATCATCGATGAATACTACGACGAATTTATGCAAGTAGTCCTTAAAGACCCTATTCATTTAATCCATAAATGCAGCTGGAGAGTTGGTAAGACCGAAAGACATAACTAGAAACTCTTAATTCCCATAACGAGTTCTAAAAATTATCTTAGGAATATCCTCTTCCCGTACCTTGAGCTGATGATACCCGGACCGTAAATCAATCTTTGAAAACACGGTCGCACCTTGGAGTTAATCAAACAAGTCGTCAATCCAGGGTAGCGGGTACTTATTCTTAATCGTCACCTCATTCAGTTCGCGGTAATCTATGCACATCCGCATGCTTCCATCCTTTTTCTTCACAAATAGAACCGGTGCTCCCCATGGCGAATGGCTCGGTCTAATGAAACCCAAGTCTAGGAGTTCTTGTAGCTGTGTCTTTAACTCCTTGAGTTTAGTAGGTGCCATTCGGTATGGTGCCTTGGAGATAGGCACGATGCCCAGTACTAATTCGATTGTGAAGTCAATTTCCCGAGTCAGCGGTAGCCCTGGTAAGTCGTCAGGAAATACTTATGGAAATTCCTTTACAATGTGAACGTCTCCAACCTTTAGTGGTGTTTCCTTTACCACATTTGTGATGCTGGCTAAGAATGCTTGACATCCTTTTTCTATCATCCTTTGAGCTTTGAGAGATGATATAAGCGGTGTGTGTAGTCCTGAAACTCGTCCCATAAAGCACAGTCTCTAGCCGTCAGGAGTCTCGAACGTCACTTTCTTGCGTTTGCAGTCGATGGTTGCGCCATGCCTTGCTAGCTAGTCCATGCCTCGTATCACGTCAAAGTCTTTGATCTCCAGTTTTAGCAGGTCTCCTTCTAGTTCTATGTCCTCAATCTTGATCGGTACGCCTCGTACTATCCATGATGATAGGACTACTTCGCCCGAAGGAAACTCAGTTACAAACCTAGTTCTAAATCTTTCACAAGGTTTGTCTAATTTCTCTATCATTCCTAACGAGATATACGAGTGAGTGGCTCCCGAATCAAATAATACTGAACATACATTATTGAGGATAGGAATCTGACTTGTGACCACTTGATTGCTAGTGTTAGCTTCTCCTTGGGTTAAGGCAAATACCCTGGCAGGAACCATCTTACCTTCCCTTTTTCCCTTTGACTTGAGCTAAGGACACTGCCTCTTTTGGTGACCTTCCTGACCACAGTTGAAGCATCCCTTGGTGTTTGCACGACACTTACCAGGATGTTTTTTTTGGCACTTAGCACATTGTGGGTATTCTACATAACCCGACCTATTACCTCCATTTATCGTTGTCGGACTGCTTGTTGTCAGGATGCTTTCTTTTCTGACCATTATTGTTGCTGGACTGATTGCTGTTGTTGTTGTGGTGGTTGTTGTTCCGACCATTCTCAGGTTGACTTTGCTGTTTAGGCTCAGGCTTACTAGCCTCCTCTTTATTAACTTTCGTTTGAAGCCTTTCTACTTCTATTGCCATTTCTAGAACATTGGCATAGGTAGTATTTCCCGGGTTTGCTAGCTTAACCCCTAGCTCAATCTTTGGTCGAAGTCCTCTAAGGAACTTGGTCACCCTTAGAAAGTCAGTTGGAACCATTTCTGGTGCAAACTTGGCTAATCGGTCGAACTGCCGAGCATATTATGCTACTGATAAGTTCCCTTGCTTCATACCAGCGAACTCCTCGACCTTTGAAGCAATGACTGCCAAATTGTAGTACTTTTTGTGGAACAGCTCCACAAATCTGGTCGAAGTCATGGTGGCGACATCGTGAGTCTGTTGAACTAAGTCCCACCATATTCTAGCATTTTTCTTAAGCAGAGACGAAACACAGGATATGCGGTCCACGTTTCCGAGATTCATGTGCGCTAGGATTGGCTCCACATTTCTGATCCATTCTTCTGCCTTGAAGGGGTCTATTGTCCCTTCAAAGTTTGGAGCATGTTGCTTACAAAACCGCTCGTAGGTTGGCTCCATGTGCTCAGCTGGGTATGGCACATAGTTCACCATTGGCCATCCCCCATATGGACCAACTTGTTGAGGTGCTGGAGCCATTTGTTGAGGCTGTGGTTGCGGCGGAGGTGGAAGCTGAGTTTGCGGCTGAGCCTATTGTCGTTGTTGCTGCAGTAATTCCTCAACTTCCTGTCGTAGTCTGGCGATTTCTGCAGTGTTGTCAACCGGCGGCGGCGGCGGCGCATTTCGATTGGCAGTAGCATGCACTCCCCTTCTACAAACTGGAGGGGCTTCATTGCTCTCAGGAGCGACGCTATTGGAATTGGTACGAGCAGACCTTCTGAGTGACATCTTTAGCGAAGTTCTAACAGTTGAGAAAAACATATTAGAACTTACCCTAACAGGCTCTAAGGCAAAAACTTAATCTAAGCAAACATAACTCGGACCTATTTATTATGACATCTTATGAAAAAAATCATATAAGCCTTCTTTATAATTAGGGTGTGTTTCTAAATTTAGAAAAATAAGCCATCTTTATTATTTCTAAGTGTGTTACTAATCATCCTATATGACTAAATTCTCAGGCTCAAAACTCGTCGTTGTTCCAAAGTTAACCATATTGAGGGAAGGCTGGGATCAGTAAAATCGTTCCCACTACTATGGCCCCTAACTCTCAATATGGAATCCGGTCCATTGATTTGTATCCACCCTCACCGAACTTGGTCATTATTTATTAAATTTATTATTTATTATGATTTCAAAAGAAAACAATCAAACTCATACATGTCATCAAAATAACAATGATATTTATTTGGAAAAACAGTTTTCACTAAGTACAATCATAAAAGCAAAAATAATAAATAAAATAAATAAAGAAACTAATCTATTCTAAAAATTGGAGTCTTCTACATCTGATCCTTCATCTAACATATCATCATCTATCTCCTCATAGTCATCATTATCTTGAGCCTCAAAATGCCCTCGAGGAAGATTCGTAAAGATTCTATGTTTTTGCTCGTTTGTGAATTGGAATTCCATTTTAGAAGTGAACCTAAGTATGAGAAAATAATATCTCATAGCTACCGGTAATTCATCTTCATCATCTATAGTCTCCCATATATCTTCTAAGGCTGCAATTACATTAGGATAATCTTTAAAAAGTCTAATTGCTGAAACATATTGCTCCGTAGCTCTCATCATGATTTGCTTAGTTGCTTGGAGGTGGCCTATCTCCCTGTGGAATAAGAGTAATCTTCGAGTGATTTTTTCCAACACTCCTACTATATTCCTTGGCTCTCTAATTATTTTCAAGGCCTTAATGGTCGGATATCCTCATAGGTTAATGCTCCATTCATTCTTAACTGAAAACATAAGGCTAAAATGTTAACTAAACATAATAACTATAGCATAAACACTTACATTGGTGGTTAGATTCAAAGCTTGAGCGTGTGTATCAAGGAGAACTTCATGCAAATGAACCATTTCTATGATACCAACTTGTAATGACCCAACTATTTCCAAGTCCGTGGACCATTAACACTACTAGACATAGCCACTATTTTTGAGAAAACATACATAAGGAATATTCATAATTTTATTAAAAACTCCAAAGTAAATATTGAAATACATAAATGAGCGGTATGGGATCCCATTGTTTTAAAATAAAACATGACTTTAAATTAAATAAAGTTGTTTACAAAGCTAAATGCAGAAAATACATAAAAACATAATTTAAAGAGACTAAAAATAACGTCGTCCTCGAATCGTCACGCAATCCATCGAATCCCTTCATCCTTAATACACAAACCAAGCTACTAAGAATCCTTCCACCACCATAACTATTTTCCTACATACATAAAAATAAAGGAATGAACCTAATGCCCAGCAAGGAAAATCTACTAGCACATACAATATAAAACATAGCATAAGACTACAAAACATATGACTATAAAAACATGTATTATAATGGCCATCATACTTCTTGGGGCTTGCTAGCTAGGCAATCATATGCCCATAAATTTACGAGGCTTAGTTATCTAAGTCATATAAATTTATGGGGCTCGTTATCTAAACAATCATATGCCCAAGGAATATATTATTGGGACTTGTTATCTAAACAAGTTATATGTTTGTTATCTAAACAAATTATATGCTTGTTATCTAAACAAAACATATACTTAAAACTAAAAACATATCATACATATATCATAGCATAAACATATCAAAACATAAAAGCACATAAATTAATCCTATTTTCCTTACCAACACCGGGATATTTGAGAACAAGGATGGGATATTGGAACACTCCTAAAACCAACAATAAAAATGGTGAGTAGTTCTAAAGATAAGAGATGATAAAGAAGATAACTAAACCACCAAGAAGAAGCTTGCGAAAAAGAAACCTTAAGTTCAAAGAACTTAAATACCTAACCAAGAATCGAAAACAACGAGTTATGATTTGAGTAAAGAAAACTAAGGCAAAACTAAAGAACCATACATAAATGAACTTGAGAATAAGAATACCTTTGGATGTACTAGAACCGATCTACACCTCGATATTTAAAACACACTCTATATCTCACTTCCCAAGTGTTTATAAAGCTTAAGATGATAAATCTTGTATCCCAACCCAAGTGTTTATCACTCTAAAGTAACCTTAGGAGCTTGAAGGCTCTGAACACAGCTTGAAGAATGAGAAAAATGGCTGGGTACTAGGTCCTATTTATAGAGTTCAAGGAGTAAAACTACCTCCTTTTAGCTTGAATAAAATAATGAATATTAATTAAAAAATATTTGAACATTCGTTCAACAGGTGCTTAAGACTCGGTCAAAAACATTCAGAGGCAAGTCAAGAGGTTAAAGGGGTGTTTGTTTTGAGTAGTTGAGTTTCCTTGGAAAGTGTAGAGGGGTTTATGATGGAGGTAATATTAAACTCTTGTGTACAAAAGGTTTCACTTTACCTTTAAAATAGATGTGCGACCTACACAAATTAATCACTTTACCCCTTTAAAATTTGAACCAAACATAAGAATGGTTTTAGATTCCTATTCCCACTTTTACTTTACCCCATACCAAACACCCCCTAAGGCTATTTTTAAAATTGAAAAACTGAACTTTCAAAAATATATAGGTGGGGCCGATATATTGCCCCCTATAGGCGATATATCGCCTCTCCCAATATTCTTGAGGCTGGTTCGATTGTTCGTGCAAAGTCGACGTGTTTTTCGTGTCTCCCGTAGGCGATATATCGGCCCCTATGCTGCAATATATCGACATACGTGAATATATTAAACACGTAATTGCACTTTTTCAACATAATTTGAATTGATTAATCAGGTTTGACTGAGTAATACGTGATTCCAGCAAGTTCTGGAAGGGTCTAGAGCTTCTAGAAACTTCTATTTTTGAATTATCCAATTAAAATGCTTAAATCCTTAAATAAACAAGATTGTGGCAAGTGTCATGCTCTTAATGGTCTTGGAAGATTCTAAAGTTTCTAGAACTTTCTTTTATTTAAACTATAATTAAATCCTTAAATAAACATGCACACGACAAGTGTCATGATCTTATTAATTCTATCTAAACCTTATAGTATAATAAATGACATCTTTATAATCAGCTATATTAATCAAACCTTATGTTATAATTAATATTCTTGAACTATAGGTTAAACTTATAAAATCTATAAGTGTTGCTACGAGTGTTCAACTAAGTCCCGGCTTGAACCAATATCCACAGTAACTATAATACTATAACTACTACTAGCTACTACTACTACTACTATCTAACTAGCTAAGTAAAGTTCTGGGACTCTACATATTTCATGCATTATAAAGATAAACCACGTAATTATAGAACAAAGTCTTCTTTTTTTTCAATGCTCATACCTTATTAGGGAAATTTCATGTTATATGCATAATAACTTAGTGAAATTTTTTAATATGCCACCATAACTTACTATCCCAAATATATGACAATTTCAATTTTTTAGACAAAAATACCCCTAACATCAAAATTGCATCGAAAAAGCATCGTTTGGGATAATAATCAAGTTTTCATGATTGCATCGAAATAACATCGATGTACCATCGATTTGGCATCGAAACACCATCGGCATCGATGCACCATCGATTTTGCATCGAAATTGCATCGAAAAAGCATCGTTTGGGATAATAATCAAGTTGTCATGATTGCATCGAAATAGCATCGATGTACCATCGATTTGGCATCGAAACACCATCGGCATCGATGTACCATCGAAATACCATCGATGCACCATCGATTTTGCATCGAAACACCATCGATGTACCATCGATTTTACATCGAAATACCATCGATTTTGCATCGAAAAAACCTTGTTTTGGCAAAAAAAAATAACTTTTTATGATTGCATCGAAAGAACATCAAAACACCATCGATTTTGCATCGAAACATCATCGATGTACCATCGATTTTGCATCGAAACACCATCAATGTACCATCGATTTTACATTAAAATACCATTGATTTTGCATCGAAAAAACCTCGTTTTGGCAAAAAAAACAACTTTTTATGATTGCATCGAAAGAACATCAAAACACCATCGATTTTGCCTTGAAAAATTGATGGTACATTGATGATGTTTCGATGCAATAATGAAAACTTGTTTTTTTATCCAAAATGATGTTTTTTCGATGCAAAATCGATGGTGTTTCGATGCAAAATCGATGGTGTTTCAATGCAAAATCAATGGAGTTTTGATGCAAAATCGATGATACATTGATGGTATTTCGATGCAAAATCGATGGTACATCGATGCCGATGGTGTTTTGATGCCAAATCGATGGTGTTTCGATTCAAAATCTATTGTATTTCAATGCAAAATTGATGGTACATCGATGCTATTTCGATGCAATCATGAAAACTTGATTATTATCCCAAACGATGCTTTTTCGATGCAATTTCGATGTTAGGGATATTTTTGTCTAAAAAATTGAAATTTTCATATATTTGGGATAATAAATTATCGTGGCATATTAAAAAAATTTACTAAGTTATTATGCATATAATATGAAATTTCCCCCCTTATTATGACTTTCTTGCTTTTGATATATGGTAAATTTAATTTTTTATTATGTAGATTTGTGTACTTATAGTTATAAGAGCAATGGTGAGACCTACTTTAACTTACTCTCCAATTTTATTTCATGGTTATATTATTATGCCTCATTCTGGCTACTTCAAGTAGTGTAGTATATTTTTTGTCTCTTGTAGTGTTAAGATTTTTTTGGCTTCGTATTGGTTTAATATAATTTCAAAGTCTTAATAAGTCTTATATAAAATATACAACCTACAATTCATGAGCTTCATTATTATTAGACTAATAAAAAAATTCGAAGTCTTTTTAGTGTTCAAATTATATAGCTTGGTCTAATCAAAGGCTATAATGGATTTGATTTTTAGTAGCTGGAAATGATTGTCTTTGATGATACTGATATTTTGATGATGTCTTTTAGTTTGTTAATGTGACTATTTGAGTGAGCTCCATGGTGATTGCAACATATTTTTAGTAGCGAATAAAATCAAATGAGGCATGTTCCAAATGTTTGGAATTACTTGTTAATAATTAGACACCATCTAGAATTTTGTTGCAACAATAATAGTAATAAAAAATTAATAATCATTAATTGCAGTGCATTTTGCTATATTTTATCTTTGATGTTGAACTAACAAGAGACAAAAATATGATGGTTGAAAATATACAGGTGGCTATTATACAAAATAATGTGTAAGACTTGGCACCTGATCATGCTATACAAAATATTTTGACTATGTGTACAATGAATCTTTATGATGCAACATGTTGAATGCATTTTATAATTTAATGTATTTTTATTTTTCTAATTATATGACATATTGAACCATTTTTTTTTAACCTTTTGACCACATATATTTATTAGAAATTATTTAACTTTGTTTATTTCCTTTGTTTGAAATGCATCAATATTTTTGTATTATAACCTCTAATTTATACAATTTCTCTTGCTTTTTCTTCTATAACATGTGCTTTTCTTTAGTCTAGTTGAGAAGCCTTGTTCTTAAGATCAATGCTTTGATACGATTATTTTTCTTGGTTTCCATCGGGCTCATGAGACAGCAACATGTGAAGCAGATTAAAAGTTGCTGCTCTTGTTAGGATTCAACAAGATAAAGCCTAGTCTCATGGCGCTGAACTTGAATAAGGACCTAATGTAACATAGGTAATTGCTTAAATTGAAGTAAAGTTCTAGTTTTCATTTTATTTTCTAAGACTAGAAAAATGCAATGGCATCAATTACTCAAATCCTAGTTTACTGTCGTAAGTTGAGCTGAAGTTTTTAAATTGGATTTGTTGAACCAGGTTTTGGTGCATTTCCCAACTTGCACAACTATTATGACTACATTTTGTTACTAATTTTAAGTCCTATTGATGCCAATTATTTTTTGTTGAACTAGGTTTTCACTGATTTTTATCTTCATCCCTCTCCTCTTCAATAACTGCAGGGAAATTTCTCTTCTATGAATTGGGTTATGTTTTAGGTTTGTGTGGTGTCAGTTTGTAGCTTGTTGTTTCTTTCTTATTTTGTTTCTAGTATTAAGCTTTGAATAGTTTCCTCCCCTTGTAAGTTTGGGCTAATGTTGTTCTAAATTTGTCCTTTCGTGCTTGTAATGGATTAGGCTAATCATAAGTACTCTCTATCTTATTTTTGTTAATTTCTTTGTTGAATATTTGAATTATATATATATATGATTTTTGTGTGAGTTTATATAAACTAAGAAAATAAGATTTGGGCATGTAGTTCAGTACTTGAAATTGAGTGTATTAGAAACATGGGGACCTTGCTCGTTGAAAGATGGCAACATCAACAATCAGCCTTTTGGGGTTTGGTTTTTGTAAGGACAAATTTTCACAAGAGATTTAAATGTTTCTATAATATATGTGAAGTTTTGATATCTGTTTTGCATTTGACATGTACAAAATTAGTATAGGTGGTGTCTTAAATCATATCTACTTGTTTTGTTTATCTAAATAGTTCATATAAAAAATTATAAGAAAAGTTTCTAAATGTATATTGCTCTAACATGGCATTGATATTGTAGTGCATAAGCTTTAGTTTCTGCTGCAGTAGATTGGCACAATTGAGGTTCTTGGAAGGAAATAAGAAAGTCATTGAAAGTAGTTCACATTTATTTTCTCAAACAATTCCAAAGGATCCTTACTTTTGTATATATGATATGCATGCGATTTCTTTTCTCTTTTACATATATCAACTTTGACTTTTGTTTTGACAGGTCTTATAATGGTAACAATTAAATTACTATGTTTACAATGTGCAGGTATAATAGGATTGTGTGTGATGATCACACTTGAGGTAGTTTTTAAACCAAGTCTTGATCTTCAAAGTGTAGCACTTAGTAGAGATGAATTAGTCTAAACTACATATTCTTGATTGTTTGACATGTAATGTATTGGACAAGAATAAGGACTATATGCTTCTTGAGCATCAAGACTTGTTGAATGTTTCGAAGTGTGTTCTCTTGTTTAAATTTTGAAGCCTAAACAAGGCTAAATATTGTAATTCTATTTAAGTAATTAATAAAAATATATATTATCTTGTTTGGCTTCAAGGATAACTTTTTTTTTTCCTATAGTTGTTTGCAAGGAAAAAATGTTGGATTTCTATACACTTGTGGCTAGAATAAGCATAAAATTGTGTTATGCAAATAATTTTATATAATGTAGAAAATGTGTTATTATAAAGTGTACCATAACACTACTCTATAAGTACAAAAATGTGTTATATAGTCTATTATAAATAACAACACAAAAAACTTATCCATTTATTAAAATAACACAAAAAAATTATTATCGTACACTATACAATAACACTTATCTATAACTATGAAAAAGTTTTATGCAAAGTGCTCCAACCTACGATAACACCGCTTTCCTTAACACATTGAAAAATGTTATGGTATGTATTTGATAATACTTTTTTGGTCTTATTAAAAGTTGTTTTTCTTGTAGTACTAATACTATTTAGTTGATTGACTTGCTATTACCTATTGAACCTAATACTAGTTTGGTTACTAGTATTAAGATAGGTTACCATGAATCGTGAATCTCTTTAGGGAGTCTAAGTCTCATCCCTTCAAATGTAGAAATGATTCCATTTGAGTAATTTCTTTTCTCATGTATGCATACTTAATCATTCCCCCATTATTTTATTCAAACCTTGTTGCTAGCTATAGTTTGATTAAAATAGTTGCACATTTAAAATAGTGAGTTTGACCATAGTCAACACCCAAACTATTTTATACTTCAATATCCGAGAAAAACAATTTTCTTGAATATTAATTCTAGAAACCTCTCTCTTCCTAAAATTCTCAATAAATGTTTTAAATTTATTCCTTCTTGAATCAAATATTTTTTAATAAAATAACTTTAGACTTCAAGCATGTCTAGATTTATTCATTCTATACACATATAGCCAAAGTAATTTAGAATGTGGAATTCCAAACCACCTATTTGATAGGATGACCAAATTAATCAATTATTATAAACAAAATAAATTGATTTAACTTTGGAGCATCACCCCCACATTTATCACATAGAGTGAAAATATCATTTTTAAATAGAAATCTCTTTATTTCTATTAAGTCATTTATCCTCCAAGATAAATCTAGACTTATATCCCAAAGTTCATCATGAGTCATTCAAGCCACATGATAAACTCTCAATAGATCAAGACAAACAAAACCTCAATGTGAGTTTATTTTGATTTATTTACTTGCTAAAGCAAGACACACTTATTTGGAAGTGACCTTCATTTGGTTGCTTTCTTTTATATATTTCACAAAAATGAAATATGTGAACACATCTACCATGTGAAAATTTCACAAGCAAATAATCACTAATTTTTACTTTTAGTTGTCTAAATAATCTCAAAATTACTTAAACAACTTTTGTGCATCTTCTAAGAATATCTTTGAGAATCTTTTGGAAACACCACTTTGACATCCATTGATTTTTCTCACCAAGATCAATTTGAAGATGTCAAAAACACTAAAATCAAAGAAAATAAATCATGATTAATTTAAATACTTTGATTTCCTATACTTTAAAATTGGTTTTACAATTAAAAAATATCCCCTTATTGAGATTAATTTAATCATATCACCATTTTATTATCTTTAACCGAAATGAACAAAATTCTCATCAATTCATTCACTATTTTTGGTTTTAAGATTAAAAATTGCTTCTCCAATTTTGTAATGTCTTCTCATTGAGATATTGAATATTTAAGAATTATTGTAACTACAAAATTCTCAAATATTTTCCCTTTTTGACCACACTTTAGACTCCAAGTCTTATGAGTCAATATGTCATCCCATAATTTTTGAATCCACCTTGTATTAGGAACAGTTCCTAGTGTGCAGTAGAAATTGCGGTAATGGTAGTATTGTATATAGCAAATTTTTTTCTTCATATAAACAACTTTATATGTGGATCATTTAATATGCAATATATTAATCAACATAATATGTATTTGTAAAAATAATACTAAATGATTTACCTCTTGTAGCCTATCAAGAATCCTTGAATATTTTCATATATATTTCGTTCTTCTTATCCTCGCTAGAGTACTCACACCTAAATCTTCCAAGACGTTCTCTACACCTCAAGATATGGATAGGCACATAGAGAACAATAATCAAATTTCTGAATCAAAAGTATTCTCAACACATTAGACTCTTGATTATAGGCTAGAGAGAAAGGTTTATCTTTTGTGAGAAAAAGATGATTAGTTTTTCTGATTTTTCTTGTAAAAATTGTTATCTCACTATTTTCTATCATATAGAATATATAGATATTATTATCATAATAATAATCAAATAAAATTGATTATCTTAATAGTAATATATAAATGATAATTAAAGACAAAGTCTTACATTCCTTTTAAAAAACCATTTACAAAATATTAAATTAATTAATTAAATAAAATAAAAAACCAATAGCTGATCACTATTAATAGTGGTACACGCATAGGGTAGTCCAAGAAGTCCTATGCGTGTGTAACACTTCCCTAAAATAAGGAGATTTTATTTTTTATGCATTTTTACTTTAATGAATTAATAATTAATATTCAAATAAGGTATCATCTTTTTAAGGAAAAGATTACAACTTAAATTTCAAAATTTGAATTTCCATTATCATCTTATTATTAATTAAATAAGTATAATAATCAAAACTAATTTTGACTATCCATATTTATCATTTCACACTTAAATAAAATAATTGATTAAAATCAACTTCTTTTAATTCTACACAATTTCAAAAATTGAATTAATACAATAATAAATTGTGCAACTTTAATTATAACATAATTGCATATTTATCCTGAAGAATAAATATTCTCTCAAGTAGCCCATTCACAGTTTAACCCTTGTATCAACTCTTACCTTGAATAGTGTTGATAGAGCCGCCCGGGGACTTATGGACCAATAATTCCAAGCTCCAATAAATAAAAGATTATTAACCAAAACTCTTTGATTCAATAATCATATTTATTAATCTCATGATTACTCCATTATAAATATGAGACTAAACTCTTGAGGATTAAAGACATATTTTTTGAGTACTTTATAATAACCATAAAGTGTCCATTGATATAATCATCACATACAAATTAATCCTCTATTGATGATTAATAATTAAGTAGGAATAAAATTACCGTTTTACCCTTTTAATTATATATTGATTCCTAGTGCACCATTAACTTTACTAGTGAAGGTTAATTCATAATTTGATTATGAATTTGATGTCAATAATCTTTATAGTTCCAAAAGCCAACCCAATAAGGAACCATCATTCAATCTATAAGAATGTATAGATTCAATATCTGTTAAGCTATGTCCCCAGCCATATACATCATTGAGTCCCCAAAACAATTGTTCTTAGCCTGATCATTCTGACAAACCTTAACGCATGAATCAAATGATCAAATGACATATATAGGAGTTCATAGCAACCTTAGGATTAAGATCATCGTGTATATGATCATCGTTTGATGTGTTTGATTAATACTATGAAATGATGTTTAAACTAGTATTAACAAATCATATCTCGTCCAATTCTACATACTCTCAGCATGCAAAGTACCTCCACTAAAGTGTCCTACTACACTAGTAACCTGGATCTAGGTCACATGTATTCATAATACTAGTGGACTGCACTAGCAGTAATTAATCTAAATATTCCATAAGTCTACTTTACTACAAACTATTTAAGTCCATTATCTCAATCTCGATCCCCTCTTACCAATATGAGATTGAGACCACATAGATGAACTTGAGAATATTATGATATTTACTTAATATTATTAACAATAATACAATACATAAGCTACATATATACAATAATTCAATTAATTCATTTATTTCAATAAAACCATTGTCAACTACAATTGCTTCAAGGGCACAATCTCCCACTTGCCCTAAAGAAAATGAGGCATTTCCCTTAACCCCATGCTTCTTACATGACCTTGAAAAGATTTAATAGATAAAGTCTTTGTGAATAGATTTGCAAGAGTATCTTCAGAGGAAATCTTCAAGATACTAACATCTCCTCGGTTGACTAACTCTCAGATCAAGTGATATTTCCTCTCGATGTGCTTTCCCCTCTTTTGATTTCTGGGTTACTTTGAATTAGCTACAGCCCCACTGTTATCCCAGTATAGAAGAAGTGGCTGTTCTATGCCTGGAACAACTTCTAGATCAATATAGAACTTCCTGAGCCACACAGGCTCTTTAGCTACTTCACAAGCTGCTATGTATTCGGCTTCCATGGTGGAGTCTGCAATACTGGGTTGTTTAATACTTCTCCAAACTATAGCAACTCCTCCAAGTGTGAAAACTGATCCAGATGTCGACTTTCGACTATCTTTGTTTGATTGAAAATCAGAATCAGTATATACAGTGGGGTTCAAGTCTCCACCTGATTACACAAGCATGTAATCTCAAGTATGTCTGAGATACTTGAGAATATTCTTTACTGCTGTCCAATGACTCAATCCAGGATTGGATTGATAACGAGTGACTATCCCTAGTGCATAACAGATGTCAGGTCTAGAGCATAACATTGCATAAATTAGACTGCCTACCGCAAAGGCATAGGGATACTGTCTCATGTTCTCCTCTTCCTGAGTTGTTTGTGGACATTGTTCTTTAGACAATTGAACTCCTAATCAGGTAGGCATAGTGCCTTTCTTGGAGTTTTTCATGCCAAAGCATTCTAGCACTTTATCAATATACATTGCTTGAGACAATGCAAAAACTATATTCTTTCGATCTCTACAGATCTGAATTCCCAGAACATATTTAGCGTCTCCCAAATCCTTCATTTGGAATTGCCCAGCTAACCATTTCTTTACTTTTGATAATGTTTCTATGTCATTCCCAATGGGTAGAATATCATCAACGTAAAGAACAAGGAATACCATAATCTTATCTTTGAATTGTTCTTAAACAAAAGGTTCATCAACATTTTGTTCAAAACCAAACATTTTAATTGTTTTATCAAATCTAAAATTTCAAGATCTCAAAGCTTTTTTAAGTCCATAAATAGACTCAAGAAGCCTGCAAACTTTTTTCTCCTGACCTTTAACTTTGAACCCTTCTGGTTGAGACATGTAAATGTTTTCGTCAAGATAGCCATTCAGAAAAGTTGTTTTAACGTCCATTTTCCAAATCTCATAATCCATGCAAGCAATATGGATAAGAGTATGCTGATAGATTTAAGCATGGCATCAGGTGAAAAAGTTTCTTCATTATCAACTCCTTCTTTCTATGTGAGCCTTTTACCACTATGTTTGCTTTGAAAGCCCCTACTTTCCCATCTCCTCCTCTCTTTTTCTCGAATATCCATTTGAAACCAATAGGTTTAACATTTTCAGGTGGATCTTCAAGAGTCCAGACAGAATTGGAATACATCAATTCCATTTCAAGGTCCATGGTGTTTAGCTATTTTTCTTTGTCAGGTGCTTCCATTACATCTCTATATGTAAATGGATCATCTTTGTTTGTGTCAGACACAGGCAACTGAACTTCATATTCATAGCAAACTGGTTGTTTACCAACCCTCCCACTACGAAGAAGCTCTTCATTGTTCTGACTAGAACTAGTGATATCCTTTGGCCATTTTTCATTTGCCACTGCTGGTGATTGGTCTAGTTTAATTGAGACCATTTCCTCAAGTACGACTTTACTTTGAGGTTTGTGGTTATTTATATAGTCATGCTTCAGAAAAGTAGCATTTGTAGATACAAATGTTTTGCTATATTTAGAACTATAAAATATACCACCTTTTGTTTCTTTGGAATATCCTACAAACATACACACTTTAGTGTGTGATTCCAACTTCCCAGTCTTTCCTTTAAGCACGTGTGCCGGATGTCATGGGCCACCAACTTTGATACTCGAATTGACGGAACGTGCGACACTTGTTAGCGCTCTTAACTAGCAAGTCAGCCTAGAATTCACACCTGCGGCAAGCAAACTCAATGGTTAGCCACGTTACAAGTCTCACACAAGTAAGGGCAATTATGAAGCGGGAGCAAGCACGAGGCAAGCAATCCAGAGACAACATCCCACACAACAATCAGAGCATACAACACAGTCAAGTGGCACGCAATGGCCCAACGAAGGCAACAAACAAGCAACACATAGACCGTAAAGAAAGCATCCACAAAGGGACATGGCAAAGCATCGTTTTATTCATATAAGGCCTTGATAGGGCAAGGGAGTACACAGCTTAAGCCCCTATCTGCTGGTGGCCATGGTGCTTCCGTAAGTCACTAGGTTAACCCCCCCCCCCCCCCCCCCCTGAAGGAGCATTCTAAGGAAATGAAGTCTTCCCAGGAACATATATGATTTTTGTCTAGGAGACATATGCATAATTACAAAAGTGCCATTCCCTACCCCTGAGGCTACTTGGTGCAAGACTTGACTAATGATCAAGCACCAAGGCATGCTCATACATACAAAATGGCCCCCTGTATATGTGTCATGACGCAGCACGTCACACTCTCCCCCACTTAAATCTTCGGCGTCCTCGACGAACCTGCCCCTTCCTGATCTTCAATCTTCTACGTATGCTTGTGCAAGTCCTCCGCCCTTTCCCAGCAAAATTTCTTCATCTCCGAACCCTTTCCACTTCACCAGAAACTCTTTCTTCTTCTTTCTGTCCATGACCACGGTCCTCTCTGCTAGGAATTCTTCAGGTTGTCTGCTGCTTCATGGCTTGACGCTGACTCCTTCTCTGGTAGACTGGTTGCGCGCTGGATCTTCTGGATCTTCGTGATATGGTTTGAGGTTGCTGACGTGCAAGACCGGGTGTATCTTCATCCATTCTGGTAAGCTGACTTTGTAGGAGGTCAGGCCCACTTTCGAGATGACTGGAACAGGACCCTCGTATTTGCGGACGAGTCTGATGTCCTTATTCCCTCAGAATCTCAGTTGTTCGGGCCTCAGCTTGATCATCACTAAGTCGCCTGCTTTGAATTCATGCGGTCGTCTCTTCTGATCTTCCCACTTCTTCATTCTCTTTGATGCCTTCTCCAGGTAGGCTCGGGCAATCTCGGTGGTTTTCTTCCAGTCTTTCGTGAAATTAAAGGCTCTTGGATTTCTTCTGCGATACTCATCCACTGTGTGGGGTAACAGCGGTTGCTGATCGTTAACAACTTCAAAAGCGCTCTTGTTTGATGAAGAAATCTTCTGTGAGTTGAAACAAAATTGAGCTACGTCTAGTAGTTGCGGCCAATTATTTTGGTTGGAACTGATGAAATGCCGCAAGTACTCTTCTAGCATCCCATTGAATCTTTCAGTTTGTCCGTCTGTTTGAGGATGGTAGCTCGAGGAAATATTTAGTTGTGACCCCAAAAGGTTGAATAACTCTGACCAAAAGGTCCCTGTGAATCTTCCATCATGGTCACTAACTATATTTTGGGGTACTCCCCAATACTTAACTACATACTTGAAGAAAAGTCTCGCTGTCTCTTCTGCCGAGCAATATTTCGACACCGGTATGAAGGTTGCATACTTTGAAACTCTGTCCACGATCACTAAGATCGCACTCAAGTCTCCCGTCTTTTCTAAACTAGTAATGAAGTCAAGTGACACACTCTCCCATGGTCGGTTTGGGACTAACAAAGGTTCCAACAACCCTGGCGTCTTGTGTCTCTCCACTTTGTTTTGTTGGCAGGTGAGACAAGTTTTGGTATACTCCATGGTATCGTCGCGCATTTGTGGCCAGTAGTACCCCTGCTTCAATAGGGCATGAGTTCTCTGCCACCCTGGATGACCCGCCCACAAGGTGTCATGACACTCACTCATTAGTGTCCTATGCAAATCTCTCGTCTTTGGAACATCTAAGCGGCCACCCTTGGCCCACAAAAGATCGTCTTCTACCCAAAATTGGCGAGTCTTCCCCTCTTTTGCGAGATTCATGATGGTCTTCACCACCGGGTCTTTCACCAGGTTCTCCTTAATGCGCTCTCGGAGTGGAGTGGTCACCATGCTAGCTGACATATTTGCCAGCAATTTTAGAGCCGCTAACTCTGCTTTGCGACTCAGGGCATCAGCTGCCTGGTTTAGACGGCCCGCCTTGTGTTCGAAATGAAAGTCGAATTCTGCTATGAACTCCTGCCATCGTGCTTGTTTAGGGGTAAGCTTTGGCTAGGTGAGGAAATGACTCACCGCGGCATTATCTGTTTTCACCACAAACTTCGACCTGAACAAGTAGTGCCTCCACACTCGTAGACAATGAATTACTATGAGAAGCTCCTTCTCTTGTGCAGTGTACCACCTCTCTACCTCCGTGAGTTTGCAGCTTTCATAAGCTACGGGGTGGCCCTCTTGTACAAGCACTCCTCCCAAGGAAAAATCAGACGCGTCTGTTTGCACTTCAAAGGGCCTACCAACATCTGGTAAGGCTAGGATAGGATCTTGCATCATGGCTTCCTTCAGACTCTTAAATGCTTCGACACACCTATCGGTCCACGTCCAAGTTACACCCTTCTTCAACAACTCGGTCAAGGGTGTCTCCCTTCTTGAATAGCCATCCACAAATCTTCGATACTAATTGGCTAAACCAAGGAAGGAGCGTAATTCCTTCAAATTGGTGGGGGCCTTCCAGTCTTGAATGCCTGCACCTTCTCTAGATCCATGCGGATCCGACCGCGTTCTACTATGTGGCCTCAGAACTTGATTCTCTCTTGTGCGAAGGAGCACTTTTCTCGCTTCACATAGAGTTGGTTCTCTCTCAATTTCTGAAACACTTGAGATAAATGTCGTTGATGCTCTTCTATTGTGGAGCTATAGACCACAATGTCATCAAAGTAGACTACCACGAACTTGTCTAGGTATTCCTGGAAAACTTGGTTCATCAACGTACAGAACGTGGCTGGTGCGTTTGTCAACCCAAACGACATGACTCAGAACTCGTATGCTCCATATCGAGTCACACACATTGTCTTCGGCTCATCCCCTTCTGCTATCCGCACTTGATAGTAGCCTGATCTCAAGTCCATTTTCGTAAAGAATTTCGCTCCACTCAACTGGTCGAATAAGTCGGCGATCAAGGGGATGGGGTACGTATTTCGCACTGTCACCTTATTGAGATCCCGATAATCAATACATAGTCTTAAGCTCCCGTCGTGCTTTTTCTGAAATAGCACGGGTGCACCATATGGTGCCTTCGATGGTCTGATGAAGCCTGCCTCTAGTAAATCCTTCAATTGCTTCCTCAGTTCTGCTAGTTCGGGGGGTGCCATTCTATAGGCCGCCTTTGCAGGTGGTTTGGCTTTCAGCACCAGCTCAATCTGGTGATCAATCCCTCTTCTAGGTGGTAAGGCTCTGGGGAGTTGGTCTGGCATAACATCCCCATACTTCTTCAAGACCATTCGAATGTCTGGTGGAATGACTTCATCCACCGTATCCTCGTATATTGTGGGTAGGATAATATACGTGGGATCTTGTCTTCTCACGCCCTTCTTCAATTGTAAGGATGACAGCAACTTGGTTTCTGGGGGCTGCTCTACTTTAGCAGGCGCTACTGCAGGTGTCTCCCCCATTATGAGTAAGCTTCCCGTACCTGGGATGGGAATGGCTCCCTTTTCCGTAAGGAAGTCCATACCCAATATCACATCAAAGTCGTCCATTCGCACGACCACCAAGTCAGTCTGCCCCTCCCACGAGCCGATCTTCATGTTCACCTTTTTAGCCACGCCGGTTGTGGTCAAGGCTTCTGAGTTAATCGCTTTCATGCGACCATGGTCCTTCTCCCATTTCAGTCCCAGACGTTTAGCTTCGATCTCCGAAATGAAGTTGTGAGTGGCGCCCGTGTCGATCATCATACTTCCGGCCATCTTACCGTTTAGAGTGGCGTCCACATACATTAGTCCCTTTCCGGGGGTCTTCTTCACTTTCGCACCGTGTTTCTTGAGAGCATTCAACATCCGGAGGGCACCCATGTGCGTATACTCCTCCTCCTCCTCTTCTTTGGTTTGTTCTCCTTGAGAAAATGTCGCCTGGAGGGCACTCATCTTGGATCTGTGAGGACACTTTGTCGACTTATGAGGTCCGGTACAGATCCAACATGTAAGAGACTTCTTGAACGGGGGGTTACTACCTTTGCTAGGAGAGTTAGACTCCACACTCCTTTTCTCTCCTCCCCCACTCTTGCTTTGCCAAGAATTCCCAAACTTTTTACTCCCAACATTACTTCCACTAGTCGACGGATTGGTCTTCTTGGATTGAATGTTCTCTGATGAGTAATACGTTAGTCGTTCGGTAGCAGCCTGAGTAGTGGCTAGGTCAGCCACTCATTGTCTCTCGAGCTCTTGCTTTTCCCAAGGCTTCAGACCTTCTAAGAACGCGAAGAGTTTGTCCACTTCGGACATGTCCTTGATATCCAACATCAACCCAGAGAATTTCTTCACGTATTCTCGGATTGTTCCGGTGTGCTTCAGCTCTCTCAAATGGCGTCGAGCTTTGTAGGCAACATTCTCAGGGAGAAACTACGTCTTCAACTCTCTCTTGAGATCTTCCCATGTTGTTATGGTGCATCTGGCATTCTGAATATCGTCGTACTTCGTCCTCCACCACACTTTGGCATCTGCAGACAAGTACATCGTTGCCATGGCGACCTTGTAAAGAACGCCCTAAACTAATACTTAATAAAACATTCACATAACATTGTTTATAAAAGGAAACTACTTATTATCAAGGTCTCAGTGGGGACTTGCTTAAAACCATGCAAGTTGGCGCCATTAGTTTTAAAAGAAAATATGAATTTTTATGCAAAGTTCAAAAGAAGCAAAAATTTAAATAACTAAGTCCCACTGATAATTTGGAAAGTCTCTTAAAACATAACATAATTTAAATGGCGTTCTAAGATGATAATTTTTCCATCCATAGGATGCCCCACGCCATACACCCCACGATGGTAGAACTTTTCACGTCACCACGCGTGCCATAAAGAAATCCTATTTGCTACCTGGAAGGGAAAGTAAGAGGGTGAGCTAAGAGTCCAGTAAGGAAGTACAAACAATAAGCAAGTAAGGATACAACAAATACAAACAGTAACGTTCATCTAAAACATCATGGCATATCATAACATTATTGTAACATATCATCATAGCATATCATAACGTTATCGTAACATATCATCATAGCATATCATAACGTTATCGTAACATATCATCATAACATATCATAACGTTATCGTAACATATCATCATAGCATATCATAACGTTATCGTAACATATCATCATAGTATATCATAACGTTATCATAACATAACAACATAGCATAACATACAACATTCATGATGAACATGGCCCGCTACTTGTCCATGGCACCCTATGAGGTAAACAAGAGTCTCTGGTCCTTGAATAACCTCGGTGTGTCCGCCCTAGGAGTTACGTCTTTATATCCTTAGTAACTCGGGTTATGTCTTTATATCCTTAGCAACCCATTTGATGTGTCGCGTTCATAACGCTAACATCCATTCATAAACATAGGAGTTACGTCTTTATATCCTTAGTAACTCATTTGATGTGTCACGTTTATCACGCTAACATCCATTCAAAAACATATCATAACATACAAGCCACACATCATCACAATATGGCATTCATAATTCATAACAATTCATTCATACAACAGTCTTACTATTCATAGCATGAAATCATAAAATCTGTCTAACTTCCTTACCTCAGGTCCGAGCTAAGAAATTTCACAACCTCTCAATGAGCCTATACCATAACCAAAATAACATTTCTTAGGTTCATAAAATTACTATTTTGCCCTTCCATACAACTCATGTGTGCATGGACCATGCACACATAATAACAGTTACACATAACATGCAATTATTCTTAACTACACATAAAGCCATAAAAGAATAATGCTCATTTTACCTATTTTACATGCATGATCTTTCTATAAAAACTACATGGTTGAAAATAGACATAATATTGGACGTAAAAGTGGATTTGCGTGTAACATGCATACGTAGGAACATTGCGTAATTGTGATGTTTTTAAAAACGGTAATTCTACATTTCTTTTATCGTTTTAAAATTAATAAACTTATAACATGCTTTATTTTTCTTAAAATTTCTAGGTTGATTAAATTTCTCAAAACATTATTTTATTTTATAAACTAATTTGATTTAGCTTAAAAAAAATATGTGAAGATTTCATTTATTATTCTCAAATTACAAAGAATTAACAAAAAGCTTGGAATTAATTAAAATACCTATGATTCATATGTTTCTTTAGAAAAAAAATAATTTTAACATTGGTTAAATGTGTTACATAAATGATGTGAGAAAAATATATTTTTTAAGTGTGGGAAAAATATATTTTATTTAAATTATTTAAGACTTAGTTTTATGTAACATAAATCCATATGTGACAATTAAATAATCATTTTTTTTTTAACTTTTTAAACCAAACTTTCAGCCACTATTTAATTTCTTTAAAAATCACAAATAAATTGATTCTAAATATTTTTTCTCAATCAAAAATAAAAAAAATCATAACTTATCAAAATATGCATTCATACCATATTAAAATACCACTTTTAATATTACCATAATTTAGAGTATTAATTTTATTTCAAATACTCATCAAATTCATTTTATTGAAACACTTCACATTTTTTTACAAAAATTCCAGCAACCATTTTTATCTTTAAAAAATCACCATAATCAATTTAAAATCTCATATTTTTCTAAAAATACAATAAAAATTCTATAGGTATTTATTTGAGTAAAATATCATTTTATTGGGACTTAAAATACCCTTTTTAATTTCATAAAATTAACATAACATCAAGGACATTACTTATGCATGTAAATCATTTTTTTTTATCAAACTTTTACCCAATTATTTACAAAAATCAGCAAGCTTAATTTCTCATGAAATTCATCTTTTATCCCAAAAATTTCACATAAAATCATACATATCCAAAATCTCATCATACTCTTATTATATACATAATTCTAAGAATATTACTAACATATTCACATGCAATCTTATAAAACCCATTTTTCTATTCCATTGAATCTACACATGAAATCCAACAAAAATAACAATGGCAATAACATACATTAATTCATAAACACCATATTTCATACATGCCTTTATAATAACCCTAACATATTTCTTTCATTTCTCCTTTTATGCATATCAAGATTCATTGGTACAAAAATCACATACATCTTATCATATTTCTAAAATCATCATTATTTCAAAACACACAAGAAAATACATATGATTGAACTGTTTACCCCTAGGCCTAAACATTTAAGATCCACCATAAAACATCACAAAATTCCCATCTACCTTCACATAAAACCTAGTATGCATCTATCATCATTTTTTCCATTTTACATAAATCAAAGATTTAAAAATAATCATAGCAATATAAACATAAAATATAACCCCATATAAACCCTATCAAATCCATTTTCTCAATCATTCCCATGAGCCCTTTTTAAACAAAACATATTCCCTTAAAAAAAAATACAAATCATAATCACCAATCCTACAATAATCAAACCATTAACATCACCATCAACAACCTCAAAGATAAACCCATCAAAACCAATATATAGGCTAAGAAAAACCATTACCTCTCTTGATTGTTGAATCAAGAACACTCTAGCAAGAAAAACCTTGTCACCTATAGTGGATTTCCAAACACCATACACCCAAAGAAAGAAACCACAAAATCAACCTTAGATTAGAGAAGAGGAGAATATCCAAATGCACATATGTGAAACACTAGTTGATAGATTCTTACCTAGGGTTCGAAACCCTCTTCTTCTTCTCCTTCTCTTTCTTTTCTTCTTCTTCTTCTCTAGAAAAATATGGCAGCCCTTCCTTTCTCTCTCTCTAGCTCACCACCCTCACTCTCTCTATTCTCTCTCTAGGTCACGGCACAAGCTTGCAAAATGACCTCTCTTCCTTCTTTTCTTTCCTTTTAATCATAATTCCCTCATAAAGCCTCACCAAAATAAATGGTAAGTTTCCCAATCCAGTCACCTAATTCAGCCTACAAATCCCTTACAATAAAGAGTATTTTAATTGAATAAAATGTCAAAATTCTCTTACCCATAATAGCTATCCTCTTCCAATTTAACTTTATTTACCTTAGAAAAATAATGGAAAAATATCACTCCATTTCCCACTACACTACACGTCCACACTACTTGCCTCTTTTGTATTTTATTTATTTTCCTATCAATTAAATAAAACTACTCAAAAATATCAAATAAATGACAATTATAAAATGTGTAGAAAATCCACACATGTGCATCTTATTACCATATACTTGCACACACTAAATCACTAGGGTGCATCACTATCTACCATGCACCTTAGTGCATTCAACCAAATCTCACATAATCACATCAATTGTCACACTTATTTAAAATGTAACACTAATAGTAAAATGAACATGTTACACAATTATTCACTTATTAAAATAAATAACCAAACAAACAATTAACAAAATTAAATTCAAAAGATTATACCAAACAATTCTAACAATTAAATCAACAAATCAAATAAAACAAACAACAACTAAATAAAATAAACAACATTTAAATAAAACAATTCATCACACTTAACATTTAAATAAAATAAAACACAAAATTTAAATAATCTAAATTTTTTTTTTCGTGCACTACAGACCTTGCCATCCTCTGATTCAGCTCTCACGTCTCTAAAGTAATGCTCCATATCAAAGAGGAAGTTCTCTAAGTCCTTCGTGTCTCTAGCCCCCCAATAGGGCCTCGGCTCAGGGACTTTTACTCTCCCATATTCCATGCCAATGGGTCCAGTTGCAGGCTGATTCCCAACTGCGCTCATGGTGAGGTTCAGCTTGGTGTTCATCTCTAACATTTCATCCTTCATTGCCTCAACTGACTCCCTACAATTCTCTACGAGGTCATTTAATGCTTCTTGTAGGTCCTTCACCGCTCGTTCCACTGCCTCAATATGTTCCTTCCTCGGAGGAGTATTGGATGTGCTTGAAAGGTTTTCTCTCCGCTCGATTGCTGTTATGCGGGCTAGTAGATTGGTTGTATCCCGCTCCAACGCAGCCACGTGGTTTAGTGCGTTAGTCGTCTCCAGTTCTAGCCTGACAGAGCTAAGATCCCTGACTCTTTCGTCCAGGCCATCTAGTTCTCCAACGCGCCTCTCCAGCGCTTCAATCCTTTGAGTGTTGCTCACCATCCTGCAGAGTCACCAAGCTTTCTCAAACTTAGCTCTGATACCAACTGTCACGGGCCGCCAACTTCGATACTCGAATTGATGGAACGTGCGGCACTTGTGAGCGCTCTTAACTAGCAAGTCAGCCTAGAATTCACACATGCGGCAAGCAAACTCAATGGTTAGCCACATTACAAGTTTCACACAAGTAAGGGCAATTATGAAGCGGGAGCAAGCATGAGGCAAGCAATCCAGAGACAGCATCCCACACAACAATCAGAGCATACAACACAGTCAAGTGGCACGCAATGGCCCAACGAAGGCAACAAACAAGCAACACATAGACTGTAAAGAAAGCATCCACAAAGGGACATGGCAAAGCATCATTTTATTCATATAAGACCTTGATAGGGCAAGGGAGTACACAGCGTAGCCCCTATCTGCTGGTGGCCATGGTGCTTCCTTAAGTCACCCGGTCACCCCCCCCCCCCCCCAAGGAGCATTCTAAGGAAATGAAGTCTTCCCACGAACATATATGATTTTCGTCTCGGAGACATATGCATAATTACAAAAGTGTCATTCCCTACCCCTGAGGTTACTTGGTGCAAGACTTGACTAATGATCAAGCACCAAGGCATGCTCATACATACAAAATGGCCCCTTGGAGATGTGTCATGACGCAACACGTCACACCGGACAACCTCATATACAGAAATGGCGTAAACTAGGTTTAGTACCATTCCATAATCCCAATGGTATTTTCTGAATAGACTTAGATGGAACAACATTGAGTATGTATAGAGCACATTTTATTGCATAACCCTAGAACGTCAAAGGAAATGATGATAAACTAATCATCGATCTAACCATATCACATAAGGTTATGTTCCGTCTTTCTGAAACACCATTTTGTTGTTGTGTTCCAGGTGTAGTGAGTTGGGATTGAATTACATACTCATGCAAATGTCCCTCAAATTCATAACCTAAGTACTCTCCACCTTGATTTGATCGAAGTACTTTTAGTGATTTACCTAATTGCTTTTTAGCTTCTGCTCGGAACTCTTTAAACTTACCAAAATTTTTGGATTTCCTTTGCATTTAAGTATAGGTAACCATATCTTGAATAATCGTCAATGAAAGTGACAGAATATTCATAACCTTCTCTAGCTTAGACATTTAATGGACCACAAATGTCTGTATTGTAGCGTACCAAATTTTTTATTGTTCTTATTAAATTTTGTGCTTTGTTTTATTAAATTGTTAAGTGTTGTGAATTATTTTATTTATTTGTTTAAATTAATTGTTAGAATTGTTTGGTCGAATTTTGTGAAATTAATTGTCAATTGTTATTTTATTTATTTATTTTAAAATGTGAATAATTAAGTTTTGGTTGAATGCACTAAGGTGCATGGTAGGCAGTGATGCACCCTAGCTATTAAGTGTGTGCATGTGCATGGTTGCATGGTGTACTTGTGTAGAATTTTCTACACACTTTATAGTTTCCTTTTATTTAGATTTATTTAATTATTTAAATTAAAAATAAATAAAAAAAAGGGTAAGGGATTGGCTTGGACGTGTGTGCATAGTGGGAAAGGGGGATTACATTCCTATTTTATTTGAGTGATTTTTAGTTAAAAATGGAAGAGGTGTTGTCATCTTTATTTCCTAACAATTAAAATAAAATAAAAATTAAAAGAAAATAATCAAAAAGGGGAAACCTACAAATTATTTTCCTTAGGCTATCATGGGTAGATTATAATAAAGAGGGAAGGAAAAAGAAAGAAGAGCATTATGCTCCATTGGTGCCGTCAGCCTAGAGAGCAGGAGAGAGAGAGAGAGAGGCGTGTTCTAGAGAGAGAAAGGAAGAAAAGAAAGGAGGAAGAAGAAGGACTTGGGAGGTCTTAGGTATGGTTTTTATATTGATGATTCTTTTATTAATTTTAAATCTAAGGTTTCTCTTCCCCACCATCCTAAGTTTTTGTGTTCTTCTTCTTCTTCATGGGTTTCAAAAAAAAAAAAAAAAACCCTAGGGTATTCAAGAGTGATTACCATCTAGGTGTTGATCAATTTGTATTCTTGATTTTACAATCAATAGAGGTAATGGATCTTTCGCCGTAATGTTTTTATGTTTTCTTGGGTTACATGGATTGATGGATATTTTTTTTTTATGTTGATGCATGAGAAAATTGACCTAGGCCTGGGCTTGGGTATTCATGGTGTTTTGGTATGTGGTCAATATAGGTTGATGATGGGGGTTGTTGTCTTGATTGGTAGATGGTTTTGATAATGTTATTGTATCCTTGTTGATCTTGTAGGTTTGTTTGGTGGCTAAATATTTTATGTTCTATTATTTGTATGATTATTATTATTTGTTAAAGAAATGTCATGTATAAAAGGGTTGACAAGGGTTTTAAATTGTGATCTACAAAAAAATGATGATGAATATTTTTTTTAAACATGAAAGGATTTGATTATTTTGGGCTATGAGAATTTCGGCCTAGGGGTAATGTTCAAAGCATGATTGTTTATTTTTATTTTATGGTTTTATGTCAATTAAAAATCTTAGAAACATGATAGGTTGTTTGTAATATTTTAAATGGGTATATGTTAGTTTTGTTCTCCCTTGGAATTCTTGCATGATAGAAATATGTTAAGAGTTATATTCAATACAAGGTTAAAGATGATTTTTTTTTATGATTTGTGAGTTTATGTATTATAAGGTGGTTTGATGAATTATTGTATGCTAATGGTAACATTTAAAATAATTAAAAGAGGCGTAGAAACATGCTAGGGTTTGTGTTGATTTAAACATGTATGGTAATGATGTAAAAGATGAATTTTTGTTTTATTATGCTTGCAGATTTTGGTGTTTAAATGATATAGAATATGATGAAAATAATGTTTTTGCATGCTTAAATAATTTTGTAAGTGTTATAATGTTTTCAAGAAAATAAATGGGACTTTAATATGCCTTGAAAATAAATTTTTGCTAAAATAAATACCTACAGATTTTTATATATTTTTAGAAAAAATATGAGGTTTTAAATTCAATATGGTGATTTTTGAGAGTGTATATGGTTGCTGGAATTTTTGGTAAAATATTTGAAAGTTTTTTTTTTTTTAAAGAAAGGAAAATTTGTGTGGTTGTGAAATCATATAACCCTAAGTTATGTAAATATTAAAAATGATATTTTTGAATATAACCATGAGTGTTCATTTTAATATATATGATTTTTATTAATTTTTTAATTAAGAAAAATATTGAGATTAATTCACTTGTGATTTTTAAATAAATTAAATAGTGGCTGAAAGTATGGTTAAATAATTCAAAAATAATTATTGGATTATCACTTATGAATTTATTTCACTTAAAATTAAGTCTTAAAATAATACAAATAAAAATATATTTTTCTCACACCTACAAATTATATTTTTCTCACACCAAGTTTGTAATTTCATTAATTTGAATTAAAATGTTATTTTCTAAGGAAACATGCTAACTATAAGTATTTTACATAATTTCTAGCCTTTATTATTTCTATGTAATTTATAAATAAATAATGGAACTATTATATTTTTAAATGGCTAAATAAATTATTTTATGGAATAGAAATAATGTTTTAGAGGTTTAATCAACTAAGTGACTTTAAAGATATAAATAAGGGTTATAAAAGTATGTTACTAATTCATTAATTTTAAAACGATAGAAATAAGCACATATGAATTATCGTTTTTAATGCCATTTTTTAACAACGCTCCCATGTATGCATGTCGCATGCAATTTCACTTTTACACTAAAAAATGTGTCTAATATTCAACCATATGATTTTTATTTAAAAACCATGCATGTAACATAGGTATAATTTGCATTATTCTTTTGGTGATTTTATGTGTAATTATGCCTATTTGGAAATTTTGAGTACTTTTTACCATGTGTGCATGGCCCATGCACACATGGGGTATATGAGTTGGTCGCAAGAAAGTCTTATGTGATGCTAAAGAACGCTATTTGATTATGGTTATAGGCTCGTTGTGATGTTTGTCAGTTTTCCTTTGCTTGGACCTGAGATAAGAAAGTTAGATAGAATTCTATTTGTTTATTCTATGAACGGTAAGATTGGCTTGTATGAATATAAATGTTATATATGATGATGTACCATGTATGAAATGCTATTCCGCTATGATATGATGATTGTACAAATTCATGTAGTTTTCCTTGGCTTTGAGATGACTGGATTGCATGTATTTATGTATGTTGTATGATATGCAATGGTTGTTAGCGTGTTGAACGCGACACAACAAAGGGCTTACTAATGATATGAAGACGTAACCCGAGTTACTAAGGATATAAAGACGTAACTCATAGGGCGGACGCGCTGAGATTATTCAAGGACCAGAGATCTTGTTTACCTCAAGATGTGACATGGAAAAGTTAGTGGGCAATGTTCACAAAGATATGATGATGATGTTTATGGTGATTATGTTTATGATGATGATGGTTATAATAATTATGTTTATGATTGTATAACGATGTATGAATATGAATATGTTTTGTTGTGTTTTACTTGTGTGTTATTTGTACTTCCTTACTGGGCTTTTAGCTCACCCCATTACTTTCCTTTCCAGGTAGCAAATATGATTTCTCTTTGGCACGTGTGGTGATGTGGGAAGTTCTATCGTCAGGGTGTGTATATCGTGGGGGCATCCTATGGATGAGAAACGATCAGTTTAAAATACCATTTTCTATAGAATAATGTTATGTTTATTTTCAACTTTCAGAACTTATAAGTGGGACTTGAACTTTAATTATTTTTAAAACGTTGCATGAAAACCAATATTTTTCCTTTTAAACTATTGGGCCCAACTTGCATGTTTTGGCAAGGCCCCACTGAAATTTCTATAATAAGTGGCTTTTCTTCTATAAACTTATGAGTATGCAAATATTTTAAAAAGTATTAGATTAGGGCATTTTACAAATGGTATCAGAGACAGTCGTCCATGTTTCCAAGGACCCTCCCCATACACGCTAAAGACAGGAAAATCTCACCTCACCGCGTCGTAAGTATTTATTTTATGTGTTATTACTTGTTTCTGTTTTATTTAATTTTTTAGTTTCATAACTGCAATATAGTAAGATGCCTCAATAATTACTCAAGGAAATATGCGCTATACCCAAGATCCAGCTTGAGGAGAATCCCTACGATTGACAGATTGCGGTATTAAAGACAACAAAGGTGGTTTGTGATCGTATTCAAGGGATCATGAACAAAAGAGAAGCTTTGCTATGGCCCAGAGAGAAATATTGGGTTTTGAGGGAAGCACTGTCTATGTACTCTTAGGCCATTCTCTAGTTGGACAGAGCATGGCACGACGTCATTCAAGATGACATGGAATTAAGTACCATGGAATACGTAATCTACGATCTTATAGACAACTACAATTTTAGTTGTGAGGAGCTGGTATTGGTGAAGACGGATGACAGAGAGATAGAGGAGCGATTGGAGACAGTACACGATGTGGAAAGAGCTTGGCAATTGAGGAAGTAACTCGAGCCATACCACGTGTGATCGCTAGGATGAGGATAATGGAGAGCGCTCCCGGCTACTTTCACATCCCAGGGGACATCTTTGATTATTATAGCTCAGGGGACGAGTCCACAGTTGAGGACTAGAGTCCATCGCGTAAATCGTTCCATAAAACGCTAATAAATAAGATGGGATATTTTTTTATAAGACCTTAAAGGATTTATGTTTTGGTCATTAAACACTTTATGGGTTGTTTAAATTTTTGGAATAATTTGAACACTTTGAATGCTATGGTTTAATATTTTTCCTCTTGCAAACTCTAAATGATGTGGTTTGAATGTATGATTTTTGCAATATCTATCAAACCATTATGCAATGTTCCTTCCTTATGATTTTCCTTTGATTGCCTTAGAATCTCATAATGTCGACTAGAAGAAGAGGAGGCAAGGGAAGAGGAGGAGGCCGAGGAAAGAGTGTCTCCGCAAGGTCTAAAATCACGACAACCCCTGACATAAAAATGCCATCAGTTCAACCTGTCGGTCCAGCAGCACCATCTGTGGACCTGGCCGCAGAGGTAGCAAGGTTGAGAGAACAATTGAGGCTGAGAGATGAGGAATTGGCACATGCTAGGAAAGCATCGCAAATTCCCCAAGTGCCTCAAGTGCCAGTAGCGCAACCTCAGCCGCCAACACCACCACCTGCACCACTGCCTGTAGCTTATGGGTTCGAGCCAGTGTATGAACGTTTCAGAAAACAAGCCCCACCAACCTTTGAAGGGAAAACTAATCCGATAGTGGCAGAGGATTGGTTCAGATCGGTCGGGGCCATCTTCGATCATATGGAGTTGAATGATTGCTAGAAAGTCTCTTGTGCAGTTTATTTACTCAAGATGGATGCACGAATATGGTGGGATGTAATTAAACATACCCGTGATTTGAATACCATGACTTGGGCATAATTTGTCCAGGCTTTTAGCAAGAAGTATTACAGTGCGGCCATGCTAGCAACCAAGGTAGATGCGTTTGTAACCCTGGTACAAGGAAACCTATCAGTCACTGATTATGCACAAATGATTGATAGGTTGGCAAAATTTGCTTCGGAAGTTGTGCCAACTGAAACACTGCGAGTCCAAAGATTTGTGAGGGGACTCAAGCCAATGATCGCTATGGATGTTATGACGACCAGTGCTGAAGTGGTCAGTTATGCAGAAATACTTGATAGAGCACTTGAAGCTGAATATTTGGAAGATCGGATATGGAAGGATAATGCTGCCAGAAGAGAGAACTACCAAAACAAGGGCTTCAATGAGGGTAACAAAGGAAAGCTAATGAAGGGCAGAACAGTGGCACTGATAAGAGACCAAGGCCTCTGACCATGAATAACAACAGTCACAACACTCAGAACCCCAACAACCGCAACAATCTCTTTAATGATTGGAACCGTGGGAATCATCAAGGCAACTGAGTCAAGCACCTCATCTGTGTAAAATGCTCGAAAAGACACCCGAGAGAATGCGAGGCCGGCACCAATAATTTTTTTTAAGTGTGGTCAAGTAGGACATCTAAGGAAGAATTGCCCATAATGGAAGGTGGGACAGAATAGTAACAGCAATCTGGTGCCAGCACGAGTTTTTGCCTTAACTCATAATGAAGCAACCAACAACAACATCGTAGTCACAAGTCAGCTCCCTATATCTGGTATGATGTGCAGAGTCCTCATTGATTCTGGAGTGACTCACTCTTATGTTTCCATAAATGTGATTGATAAGCTGAGTATGCCTTATAAACTGTTTGAGCATAGCTTTAGTACAATGTTGCCATCGAGAGACATGATGTTGTAACCTAGGTGGTTAGCATCAACTCCTGTAATGATAGAGGGCATGGAGTGCCCAACAGACCTTATAGAACTGAGTATACCAGATTATGATGTCATACTTGGCATGGATTGGTTATCCAAACATGGGGCGACAATAGACTGTCGGAAGAAGACTGTGGAGTTCAGACCAAAAGAAGGAGAGGTATTTTCCTTTAGAGGAGAAGTAGCGAGTTTTCGAACACCCATAATATCTGCACTGGAAGCACAAAATATGATGCAACATGGTTTTTCGGCATTTCTGGCTAGTGTGGTGGATAAATCCAAGGAGTCAGAGTTAAAACTGGAAATGTACATATTGTTTGTGAGTTTCCGGAGGTGTTTCCCGAGGAATTACCAGGATTACCCCTAGACAGAGAAATCAAGTTTATGATCGAGCTTGCACTAGAAACAACACCGATCTCTAAAGCGCCCCATCGAATGGCACCTGCAAAATTGAAGGAACTTAAAAACCAGCTACAAGAGTTGTTGGACAAGGGGTTCATAAGACCTAGCCATTCTCCATGGGGAGCACCAGTCCTATTTGTGAAAAAGAAGGATAGGAGCATGAGGATGTGCATCGATTACCGAGAACTCAACAAGGTCACCATTAAGAACAAATATCCTTTGCCTAGGATAGATGACCTTTTTTATCAACTGCAAGGCGTAGCAGTATTCTCAAAGATTGATCTGCGACCCGGGTACCATCAGTTGAAAGTGAAAGAGGGAGGCATTCCGAAAACAGCTTTTAGAACTCGCTGCGGGCACTATGAGTTCTTAGTGATGTCTTTTGGACTCACTAACACCCCAGCAACATTTATGGATATGATGAACAGGGTATTTAAGGATTATTTGGACAAGTTTGTGGTAGTGTTCAAAGATGATATCCTTATTTACTCGAAGACCAAGGAGGAGCATGATGAGCATTTGAGGTTGATTCTGAAAAGACTACGAGACCATCAGCTATACATTAAGTTCTCTAAGTGTGAGTTTTGGCTGGAACAGGTAACTTTCCTTAGGCATATAGTGTCCAAGAATGGGATAGCAGTAGATCTATCAAAGATTGAGGCCATTAGAGACTGGCCCCAGCCGAAGAATGCCTCAGAAGTTTGAAGCTTCTTAGGATTGACAGTTAATTACAGTAAGTTCGTCGAGGGTTTTTCAAAGATCGCCGCACCATTAACCAACTTAACCCGCAAACATCAGAAGCTTGCATGGACTGAGAAATGTGAAGAAAGCTTTTAGACCATGAACGATAAGTTAATTTCAGCGCCTATCCTTTGTGTTACCATAGAGGACAGGAAATTTGTGGTGTATTATGACGCATCAAAAAACGACTTAGGGTGTGTGTTAATGCAAGATGGAAAGGTAGTAGCTTATGCTTCCAGACAACTCAAAGACTATGAACAATGATATCCCACTCATGATCTTCAGTTGGTAGCAGTGGTGTTCGCACTAAAGATATGGAGACATCACCTATATGGGGACAAGTGCGAAATCTACACTGACCACAAAAGTCTGAAGTACACCTTCGCGCAAAAGAAACTGAATATGAGGCAGCGAATGTGGTTGGAATTAGTGAAGGACTACGACTATGAAATTCTATACCACCCAGGTAAGGCCAATGTGGTTGCAGATGCATTGAGTAGGTGGGGACATGGGAGTGTCTCAGCACTACATACAATAGATATGCCTCTTCAGAAGGAGATTATAAATGTCGGCATCGAACTTGTGACAGGTTTCCTAACGAACCTCACATTACAATCCTCCCTACTGGAACAAATTCAAGAAGGATAGAAAGTGGATGAAGCCCTAATGAAGCAAGAGGCTTTGGTACAAGAAAGTGGTAACAATGACTTCACAATGTCCAATGGTGGATTGCTGAGATACAAGGATAGGATTTGTGTGCCTGATAATGTTGAGATTAAGGAAAGTATTATGAAATAGGCGCACACAACACCCTATTCCTTACACCCAGGGTCCACGAAAATGTACCAAGACCTTAAGGCGTTATATTGGTGGCATGGAATGAATGAAGAAAGATATTGCTGAGTTTGTTGCCAGGTGTTTGACATGCCAGCAAGTCAAAGCAGAACACCAAAAGGCCAGTAGGGTTACTTCAATCGCTCTACGTTCCGGAATGGAAAAGGGAGGATATAATAATGGATTTTGTGGTAGGGTTACCCAGAACCACCAAGTAGCATGATTCTGTGTGGGTAATAGTGGATAGGCTCACTAAGTCTGCCCATTTTCTACCAGTTAAGACCACATACTCAGTTGGCCAATATGCATAATTGTATGTAACTAAGATAGTGAGACTTCATGGGGTGCCAAAGTCGATAATTTCTGATCAAGGGTCAGTTTTCACATTGAACTTTTGGAAGGGGCTACAGAGAGCTATGGGATCAAGGCTAAAGTTTAGCACTGCGTTTCATCCTCAGAATGATGGGCAGACAGAGAGAACTATACAAATTCTAGAGGTCATGTTGAGATGCTATGCTTTGGACTTTTCAGAGCCTTGGAACCGATACTTACCCCTAATGGAGTTCTCCTATAATAACAGTTACCAATCCACTATTGGGATGACTCCCTATGAGATGCTTTATGGGTGCAAGTGTAGATCTCCTTTACACTAGAATGAAGTTGGGGAGAAGTAGATTTTAGGCCTTGAGGCAGTTAAGGAAACCAGTGAGGCAATCGAGAAGATTCGCCAAAGGATGCTTATCGCGCAGAGCAGACAAAAGAGCTATGCAGACCTTAAGAGAAGGGACATCGAGTTTTTAGTGGGCGAGTTTGTGTTCTTGAAAGTCTCGCTGATGAAGGGTCTTATGCATTTTGGAAAGAAAGGGAAGTTAAGCCCCAAATATATAGGTCCATTTGAGATTTTGGACAGAGTAGGGCAAGTTGCTTACCGTTTGGCACTGCCCCTAGCACTAGCTGAAATGCATAACGTCTTCCACATCTCGATGGTTCGTAAGTACGTGTCAGATCCCTCTCATGTTTTGAGTTACGAGCCGTTACAACTAAAGCAGGACCTGAGTTATGATGAACAGCCTCAGCGCGTTATTGAAAAGGGAATCAAGGAACTGAGATCCAAAATGATTCCACTAGTTAAGGTACTGTGGAAGAATAGTATGGAACGAGAACCAACATGGGAGTTGGAGGAAGACATGAGAGAAAGATACCCTGAACTATTTGGTAAGAAAGAATTTCGGGACGAAATTCCTTTTAAGGAGGGTATATTGTAGCGCACCAAAAAAAAATTTCTTATTAAATTTTGTGCTTTGTTTTATTAAATTGTTAAGTGTTGTGAATTATTTTATTTATTTTTAAAATTACTTGTTAGAATTTTTTGGTATAATTTTATGAAATTAATTGTCAATTGTTATTTTTTTTATTTATTTTAAAATGTGAATAATTGAGTTTTGGTTGAATGCACTAAGGTGCATGGTAGGCAGTGATGCACCCTAGTTATTGAGTATGTGAATGTGCATGGTTGCATGGTGCACTTGTGTAGAATTTTCTACACACTTTATAGTTTCCTTTTATTTAGATTTATTTAATTACTTAAATTGAAAAAAAAATAAAAAAGCGAAAGGGATTGGCTTGGACGTGTGTGCATAGTTGGAAAGGGGGACTGCATTCCTATTTTATTTAGGTGATTTTTATTTAAAAATGGAAGAGGTGTTGTCATCTTTATTTCCTACCAATTAAAATAAAATAAAATAAAAATTAAAATTAAATAATCAAAAAGGGGAAACTTACCAATTATTTTCCTTAGGCTATTATGGGTAGATTAGAATAAAGAGGGAAGGAAAAAGAAAGAAGGGCATTATGCTCCATTGGTGCCGTCGGCCTAGAGAGAAGGAGAGAGAGAAAGAGGCGTGTTCTAGAGAGAGAAGGATAGAAAGGAAGAAAAGAAAGGAGGAAGAAGAAGAAGGTCTTGGGAGATCATAGGTATGGATTTTATATTGATGATTCTTTTATTAATTTGAAGTCTAAGGTTTCTCTTCCCCACCATCCTAAGTTTTTGTGTTCTTCTTCTTCATGGGTTTTGAAAAAAAAAAAATAAACCCTAGGGTATTCAAGAGTAATTTCCATTTGGGTGTTGATCAATTTGTATTCTTGATTTTACAATCAAGAGAGTAATGGATCTTTAGCCCTAATATTTTTATGTTTTCTTGGGTTACATGGATTGATGGATATATATTTTTTTTATGTTGATGCATGAGAAAATTGACCTAGGCACGGGCTTGGGTATTCATGGTGTTTTGGTTTGTGGTCAATATAGGTTGATGATGGGGGTTGTTGTCTTGATTGGTAGATGGTTTTGATGATGTTATTGTATCCTTGTTGATATTGTAGGTTTGTTTGGTGATTAAATATTTTATGTTGTATTGTTTGTATGATTATTATTATTTGTTAAAGAAATGTCATGTATAAAAGGGTTGGCAAGGGTTTTAAATTGTGATCTACAAAAAAAAAAATATGATGATGAATATTTTTTTTAAACATGAAAGGATTTGATTATTTTGGGCTATGGGAATTTCGGCCTAGGGGTGATGTTCAAAGCATGATTTTTTTTTTATATATATTTTTATGTCAATTAAAAATGTTAGAAAAATGATAGGTTGTTTGTAAGATTTTAAATGGGTATATATTAGTTTTGTTCTCCCTTGGAATTATTGCATGATAGAAATATGTTAAGAGTTATATTCAATACAAGGTTAAAGATGATTATTTTTTTATGATTTGTGAGTATGATTTAAGGTGGTTTGATGAATTATTGTATGCTAATGGTAATATTTAAAATAATTAAAAGAGGTGTAGAAACATGCTAGGGTTTGTGTTGATTTAAACATGTATAAGACGAATTTTTGTTTTATTATGCTTGTAGATTTTGGTGTTTAAATGATTTAGAATATGATGAAAATAATATTTTTGCATGCTTAAATAATTTTGTAAGTGTTATAACGTTTTCAAGAAATTAAATGGGACTTTAATATGCCTTGAAAATATATTTTTGCTAAAATAAATACCTACAAATTTTTATATATTTTTAGAGAAAATACGAGGTTTTAAATTCAATATGGTGATTTTTGAGAGTGTATATGGTTGCTGGAATTTTTGGTAAAATACTGGAAATTTTTTTTTTTAAAGAAAGGAAAATTTGTGTGGTTGTGAAATCATATAACCCTAAGTTATGTAAATATTAAAAATAGTATTTTTGAATATAACCATGAGTGTTCATTTTAATAGATATGATTCTTCTTCTTTTTAATTTAGAAAAATGTTGAGATTAATTCACTTGTGATTTTTAAATAAATTAAATAGTGGCTAAAAGTTTGGTTAAATAATTCAAAAAAAATTATTGGATTATCACTTATGAATTTATTTTACTTAAAATTAAGTCTTAAAATAATTCAAATAAAAATGTATTCTTCTCACACCTAAAAATTTATATTTTTCTCATACCAAGTTTGTAATTTCATTAATTTGAATTAAATTGTTATTTTCTAAGGAAACATGCTAACTATAAGTATTTTACATAATTTATAGCCTTTATTATTTCTATGTAATTTAAAAATAAATAATGGAATTATTATGTTTTTAAATGGCTAAAATAATTATTTTATGAAATAAAAATAATGTTTTGGAGGTTTAATCAACTTAGTAATTTTAAAGAGATAAATAATGGTAATAAAAGTATGTTACTAATTCATTATTTTTAAAACGATAGAAATAAGCGCATAGGAATTATCGTTTTTCATGCCACTTTTTAACAATGCTCCCACGTATGCATGTGGCATGCAATTTCACTTTTACGCTAAAAAAAGTGTCTAATATTCAACTATGTGATTTTTATTTAACAACCATGCATGTAATATATGTATAATTTGCATTATTCTTTTGGTGATTTTATGTGTAATTATTCCTATTTGGAAATTTTGAGTAGCTTTTACCATGTGTGCACGGCCCATGCACACATGGGGTATATGAGTTGGGCACAAGAAAATCTTATGTGATGCTAAAGAATGCTATTTGATTATGGTTAAAGGCTCGTTGTGAAGTTTGTCAGTTTTCCTTTGCTTGGTCCTAAGGTAAGGAGGCTATATAGAATTCTATTTGTTTATGCTATGAACGGTAAGATTGGCTTGTATGAATATAAATGTTATATATGATGATGTACCATGTATGAAATGCTATTCCAATATGATATGATGAATGTAGAAATTCATGTAGTTTTCCTTAGCTTTGAGATGACTGGATTGCATGTATTTATGTATGTTGAATGATATGTGATGGTTGTTAGCGTGTTGAACGCGACACAACAAAGGGGTTACTAAGGATATGAAGATGGAACCCAAGTCACTAAGGATATAAAGACGTAACTCATAGGGCGGATGCGCCGAGGTTATTCAAGGACCAGAGATCCTGTTTACCTCAAGCTCTGACATGGACAAGTTGGCGGGGAATGTTCACAAAGATATGATGATGATGTTTATGGTGATTATTTATATGATGATAATGGTTATAATAATTATGTTTATGATTGTATAACGAAGTATGAATATGAATATATTTTGTTGTGTTTTACTTGTGTGTTATTTGTACTTCCGTACTGGGCTTTTAGCTCACCCCCTTACTTTCCCTTCGAGGTAGCAAATATGATTTTTCTTTGGCACGCGTGGTGATGTGGGGAGTTCTATCGTGCAGGTGTGTATGGCGTGGGGGCATCCTATGGACGAGAAACGATCAGTTTAACACGCCATTTTCTACAGAATAATGTTATATTTTCAAGTTTCAGAACTTATCAGTGGGACTTGAACTTTAATTATTTTTAAAACGTTGCATGAAAACCATTATTTTCATTTTAAACTATTGGACCCAACTTGCATGTTTTAGCAAGGTCCCACTGAAAATTCTATAATAAGTGGCTTTTCTTCTATAAACTTATGAGTATGCAAATATTTTACAAAGTATTAGATTAGGGCGTTTTACACATATGTAGAAGTTGAAGTGGTTTTGTTTCTCTTGACCCTTTAGTAGAGAAGGGTCTCTTGGTCATTTTGCTTTCTAGGCAAGATTCACAGACTGGGAGAGAACCAATATATCATTCTCTTGAAGGGCCATCCTTTGTTAGTCTGTTAATTCTTTCTAGACCAATATGTCCCAATATCAAATGCCAGAGATATGTTTCACTATCAGAATCTGTCTTTTGTATTTTAATAGATCTGGGATTTGCAGTTTTAAATAATTCTGAACTATAAACATGCTCAACATTGGTAACTAACTTGTAAAGTCACCTTCAGACTTTACAGAACAAATTTCAAAACCATATTTTAGAATAACAATTGAATTATTATTAAAGGAAATATTAAAACCTTGTTCATGTAATTTTGATAAGGAAATCAAATTTATAGAAAATCCAGGAATAAAATAAACATTTTCCAACACAATAAATTTATTATTATCAAAAGCTAGGTAAGATTTTCCAACTTTAGCTGCTGAGACCTCCTATTAACTTCCAACTTTCATGTTCATCTCTCCATGAGCCAGCTACCTCGAAGTACAAAGACTCTACGAAGAAAAACAAACATGATTAGTGGTTCCGGAATCAACTATCCAAGATGAAAAATCACTTTCCACTAAACAATATTCTAAAACAAGCAAATCAATTTTACCATTATTTTTGTCTTTCAGTTCATCTAGGTACTTAGGACAATTCCTTTTCCAATGACCATTAATTCCACAATGAAAACATGATTCTTTCGGTGCCTTGTTTTTGGAGTTCTTTGCAGAATTATTCTTCTTGGAAGACTTGTTGGTCTTCTCTGGTTGTTTGTCCTTTCCTTGGCCACCCTTCCTTTTCTTCGAATTACCATTTGAAGTGGAAGGCTTAGTTTCAGCAACATTTGCCTCCTCAACCTTGGTGGAACTTTTGTTTAAAGACTCAAAAGTTTGCAACTCATTCAGCGGTTGGGTCATGTTGTACTCCAACTTGTTCATAAAATAGTTGGTAGTGAATGCTGCAAAATCTAGGGTGAGAGATTCAAGTATCACACTGACTTGAGTTCTCTCATTAATGGTCGCACCATGGATTTCTGCATCATGCAATATGTTGATCATATCTAGGACATGTTGTAACAACCCAAAATCGCTAATAAGGCTTAAGGGCCTTGATTAGCATGCTTGGAGGGCATAATTGGTTTATGTGTGATTTATATGGTTTAATGCATAATTATGTGATAAGCATGCTTATATGATTATATGGATATGTGAAATGCATGATTATAAGTATTAGTATGCATGTAGGCCCTGTTTAGCTTGTAGGGGCATATTTGTAATGTTGGCCCGTTGAGGGCATAAATATGATTATTTGTGGTAAATTGTTAAGACCGCATTATTATGTGGATGTATTTGCAGCGTATGGCTCGAGACGATCCTAGTGAGTTGCTTAGCGAAATAGTCACGTCGGAGGTTTATACCCGGCTCGGGGGAGCCTGGGGTATTTCTGGGAATTTGAGAGATATATTGGAGATTATTAGACATTGGGGAAAATGATTGGTGATTAATTGGATGAAAAGATTTGAGTGGTAAAAATATGGACACTCGAGGAATTAGCGGGAATTGGAAGCAAATGACCAAAATACCCTTAGATTGATTAAAAGACTTAGTTTTTAATTGGGAGGGTAGAAGAGTTTTATTGACGGTGAGAACTCGTCAACCAAGTTAAGTTAGAAAAATAGAAACGTAGAGATTATCAAAAGAAAAACCTTAAAGATCTAATTGGAAACTCAAAGAACACTTGCAGAAGAAAAATGGTGAATTGAATTTGTACTTATTATGGTGCGATGCTACAGTATTTTTTCCAACCCCTTCCAAGTGGAAGTGGGATTGCTTTTATAGTTGGCTCTAATGGCCCCTGATACATGGTGGTCCAGGGGACCAAATGGTACATGAGTACACTAGCAGGAGAGTGGTTTCTGGGGTAGTGGTGTCGGCTCCAGTACATGACCAGGGTTGGTGGGAGCACCTCCACTTCGATACTTGATTGTGCCTCCACTACTCGCCCAGTACCGGTGTCAGAAGGAGTGGCACCAGACGTAGTGGTGCAGGTGGATGTGGTGTCGACCTTGACACATGGTCACCAACATACAGGTAGTGCCTTTGCCATTGGTACTAACCTGTACCACCAATACCTGTCTAGTACGAACCCCAGAATCACGTCCTTGTGCTCCCCCTGGTCGTACAACCCGCTCCCATACACGTGCTTCATATTTGGAGGTCTCTCTCAGTGTTCGAGATATGCCCTTGTTCCAACCCCTTTTCATTTTGTGAAACATAAGTGCACTTTCAACTTTGAGTATGCTAAGCAGAGGGGTGTTATACCCCGCTGGTGACACCTTCCTAAGAGGGTAAAGAAGGGCCTCATCAGTGGGGCCTATGTTTATGCTGGAGTAGGGACGCAGCTGAGGCAAGGCGAGGCCTCACGGACGGCTTCGCGAGATGGCCTCACAGAGGGGCCTCGCGGACGCTACAGATGGGGGCGCGCAGAGGCGAGGCGAGGCCTCACGGACGGCCTCGCGGACGCTGCGGATGGGGGCGCGCAGAGACGAGGTGAGGCCACACAGACAGCCTCGTGAATGGCCTCGCAGATGCTAGAGCAAGGGCGCGTAGAGGCAGCGCGAGGCCTCACAGACGGCCTCGCGGATGGTCTCGCAGACGCTGCGGATGGTAGGCGCGCAGAGGCGAGGCCTCGCGGATACTGGGTGCGCCAAGGTGTGGTGAGACTTTGGTCTCGCGAGATGGTTGCAGGATGTCAACGGGGGTCTGAGGCGAAGTGGTCATTTGGACCAGGGTTATTTTGAGCACTAATTTGAGGGTTCAAATGGGCTTCGAACATGGTTGCTTAGGACCTTCCAAGGGACTGAGGCATGAGAGGTGAACTCTTTACCGGTGTTGAATTTTTAGCATCCACAAGTCTTTTGGCTATTAGGAAGGATAACTGATATACTTGGCTCATTTGGACTTTAGTGGAAAATGGTAGAAGTGTTAGAAGTTGTGAAGAGAAAAAAGAGAAGGGAAACAAAACATTCAACTTACCTCTCTCTCTCTCCCACATGATTTGCTCTCTTTCTCACCCTTTCTTGTGTATTTTGAAGCTGTGAACTCAGAGAAAGTTTAGGCTAGGTCTTGGGACTTTGATCTTTGGAGTGGCTAAGGAGTTCAACTGGAATTAGTTTCCAAATTAAGGTAAGGTTTAAGGTTTTTTTTTAGAGTTCTGAGTTTTGTTGAGGTTGATCTCTGAATTTGGAATTTGGATGGGAATTTAAGGACTTAAGCTTGGGGATAGGAGGAACTAAAGTTTGGAAGGGCATTGAAGGCAGCCTAGGGTCGGGTTCACCCAGCTGAGGTAACAATTCCTGATTTTGATTATCTGGGTTTTCTGGTTTTAAGATGAAGTTCTTAAGCTTCAAGCTCAATTTTGGTTTTCTGTGTTTGATGATGCTATTAGCTGAGTTTTTGATGTTGTTAGCTCATGTTGGATGAGATACAGTGGGTTGTGGACTCAATTTCGAGTTTGGTTGTTGAGTGGAGTGGGTTTTTTGGAGCTTTGGCTCGAGAAAGTTCGATGGAAAAACCCAGAATTTTTGCATGTTCGAGTTACAGCTGTAGCGCTAGGCTAGGAGCGCTATAACGCTAGGTTGTGTTCCTGGGGGGCTTGTTTCTATCTGTAGCGTTGTAGCGCCCTCTTGTAATGTTGTAGCGCTACCCTGCCTCCAGAACTTGGTTTTTGGGAATTCTTTTAGGGTTTTTTCATGGGGGCTCGGGGGTCAATTCCACCACCCTTTTTGGTGGAATTGGGCTTCCAAAGAGCTTGGGATTGTTCCCGAAGTTGGGTTACGGAATTGAATTTTAAGGCGGGTTCTATTTTACGGTTGTGACTGGGTGAACGCTAGGGCTTGTTCGGGATCGTGCTCAAGGGTTGTTTCAATTAGCCAAAGCACTCGGAATCAAAGGTAAGAAAACCGCACCCATGTGTGACTGTTGAGACTAAGGGCTCCCTATATTTGAGTGTAATTGTTATATGATTATGATATGCCATGAGAGCATGAAATAAACGGCCTAAGAGTGTCGAAATTGATATTTGTGCACAGGACGCGGCTCAGCCATTTGTAGCTAAGGACAGTTTAATAATCACTGGGCTCAGCCTAAATGAGCCGGAGACAGTGGGTTAAATAAAGGGTGCGGCCTAAGGACGCCAACCCTGAGTATTGTATGATGAATATTGATATGTTATTCTTGTTGTCTTTCGATTATAACTTGTTTAATACTGGGATGACTGATTTATGAATAATTGTTTGACCTCTTTGAGTAAATGACTTACATGCATGCTGATTACCTGGTTAAGAGCCTTGTGAATTATTTGTTTATCTGTATCGTTTATGCTCTGCATTATGGTTTTCTTGTCGGGCCTTGGCTAACGGGTGCTACGTAGTGCAAGTAAAGGAAAGGGCAAGGTGGAATAGTCCTGAGTTGGAGAGCTCTGGGGCAGAATGTACATGGTCAACTGCTCGGCTGCCACAACCGAGGGATGGTACAGGGACAGGAGAACCTAAAGTGCCTATTTTTCCATTAGAGTGGCTTGTGGTTGTATATAAACTTTGAAATTTTCTAAACTGTCCTTTAAAACCCGTTTTTGGGATCCCATGTACTAAACGTTTTTTTAAATGAGAAATTTCCCGTTTATGACCAACACCTTTTAACCCTAACTGGATTATGACTTTAGGATCACGTTTTTAACTATACAACTTGATTAGCAAGTCTTCCACATTTATAATCACACCGTGTAACGGTCTTGGTTATCTAGGGTGTTACACATGTTCTCTGACAGAAACATTTTTCTTCATTTTCATATTCATGAAGCTTCTAGTACCATCATGTCTGCACTTATCAAATTGCTGGCCAAACATGCTTTGTAGAGATTCCCAAATCTCGTAAGATGTTTCAACAATTTCAAACTTCTTTCTGAGCACATCGCTCATACTAGCAAGCATATAACATTTGGCCTTATTGCTTGATAAGATCCAATTGTCATACTTTTCTCTAGCAATTTTGGTAGCAGTGAAAGCAGGAACCTCGGGACATTCCTCATTTAGGAAAAACATGTGGTTTTCACATATCAAAACAATGTTCATGTTCGATTTCCTTTCATGTAGTTATCACTAGTCAATTTCCCATTAGCAAGTAAAGCAGTTATAGGGTTTGGATTGAAAATATTTCTAAAAATTAAATAAATAAAATATAATGAATTAATGCATATAATAAATATCAGTTTATATTTGGAATGGTAAACATGATGCATGAATGCAACACACAAAATAACACATAAAAAATAGTTACTTTTCCATGATAGATTAATTTGAAAATTAATGGACCAGCCTTGAGGTAGGTCAGACTAATCACAAATTAATCTTGAGACAAGATCTCAACTCCATAAGTGAAACTTAAAATCTCCTTTTTCTCTTTTGACTTATGAATTACCATTAGTTTGGTCAAGATGTACTAGTTGTGCTCGAAAGCCTAGATACATCTTTGAAGTGTAACCCATTATTTTTCGATTCATGACTTAACTCAAGAGTGTGCCTTAGGGCCAGTCAAACTTGAAATACATCATTGATCTTATTCCCTTATGAGATTTCAACCTTGAGATAAAATAAACACATTCAGAAGCCTTTCCTTAGGGAGGCCGCAAACGAAGGCGACACGGGGCCCTTCCTATGCCTTTCAGTGTTCAACCAATAATGGAGACCATGAGACTTATTGTCATAATTCCCTCTCTCCCTCACAAATTTAAAAAAACATGTTTTTCTCAAAATCAATATTTTTCAATTTGGTTGTAAAACTAATTAAATTAATTTACCAAATGATATTCTATTAAATACTAATATAATTATGCAAAATAAATAATCATGCCCTATATTAATTTTATTTTTCCATTTTAAATAGAATACCATTTAATTTAATAAAACAATTTTATTATATAAGAAAATAAACAGCTTTAAATTATTTTTACCATCTTAACTAATTAAGACTAAATTAATTATATGAGTTATCAAATAAAAACATATAATCTATCCTAAGCATGTTTCTAAAAAAAAATCCATGCTTAATATGTATGCCATGTTATATCATGATAAAGTATTAAATAATTTAATCATGTTCAAGAAAATAAAGAAATGCGGGTTGGGTGCTTTAGATATTTTTAGAAAATTACAACACTTGCAAAAAATACAGAAAAATAATTAAACTAACTACGACCTAATGAAGAGAAACTCCTTTGATCTTGGACCTTCTCTTTTAGTCTTTGGGCCATTACCATTTCAATTATCCATTATGAATTAAATAAACTTTTAATCATTCTTAACAACTTTAAAACAATCAAACTTTGGGTTTTAATACCCAACAAGTTATTGAGGTCCAATTGGAAATTGGACTCATAATCATTAATTCAAAAATTATAATTAAAACACTTTTAATTATATATGGCTCAAAATGGCACAAATAGACAATTACACATCCATTAGGGTTTGCATGACACAAACCCTAATGGGTGTGTCATGGTGGGCGGAGATTGGCAGGGCCATGGAAGGCTAGCAGGGGCGTGGCACGGCGTGGGGCGCGCTGGCACAGCATGGGCGTAGGGCAGGCACGGCGCAGGGGTGCGCTTTCACGACGTGGGTACAAGGCAAGCACGATGCAGGGGTGCAGGCTTGGGGTTCGAGCTCAGGGCTCGGGCCACAACATAATTCTATCCAAAATTTAAAAAAGAAATTACAAAATTCCTATGCCCCAAAATGGCATACAATTTTTTTTATATCTAGAAAATGTAATAACTTTTCCTAACCCAAAAACACCATGAAAACCAACCCTTAAGAACATAAACAATTCATACAAAAACATCCATCCATTCATATATTACTCATAATATAAACCAACCCAAAAGAATATCTAAGAATTATTGTAACTACATAATTCTCAAATATTTTCCCTTTTTGACGACACTTTAGACTCCAAGCCTTATGAGTCAATATGTCATCCCATAATTTTTGAATCCACCTTGTGTTAGGAACACTTCCTAGTGCGCAACAGAAATTGCGGTAATGGTAGTATTGTATATAACAAATTTTTTTCTTCATATAAACAACTTTATATGTGGATCCTTTAATATGAAATATGTTAATCAACATAATATGTATATGTAAAATTAGTACGAAATGATTTACCTCTTGTAGTCTATCAAGAATCCTTGAATCTTTTCGTATATACTTCGATCTTCCTATCATCTCTAGAGTACTCACACTAAGATCTTCCAAGACGTAATCTACACCTCAAGATGTGGGTTGGCACATAGAGAACAAGAATCAACATTGTGAATCAAAAGTATTCTCAAGACATGAGACTCTTGATTATAGGCTAGAGAGAAAGGTTTATCTTTTGTGAGAAAAAGACGATCAGTTTTTCTAATTTTTCTTGTAAATCTGTTATCTCACTATTTTCTATCATATAGAATATATAGATATTATAATAATAATAATTAAATAATAATAATTAAATAAAATCGATCATCTTAATAATAATAAATAAATGATAATTAAAGACAAAGAAGTCTTACATTCCATTTTAAAACCCTTTTCAAAATGTTTTATTTATTAATTAAATAAAATAAAAAACCAATAACTGATCACTATCAGTAGTGTTACACGCATAGGGCAGTCCAGGAAAGCCATGTGCGTGTAACACTTCCCTAAAATAAGGGGATTTGATTTTTCATGCATTTTTTATTTTAATTAATTAATGATTAGGAATTCAAATAAGGTATCATATTTTTAAGGAAAAGATAACAACTTAAATTTCAAAATTTGAATTTCCATTATCTTCTTACTATTAATTAAATAAATATAATAATCAAAACCAATTTTGACTATCCACATTTATCCTTTCATACTTAAATAAAATAATTAATTAAAATTAACTTCTTTTATTTCTACACAATTTCGAAAATTGTATTATTGCAATAATTAATTGTGAAACTTTAATTATCACATAATTCCATATTTATCCCGAAGAATAAATATTCTCTCAAATTGCACATTCACAATTTGACCCTTGTATCAACTCTTACCTTGAATAGTGTTGATAGAGCCGCCCCGGAGACGTATAGACCAATAATTCCAAACTCCAATAAATAAAAGATTATTAACAAAAATTCTTTGATTCAATAATCATATTTATTAATCTCATGATTACTCCACTATAAATATAAGACTGCACTCTTGAGAATTAAAGACATATATTTACTGAGTATTTTATTGTAACCATAAAGTGTCCAATTATATAATCATTACATACAAATTAATTCTCTATTGATGATTCATAATTAAGTGGGAATAAAATTACTGTTTTACCCTTTAATTATATATTGATTCCTAGTGCACCATTGACTTTACTAATGAAGGTTAATTCAAAATCTTATTATGAATTTGACGTCAACAACCTTTTTAGTTCCAAAAGTCAACCGAATAGGGAACCATCATTCAGTCTATAAGAAGGTATAGATTCCATATCTGTTAAGCTATGTCCCCAGCCATATACATCATTGAGTCCCCAAAATAATAGTTCTTAGCCTGATCATTTTGACAAACCGTAACACATGAATTAAAGGATCAAATGACATATATAGGAGTTCATAGTAACTTCAGGATTAAGATCAGTTTGTATATGATCATCAATTGATTTGTTTTATAATACTACAAAATGGTATTCAAACAAGTATTATTAAATCACATCTGGTCCAGTTCTACATACACTCAGTATGAAAAGAACCTCCATTAAAGTATCCTACACTAGTAACCCGGATATAGGTCGCATGCATTCATAATACTAGTGGACCGTGCTAGCAGTAATTAATCTAAAGATTCCATAACTTTATTTTACTGCGAACTATTTAAGTCCATTATCTCAATCTCGATCCTCTCTTACCAATATGAGACCAACACCTTGATCCATTTTTCTTGCAATCGCAAGACACAACCACTAAAAGATGTAGCCCTGTTAGGTTCATTTTTTCTTATCTCATAAATGAGATGCTCATCTCTTAAATGAGAAAATTTAAATTCTCAAATAATTATTTTTATTTACAAATCACATACCAACAATAATATAGGATAAAACCTATTAGCTTCTCACAAATATTTGCATGATTATATTTCAATATAATTTCACATAATTGTCAACACATATGACTTATATCATACTAACATGGCTCTTTATTAATATGTAAACATAAATAAAAAATATCAACACATATTATTTTACATTTCTATTTATTCACAAAAATAATATATTTATACATGTCATATAAAACTCATAAAATTGTCTTCTAATAATTTCTCATTATCACAAGATAAGACAATTATAGAACATGCTAGCACATTACCCATAATCCACTAGAGATTATTTACACAATATGTTAATTATTCACATATAGAAAAAACTCAAGATGTTGAATTATCTTATATTCTAACCACTATATTTGCAAAAGCAAAGGATATTAGAAAACAATGAACCTCATTTGTAAAATTTTCTTCTTTTCATTTCTATCACTATATGAAAACCATTAGATCTTCTAAGAAAAACAAACAAGAACATTACCTTATCTTACAACTTTTTAAAGTTGGATCCCCACAAGATCTCTATGGTTTCTCCTTCCATTTAAAAGGAAAATAAGTTTTTGATTGTTAGAGAATATGTAATATTCAATGGAAATATGGAAAACCAAAACACAACTTTATGAAAAATACAAGGGACAAGGTGTTTGATAAAAGTAATGTTACAACTCAATTGCACAAAATACAAATAAATAGAAAGATGTAGAAGATGAAGATCACAAACTCAAAATAGTAGTAATACAAATAAGATAAGAACAAGAAGAACAAAAGAGTGAAAAGAGCAATAATAAGAACACAAACTCTCACACACCAAAGTGTAGAGTAGTGAGGTTCACCAACTTGAACAAGGTTCAAAACTTTTGTCCAAAAGCTTATTTCCCCTTTTCTCTAAGCACTAAGAGATCTTACAAGAAAATAGCTCTCTGGAATTATCAAGCCTCTATGGTGTATTTTCTAGCCAAGTGCTTTGTGGATAAAAAATGGTGTGTCTTACAAGTGAGCATTAGGCTCCTATTTATAGAGTTTGAGATAACATTTGAATTTCAAATTCCACCCACCCGCATGGCTGTTATCAAAATTTAATTGGATGTTTATGGAATTAAAATGAAGATTTAGGAGTTACTTGGGGTGTTAGATTCGTTCAAATTGGAAAAAACTAAAAAAAGAATTTGGTTGTCAGCACCCCTAGTCGCAGCCAGGAGTATCATTGCCCGCGGCCACTGGCCTTTGTCCCACAGGCTGCAGCCAGGGATAGCTGTCACAAAACAATTTCAGCTTCCAATTTTTTTAGTTTTCTAAAAAATGTCACAATCTCTTCCTACATGACTTTGTAACCTTCATACACCTAATGGAAATTAAATACATGTCTTCAAAAACCATATTTCATAATGGCTCTATGAAATTCAAACACAAATGTGTAACTCTAAATCTACACATAATTGGATAATGTTTGGGAGTTATAAATTTGTAACTGTTACACCCAAATTTTAAGAATAAATAAACACCTTTGAGATGTAGGCTCGTAAAGTGTAAGCTCATGATTAACAAGTGTTAGCATTATACTTGTACAAATTGTCACAAAGTTGCAGAGTTACGTCATCAGTGCTCGAGCATGAGTTGCAGGCTTGAAGGCATCAGTCTCCTCCAATAGATGAGTTCGACAGATTGATCAAGCAAGGAGGTGGCGACAACTGGAATGGTGAGCTTGAAGCTACGAGTGATCTTGAAAGTGAATTGAAGAAATGCTTAAACTCAAAGGCATATTAATTATATACACTGAGAAGTTGTTAGGAAATCCCTATTTCTTTGGGGTTAGTTAAAGTCGTGTATTGAATCTCTGTTTTTATGGGATCTTTATTTAAATAATGCATTTAAATTGTATTATTATTCCAATATTCATTTGAATTCAAATTTGAATATATGTTGTAACTTCCCTAAACTTGTGGAAATATATTCTTGTAACCAATTCTATAAATAGCCCAGATCTGGTCATTTATACTCACACACAATTTGGTACTGAGAAATGCTCTATGAAATTACTCTTTCTTGAATCTTTAATGTATATCTTAATAGAAGTGACTCGTGGACGTAGGCAGATTTTAACTGTTGAACCATGTAAAAAATCTCGTTCTTTTCTTTTCTTCCTGTTTAATTTCTCTACATAATTAAGCTGACGAAAAATGATGTCATAGTTTGGTGCTTTCATTGAGAGCATTACGATATTATTTTACCGTTTAGCATAAAAATTCCCGCTTAACAACAATGGCTGCCCTGAATATTCCTGGAACCAGTGGGTGACCACTTCCCTAAATCCCTAAGGAAAGCGTCTCGACGAGGAGAGTGCCTCATCATCTCCTAGAGAATAAAATCCCCCACGGGATCCATGCCAAAGTTCCAAAACAGGCCAAAGTTCTAGACCTGATCAAAGTTCTAAACCTAATGAGCATGATTACTAAAATCCTAAAAGATATGTGCTAGGAGTCAAGCTTGAAAATTAGAGGCTATGTGAATAGTTAGACGAAGCTGCATGGCTAAATGAAGAGATTGCAAGACGGGCAGCTGAAGCCCAAAAACCCCCACGGAGGACCACTAGGCGACCTCAAGGAAGTACAACTGCCATGATGGCCGAACAAAGGGCCCAACAGGCTCCACCAAGGCCTAGGGAAAATACTGGAGAACATCTGCCCAGGGTGTCATCTCGAAACCCTGCATGACACCACCCAACCAGGGACATTCATGCAAACCCTAGGAAAAACCGAGCTCCCTCGGCAGCTCGGAATAATAACCCAGAACCTGCCAGGATTAATAATAACCCTGAGCCTGCAAGGCTAAACAATGAGAGGTCGCCTCCATCTCCAATTAAGCATCCTCCATCACCTACCAGGCATCCCTCTCCAGCTCGAGATATACCCCAGCAAGCTCCCAACGGAAATCGAGCTGGGGAGAGGGCACCTCAGATGCCTTCACAAATCACTAGAAGTAGAAGCTGGGACATGAGCCATCGAACTCGACCCGAGCATAGGGGTAAACGCGAGGTTCCATTGGGGGCACATCAAGAACATAGACAGGCTAGAAAACCTCAGCCACCTGGGAGTTATATGTTGAGGTCACGTGCAACTAGAATTAGGATGCACATCAATAATCCACCTCACCTTCAAGCCCCACAACAGTAACAACAGCCAGAAAGAATTGGTCGGTGAGTGTCTATAACACCGAGCCTAGATATTACGAGAACTATCCGTATGATCATCTTGATCTTTGAGACCACCTAAACTAGAATTGGGGGCAATTCAATAAGTGAAACCCAGATCTGAGGGCACTTTAAATGCCCAAAGGGAGCCTCTACAACCAGTATATGGAAATCAATATAATCCTATACTACGACAAGGATCTGGAGTTCCTATGAACAACAACTCCCAATAGTCCAAGCTCCCCTTTCGATGGAATCAGTTCAATAAAGAATTAACCAACTGAAGGAAGCCTTCAGGCTTCTTCAATAAGGGAAAAACAAGGATAAGGCTTATGACTCAGATGAGGAGCTCGAGCCCTTTGCGCCACATATATCGAGCACACCATTTCCCAATGGGTTCAAGATACCCCACATGACGCCATATGATGGGACTACTGACCCAGGCAGCCACCTAAGTACTTTCAATATTGTGATACGAGTTAGCAATGTCAGATATGAGCTCAAATGCATGCTCTTCCTGGCCAACAAAGAGCTGGTTTGACTAGTTTTGAAAGAACTTGATCTCGTCTTGGGATCAGTTGTCTAAGGAGTTCAAGAAGTAGTTCCAAGCTGCGAAAAGTATCAAACCCGAGGCTTCCACCTTAACAAATGTTAGACAACAACTAGGTAAATCACTGAAGAGCTACCTGACGAGGTCTAATATAGAGGCAGCCCAAGTTCGCAATGTTGATGACAGTGGTCATCTTATGGTAGTACGAGCTGGAGTGTTGCCAGGATGTCCTCGTTGGGATGACATGCAAAGGAAGCATGTGACAAAAATAACCGACTTCACCGCTCGAGCTTAGAGGTTTGTCGATGTAGAGGGGGCGAGGTCAGCATTTAAACTAGCTCCTCACCCTCAATAACTACAATGACAAACATTAACTCAGCCACGACCTCGGCTATGCCTTCCATAACACAACCTTCAAAAGACAATGCTTCTAAAAGAAAGAAGAATGAAGGGAACAACCCTGAGACTGGCGGGGGTAAGAAGAAGAAATGAGATAAACACTTCTCCATTTACATAGTGTAAACCGAGCTCACAGAAACTCGGGAGAATATATTTGTCGCAAATGAGAATTAGGTCCCCTTTAGGCAACCTGAAGGAATGCGACATCAGTGAACCAAGAGGGATTAAAACAAGTTATGCAGATTCCACAGGGACGTAGGTGATAACTCCATTTTAGTGTCATTAATACCCTAGGTTTTATTTATTATAGATTTTCATCTTTTGATTAGTTATTTTGTTCATAGTTATTTAAAATTTTATAATTAGATTTATTCATCTAAATTTTGTTTGCCAAATAGAAATTAAAGAACAATTATTGGGAATTGGGTAATAGTCTTTGCAAGAACGATACTCTATTTAATATCTATATTACTTGAATCGATTGTGTGGACTTGCGTATCATATTTTCATGATCAGTAGCTCATACAACTGAGGAATGCAGACAACTAAAATATGATATCGAATGGTTGATCTCGAGAGTCTACCTCGGACAATATGTCAGAATCTGAAAACAAGCCTAGGCTCCGCCTAATCAAAGGGCAGCTTTGGCTCAACCTGCCCAACAAGCCATGACAACACCTGCGAGGGAGGATAATTGACCTCCCCTAATCGATGGAGAAGACGTAATAACCATCGTGGTGGGACCGCACATTGCAGGGTCAGGTAGAACAGTCATAAGAGATATGTCTAGGAGCTCAAAATGGGAGATGGATCTCCTTATGTGCCTGAACCACGAGCTCTGAAACAACAAAGAGTTGAATCCCAACCTATCACTTTCACTGAAGAAGACGCTTCACACGTCCAATTTCCTCACAATAAATCCTAACAAGAGAGTGCGTCGAGTCCTGGTCGATAATGGGAGATCAGTTAACATCCTTTATAAGGCGACCTTGGAAAAAATGGGTTTGGTTGTTCGAGACCTTGGGATACTATCTAGTCTCGATAACCAAAATGATGGAGTTCATCGTAGTGGACACCCCATCAGCCTTCAATCTCCTACTCAGGAGACCAGCCCTGATCAGGCTAGGGGCAGTTACATCTGTTAGACATTTGGCCATTAAGTTCCCAACCCCTAGCGGTATCAGGATACTAAAAGGAGACCAATTTGCAGCTCGAAAATGCTATAACGTCTTGATGAAGGGGAAAGGCCAAGCTAGTGCGCAGGTACTAGTCATCATTAAGGAGATTGATGAAGTAATATACAAGGTCGAAGAAGAAATTGACCCGAGAGTATAAGAAGACAGGGTCGATCACGATCCGATTGAATAGCTCAAAGATATTCAGCTCGATGAGAAAGACACCACCAAAGTGGTAAAGATTGTGAAGAACCTCACAAAGGAAGCGAGATAGCAATTGCTATCCCCAAAATTTGAAAACAATGACGTGGCAATAGAAGTGACAAATGGCAAGGGATGGTTGGGTAATCTGGCTTAGGAGTGACCCGGTAGACCAGTGAAGATTTTTGACTGGCCAGTCAAGTGTCATGACCGACCAGTCATGACCTTGTCGACCAGTCATGACCTTGGCCGACCAGTCACATGCATGTTCGACCAGTCAGGTGCATGTCTGCCCAGTCAGGTGCATGTCCGCCCAGCAAGGTGTTTGTCCGACAAGTGAAGGTTTGGCCGACCAATGAGGAATTTTGGCCCTTCAGTTTTCCTCCTGAGTGTGATATGGATCGACTAGACAGAGAAGGGCTACGCAAAAGATCCTAGAAACGGCTTCAACAAGAATCGGTCTTACCTGCGCGGGAATCTCTCAGATTATCCCATAAATATAGTGTATTGTTGTATTTTGAATATTATTGTTAATTAAATATAGTGAGAATAATAAAATATCTCGATTATGGGGGATATCATCTGTACGATCCAGAGCCTATAAATACAAGGCTCATGGCATCATAAAAGGGTCTGAATTCTAATTTTCTAGAGAGAGAGTAATTGTATCTTGAGAGAACTCTTGTATTCTTGTAATCTGTACTGAAGAAACTCAGTTGACTCAGGTTCATCTGATCTTGAGTGTAGATCTATAATCATAACTCTAAGTGGATTAGGCTATTACCAACACATTGGGGCTGAACCACTATAAAAATTGTATGTGTCGTATATTTCTCTTGAAGGTTTTTGTCGTTTTGACGTCTACACATCGTTGGCCAAAAACGCGGTCAACATTTTGGTGCTTTCATTGAGAGCCTGAAGAGAAAGACAGACGATCCCTGTAGCATTATGGCGCCTAAGAACACCAATGCAGCCTCCAAGAAGCCAGGTTCCTCTAAAGAGCCTGCTAGATCGGAAAGTCCTGATCCTCAAGACCATGAGACCGAGCCTAGAGTCATGCTCATGGACGTGACTCCAGAGGTTGAACAACTCCAGGAAGCCATGGGGGCTTTCCAGGAGGAAATGGCACAATTCAACGCCGAACAGGAGGCGTTCGCTGAAGAAATGGCTAGGCAGAAGGCTGCATTTGAGCAGCAAAGACGGGAGATGGACGCTAGGAGTGAGGAGATCTGGCAGCAGCAGGAGGAGGCTGATAGGCGACATCGTGAGGCTTCACTCGCTCTAAAGGCAGCTACGTAGCTGGCCTAGGCCAATGCCCAAGCTGCAGCATGAGGAGCAGCCACCCCAGGAGCAAGGACCACAGAAGCTAGTCGCAAAAACACTGATAGACCCAATTCTCGAGGGCCAAACAGGAGTGGTAGTGACCCACCTGGTCGGGAAGAAGATGGGGTTCGATCGGGCACTACCTCAACCCAAAGGGGGAACTCCAAAACCCCCTCAAGGAGCCACTGATCAGAGACTTCTAGATCCAGAAGTCACAAGTCAGGTAGTAAGAAAACTCCACCTGTGGAGGAGCAAAATAGAGCTCCTCGGGGTAAAGAAACTTCACACTTCAAAGATGGGCATGGTCGTGATGAAGCTGATAGTCATCACAATGACCAATCGAAGGAGAAGAATGATAACAACCATTGAGGAGGAAAAGACTGCCCAGCACAGACAGGAAGGCCACCACTGCATCCCAACCAGCAGCGCAGTGGCAAGGAGCATGTCGCGCACGGCAAGCCTTCCGAAAAAACTCGGAGTACGGTGTTCGATCGGTTAGGGAGGCATACCTCTCCGAAGGATCTAAGAGACGTCATTGCTGATAGGAGAAGGACCGTCCCGGTCGAAGGGCGAGATCCGAACCGACCTACCAGTCAAGTAGAAATACTTGATGATGGTGTGCTGGATAGGAGCGCCCAACCAGGCGGTCCCGAGAATGAGTCCCAAGCAGTGGCCTTAGGCATCCAAGCCCAGCTTTATGCTCTGACAACAGCAGTTCAGGGTCTGTCGAAACGACCTGCTGCAATTAATCCAGTAGACCACAGGAGTGGTAGCCCGTTCTGTGCTCGAATTAGAGCAGCCCAGCCACCAGCGAAATACAAAGCACCGGTACTGCCAGTTTATACAGAAAAGGCAGATCTGATAAGGCATGTGGGGAAATTCGAAGACCAGATGGAGCTGCTCGGAGTGAGTGATGACTATCGATGCAGAGTCTTGCCCACTACATTGTCTGACACTACCCAGGAGTGGTATTGGAAATTTAAGCCAAATTCCATCACTTCTTGGGAAAGTTTCAGGAAAGAGTTTTGCAAGCATTTCAGTGCTGCTCGGACCCCTCCAGTTTACGCCAATCACTTGGCAGATATTAAACAAGGGAAGGACGAATCTCTCAAGAACTACATACAAAGGTCCATGAGAGAAGCTAACCGAGCTACTGCAGTTGGAGATGAGGGGAAGATGGTGGCAATTTCTTCTGGCATAATCTATCGGAGTCCTTTGTGGGACAGTATTCATCGCAACCCAATTTCAACGTTACAACAATTTCTTGATCGGGCGGACAAGTATATGAAATCGGATGATGCGATTAAGAAGGGAGAGAAGGGCTTGAATAATCTGAATGGATCGACTGATCCTCCCAAGAATGGTGGAAATGATCAAAGTGGAGGTAAGAAACGTGGGAATAACGGGTCTGACCGTGACAATGAAAAGAAGGCTAAGTCGGGATCAAACGACAAGCCAACTAAGTATGAACCTCGGTTCACCAATTACACCACTCTTTCGGTGAGCCAAGCAGAGATATATCTCACAAGTCATCAGGAGGTCCCCTACCGGAAACCCCCACCCATCAAGAAGGATATGAGTAAGAGAGATTTGAACAAGTTCTGTCATTTCCATGGAGACTATGGTCACGACACGAATGAATGCAACCATCTCAAGGATGAGATAGAGTTTCTCCTCCGGTTGGGGAAATTGAAAAAGTATCGAGTAGAAAAGACCCAAGGAGAGGGAAGTAACAATAATCCTGGGTTCAAGCGGCAATGATCCTCACCTTTGCAACCCAAGCCTGTGGACTTCACTCTAGACACCATATGTGGAGGTCCACATCTGGCTGGGGATAGCAACAAGGCAAGGGAGAGGTATGCTCAAACCCTTCGGCATGAGTTGGATGCAGCATCAACCTCCGAAGTCATGGATGTAGAGGAGCGACCTCTGAAGAACCCACGATATGAAAGTGAGTCCCTCACTTTCACTAAAGATGATGCTCGACACGTGAGATATCCTCATAATGACCCTCTTGTTGTGACAGTCCAAATAGCGAATATGAAGGTGAAGAGATGCTTGGTCGACACAGGGAGTTCTGTGAACATTATCTACAAATCATCCTTTGAAAGGATGAAGCTATCTATCAATGACTTGAAGCCATGCTCTCAAGTCATTTATGGATTTACTGGAGAAAGGTTGTCACCAGCTGGAACGATCAAGTTACAAGTCACAACGGGGGATGCTCCCAAGCATGAGACAGTGATGACAGAGTTTTTGATAGTCGACTGCCCGTCCGCCTATAATGTGGTTATTGGTCGACCACTACTCACAACCTTGCATGCGGCAGTCTCTATATGGTACCTTTCTATGAAGTTCACGACCAGTGCAGGCATAGGTTGCGTCCGAGGAGACCAAAGAGAGGCTAGGGAATGTTATAATGCCTTGGTAGCTAAAGCAAGAAAGGGGGCCAAAGAAAACAACATGATTGTATGTGCCGAGAGAGAGGAGGTAGATGAGATGGATGTCAACCAAATTTTCACAGTTTTAGCCGATCAGGAAGAAATGCTAGAAGAGTTTGGCCAAGAAAGAACTCTTGGTTTAGGAGAACAACAAGCCCCATCCGGTGATGAAGTCACCAAATAGGGCGTTGCCCAAAGCGAGGGAAGGGACTTTGATCCTCGCTTTGGGGATTATGAAAGTGAGGTGGGACCGTCCGAGGAGTTAGAGGAGGTTTCAATAGATGAGAATGACCCGACAAGAGGGGTCAAGGTTGGAAAAAAGTTGAAGTCAGAAGTAAGAGCACAACTGATAGAATTTTTGTGAAGGAATCAAGATGCCTTCGCCTAGTCTCACAAGGATATGGTGGGTATCTCACCAACTGTGATCTGCCACGTGCTCAACGTGGATGAAAGCTATCCAGCAGTGCAACAGAAGAGAAGATTGCTTGACAAAGATCGAGCAAAGGCTCTCAAGGAGGAGGTGGAACGACTAAAGGAAAACATGTTTATAAGGGAAGCATATTACCCTGCCTGAGTTTCAAACCCAGTGTTAGTGCCCAAGTCCAATGGAAAATGGAGGACTTGTGTGGATTTTACCGACCTGAACAAAGCATGTCCAAAGGACTATTTTCCTTTGCCAAGAATAGACCAGTTGGTAGATGCGACCTCTGGTAATAAAACATTGTCCTTCATGGATGCTTACTCGGGATATAACCAGATTAGTATGCATCCTCTCGATGAAGAGCATACCAGTCTCTGAACAGACATAGGGTTGTACTGTTATAAGGTCATGCCATTTGGATTGAAGAACGCGAGAGCCACCTACCAGCGTTTGGTGAATGGTATGTTCCGTGACTTAATCGGCAAGAACATTGAGATGTACATAGACGATATGCTGGTAAAGTTGAAGGAAGCTGAAGGACATGTACGAGACTTGGAGGAATGCTTTGCAGTTTTGAGAAAGTACAACATGAAGTTAAACCCCCTCAAATGCTCGTTTGGAGTAAGTTCTGGAAAATTTCTTGGGTTTATTGTGAACTCCCGAGGAATAGAGGAAAATCCAGAAAAGATAAGGGCACTCACATAAATGAAGTCTCCGGCCAGAATTAAGGATGTGCAAAGCTTGACTGGGCGAATTGCTGCTCTAAGCAGGTTCATCTCTAAATTGACGGACAAGTGTGTCCCGTTTTTTAATCTACTTAGAGGAAGCAAGAAGTTTGAATGGACAGTAGAATGTGAGCAGGCTTTCCAAGCCATAAAGGAACACTTGGCTCGACCTCCTATTCTTTCGAAGCCAATTGATGGGGAAGACCTCTTTATTTACCTAGCAGTCACAGAACACGCTGTTAGTGCCGCTCTAGTACGAGAAGAAGATAAAGTGCAGCATCCAGTGTACTACGTTAGCAAGAGATTGATAGGAGCAGACTCCGATATCCCATGATCGAGAATTGGCCTATTGCTTGGTACTTGCATCCCGCAAGTTACAACCGTACTTCCAGGCACACCCCATTAAAGTCCTTACCGACCAGCCCCTACGTCAAGTCTTGCAGAAGCCGAAGTCATATGGTCGGCTACTTAAATGGGCGGTTGAATTGTGCCAATTCAAAATCAAGTATCAACCAAGATCTGCTATCAAGGGTCAGCCTTTGGCGGATTTCATTGCTAAATGTATTGGGATCGCTGATATTCCCGACCAACAAGAGCGTGTAACTGGGCAGAGAGAGGATCTACCTGCTTGGAAACTTTTTGTTGATGGGTTGTCAAACAAACATCATTCGGGAGCAGGAATTATATTAGTCAAGCCGAAGAAGCACTGAATTCATTGCGCATTAAGATTCAGATTCAACGCTTCTAATAATGAGGTGGAGTATGAAGCTCTCCTAGCAAGCTTGCGCTTGGCTAGAGATGTTCGTGCCCGGTTGGTTGAAGTGAACAGTGATTCCCAATTGGTGGTCTACCAAGTCTTAGGGGAATATCAAGAAAGGGGCCTACGCATGATGGCGTACTTAAATAAGACCAAGGATCTGCTAGCACAATTCGAGGAGTATACTATTAAGCTGGTACCACGGGAGCAGAACTCTAACGCAGACGCTCTAGCAAAACTAGCTAGTGTAAAAGATGTTGAAACTCTGAATATAATACCGGTAGAATACTTGGCAGAGCCGAGCAATAATGAACCAGAAGCCATGCCCATCACAATAGTTGACACTTGGATGACACCCATCATTGCTTACCTTGAGCAAGGAATCCTCCCAAATGATGGTAATGAAGTAAAGAAGATTATGAGGCAAGCTGCTAGGTACATTATAATGGATGGAGTGCTGTATAGAAGAGGGTACTCTTTGCCTCTACTCAGGTGCGTAGCACCCGACTAGTCAAAAAACTTATTAGCTGAAGTGCACGAGGGGTTCTGTGGAGATCATGCTAGGGGTAGAGTCTATCTAAAAAGATTTTGCGGCAAGGATTTTTCTGGCCTACAATGAATGAAGATTCCATGGAGTACATAAAGAAGTGTGATAAATGCCAGAGATTTTCTAAAGTACCCAGGGCACCTCCGAATGTCTTGAAGCAAATGCAGAGCCCATGGCCTTTTGCAGTATGGGGCATTGATCTGATCGGGAAACTACCCAAAGGGAAAGGAGGAGTACAGTTTGCAGTAGTTGCTGTGGATTATTTCACCAAGTGGACCGAAGCCGAACCACTAGCCACGATCACCTCGAAGAAAGTGTTAGACTTTGTGGTTAAGAATATAATATGTCGCTATGGTCTGCCCAAGAAGATAGATTCTGACAACGACACTCAGTTTGACAGTGACATATTTACCGATTTTTGCACTCGGCATGGCATCACGAAAAGTTTCTCCTCGGTAGCCCATCCACAAGCCAATGGGCAAGTTGAAGCCGTAAATAAAACTTTGAAAGATACTTTAAAAAAGCGTCTAGAGCGAGCTAAGGGTGCTTGGGTGGAAGAATTACCAGAAGTCCTTTCGTCATACAGGACTACTGGCCGGACAGCAACTAGTCATACCCCCTTTTCCTTGGCATATGGGTATGAGGCCATGTTACCTGTGGAAGTAGACCCACCATCTCATCGAAGAACCATGTACGACCAGGAGGAGAATCACCAGTTGCTAGCTGAATCTTTAAATTTCCTTGAGGAGAGACGAGAAAAAGAAAGCTCGAGAGTTGCTGCTCATCAGCAAAAGGTGGCCCGCTATTTTAATTCCAAAGTCAGAGATCGAAAGTTCCAGGTTGGAGATTTTGTCCTCAGGAAGGTGTTCATCAGAGACCCGACGGCTGGAGTACTAGGACCAAACTGGGAGGGACCGTATCAAATTAAGCAAGTCTTGCCACCTGACACTTACAAACTTGCTCGATTAAATGGAGAGCTGATTAGGAACTATTGGAATGGCGAGATTTGAGGAAATATTATCAATAAATATTGCTTACAGAGTAGTAGCTTTGTATCAAGTGTTTAACTTGTTATTTAAGTTTGTTTGTGAACTGGTTATTTGCTAACCAGTCATGTTATTTTGAACAATGTTATTTTGTTTGAGACTCGTAATTAGACACGTTTTGTCCTTTTTTTTACGAGTAATAAAAGAGTTCACGCGCAGCGCGGTCGAATCTTGCTACAAATTTTGCATATGTGTTGACTATTCTTGCTTTGGCAGTGTTCAACTGTCATTACAACTTAAAACAAAAAAAGGTTTTCTAAAAGAAATATCGGGCAGTGTTCAACTGGTCGGTATCCATCAGATGAATGACCAACGTTTAAATAGTTGCATATTTTTGCAGTGTTTAACTGCTGAAATATCTTTTGTATATTCAATGTGTTTCACGAGTACTAACTGCTCGGATAAATTCGGTCAAGTAGCAAGTGATCAAGGATTTTTCAACCCTCAATCACTTGGGGGGCACATAGGGTATACTGCTATACACTTCAACACAAGCAATAAGTACACGAGAAAATTTATTTGTTTTCAGGTTGACTTGTAAGTTTTTGAAGTCGAAAGGGCCTTTAAGCTAACTTGCTTTACGAAGCTTAATTAACTTGGAATTTTTTCAAAATTTTAAGTTAGAAGCAGATATTCGTGTGACAATAAACATTATGCTCATAAAATGTTAGAGCAATAAGAGTGTGAGAAAGTATACTTAGTATGGACTTATAAAATGTCTAGAATTTCTAAGTTAGAAAACTAAGTACTCACATGAAAATATAAGGCATCTATGTAATAAAATTTTTAAATGATTAAGTCTATAAAGGTAAAGTGTTCATAGCCCGGCCATACGAGCAAAAGTGCAGTAGCAAAATGAAAAATAAAGGTCTACTAGTCAGCTGGTCGAATGGCAGCCTCTCTGGTCAGATGGAGGCCTCTCTGGTCGGATGGGAGCTCACTGGTCGGCTATGGTAGGTTGATCAACGCCTTCCTCAGCATCAACTGCTTCTTCCGATCAGAATGACAGCGTGGGGGAAAGAGGTGTAGAGCCAGCAAAATTAGCTGCTTCCTCAGCAGCCTTTGCCTCACATTTCGCAAGCTTTTCTGCCTTGGCCTCCTCTGTGAGAAAGTTGAGGTTGAGAGGCTTGTTCAGCTTCCACACTTGGTAAAAGCAGTTGAAGAAGATTTCCTCGTAGTGAGCAAGATCGACTTCTTTCTCTCGCTTTAGCTCCTCATTCTCACGAGTCAATTTCTCGTTCTCACGAGTCAGTTTCTCCAGCTGATCGGTCAACGACTTGTTGATTTGGGTTTGTTTTTGGTTCTCGTCAGCCAGCCCCCTAAGAGACTCATCCCGATCAGCCACGGTCTTCTCTGCCTGCTCCACATTGGATCTGAGATCCTTTTCCGAAGAGGTTAAAGTCTCCACTTTAGCTTGAGCATCCACCAGTTGATCATTTAGGACCTTGATCAACTCCTTATAGTCTACTGCTCGGTACTGAGCATGACTGATGGTGATGAGCGACTGCATGGAAAACAGGAGGTTATTACAAGTAATAATATTAATAACAAACTGTCTTAAGATAGAATACTTACATTCATCAACTGAGTGAGACCTCTTTGTAAGACGACTTCAACACTAAGCCGAGGTAAGGATTCAAAGCTTTGAATCGTTGAAGCATCGCGGAGAGTCTGGTCAAGCAGTTCCTTCCCAATATTACCAGCAGTACGAAGGGCCTCACTCGAGCTAGTCAGGCGAGTAGGGGTTAGGCTCCCAGAGGGAGGAAGCGAGGAATGGGTCAGCTGCGGGATTGCGATCGACTCCTCGGGTTGTCTCCCTTGGCAAGTCGAAGTTGTCCTTGGAACTTTGCCCGGGGGGGTGGAGCCACTTCCTTCCCCAGATTTCCTCTTTGGGGCAAGAGAGGTGTTGAATTGCCTAAACATCTCTGAATCTGCAAAAGAGAAAGCACAAGGTTTGTTAGTAAAAAATAAAGCAATATGTGGATAAATACTTTACAACTACCAAACAGCTCTATAAATCCCATATAACCAAGTTATTTAAAACCAAACATCTCACTATGACTACTAGACCCGAGTTTAGAATTTGGTCAAGGAAGTCATCCTCTTCATCAAATGATGAGCTTGAGTCTCCATGGAGCTGGATGGTCTTTCCTTTCCCAGGCTGTGTGGGAATAACACATCTGCATTGGTCCTCTGGCTGGGGTTCCCTAATGATGAGGTCACCTGGTCTGCGAGAGTGGGGAGATGGTCCAGGAGAGAACTGATCGGTCACTACCTCAGTATCGGCGTTGGACTAGTCAGTTGCGTTCACCTCCTTATTAGTACTCTCTACCGTGATGTTCTGGTTACTTGGTAACAGTCCCACCATCTGAAGATTATCCACAGCAACCAACTCTTTCACTTCCTTATCCTCAGTGCACATATTAGCCAACTCCTCTGCTCGGGCACACATTTCTTTGGTAGGCAAGGGCTGGTGAAAAGGACCCGCGTGTGTAAAGGCCAAGTTGTTGGCCATGATGTCCGAAGTGAGAAAATACTCTGTATAGTATTTTCCAGGATTTTAGTTGTGAGCAATACCATGGAGGTATTTAATCCCTTTATGCCTATGGAAGAGGTGGAAAAAACCTGTGTTCTTGTGGCTCGGGTTGGTTCTGAAGTGGAATAGGTAGTGTATTTCATGAGGAGTAGGTGGATCCCAGCCCTGCAGGAAGTAAAGGATGTATAGAGCGGACAATGCCTGAATCCCATTAGGAGCAATCTGGAAGGGAGAGACGTTAAAATAGTCCGCCACTGACTAGAAGAAGGAATGTAGCGGGATGGAAGCTCCTGCATATACATGATGCCTAGACCAGGCACAGTAAGGTCCGCCAGGCCTGTTAGCTCTCTGATGAGGGCGCAGACATATCAAATTAACCCCTCTCAGGCCCAAGGCTTAGATGTGTTTGTCGAACATCCCGGGGTTAAGTTTCGAAGGTTTGGCAGTAAACCAAGAAGGTGTTTCTTCTCCTTCCTTTCTTGGTTTTTTGACAGCCAAATGCTGGATCTCAGTAGGGAATTTCTGAGTAATTTTTCTCTGAGGCTTATTGGGTTTTTGCGTCTGGTGGGGTGGTCTTGAAGAAGCTGCATTTCAGACCTCACTACGTTCCACCACTTTCTGTACCGCTCTGTGAGCTACCTGAGGATCCTGGTCCTGTGGGAGTCTATTAGATTTCTTTACCCTCATTTCTGACTGTTCAGTCTGTTGATGGAGGAACTGCTCTTCGTGAAGGAAATATAAGGCTGATCGGGGGAGGATCTTGTTAAAATGGCGAAGGCGATCCTCAGGAGTGCGATTGCTAGGAGACTTCGATGAAGAGTCGCTGCTTTGAGGAGTATCGCTCGATTGCGGGATGGAAGTGTCAGAGTTTGTATGGTTACTCACCTCCCCACTTTTTTTTTTGTAGATGAATCGCTTCGACTATAGGGGAGGTGACAACCATACAAAATTTGACACTTCCATCCTGCAATCAAGCGATACTCCTCAAAGCATCGACTCTCAATGAAAGCACCAAAATGTTGACCGCGTTTTTGGCCAATGACGTGTAGACGTCAAAACGACAAAAACCTTCAAGAGAAATATACGACACAGACAATTTTATAGTGGTTCAGCCCCAATGTGTTGGTAATAGCCTAATCCACTTAGAGTTATGATTATAGATCTACACTCAAGATCAGATGAACCTGAGTCAACTGAGTTTTTTCAGTGCAGATTACAAGAATACAAGAGTTCTCTCAAGATACAATTACTCTCTCTCTAGAAAATTAGAATTAGGAACCGCCTTTTATGGTGCCATGAGCCTTGTATTTATAGGCTCGGGATCGTACAGATGATGCCCCCCATAATCGGGATATTTTATTATTCTCACTATATTTTATTAACAATAATATTCAAAATACAACGATACACTATATTTACGGGATAATCTGAGAGATTCCCGTGCAGGTAAGACCGATTCTTATTGAAGCCGTTTCTGGGACCTTTTGCGTAGCCCTGCTCTGTCTAGTCGATCCATATCACATTCAGGAGGAGAACTGAAGGGCCAAAATTCCTCACTGGTCGGCTAAACCTTCACTGGTCTACCGGGTCACTCCTAAGCCAGATTACCCAACCATTCCTTGCCATTTTTCACTTTTATTGGCACGTCATCGTTTTCAAATTTTGGGGATAACATTTGCCCCCCAAGTTTATTATATGATGCTCTCACATAATAAACTTTTTTCTCCACTGCTGACGACATAATAAAAAAAAAATCCAAATGTTCATTTTCCCGCCCATGCAACAGACCACGAATCCATAGCAGACCACGATCACTGGAATTAACTGCTCACAGTCGTGGGGAGAAAAAATACTCAAGGAATTCCAAGGGTCTAAAAATAAGTAGCAATTTCCACTTTTTTTTTCTTTAAATAGACCCATGTGTGCTCATATTCTCATAAGCAAAAAAAGAGCAAAAAATTTCTCTCTTCTTTCACCTTTTTCCCTCTTTGGCCGAATACCCATAAGCTTCCTTCTTGGCCGAAAAGTTCAAGGATCTTCAAGGAAAAGCTCTCATTTCTTCAAGCAAATCCAAGGGTTCTTCAACATTGGGTAATTCCTTCTTCTTCATCTATTCCTATGTGTTTTTCTTTCCTTCAAAACTTCAAGAAAAAATGGGTGTTGGCCGAAACTTCATAGGACACTTTCCCCTTGAATTTGTGTATGAATCTTTGAACTACAATGTGTTTTGTGGCTGTTTTGATGTTGTTTAGGTTATGGGTAACTCAATTTTATCTTCAATTTCACAGAAATTTAAAGAAAAATGAATTATTCAACCTAAATCATAAATATGGGTTTATGGGTAATGGATGGTATATAGGATCTCAAGAACATTTGAAACCTTTCAAATCACCCCTTTTGATCTTGTTGTTGTGTATTTTGGATGAGGAATTGTGTTGGTGTTCATGGAATTTAGGGCTTTTGTTTTTCGGAATAGGTTTAGGGTTGTGCGTGGTCATGTCTGATCGGCCATAATTTTTTTCTTTGTTGCTTGAACACTTGGGCACTTTATCACGCCCTAAACCGCTCGGATGCAAGGGCACCATTACTCGACCATGCCCTTGGCTGCTCAGACGCCGTGCTCACCGACCGGACCCTACGCCATTCGCTTGGACATGGCTTGCATAAGCTCCTCGGACAGGCATGGCACACCCCTCGAACCCCAGCCTCTGCTCGGAACCCACGTCTCAGCTCCTCGGACAGCTGCCCAGACACACATGTGCTCGGTAACCCCTTGGTACACTGCTCGGACACGCGCGCACGGCTCGGGATGCTTCGGCGTGACGCAGGTGCACCGCTCGGACGCTAGGCCATCCGCTCGGTTTACTCACACAGTTGCCCACACACACACACACGGCACGCTGCTCGGACACCACGCTGGCCCCTCGGACACACGCACCCACGGCACGCAAACTTTTGCGTATCATTTTTCCCTCGTACATGCTCATTCTAGGGACCTTAGGCACTTTTAGGCACAAAAATTCTTTTTTTTTCCTCATGCATGCTATATTTTTACTACTTAGATAAAAAATTTCGTAGTAGAAAAATAAACATTGTCCTGGATTGATTTATATTTGGATGGTTACTCACCTCCCCACTTTTATTTTTTGTAGATGAATCGCTTCGACTATAGGGGAGGTGACAACCATACAAACTCTGACACTTCCATCCCGCAATCGAGCGATACTCCTCAAAGCAACGACTCTTCGTCGAAGTCTCCTAGCAATCGCACTCCTGAGGATCGCCTTCGCCGTTTTAAAAAGATTCTCCCCCGATCAGCCTTATATTTCCTTCACGAAGAGCAGTTCCTCCATCAACAGGCTGAACAGTCAGAAATGAGGGTAAAGAAATCTAACAGATTCCCACAGGACCAGGATCCTCAGGTAGCTCGCAGAGAGGTACAGAAAGTGGTGGAACGCAATGAGGTCCGAACTGCGGCTTCTTCAAGACCACCCCGCCAGACGCAAAAACCCAATAAGCCTCGGAGAAAAATTACTTAGAAATTCACTGCCGAGATCCAGCGTTTGGCTGTCCAAAAAACCAAGAAAGGAAGGAGAAGAAACACCTTCTTGGTTTACTGCCAAACCTTCGAAACTTAACCCCGGGATGTTCGACAAACACATCCAAGCCTTGGACTTGAGAGGGGTTAATGTGATATGTCCGCACCCTCCTCAGAGAGATAACAGGCTTGGCGGACCTTACTGTGCCTGGTCTAGGCACCATGTATACGCAGGAGCTACCATCCCGCTACATTCCTTCTTCTGGTCTGTAGCGGACTATTTCAACGTCTCTCCCTTCCAGATCGCTCCAAATGGGATTCAGGCATTGTCCACTCTATACGTCCTTTACTTCCTGCAAGGCTGGGATCCACCCACTCCTCACGAAATACACTACCTATTCGACTTCAGAACCAACCCGAGCCACAAGAATACAGGTTTTTTCCACCTCTTCCATAGGCATAAAGGGATTAAAGACCTCCATGGTATTGCTCACAAGTCGAATCTTGGAAAAAACTATACAGAGTATTTTCTCACATCGGACATCAAAGCCAACAACTTGGCCTTTACACAGGCGGTTAGGTAAAAATATTAATAACAAACTATCTTAAGATAGAATACTTACATTCAACAACTGAGCGAGACCTCTTTGTAAGACGACTTCAACACTAAGCCGAGGTAAGGATTCAAAGCATTGAATTGTGGAAGCATCGCGGAGAGTCTGGTCAAGCAATTCCTTCCCCATATTACCAGCAGTGCGAAGGGCCTCACTCGAGCCAGTCAGGCGAGTAGGGGTTAGGCTCGCAGAGGGAGGAAGCGAGGAAGGGGTCAGCTGCGGGATTGCGATTGACTCCTCGGGTTGTCTCCCTTGGCTGGTCGAAGTTGTCCTTGGAACTTTGCTCGGGGGGTGGAGCCACTTCCTTCCCTAGATTTCCTCTTTGGGGCAAGAGAGGTGTTGAATTGCCTAAACATCTCTGAATCTGCAAAAGAGAAAGAAAAAGGTTTGTTAGTAAAAAATAAAGCAATATGTGGATAAATACTTTACAACTACCAAACAGCTCTATAAATCACATATAACCAAGTTATTTAAAACCAAACATCTCACTATGACTACTAGACCCGAGTTTAGAATTTGGTCAAGGAAGTCATCCTCTTCATCAGATGATGAGCTTGAGTCTCCATGGAGCTGGATGGTCTTTCCTTTCCCAGGCTGTGTGGGAATAACACATCTGCGTTGGTCCTCTGGCTGGGGTTCCCTAATGATGAGGTCACCTGGTCTGCGAGAGTGGGGAGATGGTCCAGGAGAGAACTGATCGGTCACTACCTCAGTATCGGCGTTGGACTAGTCAGTTGCGTTCACCTCCTCAGTAGTACTCTCTACCATGATGTTCTGGTTACTTGGTAACAGTCCCACCATCTGAAGATTATCCACAGCAACCAACTCTTTCACTTCCTTATCATCGGTGCACATATTAGCCAACTCCTCTGCTCGGGCACACATTTCTTTGGTAGGCAAGGTCTGGTGAAATGGACCCGTGTGTGTAAAGGACAAGTTGTTGGCCATGATGTCCGAAGTGAGAAAATACTCTGTATAGTTTTTTCCAAGATTCGACTTGTGAGCAATACCATGGAGGTATTTAATCCCTTTATGTCTATGGAAGAGGTGGAAAAAACTTGTGTTCTTGTGGCTCAGGTTGGTTCTGAAGTCGAATAGGTAGTGTATTTTGTGAGGAGTAGGTGGATCCCAGCCTTGCAGGAAGTAAAGGATGTATAGAGCGGACAACGCCTGAATCCCATTAGGAGCAATCTGGAAGGGAGAGAGGTTGAAATAGTCCGCTACTGACCAAAAGATGGAATGTAGCGGGATGGTAGCTCCTGCGTATACATGATGCCTAGACCAGGCACAGTAAGGTCTGCCAGGCCTGTTAGCTCTCTGATGAGGGTGCGCACATATCACATTAACCCCTCTTAGGTCCAAGGCTTGGATGTGTTTGTCGAACATCCTGGGGTTAAGTTTCGAAGGTTTGGCAATAAACCAAGAAGGTGTTTCTTCTCCTTCCTTTCTTGGTTTTTGGACAGCCAAATGCTGGATCTTGGTTGTGAATTTCTGAGTAATTTTTCTCCGAGGCTTATTGGGATTTTGCGTCTGGCGGGGTGGTCTCGAAGAATCGCAGTTTGGGCCTCACTGCGTTCGACCACTTTCTGTACCGCTCTGCGAGCTACCTCAGGATCCTAGTCCTGTGGGAGTCTGTTAGATTTCTTTACCCTCATTTCTGACTGTTCAACCTGTTGATGGAGGAACTGCTCTTCGAGAAGGAAATATAAGGCTGATCGGGGGAGGATCTTTTTAAAACGGCGAAGGCGATCCTCAGGAGTGCAATTGCTAGGAGACTTCGACGAAGAGTCGCTGCTTTGAGGAGTATCACTCGATTGCGGGATGGAAGTGTCAGAGTTTGTATGGTTGTCACCTCCTCTATAGTCGAAGCGATTCATCTACAAAAAATAAAAGTGGGGAGGTGAGTAACCATACAAATATAAATCAATCCAGGACAATGTTTATTTTTCTACTCAGAAAAAATTTATCTAAGTAGTAAAAATATAGCATGCATGAGGAAAAAAAAAGAATTTTTGTGCCTAAAAGTGCCTAAGGTCCCTAGAATGAGCATGTATGAGGGAAAAATGATAGGCAAAAGTTTGTGTGTCCGAGGGGCCTGCGTGGTGTCTGAGCAGCGTGTTGTGTGTGCGTGTCTGGGCAGTTGTCCGAGTAGACCGAGCGGATGGCGTAGCGTTCGAGCGGTGCACCTGCGTCACGCCGAAGCATCCTGAGCCGTGTGCGCGTGTCCGAGCAGCGTACCAAGGGGTGACCAAGCGCATGTGTGTCTGGGAAGCTGTCTGAGGAGCTGAGACGTGGGGTCCGAGCGGAGGATGCAGTCCGAGGGGTGTGCGATGACTGTCTGAGGAGCTTATGCGTGCCATGTCTGAGAAAATGGTGTAGGGTCCGGTCTGTCAGCACGGCGTCCAAGCAACCAAGGGCATGGTCGAGTAATGTTGCCCTTGCATCTGAGCGGTTTAGGGCGTGACATAGTGCCCAAGTGTTCTAACAACAAGGAAAAAAAATTATGGCCGATCGGACATGACCACGCACAACCGTAAACCTATTCCAAAAAACAAAAGCCCTAAATTCCATGAACACAAACACAATTCCTCATCCAAAATACACAACAACAAGATCAAAAGGGGTGATTTGAAAGGTTTTAAATGTTCTTGAGATCCTATATACCATCCATTACCCATAAACCCATATTTATGATTTAGGTTGAATAATTCATTTTTCTTTAAATTTCTATGAAATTGAAGATAAAATTGAGTTACCCATAACCTAAACAACATCAAAACAGCCACAAAACACATTGTATTTCAAAGATTCGTACACAAATTCAAGGGGAAAGTGTCCTATGAAGTTTCGGCCAACACCCATTTTTTCTTGAAGTTTTAAAGAAAAAAAAAACAAATAAGTGGAGATGAAGAAGGACTTACCCAATATTGAAGAATCCTTGGATTTGCTTGAAGAAATTGGAGCTTTTCCTTGAAGATCCTTGAACTTTTCAGCCAAGAAGGAAGCTTATGGGTATTCGGCCAAAGAGGGAAGAAGAAAGATGAGAGAAATCTTTTGCTTATGAGAATATGGGCACATATGAGTCTATTTAAAGAAAAAAAAAAGGTGGAAATTTCTACTTATTTTTAGACCCTTGGAATCCCTTGAGTATTTTTTCTCCCCACGATTGTGAGCAGTTAATTCCAGTAATCGTGGTCTGCTATGGAGTCGTGGTCTGTTGCATGGGCAGTAAAATTAACAGTTGGATTTTTTTTATTATGCCGTCAGTAGTGGAGAAAAAAGTTTAATATGTGAGAACATCATATAATAAACTTGGGGGGCAAATGTTATCCCCAAAATTTGAAAACGATGACGTGGCAATAGAAGTGACAAATGGCAAGGAATGGTTAGGTAATCTAGCTTAGGAGTGACCCGTTAGACCAGTGAAGATTTTTGACTGGCCAGTCAAGTGTCATGACCGACCAGTCATGACCTTGGCCGACCAGTCACATGCTTGTCCACCCAGGCATGACCTTGGCCGACCAGTCATGACCTTGGCCGACCAGTCACATGCATGTTCGACCAGTCAGGTGCATGTCTGCCCAGAAAGGGGCATGTTCGACCAATCAGGTGCATGTCTGCCCAGTCAGGTGCATGTCCGCCCAGCAAGGTGTTTGTTCGACCAATGAAGGTTTGGCCGACTAGTGAGGAATTTTGGCCCTTCAGTTTTCCTCCTGAGTGTGATATGGATCTACTAGACAGAGAAGGGTTACGAAAAAGATCCCAGAAACGGCTTCAACAAGAATCGGTCTTACCTGCGCAGGAATCTCTCAGATTATCCCATAAATATAATGTATTGTTGTATTTTGATTATTATTGTTAATTAAATATAGTGAGAATAATAAAATATCTCGATTATGGGGGATATCATCTATATGATCCAGAGCCTATAAATACAAGGCTCATGGCATCATAAAAGGGTCTGAATTCTAATTTTCTAGAGAGAGAGTAATTGTATCTTGAGAGAACTCTTGTATTCTTGTAATCTGCACTGAAGAAACTCAGTTGACTTAGGCTCATCTGATCTTGAGTGTAGATCTATAATCATAACTCGAAGTGGATTAGGCTATTACCAACACATTGGGGCTGAACCACTATAAAAATTGTCTGTGTCGTATATTTCTCTTGAAGGTTTTTGTCGTTTTGACGTCTACACGTCGTTGGCCAAAAACGTGGTCAACAGCAATTAATTCACTTCTAGAGGGAAAATCGAGATGTATTTGTGTGGTCATACTCAGATATGGTTGGGATCAGTCCCAATTTTATAAGCCATGAACTAAACATCGACAAAAGCTTCCCTCCGAAATAACAAAAGAGAAGACTCCTCGATGATGAGAGGAAGGAATCCTTGAAAGAGGAGGTCGACAGATCAAAAGCAAATGAGTTTATCCGATATGCTTTCTACCTAGAATGGATAACCAACCACGTACTGGTCCCGAAACCAAATGGCAAGTGGCGAACTTGCATCGACTATTCAGACCTCAACAAAGCATGCCTAAAAGATTGTTTCCCTCTGTCTCGAATCGAGTAGCTCATGGATGCAACCTCAGGTCACAACATCATGTCGTTCATGGATGTGTATTATGGATATAACCAAATAGCCATGCATGCACTTGACCAAGAACATACGAGCTTCATAATAGATAAAGGGCAATATTGTTACAATGTGATGCCCTTCGGGCTCAAAAATGTTGGGGCTACTTATCAGAGACTGGTAAATTGGATGTTTGCTTAACAGATAGGAAATAACATGGAAACGTATGTGGATGATATGCTAGTCAAGTCCAAACACAATAACAACCAAGTTAACGACCTCGCAGAATTCTTTTCTATACTTCAAAAATATAACATGAGACTCAACCCACAAAAGTGCTCATTCGGAGTATCTTCAAGAAAGTTTCTCAGATTTATAGTGAATGCTCTAGGAATCGAAGCAAACTCGGATAAGATAAAAGCCTTAATCGATATGCCTTCACCTTGAAATCATGATGATGTCTAGAGTACTAGACATATCGCAGCATTAAGTAGGTTCATCTCAAAATCTGCAAACAAGTACCAACCATTCTTTAATCTTCTAAGAGGGAGAAAAAGTTCAGTGGTTAGATGAGTCTGAGCTCGCTTTTCAGGCTCTCAAAAAGCATCTCGCTGAGCCACCTATCTTATTTAAACCAGCCATAGGGGAAATATTGTACTTATACCTCGTTACAATCGAGCATGCAATCAGTGCAACACTTGTTCAGGAGGATAAAAAAGTACAAAGGCCCGTCTATTATGTTAGCAAAAGATTACTTGGGAAAGAATCAAGAGATCCAGTGATGGAAAAACTGGCATTATGCTTAATACATTCATCTCAAAAACTTTGATCCTACTTTCAAGCACACCCTATACATGTGTTGACTGATCAACCTTTGAGACAGATCTTATCGAAACCTGAAGCATCTGAAAGACTATTGAAATGGGCAGTCAAACTTGGTCAGTTCGAGATCACATATCACCCGACAACGACCATAAAGCGTTAGGCCTTAGCTGACTTTATAGTCAAATGTACAGCAATAACAATCGAAGAAGTCGTTACCCTAGCTCGCGAGATGTGGAGACTATACGTCGATGGATCCTCTAACGAGAATGGATTGGGGGCAGGCATCATCCTAATAACCCCATTAGGAAACAGGTTTCACTCAGCTTAAGGTTTGGCTTTGAGGCCTCCAATAACGAGGCTGAATATGAGGCATTATTAGCAGGGCTCCGAATAACTTCCGAGCTAAAAGCTAAGGCCATTCACTACTATAGTGACTCTCAATTGTTCGTCAACTAAGTTCTAGGAGAATCCCAGGCTCGGGGCACTACAATGGTAGCGTACTTGGAAAAAGTCAGTGCTTCATTCGAGAAATTCGAGTTCTGCGGGACCAAGAAAGATCTACAAGAACAGAACTCGAATGCAAATGCTCTAGCTCGACTCGCAACAACCAGGGAAGCTAATAAACTTAATGTGGTACCAATGGAATTTTTTCCAGAACCAGCATCACTGAGCCTGACGAAGTCGAGGTCAATATGATAGACTCACAACCTACCTGTATGACACCCATAATCAACTACCTCGAAACCGAGAACCTCCCAACAGACCAAAACGAGGCTCGAAAACCGATGTACAACATACCAAGATATACTATCTTGGAAGGGAGATTGTACAGAAAAGGATATTACATGCCATTACTAGGATGTGTAACTCCACCCAAGGCTAAAAATATCCTAGAAGAAATTCATGAAGGATTTGTAGAGATCACACTAGGGGCACAGTCTCTCGAAAAAAGTAATTAGCTAGGGATATTTCTGGCCTACTATAAAGGCCGACTTATTCGAATACGTCAAACGCTACGATAAGTGTTAACAGTTCGCCTCAATACCTCAAGCTCCACCAACCGAGCTCACCATTATGAGCTCCCCATGGCCATTCACAATATGAGGAATCGACCTCATAGGATCCTTACCAACGGGAAAAGGTGGAGTCAAATATGTTGTAGTTGTCATAGACTACTTCACCAAATGGACCGAGGATAAATGTAACGCCCAGGATAACCAAGATTGTTACAGTGTGTATTTCAAATAGTGCTAGGCTCGCTAATCAAGTCATTTGGCCATAAACGTGATTAACGGTTTAGCAATAAAAAATTTAGTCAAAAGGAATAGTTATTTCGTTAAAATGTTAAGTTGTACATGGGATCCATAATAAATGTTTACAAAGTTGTTACAGTTCCAAAAGGGTAATTACCACTCAAAAGTTACAACCAGCCGACCTAAGCAACAAAATAGGGTTTAACCCTAGCTCCTCTGAGAAATCCCTGTTGTGGTGGTCTAGCAGCCACATATGTACACGTTACCACCGAAGCTCTCAAACTAATGGCTGGTCTAGCTTCCATTTTCCCTTACTTGCACCACATAGCACCCGTGAGCCAAGGCTCAGCAAGAAAACTTAAACATGCTCATAAACCATTAATAACATGTTACCCAATCATAATAGGCATTCCTAGCAGTAATAACCCTACTTATGCATGCATACCATTCATATTATGACTACATTTTCATATGGGGGCCAGTTGCCCTAATTAACTAACTAATAAGTCAGATTGGGGCCCAGTGCCCTAGGATATGGGACTAATAAGTCACCCCAGGGCCTGTTGCCCTATCCTCTATATAACCAGCCTTAGAGCTGGCCCAATGTACCTAGCACTTTAGTTTTCCACGACCATTGGGTTGGACAAGCGTATGATGCACTCTTGATTAGGCCTAACCACAATGACCAGCACTCAGTGCGCTATTGCCTCCATTGACTTATAAGTAAATGCTTTCGACTAGCACTCAGCATTATTTTCGTCCTTGACTCGTGAGTCAAGCCTTTCTCAATCAGATAATGCAAACAGGCATACATATAGCAAATATCTAGATATAGAGCATTCAACATACTTAATCAAACACAATCATAATCATGCACATTTACATGGGCCCAGCCCTAATCAAGTCTATATTCGACAACGAGGTGAAGTCGTAATCACATACATCACGTATTGGGTGCAGTTTTCTTATGTCAGGTCTGAGTGTAATGTATACCAAGAATGACCCTCGAGCACGATCCCGGTTCTGAGCCCCTAGCGATAACCTAGCCACAACCATAATATAGAATCCCATTAAAACAAGCGAATAAAGACTTCTAGACGGAGTCCTAGCCTCTGATACGTCAAACTCTAGTAAATCGGGCAGTAGGATTGATCCCGAGCCCTTAGGTTTGAGTTCCCATCACTCAAAACCCAACATGGCCAAAACTATCTATTTGGACCATGAATTGACCCTGAGGGTTGCGGCGTGCCTTGAACCCGAGAGACTCCCCTACCTCAAACCCAAGGACACGCTCCACGACTTGACCCTGAGCGTCGCGGCGTGCCTACGCCAAACAGAGCTCCCTACGACCTGCGTTCATACGGGTCGCGGTGCCCCAAGAACAAGGTCACATCGCGACCCTAGGAAACCATATTTTCCCCTGTTTTCCTCAGCCATTCCTTACTCAAAAATCACCCCAACAAAGCCCTAAATCATAATTCAATCCTAGAACAACACTAGCATACTACCAGCAACAAAACTCAACATTAGTTCACTCAAAACCTCCACCAAATCTCCAATTCAATACCTTGAACCTCAAGCTCAAGAACACTATAAGAATTAGGGCAGAATTCAATCAAAACAAAGATTGTAGTTACCTCAAATGTGAAATTCCACCTCCTATCTACAGCTAATCAAACTTTAGACCTCAAGCCATCAATTACCAAGCCTTAGCTTTCAAAATTCCCAAGAAACTCCAAGGCACAACAAGAGAACTTAGAGAAAAAGAGAGCAACGGGTGAGAGAGAGAGAGCTACTTTGTGTTATATTCTTTGGGGTTTCTTGCTGCTGAAGGAGCTAGTGGCTAAGTCACTATTTTTGGCACAAATGATCCAAATCCCCCTTTGCTCTAAGCTTACTCATTACAGGTCCTCAAGGGTACTTTGGTCTTTTATCACATATCTCATCAATCATAATTAATGCCCTATAATTCACCATTACTTCCAATATCCTCAAATATTACCAAATAATTTCCCCATTACCCGATCAATCCCGGTAATGTACTAAATTACCAAATTACTCGTAGGTACCCCGAGCCCGGTATTTGACCCCTGTTATGGCTAAACCACTAACTTGCTCCCTAGCATCGCCTCGTGTCAAATAACTCAAACATATCCACATAATAATGTAGTCTCAATCCATATACACACAAATATACAAATATGCCCTCAATGGGCCAAAATTACTAAAATGCCCTTCTAATATGAAACGGGCCCACATGCATGCCAATTTAGTCATATAATAATATAACTCACATAATTCATATAACCATGCATATCATCACATAATAATGCATATTTCATAATTAAATCACATAACTTTCCATAGTTTGCCAACCTGGCCCCTTAATCAAGGCCCTAAGCCTTATTAGGTAATTTGGGACATTACAACTATCTTCTCCTTAATTTGGACCTCAAATTTTTTCATGAATAGCTCAGGAAACCAATTCTACATATCTGATTCCAGCTCCCAGGTCACTTCCTCGACCTTGTTGTTCCTCCATAATGCCTTAATCAAAGGTATGTTATATTGGGAATATATGGCTTTATTCTTTGCAAATCAACAATGAATAATGATCATAATGCAATATTCCAAACCCTGGATGTTTCAAATTTAAAGTATGAGTGCAACTCTTGATAATCAAATAAACATGTTCATGATATGAATGCTAATCTTTAATATAAGAAACTAAATGATGATAAGATGAACTTAGATACATTTAATCATCTATACCAACAATGAAAAACATAATAGAATGATAAAATACAAGATTAGGGTTAGAGAGATACAACCTTTGTACTAAGCAACTTGAATCTTCAAGCTTGGAGAACTTCTAAGGCTTATACACAATATGAATATTGTTGTCCAAAATCTCTATCCTAATCCTTCCCAATTGCTTGATGCTTCAACTAAGTAAAATGAGATTTGGGATTGAACTAGCCTTGAAACTCATGCAAGTCAAGCAAGCTTGACGAGTTTCTTGGAGAAAACTTTGTGTAGATGCCAAAAATCCACCAAATAAGAAATCTCTAGTCCCTGTTTAGAACAGAGGGATAAAGGCCACTTAATCATGCAATTGGACTCGAGCCTGTAGGCCCTTTTTGAATACAGGAGATTGTCTCATGAGAAATGTGGACGCTCGAAATTCAACAGTTATAAAGGCCAAAAGCGCGTGATAGGCTCCCATAAACGCCTCGTGGGTACGCCCGATATGCTACGGGCATATCGCACCAACTATTTTAGGGACCTATCTCGCGCCCATGCACGACACGGCCTCGCGCGCCACCAAGGCCCCGCACCACGGCCTCGTGCATGCACGCCCGCACACCAGGCGGCCTCGCTCGGCCACGCCCGCGCACATCAGGTGGCCTTGCTCGGCCACGCCCGCGCACCCCAAGTGGCCTCGCTCGGCCGTGCCCCAGGCGCGAGGCCCTCCTCGCGCGCGCATCCCCTGGCGTCGCTCGGCCACCTCGCGTGCACGTCTCCCCGGCGTCGCTCGGCCGAGCCTCGGCACCCATGGCCACGAAGTGGCTTCGACATCTAGGCCCCGTGGTGGCCTCGCCCATGCCCACGCCCACAGAGTGGCCTCGCCATCTAGGCCCCGTGGTGGCCTCGCCCACGCCCACAGAGCGGCCTCGCCATCTAGGCCCCGTGGTGGCCTCGCCCATGCCCATGGAGTGGCCTCGCCATCTAGGCCCCGTGGTGGCCTCGCCATCTAGGCCCCGTGGTGGCCTCGCCCACGCCCACGGAGTGGCCTCGCCATCTAGGCCCCGTGGTGGCCTCGCCCACGCCCACGGAGTGACCTCGCCATCTAGGCCCCGTGGTGGCCTCGCCCATGCCCGCGGAGGCGCCTCGCCATCTAGGCCCCGTGGTGGCCTCGCCCACGCCCACGGAGTGACCTCGCCATCTAGGCCCCGTGGTGGCCTCGCTATCTAGGCCCCATGGTGGCCTCGCCCATGGCCTCATGTGGGTCACATCCGCAGCACACTCGGCCTCTTGAACAGCCAAAAGAGCCGCGCCATTAGTAACCCTTCCAAGGGGGCCTCACGAACGAATGAGAGCTACGTCACCTAGTGGCCACGTGAGTAGAGCCATGCACCAAGGGTCCCATTCCTTACACCTTGAGACCCCTATGATTAGAGGCTCCAGTACGAGTCGAATGGGACATACTTGTACGACCTTGTACTGAGTACGGACACTAGTACCAGTGGGACTGCTGGGATAAGAGTTATGGCCCGTACGTCTATGGTCAAAGGTCAGTGTCGACACCACTATCACCTGCGCCACTATGCCTGCCACCACTCATCAGACATGGGTACAGACAAGTAGTGGAGACATCCTCCTGACATCTGCTCCTGTACTGGATGTATGACCACAACCTCTGAAGCTACTCCCCTGACATAGTACTTATGTACCACTTGGTCTCCTGGACCACCATGTACCTAAGGCCATTAGAGCCTACTATAAAATGAACTCTAACACCACCTGAGAGGGGGTTGGAAAATTCATTGTAAGCTGAGGCTATTGAGAAATATACCAAGACTTGCTCCATCATTTATCTGTGTTTACTTTTCCTTAAAGTTTATTCTCAGTTCTTATATAAACATCACCTGACTTACCTTTGAGTTTTTCGATCTAATTTCGTTGACAAGATTTCACCGTCAACAGTTTGGCGCCGTCTGTGGGAAGGACAAGCATCAAGCCAGTGTTCTTCCGTCACTTCCAACAAAGAAAGATGCTAAGACGTTCAAAACGCCTACGAGAAATACAAGAGGTTGAGGTTCACCGAGACAAAGTAGAGCGGAGGGCCTCCAAGAAAGATCCCCCTCCACCCGAGCATGGAGGTGGGCCAGAAGAATTTTTCCCCCCAGGGGAGGAGAGGGAAGCATCGTCCCCTGCTATCCAGCCCGACGGAGGTCATTCAGAGCCACCAGTGTATCCACTTAACCGGCCCCGATTGACCCCATGCTCAGGCCATCATGACCCCGGTCCCTCGACGCACTGGCCAGGCAAGGGTCCCGGGGTACGCTCGGTAAGCTCCAGCTCAAGGACGCGCTTCTACAAGGATGAGATTCACGAGTTGCATAAAAAGACTAGAAGGCTAGAAACCATGATAGAGAACATGCAGAAGGTTTTAAACGACCTACTGCAAGGGAAGTCAAGCATACCCCTCCCAAAGCGTAAAGGGAAGGAGTATGAAAAAGGGGAAAACACTATCCCCATAGACGATGGGGGAACCCAACTTTCCACCAATAAAACCCCCCATGCAAAGTACCATGGGGGACCTAGGCCGACGAAATGTCCCCAGGAGCATAGGCAGAGAGAAGACGATGGTCGTAAGAACGAGGCCAAAGTCCCCTCAAAAGAGGCACCCCCTGGCCTAAGAAAAGAGCTCCATGGGAAGAGGTCAGAAGTAAGACATGCACCCCCCGCGGTTCCCTCAAGGAACACGACCAAGGCAAGGGATCAGCCCAAGAGCCCGCAAGACTCCTTATGCAAAAAGAGGAGGGGACTAGACACCAAAATGCGAAGCCCTCGGGGCAAGATCACCACTGCGCTTGGGGGGCACATGGATGACGAAGAATTCGACCGTGACTCACCCTTCACAAGGGAGATTCAGGCTGAGCAAGTGCCCACTGGCTTCAGAGAGCCTCGCATGACTCCGTACGAGGGTACGACAGACCCAAAATATCACATAGACTCCTTCAATAACTTGATGAGGTTAAGAGGGGTCAACAACAGGGCAAAGTGTCATTGCTTTGTCGTTACGCTTAAAGGAGTGGCGTACAAGTGGTTCAAGAGGTTAGGGCCAGGAACAATCGAGTCATGGCAACAATTCTCTGATGAATTTCTTCAACAGTACCATGCAGCCTGTGATTACGTCATGCCAACTACCGACCTCGCTAACATAAAACAAGGCGAGAATGAAAGTCTGAAGGACTACGTCCGTTGGTTCAGTATGGAGGCAACAAAGGTGGGAGATTTAACCAAAGCGGAGCTCAAGATGGCTATTACAGCCGGAGTTCGTCCAGGAATCAAGTTATGGGGGAGCATGCTCAAAAGAGAAGTTTTGAATTTGGATGACTTCGAGAGAGAGCACAGAAGTACATACGTGTGGAAGAGGGCCATAAGAACTTCCATGTCAATGAAAGCGAACCTTCCTCCAGTGGCCATACTACCAATACGTCTGGAGATTCCATATAGAAGGGGGCCTCGTGCTAGAGGGGTCACGGACCATGTTTGAGATCGAACGAAGACCCTCTAGCCATGAAAGTCCCCACCCGAGGGGAAATCACCTCAGAAGTAGACACCTCCAAGAAGGGTCTCCAAAGTAGACACCTCCAAAAAGGGTCTCCAAAGTAGACGCCTCCAAAAAGGGTCTCCAAAGTAGACGCCACCAAAAGGGGTCTCCAAAGTAGACACCTCCAAAAAGGGTCTCCAAAGTAGACACCTCCAAAAAGGGTCTCCAAAGTAGACGCCTCCAAAAAGGGTCTCCAAAGTAGACGCCACCAAAAAGGGTCTCCAAAGTAGACGCTTGCAAAAAGGGTCTCAAAAGTAGACGCTATCCAAAAGGGTCTCAATGTAGACGCTTCCGAAAAGGGTCTCAAAGAAGACGCTTGCAAAAAGGGTCTCAAAGAAGACGCTTGCGAAAATAGTACTATGCCTAATGACGATAAGGACGCTTCTCGCAAGATATAATAAGCGCGCGCGAAAATATATAAAAGGATAACTAGAACCCAAGGGGTCAATATATCCTTATAGGTGCAACCAAGGCGCACCACAGAGAGACATACCGAACCCCCTTTCGTGTGGGTTCCAAAGGACCTCGAACATGATAAATATAAAAAAAAAAAAAAAGAAGAAGAAGAATAAGAGAATAATAAAAAGGAACGAAAGAGTCTACAAGAACGCCTAAAGGCCTCCCTATAGACTGGGGGGCAAGTGTAGATACCAAAAATCCACCAAATAAGAAATCTCTAGTCCCTGATTAGAACAGAGGGATAAAGGCCACTTAATCATGCAATTGGACTCGAGCCTGTAGGCCCTTTTTGAATACAGGAGATTGTCTCATGAGAAATGTGGATGCTCGAAATTCAACAGTTATAAAAAGGCCAAAAGCGCGTGATAGGCTCCCAAAAACGCCTCGTGGGTACGCCCGATATGCTACGGGCATATCGCACCAACTGTTTTAGGGACCTATCTCACGCCCATGCACGACACGACCTCGCGCACCACCAAGGCCCCGCACCACGGCCTCGTGCAGCCACGCCCGCACACCAGGCGGCCTCGCTCGGCCACGCCCGCGCACCCCAGGTGGCCTCGCTCGGCCGTGCCCAAGGCGCGAGGCTCTCCTCGCGCGCGCATCCCCTGGCGTCGCTCGGCCACCTCGCGTGTACGTCTCCCCGGCGTCGCTGGGCCGAACCTCGGCATCCATGGACACGAAGTGGCCTCGCCATCTAGGCCCCGTGGTGGCCTCGCCCATGCCCACGGAGTGGCCTCACCATCTAGGCCCTGTGGTGGCCTCGCCCACGCCCACGGAGTGACCTCGCCATCTAGGCCCCGTGGTGGCCTCGCCCATGCCCGCAGAGTAGCCTCGCCATCTAGGCCCCGTGGTGGCCTCGCCCATGCCCGCGGAGTGGCTCGCCATCTAGGCCCCGTGGTGGCCTCGCCCACGCCCACGGAGTGACCTCGCCATCTAGGCCCCGTGGTGGCCTCGCTATCTAGGCCCCATGGTGGCCTCGCCCATCGCCTCATGTGGGTCACATCCGCAGCACACTCGGCCTCTTGAACAGCCAAAAGAGCCGCGCCATCAGTAACCCTTCCAAGGGGGCCTCACGAAGGAATGAGAGCTACGTCACCTAGTGGCCACATGAGTAGAGCCATGCACCAAGGGTCCCATTCCTTACACCTTGAGACCCCTATGCTTAGAGGCTCCAGTACGAGTCGAATGGGACATACTTGTACGACCTTGTATTGAGTACGGACACCAGTACCAGTGGGACTGCTGGGATAAGAGTTATGGCCCGTACGTCTACGGCCAAAGGTCAGAGTCGACACCACTATCACCTACGCCACTATGCCTGCCACCACTCATCAGACATGGGTACAGACAAGTAGTGGAGACATCCTCCTGACATCTGCTCCTGTACTGGATGTATGACCACAACCTCTGAAGCTACTCCCCTGACATAGTACTTATGTACCACTGGTCTCCTGGACCACCATGTACCTAAGGCCATTAAAGCCTACTATAAAATGAACTCTAACACCACCTGAGAGGGGGTTGGAAAATTAATTGTAAGCAGAGGCTATTGAGAAATATACCAAGACTTGCTCCATCATTTATCTGTGTTTACTTTTCCTTAAAGTTTTTTCTCAGTTCTTATATAAACATCACCTGACTTACCTTTGAGTTTTCCGATCTAATTTCGTTGACGAGATTTCACTGTCAACACTTTGGTCTTAGAAAGCTAGGGAGAGAATGAGTTTTAGAGAGACAGTTGGAAAGTGTGATTAAGGCTTTTCAACTCTAATGACCCATATATATAGTGTAGATATCATCATTAGTCTAACCAATAGGATTTGATCATTTTAAACACATCATTTGGAGCATTTTACGTAAACTGTACGACCCTAAAAGACTGCCCAAGTGATGTATCACCTATCAGGTGATACATCGCCTACTAGTAGGAGATGCATCGCCTGCTAGGGTTTTTCAAGCACTTCGCATTTTGGCGATGCTACGCTACTTAGGGGGCGACGTATCACCATCCTCTTTGATTTCGGACCCTTCCAATGGTCCCAAAATTCCTCCAAATGCTACCAAAGTTTTTGGGAATGTTTTGATACCTCATTGTATCACTTTAGACCCATAAAAGCCACCTTCTACACATTCTCATGTTTTCACTTGTCTTTAAGTGAAAATCGTAAAGTGTTTTGCACCTCAACGTGTAAACATCTTAACCATTATTGTAACGCCCTACTACTTAGAATCATTGCCATGTGATTTATAAATGTGCCATTAGCTCTCTAATTGAGGTTTTAGGTTTAAAAGTGTGATTAAATTGAAATAAAAACTAATTTGATAACATTAATTATAAAAGATTTGGATATTTATTAAAATCGTAAATGTTATACGTTTGGGATCCCAAAATACTGTTTGAAAATGTATTACAACTCAAAAATGTGAATACAGTCGACCTAAGAGACAAAATCATCCATCTACAGTAAATTCCTCAAACAACCCCGACCATGGCAGCCAGGTAGGTCGAACATGTACATGCCGCTTCACACTCTCCAACTCATGGTTGATCGACGTTTCCCTTGCCCTTACATGCACCATAGAGCACGCATGAGCCGAAGCCCAGCAAGAAAACTCAACATATAATATACAACAATCAATCCAATAATGTACAGTTTAAATAGACAACAGATTAAACATATAGCGGCCTATGTCGACCTAGTTGCTTTCCCAGGCACTTCGTTTGCAGTCTTCACTAAGCGGGTTAATACAACACCCTTAGAGGGTCTCGCCCCAGCAGCCTCCACTCAACATGCTTAACGCCGATCCTGGCGCTATCCCCGGCCCTTGCCATCCCTGGCCTTCTTCGTTCCCAATCTTCGCCGTTCCCAGCCTTCGTCATTCCCGGCCTTCATCGTTCCTGGCCTTCGCCGTTCCTAGTCTTCGCCTTTCTCGACCTTCGCCATTTCTAGCCTTCATCATTTTTGGCCTTCGCCGCTCCTGGCCTTCACCACTCCCGACCTTCGATGTTTATTAACAATCATGCACACATAGCATATCAGGACATAACATTCACATAAAACACTTAAACACAAATAATCGGGCCATGCCCTACTCTACGAGCGCAAACAATTTTCTTACCTGTGTCCCGAGTTGATTGACTACTGCGATCCCGAGCACGATCCCTTAAACTGAGCCTTGATGTAAAACCTAGTGACAACACATTAGACATCCATCAATTGCTAAACCAAATATGAACTTTGGAATATAATTCTAGCCTTTTCGGGACAATGAATTCTACTAAACCAGGTAGTATAATCCTTCCCGAGCCTTAACATTTGGGTTCCCAAGCTTAAAACCTTAAATTGGCCAAAATTGTCTATTTGAGCTGGGGCTCAGCCCTTACGGGTCGCAATGCGCTACAAGTCAAAGAGCCTTGGGCTCTCATCAAAGGGACACAGGCCGCGGCACGCCCCAGCCTGCGCGCGCAGCGCCTGGGAAAAATCCCCCCATGCTTCTGAGTTCATGCGGGCCGCGATGCCTAAGGAATAGGGTCGCAGATCCAGCTCCAAAACCCATGAGCTCCACCATTTTTCTGCATTTTTTCCCAAGCCTAAACCACTAAATCACACTCCAAACAACATCTAAACCTAGAATTAAGTTTAGAAGTCTCATCCACACTACCTAAGCATCACAACAACCCCAGAAATTATTCTATATCCTCACCAACACTAAATACTAATCTAGAGTTCAACCGTCATGAAAACTTTTGGATCATAACAGAATTCAACAGAAAGATCAAGTTTGAAACCCTTACCTCACTGAGAATTTAATCATGAGCTAATCCTCAAGCACTTCAAACCTTCAGTTCTTCAATTCTCCCAAGCTTCAGCCAATTTCCCAAAGAGTTCCTCAAGGTTCCCACATACACCAAAGGGAAGAAAGAGAGCAAGAGAACGTGGGAGAGAGAGATAGAGAGATAAGGCTGAGGGATTCTGTTTTCCTATTTCTCCTTAGTTCTATAGTATTGGTTGACTCTATCCACAGTTGCCTAAGTCCAAAAATGCCCCTAAGTCTATCCTTAACCCTTTAATGCCACCAAGGGCAATCACGTCATTTTCCACATCCCACTAATTCCTCAAGTGTTCCTACAATTCTCCATCTAATCCCGACATACCCAAATGTTCGCTAAATCACTACACGTTACTCAGTAAATCCCGAATACATTCTATGTTCCCAAAATACCCCTAGGCTCACCCTGAGCCGCGTATTCGACCCCGTTGTGACTATTTTGCTATTCCACTCCCTAGGACCATCTTGGATCACATATCGCAATTATATCACCACAATCTTGTGGTATTAAACACAACATGCATATAATTCACATTTATACCCTCTACAGGCAAAATAACAACTATGCCCCTATTAACCAGAATGGGCCCACATGCATATTTAATTCACCTAAACATGCATTTCTAATCACATAATCATTTAATCCACATAATAACATTATTGACGCAATTTTTTGCCATCAGTGTATTAAGAAATAATAAGGTAGATCAGTGCTTTATAGTAAAGTGTAATGGAAAATAATCAGAATTCACTCAAGAACACAGAACTTTTACGTGGTTCAGTGGTTAAAATCCACCTAGTCCACGAGTCAATATTATTGTTGTTTCTCTCTTGATTTTGACAGAGTTTCGGTATTACAGAATAATCCCCCTTTTCCTCTCCAATATTCCCAATATTTCCAATATTTATAGGGGAATTCCATGGACAGGTTTGGGTAATCGCATGAGTCAATCACCCATTTAAATAATGTCTACATTCAATACAATATAATTCCCATTTATATTGGGATATGATTTGATCACAAAGTAAATATGTCTTGCAATCTTGGATAATAAATATGACAGCCTGGTCATGAATAAGCGTATAAGCAAATCCCGACTCTTTGGCAATCCTTTAGTATGCAGTATGCGTTATATCTGAATCACCTGAGCTGCATATCTTCCATGGGCTTGTATTCTGATAGCTATCTGACCCCAAGCTAGTGCTTTGATGACTTATCTTATTTGTAGTTCGTGGTAAAGTCAAAACGCCTAACACTAGGTCTGACCATTACGAACCTCGAGCTGTCCATATAAATAATAATCAAATAATCTACTTGATTAATTTTCCATGTATTTATCTGCCAGCTGTACCCGAGCTGAGTGAATGAACTCGTGCTAAGATTAGGGTATGCCATTTTCCCCCCAAGCTCATGCTCGTGTATGATGTCATCATTTTCTGACCTACACAGTAGGGGCTTTTAAACTTCTGATAAATAAAACCATGCTTGCCTACTACTTGACTACTAGACACATGGTATTCTGCAATTGGTGTCTGTCCGGATTTCAAGGACTGCAATAATTTTCTTGCCAACGTTTTGCCACCATGTGGTCTATTTAGCCCTGGTCCTTGGATTGCTAATTAACACCAACGAACAGTCTAGATTGATTTCCATGGTTTACGTATAAATAGGGTGATCAGTCTTAGACCTCACCACCTTTGCATTCAAAAAATACCCTTTTTCACACTTTTCAAACTTCCTTCTTCTTCCCCATAATTCCCAGAACTATTCGTCGTGCTTAGTTTACTCAGAAGCGTTCTAGGAGTTTTCCGTGATCAGAATCTATATCCCCCAGTCGTCGAACATATTTCTTGTAAGTATCTATATTTTTCATGACCCAAATAAACTTCTTTTTCATCTTTTTTTTAGCAATATTCATCATTCGCTATTGTTAGGATTCTATGAATGCCAATAAGTGAAACTGAATATGTTTTTACAAAAGAAGTATTCATAAAACTGGGTAACTTTCTGGGTTAATCTGGGGTTGTTCTAATGTCAAATAGGTTTAGAAAATACATGTTGGGGCATAAAAATTGTAAGGTCTCTAGGTTTAATACCAGGTAGCTTAAGGGTTACAATTCCTTAGGCGGTTTTGCACAAAATTGCTTTTCAAAGGAAAGTAGTGACCTAACGTTTCTGACACACGGATCCCTAAATATCAGCGGGGTTGTTGAGAAACCGAGGCGCATAACCTAGGATGTCGCATGGCATCATGCGATGGGGCTAAGGCTAACTTTAGCACGCATAACAAAAATAACCCATTTCGTCCGTACCCTCGTGGCATAGTTATAGATCATCTTAGGTCGCCTACTAACTAGGCCGCTTTGTCGTCAGGCGATCTGATGCCCCCCCCCCCCCCCCAAAGAAGAAATCCACAAGCTCATCTACCCAACGCAAAGACAAAGGGAAGTAGGTCATACCTGACTCTCCCATTCCGCACTTCGGTCCCGTAGTGGAGAAAGAAATTCTCGTCGACCCCAACGCGTTCTTCGAGGCCGAGCACATCATCTCAAAAATCATGACTCAAAGGAAGGTGAATAAGATTATGTTGAGCCACAACATAGAGATTGGAGCTGGCCTTCTCATCGCCTGACCTGCATTCGAAGGGAAAAAAAGTTGTGCCCCTTTCCAAGATGACTACATGGCCTAGAGCGATGAGCATTTGAAGGTTGGTGCCTTCCTTCCCTTGGACCAGTACTTCGTAGATTTCCTAAACTACATAAAACTGGCTCCTTTCCAGCTCCTCCCAAACTCCTATAGGCTTATGGCGAGGCTAAAGTATTTATTTCTGAAGCACGAGTAGGAGGTCCGCACCCCGGCAGACATATTATACTTCTTCTGCCTCAAAGCTAGACCTGATCAGAGAGGACGAGGTGACGGGTTTTATTACCTCACGCAATTTCCAAACTCCGCCCCTGTCATTGAGCTTCCCAGTCATCCAAACGACTACAAAGGTCTATTCTTTATGTCGGATGGATAAATGAATTGCGAACACCAATACTTCAACCGACCTCATAAGTCTCCTATCTTTGCAAATTCAACTCGTGAATTTTTGTTCCTTTAAAATATTTCCTTTTTTTGTACATGTCTTAATTGAGTTTGTTTCTCGTGCAGCCATTTTTGCGAGGACGAACAAATATGTGACCCTCAAGGGTCAATACGAGAAATTATCCGGTCTTTTCCCTGGCGAAAAGGATTATCACCAGGCCATGAACGATGCCGCCATGTTGGCATGTAAGCTGATCGGTGAAGGTCAGACACTAGCCCCGAGGACCAGAGTTTCCCTTCCGGTGATCCCTGAGCTTCCCTCCTCACAAAAGGTTGTGCCAACCACTGAGGACACCGACAAGGAAGAGGCCGAGGTACCTCTCATTCAGAAAAGAAGGGCTCCCAAGGCTGACCAAGGATCTGATCTGGACCATGCTGCTTTTGTGGCAGCAATCTGCCCCTCCGGCCAAGGAAACCCATAACTTTTTAGGGAGTTAGATAGGGTTGTTGCCGACTTTAAGTTAGTTCACTATAACCCGAACCAGTTCGTTAGTCGCCATCCTACTAACCCGGACCTAAATGTAACCCTTCTTCAGTTCGTAGATCACCTAGTGGTACGCTATGACCATGGCTACCCTAGACGCACTGTAGTAGTTGATAACACCCTAAAATTTAGATCCGCCATTTTTGAAGAATACAGGACAAACCAAAGGAGCTGGGCTTCTTTGCTCAAGGGTGCATTTGCCCCTGGGTTTAGACAATATGTAGACGAATCCAGGCCTGAGGAAGGACCTGAACCCCATCGGATCCAAGAAATATTAACTTTAGATTCCCTTTCTCCTCCATTAATTCCAAGGTCGGAGGTCGTGCCTATCCAGGTCAAAACACTCGAGCTGGTGATAATAGATTCCTCCCCCAGCCCGGAGGGTAGGATCTTTGTTTCCACCTCTTTCATTATATATGTTTTTAAAGCATTATTTATGTGAACTAACTCCCTTTGTTATTTTTAGACAAAGAGATGGAATCAACCGGAGCTCCTGACCTATGGACTGCCTTTTTAGGCTAAGAAAACCAACCCGGGCCCCATCGTGAAGAGGCCCAGGGTGGCAAAGAAGGCCACCCTGCAACGAGGAACACTTTAAAATACCGTGCTAAGGGTAAGGACATGAGCTCAGCTCGGGAACCAGTTTTGACAACCTCTGTCACCGTTGGGCAAGTTTCCCCTCCCCGACCTCGACCCATGCCTCAAGTACTACAAACCGATGCCCCCACCGTCCGAATACCAGTTGATCCTCAAGACCTAGAAAAGATCCTTGAAGCCTTTCGGGGTATCATATATGAGACAGCGACTCATATGGTGGGCCACACCTATAAATCCAGTGTGAGGGACTGGAGAACCATAGAGGAATGCAGCCCGAAGAATGTCTTTGAGTCCACCATGGGGATGAACCTCACCGTGAGTTCTTTTCCCATATTTGGTGTTGAAATTTTATTTTATACTATGTTTTTCATCTTATATTTTTTACTAGTTTTTTTATTTTGTAGTCTATCCTGGCCCAATACCGCAACATAACTCGTGCTAGGGCAAGAAATGAAGAGTTCTGAGCCGAGATGGACGCTGCCAAAGTCACCTTGAATGCTGCTAAGGAAGGTGAGCAGGCTGCCAAAGCTGCCTTGACAGCTGCTCAGAAGAATGAGCAGGCTCCAAAGACTGCATTATCCGCCTCCCGAGCTCAGACCGCAGAAGTGAACCATCGTGCTGAACAGCTTTAGGTCGAGATTTGTGAGCTCAAAGTGAAACTACTCGAGGCCGAAGTGAAAGCCAAGTAGGAAAAGGCAGCGCCATCATCAGCCATAGAGGAGGTGCTATACCATTGCTAGGCTTTCAACCATGACGGGAACTTCTCTTTTATGGAACCCAGGTTGTGGGATCCGTACCTTGCTAAATTAAAGGCTCAGTTCTTACAAGAACCCTCAGAGACTGGTGAGGCATCCGAAGCCTACCGGATATGTGGCCACCACAATATTTGGAGCGAAAGGCTCAAGCTCCTCATATGAGTCGCAATCGTCTTTTTCTTGTCTAGATAAAAGCCTCTTCATTTTCTCTTCCATCAAGGCTAGTCTTTCGAGGGTTTGGTCCCTAGTCCCTAGGTTACCTGGGGGCTGTTCAACAGCTCCCATCCTATCATATGCGTTCGATGGGTTATTGTCCCTCCAAGCTCAAGCTTATTTTTGTGGGACATTCCTGTTATTGCGTACTATGGACGGACCTCCTTCTTGTCGAGTATAGCTAATATCTTCATTCCTAGCTGGATTCCTTCTCTGCGAATTCAAACGATCGCGCAAATTGGGTTGCGGATCATATTGAGGGCTCTGTGCTGAACTCAATTGATTTCTTAGGTTGCCCTCGGACCTACCGCTACGACGAATTTCAGTCCAGTAACTCCCATTTGCGAAGCTTACAGCTCGCGGTTGGGGCCGAGGATCTGGATTTTTGACACGTGTTCGTGAGACGTAAGTATTGGCAGATGTGGGAGAATTTCTCCTACTGTCTCCATAAGCTAGAATGTCCCATTAAGGATGAGGTGGTGTCAGATGTCTTATAGTTGACGGGGGATGCCTTATTGGTGAGGCTATCCTCGTTCCATCAGGGCAGACTAAATTAGCTCGCCTATGTTCTACTCCAATGTCTCTAGTTCTTTGTGCCTGGTGATCTGATCATGGCATAGGAGGGTTTGTTGGAGCATTTTGTCTTCGTTATCCTATCCCAACCTCCCCTCGTGGATTTTCATGGGCATTTCTGGGGGCCGATGAAAAAGGCACCGAACTTGGGGTTGCAGTCCTAATTAACCGATTGACATGATGACGACTCCTACAATGATCGCTGGGTCAAGCATTATGGCGATCTTGCCCCGTAGGTACAGAACTTGAGTGGCGGTTTTGACTAATCGACTCGGTTTGGATCGATTATTCCTTTGGGACTTATGAGACCCACTCTGCCTCTTTCTGACATTAATGTTAGTTTCTAGAAGGGGGTAACTGAGCCAAAACCTTCTCAATCTGCCTGTTTGCCTTAGCGAGATGGCTCCTCAATTTCATGTTTTCCAACTCGAAGATAGTTAGGTAGTATGGATTTGGATTTGACGGCAATGATTCCAAACTCCCAGTGTCGCCTTGTCCCGCCAATTTTTTTCCCGGACGTTGCTGAATCTCAGGGCTATGTTCGTTCGAAACGGCAGTACGATGGACCTCCTGCCCACTGGGTTGTTCTATCTCATTATCATGCATTGAGTGAGTGAGCACCATGATGAGAATCGACTGGGATTTTGATGAAGCACTAATTTTCTTTCAATGAAAGCACCAAACTGTTGATGAGGTTTTTCGCCAGCAATGTATTAAGAAATAATAAGGCAGATTGGTGCTTTATAGTAAACCATAATGGAAAATAATTAGAATTCACTTAAGAACATAGAACTTTTACGTGGTTCCATGGTTAAAATCCACCTAGTCCATGAGTTAATATTATTAATGTTTCTCTCTCAATTTTGGCAGAGTTTCAGTATTATAGAATAATCCCCCCCTATCCTGTCCAATATTCCCAGTATTTATAGGGGAATTACATGGACAGGTTTGGGTAACCGTGTGAGTCAATCACACATTTACATAATGTCTACATTCAATACAAATAATTCCCATTTATATTGGGATATGATTTGATCACAAAGTAAATATGTCCTGCTATCTTGGATTATAAATATGACAACCTGGTCATGAATAAGCGTATAAGCAAATCCCAAATATTTGGGAATCCTTTAGTATGCAGTATGTGTTATTTCTTAATCACCCGAGCTGTGTATCTTCCATGGGCTTGTAATCTAACAGCTATCCGACCCCGAGCTAGTGCTTTGATGACTTATCTTATTCGTAGTTCGTGGTAAAGTCAGGAAACATAAAACCAGGTTTGACCATTACAAACCTTGAGCTGTCCGTATAGATAATAATCAGATATTCTACTTGATTGCTTTTCCACGTATTTATCTGCCAGCTGTACCCGAGCTGAGTGAATGAAATCGTGCTAAGATTAGGGTACAACAAACATAATTAAATCAATTATTGCCCTCTCAGCAAGCTAATCAAGGCATTAATCCTTTATAGCAAATTTGGGATGTTACAATTATATTTAACCAATCTGAACATGGTCTTGTTCCTCAGGACCTTGTCCTTTCTATCTAGTATCTAGACTGACTATTCCTCATAGGAGGGATCTGCATGAAGCTCCATATCCTTGTAACTTAATACATGAGTCACGTCTGATACATATTTTTGAAGGTTCAAAATATGAAATACATTGTGTACGGCTGACCGTGCCGGAGGTATGGCCAACCTATAGGCCACTTGACTGATCCTTTCCAGGATCTCAAATGGTCCTACAAATCTAGGGCTTAGCTTTCCCTTCTTCCCAAATCTCCTCACCCCTTTCCATGGTGACACTCTAAGGAAGACTTAGTCTCCCACTTGGAACTCCACGTTCCTGCATTTCAGATCAGCATAACTTTACTGTCTACTCTGAGAAGCCAGCATCTGAGCTATGATCTTCCCAATAGCCTCATTGGTCCTCTAAATTGCCTCAGGACCCAAGTATTTTCTTTCTCCAGTCTCACCCCAATGAATGGGTGATCTACATTTTCTACCATACAACATCTCATAAGGAGCCACCCCAATAGTCGACTGATATCATGTTGACCCACTGTCATGGGTAACCTCACCACGAAATCCATCGTGATGTCCTCCCATTTCCACTCTGGAATGTCCAGAGACTGTAATAGCCCTGCTGGTCTCTGATGCTCAGCCTTGACCTATTGACATGTCAATCACTTAGCCACATATTCTGTCACATCCTTGTTCATCCTAGGCCACCAATATAGCAATCTCACATCCTGATACATCTTCGTGGTGCCTGGATGCAAAAAGTAAGGGGTAGTATGAGATTCATCCAGAATCTCCCATTTGATAACAGTATCCATTGGAACACAGATTCGACCCTTGTGTTGATCCTTGATTTAGTCAACGACATGGAGTCACGAAAAATGATAAGAATTATAGAACTGAATACAAGAATTAAATGACACAATTATTGTAATGCCCCAAATTTCCTAATAAGGTTTAGGACCTTGATTAGGAGGCAAGGAGGGCCATAATTGATTTATTATGATATTTAATGATTATATGCATGTTTATGTGAATTATATTATTATGTGATGGTGAATGCATGCATATGGGCTCATATTTTAAATGCAAGAGCATTTTGGTAATTTGGCCGTTGGGGGCGTGATTGTGTAATTTTATGCATATGGGTGAATTATAATGTTACCACATTATATGTGGATTGGTTCAAGCTATTCGGCATGAGACGATCATGGGAATGTAAGTGTTCGGTCTAGTCATAACGGGTCTAAGTTCGGGGCTCGGGGTGAGTCTCGGGGTCACTTTGATGATTAGAACATTACCGGGAATTAAAGGGTAATGGGATGTGATTTATTGGTATTTGAGAATATTGAGAATAGCGGGAATTGGAGAGCATTAATTATGATTAACGGTATAGGTTGGAAAGGACAATTTTACCCTTGAAGTTGTTTTTGAGGCTTTAAGTGACTTAGGGGTATTTTGGTCATTTAGGGCTGGATTTGTATGACTTAAATTGGCTGCTGGCTGTAGAAGCATGTGGAATTAAAACAGAACCAAAACAGAGCATCATCATCCTCATCCTTCTCTCTTTGCCGTACACCATTTCCCTTCTTTCTTCCTTTGGAATTTTGAGAGCCAATTTGAAGGAACAAGCTAGGAAATCAAGGTTTGGGCTTAGGGACTTGATTCATCCATTGAAGGGGATTGAAAACTGAGCTTAAGGTAAGGAAACTCAGCCATGGAAGTCTGATTATACTCTGTTTTCTTTTAAGTTTCAGCTTGTGATTTTGATGTGTTAGTTGGGAATTAATGGAAGATAGGATGGTGTCTAGCTTGGGTTTTGATGAGGGTGAGTTGTGGATAATGTTTAGTGGTTAAATTGGATGTTAGGTTGAGTTTTGGGATTGGTTTGAATGGTTGGTTTCGAGGAAAACGCAGGGGAGAAAAAAATATGACTGTTGCTGGTTTGCGTAATGTGTCGCGGCCTGGCTATGGCGTGCCGCGGTCTGAGTGTGCTTCTGGGCAAGATTTTTCCTCTGTCTGAGGGTGAGCCGTGGCATGGCTATGGTGAGCCGTGGCCCGACTAGGTGACCGCTAAAGGACTAAAAGCTGATCGTTCTCAAAGGTCGTTTCTTTTATTAATTCTAGCTCGAACCCAAGGTAAGAAAACTGCACCCCGTATGTGACATGCATGGCTATGATTGATGCATGTTGGATGTTTAAATGTAAACATTGATAGCATAATGAATGCTTGGAAATCTTTCCCATTTGCATACGATTATCATTGAGGCATGCTGGGTGATTAAATGTGATGCATGTGATGCACGAGAAACATGTGATTAGGGCATGCCATGAATGATGAATATGAGATTGGTCAGAGCTTGAGTCTCTGGGTTTATGCATGATCATGATTATGCTAGCAACTGTTAGTAAGCATGCTGAATGCCCTATTCCTGGATAACTGGCATATGATACATATTGATAGCATTGCTTACTTGTGCATGGTACTGACTAATTAGTCAGACTTGGCAAAGGTGCTAGTATCAACTGTGAAGCTGTGACTCATTAGTCAGGTTCGGCAGTGGTACTGGGCACTGGTCACGTTGCACTGACTCGTCAGTCAGAATTGGCAAAGGTGTTAGTATCAGCTATGAAGCCGTGACTTATTAGTCAGGTTCGGCAGTGATACTGGACACTGGTCACATAGCGCTGACTCATTAGTCAGAACGGCCATAGCGTGGATCACGCAAGCCAACAGAGATTAGATCTAATCGACCATCAGCATTGAATGACTCAAAGAGCATTAATGCCAGACTGACCTCGAGGGTTGATGAATGAAATAAGTGCTTGGAGGCTAGTGGCTTACCTAGCAGCCACTCTCCCTCTTGAATCATGTGATGTTTACTCATTGGTTTGAAAGTTTTATGCTCAGTGTGATTATAATGATGATCATTTGATAATGTTTATGTATAGTGTTATGTTTTCTTTATGGGCTTCGGCTCACGGGTGCTATGTGGTGCAGGTAAAGGCAAGAGGAAGCTAGACCATCCTTGAGTTGAAGAGCTTAGGTGATGATGTGTACATATGCAGCTGCTCGACCGCCACGGCCGAGGTTTAAAGTGGAACTAGGGTTGAACCCTGTTTTGCCGCTTAGAACGGCCTGTTGTAAATATTTTCTGTAATAAACTCTGAAATTCATATTTTCGGGATCCCAATGTATATATAAAACGTTCTAGTGAAACGTTACATCTTAACCAAATTTTTTAAACCCTAAACCGCTAATCATACTTAGTTACACGATTTGGCCAAATGACTCGATTAGCGAGTTTAACACTGTTTACAAGGCAAACCGTAACGGTCCCAGGAGTTGGGGTGTTACAATTATTTCATAGTGGTTCGACCCCAAAGATTGGTAATAACCTATGTCCACTTAGTATATTTATTGATGTAGACTCCAAAAGTTATGATTAGTGAACTAGGATTCACTAAGTTTCACAAGCTCTGAAGTTGAATAAAAAGATCGTGTATAAGAGCACTTGTTCACTCTGAATACAAAAATAATCCCCAATAAATGAATCCCTTGAGTCCTATTTATAAGCTCAAGGATGTACATATGGGCCTATGGGCCATCCTTAACTTGTGTTATAAACATAACCAAATAGTAACTGAAATAATGATATTTACATATAAAAAAATAATCAAATATCTTGGGAATATCTAACTCATAATTGTTTCTGAGAATGTCTCGATTCATCGAGCTGCTCTAGTCGTATGCATCTACACATCTTCTTTTCCTGCTGCTCAGCATATTCCTTGCACCTATTGAGCAACTTTAATTTCCTCTTGATACTCTGGTCGTTGGTCGACCAAGTCTTCATCAATAACCAGTCACGTGTTGTCCATATGCCTCTTAAACATGCCACGTCATCATGCAAATATATTAGGGAAACATTTGCCCCCCAAGTTTATACGACAAGAGTAATTTGGGTAATTGTTCTGGCCACACTCCCTTTGCCTCTTCAAGCCTTTTCTTTAGTGTGTCCTTCAGAGTTTTATTTATAGCCTCTTCCTGTCTGTTGGCTTGTGGATGGACAACTGATGAAAAACTCTTCGTTATGCCATGCCGCTCATAGAAGTCGGTAAACAAGTCATTGTCAAATTGTGTGCCAATATCTAATACAATCTTTTTCGGCAATCCATATTGGCATACATGTTTTTGACAACGAAATCCAGCACTTTCTTGGTCGTGATTTTCACGAGTGGTTCAGCTTCAACCCACTTCATAAAGTAGTCGACAGCAACTACTACGTACTTGACATTCCCTTTTCCTAAAGATCAGATCAGGTCTATGCCCCAAACTGTGAATGGCCATTGGTTTTGATCTGTTTAAGTTCATTTGGGGTTGCTTGAGGTATCTTGGAGAATCTTTGGAATTTATCATACTTCTTAACAAATTCCATAGAATCCTTTATCATAGTAGGCAAGAAATACCCTTGTCGGAGAAACTTTTTTTACAAAATTAGCCCCCCAGCATGATCTCCATAGAACCCTTCATGTACTTCTCACATCAATTGTTTAGCTTTTTCCCTGAAAATACATCTCAATAAAGGCATTGAATATCCTCGTCGATACAGAATTCCATTGAGCAAGATAAAGCGAGTTTATTGCCTTTGTAGTGCCCTCGCCTTATTCCTGTCTATAGGTAACCATCCCTGTTCGAGATATTGAAAATAGGAGTCATCCACGTGTCGGACACTTGTATTACTAGGGAGGATTCTTCTACTTGAATGTTGGGAGTTGTCAAATGTTCGACTGATACTATACTCAAAGTGGCGGCGTCTTTGGCGCTCGCTAGTTTGGCTAAGGCACTTGCTGTAGAGTTCTGGTCGCGAGGAACTTGCTGTAGAGTATACTTCTCGAATTGTGCTAGCAAGTATTTTTCCTTGTTTAGATACACAACCATATTAAGACCCCTAGCCTGATATTCTCCAATGATTTGATTAACAACTAGCTGAGAATTGTTGTGTATCTCTAATGACTATATATTCATATCTTTGGCTATCCTCAAACCTACAAGCAGTGCTTCGTACTCAACTTCATTGTTGGAGGCAGTAAATTTGAATCTTATTGCACAGTGAAATTGATGTCCTTTGGGGGTAATTAAAATCAATCCATCCCCTGAGCTATGCTCATTATATGACCCGTCTACAAACAATCTCCAGGTGAGAGTTTGGTCTTGAGCTTCAGGTTCTATAGTCGGCTCACTGGCTAGGAGTCTGGTGAATTCAGCTACAAAGTCTGCTAAGGCTTGACCCTTTATGGATTCTCGTGGTGCATAAGAAATTTTGAACTGCCCTAGCTCAACTGCCCATTTTAGTAGTCGACCAGTGGCTTCTGATTTTTGCAAGACTTGTCGTAGTGGCTTGTTGGTAAAAACAACTATGGGGTGAGCTTGAAAGTAAGGCTGCAGTTTTCTTGATGCTAGTATTAAGCAGTAAGCTAATTTCTCTATAGCCGGATAGCGTAATTCTGCTCCCACTAGCCTTTTACTTCTGTAGTATACTGTCTTTTGAATGTTGTCTTCCACCCTGATTAAAATAGCACTGGCAGCATACTCTGTTATGACTAAGTAGATGTACAAAGTTTCTCCTTCGACCGGCTTAAACAGAATGGGTGGTTGCGACATATGGGCCTTAAGTGCTTGAAAATCTTGTTCGTACTCTTCTATCCACTGAAACTATTTTTTTCCTCTGATTAGATTAAAAAATGGGATGCACTTGTCTGTAGACTTAGATATGAATCTACTCAGAGCCGCAATTTTCCTTGTCAGGCTTTGTACATCTTTAACTTTGGCTGGTGACTGCATCTCGATCAGTGCTCGAATCTTTTCGAGATTGGCTTCAATTCCTCGCGAGTTTACTATGAATCCCAAAAAAATTTATGATCCAACTCCAATAGAACACTTTAGAGGATTAAGCTTCATCTAATATTTGTTCAAGATGTTGAAGCATTCCTGTAGGTCCTCAATGTGTTCAACATCTCTTTTTGACTTAACCAGCATATCATTGACGTAAACCTCCATGTTATTGTTGATCTGTTCTTTGAACATGTGGTTTACTAGTCGTTGGTAAGTTGCACCAACGTTTTTCAAACTAAAGGGAATTACTTTGTAGTAGTAAAGCCTCGTATCTATTCGGAAGCTAGTGTGTTCTTCATCAGGTGGATGCATACTAATTTGATTATAGTCAAAGTATGCATCCATGAATGACAAAAATTTCATGTCCTGATGTAGCATCGACCAACTGGTCGATTGTTGGAAATGAGACATAATCTTTCAGGCAGGCTTTATTAAGGTCTGTGAAATCCATGCACATCCTCCATTTACCATTTGGTTTAGGAACTAGTATGGGATTAGAGACCCAAGATGGATAAAATGCAGCCTTGATGAATCCATTTTCCTTTAACTTCTCGACTTCTTCCTTTAAGGCTTTAGACCTATCTTTGTCGAGCAACCTTCTTTTTTGTTGTACTGATGGGTGGTTTTTTTCTATGTTTAGAACATGGCTAATAACTACTGGGTCTATCCCAACCATGTCTTTACGCGACCAGGCGAAGACCTCCTCGTTCTTCCTCGAAAACTCCACCAGCTTTACTTTGATTGTTGTCTCTAAGTTTTATCCGACTTTCACAACTCTGGTCGGAAATTTTTATTCTAGTTGGACCTCCTCAAGGTCCTCCACGGGTCCAATGCTTTCCTCAAAATCCCCAAAGAGAAGATCTAAGTCCATATCATCACTTTGGGTAACGCTCTATTTGGTGACTTGTTCACCTGATTGGGCTAATGACTCATTTATTACTAGTAACCTTTTTTATGCTCCTCTCCCCGATCTGCCCCTTCTTTCCTTTGTGATCAAGGAGTTGTAACATTCTCTGGCCTCTCGCTGATTTCCCAACACGCACCCAACTCCTACATCGGTTGGAAAATTCATGGTCAGATACCAGACTGGAATTACTGCTCGTAGATCTACCAAGACGGGTCTTCCAGTCACGACGTTATACGCGGATGGACAATCAACAACTATAAAATTAGTGAGTAATGTCCTATTCACGGGTATCATTCCTCCCATGACAGGGAGTCTGATCAACCCTGTTGGTGCTAATCCTTCACCAGAGAAACCATAGATGGTTTGGTTGCATAGTTCTAAGTATTGTACTGAAAGTTTCATTCTCTCCGGTGAAGAATTATATAGAATGTGTACCGAGCTTCCAGTATCTACTAACGCTCATTTTACCATCATGCTGGCAATTTGAATGTCCACAAGTAAAGGATCTGAGTGGGGGAATCGGACATATTGTGCATCCAGGTCGGAGAAAGTTATTACCTCTTCCTCTGTTCGAGCTTTTTTTGGAGTTTGCTCCTCGACGTTTAGCATCTCTATGTCATGTTCGTGACATAGGGTTCTGGCATATCTCTCCCTTTCCTTACCACTATCACCAGATATATGCGGTCCCCCACAGATAGTCAGCAAAGTCCCAACGACTTAGGCTGGCTGCAATGGAGGCGAGCATTGGCGTACAAGTGCCTGCTTGTTGCCTCCGTTATCCCCTTGCTGGGAATTTTCCCCTGGTCTCATATATCTTCTCAGATGTCCTTGTCAGATAAGGAACTCCATCTCGTCCTTCAGTTGGTTACACTCGTTGGTATCATGGCCGAACGAAAGAACTTGGTTGTGTCCCTCTTGGATATGTCCTTTTTGATAGAGGCTGGTCGCCTAAAGGGACTGTAGTATGGTTGGCCTGATACACTTATGCTTTGCTATCGACCAGGGTCGTGTAGTTAATGAACCTCGACTCGTATCTGTTCTGCTTAGGGCGCTTGTAATAAGATTTTGTTTCTCAGTATTTTCTCTTTTTCCTCCATTCTTATTATTACCTTTGTCGTTAGTGTCGTTGGATTTACTAGACCCACTGGAAACTTTGATCGTCTCTTCCTTCTTTCCCTAGTCGGCCTTTGTAAACTTTCGTTCATTGGCGATAGCCTCCTCTAGCTTGATGTAATTTTCTGCTCGATTCGGGAATTCTTGAGTGCTCTTGACTCCATTTTTCCATCATCTCCAACAGTCTTAGCTCGGGCAGCTGCTCGCATAAACCTCTGGGATGTACTCCTTGAAAGGCTCTCCTTCCTTCTGCATGATGTCGACCAGCTGATTGGCCTCTATCAGAAGTATCCGACTAGCATAAAATTGTTCGTAGAACTCTTTTACGAACATTTCCCATGAAATTATGCTGGCCAGTGGAAATATGAAGTACCACTCCTGTGCACCTCTAAAGCCGCTATAGCGTCTCTTTTCCAACAATCCATGTTCGCTTGTCGTTCGTTCAACTCTCGGCATTGTCGGTCGATCTCCATATGTTGCATTACCAAAGATTCAGCCATGTTCTCTTGGTTAGCTTTTAGGGTAGCTAACTCATCTTGCAACACTCCCAAAGTTGTTCGCAAGGCTTCAACATCTATCTCCTCCTCTTTCAATTCCACCTGTGGCTCGTCCTCCGCTACACTTGGTGGAAGAGGAGGATTTGACACATTTTTTTATGTCTATCCAGCTTGACCCGCTCTCCTGGAGTTCTTTGCCATTGTTATCTGGAGTTCTTGAGTTCAGCTCTCAACGAGAGCACCAAAATTTTGACCCTCGATTTAGTCAACAAAAGATGATAACAATTATAGAATTGAATACAAGAATTAAAATGACACAATGGTTTTATAGTAGTTCGGCCCCAGAGATTGGTAATAACCTACATCCACTTAGTATTTTTATTGATGTAGACTCCAAAACTTGTGATCAGTGAACTAGGGTTCACTAAGTTTCACAAGCTCTAAAGTTGAATACAAAGATCATGTATAAAAGCACTTGCTCTCTTTGAATACAAAAATAATCTCCTATAAGTGAGTCCCATGAGTCTTATTTATAAGCTCAATGATGTACATATGGGCCTATGGGTAGTCCTTAACTTGCGTTACAAGCACAACCAAATAGTAGCAGAAATAATGATATTTACATATAATCAAATATATTGGGAATATCTAACTCATAATTGTTTCTGAGAATGTCTCTAGTCATCGAGCAGCTCTAGTCATATGCATCTGAACATCTTCTTTTCCTGCTGCTCAACATATTCCTTGCGCCTATCAAGCAACTTTAATTTCCTCTCGATATTCTGGTCGTTGGTCGACCAGGTCTTCATCAATAACCAGTCACATGTTGTCAATGTGCCTCTTAAACATGCCACATCATCATGCAAATATTTTAGGGAAACACCTTGTATCTCAGCAAGCCCATATCTGACACTGTATAGTCCCTATCCACTCCAGCTAGGACGTCCCCTCTAATCCTTGTCAGTTGTGGATCACCCAACTGACCTTCCTTTATCCTCTCCAATAGTGTAGACTGTAGCGTGATGTTAGCCAACTGGCCCACCAGCAACTCTATTCTAGCTCTTGTCATATCCTCTACCAATTCCCTGGATATCTGTCTCGCACTGTATAACTGCCTCGGACCCTTCCGGCTAAGGCATTTGCAACTATGTTGGCCTTTCCTTGGTGATACTGGATTTTATAGTCATAATCCTTCACCAACTCCAGCCAACACCTCTGTCTCATGTTCAGGTCGTTCTGTGTGAAGAATTACTTGAAGCTCTTATGGTCAGTGCATATCTCTCACTTATCCCCATAAAGGTAATGCCTTCATACCTTTAATGCAAAGACCATTGTTGCCAAGTCCAAATCATGAGTTAGATATCTTTGTTCATACTCTTTCAACTGACGTGATGCATAGGCAATCACCTTCCTCGCCTGCATAAGAACACAACCCAAACCCTGTCTTGAGGCATCACAATACACTACAAACTTCCCTTGATCTGTCAGAAGACTCAAAACTGGAGCTAAAATTAACCATCGCTTCAGTTCCTGGAAGTTGTTCTCACACTTATCTGACCACACAAACTTCTGATTCTTGCATGTCAGTTTCGTCAATGGGGTAGCAATCCTTGAGAAATCTTCCACAAAATGCATGTAATAACCTGCCAATCCAAGGAAACTCCTGATCTCTGAGGTGTTCCTTGGCCTTGACCAATCCCTAACTGCCTTAATCTTGGCTGGGTCCACCTTGATCCCATCCCTACTGACAATATAACCAAGAAAAGTCGCATGTGGTAACCAAAAAACACATTTCTTGAACTTCATAAATAGTATGTGCTCCCTCAACCTCTGTAGAACCAATTTGAGATGTTGATCATGTTCTGCCCCTGACTTAGAATAGACCAGAATATTGTCAATGAAGACGATCACAAACAGATCCAGATAATCTTTGGACACTATGTTTATCAGATCCATAAAATCAGTTGGGGCATTAGTCAAACCAAATGACATGACTAAGAAATCATAATGCCCATATCTAGTATGAAAGGCGATCTTCAATATATCTCACTCCTTGATGCTCAGCTAGTGATAATTAGATCAAAGATCAATCTTTGAGAATACTGTCTTACCCTGCAACTGATCAAACAGGTCATCTATCCTTTGTAGAGGATACTTGTTCTTGATTGTTAGCTTTTTTAGTTCCCTATAATCAATGCACATCCTTAGATAATCATCCTTGTTCTTTACAAATAGTTCTGGTGCACCCCTTGGTGAGAAAGTGGGTCTAATAAAACCCAAGTCTAACAGTTCTTTCAACTGTACTTTTAGTTCTTTCAACTCTACTGGGGCCATTCTGTATGGTGCCCTAGACACTGGTTATGTCTATGATGCCAGCTCAATAACAAACTCTATCTCTTTGTGTGGTGGCAACCCTGGTAAATCCTTTGGAAACACATTCAGAAACTCACAGACTAATCTAGTCTCCTCTGGTCCCACTGGCACGACCTGAGTGGTATCTACAACATTGCCTAGGAATCCTATGCAACCACCTTGCAATAGATCTCTAGCCCTCAATACCAATATCATAGGTACACAGGGTCCATGCACAGTGCCAAAAAATACAAAGGGATCTTCACCCTCAGGCTCAAAGGTTACCATCTTCCTCCTGCAGTCTATGGTTACCTCATACTTCACTAACCAGTCCATACCCAGAATCATATCGAAGTCAGTCATAACCAACTCTATCAAATCTACTGACAACTCTCTACCCTCCACCGTCACTGACAGTGATCTAATACATCTCCTGGATACTACTAACTCCCTAGTGGGAAATAAGGTCCTTAACCCCACAGCATAATAATCACATGGCCTACACAGTCTATCAATAATCCTACTAGCAACAAAAGACTGTGTAGCACCAAAATCAATCAAAACAGTGTAAGAGGTTCCAGCACTAGAAAGTTGACCTGTCACTACTAAGGGACAAACCTCAGGTTCTGCCTGTGTCAGTGCGAACACTCAAGCTAGGGTTGAGCTGTCCTCCTTCCATGGTTCTTCCTTTCTTGCTTTTGGGAAATCTTTCTTTAAGTGTCCCTCTATCCCACAAAAAAAGTAGGCATTTGCCTGACAATCTCCTCTATGGCGCCTCCTACATCTGGTGCACTCTAGAAAGGTCCTCCAGCCCTCATTGCTACCCTTGCAGCCCATCTGAATACCACGTGGTCTCCTGTCAGGGCTTGGACCTAAGAAGGCATCTGGGGCCTTCCTTTTCTAATCCCTGGGGGCCTTGCCCCTATATGAACCCATAGATGGAGGTCCCATCCTCCTAATGTCTCTCCTCTCCGCGTTCTCACGCCAAATTTTATTCTCTGCACCCTTTACAGTAAGGGCTTTATCCACCACATGTGCATAAGTCATCACCCCTGGCACGATGGTAATGCGAACATCTCGGGCTATCATAGGTTGTTTCCCCTGAAGGAATATTTCCTTCCTTCTACCATCAATGGGCACCAAGTTTGTCCTGAGCTAATCTATCAAACCTCAGTGCATACTCTGTCACTGGCATATTCCCTTGAAGAAGTTTACTGAACTCTTCAACTTTTGCAAACCTCAGTTCTAAACTCTTCCCAATCCAGGGTATTGACGTTTCTGGTTTGGGATATCACCTCCCACCAAATCCGGGCATCCTCTCGAAACATATATGTGGCACATGCCACCCTCTCATTACCCACTACCCTTATGAAATCTAGGGTAGCGGTAACAATACTAATCCACTATTCAGCCTTAGCCAGAACTGCACTGCCCTCGAAAATTGGAGGGTGTTGTTTCCTGAACCTTTCAGAAAGATGTTCCAATCTGTTTCTAGCCTCTAGCGGCTGCTCTACTGTTGGCACCATCATAGGTGGTACCTCTGACAAAATCTTCCTAGGTGTTACAAATTGCTAAACGTGATTAACGGTTTACGGTTAAAAATTTCGGTCAAAGGGAATAGTTATTTCTTTAAAATGTTAAGTTGTGCATGGGATCCCATAATAAATGTTTACAAAGTTCTTTATAGTTCCAAAAGGGTAATTACAACTCAAAAGTTACAACCAGCCAACCTAAGTGGCAAATTAGGGTTTAACCCTAGCTCCTCTAAGAAATCTCGGTCACAGTGGTCGAGCAGTCGCATATGTACACGTTGCCACCGAAGATCTCCAACTCATGGCTGGTCCAGCTTCCCTTTTTCCTTACCTGCACCACATAGCACTTGTGAGCCAAGGCTCACCAAGAAAACTTAAACACGCTCATAAGCAGTTAATAACACATTACCAAATCATAATAAGCATGCCTAGCAGTAATAACCCTACTCATGCATGCATACCATTCATATAAATTACTACAACATCATATGGGGGATAGTTGCCCTAATTAACTGACTAAGAAGTCAGACTGGGGCCCAGTGCCCTAGGATATGGGACTAATAAGACACCCCAGGGCCCGTTGCCCTATCCTCTGTATAACAAGCCTTGGAGCTGTTCCAGCGTTCCTGGCGCTTTAGTTTTCCACGACCATTGGATCAGACAAGCATATGATACGCTCCTAATTAGGCTTAACCACAATGACCAGCACTCAGTGTGCTATTGCTGCCCTTGACTTATAATTCAATGCTTTTAACCAGCACTCAGCGCTATTGCCATCCTTGATTCATGAGTTAAGCCTTTCTCAATTAGACAATGCAAACATGCATACATTATATAGAAAATATTCAAATACAAAGCATTCAACATGCTTAATCAAACAATCACAAGCATAATCATAATTCAATCCCAGAACAACATTAGAATACTTCCAGCAACAAAACCCAATATTAGTTCACTCAAAACCTCCACCAAATCTCCATTTCAATACCTTGAACATCAAGCTCAAGAACACTGTAAAAATCAGGGTAGAATTCAATCAAAACAAATATTGTAGCTTACCTCAACTATAATGTCCCAAATTCCCTAATGTGGCTTAGTGCATGTGATTATATGCATGATTATGTGAATTATATTATTATATGATGATAATTGCATGCATGTGGGCCCACTTCTTATAAGAAGGGCATTTTCGTATTTTTGGTCGTTGAGGGCATAATTGTATATTTATGTGCATGTATGTGCTATATGTGTGAGACCACATTATTATGTGGATATGTTTGAGCTATTTGGCATGAGACGATCCTAGGATGCAAGTTAGCGGTTTGGTCATAACAGGATTAATTACCGGGCTCAGGGTGAGCCTAGGGGTAATTTGGTGTTTAGTACATTACCGGGAATGAGCGGGTAATGGGATATGATTTAATAATTATTTGAGGATAATTGGGAGTAGCGGGATTTGGAGGACATTAATTATGATTAACGGGATATGTGGGAAATGAAAATTTTTCCCTTGCTTAGCTTTGAAGGATTAATTTGGCCCTAGGGCATTTTGGTCATTTATACCATTATATAAACTCAGTCAAGGAAGGCTTTAGAATTACATAGGCAGGAAAAACAGAGATGTTCTCTCTATCTCTCGATCATCTTTTTCTCTCTCTCTTTCCGTTGGATTTTTTAAGCTTGAAGTTGGGATTTGAAGCTATTTGAGCTTAAGGTTTTGAGGCTTGAGGGATTTGAAGAGTGTTCAGCAACTGGAAGGGATTTAATTCATAACTGGGGTAAGGATTCTAAGTTTTAATTTTGAGTTTTTACTCTGTTTTTGTGTTGTTTGAAAGCTTGATAGTTTGATTTGAGAAGTGAGTGTTTGATGGTGTTTTAGGTGTTGAGAGGCTTGGGTTTTATAGATAGATTGGTGATAATGTTGTATTAATGGTTGGTTTTGATATTAGGGATTTATTTGATGAGTTTTGGTTGAGTTTGGATTGAGGAAAATGCAAGGAAGTTGGGTTCACAGGGTCAAGTCGCGACCGAGTTCATGCAAGTCGCGACTTGAGTAACCCCAAGGCCTTCATTGGGCTCTGCCTGGCAGGGGTGCCTTGATGCTCAGGGGCAAGTCGCGGCCCACCCCTAGCACCCAGACAGGGGCCTGTCTGTCTGGGAGGCATGCCGCGGCCCTTGGGAGCAGGTTGTGGCCCGCCTGTCCTCTTTGAGCCAGGCTGGGTTTTGTTTAGTTTTAGGCATAGGTTTTCGAATCTCAAGGCTCGGGATTGAATCTACTAACTGTTTCAGTAGGATTCGAGGTCCTGGGGGCTAGGATTTAGTCCATGAACCTTTTATTACTCATTTTATTGATGGGATTTCATATTTGGTTATGATTAGGTGACCGCTAAAGGCCTAAGGACAGGATCGTTCTTTATTTATTTTATGCTCGAGTCTGAGGTAAGAAAACTACACCTAGTATGTGACATACATGATTATTGATGAGGCATGTTGAGTGCTCTATATATGGACATTGGCTGCATTGTAAATGCCTGGCACGATTGCTTACTTGTGAATGGCACTGGCTTATTAGTCAGAAACGACAATGGTGTTTAGTACTGGTCGTGAAGCTCTAACTTATCAGTCATGATCAGCAATAGTACTGAGCGTTGGTTGTATGGAATTGACTTACGAGTCAAGAGCAGCATTAGCGTATTGAACGCAAGCCAAAATGATTAGATCTAATCAACATGAACATTAAATGCTTGACCAACCTATTGGTCGAAGAAAACTAAAGTGCTTGGCTAGTCTATGACTAGTTACTCAGAGCCAGGGCTAAAAGGCTCAAGTGACTTGATAGTCACATTGCTTAGGGTACAGGACCCCAAAAAGACTTATTAGTCATCTATTCAGGGTGCAGGACCCCAGGATGCCTCATTAGTCATCTATTCAGGGCGCAAGACCCTAGGATGTCTCATTAGTCATCTTTTCAAGGCATGGGCCCTAGAAAGGCTTAATAGTCATCTATCCAGGGCGCAAGACCCCAAATTGACTTACTAGTCATCATTTGATTAGGGCTGCAAGCCCTAGAATGATCATTTATTTATATTGTATACATGCAGTAATAATTTTTCTTGCTGAGTCTTGGCTAACGGGTGCTATGTGGTGCAGGTAAAGGGGAAAGAAAAGCTTACCCAGCCTTGAGTGGAGAGCTTAGGTGGTGACGTGTACACTTGCGGCTGCTTGACCACCACGACCAATGTAACGCCCTAATCTCCAGGGACCGTTACGGTGTGCATTTTAAACAGTGCTAAACTCGCTAATCGAGTCATTTGGCCATAAGCGTGTAACTAAGTATGATTAGCGGTTTAAGGTTAAAAAATTTTGTTACGAAACAACGTTTCACTAAAAAATTTAACATATACATTGGGATCCCAAAAATATAATTTAAAGTTTAATTACAACAAAATATTTACAACCAGCCGACCTAAGCAGCAAAATAGGGTTTAACCCTAGTTCCTCTTTCAACCCTCGGTCGTGGCGGTCGAGCAGCCTCATATGTACACATCGTCACCTAAGCTCTCCAACTCAAGGATGGTCCAACTTTCTTTTTCCTTTACCTGCACCACTTAGCACCCGTGAGCCGAAGCCTAGGAAGAAAACTAAATATGCTCATGAATAGTTACATGTCATCAAATCATAATGTGCATGCCTAGCAATAATAGCTTTAATCACGCATGCAAATAAGTTCAAATAATGATGGTTCTGGGCCCTGCCCTCCTGTATGGATGACTATCAAGTCAATCCTAAACAAATGAGTGATTAACACTTGAGGTTCCGATAACCGTGTTGGCACTTATAGCCCTAATCAAATGAGTGATTGAGGAGTAAGTCACTAACATGGGATCTGCACCCTTAGATGAGTGTTTGATAAGCAAGTCACTAACATGGGATATGCACCCTTAGATGAGTGACTGGTAAGTAAGTCACTAACATGGGATCTGCACCCTTAGATGAGTGACTGATAAGCAAGTCACTAACCTGAACCAAATGAGTGATCATGAAGTCACTAGTGTGGGTTTCCTACCCTTAGCCATGTGATGATACGGTCACCTGGGCCTTCTCGCCCTGGCTCTGAGTGACTAGTCATTGAACTACGGAAGCGCTTTTAGTTTTCATCAAACTTGAGGTTGATCCGACATTAATGCTCATGATGAGTCATTCAATGCAGATGTCGATTAGATCTAATCTTTTTGGCTCTGTGTTCATGACGCTTATGTCGCTCCTGACTCATAGGCCAATAACATACGACCAGTGCTTAGTACTACTGTCAAACTTGACTAGTAAGTCACAGCTTCACAGTCAGTTCTAACACCATTGTCGATTCTGACTTGTAAGTCAGTGCCACGCACAAGTAAGCAATGCTACCAGGCACATATCATATGTCAAATATCCAAATGTAGGGCATTCAGCATGCTTACTTAACAATTGCTAGCATAATTAGGATCATGCACAAACATAGAGACTCAAGCTTTGATCAATCTCATATTCAACATTCATGGCATGCCTTAACCACATGTTTCTCGTGCATCACATACTGGGTGCAGTTTTCTTACCTCTGGTTCGAGCGAGAAATATGTTAAGAATGACCCTTGAGGACGATCGATCCTTTAATTCCTTAGTGGACACCTATTCATAACCAAATACAATCTCCAATTAATGAAATCAACAATAAAAGGGTCTTGACCTAAACCTCACTCCCTAAACCCCGAATTATACCCAAACGGTGAGTAGATTCGATCACGAGCCTTAGGAATTGAAACCCCGAGCCAAAAACCCTTAAAAATTCCCAAAACAGAAATCTGAAGAAGTAGGGTAGCGTTGTAGCGCTACCCCCTAGCACCCCAGTGTCCTAAGCAGATTGGCACACCCTCAGCTAGCGCTGTAGCACCCCCTTGTGGGCGCTGTAGCGCTACAACAAGGCAGAAATTCCCTGGTTCTTCTCCCCTTCGATTCCACCATTTCCAACCGGAACCAAAAGCTTCCAAGTCTCATTTTAAATCCCAATTGAACCCAAAAACCATCTACATATGTCCTAGGCATCACAACCCATGTAACCCTAGCCAAAACTTCCATCAAATTCTCAACTTTCCAACTCAAAAACCAAATGAAAACAGAGCAAGAACTAAGGTTTTAATGGCCAGAAACTCACCTCAATCTTAGCTTAGCACCCTCTTTAATGGTGGAACACAACCCTAGCTTATCAAAGCTTGGTTCCGTAGCTTGGTTCCTCAAAAAGAACTCAAAAATTCAAAGAGAAAGGAAGGAGAAAAACTATCGGGAGAAGAAAGAAGGAAACTCTGTTTTCTTAAGCTTCCTACAGCTTCTAATGGTAGATATAAATCCTTAAGGTCAAAAGACCAAAATGCCCTCATGCCTAATTAAAACCCTTAACAGCCACCAAGGGCAAAATTGTCATTTCCCACCTATCTCGTTAATTATAACACCCTCCAATTCCCGATACTTCCAATATTCTCAAATGATAATAAATCATATCTCATTGCCCTTTAATTCCTGGCAATGTTCTAATCCTCAAATCACCCTGAGCCCCGAAATTAACCCCGTTCTGACCAGACTGAAAACTTGCATTCCATGATCATCTCATGTCGAATGGCTCGAACAAATCCACATATAATGTGGTATTATTCTTAATTCACCTACATTCATGAAAATACACAATTACACCCTCAATGGGCCAAATTACCAAAATGCCCTTATAATTAAAAATTAACCCATATGCATGCATTTATCATCATATTATAATATAATTCACATAAACATGCATATGATCATTTAATAACATAATAAATCAATTATGGCCCTCCCGACCTCCTAATCAAGGTCCTAAACCTTATTAGGGATTTTGGGGCATTACAATACTGGCCCTATATCCAAATCCTCTGACGAGAACGGTATAGACTTCTCACTTTTAGATAGCTTGCCCATCCCCTGTCACTTATTTGACAGGGATGGCAACTTTAAATTTACAACCAGTAATTTTAATTCGGACTTCTTCGAGGCAGATTGTGAATGTAGCTATAGTTCTATAAATAATATATCGACTAGTAATAATAGTTTGGGTATACTACTTAGAATTTCCCTTTCCATTATTCCATTACTTCTCCAAACTACTTTGTCTGATCGTTTGTTTTTGTTTTGCAGTCATGCCTTCTGAAGATGCCTTCGACATGTACCCCAATGTCGAAGCTCTTGTGAGCAAAAAGAAATCGAGCAGGAGCCATCCTGGGGAGAGCAGTAATGATCCCTCCAGAAAAAAGGCTTGAACAGAAGATCCTCCGGCTCCAACTCCTTTCAGATTTACAATGCCCCCTCCTCCTCCTCACAATGGCCCTTCCTCCCAGAAGGCAGGGAGAACCCCGGCCGCTGATTTTTTGAACAACGCCTTCAATGCTACCTTTGAGAAGCTGCAAAGACTGTCCAAGCACCGTTGCAGCCAGGAAGCCTTTTCCCATCTTCCCCCACTAAAGCACAACCAGGTCATGAGTCGTGGGCTTTCTGAAGTCCTCAGTGTAAGTGTGTTTTTTTTAGTTTCAGTCGAGCAACATTTTCTCTAAAAGTCTCTAACTGTTTCACTTTTTCTCTGTTCGCAGGGTATCCTAACCATGAGCCATAGTTGCCGTCATGCTGAGGAAATAGAGGCCAAACATGTCGAGGAGACCAAGGTGTGCGAGGAGAAGGTTAAGGCGACTGAACACAAAGTTTCCAGTCTAACCGAGGAGTTGAAGAGGAGCCAAGAGGAGCTGGTCAAATCTGTTGCTGCCAAAGAAATGTTTAAGGAGGCTTCGGATAACAACTTCAAAGAAGCGACCAAACTCCAAGAGGACCTGGCGACCAGCATGAAGGGGGCCACTAAACTGGAGGAGCGGGTCAAGCTGCTCAAGGAAACCAATTCCCAGAACCTGGAGAAGTTCATAGGAGCAACTTTCAATTACTTCTTTCTATTTTGGATGAACAACCCAGAAGTGAATTTCAGTTACCTTCCTGAGCAGATGACGCAAGTCGAACTGGGGAAGTGCGCTGCTCGCCTGGAAGAGGAAAAAAAAGCTCGGGAATCTCCTGAAATTTCCTTGGCGACAGGCATTGATGGTGCCGAAGAAGATGCGGGGACAACAATCGACCAGCAATCTCAACCAGATCCTCCTCCAACTGCACAATGATTTATAAGAAAAAAAAAATTCTTTTAAAATTTGTAACTAAAACATACGAACAACGATTCGTAATGTTGAGACAATTTTGCTGCGTAAGGTAGCTTTTCTTTTAATTTTTAATTACATCCGAGCAGCAATTGCTCGCGGTGTAAAGCCATTTCATTATGATATCATAATATTTTCTATTATTATAACATCTATTCATATGACCAAACTTAGCATAGCATTTTGTTTTGATTTTACAAAATTAAACCAAATTTTTTGAAAAATACTCTAAGTGTCGTAGTATGCTTTCCCTTATTTTGCTCGTGTGTTTACATATGCTTGTTGATATGCTTTGCTTGCTTGGTATCTTATATGCCCCCCAAGTGATCGAGGAGCTTAGGGTTCTCAGTCACTTGCCATGACCAAGTCTTGTTCGAACATTAGTGCTCGCGTACTTATAATCAAAACGATAATATAGCAAAACAACACACGTAATGAGCAAATACTTCTAATAAATACAATAATTGTCAAGAATAACTGGATGCGCATAGTTCCTTCTATTTCTCATAATAAATGGACAAAAATCATGTTTGTACGAGTGATCAAAAATTGATCTTACACTTGTAAGCGACCAGTCGTATAATTGACTAGCCCTTATTCATAAACTTGTAAAAAGTAAAATTAATACAAGCTAATTCTTTAAAAATAATTGTTCATTGATAATACTTGCGTAGGTGTTCTCCATTCCAATAGCGAGGAATGAGATCTCCATTTAAGCGAGCAAGTTTATATGTGCCTGGTTGAAGGATTTCTTCAATCTGATACAGACCTTCCCAGTTTGGTCCGAGCACTTCGGCAGCCTAATCGCGAGTGTTGAGAAAAACTCTTCTCTTCTAAGTACAAAATCCCCCACCTTAAACTTTATTTCACGTACGTTATAGTTAAAATATCGAGCGACCTTTTGTTGGCAAGCCGCTACTCAAAGTTGAGCTTGCTCGCGCCTTTCATTGACTAGGTCCAAAGACTCCATCAATAATTGGTCATTAGTGCTCTGGTCGTATGTTAGCCTTCTATGTGATGGTGGATTTAGCTCAACAAGCAACATGGCCTCATACCCATAGGCCAAGGAAAATGGTGTATGCCTTATTGTTGTTTGGTGGGATGTCCTATACGACCAGAGTACTTCTGGTAATTATTCTGGCCACACCCATTTTGCTTCTTCGAGCCTTTTCTTCAGTGTGTCCTTCAGAGTCTTGTTAACGGCCTCGACTTGTCCATTTGCCTGTGGATGAGCTACCTATTTACCCAAAAAAGGTCACTGATGACGTGGCAAAGATTACTTACACATAGATTGACACGTGTTAGAATTAAAAGGCAGAGTTGTTGTTCGGCTATCGACCAGAAGCGCACCTCCTTGTCGGAGTTAATGTTTGTCACGACCAGGCTGGTCGTGAAGCCCGATTTATTTCCTTTTTAAGTTGTAATCTAATATTAACTGCATTTGAATATTTCTTCATAATTATCCTTGATACGCGGTTATTAAGGATAAGATAAGACATGTTATCATATGTAACCCTCCTTGAGCCTATAAATATGCATGAAATAGCTCAAGGAAGGGACTTTTTGGATTCATTTTTTAGCTTTTTTTCTTAAGATTGAAAGAAAATGAGCTAAGGTGAGTGGTTACCATCTGATTATTACGTCTAAGGTCTATGAAACTCAGGATCCCTAGTTCTTTGATCACAACTTTAGGATCTTATAATAACAATATCACAAAGTGGACGTAGGTCATTACCAATCACTGGGACCGAACCACTGTAATTCTTGGTGTTCTTTCTTTTCCATTAGATTATCTTTTCAAGCATCGTGCTATTTCCTGTCGTATTTTTGACTCCATGTCGTTGGCTAATTTGAGGGTCAACATTCTGGTGCTTTCATTGAGAGCTTGTGAAAGAATCTGATGGCAAAAACATCCAAGAAGACCGGACAGGCCGCTGGCGCTGCATCATCCCAGCCTCCTCCCCCAAATGTGGTTGAGGACAAACCGGATTTGGAGTTTGATGGGGAGGAGTTAGATTATGAAACCTTGAAGGCAACACTGGGGATGTTGCAGGATGAGTTGGCCAATCAAGAGAATGCTGCAGAGATAATGGCATCGCAGCAAAGAGAAATAGAACGCCAGCGTCAGGAGTTGAGCGAGCGCAGGCTGAGATGGATCGTCGATAGAGGGATGCCATGGCTGCCCTTGAAGCAGCCATCCAGCTGGCTAGGAATCAGGCTGCGCCAGCCTCCCAGCCAGATCAGCCACCAAACGGGCCACCTCGAAGGGATCTCAATCCTAGTCCTCCGCCCCAGCCAGTAAGCCCTCAAAGGCCGGAGCAGCCGCCTGTGGCTCAGGATGATGTCCCACCTAGGGATCTTGAGCAGCAGCCTCCATCTCAGGCTGGTCGAGGCAATCCCCCGCACCCGAGGTAGAATAGGGCCGAGAAACCACCCCGCAACCCTAGACGCCCAGGGGATGAAGAGCCACATCCACCGAGCAGGGGGCAGCGTCCTTCTGCCAACATGAGAAACTCAGAGACAAGCTCTGTGGTCAGGGGCCCCCCACGGCATAACAATGCACGGGGACCCACCGACCAGCGCAGGCCTCCCCCTAACACTCGGGAAATGCTTGCCCAAGGAGGCAACAAAGTAAATAGCCAGTCGCACCATAGTCAACCACGATTCAGAGATGGCCACAACTACAATGAAGCTGACTCTGGAAGAAGAAATGCTAGTCGGAGGAACGAAGAGAGAGGTGGAGGCAGGAGCCCTCCACCTAGAGAAGACCGACCAGCGGGCCATAACGCTAGGGGGCAGCCCAGACAAAATAACGTCTTTAGTCAGCTGGGAGCCAGTGAGCAGCGGCGAAGAGACGATGATCTGAGGGACGTACTTAACGACCACCAAGAAAGGTATGATGAGTACATTCCCTCGGCACCAGAGGCCCCAACAATCCCAGAAGATGTTCAGGCTCAAATCGATGCCCTGAACCAGGCGGTGCAGCAGCTGTCGGGGGGCAAACATCCCACATTGAGTACGATCGAAGGAGAGGCACCCCCTTCATACAGAGGATTGTTGTGGCTAAAACCCCCAGTAAGTTCAAGATGCCAACATTGCCAAATTTCGATGGGAATGGAGACCCGGTATCTCACATTAATAAGTTTGAGATACAAATGGATATACAAAAGGCGTCAGAAGATGCCCGCTGCCACATCTTCCCGACAACACTGTCTGACACTGCCAGGAGTGGTTCTTTAAGTTCCCTCCTGCTAGTATAGTATCATGGGAAATGATCATAAAGGAGTTCTACAGACAGTTCTATGCGGGTCGTGTGCACCCCACTGAGGCAAACCAATTGGTCGAGATACGCCAAAAAGAGGGAGAGCCTTTGAAAGAATATGTTCAGGGCTTCATGCGAGCTGCAGCTGGAGCCAAAACTGTGGGCGATGAAGGAAAGATGATGGCCCTAATTTTTGGGGTTAGACGCCATTCACCCCTCTGGAGCAGCCTCAGAAAGAATGGGGTAAGAAGCACCCAAGAATTCTTAGATCGGGCTGATCGGTACATCAAGCTCGAAGACGCGATTGCCAACAAACGAAAATCGCCAAAAAAAGACAAGGGGCCCAAGGAAGAACCCGCCAAAGCCACCAATGGGTTCGAAAAACCCTAATGGCAACGAAAAAGGCAATGGCAATGGTAGAAATGGTGGGAAGCGGGCGAACAACAAACCCTTGACCTCCGAGAATAAGCGCCCCAAAGGTAATCAGTATGAACCGAGATTCACCAACTACACTACCCTTGTTGAAAGGCAAGCTAAGGTCTACCAGGCGACCAGCTCAAGCGTACCCTACAATCGACCCACACCTATAAGGAAAATATCTCCAAGAGAGATGCCACAAAGTTCTGTCATTTTCACAACGATTACGCGCACGACACTAATGAATGTAACCAGCTGAAGGACGAAATTGAGTTCCTGATAAGGTAGGGACATTTAAGAAGACTTGTGCAAGCTGCGGGAGGCTCTCAGTGAGAGGCTCAAGGTGGCAACGAGTCGGCGCCTGCACGCCAACGCTTGCCACCTTTACAACCAGCTCCTGTGGCAGGTACCCTACTCACCATCTGCGGAGGCCTACATCTTGCAGGAGATAGTGGGAAAGTGAGGGAACGATATGCTCGAACCCTACGCCACGACCAGGACATCGAGATGATGAGTGTTGAGGATCGAGCACCAAAAAAGGCTCGAACAGAGGAGGAACTGATCACCTTCTCTGACGACGACGCCCAGCATGTGCGATACCCACACTCCGATCCGCTGGTCGTGGACGTACAGATTGCAAACATGATGGTGAAAAGGGTGTTGGTCGATACAGGAAGTTCAGTCAACATCTTATACATGTCTTCACTGGAAAGGATGAAGTTGTCCGTGAAAGACCTGGAGCCGTGCAACCAAACCATTTATGGTTTTTCCAGAGAAAGGCTCACCCCAACATGGTCGATTAGACTCCCAGTCACAGCAAGCACTGCACCTGCTATAGGACATTACTCACTACTTTTATAGTAGTTGATTGTGCTTCAGCATACAACGCTGTGATAGGGAAACCAATTTTGGTCGACCTACGAACCGTCACCTCCATATGGCACCTCACTATGAAATTCCCAACAGACGCAAGGATAGGATGCGTATTGGGAAACCAGAGGGAAGCGAGGTAGTGCTACAACGCCTCAATCACCAAGGCGAAGAAGGGTGTATCGAGAGATGCCACCGGAAAGGAGTTGCAAATGGAAACTGATGTTCAGGCCCACTCAGGTGATAATCTCACCAAATAGGGCGTTGCCCAAAGTGAGGATAGAGACTTAGATCCTCGCTTTGGGGATTTTGAAGAAGAAGTGGGACCCATCGAGGACCTAGAAGAGGTCCAACTTGATGAGGAAAATCCGACCAGAGTTGTGAAAGTCGGTAAAAACTTAAAGACAACAACAAAACAAGCACTAGTGGAGTTTTTAATGAGGAACCAGGAGGTCTTTGCCTGGTCGCACAAAGACATGGTCGGGATAGATCCTGCAGTCATCAGCCATGTCCTGAATATCAACAAGAGCTTTCCACCAGTACAACAAAAAAGAAGGCTCCTCGACAAAGATAGATCAAAGGCCTTGAAAGAGGAAGTCGAGAAGCTGAAGGAGAATGGGTTCATCAGGGTGGCGTTTTATCCATCGTGGGTCTCTAATCCCATACTAGTGCCCAAGCCGAATGGCAAGTGGCGTACGTGCGTGGATTTTACAGACCTAAATAAAGCCTCCCCCAAAGATTGTTTCACTCTCCCAAGGATCGACCAGCTAGTCGATGCCACTGCAGGGCATGAGATCCTCTCATTCATGGATGCGTACTCCGGGTATAATCAAATTAGTATGCATCCCCCTGATGAAGATCACACTAGCTTTCGGACTGATACAGGGCTCTACTGTTACAAGGTGATGCCCTTCGGTTTGAAAAACGCTGGTGCGACTTACCAGAGACTCGTCAACCACATGTTCAAGGAGTTAATCGGCACAAACATGGAATTCTATGTCGACGACATGCTAGTCAAGTCAAAGAAAGCAGAAGGCCATGTAAGGGATTTGCAGGAATGCTTCAACGTCTTGAATAAATATCGGATGAAGTTAAATCCCCTTAAATGCTCCTTCGGAGTAGGATCAGGGAAGTTCTTGGGATTTATAGTTAACTCAAGAGGAATTAAAGCCAATCCCGAGAAAATTAAAGCCCTCATCGAGATGAAATCACCAGTAAAGATTAAAGATGTTCAAAGCCTGACCGGGAGAATTGCTGATCTCAGTAGATTCATTTCGAAATCAACAGACAAGTGTGTTCCATATTTCAATCTACTAAGAGGCAATAAGAAATTTGAATGGAACAGGCCTTTCAAGCACTAAAAATGCATATGGTGCAACCACCCATCCTGTCAAAGTAGATCGATAAAGAAACTTTGTTCATCTACCTGGCAATCACGGAATACGCTGCTAGTGCTGTTTTAGTAAGAGAAGAAGAAGGCGTGCAGAAGGTTGTCTACTACGTAAGCAAAAGGCTGATTGGAGCAGAACAGCGGTACCCGCCCATCGAGAAACTAGCCTATTGCCTAGTTTTGGCCTCTAGGAAGCTGCGACCTTACTTCCAAGCTCATCCAATTACGGTCTTGACCGATCAACCTCTTCGACAAGTCCTGCAAAAGCCAGAGGCTGCAGGCAGATTGCTAAAGTGGGCAGTCGAACTCGGGCAGTTTGACATATCTTACATGCCGCGAGCAGCGATAAAAGGGAAAGCCTTGGCTGACTTCATCACGGAATTCACTGAACTTACGAGTGGCGAGCAGACTAAAGAGCCCAGCAAACCTGAATGTCAAATATAAGCACCCACGTGGAAATTGCTTACGGACGGTTCTTCTAACAAGTCCCATGCTGGGGCAGGAGTAATACTGATAATGCCGAAAGGGCACCGATTTCACTGTGCAATTAGATTTGACTTCATTGTTTCTAACAATGAGTCTGAATATGAAGCACTACTCGCTGGATTACGGTTAGCCAAGGATATGAATATAAAAGTGCTTGACATCTATAGTGATTCTCAGCTGGTGGTGAATTAGGTCTTGGGAGAGTACCAGGCACAAGGTTTAAAGATGGTTGCTTATTTGAACAATACAAAGGATCTGTTAGCCCAGTTCGACAAATATAGTCTCCAGCAAGTGCCTCGCGATCAAAATTCCAACGCCGACGCTTTGGCAAAATTGGCAAGTGCGAAGGATGCTGATACTCTAAATATAGTGCCAATCAAGCGACTATCCGTACCAAGCATCCAAACAGCAGAGACCACTCTGGTAATCTAGATGGCGGATACGTGGATGGCACCATATGTAGAGTATCTATCAAACGGCGTGTTACCAATGGACAGAAACAAAACCAAGACCCTACAGTGGCAAGCTGCTAGGTATATCTTGGTCGATGGACTCCTGTACCAAAGGGGATACTTAACGCCACTCCTTAAATGTATTACAAAGGAGAACGCCAAAGATTTGATGAAAGAGGTGCACGAAGGATTTTGTGGAGACCACGCTGGGGGCAAAGTTTGTCATAAAAGATCCTAAGGCAAGGATATTTCTGGCCAATGATGAATGAAGACTCGATGGAATTCGTGCGGAAGTGTGATAAATGCCAGAGATTCTCCAAAATCCCACGAACAGCCACTAATGAGCTTAAGCAAATGCAAAGCACATGGTCATTTGCAGTTTGGGGGATCGACCTTATCGGATCTTTGCCCACGGGAAAAGGCGGTGTCAAATATGTGGTGGTTGCCGTCGACTACTTCACCAAATGGGCCGAAGCTGAACCGCTGGCAACCATAACGACCAAGAAGGTGCTAGATTTTGTGATCAAAAACATCATTTGTCGCTATGGATTGCCAAGGAAGATCGTCTCGGATAATGGCACCCAGTTTGACAGTGATTTATTCATGAATTTCTGCGAGCGACATGGTATTATCAAGAGCTTCTCTTCAGTCGCTCATCCCTAAGCAAAATGGAAAAGTTGAAGCAGTCAACAAAATGCTGAAGGATACACTAAAGAAAAGGCTAGAAGAAGCTTAGGGGGCATGGCCAGAACAATTGCCTAAAGTACTATGGTCATACAGAACTTCCCACCGAATAGCAACAGGTCATACTCCATTCTCTTTGGCTTATGGATATGAAGCTATGTTGCCTGTTGAATTAGATCTGCCTTCGCATCGAAAAATAACGTACGATCAAGATTTGAACAGCCAGTTATTGATGGAATCCCTGGACTCAATCGATGAGAAACGTGAACAAGCCCAGCTCCGAGTAGCTGCGTACCAACAGAAGGTCGCCCGGTATTTCAACTCTAAAGTGCAAGAAAGAAAGTTCAATGTTGGATATCTTGTACTCTGAAGAGCTTTTCTAAACACCCGCGACCAAGCTGCTGGAGTACTCGGACCTAATTGGGAAGGGCCATACCAGATTGACGAAGTCCTTCACCCAGGCACCTATAAACTTGCACGCTTAAATGGAGATCTCATTCCTCGCTATTGGAATGGAGAACACCTGTGCAAGTATTACCAATAAACAATTCTTCTTAAAGAACTGGCTTGTATTAATTTTACATTTTACAAGTTTTGAAAAAGGGTTGGTCATTTTATGTGACCGATCGCTTATAAGTGTAAGATCTTATTGATCACTCGTACAGACATGTTTCGTCCATTTATTATGAGAAATATAAGGGACTGTGCGCAGCCAGTCATTTCTTGCTAATTATTGTATTTATTACAAGTATTTTCTCATTACGTGTGTTGTTTTGCTATATTATAATTCAAATTATATTGCTACGAGCAGTAATGTTCGAACAGGTTCCGGTCAAGGCAAGTGACTGGGGACCTAAAGCTCCTCGATCACTTGGGGGCATATAAGGTACAAGTAAGCAAAGCATATCATTAAAAGGTATGTAAACACATGAGCAAAAAAAGTGAAAGCATGCTAGGGTACTTAGAGTATTTTTCAAAAAAAAATTATTTTGTTAAATCAAACCAAAGTGCTATACTAAGTTCGGTCATGCGAAAAAATATTATAATAAAATAAAAAGGTGTTATAATATCAAAAACGAATTACTTTACACCGCGAGCAGAGCTCCTCGGATGTAATTGTTTGATTAAAAGGAAATTAGCTGCCCATGTAGCAATAAAAAATTAATGTCTTTACATTACGACCCTTAGGTCGAGTACTTGAAATATTAAAAGAAAAAGATTAAGTGGCCAGAGGATCTTGAGGGGGGCTCTGATCGATGACATCTGCAGTTTCATTTTCTGTCCCGTCCATACCAGTCGCCAAGGAGATTTCGGGCGAAGCAGGTATTCTTGCCCTCTCCTCCTCTGCCAGTCGAGCAGCGCAGCGGGCTAGCTCGGCTTGCCTTGCGCGTTCGGGAAGGTAGTTAAAGTTTTCCCCTTGGTTGTGTTTCCAGAAGTCATAAAAACACTTACTTGTGGCATTCTTGTACCTTTCCAAATTGCTGGCATTGGCTTTCTCAAGCTTCTCGATCCGGCCCTCCAAGGTTGTAGTCTCCTCCCTGCTCACGATCAACTCCTGCTTGAGCTTTTTAGCCGGGCGGTAGTTAATGCGGTTAGAATCTTTGAACTGGTCCCTCTGCTCGACGGCTTTATCCAGAGAATTTTGCTTCTCCTTCAACTCCTCATCTAGTTTATTCTTCTCCTCGAGCATCGCTGCAAGCTATTCAACATATTTCGCTTCGGAATCTTTGAGTTTGTCAGTGTGTTGTTGCTCCAAGGATTTAGACTGCTCGGTGATAGTACCCGAGCGTAGCCGGTCGGCAGTAAGGGTCAGGAATGCCTACGATCAGAGCAAAGATTAAATTGACTGTAAAGAATACAAGAAGCCGTCTCTACATAAAAAGATAACTTACACTGGAAAATTCATTTAAAGCGCGGGTTACGTTCTGGTCGACATTCATTGTCTCTGTCGCAGCGATCGTGCTTTACAGTTTTTGCGACCCCGTCCTTGACCGATCTGAAGGCACGACTAGTTATGTTGCCCCTAGTGGAAGCAAGACCGACCTGCTGAGTCTGGTCAGTTGGGGCCACTGGAGATGGGGTCGACCCAGCAGGAGCAGGGGGGGTCTGCTACTCGCGCGGAGAAGGTGGTGGAGTTGCGTTGGCTGAGGGACTGTCCTCCAGGAGGCCTACAGTGCGAAGCTTCTTAGCCTGAGGCACTTTGCTGCTTTCCCCAGGATGCCTCTTGCTCGCTTTCTTTTTGCTCAGGGGAGCCGCGAGAACCTCGGGGGCGCTGTAAATGTCGAACACACACTCAGAGTCCATATCTGAAACAGAAGCAAACATTCGAGCAGTGAGACAGTATAAACAACTAAATATGTCATGTCAGAAAAAGAAACAGAAAAAATTGTAAGTGAAATACCCAAGCTATCATTACTGGTTGCTACATTATACACTCTACTAGTCTTATACTCACTCTCTGGCATGAAGAAGGATGAATCTAAATTTGGTGCGTACTTAAAATTGCCGTCCCCGTCAAATAAGTGATAGGGAATTGGCAAACTATCTAAGAGTGAAAGATCATTACCGTTCTCGTCTGAAGATTCGTTGAGGGGCTCGAGGGGTTCGGTAGCTTTCTTTTTCCCTTTTCCCTTTGAGACAAGGGGAGCGGCAGCCCACGGGGTGCTGGAAGGTTCCCTGGTTGTCACTCCGGTGGCCCTCCTCAGAGGAGTTTGTTCCACATCCGGGTGTTTCTCAGGAACTTCTCCACCAGTAGCACTTCCCTCTGTTGACTCCCTCATGTCCTGATGAGGGGCCAAAAGGCCGACCAGCCTAAGGTTAGCCTCCGTGACCAGATTTTTGACGCTTTTTTCCACGTCAGTCATACTGGCCAAGAGGGCTGATCTCAACTCCATGTCTGGAGTGGGATCTGGTCGCAGCCATGGGCCTGAAAGGCATTAAAAGTCTAATAAAATGTGGAGGAAACACTAAATAAAGATCAACAGCCAGTGGTACAAAGGTTTTACCTCCTTGAGCAAAGGCCAGATTGTTCGCGATCATGTCGGTCGTAAGGAAATACTCCTGGTAGTACCTCCCCACGTTCGATATGTGAGTGGTATCGGTCAAGAAGGTGCGTCCAGTCTCCTAGTGGCAAAAGTGAAAGAACCTCGTACCTTCTTGGTTGGGGTTGGATTTGAGGTCAAACAAATAGTTAACCTCATGAGGAGTTGGCACGGGCCATTTTTTGTGACTGTAAAGGACATAGAGTGTAACAAGCATTCTATACCCATTAGGAGTTATTTGAAAAGGGGCAACTCCAAAATAGTTGGCCACCCCTTGTAAAAATGCATGAAGAGCCAAGGTAGCCCTTGCCTTAATATGATACCTCGATCAGGCTCTGAAGGCGCCTCCGGGCAGGTTTGCCCATTGGTCTTGGTTGGGTCGGACTAATGTTACCCCTTTGAGTCCATACTTCTTGATGTAGTTGGCGATCATCCTGATCGTCACTCGGCTCTCAAGTACTACATACCACTCAACATCTGGTTGAATGTCATTTCGGTCTGAGCGTGAGTTTGGATATTGGGGTCAGGAATATTTTCAGCTCGACCACTGGTCAAGGGAATTTCAGCCCGAGGAGCATGCCGATTTAAAGGATTGGGAGTTTTCTTTTTCTGGGCTGTAGTTTTAGCTCAAGCCATATTTTGAATAAGGACAGATGGAGTGTTTAAAGTGGGACAAGAAAATGGAATGTTAGGTATCAGCGATGATGGTTGGTCCTCGTCCTCAAGCAGCTAAGCCAATAAGTCGTCGTCGATGGGTCTTTCTCCTCCCCACGGATCTTGCATGAAAGCTGGGAACAGAGAAAGGAGGAGATAAGACGCACAGCTTGAAAGCTTATGTTGAAAGTTGGAATAACGTTGCTCGTGTATACGACCAGCAGCATTCTAATAGAAACACTAAGTTCTATACGAGCAGTTTGAAAAATAAATTGAAAAGCGGAAGTAAAAAGTTTTTTTGAGAAAAAGCTTTTTCGACTCTGAAGGGGCGGGAAAAACCCAGTTTTTCACCTAGCTTAAAAATCGAATTTTTACTTCGATTTTACGCCCTAAATCTACAATCTTGACTACCAAACTGGCTCCTAACTCATACGAAACAATATTTCACTACCCTATTAATCATCTGTCAACATGCAAACAATCCCCATATATTTCGGCCAAGAACATGAAGGGGTTCAGAAATAAAAACACACATAAGGCAGTTTCGAATAGCAACTAAAACGACAAGAAAGTTCGTAAAACTTACTCAGGTAAATATTGAAGTCCAAATATGAGAGCTATCGGGCGTCTAAGTATAGATGTCCGAAAGTTTCTGGGCTCTGAGGTGCGAGTTCTTCAGCATTCTTCAAGAAGGCAAAGGCAAGTAAAAGGTAAAAATGGTAAATTGAGGATTATTTATGGAGACCAAGGCACGTTAAAAGAGGCAATCATGAGTTACTTTTTCTAAGTATGGGGAAGTGGAATAGCCTTGAATATTTCTTCATAATTATCCTTGATACGCGGTTATTAAGGATAAGATAAGAAATGTCATCATATGTAACCCTCCTTGAGCTTATAAATATGCATGAAATAACTCAAGGAAGGGACTTTTGGATTCATTTTTTAGCTTTTTTTCTTAAGATTGAAAGAAAAGGAGCTAAGATGAGTGGATACCATCTGATTATTACGCCTAAGGTCTGTGAAACTCAGGAACCCTAGTTCTTTGATCACAACTTTAGGATCTTATAATAACAATATCACAAAGTGGACGTAGGTCATTACCAATCACTGGGGTCGAACCACTATAATTATTGGTGTTCTTTCTTTTCCATTAGATTATCTTTTCAAGTATCATTCTATTTCCTGTCGTATTTTTGACTCCGTGTCGTTGGCTAATTAAAAAACTTTTTATAATTCCATGCCTTTCGCAAAAATCAGTGAAAAGATCACTGTCAAATTGTGTGCCATTATCTGAGACAATTTTCCTTGGCAACCCATACTTACATATGATGTTCTTGACAACAAAGTCCAATAATTTCTTGGTCATTATTGTTGATAGTGGCTCAGCTTCGGCCAACTTTATAAAGTAGTCAACAGCAACTAGTGCATACTTGACATTCCTTTTTCCTGCAGGTAAAGACCCGATCAGCTCAATTCCCCATACTGCGAATGGCCACGGGCTTTGCATCATTTTGAGCTCATTTGAGGCTGCTCGCGGTATCTTGGAGAATCTCTGGCACTTGTCACATTTTCTAACAAAATCCATAGAGTCCTCATTCATGGTAGGCCAGAAATACCCTTACCTTAGAATCTTTTTCGACAAACTCTGCCCCCCAGCGTGATCTCCACAGAAACCTTCGTGGACCTCTTACATCAGTTATCTGGCTTTCTCCTTAGAAACACACCATAACAAAGGCATTTAGTATCCTCTTCTATAAAAAATTCCGTCGACCAGAATAAATCAAGTGAATTGTATTTGAAGCATCCTCGCTTTGTTCCTTTCCACTGGCAGCAATCCCTGTTCGAGATATTCGATGATGGGCGTCATCCACGTGTCTGTCGCTTGAATCTCTAGTGAGGATTCTTCCATTTGAATGCTCGGTGCCAACAATGTTCAACTGGTACTATGCTCAAGGCGTCGACATCTTTCACACTTCCTAACTTGGCCAAGGCATCAGCATTTGAATTTTGATCGCGAGGCACTTGTTGGAGAGAATACTTTTGAAATTGTGCCAGTAAGTCTTTTGCTTTGTTCAAATAAGCAACCATCCTGAGACCCATGGCTTGGTACTCTCTCATAATTTGATTAACGACTAGCTGGGAATCGTTAGCTAGTCTTAATCCTGCGAGCAGAGCTTCATACTCGGCTTCATTGTTCGACGTTGTAAAGTTGAATCTGATAGCAAAGTGGAACCGATGTCCTTCGGGTGTGATCAAAATCAAACCTGCTCCTACATTGTGCTCGTTGGAAGAGCCGTCTACGAACAACTTCCAGGGAGGAGCTTGATTTTGACTTTCAGTTTCTTCCATCGGTTCACTAACTGGAATTTTGGTGAGCTCTGTGATGAAATCTGCTAAAGCTTGTCCTTTCACAGCTGCACGTGGAGAATAGGAAATTTTGAACTGCCCTAGTTCAACTGCCCATTTTAATAATTGACCAGTTGCTTCTGGTTTTTGCAAGACTTGCCGTAATGGCTAGTCGGTGAGTACCACGATGTGTTCTTCAACCTTCTTTGACTTGACCAGCATGTCTTCAACATATACTTCCATGTTAAAACCGATCAGCTCTTTGAACATATGATTGATTAGTCGCTAGTAAGTCGCCCCGGTGTTTTTCAAACCGAAGGGGATTACTTTATAACAGTAAAGTCTCGTATCTGTTCGAAAGCTAGTGTGATCCTCATCGAGTGGATGCATACTGATTTGATTGTATCCAGAGTATACATCCATGAACGATAAAATTTCATACCCTGATGTAGCATTGACCAGTTGGTCGATTCTTGGAAATGGGAAACAATCCTTCGAGCATGCTTTATTAAGGTCTGTGAAATCCATGCATGTCCACCACTTTCCATTCGGCTTGGGAACTAGTACAGGATTAGAGACCTAGGATGGATAAAATGCTACCCTGATGAATCCATTTTCCTTCAACTTCTCGACTTCTTCTTTTAGGGTTTTCAATTTGTCTTTGTCGACCAACCTTCTTTTTTTTCGAACAGGTGGAAATTTTTTGTCTATATTTAGGACATGGTTGATCACCGTTGGGTCTATCCCAGCCATATCTTTATGCAACCAAACAAACACCTCCTGGTGCTCCTTCAAAACTTCCACCAGTTTATTTTTTGTTGTTGTCTCTAAGTTTTTACCAACTTTCACAACCATGGTCGAATCTGCTTCTTCTAATTGGACCTCCTCGAGGTCCTCCACGGGTCCAACATTCTCTTCAAAATCCCCAAAGCAAGGATCTAAGTCTCTATCCTCACTTTGAGCAACACCCTATTTGGTGACCTGTTCACCTGATTGGGCTTGTATTTCATTTGTTACCAGCAACCTTTTTTCGGATTTTTCTCTTGATCCGCCTCTTTTTGATTTTGTGATCGAGGAATTATAAAATTCCCGTGCTTCTCGCTGGTTTCCCAACACATATCCAATTCCTGCGTCAGTTGGAAACTTCATGGCCAAATGCCATACTGAGGTCACTGCCCGCAGATCAACGAGAATGGCCTTCCAATCACAGCATGATATGTGGAATGACAATCAACTGCTATGAAAGTAGCAAGTAATGTCATGTACACAGGTGCAACCCCTGCTGTGACTTGAAGCCTGATTGACCCAGTTGGCATGAGTCCTTCACCAGAGAAACCATAAATGGTTTGTTTGCATGGTTCCAAATTTTGCACAGATAACTTCATTCTTTCCAGTGAAGTTTTATACAAAATGTTAACCGAGCTTCCTGTATCCACCAACGCTCACTTGACCATCATGTTGGCGACCTGAACATCCATGCCCAGAGGATTAGAATAGGGAAATCGAACATGTTGAGCGTCTAGCTCGGAGAAAGTTATTGATTCTTCCTCTGTTCGAGCTTTCTTGGGAGTTCGCTCCTCGACGTTCAACATTTCAATATCCTAATTGTGACGTAAGGTTCTAGCATATCTTTCTCTTGCCTTCCCACTATCACTTGCTATGTGTGGTCCTCCGTAGATAGTCAGCAAAGTACCAGCAACCGGAGCTGGCTGTAAAGGAGATGAGTGTTGGCGTACAGGTGCCTGCTCGTTGCCTCTTTGAGCCCATTGCTAAGAACCTCTAGCTGCTCGCACATACCTCGTCTTGTGTCCTTGTCTGATAAGGAACTCAATCTCATCCTTGAGTTAGTTGCACCCGTTGGTGTCATGGCCATAGTCGTTACGAAAACGACAAAATTTAGTAGTGTCTCTCTTGGATATATCTTTCCTGATTGGGGTTGGTCGCCTAAAGGGAACAGTAGTGTGACTAGCTTGGTATACCTCTGCTCTGCTATCGACTAAGGTTGTGTAATTGGTGAACCTCGGCTCGTATCTATTCTGTTTTGGGCGCTTGTTATCAAACGTTGTCGGCTCGTGGTTCGCCCTTTTTCCCCCATTTTTCCCATTATGTTTGTCATTGCCAATGGTTTTCCCAGATCCATTGGCGGCTTTGGTGGGGTCTTCTTTATGGCCCTGGTCATCTGTAGGAGACTTTCCTTCATTGGTGATGGCCTCCTCAAGCTTGATATACCTGTCTGCTCGATCCATAAATTCATGAGTGCTCTTAACTCCATTCTTTCGTAAATTGTTACAAAGGGATGAGTGGTGCCATACCCCAGCAGTGAGAGCCATCATCTTTCCCTCATCCCCAACCATCTTGGCCTCAGAATTTGCTCGCATGAATCGTTGAATATACCCCTTCAGGGTCTCTCCTTCATTCTGGCGTATTTTGACCAGCTGATTGGCCTCGGTCGGATGTACTCGACCAGCATAGAACTATCCATAAAACTCTTTTATGAACATTTCCCAAGAAACTATACTAACCGGAGGGAATTTGAAATACCATTCCTGAGCATTTTCGGATAAGGTGGCCAGAAAAATTATGCACCGAGCATCGTCTGACACCATTTGGATGTCCGTCTGTATCTCAAAATTGTTAACGTGATACACAGGATCCTCCAATCCAGTGAAGTTGGGCAAGACCTGCAATTTAAATTTTCTTGGAGTCTCTGCCACAACAATTCTATGCACAAATGGAATGCCCTTTCTCCGATCAAATTCTATATGGGATGTCTTGTTCCCAACCAGTTGCTGGACAGCTTGATTTAAGGCATCTAGCTAGGCCAGTACATCATCTGGTACTGCCGGCGCGACCGGTGCTGAGGAGAAGTACTTGTCGTGCCTTTCCCTTCGATCATTGAGAGCATCCCTCAGATCTTCTTCCCAACGCCTTTGCTCACTCACACCTAGTCGGTCAAAGACATTGGGTTGTTTAGGTTGCCCCTCAGCATTCTGGCTTATTGGTCGGTTCTTGTTGTACCCTAATTTTAGCTCGAGTCATTCACTCTGTTCAAGTACAGCTGGCAAATAAATATATAGAGAAATAACCAAGGGAATGATATCTACTTATTATCCACGTAAGCAACTCCAGTTTCACATGGGCACGTGTGGTGTTAGGCATCCTGGGTTTAACCCGAGCTACAGACACGAAGGTTGTGAAGTGTGAGCTCATATATTCAAACGGTATTCAAAATACAAGCTTGGAGGGGATGTTCAACTCATGCTAATTCGAATGTATTGCATACTCAAGGATCCCAGGAGACTCGGAATGCCATTATACGGTTATTTATGACCAGGTTGTCATATTTAATGTCCCAGATATTAGGAGAACATTTACTGTATGATCAAATTGTAACGACCCAAAAATCACTAATAAGGCTTAAGGGCCTTGATTAGTATGCCAGGAGGGCATAATTGGTTTATGTGTGAATTAAGTAGTTTAATGCATGATTATGTGATAAACATGCTTGTATGATTATATGAATATATGAAATACATGTCTACGAGTGTTAGCATGCATGTAGGCCCTGTTTAGCTTAAAGGGGTATATTTTTAATTTTAGCCTGTTGAGGGCATAAATGTGATTATATGTAATAATTGTGAGGACCACATTATTATGTGGGTATATCTGCAGCATGCGACTTGAGGCAATCCTAGGGAGCCAGCTAGCGGGAAAGTCACAACGGGACCCAATACCTGGCTCGGGGTGAGTCAAGGGGTATTTTGGGTATTATATGATTATTTGGGTTATTGGGTTATGGAAATAAATAATTGGAAATATATTTGAGGTTAGGAAGCCTAGGTGGGAATACTGGGGAAATTTACCATTTTGCTCTCGGGGATGTTTTTGGTACCCCAAGCCTCAGGATTGACTTAATCAATAAAGGATAGATTAAATAAAACTAAGAAAGTAGTAGAACAAGGCCAAACCGACCCTTTTCTCCCTCTCTCTCTCTCTCTCTCTCTCTCTCTCTCTCTCTCTCTCAAGGGAAACCACAGAAACTAAGAAAATCTTGGCTGGAAACTCAGAGAATTGAGTTTAAGTTTTGGAGATTAACCCAGTAGTAGCTAAGGAATCCAACCAGGAACTGAGGTAAGCCTTGAATTATATTTTTGGTCATTTGATTATATAGCTTTGGGGCTAGATTCTAAGAGTTCTTGGGTTCTGAATTTAAGATTGAATTAACGCAGAAGACTTAGGAGTTAGCTCAGCAATTGTTTGGTGGACTTGTCCTTCAGTAAAGGTAAGCTTGTAATGATAACTTAGCATCTGAATTCTGTGTTTTATTGGCTGGGTTTTGGTGTTCTTGAGCTTATGGGTTTCAGAGATTAAATTGTTATTTTGATGAGTTTCTAGGCTAGGTTTCTGCTGGGTTATGTTACAGAAAACATGTTAGAATGTTTGTGATAATTGGAATGTATCATTAGGATGGTTTTTGGTGGATTTGAGTGAGGTTTGAGTGTTAAAAATGGTGGATTTTTTGGGTTCGAAGAGGTTGGGCCGCGACTCAGTTCTTGGTGTGCCACAGCCCTTTGATGCAGATAGGTGTTGAGGAAGAAGGGCGGATCGCGACATGGGGAGTGCTGGGGCGCGGCCCGTGCCTGGTTTTTGGTGAGGCTAGGCCTCTAGTCAGGGGCAAGCCGCGGCATAGGAAGCTTGGGCCACGGCCCTTAAGGAATTTTTGGTCTTTTGGAGATTTGAGGCGCGGGAACCTAGCCTAGGGTGCTCGGGATCAATCCCACTACCGTGTTTGGTGGAATTCAATGTCCCAAAGGCTAGAAGTTTATCCGGAAACCTTTTTACAATTATTAATGGAATCCCTTATCTTGGTTGTGACTAGGTATAAGCTAGGGCTCGGTAAATGGATCGTGCTCAAGGGGCATCTCTCGTAATCAGAACACTTGGAAATTAAAGGTAAGAGAATTGCACCCGGTTGTGAATTTATAATGGGACTAAGGGTTCCCTATTCTTGTATGCATTATGAAAGTTGGTATTATTCCATGAGAATATTAAACCAACAGCCTAAGAGTGCCGGAGTTTACATTGGCGAACAAGGCGCGGCTCAGCCACTAGTAGCTAAGGATAGCTTAATATTCACTGAGCTCGGTTTAAGCGGACCGGAGTCAGTGGGATAAACAGAAGTTGTGACCTAAGGGCGTCGACCCTAACTATTGTGTGAACTGATTATCATTGTTAACTGTTGAATATGACGTGATGAATAGATGAGCATTAGCTTGTGGATTCATGGTTATGTTTATGAGTTATGTGATTAATATGGACTGTTAAGTGTATAAATGTGCTTTAAGAGTTATATGATTATTATCAATGTTTGTGCTATGATGTTATGTTTTCTTGCTAGGCCTTGGCTCACGGGTGCTACGTGGTGCAAGTAAAGGCAAGGGTAAGCTTGGTCAGCCCTGATTCGGAGAGCTCTGAAGGCAGAATGTACATGACTAGCTGCTCGGCCACCACGGTTGAGGAAGGGACAGGAACAGGAGGACCATAAATGTTTGTTTTTCCTTAGAGTGGCTAGCGGTTGTTTATACTTTGAAATTTTGTAAACTAACTTTCAAACGTTGTTTCTTTTGGGATCCCTTGTACAAAACTTTTAATTATATGAAATGTATCTTCTATGACCAAAACCTTTTTAACCCTAGTTCATTAATGGTTTTAGTGACACGTTTTCAACTAAAGGACTTGATTAGCAAGTCCTGCACCTTTATAAATACACAGTGTAACGGTCTTGGCTACGCAGGGCGTTACAACTTAGTATCAGAGCGTCCTAGGTTTAAGGGTTCCTGAAGACCGACTGGACATGTACATTCGATGCTAGAGAAAAGCTCAATTCAGGGTTTGGTAAATGTGTATATGTGCTTGTATGCTTATGTGCTTGGAAATAAATATGATTGTTGATATCTATTGGATTAATAGGAAGCATGAGATATTGACAGAGCCTGGCTCTTGACTATTGTGTGACAATATCGAGGCATGCTTATTAGCATTGCTATGCATGTAAATGAATATCTGAATGATTAACTGCATATTGCATATATGTGGGTGAATGTATAGATGGATGTCTATATCATAACTGTTGAGTGGTGATGTTGGGACATGCTTATTAGCAATGCTAGTGCATGTGGATAAATGGCTACATCTTGATTGCTTGTGATTGATTATGTTCCATTGGTGGATTTTGGAAAAGCTTTTACCCTGTCATCATGGTCTGATTGTCGAGTCGTTGATTGCAGATTAACTTGGATAGCTATGCGTCCAAGGAAATCTACGCGACTAGCCAGCACTAGGTTTGAGACTGGAGGTGATGACCAGGGCCAGATTCCTCCGCTAGTCCCTGAGAACTAGCAAAAGATTATGGAAAAGATGCAAGCGCGACTTCAGAGCCAAGATGAAAAGATTCGTCTTCTGCGATAGCAGGCTCCATCAGGGAGTGCTGCACCTATTGCGCCACCTGTAGTAACACCAGTTATTCAGCCAGTAGAAGTTGGAAACATGTGGGAGCCATTGTAAGAGCAGTGCCGGAAGCAACATCCCCCAACTTTTGAGGGAGGACCTGATCCATTGAAGGTCGAACAGTGGATGACTATGATTACTACTATTCTGGATTTTATGAGGATAGAAGGTTATGACAGAGTGGCTTGTGCCACGTATATACTGAGAGAGGATGCCCACATCTGGTGGGAAGTGGCATCACAGACCAGGGACGTCACTACTTTGAGTTGGGATGGATTCAAGGATTTGTTCTGCCAGAAATACTACAATGTTGCCATCAAGGCAGCAAAGGTTAATGAGTTTGTGGGGTTGGTGCAGGGCAATATGATAGTCAATGAGTATGCCCTAAAGTTTGATAAACTTGCAAAATTTGCACTAGATCTTGTGCCTATAGATGCTGCTAGGCAAGACAGATTTATTAGAGGGCTTAATGTTATGATAGCCCGGGATGTGAGGATTACAACAGTGCCTGGGGGGACAACTTATGCCCAAGATGTTGAGAAGGCTCTTACTGCTGAGGAAGCGGAGAACAAGATTTAGAAGGAAAGTGTTGCGAGGCAAGAGGGTCGCAGAGTCGTGCCTCCTTATTCTGGGTCTGGTAGGGGTGGAGGCCCCAGTGATTTTAAGAGAAAGACCCCTGACACTTCGACCGCTGCTGGTCCTGATAGGAGGGGTCGAGGTGCTCAGGGTGGCCATCAGGGAGGCAGTGAGGCATGGAGGAGTTATTCAGAGTGCCCGAGGTGCAGAAGACGCCATCAGGGTGAGTGTCGGGCCAAGGCCTGCTATGTGTGTGGGGCAGTGGGGCACCTCAAGAAGGATTTCCCAACAGTGAAGAAAGTGGAAGCAGGAAAGGTGGACAGCTTGACTCCAACTCGAGTATGCACTTTGACACAGGCTGAGGCCAAGGCTAGTCCCTCGGTGGTGACAGGTCAGCTTTCTAGCGCTGGCTCTCCTTTTACTGTATTGATTGACTCTTGTGCTACACATTCATTTGTTTCTAGTAAGGTGATTGATAGATTGTGTAGACCGAGTGAGTATCGTACTGTGGGGTTTGGGAATTTATTGCCTACTGGGGAAATAGTAGTTTCTAGGAGGTGGATTAGAGCACTTCCAGTGATGGTTGACAGTAGGGAACTTTCAGTAGACTTGATTGAGCTGGATATGGAGGATTTTGATATGATTCTAGGGATGGATTGGCTGGTCTAATATGGGGCTACTATTGACTGCAGGAAGAAGATGGTGACTTTTGATCCTAAGGGCGAGGATCCTTTCATTTTCGTCAGTGTGGTATATGGACCCCGCGTACCCATGATATCAGCACTGAGAGCCAGAGACTTGTTACATGGAGGATGTATACGTTTTCTGGCTAGTGTGGTGGACACTACCAGGGTTTTCCCAGCAGGGCCGGGAGAGACCAAATTGGTTTGTGAGTTCTTGGATGTATTTCTTGAGGATCTACCAGGATTTCCGCCACGTATGGAGATTTAGTTTGTTATTGAGTTAGCGCCGGGGACGGAACCATTATTAAGAGCACCATATAGGATGGCGCCAGTAGAGTTGAAGGAATTGAAGATACAGCTACAGGAACTTTTGGATTTGGGATTCATCAGGCCTAGCTACTCTCCATGGGGTGCTCCAGTTTTGTTTGTGAAGAAGAAGGACGGGACTCTGAGGATGTGTATAGATTACAGGGAATTGAACAAGTTGACCATCAAGAATAAGTACCCTCTACCAAGGATCGATGACTTGTTTGATCAGTTGCAGGGAAAAATGGTGTTCTCAAAGATTGATCTTCGATCTGGTTATCACCAGCTGAGGATCAAGGATGAGGACATACCGAAGACGACCTTCTGAACGAGGTATGGGACTATGAGTTTTTGGTCATGTCTTTTGGTTTGACCAATGCCCCGGCAGCTTTCATGGATCTAATGAACAGTGTGTTCAAAGATTTCTTGGATCAGTTTGTCATTGTCTTCATCAATGACATCTTAGTACTCTAGTTAAGAGGCAGAGCACTAGCAACATCTTTGACAGGTCTTGCAGAGGTTAAGGGAGCATCAGTTTTATCCCAAGTTTAAGAAGTGTGATTTTTGGTTACCAGAGGAGACTTTTCTTGGGCATATAGTTGGCACAGAGGGGATTAAGGTGAAGGCAGTGAGAGATTGGTCGAGGCCAATGAACACCTCGGAGGTTCAGAGTTTCCTCGAGTTAGCAGGTTATTACAGGCGGTTTGTAGAAGGATTCTCAAAGATTGCTACCCCGATGACAGAGTTGACACGGAAGAATCAGAAGTTTGCTTGGTCAGAGAATTGTGAGAACAGTTTTCAAGAATTGAAGCGACGGCTTATTATTGCACCTTTGCTGAGTCTTCCTTCGGAGGAAGGAAAGTTTGTGGTATATTCTGATGCATCAAGGATGGGTTTAGGCTGTGTGTTGATGCAGAATGAGAAAGTTATAGCTTATGCATCACGACAGCTGAAGGAGTATGAGCAGCAGTATCCTACCCATGATCTAGAATTGGCGGCAGTGGTATTCGCACTGAAGGTGTGGTGACATTACCTATATGGGGAGAAGTGTGAGATATACATTGACCACAAGAGTTTGAAGTATTTCTTCACCCAGAAGGATCTGAATATGAGGCAGAGGCGTTGGTTAGAGTTGGTAAAGGATTATGATTGTGACATTATTTACCACCTAGGGAAAGCCAATGTTGTGGCAGATGCATTGAGCCGAATCGGGCCAGTTATTTAGTTTTGTTCAGATTTCCAGAGAGTTGGCTGATGAGATAACCAGGGCAAGGATAGAGCTTGTGGTGGGCCGATTGGCGAATGTTACCTTGTAGTCGACCCTACTAGAGCGGATCAAGGAGGGTCAATTGGTGGATGCACAATTACAAGAAGTTAGAGAGAATGTCTTAGCGGGGGTAGCTAAGGACTATTCTATTTCTGAGGTTGGTTTTCTTCGGTATCAGGGGCGGATTAGTGTTCCAGCAAATGTAGGGATCAGACGAGAGATACTATATGAGTCTCACACTACGTCGTACTCGCTTCATCCGGGTACCACGAAGATGTATCAGGATCTACAGACATTATATTGGTGGCCTGGGATGAAGAATGATGTAGTGGAGTACGTGGCCAGGTGTTTAACCTGTCAGCAGGTGAAGGTTGAGCATCAGCAACCAGCAGGGTTGCTTCAACCTTTGGGTATTCCCAAGTGGAAATGAGAGGATATTACTATGGATTTTGTGGGAGGTTTACCCAGGACTGTAGGGCTTTATGACTCGGTGTGGGTGATAGTGGACAGATACACCAAGTCAGCTCATTTCCTGCCAGTGAAGTCGACTTACACGGTGGAGCAGTATGTAGAGTTGTATGTGAGGGAGATAGTTCATCTTCATGGGGTTCCTAAGTCTATCGTGCCTGATCAAGACCTAATCATTACCTCCAAGTTATGGGGTGCTCTGCAGAAATCCATGGGGACTCAGTTGAAATTTAGCACAGTCTTTCATCCTCAGACTGATGGACAACCTGAGAGGACGATTCAGGTGTTGGAGGACATGCTTAGGGCGTGTGTGATTGACTTCGAGGGATCTTGGAGTAAATATCTCCCGTTGATTGAATTTTCTTATAACAACAGTTATTAGTCCACGATTGGAGTGGCTCCATATGAGATGTTATATGGGAGGAAGTGTAGGTCGCCCATTCATTGGGATGAGATGGGGGAGAGGAAATATTTGGGGCCAGACGTGGTTCAGAAGACAAATGAAGCTATTGAGAAGATCCGAGCCAGAATGCTTACTTCGCAGAGTAGACAGAAAAGCTACGCTGACCCTAAGCATAGAGACGTGGAGTTCTAGGTTGAGGACCACGTGGTCTGCGAGTTTCACCACTGCGAGGGGTGAGGAGATTTGGAGTAAAGGGCAAGCTAAGCCCTCTATTTTTTGGACCTTTCGAGATTCTAGAAAGGATTGGACAGGTGGCTTACAGGTTGGCCTTGCCACCGTCGTTGTCAGGAGTTCATGATGTATTCCATGTTTCTATGTTGCGGATGTATGTCTCAGATTCGACACATGTGCTGAAGTATGAGGACTTGGAATTGCAGACAGATTTGTCTTATGAAGAATGACCGGTTCAGATTTTAGATCGGAAGGACAAGGTTCTACGGAATAAGACAATTCTGCTAATTAAAGTATTGTGGAGGAATAGCAAGGTCGAGGAAGCAACCTGGGAGATTGAGTCGGTGATGCGGGATCAGTATCTCGATCTATTCAGGTGAATTTCGAGGATGAAATTCTCAGTAGGAGGCGATAGTTGTAACGACCCAAAAATCACTAATAAGGCTTAAGGGCCTTGATTAGTATGCTAAGAGGGCATAATTGGTTTATGTGTGAATTAAGTAGTTTAATGCATGATTCCGTGATAAGCATGCTTGTATGATTATATGAATATATGAAATGCATGTCTACGAGTGTTAGTATGCATGTAGGCCCTGTTTAGCTTAAAGGGGTATATTTGTAATTTTAGCCCGTTGAGGGCATATATGTGATTATATGCTATAATTGTGAGGACCACATTATTAAGTGGGTATATCGGCAGCATGCAACTTGAGGCGATCCTAGGGAGCCACTAGCGAGAAAGTCACAATGGGACCCAATACCTAGCTTGGGGCGAGTCAAGGGATATTTTGGGTATTAGATGATTATCTGGGTTATCGGGTTATGGAAATAAATAATTGGAGATATATTTGAGGTTAGGAAGCCTAGATGGGAATACTGGGGAAATTTACCATTTTGCCCTCGAGGACGTTTTTGGTACCCCGAGCCTCGGGATTGACTTAATCAATAAAGGATAGATTAAATAAAACTAAGAAAGTAGTAGAACAAGGCCAAACCGAACCTTTTCTCTCTTCTCTCTCTCTCTCTCTCTCAAGGGAAACCACAGAAACTAAGAAAAACTTGGCTGGAAACTCAGAGAATTGAGTTTAAGTTTTGGAGATTAACCCAGTAGTAGCTAAGGAATCCAACCAAGAACTGAGGTAAGCCTTGAATTATATTTTTGGTCATTTGATTATGTAGCTTTGGGGCTGGATTCTAAGAGTTCTTGGGTTCTGAATTTAAGGTTGAATTAAGGCAGAAGACGTGGGAGTTAGCTCAGCAATTGTTTGGTGGACTTGTCCTTCAGTAAAGGTAAGCTTGTAATGATAGCTTAGCATCTGAATTCTATGTTTTATTGGCTAGGTTTTGGTGTTCTTGAGCTTATGGGTTTCAAAGATTAAATTGTTATTTTGATGAGTTTCTAGGCTAGGTTTCTGCTGGGTTATGTTGCTGAAAACATGTTAGAATGTTTGTGATAATTGGAATGTATCATTAGGATGGTTTTGGGTGGATTTGAGTGAGGTTTGAGTGTTAAAAATGGTGGATTTTCTGGGTTCAAAGGGGTCAGGTCACGGCTCAGTTCTTGGTGTATCGCGGCCCTTTGATGCAGATAGGTGTTGGGGAAGAAGGGCGAGCTGCGGCATGGGGAGTGTTGGGCCATGGCCCATGTCTAGTTTTTGGTGAGGCTGAGCCTCTGGTCAGGGGAAAGTCGCGGCATAGGAAGCTTGGGCCGCGGCCCTTAAGGGCATTTATGGTCTTTTGGATATTTTAGGTGCGGGAACCTAACCTAGGGTGCTCGGGATCAATCCCACTACCGTGTTTGGTGGAATTCGATGTCCCGGAGGCTAGAACTTTATCCGAAAACCATTTTACAATTATTAATGGAATCCCTTATCTTGGTTGTGACTAGGTATAAGCTAGGGCTCGGGAAACGGATCGTGCTCAAGGGGCATCTCTCATAATCAGAACACTTGGAAATTAAAGGTAAGAGAATTGCACCTGGTTGTGAATTTATAATGGGACTAAGGGTTCCCTATTCTTGTATGCATTATGAAAGTTGGTATTATGCCATGAGAATATTAAACCAACGGCCTAAGAGTGCCGGAGTTTACATTGGCGCACAAGTCGCGGCTCAGCCACTGGTAGCTGAGGACAGCTTAATATTCACTGAGCTCGGTTTAAGTGGACCGGAGTTAGTGGGGTAAACAGAGGGTGCGACCTAAGGGCGTCGACCCTGACTATTGTGTGAACTGATTATCATTGTTAACTGTTGAATATGACGTGCTGAATAGCTGAGCATTAGCTTGTGGATTCCTGGTTATGTCTATGGGTTATGTGATTATTATGGATTGTTAAGTGTATAAATGTGCTTTAAGAATTATATGATTATTTTCAATGTTTGTGCTATGATGTTTTGTTTTCTTGCTGGGCCTTGGCTCACAGGTGCTACGCGGTGCAGGTAAAGGCAAGAGTAAGCTTGGTCAGCCCTAATTCGGAGAGCTCTGAAGGCAGAATGTACATGACTAGCTGCTCGGCCACCACGGTTGAGGAAGGGACAGGAACAGGAGGACCATAAATGTCTGTTTTGCCTTATAGTAAGGGACAAGAACAGAAGCACCTTGTTGTTCATACTTTGAAATTTTGTAAACTAACTTTCAAACGTTGTTTCTTTTGGGATCCCTTGTACAAAACATTTAATTATATGAAATGTATCTTTTATGACCAAAACATTTTTAACCCTAGTTCATTAATGGTTTTAGTGACACATTTTCAACTAAAGGACTTTATTAGCAAGTCCTGCACCTTTATAAATACACAGTGTAACGGTCTTGGCTACTCAGGGCGCTACACAAATCATATCTCATTATAAATGGGAAATGTATGTATTAAATGTAATAAATATGTATATGCGTGATTGAGTCATGCGGTTACCCAAACCTATCAGTGGAATTTCTCTATAAATACTGAGAATATTGGATAGGAAAAGGGGCCATTATTGGGTAATATTGAAACTTTGCTGAAATAGAGAGTGAAACAACAATAATATAGACTAGTGGTCTAGGTGGATTTTAACCACTGAATCGCGTAAAATATTTGTGTTCTTGTGAATTCATTTCATTTTTCATTACGGTTTATTTCTAAGCACTAATCTACCTTACTATTTCTTAATACATTGTTGGCGAAAAACCGCGTCAACAGTTCTCCATTGGCGGAGGGTTCTGTCCTTCACCCCTCTCCTCTTGTCGTCGACCAGCATTCCTCCTGCCAGAGTCCGCCTCATTATAATCATGGCCATCTCTAAATTTTTACCTATGACGATGCGACCTGTTGTTTGCACTATTTCCCTCTCTCCCTACTGGAAAGTCCCGATAGATAGGTGGAGGCTTGCGTTGGTCGGTAGGTCTCTTGGCATTATTATGTCGTGGGGGATCCCTAACCATAGAGCCTAACTCCACCTGCCTTCTGCTCCCTGAAGGACATTGTCCTCTACTCGGAGGGTTTTGTTCCTCAGCCGTCTGGCATCTAGGGCTTCTAGGATGCTATCTGGCCCTATTCTGCCTTTGCTGGTGGGTGTTACCTCGACCAGCGGGAGAGGGTGGTTGCTGCTCAGGATCCTGGAACGGCCTCTCCTATTAAGCAGTAGGGGGTTGCTTTGGTCTTTGAGGATGCATTGGTTGTGGCAGATCGTGGTCATGCTGGAGATGCTCTGAATGTGGATTTTGTTGTGAGTACTAGGTGGCTGATCCGATTGGGAGGCAGGTGCAGGTTATCCTTGTGCCAATTTAATGGCTACCTCCAAGGATACAGTGGCATCCCTTTTTCAGCGATCCATGTCAGCTTGTCGCTCATTCAGTTCTTGGTGTTGCCGATCAATCTCCCTCTGCTGCAACACCATTGTTTCAGCCACATTCTCTTGATTAGCTCTCAAACTAGCTAATTCTTCTTGCAACACAATCAAAGTTGTCCTCAAAGTTTCAACATCCATCTTTTCCTCTTCCAATTCCACATGTGGCTCATCCTCAGCTACACCTTGTGGAGGAGGTTGATTTGGCACATTCCCAGAGGTTTGCCCAGTTTTCCTAGTTGTTTTCGCCATTCAATCTTCTTGGAGGTCTTGAGTTCTGCTCTCAATGAAAGCACCAAAATGTTGACCCTTGATTTGTTCAACGACACGGAGTCAAATAAAACGACAAAACTTAGATGAATTCAAGTCAAGAAGATAAATGACACAAGGATTTATAGTGGTTCGGCCCCAAGTGATGGTAATGACCTACGTCCACTTAGTGTTCTTATTAATGTAATGAGAACCTACGATTAGTAAACAAGGGTTTACCAAGTTTCACAAGCTCAGTAATAGATACAAAGAATTGTGTAAGAACAATTATTTTCTCTCTTAGTTTCCAAAGATCCCTCTCATGAACCTTTTGAGACCTATCTATAAGCTCAATGATCTTCCTCTGGGCCGATGGGCCATGATTACATTTAATACAAACATATCTGAATAATACTGGAAATTACACTTTTTACATAAATGCAAGATCAAATATCTCTAGAAAATATCTGATATACTGCAACCAACCCTAGTCACCAAAGAAATATGCCCTCTGCCGTACGAATTCTCCTCTGGTCGATGGTCGACCAGATCGTAACAACTTAAATAGTCACGTGCATCTCACGTGCGTACTAATCTTGCCACGTCATCAAGTGAATCTTTTTTGGGTAAACAACAATATATTTATATATATGACATATAAACAAAAAACTTCAAGAACATAAACAATTACCTATTGAAGCCTATCAAGTGTCCTTGAGTCTTTTTGTATATTTTTCGATCTTCCGAAGTGTTCTCTATACCTCAAAATGTGTGTGGGCACATAGAGAACATCGGTTTGCAATTTTAGGAATCACAAGTATTTCTCAACACATGATAACTTGGATTAGGGTCTGAGAATGGCTAGAATAAAGAAGAAGAAGAGAGAGTTTTTGTCTGACAAAAAATCTGAGAATTATTCTAAATTGTATCTATATTGTATATCTTCTTCCTCTTATTATTCTATATCATATATATAGAAATTATTCTATTACTTTATTATTCCTAATAATAATAACAATATAATAATATCATAATGATGATAAGATTTGATTTAGGTAAATATCTAACTTACCAAATTTGAAAAAACTATTTTTAAATTATTAATTAATTAAATAAATAAAATAAAAACAATATTGATACAATATCAGTGCAGTTGGTGCACGCATGGCATAGTCCTTGGGATGTGCCATGCATGTATTGCTATATCCATTTTCAGGGATATTGCATTTTTCTTTTATTTATTCATTTAATTAAAATCAATCTTCCACAAAATAAGGTGTTAATTTTTTTAAGGAAAAGATGACAACCATATTTCAAAATTTAAATTTTAAATTCAAAATTCGAATCTACGATCATCATTATCATCATCTTTTAAAATTAAATAAATCAAAAATTATTTTTGGTTTACCAATTTTATTTTCTCCCACTCAAATAAAATAATTAATTTCAAAATTTAATTTATTTATATATATATATGCATGAAATTTGAAAATTTATATATTTAAATTCATAAATATATTTTCAAAAATTAATAATTAATTCTAAATTAATTATTCAACCTCGATTATCATATAATTGCATACTTGACCCGTAGAATAAAATTCTTGTCAAATTCCCAAATTACAGTTATACCCTTGTATCAACTATTATCTTGATATGGTGTTGATAGAGCCTCCCTGGGGGCCTCTAGACCTATAATATCAAGATCCAATAAATATTACATTATTAATCAAAGCTCTTTGATTAAATAATCATATTTATTAATTTCATGATTACTCTAATATAAATATGAGATTGAACTCTTGATAATTACAGACATATATTTACTAAGTACTTTATTAAAGAATAAAGTGCCCATTGATACAATCATTACATACAACGTTAATCCTCTAATAATTGTTCATTATTAAAAGGGAATAAAATTACCGTTTTACCCTTTTAGCTATATCTTGTTTCTAGAGTACCATTGACTTTACTAGTGAAGGCTGTGTCACAACAAGTTTGCGACTTGAGCGCTCATAATATTTTCAGTTCCAAAAGTCAACCCAATAGGGAACCATTATTCAAGGTATAGATTCCATATCTATTAAACTACGTCCTCAGCCATATACATCATTGAGTCCCCAAAATAATTGTTCTTAGCCTGATCATTCTAACAAACCTTAACGCATGAATCAAAGGATCAGATGACATATATAGGAGTTCATAGCAACCTCAGGATTAAGATCATCGTGTATATGATCATCGTTTGATGTGTTTGATTAATGCTATGAAACGGTTTTTAAACAAGTATTAACAAATCACATCTCGTCCAGTTCTACATACTCTCAGCATGCAAAGTACCTCCACTAAAGCGTCCTACTACACTAGTAACCCAGATCTAGGTCACATGTATTCGCAATACTAGTGGACCGCACTAGCAGTAATTAATCTAAAGATTCCATAACTTCATTTTACTATGAACTGTTTTAAGTTTATTATCTTAATCTCGATCCTCTCATACCAATATGAGATTAAGACCACATAGATAAACTTTCAAATTTTATGATATTCACTTAATATTATCATATAATATCGGACATAGTCTATATATATAATAATTCAATTCAATTTATTTATTTTATTTAAAACATTTGTCAACTATAATTGCTTTAAGGGCACTATTCCCAACATCCATATACACACAAATATACAAATGTTCCCTCAACTGGAAAAAATTACTAAAATGCCCTTCTAATAAGAAACGGGCCCACATGCATGCCAATTCAGTCATACAATAATATAACTACATAATTCATATAATCATGCATATCATGACATAATATTGTATATTTCATAATTAAATCAAATAACTTTCCATAGTGTGCCAACCTGGCCTCCTAATCAAGACCCTAAGCCTTATTAGGTAATTTGGGAGGTTACAATGATCCTCTGGCCACAATCATCTCAAAAAAAGTATTGGATTTTGTGGTAAAGAACATAATTTGCAGATATGGGATACAGAGGAAGATTGTCTTGGACAGTGGAACCCAATTCGACAATGAGCTGTTCACACAGTTCTGCGAGAAAAATGAGAAAATTAAGAGTTTCTCCTCAGTAGCCCATCCACAAGAAAATGGCCAGATTGAAGAAATAAACAAGACTCTAAAGAGATCCATTAAGAAAGGCTCGAAGAGCCTAAAAGCATATGGCCAAGAGAATTACCACAAGTCCTATGGGCTTACAAAAGAACAGCTCGAACCCCAACCAAACATACACCCTTCTCCCTAGCCTACGACTGCGAAGTGATGTTTCCAATTGAGGTTGAAGTTCCTACTATCAGGCACAGATCATATAACCAGGACTCGAACCAATCCCAGCTCGAAGAATCCCTGGATATAATTGAAGAAAAGCGAGATGAAGCCCAGCTTAAAAACGTTGCATACCAGCAAAGGGCTACAAGATATTTCAATAAAAGGGTTTGAGACAGACACTTCGAATTGGGAGATTTGGTGTTTAGGCGTGTATTTTTGGCCACACGAGACCCCTCTACAGGTGTGCTTGGGCCTAATTGGTAGGGACCTTACCAAATCGAATCCATCATTCGACCTGGAGTATACAAACTATAGAGATTTAATGGAAAGTTGGTTCCAAGAGCTTGGAACGGTCTACGACCTTATTATCAGTAATTTAGGAATGAATTTTATTTAGTTGTAACCAAGCTTGTATATTTTTTTCTTTTTAAGTAATATTAAAAAAGACCATTTTCTTGTTCAATTCTTATTTTTATTGTTATATTTTTTGGAAGCTCTCAAAATTCAATGACCTAAGATTTCACAATCATAGGAATTTAAGGGGGCATAAGTGGTATACAATCATACCATAGGCTCCAAAAAATATAGCATAAATAAAAAAATAATTAAAGTGCATGGATCACTTCTAACCAAGCCCGAATTTAAAAATAAGTGTCTAGACAAAAACCAGGCACGAGCCTAACTTAACTATGAGTCTGGAATAACCAACACAAACAATCGGTACAAGAATAAAGTTGGAATTCTAGATTAACCAAAAATATTCATAAATCGAGACAGAGCTGGAAAATTTTGCAAAATAGTTTCAACCTCGTAACCTTGAGAACATACTTGAGGATAACGAAAAGTTACTATCTCTAAGCAAGAAATAACTAAACTAACAAAACTACATTCCAACAAGTATTTTCAAACGCAAAAATGCATGGTATAAGTAGTATTTGACCTTGAATATAATAAGGTCAAAAATGAGCATTCGAATGAACTATCTATGATTATAAAGAAATTCTTACTTAAACTTGAAATGTGTACTTGTGCAAATAAACAAGTATAAAAGCAAGGCCTTAGTAACATGCTCGAAATATTTCAATCCTGAAATATGGTGCATAATATTATGGCAAAAGCTATAAGTAGATAATGTTCCTAAAGATTTAGAGATAGAAATTCGAGAATAAAACTCTGTTAAAAATAGAAGAATATTCACAAGAGATAATAGAGTAGCTCAAACCCAAGCTATAATATAAATTCTCTCGGCCCCAGGGGCCTTAATAAAATATAATACAAATAAATTAAGGGACATAGCCCTTGTTAGAAATAAAGAGAACTATTCCCTAGCAGTTGGAGTAGACTCGGCCTCCTCTCCTTTCTCCTCCTCACCGCCAGCCTCGACAATGGTTCCCGTGATTGCCTCCTCTTCAGCTAACCGAGCCTTCCGCTTAGTTAGAAACTCCTCTTCCTTGTCCATCTGAAATGAAGTGTCGACATCTTGGTTCAGTGACCACATTCGGTACATGGCTCTATCGGTGGCCCACTCCTTTTTGGCATAAACTTCTCGTCCTCAAGGATTTCGTAGGTCGCATTCTTCTCCTCCTTAAGGCGCTCGATCTCCGAAGCATTGTTAGCAAGCTCATCTTTTGCAGAATCAAAGTCTATCATCTTCGTATTAAGCTCTACCTTTAGACGGCTGACCTCAACCTCAGAGGAGGTAAGCTTATCTTGGACCAGTTTAAGGGCACCCTCAACCTGGGTCTGAGCTCCCTTGGCCTATTTCAAGTCATCCTCAGTTCAAATTCGAGCTTGATGAGCATCGTTGGCCATCTTTTCACTGGTCATGATCTTCAAGGTTAAGAGGGAGCATTGGCACATAAACCTAAGGAGAGTCTAAAGGATAAACAATGACATTTAGAGAATAACTAACTGAGAAAATAAAGAGTTAAAGGGGTGGAGAGACTTACAGAAACCCTGAGCTCCAGGTTCTGGTTGAAGAGGGCGGTGGTGGTTTTCTCCCTTAAGAAACCTCCACACATTAGTGTTGAGGTTGCTGCATGATTGGCCAGTTTGAGACAGAAACTCTGAGCATAGGTTGGCTCTTAAGGCATCAACCTCATTTTCCAAGGGATACTCTAGCATATGCGGCATGGTGGACCATGGTTGGAATTGAAGCACCCGCTGGCCTCGAAACATCGAGGTCAGCGATCTTTTTACCTTTATCCCCAGCATGGACTTTGCTGGGGGAGGAGGAGGAGGCGGAGTCTTTCTCTTCACGGGAGGAGGAGTTTTGATTTTTGGCTCGCCAGAGGTAGCCTTCGAGGTCGCCAAAGAAGGGTCCTTAGCAACCTTCGTGACTTTAGAAGGAGGTGCATCCTTCTTCGAGTACACGCGACCCCGCTTGCTACCTCGAGCCTTAAGCGGCATCCCGAGTATGTTGTTAAGCTCTGAATCCATATGACCTGATAAACAAAAGAGAAAACATAATAGCAACTGGTTATCATAGAGAGATCAGAAACAGTTAAAAGGAAACCTAGCTGGAAGATTCCTTTGAGCTTGAGCTTGGGGACCAGGAAATCCCTTTATCTTCTGAGGATTCTATGGGAGTACCTTTTCGATAGGTGGTGGATAACCTAGATAAGTTTCTATATTCATTGGTTCCATATTGAACCGTCATCCCTTCCCAAACCTCATTTAAACTATACATAGCTTGAAATTTACCTAACCAGCTATCGTCTCTATGGACCTTAAAATCTGCCCCCGACCAAGTAAAAAAGTTGTTCCAGGGATCGTCAAAGGAACAAAGAAGTTGGGCTCATATTTCAATGATTTGGAGACCACATGGACATATCCAACACTACTTTACCTCCTGTCGAGCCCGGAGATGCCTCATCTTGAGCCTTGCTACCCAACTCTGAAGGCTCCACTAGCTTTATGCTCGAATCCTTCCTTTTCTTTTTCTTTGAGGAATTGAAGGGTGAGGAAGGTGGACATCTTTCCATTGAGCATACTTGCAATTCGAAGAGTTGTTTGTGGACTCGCCTTTGTTAAGGTGCTTACAGAGGCGCAGTTTATCCTCGTGCAGGAGGTAATGAAGGGATCGCTAACCATATGGGAGCTTCAACATTTTTTCCCTATGGTCCTCCATGTCTTGAGTTGGTTTTGGGCGGTCATAGTTGGCTGTAAAAGAATGAAAAGGCATGACTATTTGAGATCCAAAAAAGATCATAAAGAAAAACTATGTGTTTGAAAAAGCATAAGATAACTTACTAGGGTGTTGGAATGAAAGGAATTTTGACGATTCAATGTCGTTCCTCCAGAAGAATTGTGTCTTGAAGTTGGGTGGATGGTTGGGAATATCCTCGAACAACCTCGTCTCACGACGCCAGCTGGAGAGATAGTAGAACCTGTCTCCATCTTTAGCTCTTGTGGGGTTGCTCTTCAAGAATAAAAAAGGTATAGGATCTCGTAAGGAGATGGACCTTCCCACTTCATTTCATGATAAAGTGACTTCAATGCCTCCAAGACTCTATAGAAATGGTCTGGAGCTATAAAGGAGCTATACCAACATAGTCGATAAATTCCCTAAAGTAATCATTTAGAGGCAAAAGTGCCCCAACTCGCATGTGCTCACAACTCCAGGCTGGGAGCTTAACATTTCTCCCCGAGTTGTCCTCACCGGGAGCATAGCAGCTTCTCTCTTCAGATTTAGAAGCTTAGCACAAGAGCTCCCCGGTCAACCTAAGACCATGACAAGATTGGATGTTCGAAATCTGTCTTGTAGTGCTGATAGTACTCTTGTACAGATCAGCCTCAAAAAATTCACCCTGAAGGGTAGGAATAGAGGAGATAGGAGGGCCAGATGAGGAGTTCTGGCTCGATGAGCTTTCCATAAGTTCAAAGGAGAGCTAGCCTAGGGGATAAGCTACTATAACCTTATATTATATTGTTGGATTAGCTTATACAGGATCTTTATTTATTTTCATGTATATCTAATATTAAACAAATTAATACGAGATAGCCTAAAACATGTTTCTAAAATTGAATTCAAAGAGAAACAAAGAATAGAATACTTACAGTATACGCAGCGGAATTAAAGAGTCATTCCTTCAGTTTCTCTAACTCTTGTATCCTTTCTGTCGCAGCGTATTATCAAGAAACTGAACCGATCTTCTATTTTCTTCACAATATTCCAATGTATCCTTAGAACCACCTAGAATAGTGTGGGCGATTCTCAACACATGAGATAGATATAGAGAGAAGAAGAGAAAATAACAAAGAGGCTTAGAAAAGGACTTGTGTTTAGAGAGAATCTAAAACTATCAGAAAATCCGACTTGTGACTTATGTTTTGACTTCTCTCTAAGCACTCCTTTTATAGACTCATTAGGCCATTTAATTTAATTAAAAACTCAATAAAATAATAGCCATTTTAAATTCCTAGGTCGAAATTATCATAGGCTTTAGGCCCGTGAAATTTCTCATTTGATTATAAGCCCATTGGACTTAAAATCAAGGCATGTATTATTTTTTATCGATTTAATTAATTAAATAATTATTTAAATCCTTTATCAAATTAATTATTTATAATTTGAACCTTGATTTAAAATTATTTATTAATTTAGATACCAATTTATCTTAATTAATAAATCTGTCATAATTTCTCTTTTCTTCTCAAAATTACACAACTCTATGAAACTATCCAAAATTGACCTGGTCAACTTTGATAATTCTAATTGATAATTAAATCAATTAATTGAGAATATCTAGATGATTTTATCCAAGGTCCAATGGGTACCATGGGCCTATGAAATCAAGCTCCAATAAGTTATCATAAATCTAACAAATAAATTTACTAACTTATTAATTCCTCGTGACTCCACTATAGACTCGGAATTGCACTCTTGAATTCATAGAACGCTCTATAACAAATATAGAAACGTTATTAATTATCCATTGGTACAACTATAATTGTCACTTAATCCTCTATAGACAGTCTACAATGAGATAGGACTAAAATACCTTTTTACCCCTCATTGTATTTTATCCTTAAAACACTTAGTTCCTTGTAAATGATATTTCAGTAAACTAATTTAATTACTAAAATGAGATCTCTATCATTTAACACCTTGAACCAAACTAAAAGGTAATCATCGTTTCACTTCTTCATCAGAAGCTATAGATGTTCATATCTATGATTAACACTCCCACTCAATTACACTACCGAGTTCCCAAGATGTAAGTATGGGCTAGTCCGTAGGGTAAGCTGGTAACGAACAAGTCAAAGAACTCAAATAATATAATCAGTTAGAATACTAACCACTCAGAATTGAGATTGAATTGACCTATGGTCAACTATATGATATGACTAGAATAGATAATAACGGTATGTTTACTTATCTTATCAACTGTCAATATCGGTCCAGTCCGATGTAACAAATACATCTGATCTTATCTACTTTGCTAATGTTCTGGAAAGAACATAACATTGTAATGTGTAAGTAGATCATATCGTAGATTGGCAAGTTAGTGGAAATCCTGTGCACTGACTAATCTTAGGACTAACTTATTTTGAACATATAATCATATTTATATTCCACTGTGATTATGTCACTATAAATAAGATTAGCTATATGCTCGGGATTTAATAGAAGTTTATATTAAACAAATAATCATGAAGAAAAAAAACATGTGAGCAAAGTGATTAACCAAGTCAAAAAATGATTTCTATTCTTTTATTGTTAGTAAAATGAGATTACAAAGAATTTGGGTTTTAATTAGGGCATAAAACCTCAACAAACTCCCACTTGCACTAATTGAAACTAATGCCTTAATTCTACTAATCTCATTTCCTTGATATGCTTATCAAATGTAGCTTCTGGTAGTGTCTTTGTAAACGGATCCGCAAGATTGTCTTCAGTTGCAATCTTCATAACCTTCACATCTCCCCTGGCCACATATTCTCGAATAATGTGATACTTCCTTTCTATATGCTTACTCCTCTTGTGACTTCGAGGTTCTTTCGAGTTGGCTATCTCCCATGTATTGTCACAAAACAACACAAGTGGTTTATCCATTTCTGAAATAACACCAAGATCCGAATAGAACTTCATTAGCCAGACTATTTCCTTAGCTCTTCTGACGCGGCTATGTACTCAGCCTCCATGGTTGAATTTGAGATTGCAGACTGCTTTACGCTTCTCCAAATCATAGCTCCACCCCCAAGAAGTAGACTTCCTGTCATCAACATCAGTCTGAAAATCTGAATCAGTGTAGCCTACAGGGTTCAAAACACTACCCTTGTAGACTAACTGTGGATGCTCAATATTCCACGCCCATAAAAGATCCAAGACGCGCGCTAAGGTCCCATAAAGGACTAAATAAAGGCCTAAATGAGTGTCTGAGCCACGAGACGCTCGGGCCACCGTCCTCTGGAAACTGCCTCGCTCGGCCACACCCAGGCGCGAGGTCCCGCCTCGCTCGGCCACGTCTAGGCGCGAGGTCCCGCCTCGCTCAGCCACGTCTAGGCGCGAGGCCCTGCCTCACTCAGCCATGCCCAGGCGAAAGGCATTGCCCCGCCTCGCTCGGCCACACCCAGGTGCGAGGCCCCGCCTCGCTCGGCCAAGCCTAGGCGCGAGGCCCTGCCTCACTCGGCCATGCCCAGGCGCAAGGCACTGCCCCGCCTCGCTCGGCCGCACCCAGGCGTGAGGCCGTGTCCCTGCCGCCTCATCCATGCGAGGCCACGCCTTAGGCCTGTCCCTGCCACCTCGTCCACGCGAGGCCACGCCCGAGGCCCAGCCGCGAGGCCATGTCCCTGCCGCCTCACCCACGCGAGGCCATGCTGCCTCGGCCGTGCGAGGCCCTCGTCATAGCCCAGCTGCGAGGCCGTGCCACCCTCTCGGCATCTCGTGAAGGCCTCTCCCAAAGAGCTACGCGTATGAGACAACCTCTCCCCAATGGATCTCGTCCCAAGGCCCCGCATGCATGATGACAGTGGTCTAGGTGGCCCACAAGAGACAAAAAGAGTACGAATAAGGTACCTCAAAAGGGGTACGTACATGCCTGCTAGGATCAGGGGACGGGCCTGACACCTGTGCCCGAAAAGTAGTGGCGGTTGGAAATAGTACGAAGAGTGGCTACACCACCACCACGTCTCTGACACCCGTACAAAGCGAGTGGTGGAGTCATGACTGGGTACAAAAGGTGAGGTGCTCCCATGGACTCTGACCATGTACCAGAGCTGACACCACTACCCCTGGAACCACTCTCCTCTTAGTGTACTCGTGTACCATCTGGTCCCCTGGACCACCATGTACCCAGGGCCATTAGAGCCTACTATAAAATGGACTCTAACTCCACCTGTGGGGGGGGTTGGAAAATTTACTGTAGCAAATGCACCATAGTGAATGAAAAACTGATTTCACCATTGTTCTTCTGCAATTGTTCTTAGAGTTGATACTTAAATTTCTAAGGCTTTTATATTGATAATCTTTATCTTGCAATTCTTTCAAACTTAACTTAGTTGACGAGTTCTCACCGTCAACAGTTTGGCGCCGTCTATGGGAACTTAAGTTCCAAGCTACTGTTCTACCATTACTTCCAGCAAGAAGAAATGCCAAGACGTTCAAAGCGACTCAGAGAGCCACGAAAGGTGGAGGTCCACCTTAACGGAGTCAAGCTAAAGGCCTCCATGAAGGATCCCCCTCCACCCAGAGAGGTGGAGCCCCCTAGGGACCCTGAGGTTCACGAGGGTGATAGAGAGGCCTCGTCACCGGGCGTCCCGCCTGTAGAGAGTCCTCCAAGAGCACCACCGGTAAATGCTAATGAGTTCCCGCTCCCTAGACCACCCCAAGTACCGAACTCCGGCCGGCAAGACCCAGGCCCCTCTACGCGTAGGCCCGATAAACATCCCCGGGTCCATTCCGTGAGCTCGAGTTCGAAATCTCGATTCTATGAAGAAGAAATACGTGAGCTCCACCGTAAGAACCAAAGGTTGGAGACCACCCTGGAGAATATGCAAGAGGTGCTGAAGGGCCTATTGCAGGGTAAGTCAAGCGTGACCTTGCCCAAGAGGAAGGAGAAAGGTCGGGAGGGGGTAGAGACCATTGTACCAGTAGATGATGGGAGGACCCGACACTCTACCAGTAACACCCCCCGAGCGAAGCAACGCGAACATCCTGAACCACCGAAGCAGGCCCAGAAACCAGAGCCAAGAACCAACACTACCCCTCGCAACGAGGACGAGGTCACCTCTAAAAGAGCACCCTCGGATTTATAGGAGGAGCTCAATAAAAAGAGGGTGGGTAAAGGGACCACGCCCCCTATGGCGCCTCGAGAGGGCAAGGGAAAGGCGGATCTTAACCCGTCCGCTTTGAGGGACTCTCTAAGCAAGAGGAGGCAGGACCTGGACACAGAAATGAGGAGCCTGTGAAGCAAGATCGTCACCGCCTCTGGCGACCAGGCTTTTGAGGAAGAGTTCGACCATGAATCGCCCTTCGTGAGGGAGATTCAGGCCATCCGGCTCCCTGCCAACTTTAAGGAACCCAATATGACCCCCTACGAAGGAAGCACTGATCTAAAGTACCACCTGGACGCATTTAACGACCTGATGAAACTGAGAGGAATTGGTAGTGGAGCCAGATGCCACTGCTTCGCTGTCACATTGAAAGGACCCGCCTATAAATGGTTCAAAAGATTAAGGCTAGGGTCCATCAGGTCCTGGCAGCAGTTTTCTGATGAATTCCTCCAACAGCACCACGCCATGCGGGACTACACGATGCCAGGCACCAGCCTAGCCAACGTGAAGCAAGGGGAAAATGAGAGCCTAAAGAGCTACATTCACAGGTTCAATATGGAGGCCGCGAAAGTGGGGAGCCTAACCCGCCGAGAGTTAAAAATGGCCATTACAGCCGGGGTGCACCTAGGAAGCAAGTTGTGGGACAACATGCTGAAGAGGGAAGTCACCGACTTAGATGACTTCTACGAGAGGGCGCAGAAATATATTCATGTGGAGGATGGCCACGCAAACCTAAAGGCAGGAAAGGAGGGGTCCAACGCGAAGCCCTCAGCTAACGACGGGTCTAATGTAACAAAGAAGAAAAGGGTGTATGATGGGTCGAGAGATGATCAGCAGAGAAAGACCAAACGGGGGAGTGATCATAAGCAAGCGGCTTACACTTACTATTCGAACCTTACAGATACCAAGGAGCATATTTACCTCACCAATGAAGACCGAGTTCCCTTCAAGAAGCCCCCACCAATGAGAAAGGAACGGTCCAAAAGGGATCCCAGTAGATACTGCCAGTACCACAAGGATATCGGGCACACTACGGCAGAGTGTATCCACTTGAAGGAGGAAATTGAGGAGCTCATCCGCAGGGGGCATCTAGGCCGTTATGTCAGGAGAGAAAGGCTGAAGCCAGAGGATGAGCCTGAGATACCCCAAACGCAAGGGCGAGCCCCAGAAATACAGGGAGAGGTCCGAACCATTTTCGGAGGTCCAGGATTTGGGGGAGACTCTCGGAAGGGGCGAGATAGATATGCAAGAGAGGCCCGACGAAGTCCACCACCCTGCGTCATGAGTTTGGAACAACGACCCCCAAAAAGCTTCAAGGGGGAAAATGACTCGATCACATTCACTGAGGAGGATGCGCAGGGGGTACATTTTCCCCACAATGACCCGCTGGTGTTAACAGTTCAGTTGGAAAATATGTGTGTGCATCGGGTCCTAGTGGACAATGGGAGCTCGGTGGACATCATGTATTGCCCTGCCTTGGAAAAGATGGGACTGGGAATTTGTCATCTAAAGCCCTGCCAATCTTCCCTATACGGATTCACGGGGGACTCAGTGCAACCCCTAGGGATGATCGAATTGGCACTCACCATGGGGGAGCAACCCCGGCAGACTACAGTCATGGCTAACTTTGTCGTAGTAGATTGTGCGTCAGCTTTCAATGCGGTATTGGGGAGACCATCCCTAAGAGAATTGAAAGCCATAATTTCTATATATCACCTGGTTGTCAAGTTCCCAACTCCAGGAGGGGTCGCTAGTATGAAGGGAGAACAGAAAGAAGCAAGGGAGTGCTACAACACCTCACTCCGTGCGCCTGTGAAACCGCGGGAACCAATGGCCATGGTGATACATGAGGCGCTACGTGTGCCCGCGGGGAGTTCGCAGGAGCTAGACCCTCGAGTCGTGGAGGAGTCAAGAGCAGAACCAGTGGAGGAAGTAGAGGAGGTTATAGTAGTGGAAGAACCGTTGAGAAAACTGAAGGTAGGAAGAAGCCTGCAGAGTGACGTGAAGAAAGAGTTGATAAGGTTTTTGAAGAATAATCTAGATGTATTCGTATGGATCCATGAAGATATGGTGGGTATAGACCCCAGTGTTATGTGCCACCATTTGAATATCTCCCCTGAAGCGAGGCCCGTTAGGCAGAAGAGGCGGGCGCTAGACCCAGAAAGGTATGCGGCCTTAAAGGAAGAGGTCGACAAGCTGAAGGCCAATGGGTTTATCCGTGAGTCTTATTACCCTGTGTGGGTGTCGAATCCAGTACTAGTCCCAAAAACAAATGGGAAATGGAGGACCTGCGTCGATTTCTCAAACCTGAATAAAGCTTGTCCTAAGGACAGCTTCCCGCTCCCAAGGATAGATCAGTTAGTAGATGCGACGGCAGGACATGAATTACTGAGCTTCATGGACGCCTACTCGGGGTACAACCAGATTCCAATGAACCCAGCAGATGAAGAGCATACATCATTCATTACGGATAAAGGGCTCTACTGTTACAAGGTGATGCCCTTCGGGTTGAAGAACGCAGGTGCCACCTATCAAAGGTTGGTCAATAAGATGTTCGCTAACTAGATGGGAAGGAACATGGTGGTGTATGTTGATGATATGTTAGTAAAGACCAAGAATGCCACGGAGCTCAACAAGGACCTTGGTGAGATGTTTAACACACTTAGGAAGTACCGAATGAAGTTGAATCCCGTCAAGTGCGCCTTCGGTGTATCCTCAGGAAAATTCTTGGGCTTCATGGTCAACTCCAGAGGCATCGAGGCCAATCCTGATAAGATAAAGGCCATAATAGAGATGAGCCCTCCTAAGAACAAGAAGGAAGTGCAATGCTTAACGGGAAGGGTGGCGGCCCTTAATAGATTTATTTCAAGTTCAACCGATAAGTGCCTCCCCTTCTTTAACATCCTCAAAGGGAGCAAAAATTTCGCTTGGGATGAGGAATGTGAAGAGGCATTTATCAAGCTGAAGCAGCACTTGGGGAAGCCACCCCTGTTGGCGAAACCTGAGAAAGGTGAGAAGCTATACCTATACTTGGCAGTGTCTGAACATGCCATAAGCGCAGCCTTGGTTAAAAGGGAGAAGAAGCAGCAACAACCCGTGTACTATATCAGGAAGCATTTGGTGGACGCAAAGAACCGGTACCCAGAGATTGAAAAGTTGGCCTATTCATTAGTTGTGGCCTCGAGGAAGTTAAGGCCCTACTTCCATGTGCACGGAATTGAAGTTCTCACGGATAGTCCTTTAAGGCAGGTCTTGCATAAACCTGAGACCTCAGGGAGGCTGATGAAATGGTCGATCGAGTTGAGTCAATTTGATATCGTGTATACCCCAAGAGCTTCCATCAATGGACAGGTCCTGGCAGAATTTATAGTGGAGTTCACCCGTCAGCCGAATGGAGGAAGAAGTGAAGAAGGGGAGAAGCCTGTCATAGAGGAAGAACGGGGGGATCTTGAGGAATGGCGTCTGCATGTGGACGGAGCGTCCAATGAAGGAGGATCTGGAGCAGGTATCATGATGACAGGACCCGAGGGACACAAGATGTATTGTGCGATCCGGTTCGGGTTCGAGGCCTCCAATAACGAGGCGGAGTACGAGGCGCTCCTGGCTGGCTTGCGTTTAGCCCAGGAGCTAAAAGTGACGCGCCTTCGTATTTTTAGCGACTCTCAGTTGGTGGTATACCAGGTACAGGGGGAATATCAGGCGAGGGGACCCAAGATGGCAGCCTACTTGGAAAGGGTGAAAGGCTATCTGGGATGGTTAGTAGCATATAGCATAGAGCAGATCCCCAGAGAAAGGAATTCCCATGTTGATGCACTCGTGAAGCTGGCTTCCACCAATGATGGGGATATCCTGGAGTCGATACCCGTGGAGTACTTACCCAAACCCAGCATCGTAAGCGTGGACATACATATGGTTAGTGTCCCAAAGGAGTCGTGGGCGGAGCCGATTAAAAGATACTTGGAGGAAGGAACCTTGCCTGTGGACAAGAAAGAGGCCCGAAGATTGGTGTATAAGGCGGCTAGGTACACCTTGATAGACGGGGTTCTATACAATAGAGGGTTCTCAATGCCGCTTCTGCGATGTGTAGAGAAGGAGGAGGCGTTAAAAGTACTGCATGAGATACATGAAGGAGAGTGTGGTAACCATGAGAGCGGACCGTCAACGGCCAAGAAGGCCATAAGACAAGGGTACTACTGGCCCTCAATGGAAAAAGATGCAAGCGACTTTGCCAAGAAATGCGAAAAATGCCAGAAACACGCTAACTACACTCGGAGACCCCCAAATGAGTTAACTAGCCTGACCAGCCCCTGGCCCTTTGCTATCTGGGGGATAGACTTGATCGGCGCCCTTCCTGCGGGTAGGGGAGGGGCGAAGTATGCAGTAGTAGTTGTGGACTATTTAACCAAGTGGGTTGAAGCGGAGCCACTCGTGAAGATAACTGCCAAACAAATCACCTCGTTCGTCAACAAATTTATTGTCTATAGATACGGAGTGCCCTACAAAATTATTTCTGACAACGACACCCAGTTTGAGGGGGGAGCCTATGAGGAATATTGTAGGGGAAGGGGGATAAAGAGAAGTTTTTCAGCAGTAGTACACCCACAGGCCAATGGGCAAGTGGAGGCCATTAACAGAGTTCTTAAAAAGAACCTGAAAAACCAAGTTAGAAAAGATGAAAGGAGCCTGGGTGGAAGAGCTGTCGAATGTTCTATGGGCCTACAGAACCACCCCTCGCACGACCACTGGAGAGTCCCCATTCTCCTTAGCATATGGGTGCGAGGTCGTCCTCCCAGTTGAGATGCAGGTGAGTTCCTTCAGGGTACAGGCGTATGGAGGCGAGGCCAACCGCGTAGCTCTGGCTGAGAGCTTGGACATGCTAGAAGAGAGAAGGGAAAAAGCACAGATGAGAGTGGCGGTATACCAACAGTGCGCAGCAAGGTACTACAACTCGAGGGTGCAAGATAGAACTTTCAGAGTTGGCAACCTGGTGCTAAGGAAGGTACTCCCCAACACGTGAGACCCAGGGGCAGGAGTGCTTGGGGCGAACTGGGAGGGGCCCTACCAGGTTGCTCAGTGCATGCCCCCAAACACTTATAAGCTGGCGCGCATGGACGAAACCATCATACCTCGACCATGGAACGCAGAGCACCTTAGGAAATACTACCAGTAAGGCGCCCACGCCCAGTGCTAAAAGGATAGGTTTTCAAAAGTGTTGCATGTTATCTTAGTATGGTAGAGAAGAATCAAAGAGGTTACTTAGATAACCTCCTGAGTAGGTGTAAGTTTTTTTTTATTTCCTATGAGAATCTTATATGTATCGCTGTAGCCGGAATTCTATGAATGAAACTAGTTACACCTTCGCACTCCATTTTTTTTACTTTACGTGAGCATTAATCAAAGTGCCTGCCGAAGTAAACTTCACCAGACACTTGGGGGGCAATAGTGGCCCGTGAAGATAAAGCACACAACAAAGGGGAGAATCCCAAGAAGGAACCTCCATCAGGAGGAACCAAAAGGGACCATGCCCGTGAAGATAAAGCACACAACAAAGGGGAGAATCCCAAGAATGAACCTCCATCAGGAGGACCCAAAAGGGACCATGACCCTAAAATGGACCCTTTAACGGGGGATCCCAGAGGGACCCCCAATATCAGGGCCTTAAGCGAAGTCCTTACAAGGCATCCCCTGGGATCACAAGGATTAGCTACCCTTGTGAACATCAAGGAGGCCATAGGCACTTACAAAAAAAAATATGGTAACGACAATAAAAAGTCTAGAGCAGTCACCAAGCTGTCTAGCCAAAAAGGGTCCTAAAAGAGACCCTTGCAAAAATAGTACTATGAATAACGACGAGAAGGAAGCTTCTCGGAAAAAAAAATAAGCGCGTGCAAGAATATATAAAAGGATAGCTAGGACCCAAGGGGTCAAAATATCCTTATAAAATTAATCAAGAGGCACCAAAAGAGGTCCCAGTGAACCCTTTCACATGGGCTCCAAAGGACCTCCAGCCTGGTAAATAAAAGAGGGGAACCAACCAAACCCCATCATACAGGCTCAAAAGGACCTCAAATGCAGTAGAATAAGAGATAAATAGCAACACATGTATATATACATTGAAAAAGAAAGTTTTGAAGACAGTACAAGATTTACAAAAGAAAAATAGTAAGAACGATAATATTACAACGACTCAAGCGAGCATACATCTACTACGGGCTGGCAGAGGTAATGAAATAGCAACCTCAGGGCCTCCTGTCCCGAGCACTCCACCCAGCCGCCTGGGTCACGGCATACTCGCCAAAGGAGGAGAAGTCAAAATTGGGGTCCTGCCTCCATACTCCATAGAGGGCGCGCTCTATAGACCTATGCTCAGTAGTCGCCCTCTCCGCTTCTAAAGAGGCAACCCTCTCCTGCGACACAGCAACCTCAGCTCTAGCAGCTTCAAGATCGATCTCTAGGGAGGAGACCCTCGCCTGTGTAGCACCCGCGGTAGCCTGGGCACCCTGGAGCTCGCTCTCTAGCTTGGTAACCGTGTCCTGCAGCTCCGAGGCCTTGGCAACCACTTTCTTCCTCTTTACTAACGAGTTGGCAAGTTTGGTCCGAACCCTTGTCAATTTGTCCTTGGTTTCATTAAGATCTCTCTCAAGCTCTTGAGCCCGTGCTGCGAGATGGTCCCTCTCGGTGCACAACGCGGAGAGATTGCCAGCCGAGTCGGCAAACCGCAGAGCCACAGTATAGGCCTGCACAAGAAAGTTAACAACAACAACAATAAGTGACAAAAACAAAAAATATATGCATGAACACCTATACATAATAGGGTCGACGCGAGGTGCGGGAACTCACCCAAGTCATGGTGCGCCTTAGGATTTCCCCAAGGTCCGACTAAGAAACATTCCCAAGACCGTTCCAGTCAGATACGGGGAGGCTCGAGGCAAGTTGGATGTATCGCTGCCCGTAAGACGTCGCCATCCAAGTCACCCAGGGCTCCCTATCCACACCAGGGGCACCTGGCTGGATGAGGACAGACGACCCGCTCGCCGAAACGGGAGGGGGCGCGGTGACAGTGGAAAACTGAGGATCTGGTAGATCAGAGGGAGGCTCCGGAAGGTCGGCAAACTAAGTCCCCGATGGTCCAGGGTCGAGAGGAGCTTGAGTGAAGGCGTCGTAGCCCTCAGGGTCAGGGCAAACATAACACCCCGGAACGGCCTGCTGGTCTTGAGAATGAGGGGCTATGTCTGGATCATAGGAGGCACATGGAGGGCATCCCCTAGGAGATGGAGGCAGCAGGTGAGATCCCCTGCGGTCAAGGGGGGCTTCCTCCGGCTCTTCCTCATCCTCATCGTCATCTGGGCAAGGCTCGGCCAAGGCCCCCTTCATCTTCGTGGACCCAGAGATGGTCCACAGAAACTTGGGGTCCGAGACAGGGGACAATTTATGGCAGTTCAGATTCTTCACGGTGAATAGGCACACCGCCTTTTCATAGCGGGGTCAGCGCTGAGGAACGTTCTCTTGTCTCTCGCTTCTGACTCGACAACTGTGGGTTCGGCGAATTGCTCCGCATAATACACGCCATGGTCGATATGAACATAAGTCATGAAACAATAAGTTGTAAGAAAGTAAAAGAGAGAAAGTGATGCTCAGGGTACTTACTGAGAGTGGCCCGGATGTCCTCGCGGACTGAGAGGGGGCCTTCCACGAAGAAAAAGTCCTGCTTCCAGGACCCCGGGTTGGACACCGAGCCCTCTATCAAAGAGGCCTCATTGTTGTATTTTTGTAAATAGTAAAAGCCCTTAGACTTGGGAAGGGGCATGAGGTTGTAGAGGAAATGCACCTCTGTCGCACGTAGGAGTGTGTTTAAACAGCTTCGTCAATGCAACGAAAAGGCAGCTTAAAGTCAGCCAGCCATTGGGAGCCAGCTAAAGCGGGGCAAGGTCGAAGTAGTTGAGGACCGCAACAAAGAACGGGTGTAACGGGATGGTACCACCCGCCTTCAGGATGTGCTTGCTAAGGGCCACGAAGCTGGGCCTAGGACTGTCATCTCGGCATGTCTCCTAAGGAGCATATAACGCGTACTCCGGAGGGATTCGATAATGATCCACGATGTCCCTCAGTTTGTTTTTGGACACACACGACACCAGTTCGGTTGCCAGTAAAGGAGAATCGTCCGGTTCATTGGAAGCCACATGTCGTCGTGCCCTCGGCATATCTGCAAAATCAAAAGAAAAATGTGAGGAAGAGACAGAACACTTGACCCTCCATTTTTTCTTCCTAGCAAGAGTCTTCCATAGAGGGAGCGACTGCGAAAGTGCTGAGCTAGGAAAAACCGAGACTAGGGGCTGAGGAGAAGCGGAGGCAGCCCCATGATAGTCGTCAGGCGAGGATGGGCTGGAGGGCTCAGGCGGAAGGTGTCCCTCCATAAACTCCAACTCCCTCTACAACTCTAAGAGGGTCACCCTAAGGCTCGCTACATGGTCACTAAGGTCTGGGGGGAAAGGTGCTCCGTCTCCTCTCGACACCGAGTCAATTTCGCTCTCCACCACCCAAATTTTACGCCTAAGTTCAGCCATGTACTCAAGATGGCGGATACGGGCTTGCCTTAAGGAGTCATAGTCCTGGTAAGGGTTTTCCTCAGGGGACTCTGAGTCTGAGGACAGGTCAATAAATTCAACCCCCGGAGGTATGTCGGACGGGTCATCACTGGCCATGAGACCTCGTCCCGAAAGCAAAAAGGGGTTCACGTATAAATGAGGGGATGGCTACAAAACACAAAGGAATAGGCTTAATACCTCTAGATGCAAATGCCCTAAATGACCCACTACAGAGTATAAAAAAGAGGGGCATGCAACTGGGAAAACTCACTGCGAGCTCAGGCCATGGTACCCCATCCCGAGTAACGCTAATTTGGACCCAACGAAAACCAGGGAAAAAGAGAATATACCTCAAGATGTAGAAATTAGAGGCTGTCGAGGCCAAAAAAGGAGGTCGAGGGCCAAAAGCACCAAATGGTCGAAAATACACGTCTGCAAAAATAGACAAAAAGGATGTGTTAGCCTCCAAATAGACATACCAAGAAATTAGCTCATATGTAAAAAAAAAATGAAATGAAAAAATAAAATAAAGAAAACTATGGCAAAAGTGAGGTTGTGGAGGATTGAACCCCTTACCTCTTGAAAGGAGTAAGGGTCTAGATACCACTAAGCTAAGGAAGTAAGGTGTAAATAATAAGCCTTGCATGAGAGCCTATTTATAAGAATCAAGGAGAATAGTCTACAAGAACACCTAAAGGTCCTCTCCTAGAATGGGGGCCAAGTGTGGATGCTCAATATTCCACGCCCATAAAAGATCCAAGACGCGCGCTAAGGTCCCATAAAGGCCTAAATGAGTGTCTGAGTCGCAAGACGCTCGAGTCACCGTCCTCTGGCAACCGCCTCGCTCGGCCACACCCAGGCGCGAGGCCCCGCCTCGCTCGGCCACGTCTAGGCGCGAGGCCCTGCCTCACTCGACCATTGGTCCGTATGCGGGTTACTAGCGACAACCCTCCGAGCACGATCCCCAATTCAAGCCCTTAGCGAAAACCTAGTCACAACCGCGATAAGGAAATTCCCATCAATAACAAGTAAATAACAACTTCCAGACCAACTCTTAGCCTCCGGGACATCGAATTCCACTTAACAAGGAAGTAGGATCGATCCTGAGCCCAAACGGTTAAGTTTCCAACCTAAAAATCCCGTTAAGGTCAATTTTCCCCTTAAGAGCCGCGGCCCCTCACAACCAAGCCCCGGCCCGCCTCTAACTCCAGAGGCTCGGCCTCCCTGGAAACCAACGCACGCCGCGGCGCGCCCTTGAGGCGCCGCAGCCCGCCCCTGCCTCCAAGCCCTACTGGCTCCAAAATCTTCTTCGCAGACCGCGGCTCATCACCACAAACCCATAATTTTCTAGGTTTTTCTTCAACCGAACCTAACTAAAACCCATCTAATTCCACCGTAACCTTCCAATTCAGTTCCCATAATTATCACAACCCTTTCCAAAGACAAAACCCAACCATATATCACAATAAAACTTACCAAAACCCACAAACTCAGCCCTCCAATTATCTAACATGCATCAACACCATAATTCTAAATTATTCAGCATAATTAACCAAACAATTATAGTCAAAACTCTTACCTCAGTTGGAATGAATCACTGGAACCTAGCTTCTGTTTTCCCCCAAGCCTAACACCTTGATTTCCCAAGCTTTACTCCTCAATTTTCCAAAAACCTCCTCAAGCTTCTATGGCACCTAGAGAACGTGAAAGAGAGAAAGGGAGCTGCTGAATTCTTTTTCATGTAATTTCTCAAACTTTCTGAGTATATCCCAGCCATCTAAGTCTTAAACCACAGTGGAAATGACTAAGTTGCCCCCTTGCCCTTATCTTATTCCTAAAGTGTTCACAAAGGCAATTTTGTCATTTGCCTTAAATCCCGCTATCCACGATTTGCATCCTATAATTCCCGCTACTTCCATTATTCTCACACAATTACCAATAAATTCCCATTACCCACTAATTCCTGGTAATGTACTAACTTACTAGAATACCCCGAACCGGGTATTTAGACCCCATTGTGACTTTTTCGCTAACTTGCTCATCGAGACCGCCTCTCGTCGAGTAACCCAAATATATCCACATAATAATGTGGTCTCAATCACACAAACTCATATTTGCATTTATACCCCAAACGGGTCAAATTACTAATATACCCTTCTTATAAGAAACGGGCCCACATACACATATTCAATATCTTTCAAATACAAGCATGATTATATTATAATATAATTCACATAATAACTCAATTACTGCCTCCTGACCCCCTAACCCGGGCACTAAGCCTTATTAGGAAATTTGGGATGTTACACCTGCTCACTACTCCCACTACATAGCAGAAATCTGGTCTAGTACACAACATGGCATACATCAGACTTCCAACTGCAGATGCGTAAGGAACTTTTCTCATTGCATCTTCCTCTTCAAGAGTTTGGGGAGACTGCTTCTTTGAAAGATGAACTCCATGGCGGGACGGTAGACGCCCTTTCTTGGAATTTGTCATTGAGAAACATTCAAGCACTTTATCTATGTAAGCTGCTTGAGATAGAGCTAAAAGTTTGTTCTTTCTATCCCTGGTGATCTGGATACCTAGAACATAACTTGCTTCACCCAAATCCTTCATCTAGAATTGAGTGCTCAGCCAATTCTTCACATCTGATAATTTCTTAGCATTGTTTCCAATGAGTAAGATACCATCTACATAAAGAACCAGGAATACCACTATTTTATTTTCCTTCAGTTGGTAAACACAGGGCTCATCAATATTTTGTTCAAAGCCATAGGTTTTGATTATTTCATTAAACCTAAGATTCCAGGAATGAGAAGCTTGCTTAAGTCCATAGATGGACCTATTCAACTTGCAAACTTTTCCTTCTTGTCCAGATACTTTAAATCCTTCTGGTTGATCCATATAAATGACTTCGTCAAGCTTTCCATTAAGAAAAATTTTCTTGACGTCCATTTGCTAGATCTCATAGTCAAGAGCGACTGCTATGGATAGCAGGATGCGAATGGATTTGAGCATGGCTACCGAACTAAAAGGTTCCTCATAGTCCACGCCTTCTCTTTGGGTATAACCCTTTGCCACTAATTGAGCTTTATAAGTCTCAATATTTCCATCAACACCTCGTTTCTTCTTGTAGATCCACTTGCACCCAATGTCCCTAAAGTCACTAGGTTCTTCCACAAGATCCCAGACGGAATTTGAGTACATGGACTCCATTTCATGTTTCATGGCTTCGAGCCATAGTTCCTTTTCAGGGCTAGCAATTGCCTGTTTGAAAGACAACGGATCATCATCACTAGTGTCACCAACAATCATATTGATTTCACCATCCAAACCATAGCGAACTGGTTTCCTAGAAACCTTCCCACTACGACAAGGCTTCGTGACTGTTTGCTCAGGAATAGTGGTACTTTCTTCATTTAAACCGACTTGCATCGGTTGGACGTGAAGAGTGGGAATTTCATCATCAACTCGCATTGATGACGATGGAACATTGGTTGGAGTCAATTCTTTAACCATCTCCTCTAAAATTACTTTGCTGCGAGGTTTAAAGTTCTGGACATAGTCATTTTCCATAATAAGTAGCATTTGTAGAAGTAAACACTTTCTTTTCTGAATGACTATAGAAAAGTCCACCCCGAGTACCTTTAGGATAGCCAACAAACATGAAAACTTCAGTTCGCGGTTCTAGCTTTCCCTCCTTTTTCCTCAGGACGTGAGCGGGACACCCCAAGATTCTATAATGGCGTAAACTAGGTTCATGAACATTCCAACGTTCTAAAGGTGTTTTGGGGATTGATTTTGACGGCACGACATTGAGAATGTCATTCGCAGTTTCAATTGCATGTCCCCAGAACAAAGTTGGTAGAGTTTAGTAACTAAGCATGCATCTAACTATTTCCAATAAAGTTTTGTTTCGGCGTTCCGCTACACCATTTTGTTGCGGAGTACCTAGGGCAGTAAGTTGTGATAAAATCCCAAGTTCAGTTAAATGATTCTAACGCCCTACTTCCTTAGAGCCGTTACTAAGTGAGTTTAGAAACGTGCTTTCATCTCGCTAATCGAGGTTTTAGATCAAACAGTGTAATTAAGCTATAAACAGAAGAAAAACCTTAGGAATAGTAGTTTCCATAGAAATCATAAAATGTTTACACTTGGGATCCCAAAATACAGTTTAGAAATGTTTACAACATATTAATTAAGCCAAGTCGACTAGACGACAAAATCAGAGTTTATTTACAAGCATCTCCCAAAATCCTCTAGCCGTGGCAGCCAGGCTGGCCAAACATGTACACGCCGCCCCACGCCTGCTATACTCATGGTTGGTTGATCTCCTCCTTACCCTTACCTGCACCACAGAGTTGTAACGACCCAAAATCGCTAATAAGGCTTAAGGGCCTATATTAGTGTGCCTGGAGGGCATAATGGAATTTATGTGTGATTTTATGAGTTTAATGCATGGTTATGATTTAAAGCATGTTATATGACTAATTGAACATTCGAGATGCATGACTACGTGGTTAGTATGCATGTTAGGTGAAATAATTATGCATGTGGACCCCGTTTGCATGATAGGGGTAAATTGGTAATTTTAGCCCGCTGAGGGCATATATGTGATAATTGTATTCTGTGAATTTTACCACGTGGGTGTGGTGTTATTATTGTGATGCACGTGCCGAGACGGTCCTAGAGAGCAAATTTAACTTAAGAGTCACAACAGGAATTCTATAGCCGGCTCGAGAGGAGCCTAGGGGTACCTCGGGAATTTTATGGCTAAGTTGAGATTTAGCGGGTAATGGTTATTGGAGATTTAGTAACCTGGGTAACCATTAGTTACTGCTGAGAGTAACAAGTTCTAGATAGAAAATGGTAGAAATGAAATAGAAGTAAAAGGACTTAAGTGCCCTTGAGGTTTAGTTGGGAAAGGATAGGCAAGGAGGGGTAAAATGGTCATTTGGCTGGGCAATTGACATATTGCAGCTGGGTATTAAGGGGTACACGGTTTGGGGCTTGGTCATTTGATGCTTTGATAATTTGAAGAGAAGAAGAAGGAGAGGGAAAAAGCTAGGGCATGAAGAAGAAGAAGGGAGCTGAAACTTGAAGACTTAAGGGATGAACCAAGGAAGCTTAAGGTTGGATTCTTGATTGAGGTAAGAGTTTTAAACATCCTTGGGTTTTCTTTTCTGTTGTGGTTTAAGATTTTGGAGCCATGGTTTAGGTTTGTCAAGCTTGGGTTGTGTTTTTGGCCTTTGGGTTTGAGTTTTCTGAAATTTGAAATCAAATGGGTGATTTTGAGTGTGATTGTGTTATTGAGTTGGGTTATGATGTTTATGGGTTGATGTATGGTCTATTTGGAGTTTTGAATTGGTTTTGGAGCTTGGGTGTGAGTTTGGGACGATTTGGGAGGTTTTAGCTCGGAGAAAATGCAGAGGAAAAACCCAGAATTCTGGGTCTGCGAAGGCGTGCCGCGGCACAGCTTTTTCGTGCTGCGGCGAGGAGCCCCTGTCTGATGGGTGCCGCGGCACAACTTTCTTGTGTCGCGGCACAAGGCCATTTTCAGGGCACCAAAAGTTGCATTTTTGAGCTTTTGCTCCGGGGGTTCGGGGGATGTTTCCGATGAATTGTTTTAGGGATTTGGGAGTCCCGAGAGTGTGGGATTGGTCCCGGGAAGCGGTTTTTGATTTGATTAGTATTGAGGGATGTTTCTTGTGTGTTGTGACTAGGATGTTGGTGAGGCTCGTGCTAGAGGACTGTGCTCGCGGCTTTAGTGCATCAGGAGGCTCGGAATACAGGTAAGAAAACTATAACACCCGTAGGATAGGGCGTGGGCCCATAGTGTGATTGCGGGGCACGGCTCTATATTGCATGATGAGATGATTGTAGGGCATGACCCTATATTGCATTACATGTTAGGGTGTAGACTTACATGTATTGATAATTGTATGTATGTTGTTTGATTTATGCTATGTATGATTATAATGAAATGAACGGCAAGGGCCGAGTGCGGCGTAGGCCGGGTACGGCAGCGGAGCCGGAAGTAACACCTAGCACATGGGATGCTTATGGTGAGGGTAGGACCCAGGGGATACGTGTGATATCCCTGCGGTGAGGACCGAGACCCCAGGCTTCGGTAAGGCTTCGGGGGCAGCATGGCCGTGTTTGCTTAGTCTAATGGTTGACTTGTTTGTATGTGGATTATCTGTTATGATAAACTGTATAAATTGCATATGTTATGTTCTGCATGAGTTTTCTTGCTGGGCTTCGGCTCAGGGGTGCTCTGTGTTGCAGGTAAGGGCAATGACTGAGTCAACCAACCATGAGTACGGAGAGCGTGAAGCGACGCGTACATGTTTGGCCTGCCCGACTGCTTTGGTTGGGGGTTTATTCGAAAATGGCTGTAATAATCTATGATTTTTATGATTAATCAACTGTAAACTTATTTCAATATGTAAATAGTTTTCAAACCTTATTTTGGGATCCCAAGTGTTTAATACTAGAAGCTTTTAATGAAACGTCGCATTTTCAAAGATTACAGCCCTAACTTTTAATTAGTCACACTTTTGTTTCAAAACCTCGGTTAGCGAGTTCATTGCACACTGTTTTGTCTTAAAACTCACTTAGTAACGGCTCTAAGGGAGTAGGGCGTTACAACAGAGCATCTGTGAGCCGAAGCTCAGCAAGAGAACCCACAAACAGATAACATATGCAACACATATATCACGCATATAAATAGGCCACCAATTGGCTAAACACATACGGCCTAGCCGTCCCAGGCGTTTACCAAGCCCTGGACTTGCGGACCACGCCGTGAGGATATCCCAGGTATCCTTCTAGGGACTCGCCCTGGCAACTCGCACTCCACGTGCTTAACGCTGCTCCCGGCCCCTTGTCGTTCTCGGCCTTGCACTCCGTGCCCAATGCCGTTCCCGGCCCTTCACTGTTCTCGGTCTACACCGTTCCCGGCTCAAGCCGACCATTCACATCGTAATACACATAGCATAATAAGCAAGTATAGAATTCTAGCATAATCAGATAAAGGGCTACACCCCACAATTCTAACATATTGGACTCGGCCCTGCATATCAATCCATTCAAACACACTGGGCTCAACCCTGTATATCAGTCCATACAAACACACTGGGCTCAGCCCTGCATATCAATCCATACATACACAATGGGCTCAGCCCTGTACACAAGCTTTATGGGAACAAGGGTTCTCTTACCTGAGTTCCGAGCTTTCTGAGCACCGTTGCCCTGAGCACAGTCCTCCAACGTGAGCCTCGCCGAAACCCTAGTCACAACACATTAACAATGTCCATCCATCAAATTCTAATCCAACAAATAACTTAGAGCCATAACCCTAACCTCCGGGTCCTTGAATTCTATCAATCCGGGTGATATAATCCATCCCGAGCTTTACCCCTTGAGTTCCCAAGCCTAAAATACCCTTAAAACTTAAACTGGCACAAAGGGCCGCGGCCCCACCCACAAGGGTCGCGGCTAGCCTCGAAACAGAGGCTAGCACCTCACTGACCCCCACACGGGCCGCGGTGTGCATGAGCTTCTCGGCCTCCCATGGCCGCGCGCGCACACGGGCTGCGGCGCACCCCTCCTAGGGCCGCGGCTCTCACCTCCGAACCCAGATTTTCCACCATTTTTCCACACCTTTCCTCAAGCTAATTCACACAAAACTCACCTATCAAACCCAGATATTTAACACATACATACCAGCTCAATATCAACACTAAAACCCCATCAAAATCTACTCCAAAACCCAACTAAAACACTCAAGAACATAACAAACTTAACTAGCATGCATATCCTAGCAAACCAGCAACAATTCTCAACATAATCCCAATAATTAAAGCTTACCTTGCTGAATTCAATCCCTGTAGTTGATCCTTAATCCTCAAGCTTTAAGCTCCTAGGTTTCCTCAGCCCAATCCCTTGCTTAAGCTAACTTGCACCAAAAATTCCCTTTGATAAGGCTTAGAGAATGAAGGAGAGAAAGATGTAAATGGTGAGATGCTATCCTTAGTTCAGAAGGAGAAGTATAGAGGTCGGTTTCCCAAAGCTTCTAAGTAAATCCTCTTTTTTGTTTTATTCAGCTTAAGTCTATATGGTTACCTCAAGGCTCGGGGTACCAAAACGTCCCCGAGGGAAAAATGGTAAATTTTCCCAATATTCCCACCTAGACATTCTATCCTCAAATATATCTCCAAATATTTATTTTCATGTCCCGATAATCCCATAACACACCTAGTACCCAAATTACCCCTCGACTCACCCCGAGTCCGAATCTCAACCCCGTTGTGACCCTCTGGCTAAGCGCTCCCCAGGACTGTCTCGGATCGTGCTGCACAGACATATCACACATATGACATATATCACATTCATGCCCCTAATATCCAGACGGGGTCCACATGCGCATTTAACTCACTATACATGCATCACTATCATATAACCACGTTAATTCACCCATTAACACATTAAAGCATAATAAATCATTTATTGCCCTCCAGGCACACTAATCAAGGCCCTAAGCCCGATTAGCAAATTCGGGTCGTTACAATGATCTTGGAACTGCATATCCAAATATTCTCCACCCCTATCAGATCGCAAGATCTTTAACGTTTTACCTAATTGGTTCTGAGCCATTGCTAGGAATTCCTGAAACTTTGAAAATGTTTCTGATTTCCTATGCATTAGGTAAAGACATGAGTATCTAGAGTAATCGTCAATGAAAGTGACGAAATACTCAAAACCACCCTTGGCTTGTACATTCAAAGGTCCACAAACATCTGAATGCACAAGACCAAGTGGTTCTTTGGCCCTATCACCCTTTGTAGAGAATGGACGCTTGGTCAGTTTGCCTTCTAGACAAGATTCACGGACAGGTAATTCACCTGAGGTAAGTTCCCTCAAAGGTCCGTCCTTTGTAAGTCTTTGAATCTTATCTTAGCCAATGTGACCTAGTCTCAAGTGCCATAAATACGTCATATTATTGTTATCAGTCTTTTGACGTTTATTGGTCCTAGGTTTAGCTACTTTGAATAAATCATTATTAAGAGCGAGGGGTTCGTTAGGTCACAGAATATAAAGCCCGTTTTCCAAACATGCAATACACAATTATGATCCATTGAAAGAAATAGATATATTAAAACTTGTGAAAGCCATAACAAATCGTTCTAATTGCAACATGGAAACTGAAATTAAATTTCTACTAAAATCCGAAATAAAAAATACATCTTTTAAAATTAAAAATTTATTTCCGAACTTCAACGAGCTCTTCCTCTAGCTTGGACTGCAACGAACGCTCCGTTCCCAACTCTAAGCTTTAAGCCGCCTTCGTTCACTGCCTCCCACGATTCAAGAAGCTGTAAAGAGTTACAAACATGGTTAGTAGATCCAGAATAAATAATCCAAATAGAGTTATCATTCTCTAAAACACATGTTTCCAAGATAAATGAACTATAATCATTACCTTTGTTTTTATCTACTAGAAACTTGGGGCAATCTTGTTTCCAATGCCCCTTCTCTTTGCAGTGAAAACATTTACCTTTACCTTTCTTATTTTTCTTGTTTTTCCCCTTAGGCATCTGTGCACTTGGTTGTGCACTCGCCTTTGCAGGCTTGGGGTTGTTGTTTTGCCCACCTTTCCTCTTGTTTCCAGCTTTTGAAGATGAAGCTTGGTTAGCTTCATCCTTAGCTGGATCAGCAGTAGTAGTAGTAGTTGTCTTCTTTTCTCCTCCCTTACTAGGTCCACCCATGATAGACTCAAAAGTCTGAAGCTCATTCATGAGCTGCGTCAGACCATATTTGAGTTTATTCAACACATAGTTGGTGGTGAATGGAAGGAAAGCTAGAGAAAGACTGTTGAGGATTAAGCCAACTTGAGTTTCCTCATCTATTATGGCTCTGTGCAGTTCAGCTTCCAAAAAGTAGTTTGTCATCTTGATCAGGTGATCACGAACATGTTGAGAAGGTGCCATTCGAGCATTGGCATATTTCTTGGTGGCCTCAAAACAAGTCTGCGCTGACTTGGCACCAAACATGTCTTGGAGTTAATCCATGATTTCGTAGGCTGTCTCGACATTCTCCATCTTTGTCTTGAGAGTGTCGACCATACTAGTCAACATGTAGTACCGCGCCTTGTTGTTAGCCGCCTGCCAACACTCATACTTGTCCCTCACAGACTTGGTAGCTGCTTCAGTTGGAACTTCCAGGGATTCCTCAGTCATGACGAACTTGGAGTTGTCACCTATCAACACAATGTTGATGTTTTGCTTCCATTTAAGGAAGTTTTCTCCAGTGAGTTTCTCCATCGAAAGTTGAGAAAGGATGGGAGTAGACACAGCCATCTACAAATTACCAATAAAATATAAATCAATCACATTTGCTCAATAAAACTTCTATTCACACAAATTTCAAGAAATAACACAACATATACCAAAAATATGTAAGATATGAGAAAAAAATACCAAAAACAATCATATATCTATTCTTTAGGTTTTTAACTAATCTATGATATCCTTGTCCCGGTTGGCGAGAGTCAAAAATACCACTAGTTAAATAGAGTTGTAAACTCATTTAATAATGGACACCACTATTAACAACCTACTATTCAATCAAAATAAGAAAAAAATTCTCTTATTTTATGAGCTAGACCCACGGTTTCAATAATCATAGATTTAGTCCTAGTAGTCACCGTAGGAGTGAGTCTAGTAGAATTTGACCTATAATTATCTATCTTTCGAAATCTAACCTTGTCAAAATAACTAATTAACACCTTCCGTAGGGGGACGAATCAAAGCGCCTAGAGGCCTCATTAAGCTATTGACTATGTTAAACCAACGGTGGAGATCGAATAAAATTCTTAAAATAAGCTCATTATAAAATTAAAATTAGTATTTTTATTATTTATTTTTAGAAAATTAATGACTATGGTTTTCCCCAAAAAAATTAAACAAATTAAAAATTTTAAAACCAAAGTCCTATAATTTCTTATTAATTCTAAAGTGACACATTGAAACAAATTCAATTAATTTAGAATTAATTTGTTGCTAATCAATATTTAGGTTTAACTAATATAATGAACCTATACAATTAAGTCCAACTCAGGTAAATGGGCCTTAACAATTGGGCTTGTATGGAGGAGGACTGGGTCCAGTATGTCATTCCCACTTCAAAGGCCCCCTATCTTCCATACAAGGTCCAAAAGACAGGAATTTAAACCTTCATTTTATTAATTGTTATTAATTAATTAGGTCCACTATAGTCATGCAAAGCAAATGGGCCTTCAAAAGTGAAATCACCCACAAGAGAGGAATTTAAACTTTACATTTTCTAATGGGCCCAAATAAAACCTATCATTTTATGAATATTTTATTTGGCAAAATACCATATATCTAACAAACATATGGGCCACTGTTGACGCCGTTTTTCGTCAACAATGAAAGAAGAGCATGTAAACAATGAACAGTGATGGCCAATATAAATATGATAATACAAAACACGATTTTTACGTGGTTCAGCAGTTAAATCTGCCTAGTCCACGAGTCTTTTTTATCAAGCTCAAGATGATCTCTGAAAATTCTTCAAGGATGAATTCTTCAGAGTTTTCTCTCAAGATTCAGAAATTCGGTCATTTACAATGGTGCATGATTTCTCTATTTATCAAGAAAAATGCATAATACTATCCCACATATTTTGGGTAGTTACTCTTTATTTGCAAATAAATCAAATGGCTTTAAATGCCTATAATCCGATATAAAAGGAAACGTTCCCTGAAGACCAGGGAGCGTATAACTAATCAAATAATATCCCATGATTTCAGGGGATTTACATTAATAAATGTAGACCACGTCTCTTATGGAAAACACTTGAAGATGTTCAAGGTTATTATCATATATCTCCAAGGCCTTATTCTCCCAGGTCTCACATCAACTTTCGAGCTAATGACATCTCCCGAGGTCACATGGCTTTCGAGATCGTACTCGCGTCAGGCTCGGAACCCCTGATCAGAGGTCATCCCTGAGGATAGATGCATCTCGGGTGCTACCCTTCGAGATCGTGTGGATTTCGAGGCCACCATATTCGAAGTCGTCTCAGCTTTGCAGGCTCGATGCCTAGTCTTGAAACATACTTCAGACTTTACGAGTTCATTCGCTGCGAATCCAGCTTTCGAGGTCACATTTAACATGGCTCGAAATCTGGGTATAACAGCCACTATATGCATCTAAGCCCAATTGCAAAAATACCACATATAGTGCAAACAGACATGTTATAATTGGATGGACCTAATCATGTTACTATATGAGCAATTCTATGAATTTATGCAAAAATACCATAATTTATTTCATTTGTAAAAATACCACAATTAATTATCTAGAATTTATCAAAAAATTCAAATTAATTAAATTTGTACAAAAAAATAAGTCAATTTAAATTAAATTTATCAACAATTAACAATAGTTAATTTAAATTTCATTTATCAACAATCAACTTGGTTTTAGGTTAATTTGAAAAAAAAATACTAATTTAATTTAAATAGGATTTATCATAAATTAACCAAAGTTAATTTAAATCTCATTTATTAAAAATAAATTTATTGATTGGCTGAAAAAAAATATATATTTTTCAAAATTTAACCAATTTTAAATTTTAAAATCAATATCTAAACTATTTTCCAAAAATATATTGTGTTGTTACAACTATTAGCTAATATTTTAACCATTAAAAAAATAAAATATAAATAGTTATAACAACCTAAAATATCTCAAAATAATTAAACAAATTCAAATATCCATAAAAATATCTAACTAACAATGTTCAAATTTCAAATAATATAAATATTAAAAACTATAGAATATAAAGATATTTATATTTTCAAATAAAGATTTAATAAAAATATCAAGAATTTAAATGAAAATATCTTAAATATCTGATATCATAATTCTAACATTTTAATATATTAAAAGATTTAAAATTAAGTTGTTAGCCTATTTTTAAATTTGAATTTGAATGTTTGTAGAAAATATCTAATTATTTAAATCTCAACTAACAAAAATATCTTATTTTTAAAAAATAATTTTAAATACATAACAAATCTGATATTTTTGGCTTTGATTATAAATAATAAATATCCACAATTTTAATTTTTCTTTAATTTAAAAAAAAATGGATGAATAGTACCCGTGGGTACTGTTCACTGTGCTGGTGGCTGGTGTGCGTGGGCGCGCGTGGGTGGCGTGCGGAGGCGCGCGGGCGTGCGCGTGCGCATGGGCAGCTAGGCCAAAGCTTTTCCAAAACTTTTTTTAAGCAATTTTTCAAACCAAAATCATTTTCTAATTAATTTTTAACATGTTTTACACAAAATAAAACATATATAAAAATTAATAACATAGAAAACACAACAAAATAACCTAAAAATTGCTAAAATTCACATAAAATCAATATGCTTCATAAAAACATGAAAACCATCCAATTATTCAAACATATCAAATGATCCAATTTTAAACATGTTCATGCATGAAAATAAAGATTACCAAAGGCTCTAATACCAGTTGTTGGATTAGCTTATACAGGATCTTTATTTATTTTCATGTATATCTAATATTAAACAAATTAATACGAGATAGCCTAAAACATGTTTCTAAAATTAAATTCAAAGAGAAACAAAGAATAGAATACTTACAGTATACGCAACGGAATTAAAGAGTCATTCCTTCAGTTTCTCTAACTCTTGTATCATTTCTGTTGCAGAGTATTATCAAGAAACTGAACCGATCTTCTATTTTCTTCACAATCTTCCAATGTATCCTTAGAACCACCTAGACTAGTGTGGGAAATTCTCAACACATGAGATAGATATAGAGAGAAGAAGAGAAAATAACAAAGAGGCTTAGAAAAAGACTTGTGTTTAGAGAGAATCTAAAACTATCAAAAAATTTGACTTGTGACTTATGTTTTGACTTCTCTCTAAGCACTCCTTTTATAGACTCAATTAGGCCATTTAATTTAATTAAAAAATTAATAAAATAATAGCCATTTTAAAGCCCTAGGTCAAAATTATCATGGGCTTTAGGCCCGTGAAATTTCTCATTTGAGTATAAGCCCATTGGACTTAAAATCAAGGCTTGTATTATTTTCTATCGATTTAATTAATTAAATAATTATTTAAATAATTTATCAAATTAATTATTTATAATTTGAACCTTGATTTAAACTTATTTATTAATTTAGATACCAATTTATCTTAATTAATAAATCTGCCATAATTTCTCTTTTCTTCTCAAAATTACACAACTCTGTGAAAACTATCCAAAATTGACCTGGTCAACTTTGATAATTCTAATTGATAATTAAATCAATTAATTGAGACTATCTAGATGATTTTATCCAAGGTACAATGGGGACCATGGGCCTATGAAATCAAGCTCCAATAAGTTATCATAAATCTAACAAATAAATTTACTAACTTATTAATTCCTCGTGATTCCACTATAGACTCGGAATTGCACTCTTGAATTCATAGAACGCTCTATAACAAATATAGATACGCTATTAATTATTCATTGTTACAACCATAATTGTCACGCAATCCTCTATAGACGGTCTACAATGAGATAGGACTAAAATATTGTTTTATCCCTCATTGTATTCTATGCTTAAAACACTTAGTTCCTTGTAAATGATATTTCAGTAAACTAATTTAATTACTGAAATGAGATCTCTATCATTTAACACCTTAAACCAAACTAAAAGGAAATCATCGTTTCACTTCTTCATCAGAAGCTATAGATGTTCATATCTATGATTAACACTCCCACTCAATTATACTACCGAGTTCGCAAGATGTAAGTATGGGCTAATCCGTAGGGTAAGCTGGTAACGAACAAGTCAAAGAACTCAAATAATACAATCAGTTAGAATACTAACCACTCAGAATTGAGATTGAATTGACCTATGGTCAACTATATGATATGACTAGAATAGATAATAACAGTATGTTTACTTATCTTATCAACTGTCAATATCGGTCCAGTCCGATGTAACAAATACATCCGATCTTATCCACTTTGCTAATGTTCTGGAAAGAACATAACACTGTAATGTGTAAGTAAATCATATCGTAGATTGACAAGTCAGTGTAAATCCTGTGCACTGACTAATCTTAGGACTAACTTATTTTGAACATATAATCATATTTATATTCCACTATGATTACGTCACTATAAATAAGATTAGCTATATGCTCGGGATTTAATAGAAGTTTATATTAAACAAATAATCATAAAATAAAATAAAAACATGTGAGCAAAGTGATTAACCAAGTCAAAAAATGATTTCTATTATTTTATTGATAATAAAATGAGATTACAAAGAATTTGGGTTTTAATTAGGGCATAAAATCTCAACATGCATATCTAAGGGAATTGGAAGGATCTCGAGATTAGGATTTGTAGATACGGCAAACTGTAGTCTCCTTCGCTTTCCTTCTTTGACTTCGGTAACTTGACGTCAAAAGTGTGCTCGAACGTCTTCACGTTCGAGGCGTTCCTCGTGCTCCCGAATCAACCGTTGATTTTGAGTGAACGAAGATTCAACTCGAGGTGATGGTGGATGGTAAGAGATCGCAAGCTCGGGCCCCCACCAATTTTTTGAAGACTACGACATCTAACAAGAAAGAAAAAGATTAGGGCCCATCACATAGAAAGAATTGAGATAAAAAAAAATTTGAAGACTTGAGCTTGAAAGCTTGAGACAAGCGGATTGAAGAAGGTGAATAAAAATTAGAAAAACTCGAGAATTCGAAACTGAAGGCTTGAAATAAGCAAGGCAACTCGGATGACCTAATCGAGCTAATACAAGTTTGGGGCATCAAGAGTGTCCCCACACGCGAAGTGGAAAGTTAATTCTAATAAGGGTTATCTCAATTTTCAAGGGAAAGTGGGCAGTTACCAAAATAGGGATTATCATTGAAAAGTGTGAATATAAATCCTATTTTTTCACCTTATTCCTTGCCCTACACGATATCCCTACATAAGCTTTTCAAATCTCAGAAAAAAAAAATACCATTTATCCTACAAATTTGCCTAAAAAACTCCTTTATAACATTTTTATACTAACATAATGGACCAACACACCCTTTTTTCTATAACCATTCAAGAACTAAATCAAGAACCAGTCAAAAAAAAAATTATGTAAACTACAACAAGAAATCGATCAGAAAACTTACAAGTTAGAAGTTGATGGAAGAATCAGAGAGTAGATTGGTAGTATTTGTGCAAAGAAATCCTCGGAAACTCATCTTCAAAAGGGGATTGAGTGGGAAATTGAGGGAGACTTGAAATTTCTTTTCTTTTCTTCTCAGAAAAAATATAAGCTCTTGAAATAGGGTGAAAGTGATGACTGAGAAAGAAGAGAGGGTTTATATAGGCTTAGAAAGTGGTGAATTTCAAATAGATCTGAACCGTAAAAAGGGAATTAAAAAAGATTTGATGGACCGCATTTAATCTCGAAGATTGGCGGCAAAAGTAGAATGGGAAAAGACATGTGCAAAAAGAGAGTACTTGAGTACTCTCGATATGTAATCCCATAATGACATGTGTCCACACTCAAGTGTGGTAGGTGTGCACGTTTCCCGAAAGAAAAGTTCAAAAGTTTCCTTCTCGTAGGATTCGAACCAACACTTTTGAGGGGGAAAATGTTACACCCAAATTTTAAGAATAAATAAATAGCCTCAACATGTAGGCTTGTGAAGTATAAGCTTGGGATTAACAAGTGTTAGCATTATACTTGTACAAATTGTTACGAAGTTCAAGAGCTACATCATCTGCACTCGAGCGTGAGTTGCAGGCTTGAAGGCACCAGTCGCCTCCAAGAGACGAGCTTAACAAACTAATCAAGCAAGGAGGTGGCGACAACTGGAATGATGAGCTCGAAGCTACGAGAGATCTTGAAAGCACGTTGAAGCAGTGTTTAAGTTCGAAGGCGAGTTAAATATATACACGAAGAAGTTGATAGGTGTTAACCGAGTTTTTCGGCAACTATAATTATGAAAGATAAGAGAGCTTAAAAGGAAAGGATTTCGAAAATGCCAACAGGATTTTTATGTGGTTGGGGCGTTAATGAGCCTTAGTCCACGAGTCATTTGTATTAGAGCTTAGAGAGCTTTTGACAATGGAGTTCTCTGCAAATTTGAGCAGAGTAATCGCTTACAAGCCAAACCTGGGATCCCCCCTACTGTGCACAACTGGCACTATTTATAGGCAGTCTTGTGCAATGGGCTTGGGCTGGACTAATCCTGGCCCAATAGAGATGTAATCATAGTTTGCTCACTAATGGAGCCATAATACAAAGGATTTGAAATATACAACATATATTAACCAAGGCCCATTGGACCAGCCCAAAAATGATCACATTATAAGACTCACGACAAATAGTTGCTTCAGTCTGGGTGTTACGATCCATGAGGAAGATTCGGGGGACAAGATCTGTCAGTGCAGTGGCAGCACTGTTTCCCAGAAACAGTGTATGCTCCATGCGTAACTTCTTGTTCATAGTTGAGGAGACCAACTTCTGTGTATCTCGGGGACCTGTCAGCTTCAGGGAAGACCAAACTTTCCCTATCCAGACATATTGTCCGGGTTCATTTACTAATGGCCCGGCTCGTTCTGGACGGGGACACCTCGTCCGGGATCATTCCTTGATGGCCCAGACATATGGACTGGGACACCTTGTCCGGGATCATTCCTTGATGGCCCGGACCATATGGTCGGGGACACCTTGTCCGGGATCATTCCTTGATGGCCCGGACCATATGGACGGGGACACCTTGTCCGGGATCATTGCTTGATGACCCGGACCATATGTTCGGGGACACCTTGTCTGGGATCATTGCTTGATGGCCCAGACCATATGGACGGGGACACCTTGTCCGGGATCATTGCTTGATGGCCCGAACCATATGGACGGGGACACCTTGTCCGAGATCATTGCTTGATGGCCCGGACCATATGGACGGGGACACCTTGTCCGAGTTCATTCATTGATGGCCTAGACCATTATGGACAAGGTCTATCAAGACTTTCTTCCCTGTTCATTGGGCTCAGGGTGGGCCTGGATCTCTTTGAGGGAGCCCATGTACCCATTGTGTCACGCCACGCGTCTCGGGGGAAAACAGGGATAACAATAGGAAATCCCTATTTCTTTGGGATTAGTTAAAATCGTGTATTGAATCCCTATTTTTACGAGATCTTTATTTAAATAATGCATTGAAATTGTATTTGTTATACCCAAAAATTGGAGATCAATGGCATGGCAATAAAGATGACAAAATGCATCCTAGGAGGCTAAAGAGAGTGATCTTAGGAGAACCCAAGGATGAGGTCCGAGGAGAACTCAAGAAAGTGGTCTTAGGAGACCCCAAGGAGAAAGTGGTCCTAGGAGACCCCAAGGAGGATGTGGTCCTAGGACACCCCAAGGGTGTGTCCGAGGTAAGCCTCCCTTGGTTTCCTAAGTGTTGGCTCGAAAGTGTCCAAGGTAAGTAGCTAAGGAGGAGGAGTCCCATGCAAGTCAAGAATGGAGACTTAGATTTTGACAAGGAGAGCCTACACAATGTCCGATCGGACATAGTTGGGAGATGCTAAAGGAGAGTGCCTCAGACTTGTCCAAGGTGAGATGCCAAGGAGGATGCCTCGGACCACCTTAGTCCGAGGAGAAGGCCACAAGGTCCAAAGGGACCTTGAATGGAGGAGGTATACTCGGACTTTTCCGAGGAGAAGGCATGCGAAGGATGCCTCGGACCACCTTGGTTCTGAGGAGAAGGCCATCATGTCCGATCGGACATGTCATGGAGGAGGTTGCCTCAAAGTTGCCCGAGGTGAGGTGCCAAGGGAGTTGGCTCGGACCACCTTGGTCCGAGGAGAGCCAAGCTTGTATCACCTTGGTCCAAGGAAAGCTTGAAGGAGTAATCAACATGCATGTGAGACTACGTCAAAATCCCCAGAACGACTTCGGTAAGAGTTGGTCTAAGCATCCGGGAATCTCTCATTCCTCACTCAAATTGAGGAATCAGTTGTATTTTAAATATTTCTTGTAATATAAATATAAGATGAATAATAAAATATCCCTATCTAAAGGGGATATCAGTTGAGTATCCCAGGCCTATAAATAGAGGGCTTATGGATGAGAGAGGGGCTTCTTCTGCTTCTTCTTTCTAGAGAGAAAATTGGGTCTGAGTATTCTAGAGAGAGAAAGTGCTGATATTTGAGAGAACTCTTGTATTTTCACAATCTGTACTGAAGAAACTCAGTTGGCTCAGTCCATTTGATCTTGAGTATGGATCTATAAATCACAACTCTAAGTGGATTAGGCTATTACCGACAATCGGGGCTGAACCACTATAAAAATCCTGTGTGTTATTTACTTTTCTTGTGTTATACCGTCTGTTGTCGTTTACATTCTCTTGAAGGTTTGTCATATTTGACGTTCTCACGTCGTTGGCTAAAAAGACAGTCAACAGTATTATTATTCAAATATTTTTTTTAATTTAAATTTGAATATATGTTGTAACTTTCCTAAACTTGTGGAAATATATTATTGTAACTAGACCTATAAATAGCTTGGATACTCACGTACAATTTGGTACTGAGAAACGCTATGTGAAATTGCTCTTTCTTGAAGCTTTAATGCAAACCTTAATAAAAGTGACTCGTGGATGTAGGCAGAATTTAACTGTTGAACCACATAAAAAATCTCTTACTTTTCTTTTTTTTTTCTTATTTAATTGCTCTGCATAATTAAGTTGACTTAAAACGGCGTCAACAGTAACTAATTTTGTAACTCCAAAATATGTTACATTTAGGTACACACATGTATCCAATTTTGTAACTCTCAATAATATGTTACAAGGTGTGACAAATCACATTTGTGTGACAAATAACATTTTGTCACATTATTTAATCTAATACTATATTATTTAAAATAATATAATATTCCCCCATTAGATTAAATTATCATTTTTTGTAATACTTATTTATTCAATCAAACATTATATTAAAATATAAAACCAAAAACACCAAGATACATTGATAGTCCCCTCAGGAGAAACTACTTCAGAATTACCTTGTATTTTTTACTAACCTACCTTTTCTTACACAAACTTGGACTGTTTGAAATTATTAATAAAATATAGAGGAAATTACATTTTATACTGGATTCTTAATAGAGTGTGCAAAAATATGGCTTTTTTTTCAAAAAAAAAGTTATTCTATGGCTTTTGTTAAGAATTTTCACTTTTATGGGTTTATTTTCCCATATTTTTGTATTAAAATTGGTTTATGCCATAGTATTACTCTTAATCAAGTTTTATTATTTTGGAAGGGTATGTTTGTAATTTGATTTTTTTTTTGCTTATTTGTTTTTTTTTTTATATTACTAATTTTATATTAAATTTTTCTTTGTTGTTTTGCCTTTTTTTTTGTAATATGAATTGTGTTTAAAATTATTTTTTATTTATTATAAACATTTTTCCTTTTTTTTTAGATTTTATGTTTCTTTTTTCAAATACTGGGTAAAGTAACCAGTTACTTGATTGATTTTTTATAGTTATGTAAAAAAAAATCCTAAAGCTAGGTTAAATAATATGTACCAGGAGGGGTAACCAATTACCATAAGAGGGGTGACAGGTTACTCATGTTAAATATGAAAAGAAACATCAAATTTGGAGGAAAAAGAGGAAGAACGCTTCATTAGAAAAGGAATAAGAAATAATTATGAATTTAGTAACATAGGTAACCAGTTACCATAAAGAACCCAAAAATATACACACACAACAGAACGTGAAGGTAACCCATCACCTCCATAAATATGCACACAAAGAACGTGAAGGTAACCCGTCACCTCCATAAATATACACACAAATAACGGGAAGATAACCAGTTACCACAGATCTGAAGATAAAAAAAAAAAAAACAGATCCGCACCCTTTTCCTTTCTCTCCCATCTTCTTCATATAATTTTTTTTCTAGATTTGAATGCACCCATCAGGGTAACTGGTTACCCATTCACATTTTCATATTTTTATTAGCTTTCTTTCCAAATTTTGGTGTTCCTATAAGGGTTACAGTAAAAAGAAAATGATGAAAAAATTTATTTGAATTTTTTACATATAGTGGAAAAAACTATAAAAAAAAAATTACAATAATAAAATATAATAAATAAAAAAAATAGTAAAATAATTATGCAATGTTAAAATATGTGTGGAAAAAAAGGGAAAAAAAGAAAATTGAATGAGAAAAGAATAAGTACAAAAAATGAAGGAAAAAAAACTAAAAAATATGAAAAAAAAACAAAACAAAAGAAATGATGAAGGAAAAAAAATAGATGAATGAATAAAAATGAAAATAAGAAGAAGAAAATAATGGAAAAATGAAAAGAAAAAATATATGAATGAAAAAATTAGTATAAAAAAATAGAAGAAGAAAAAAAAACTCATATTTGTGAAAAAATAAAAAAAAAATGGAAGGAGAAAATAATAAATACAAAAATAAAGAAGAAAAAAAACTGAAAAAATATAAACAAAAAAATAAAATAATACAAATGAAAGAAAAAAAAATAGATAAATGAATACAACTGAGAATGAGAAGAAGTAGTGAAGGGAAAATTGGTAGGAAAAAAAAATTAAAAGGAATAAATGAAAGAAAAACTAAGAAAGGAAAAAATATAATTAAAAATGAAGGAAAAAAATAAAATAAAATTACCTTCAAAATCAAAGAAAACATATGATAAAAAAAATGTGGCATTTCCATATTTTAGTTAGCTATTAATTGCGTTTCTCAGATTTTAATTTTTTCTTTAATAAATTTTCTCATACAAATTAAAAAAAATATAGTTCCCATATTTTTGCAAATTGATAGTATAAAAGTCATATTTTTTAAAATTTCACTAAAATATATTATAAAATTATTAATAAATAATTGTAGTAACTAAGAGCACTCCCATTAGATGTTCTTCTCTATCCTTTAAAATACATCATCAAAACACTACTTTATCTATTTTACCTCTAACTTTTACATTACACCATACATCAGCTTCTCTATTTTTTCTCTATATCATTTAAATATATTTTTTTATTCATTTAAATTTTTTTCTTTCATTATCAATAGTATTTTCATATCTTTTAATATTTATGATATTTATCCCTATATAATATCAAAATATAATTATACTTTATTTTAGATTATTCCAAAATAAATAAAATACAAATTAATACAAAATTTAAAAATAATTCTCAATATAATAATTATAACAAAATATAAAATAATAATATGTATATAAGTTTTAAAATAATCACTAAAACCATATAATATTATTCCTAATATCAAACATATATATAGAAAAGTTAGAAAAAAAAAATATTTATAAAGAAGTGAATAGTTGTTTCTACATGTAACTAATGAATAGTGTATTAAGCTAAAAAAAAATTAGAGTAGCTCATTTAATGGAGAACCTTTTTATCACATTTGAGCTATAATTTTAAAATATAACTATTTTAAAGGAGCCAATATGAGTGCTCTAAGTCCCTCTGTTTATTGAAAGCGTATAGCTAATAATACACACATTTTCCAATAAATTGAAAAGGTTCCAATAAGTTGAAAATGCAGAGTAAATGTTGATTTTTCACCACAATTCAGTTACACCCCATCTTTTTATATAATTAATAATATATTCCTTACCTTTCAAATAAATAAATAAATAAATATATATATATATAAGGAAGTCTTATATCTAAAGAAAAATAAGAATTTTTGTAAATCTTGAAGATGGAGAGAGTAGAGCTATACAAAAGTTTTTACAAACCGCTAAATCCGAATAAACCGCCCAAATCAAACCGAAAAAACTGACAAAAAATGCAACCTGAATAACCCAACAAAAATTCAAACCGCCCAATTATTATATTGGGCGGTTTGAGAATTATACCAACCCGCCCAAATAATCTGAATAAACCGATTAAGAGTTTTTTTTTCATTTATTTATACATATGTTACGCATATTATTACATGTATTTTAAAAAATTTAACAATAAATTTAGAATAATGTTTTAAAATTTCAATTTAGAATAATATGTCTAAGTTTGGAAGATGTATATTATACTTTTAGTTTATTGAATCTAATTATTTGAACATTTTTTTTAAAAAAAAAAACTTAAGATTGGTTTAGGCGGGTTAACCCAACCAAACCGCCTAAAACATTGGATGAGTTAAACTTTTTTTTTTCTTAATTGGACGGATTAGAGTTGAATATTTTGTAACCCAGTTTTTACATTGAGTTGATTAAAATATAAATAATCCGATCAAACCGATCAATTAACACCCCTATGAGATAGACATTGGGTTAAATCAAGATAGTTGCTATCTATCCTTAACTATTTCAACCATTAACACTACACTACTTCGTCTCTTTTATTTAATAAGCCTTTTAAGCTATATTTCATTTCGATTAGGAGTGTACATGGTTTTGTTTAGTGCGGTTTAGAAGAATTTTTAAACCAACCACTCATGCGGTTTTTTCAAAATGAAAAACCAAACCAAACCATTAAAATTAAAAAAACCAAACCAAACCAAACCATAAATAAACGATTTGATGCGGTTTGATTTTAACCATATAACCAAATTATTAAAATTTAAAACTATTTTTATTATAAAATAATTAACTAAATAATTGTATTTAAATAATAATAATTTTAGCTTTACTTTTAAGACCATAAAAGTCTACAAGTAGCTTATTGTCTTTGTTGTTGTAAGTTTAAGTATTTTGAATTATTTTATAGAAGTGAGAAAAAAAAAATTTACTTTCTAAACAATGTAGGACTTTACATTTTTTTTTTTTAGTTTTAGAAACTTGTGCATGTATTAAATACTACTAAAAACATATCATAAACAATTAAATTGTTTGGTTTTGATGGTTTGGTAGACTTTATAATAACTTAAGTGTAGGATTTCAAACCCTTGAACCATCATTTCTAAAAATTATATTTTTAGAAAAATCACGGTCCGGTCCAGTTTAATTAGTTTTAAAAAATTAAAAACGGTGACCAAACCATTAAAGTTGAGTGGTTTGGTTAAACCGAACCATCAAAAAACGATTTCATTGGTTGCGGTTTTTGGCGGTTTGGTGCGGTGCGGTTTGGTTCCAAACCGCAGTTTGTAGTTTATATGAACACCCCTAATTTCGATCTCCAATTGACTCACTTGAACGCTGCTGCAAACTGGTGATGAATACTCTAAGAAATGTTTTGTGTTCATTTGATTTTGCCAAACCCAGCACTTCGGATCGATAACTTTCCGAAATCCCTGAAACACTAAAGAACCAAAAAGAGTAGGATAATATACCAACTTTGATACTCATATTCATACACAAATATATATATATGATATATATATTTATAATAAAATATTTGAAATGATAATAATAAGTAATAACCTTGTAAATAATTCAAAATTAAAAACTTTAAAAACTATGGGATATTTTAATGTCAAATACAAAAATATTAAGAAAAAAATACCTATATATTTTTTTAATACATGTAGATTTTGGCTTTTATTATAAAATTACCATTTTATGTTAATTTAGTATATATATTATCATAAATTAGTAACTTACAATGTTATATAATTACAAATAATTTTTTTTGAAAGATTATAAACAAAAAAAATGTTTTGAAGAGTTAAAGCCGTATTACGTATCCCCTTGTAAGAAATGACATGTTTTGCCGTATGTGATGCATAGCAAGTGTGGGTCTAGCACAAAATAGTACGAAAATGTTATATTATTGATAAGTGGGTTCATAATATGAGTCTCTGCCATGTAGCACTAAGAGTTGAAAAAAGCTCTTATAGCAACAAAACTTAGCAATTTTTCTAATTGAAGTTGGTACAAAGAGTTGATTGAAGATTAAAACCTTTCAACCACTAGAAACTATTTATAGTTGTTACAATGCAAATTCTCTTCCCTTTGAGCAAAAATAAAAGAGTAATAATTATCAATGGGGGCTCATAGAAATGAAAGCTAAACAAAACTTGGTCCCATCCCAATTCCAATCATACTAGGTGTACCACAAGATATGCTAAAACAGTACCCAAAAACATAAAAATTTAGAAGCTGTTTTCTCAAGCAACAACAAATGTATAAACATAGCCCCATCATTCTCACCCACTTTGCACTCATATTGCAAAATCAAATCTCCTTTTTTTTTTCTATACATTTTGCTGTTTTTCCTGCATCACCAAGCAAAATTATATTTTCCCATCTTTATAATGTATATATTTATATATAAATTGATACAATCTTTCTACCTAAATTTACAAACTCTTTTACCTAACGTCCAAAATAATTAAAATATAATACCAAAAGTACCCTTCTCAATTCAAATATCAAAATATATAAAATCCCCCCTTACCATACTAAACTCTCAATCCTCTTCCTCTAAACTTATTAGTGAACTCATATTATTTTGTAGTGTTATAAAAAAAAATGGAGAAAATTACAAGACTAGCCCTACTATCGACCACAGCCCTTTTCCTCCTTTGCACACCCACCTCCGGCCAAAGTCCAGCAAAGTCACCGGCGCCGGGAGGCCCTGCTGACATAATAGCCGTTCTTAAAAAGGCAGGGCAATACACCACATTCATCAAGCTTCTAAAGGGTACCCAAGTATCTGACCAAATCAACTCCCAACTCAGTGGCTCAACCCAGGGCATTACCGTCTTTGCACCCACTGACTCAGCCTTTTCTAACCTCAAGACAGGTACTCTCAACTCCTTGACCAGTGAACAACAACTTCACCTGGTTCAGTACCATGTCCTCCCGGCCTTCTATTCCCTCTCCCAATTCCAAACCGTCTCAAACCCAATTCACACCCAAGCTGGTAACAGCGAAAACGGTCAGTACCCGTTAAATGTAACGACGTCGACTGGTAACCAAGTGAACATTACCACCGGCGTGGTCAATGCCACCGTCAGTAACACCGTCTATACCGATGGACAGCTTTCGGTATTCGAGGTCGACCAGGTTTTGCTTCCTTTAGATATTTTTGGTGTGGCTAAAGCTCCGGCGCCGGCGCCGGTGGCTGATTCTAAGCCGGTTAAGAGTGTTGACCAGGATTCCGATGATGCTCCGGCCAAGTCCAAGGGGCCCGCTGATGATGACGATTCTGGTGCTTTGGGCCTGAAATCAAGCCCATTTAGTGGTATTGTTGGGCTTTTAGTTGTTGGAACAGCTTTTCTTGCAGCCTTTTAATTTTTTGTAATATTTTTTAATATTGATTTTTGGATGATTTTTAGTTTTTTTTCTTTACTTTGTGTGGCATTGGAACAATGGCGATTCTCTTTTGAAGTTTTATTAATTTGAAATTATTATTATTATTCTTATAATCAATTTCTGCTGAATCTCTTTAAGTTAATTATGTAAAAAAAAAAAGATAAATCCAAGTAGATAAATAAAAATATATATTAAAAAATAATTAAGTTTACTTTTGATATTAAATGTTATTGTATATGAATAAATAGAGCAAGGTTAGATCTTAGTAATTTTAAAAAATAAAACAATTGTTCTTTTTTTTTTTTTGGAGATACGATTGTTCTTGTTAAAACATAATATTTTATATGATTTGATTGTGAAAAAATAATCTTAGAGACTAAACTAACAAAAGAAAAATTTATGCTAAAAATACCCTGATACAATTTACTAAGCAAGCAGTTTCGCAAAAAACGACATCAACTTATAAAGACGACAATATCTATGAAAAGGTTTTATCAATCTTCTTATTTCAATAATGAGAACGATTACATGTATATATACAAGAATAAAACAGGATACAGAATATATAGAAATAAGTCTAACAACATTTGACTAAGTGAACCTAGCTAACAAACAAACTAAGTAAATATATTAACTGGGAAGCGATATACATGCTAACAATTAAATACAATAAACTTAAGAGATAATGATAATATTAACATGCCCCCGCAAGATGGACTATCTGTGGGAGAGACCGATCTTGGATATTAATGATTCAAAACGAGAGCGAACAAGAGGTTTTGTAAGAAAGTCCGCAAGTTGGTCACCAGTCCGTACATGGGTGACTCGTAAAGTGTCGTTTTGAACCTGCTCACGAGTAAAGTGGTAAGCAAGTGCAAGATGCTTCATTTTGGAATGGAACACCGGATTTGCACTAAGATACGTGGCACCTAAGTTGTCACAATATATGACTGGGGTGTGAGGAAGCTGAATACCAAGTTCACGAAGAAGATTTTGAACCCACATAAGTTCCGCAGTGGTGGAAGCAACTGCTTTATATTCAGCCTCTGTAGATGATTGTGCTACAAACCGTTGTTTCTTAGAGCTCCAAAGAATGGGGTTACGACTGAGAAAAACCATATGACCCATTGTAGATATGTAATCATCCTTATTGCCAGCCCAATCAGCGTCGGAAAATACATGAAGGTTTAGCGGTGAATCACGAAAGAGTGTAATTCCTTTGGTTAAAGAACCACACAAGTAGTGAAGAAGTCTTTTCAGAGCAGTCCAATGCACACTCCTTGGTTTGTGCATGAACTGAGATAGCTTGTTGACGACGTATGCAACATCGGGCCAGGTGAGTGTAAGATATTGGAGACTCCCAATAGCAGCTCTATAATCAGTAGGAGTATCAAGTAACTCGCCGGAAGTGAGAGTTAACGAATTATTGACCACCATGGGTGTCGAGACGAGCTTAGCATTAAGCATATGCATGCGCTCTAGGAGATCAACAATGTATTTCTTTTGATTGAGGAAAATACCATTGGATGTTGGCGTTACTTCAACTCCCAAGAAGTAAGATAGTGTGCCAAGATCTTTCAAAGTGAACCTGTTTACCAAGCTTTTTATGAATACATCAATATTCGTAGTATTAGGGCCGGTAAAAATGATATCATAAACATACACAAGCAAATAAATATGAGAGGTAGAATGATGTAAAATGAACAAGGAAGCATCAGAGATGGTGCGAGTGAAACTCGAACTCAAGATAAAGTTCGCTAGTTCAGTGTACCATGCTCAGGATGCTTGTTTGAGACCATAGATAGCTTTCCGAAGCTTGCAAACATGATTGGAGAACTTTTTATTTACAAACTCGGGAGGTTGAGACATATATACATCTTCATGAAGTGTACCGTTGAGAAATGCATTATTTATGTCAAGCTGCTGGAGATGCCAATTGCTAGTAACTGCAAGAGCAAGAAGAGTGCAAATAGTTGCTGGTTTTACCACTGGACTAAAAGTCTCGGTATAGTCAATACCAGGTCGTTGTTGAAAACCTTTAGCAACAAGGCAAGCGCGATATTTGTCAACACTCCCATCAGGTTTATACTTGATGCGAAACACCCATTTGTATTTGACAAGATTTTTGCTTTGTGCGGGAGGAACTAAATCCCAAGTACCATTTGTATGCAATGCTGAGATTTCATCAAGCATGGCTTGATGCCACAATGGATCTTTGACTGCTTGTGCAACAAATGTTGGCTCAGTTGGCTTAGGTTGAATGGTGGTGTTAAGGTTCCGTTTCTGAATTGGTTTAAAAATATTGTGCTTGGCACGAGTGACAACACCAGGGGGAGAGGATTGAGGTGGCGGCGGGTCGGGTTGTGGTTGTGGTTGTATTTGTGGGGTGAGTGTCGATGGGGCATAGGGCGGGGTTAGAAGCTGCTGGTCGGAGTTAGAGGTGACGGGCATGGTCAAGATATTAGGTGGTGTGATTGGTGTGGGCAAAAGAGGCAATTGGAGTGGACACCATAGGTCTGGGTTAGGTGGAGGAGAAATACTTGGTTTGACAGTGAGTTTGGAATAGGGAAACTCAGTTTCTACAAATTTTACGTGCCTAGAAGTGCATACTTTGTGAGTAGTAGGGTCAAGACAGTAATAGGCACTTTGGGTTGGTGAGTACCCAACAAAGATACATGGCATAGACTTGGGGTCCAATTTATGAGAAGAATAGGGACGTAGCCAAGGGTAGCACAAGCTGCCAAAGCTACAGAGTTTGAAGTAATTGGGCGGTGAATTGAAGAGAACATGATATGGGGAACGATTGGAAAGTTTGGGTGTAATGAGCCTATTGATGAGATAAGCAGCAATGCTAAAGGCATAGGACCAAAATTCAAGTGGTAGTTTAGCATGAGTTAATAGAGAGAGTCTCGTTTCAACAATATGACGATGTCGTCTTTCAACAAAGCCATTATGTTCAGGGGTGTGTGTGTTGGAAAAAATCATTGCAGGATCTTTATATATTTTTATGCAATTTACATATTATCAAACAAACATGCAAATTCCTAGAACATGCTCCTATGAAATTGATACAAATACAGAGTAAAGCAAAAACTTACATTACGCAGCGGAACTGGAACAACTCCATCCTTCAATCTCTCTAACCCTTGATTCCTTTCTGTAGCAGGGTATTATCAAGAGATTGAACAAGATTAGCAACACAGTCTTCCTCACCAAGCCTTTGATCAACCTAGAATTAGTGTGGGCTGGTTCTCAACACATGAGATAGAGATCTTGAAGAGAAGAAGAAGAAAGAGTGGCCAAGAAAGGTTACATTGTCTAGGTTTTCACTTACCAATCAACTGAAACTCACTTGCTTATAAAAACCCTAGATATCATATTCCTTATATAGGGAACTTAATGGGATTTATTTAAATTTAAATTAATTAAAAATAATAAACAAAAATAAAAGCCTTGGGCTGCCATAAATGGACTTGGCGCCAATCTCTTTGTTTTGAATTTAAATCCCAACTGGGCCTAAATTCAAAACCTTTTATTTTTTAATTAATTAATTAAATCCTTATTCAAATGAACTAATTATAATTTGAAACTTGATTTAATATTATTTATTTATATTGATACAAATTTATCAATATTCATAAATTTACCCAAAGATTCTCTTTTATTCTCTAAATCTCATATCTCTGTAAATTTTCCAAAATTGACCTAGTCAACTTTAAAAATCCTAATTGATAATTAAAATAATTAATTGAGACATTCTAGATGATTTACTCAAAGGTGATGCAGGGACCATGGATCCATGAAATCAAGCTCCAACAAGTTACCGTGAATTTATTTACGAATAATTTATTTACCTTATTAATTCTTCGTGACTCCACTATAGACTCGGAATTGAACTCTTGAATTCATAGAACGTATTTTCAAGACCATAAATACGTTATCCATTGTTATAACCATTATAATCAGTCAATCCTCAATCGATGACTTACTAACGAGCTGGGTGCAAATTACCGTTTTACCCCTCATCAGTATTTTATCCTTAACTCCCACTAAGTTCCTTATAAATGATATTTCCGTGAACTTAATCACAGAAGTGAGATCTCAATCATTTAACCTTTTGAACAAAGCAATTAAGGAAATCATCTTTTCACTTCTCATACAGAAGTTATAGATTTCGTATCTATGAATAATACTCCCACTCAATTACACTAATAAATCTCCAAGATGTAAGTATGGGCTAGACCGTAGGGTAAGTTGGTAACGAACAAGTCAAAAGATTTAAATAATATAATTAGCAGAATATTATCACTCAGAATTAAGATCGACTTAATATATGGTCAACGTTGTAACATTGATTAGATTTGATAACAACGATACTTATTTATCAATCAATAATCAATATCGGTCCTAGTCCGATGTACCTAAATACATCCAATCTTATCTACTTGGTCGAAGCCTTGGACAAGACATCACGCCCTGAATGTGTAAGTAGATCATATCGTAGATTGCCTAATCAGTGAAAATCCAATGGACTGATCTAATCTTAGGACTCGTTCTTTTAAACATATAATTACAATTATAATCCACTGTGACCTAGTCACTATAATTGTAACTATCCATATGTTCGGGATTTTATAAATGTTTGTATTATTTCAATAATCATGTAATAAAACAAGCAAGCAACACGGTTGTCAAACTAAATGATTTCTACTACTTTTATTGACAATATGAAGTCGTACTACATGTCCGACATGGTTTCATAAGGGCATAAAACCCAACAAACTCCCACTTGCCCTTTTAAAACAAATGGGACATGTTTCTCAAAACCATGCATTCTACATGCTTCACAATTATATTTTCTGCTTATATCTTTGTAAAGGGATATGAAAGATTGCCTTACAATGCTATCTTCATCACCTTCACTTCACACCTTCGCCACACATCCTCGATAATGTAGTACTTTCTCTCTATATGTTTTGCTCTTTTATATATTCGAGGTTCTTTCAAATTCGCTATTGCCTCATTACTGTCACTAGAGAAAATGAGTGGTTTATCCATTTCTGGAATAACACCGAGATCCGTATAGAACTTCCTTACCCAGACTATTTCCTTAGCCGCCATAGACGCAGCTATGTACTCAGCCTCCAAAATGGATTCTAAAATGGCAGATAGCTTAACGCTTCTCCAAATCATAGCTCCACCCACAAGAGTAAACACATTTTCCAGAAGTAGACTTCTTGTCATCAACATCAGTCTAAAATTTGAATATGTGTAGCCTAACAGGTACAAAGATCCACCTGGAAAGACTAATATATAGTCTCTAGTCCATCAAAGATACCGACTTCCATTTATTGTTTATTTCAAAAGTTTTACTGACACTTGCTCACCACTCCCACTGCATAGAAGATCTTCGATCACAACACACAACATAGCATGCATTAGACTTCTAATTTCAAATGCATAAGGAATTCGTTACATCTTTTCTTTCTCTTGAGGAGTCTGTGGAGACTGCTGCTTAGAAAAATAAATTCCATGTCAAGACACTAAACATCCTTTCTCATAATTTGTTACAGAGTAATGACCAAGCACCTCACTAAAGTAGGTCGCTTGAGTTAGAGCTAAAGTTCAGTTATTTATTTCCCCGATGTTCTAGATACCAAGAACACGACTTGCTACAACGAAATATGGAATTTTGTTTCTAGCCAGTTCTTTATGTTTGAAAATTTCTTGGCATTGTTTCCAATGAATAAGATATCATCTACATAAAAGGATTCAAAACACCACAATGTCTTTTTCCCTAAGTTGTCAAACACAAGGATCAACTACATTTTGTTCAAAAACTCAGGTCTTAATGTTTCCATTTAACCTTAAGTTCCAGGAGCGCAAAGCTTGTTTAAGTCCATAGATTGACTTACTCAGCTTGCCGAATTTCTTGTCCAACTACTTTAAATCCTTCTGATTGATGCATGTTAATTGTCTCATTAAGATAGCCGTTAAAAATGCTTCTTTGATGTCTATTTGCCTTATCTCTTAATCAAGAGTTGTGGTTATGGATAAGAGTATACTTAATGAATTTTAACATGGCTACTGGAGAAAAAGTTTTCTCTAAGTCAAATTTCTCTCTCTGCCACGAGTCGAGCCTTTAATGTCTCGACCTTTCTATCAGCTCCTCTCTTCTTCTTATAGATCCTCTTGCACCCCATGGGCCTAAAGTCCAGTGGCACATCTACAAGATCTCAGACAAATTAATAGTACTTAGACTTTATTACCTGGTACTTGGCTTTGAGTCAAAAATCCCTTTCAGACTTACCCATTTCCTATTTTAAAGGCCAACGAATCATTGTTACTTGTGTCCCCAACCAACTTGTGGGTTTCACTATCCATATCATAGGTACCGGGTTCTGAGAAATCCTCCCACTATGACGAGGCATCGTAACTTTCTGACTTGGATTAGTGGTTCTAAATGTACCTTGTTTTCATCGACTTGCGTCGGTAAGGATGGAACAATAATTTATCGTTTTTCCATCTAATACTATTTTGCTATGAGACTTGAAATTCATTATGTAGTTGTTATCCAGAAAAGTAGCATTTGTAGAGCCAAACACTTTCTTGTTTACTGGACTATGAAACAGACCACCCTGAGTACCTTTAGAATAGCCATCAAACAAGCAAACCCTCAGCTCATTGTTCTAGCTTTCTACCTTTTTCCTCATGACATAAACATGACACCACCAAATTCCATAATGACGTAAACCAGGTTCACGACCATTTCATAATTCTAGTGGTGTCTTGGAGACAGCTTTTGAGATGGCACAACATTTAAAAAAAAATATCATATGCGGTTTAGGTAGTATGTCTCCAGAAAAGATCTAGGTAAGAAGTTGGTAGAGTTTAATAGCTTATCATAGAACACACATTTTCATAAACGTGCGATTCACACCGCTCAACAACACTGTTCTGTTGCGGAGTCCTTGGGGCAGTTGTTTTAAACAAATCTTCAAGTTCAATTAAATGATCTTGGTTCTGATTATTCAAATATCCTCCACCCCTATCAGATCGCAAGATCTTTAACGTTTTACCTAATTTGGTTTTAAAGCCATAGCAATGAATTATTTGAACTTCTTAACAAATTCGCAGAATTCCTATGCTTTAGGTACTTACATGAGTCTCTAGAGAAATCATCGATGAAGGTGACGAAATACTCATAACCACCCCTCGCTTGAACATTCATATGTCCCCAGACATTTGAACATACTAGCCCTAGTGGTTCCTTGTCCCTTTCTCCTTTCATAGAGAATGGACGCTTTGTCATTCTGCCCTCGAGATTAGATTCACAAACAAGTAGGTCACCCTAGGTGAGTTCCCTCAAAGGCCCAGCCTTTGTTAGTCTTTGAATCCTATCATAACAAATATGACCAAAGCGAAAATGCCAAAGGTATGTCATTTCTAACGTTATTGACCTTTTGTCGTTTAACGGTCCTAGAATTAGCTGTCTTAAACAACTCATTATTTATAACATACCATTCATTTAGTTGCAATAGGTATAGCCTGTTTTTCATACATCCACCCCACAATTCACATCCATTTAAAGAAATAGGATTTTATTACTTGTGAAAGTAACTACAAATTGTTGTTGATGTAATAAGAAAAACTTAAATTAAAATTTCCATTGAAAATTGGAATAAAATAAACATTGTCTTAAAACAATATATTTATTTCCGAAATTCATTTAAGCTTATCCTTTTTCCTTGTTTGATACGAACAACCCTTGATGGATACCAAGTCGTGGCTTTTTATCCTTCATGGCTTTCCCAATGTTAAAAGTGTAAAAAGGTACATGTATGTTTAGTGAATTGTGATTCAGCGATCCAAAACCGAAGTATCATCCTCTAAAATCACATGCATCCAAGAAAAATTTAATTATTTTGGATTCCATATGCCTTGAGTTCTGGGCAATCTTGTTCCAATTCCCAGTTTCCTTGCAGTTGGAAACACTCCACTTTTTGTGTACTTATAATCAGACCTTGCTCCAAGATGCTTTGCAGCATTTGGTGCCTTGCCAGTTGACTTCTTGTTCTTTTTGTATGAATTTCTTCCTCTTTGCTCTTCGAAGAAGAAGCTCAAAGCAGCTTCTCCTTGAGCTTGCTTAGTAGTATTAACATTCTTCCATTTGCTCGAATTACCATCAACAATCCTCTTGGAAGGATTTGGTGATCGTTGCATGGGAAAAATAGGAATATCTTTGATTATCATGAACTCGATGTTGTCTAAAATCAACACAATGTTGATGTTGGACAAACATTTCGTGAGGTTCTCACCATAGAGTAACATTTTAGAGATCAGAGGGAGTATGAGGTGGGAAGCCTAGAGCTTCTATTATCAACTAAGTAGAAATCAACGCATTGCTTGACAAATATTTATTCATTAAATATTTTAGAAATAGCATAACATACAAAATGTTTTAAGATAAGCAAAATACTAAAACACTTATCTTCTATTTCTTAGGTACTTTAGCTAGCCATGAACCCATGTGTCCCGGTAGGCGAGAGTCACAAATATTCACGTATTTAAATAGGGAAACATCTCAATTAATAAAACGTCATAGACTTTTATTAACTACCTATTCCATCCGATCAAAGTAACGAAAACTCATGTGTCCCGGTAGGCGAGAGTCACAAATATTTCTTACTTTATGAGTTTGACCCACGGTTTTGATTATTACAGACTTAATTCCTATAGTCACTGTAGGGTTGAGTCTATAGAAGGTCCATCTATCCTAGGAAATTTAACCATGTTAAGAAGTCCAGTGAACACCTTCCATAGGGAGACGAAATCAAAGCGCCATGAGGCCCCACTGAACTCTAACCTTGTTAAATCAACGGTGGAGATCGAATTGAAATTTTTTAAAACTCATTATTAAATATTTTAGTATTTTATTATTTTTGAAAAATATCAACTTAGGTTTTCCAAATTATCAAAATAATCAATAAACCAACTAAGGTTCGCCAAATTATAAAAATAATCAACAAACCATAATTTATAATTTTTCCATTAATTTTAAAATTACCATTGAAAATTAATCCAAAAATTATAATTAATATGTTTCTAATCAATTATTAGGCCCAACTAAAAGGAATAACCTAATACAATTAAGTCCAACCTAGGTAAATGGGCCTTAACAATTCGAGCTTGCATGGAGGAGAGCTGGGTTCAGTATGTCAGGCCCACTACTAAGGCTCCCTAACTTCCACACAAAGCCCAAAAAGACAGGAATTTGAACATTTGTTTTATTAATTGTTATTCAATTGATTAGGCTCAATCTAGTAATGCAAAGCAAATGAGCCTTCATAAGTGGAACCACCCACAAGAGAGGAATTTAAACTTTGCATGTTCAATTGGGCCCAAATAAAACCTAACATTCTATGAAAGTTTTATTTGAGTTTTCCCACATTTTTTTAAACGCAAAAATTGGGCCATCATTATACTTATATTTAAAGCCCAAATGCAAAAAATAACTTAATAATGATGCTTGATATGTTAATAATTGGATGAGCCTAACATGTTACTATATAAGCATGTATTATTAAATTATACAAATATACCACAACAATATACTATTTTGTAAAATACCATAATTAATTAACATAGAATTCATTGGACAAAATTCAATATAATTAATTAAACAAGTTACAAAATATTAAATTAATTAAAATAGAATTTATCAAATAAAATTCAATTTCAAATAATTAATTTAACCAAGGTTGTTAAGTTGTTAGGAATGAAAATATATTTTATTTTTAAATATTTTCACAAATTTTAAAATATCAAAATATCTTTTAACCAAATTTAAAATATCTAGTATTATCTAATAACTAATTATAAATATTGCAAACAATAAAAATATCTTGAATAATCAGATAACTAATTTTAATATTTTATTTATAAGAAAATAAAAAATATATCTTAGAATGTCCTGATTATCAGATAACAAATTCAAAATATTTTAAAAAGAAAAAATATCTATAAAATTATCAGATAATCAATTTTAAATATTTTAAACCTAACTGCACAAAATATCCAATTTTAAAAAAAAATTAAATTTTTTTTTTGCGAAAAAATGCCGCGCGCGGGTTCCGGCACCGACGTCGTACGGACGTCCGTACAGATCCATACGGCGTCCGTACGCCCCGGGTCCCGGCGGCGGCTCCATGCGTGCCCAGCACACACATTGCAAAAAACAGTCCAAAAAAAATATGTGCAGTTTTTAAATCCAAAACAAGTAATAAACAACCAAATTATTGCTAAATTTACATAAGAAAACATAACACATACACCAATAACATGTACCATCCAATTAACATCTAACATATCAATCAATTTCATACATGTTCATTCATGAAAATAAACTAGCAACCTATGGCTCTGAGGCCAATTGTTGGAAAAAATCATTGCAGGATCTTTATTTATTTTTATGCAATTTACATATTATCAAACAAACATGCAAATTCCTAGAACATGCTCCTATGAAATCGATACAAATACATAGTAAAGTAAAAACTTACATTACGCAGCGGAACTGGAACAACTCCATCCTTCAATCTCTCTAACTCTTGATTCCTTTCTGTAGCAGGGTATTATCAAGAGATTGAACAAGATCAGCAACACAGTCTTCCTCACCAAGCCTTTGATCAACCTAGAACTAGTGTGGGCTGATTCTCAACACATGAGATAGAGATCTTGAAGAGAAGAAGAAGAAAGAGTGGCCAAGAAAGGTTACACTGTCTAGGTTTTTACTTACCAATCAACTGAAACTCACTTGCTTATAAAAACCCTAGATATCATATTCCTTATATAGGGAACTTAATGAGATTTATTTAAATTTAAATTAATTAAAAATAATAAACAAAAATAAAAGCCTTGGGCTGCCATAAATGGACTTGGCGCCAATCTCTTTGTTTTGAATTTAAATCCCAACTGGGCCTAAATTCAAAACCTTTTATTTTTTTATTTTTTAATTAATTAATTAAATCCTTATTCAAATTAACTAATTATAATTTGAAACTTGATTTAATATTATTTATTTATATTGATACAAATTTATCAATATTCATAAATTTACCCAAAGATTCTCTTTTATTTTCTAAATCTCATATCTCTGTAAATTTTCCAAAGTTGACCTAGTCAACTTTAAAAATCCTAATTGATAATTAAATCAATTAATTGAGACATTCTAGATGATTTACTCAAAGGTGATGCGGGAATCATGGATCCATGAAATCAAGCTCCAACAAGTTACCGTGAATTTATTTACGAATAATTTCACTACCTTATTAATTCCTCGTGACTCCACTATAGACTCGGAATTGAACTCTTGAATTCATAGAACTTATTTTCAAAACCATAAATACGTTATCCATTGTTATAACCATTACAATCAGTCAATCCTCTATCGATGACTTACTAACGAGCTGGGTGCAAATTACCGTTTTACCCCTCATCAGTATTTTATCCTTAACTCCCACTAAGTTCTTTATAAATGATATTTCCGTGAACTTAATCACAGAAGTGAGATCTCAATCATTTAACCTTTTGAACAAAGCAATTAAGGAAATCATCTTTTCACTTCTCATACAGAAGTTATAGATTTCGTATCTATGAATAATACTCCCACTCAATTACACTGATAAATCTCCAAGATGTAAGTATGGGCTAGACCGTAGGGTAAGCTGGTAACGAACAATTCAAAAGATTTAAATAATATAATTAGCATAATATTATCACTCAGAATTAAGATCGACTTAATATATGGTCAACGTTGTAACATTGATTAGATTTGATAACAACGATACTTATTTATCAATCAATAATCAATATCGGTCCTAGTCCGATGTAACTAAATACATCCGATCTTATCTACTTGGTCGAAGCCTTGGACAAGACATCACGCCCTGAATGTGTAAGTAGATCATATCGTAGATTGCCTAATCAGTGAAAATCCAATGGACTGATCTAATCTTAGGACTCGTTCTTTTAAACATATAATTACAACTATAATCCACTGTGACCTAGTCACTATAATTGTAACTATCCATATGTTCAGGATTTTATAAATGTTTGTATTATTTCAATAATCATGTAATAAAACAAGCAAGCAACACAGTTGTCAAACTAAATGATTTCTACTACTTTTATTGACAATATGAAATCATGCTACATGTCCGATATGGTTTTATAAGGGCATAAAACCCAACAGTGTGGAGGAGATGTGAGATGAGAGACTCCATCAGTAGTGAGATAAGATGATAAGGACTGATATTCCCCTCCATTTTCTGAATAAATGACTTCGATGTTTTTCTCAAAATATTTTTCCACTAGAGCTTTGAACCTAATAAAAACTTATTTTGTGTCTGATTTATCCTTTAGAGGATAGAGCCAAATATATTTGGTAAAATGATCTACGAATATGACATAATATTTAAACCCATCAATAGAATAAATTGGAGAAGTCCATAAATCAGTGTAAAGGAGATCAAGTGGTGATTGAGAAATCATAGTTGATGTACTAAAAGGGAGCTTGTGGCTCTTATTACATTGACAAGCATTGCAATTGAAGGAAAAATTGCTAGAAAGATCAAGACTAAAGGTGGACGCTAAACTTTTAAAAATAAACAGTGATGGATGGCCAAGGTGATGATGCCAATCTATAGCTGAAGTTGTGACGCTGGATAGTGCTAAGATGGGTGCAAGAAAGGAGGGTCATTCGTAGATGCCATGCCTAGTTGGTCCCGTGAGGTGTAATGACCCACTAATCTAGACTCTTGGACCATTATCGAACTATACATACAAATTCTTACTAAAACATACATTTGCGAAAATACCATAATTTATTATAAACTTGTAGAAACAAAGGTTACTTTCATAAAAATAAGTAGGATATGGGTACCCATTGTCTTTAAAACAAAAATAACTTAAAGTAAAAGAGTTACATAGAAAATCCAGAAAATACATCTAAAACCATAAAAACATAAACAAGACTACATCCTCGAATCGAATAACGCTCGGCCCCCTTGACTCCATTCACCATCGATACACATCCTCTAAGCGTCACGAATCTTACCGCCTCTAAAGCTTATTTTCCTACACATAAAACAGAAAGGAATGAGCCTAATGCCCAGCAAGGAAAATCTAACACATAGTCATACACATAAATTTCATAATAAACGTAAAGACATATCATAACACTTAATACACTTATTATAATGGCCATTATTACTTGGGGTCCCATAGATTAAACAAGCTTATGCCCATAAGATTAATGGGGTCCTACTAGCTAAGTAGGCATATGCCCATAATCTTTTTGGGGTCTCGTTAGTCAAATAGGGCATAAGCCCAAGCCTACAAACATACACATTCATAACATATATCATATAACATAACATAACACATAAGATAACATAAGCAATGAACATATAGATTCTATCCTATTTTCCTTACCAAAGTTACCGGGATATGTGGACTGAGTTGGGACCTTTTGGAACACTCCTAATAACCATTAGAAAGAGTGAGTCTAAAGAAGAAAGGAGATGAAATGAAAGGGATGGAAAGACTAAACCATTTGAGAAACATGCTTACCGAAACTTATGTGCTCAAGAACTTAGATTCCCTAACCAAAATGAAGATTAAGGTTAGAGATTGAGTAGAAGACTATGAGAAAGAAAATAACATAATACAGAAATGAACTAGAGTTTTGGTTACCTCAAAGACTTGAAAGACCAATCTACACCTCAACCGAAATACTATAGAACCTCACTTCCCAAAGTGTTTGATAAGCTTATGATGTTTAAGCTTATGATTTTCCCAAACCAGGTGTTTACACTCTCACACTCACTTAACACTAGCAGCTTCTGAACTTAGAGCAAAAGGTGAATAATGGCTGGGTACTAGGTCCTATTTATAGAGTTTGGGAATGAAAGTATCTTGATTTTACTTGAATAAAAATAATGGCTTTTTAGGTGAAAATCATTTGAATAATCGTTCAGCAGAGGCTGAAGACTCGTTCAAAAGATGCTGGACTTATGGAGGAGTTTGAATGGCTGAAAGGAAAAGAATTCAAAAGTGTTTGAATTTATGCTGGAGGAGGCGATATATCGCCCCCTGTAGGCGATATATCGCCTGGGCCAGTATGCCCGACGCGACCGTGCATCGTCTCGTGTTTTCCGTATCTACGTGCTGCGATATATCGCCCCCTATAGCTGCGATATATCGGCACACGCTGAATAATTAAACACGAAATTACACATTTTTAGCTAAGTTTGAATGGAGTAAACAGCCTTGACTAAGCCCTCAACGTATTCAAAGCTGCTGACTGACCCTATAACATTCAAACTTTACTCCTTATTAAATTTAATCCTCAAAAAAACACTTAATCCTTAATTACCATTCATAACATGTGCTTAAAATCCTATTGGTTGATATCTAAACCTAATAGTATAATAAATATAATCCTTAATATTAGTCACATTAATCAAACCTTAGGTTAACTTAATATTCTTAAACTATAGATTAAACTTAGAAAATCTATAAGTACTACTATGAGTGTCCAAATAATTCCCGGTCTGAACCAAAAATCCACAGTAACAAAGATAATACTATACATACTATAATACTACTAAATAATTAGCTAAGTAAAGTTCTTGGACTCTACATGAGGAGTGTGCTCCCGTGAGACGATCCTTCACAACAAAGGAATTAGAAGAAAATTCAATGAGAAGATTGTTTTCTGAGCAAAGTTGTGAAATAGAGATGATATTATGTTTCATAGAGGGTGCACATAAAACATTAGATAATGATAGAGATTTAGAAGAGGAAATAGGAAAGGAAGTAGAACGAGTGTGAGAAATTGGGATCCTTGTGCCATCACCGATGACAATTTCTTTTGTGCCATTGTAAGGGTAGTGCAAGGCTAAGTTAGAGAGGTCATGGGTGACATGATGGGAGGCGCCGGTGTTAAGTAACCAAGGAGAAGAAATAGCATTGGTAACGTGATGGGTGTTGCCGGTGGCCGCCATAGAGATGGTAGCTACATGAGCTTGTGGGTTGGCAGGTCGAGGAGGCGGACGAATGGCAGGATGTTTTTCTTGGAAGATAGGACATTGATGAAGCGAATGGCCCTTGGTGTGGCACCATTGGCATTTGCCGAGGTAGGGGCGGGGACCATTGTTGGTGAGACGTTTATTGTTGGTGTTGGTGGGGCGGGTGTTCGATGTGGGGCGGAAGATGGTAGTGGGTTGGTGATTATAGATAGGTTGTGTGTGGGTGGGTTGGGCAGAAGCGGGAAAAGAGAAAAGGATAGGTTCAGATTTGATTGCAAGTTCACGATTCAACAACTTTTCGTGAAGTTCATCAAAAGATATTGGTGTGTCACGACCATGGACAGCATCAATGACTCCTTGAAATGTTGAGTCGAGACCGTCTAGAACTTTGTCAGTAATGTCCTCAGAATCAATTGGGTTACCAAGCAAGGCTAACTGATCAGTGCATGCCTTTAGAGCATGCATGCACTTAGTGATAGTTTGAGGGCCTTTGGTGATGGCTTTGGGATTGGCTTTGAGTTGCTTGATGTGTCCTCTAGTTGGTTTAGCAAAGGTGTTGGCAAGGGTATCCCAAACTTCTTTTGTGGTTTTAGAACGAGAGATGAGAGGGACAAGCATGGGTTCCAAGGTACCAACAAGTGAGCCAAAGAGAAGTTTGTCTTGGCGTACCCAAGTGAGATAATTCGGGTTTGGTGCGGTCCCGGCGGAACCGGACGTTGTGGTGATGGTAGAAGAAGGTGCAGGATAGGTACCATCAAGAAATTTGAAGAGACCATAACCAATGAGTGTGGCCTCTATTTGAAGCTTCCGGGAGAGATAGTTTGTCAAGGTATGCTTGAGAATGTTGGGTAAAGAAACAATGATGAGCGGAGTGTCAGATCATCACCATTTGGAATAGTGTGGGAAGATTGATTAGGCATAACTGCTGCTTAAAAAAATTGTTTTGGTTGGATCAATTTGATCTTGATACTATGAAAAGGTTTTATCAATCTTCTTATTTCAATAATAATTCTTATTTCAATAATAAGAACGATTACATGTATATATATACAAGAATAAAACAGAATACAGAATATATAGAAATAAGTCTAACAACATTTGACTAAATGAGCCTAGCTAACAAACAAACTAAGTAAATATCTTAACTGGGAAGCGATAAACATGCTAACAATTAAATACAACAAATTTAAAAGATAATGATAATATTAATACGAGTGTGTTCAATTTTCATTTAGAATTTTAGACCACGATAATAGTACCAAACCACAATATATCAAGAAAGGATACATATTGATAAAAATTAAATTGCTGACACTATCAATCCAAAATGATAGTATAGCAAGGAAAAGACAAATATCAAGAAAACGACATATGATGTGTAAAAAGGCAATAGTGAAAAATATGTTTTAAAAAAGACAACATCCATCAAAATATTAAAAAAGAAATGATGATAATACCTCTCATCTTTTGTTTAACTTAGACTCAAATCTCCACTTCTATTTACGCATGTTACTGTCCTAATAAGAATACTTGAATGTACAACTCATTTAAGATAATCATGTGTGAAAACAAATAAATAAAATATACTTTCAATTTAAATGAGTATTTATATTAGTGAGACGCGACATAAATTTTAAAAAAAAATTGAGTCTTAAATTAAACATCAACAATAAATTTTGCATATTATAAAATCTCATATCATTTTAAATAATTTGTTTTGTTAATTATTTAAGTATTTATATACATAATACTCCCTCCAAAAAATAAATATAATATAATAATGCGATATTTGATTATTCAAGTAAAAAAATATTAGAAACATCATATTTTATTTTATATTTTTTGTGGCAACAATTTGGAGTGACTAGTTTATTGGACTATAATAAAATAGATAATGGAAGAGAGATCTTAAATATCTAACAAAAACCAAAATATTATCTGGAAGAGAGTAAATACTAGTTATGTATTCCACCACTACGCCTTGTTACAAACATGTCAAAATGACAAACTAAATGGAACCGCCAAAATTAAATAAATAAAAAAAAACGACGCAAGTCCTCCAAAACGAATGGACCACACGACTTGTAGAGAACGAAGAAAACGACATGATTCCAACGAACGACAATATGTTTGAATTAAAAACTTTTCAGCAGTATCAGATTTCCTCTGTGCAAAGATGATCTCATATTCTCATGGTGCCAACCAACAGAATAAATTTATAAGGGGAAGAACTACATTGAAAGTTATATAAAGAACACAAAAGGAATGCATCTTTCACTTTTAGATGAACTGATTCTATCTATTGGCCAAAACCTGTCAGCAATTAGTCATACTGGTGTTGGAGGTTCTTCCTTGAAGGACTGCAGTACTCTCTATCTTTGTGGAATCAAAAATGAAATTCAAAGCCGCCGCCACCTCCACCACCAGGAAATCCTCCTCCGAATCCACCACCACCAGGAAAGCCGCCATCAAATGTAAATGTGTATTGCTGTCCTCCACCACCAAAAGGATTAAAGCCACCGCCTCCTCCGCCACCACCCATGCCCATATCTTCAAGGTCTTCTCCTCTATCATATCTTGTTCGTTTATCTTCATCGCCAAGAACCTGTGAAGAATAATACAACATTTAAGATGAAAATTTTGATGAAGATTGCAATTCCAGAGTGAATTGGGGGTATTCGAACCTCATATGCAGCAGCGATTTCTCTGAACTTTGCCTCTGCTTCTTCTCTATTATCCACATTTTTGTCTGGATGCCATTGCAGAGCAAGCTTCTTGTAAGCACGCTTGATCTCAGAAACAGCAGCAGTCTTTGAAACTCCCAAGATCTTGTACCAGTCTTTGCGTTTGCTCATCTTTAATGCTTTCTCAGCTCTCATGTAAGCTTCCCGAATATTCATGTCCTGCGAGATTGGAAATTAATTAATCTTCAATGCATAATTAACAAGGGCTGTAAAAATGCTGAGGTCTGATTGTGAAAAAGATTGACGATGAAAAAAATAGTAGCAGAGCTAACCTGAGATGATTGTTGAGCTGCTGATTTCAGATCTTCAACGGCACCTTCCCAATCCTCTGTCAGAAGCTTAGCTTCACCCCTCTGAGAAACAGAACAGCCACGTAAACACAAGATTAGCGATATCTAACATAAAGAACACCAATGGAAATGGTTTCATACATGGAAAACCCTATACTAGGTTGATAAAACAAACTTACCTGAACTAAGGCTTCAAGGAGTTCCCCATCAATACTAAGTGCTTCGTTGCAACTGCTTAAAGCATCCTTTCCCCTTCCGAGCTTGATCAAGACCTTACACAAACCAAGATGAAGATGTACATTATGAGCAAGATGATTAGGGTCCAAGGCAAGAGCTGCTTTGAAATCCTCCACTGCAACCCTCAACTTGCCCTTATTTACATTATCTTCTGCCTGCACAATACGAAGAATTTATAAGAAAATAAAAACTGATTAATTATCTGTGCAGACGTATGCTGTAAAGAAGATCAACTTATATAACCAAAAGAAAGAAGAAAAGCAAACTTCTTTCGGACTGTACTTTCTTCAATTCACTAGATTTGAGACTTACAGCTTTTGTCTTCTTGAGTAAATTTTTTAGTCCGAAATATGCTTTCTTCAATTCACTGTGCTCTGGATCAAGGCGGAGTCCCTTTTGGTAATGCCTAAAAAGCAACACATTCATCTATATTACTTCATTTCCCACATGTATAAGTGTTTGATAAGCGAACAGTGCTGTTTGTAGGAGAAAGCCTAAGTAGACTAGTTGGGTTTTAATTGTTACTTTTGTATTCAGTAATTTTGGTTGGATTGCTGAGTTGTCATGTAATAATAGGTTGTGGTTAGTCTTTGATATGGCTATAGAAATGTATTCAAGGGTCATGGGACTAGAGAGTTGGGTGTGTAGAAAATTAAGAGTTTGGACTCATTGTGGAGAGCCCAATCCTCTTGAAAGATTGGAATAGGAGAGTACAAGTACCTCGAAAGCTTGTAAATTTGTACTACTGTTATCATTTCAATAAAGATTTCCTCAAGGGATTTCAGCAATTGGTGTTATGAGATTGAAAGTTAGATTCTTGCTAAGAAAAGCCTATCAATTTGCTGTAGTGAGCTGCGGACATGGGACCCAAGAAGTCAATCGAGATATCAGAAGCTTCAGCCTGCCTTGAAGAAGAGATGAAAGCCATGAAATTGGATATGGCTGCAGTGAAGAAATCTATTTATAATTTCCCACTGATTCAGCAGCCGCATGGTGTACCACAGCAACCCAAGGACAATTGGAAGACCACCAGCTATTGCAAGAGCAATTTTTAGATTATCACCTTGAGGACAAGGTGAAAGTTTGGGGCGTGGGTATTGATAAGCGACCAGTGTTGTTTGTAGGAGAAAGCCTAAGTAGACTAGTTGGTTGATGGTTTTAATTGTTACTTTTGTATTCAGTAAATTTTGGTAGGATTGCTGAGTTGTCATGTAATAATAGGTTGTGGTTAGTCTTTGATATGGCTATAGAAATGTATTTAAGGGTTATGGGACTAGAGAGTTGGGTGTGCAGAAAATTAAGAGGGTTTAGACTCATTGTGGAGAGCCCAATCCTCTTGAAAGGTTGGAATAGGAGAGTACAAGCCTCTCGAAAGCTTGTAAATTTGTACTACTGTTATCATTTCAATAAAGATTTCCTTGAGGGATTTCAGCAATTGGTGTTGTGAGATTGAAAATTAGATTCTTGCTAAGAAAAGCCTATCAGTGTTCTCAAAATTAAAATGATCACTGTACTAGCAGTCCAGCCCTTCATTAAAGCTGTTTTTAAACAAACCTTATAGCAACATCATGGTCCGCTAAATAGTAGTAGGCACGACCACGGAGTAATAATGCATCCAGATCATCCTCATGTTCTTTAAGAATGAATCCACTCTCAGAGATGGCACTAGAATAGTCTTTACTTGATATCAACAATTTCACCTTGAGTAGTTTGGCCTGCATTAATCAATGTCCATGGGGTTACTCAAATTCACCACCTGCTATTAGCTAATTGGCTATGGTAAAATTACATGAAGCCAATAACAATAAAAAAGAGAAAAAAAATTACCTTCGAGCATGCTGGAGAGAAAACGAGTACAACTTTGTCAACATATTCCAAAGATTTCAAAATATCACCCGACTCAAAGAAAGAAAAAGCTGTAGCAAGTGCACTCTGAGCCTGGTGCAATTGAGAAAGCTCCTTTTCTGCTGCCGAATTTCGAGGTTTTAGCTCCAGAAAACTTTTATAACTTTTCTCCGATTCCTCATATCTACATCAGCCAAAAACTGCCTGAATCATATAATTTTCCAATCAGAAATTGGAAAGAGAGAGAGAGATGAGAGAAAAAGGGAAAGAGAGAGTCCATACACCTATCTAAAAATTCTGAAAGTAAGAGATTTTCATAAAATATTTTCTCTCAATAAAGTCAAACTCATTTTACTAATAAAGTAAATGAAGATTAAACTAACTTGAGAATTACAGTGAACATGAACAGTTATCATTGATTGTGTTTTAAATAACTTTCCTTAATCTCTTGCAAAGTTATTCTTTTCTTTATTAAGGGTTGTTTTTTGTTGGAGAAGCATCTTGATTGTATTTCAGATGTTGTAATGGTTGATATGGCCAACGTAAAATTAACATCCAATCATACAAAATCAAAATAGAAAGAGAAAAAAGCAACAAATTGATTTCAGGATTATACTAATTGAAAAAACAAGCGTCGAACTAAACATCATCATAGTAACAGTGGAGGATGAACCTGCATAGCTGACGAAGAATTGATGCCCGGTGAAAATAGGCTTCTGAAAGAGTTGGATCTGCCTCAATTGCAGCATTAAGATCATCAAGAGCCTCACTATAACGCTTCACTTTCACATTCTGTGAAACCTTCTCGAACAACTCAGCAGCATTACTAGCTTTGCTACCTGGCATATTCAAGCAGTACATTTCATACACTTTACAATTATCAACACAAGTCCCAGTATATATATGACTGTGTATGTATGTATTTATTATATAATAACTTCCAGCCCATTTCTAGCATATGCATATTAATCAGTCAGAATAATCCATATATATTTTGGTTTAATATCATTTTCCCCAGTTAATCGCTAAATCTTAAAACGTTATGTTAAATCCCAAATCAAAACTAAAAAAAAAAAACACTCCTTTTTTGGGAGCCAAACCAAAACCCACAAATCCAATCAACCAAAATCTACCTAATTAAGCACAAAACAAATCTAAAAAGAAAATCAATACCAGATCGAAGCTTAAATAACACCATTATACAACAAACATCATTATAATTGATAGTAAAACAACAAAATTGGTGTAAATGGATAAAAAAAGTGAGAAGTGGACAAACCCAAAGCAGAGAGAGGTTGAAGAAGGAGAAGTTGGCAGACCAAGACGAAATGCAGCAAGAACCCTGCGTAAGCTAATCCTCTCCAAGCTACTGCCTCCATTCGATTCTCCACCATTCACACCCAGAATTCGTATACGAATTTCACACATATATATATTGATTTATACTCGAATTGAAGAAGAAGAAGAAGAATTAAAATTTACAAAAACAAAATAATAATAATAAATATACGATTTTGCTGGTTAGTAGTGTTTTACGATCCTCAATGTCATTCCACGTTACTCTCACCAATCAGTGGTTTACACGTGGACTGGACTTTGACGGGCCCAAGTTTAGGAAGTGAAACATTGGGCCAGAGCCCACATATTTGGGATAACTTGAAAAATACCCAGTTTTAAGATTAGTTAACTAAAAATAGCTACTAATAATATTTAGTTGAATATTGCCCATTTTTTAAAGCACATTTCTCATATTACTCTTAAAACACTACTAGAAGTCCAATGTAAAAATCTCAATCTTTGCCTCTGTCGTATCATTTACTTCCCTCTTTAAATAATATTTCACTGACATTTACACTAGATCACTGTACAATGAGTAGAGTCATTAATAATTTGAGTATTAATCTAAGAGTTTTAAAAAATGGGTAAAAATTAAAAAAGTTAAATTAAATTGGGTACTAAGTGTAATTTTCACCACATATTTTGGACAATGTCGTAGCCCTGAAGCAGGCGGATCAACGTGGCTTTATTATAGACTCGAATGGAGCCGGAGCCGGAGCCGGAGCCGAAAACGGCGATCGTAGGGTGTCAGATGGCAACGGTCCCTGAACCGGAGAAGAAAATCCTTGGGCTGTCGTCACCGGGAAGCTCCCTTATCGTCGGAGAACAAAGAATACGATAGTCTGGACATGTTGCGAAAGAATAGGCTATCGAAAGCAACTCTTTCAGATCAAAACTTTAAGGTCGGTAACTCTACCAAATATTCTAACTAATTGCTTGCCATCATGATCATCATCCATATATGTTGATGATGTCTGAAACTAAGAAATCAATAATAAATATATATATATATTTATATGAGTGTATTAAGAAATAAAATAGGTAGATTAATACTAATTATAAAATGAAATGGTAAATACTCTCTTGAACATGCATAATTTTTACAATTTTTACGTAGTTTCGTAGTTAAAATTCATATGGTCTATGAGTCAATATTATTTCTCCCTCGATTTCTGGAGAATTTTGATAATACAAAAATGATAATTTTCATCCTTGTCCATTATTTTTAGTATTTATAAAAAAAATTTATTGACAAATTTGGGTAACCGCGTGAATAAATTTGGTATCTATTTAATATAGATTATTTTCATTTATATTGGGATATGATTTGATAATAGAATAGAATATACTCCTGTTATTTTGGATAATAAATGATAGATATGTGATACAGTCTGGGCATTAATGAGCGTATAAAGAACTACTAAATCTCTTGGGATCATTCAGTATGCGTTCTGCCCAAGTTTCCACGAGCTAAATATCTCACCCGAGCTCATGTTCAACGACTATCTGAACTCTAGCTCATAGTGAGCTCAGAGCGCCCAAAGTTGGACCTAGTTATTATAAGTCTCGAGCTCAATTGTTATCCTGAGAGGCGGTCTGATAATAAACTGTGTATCGTGCTGTCAAACCTCCAAACTCGAGCTGTTCACATCACTGTTAGCCAGATTTTCTACTTGACTATTTTTCTACATATTCATCTGCCACCTGTACTCGTGCTAATTTCAAGGTACAACATTTGCCTTAAGCTCATGCTCGTGCTTGATGTCGTCACTTTCTGACATGCACAGTAGGGACTTTTAGACTTCTGCCATGTAAAATCGTGCATGCCTACTACTCGAGTACTGGACACGTGGCTGCCTTCGATTGGCGTTCGTTCAGGTTTCGAGGACTGTGACAACTATCCTGTCAACTTTTTGCCGCCATATGGTTCATTTAATCTTGGTCTTTGGATATCGACCTAACCCAATTGGATGACCCAAATTAATTCTCATAGTTTACGTATAAATAGGATGATCAGTTTGGAAACCTCACCACCTTTGCATTCAAAAAATTTCCTTTTCAAAAACAACGAAGTTTCCCTTTTTCTTTCAAATTCTTCCCCAAAGCCATCATCGCCTTTCAGACTTTCATAAGGTTTCAAGGAGCTTCCTGTGGACATATCAATATCTTCTTTTAAACGAACATATAATCTGTAAGTATTTCCTCACCTGGTTTGAATTTTTCAATTCTTTATTTTCCAGTGAGTTTTCTACTTCGAAAAACGCTCTTTGCTCAATATTGTTTAGGCTACGTCTAAGTGTAGATAGGAAATAGTGTTTGATTTAGGCTACGTGAATGAAATTAGACTTGTTTAGAAATAAGGTACTCATAAAACTGGGCAAATTTTATGGGTTTTTTTTATAGAAAATTATAATGGTAAATCGGTTTGTATACCTTTTTGGGGTGTAGAAGCCGAAGGGGTTTTAGGTTTAATCCTAGGTAGCTTAAAGGTTACGATTCCTTAGGCGGTTTTGCATTATACTGCTCTCAAAAGTAAAATAGTGGGTCTAACATATCTGACACGCAAATCTTGAAGTATCTGGGAATTTTAAGAAATCGAGACGTGTGGCCTAGGACCACGTGTTAAGGCTGGGACAAAGCTTAGCTCGTATAATTTTTTAAATCTCGAAAGTAAACCATTTAAACCTTTGGACTTCTGTACCTCTACAACCGCAGCTAGAAACCATCTTAGGTTGCCTACTAATAGGCCGCTTTGTCGTCAAGCGATCTGAATCATGGCACCCGCAAAGAAAGCTTCCACGAGCTCCTCTGTTCAGAACCAAAAGGCAAGCAGATCGCCTCTGATTCTCCCATCCCTCACTTTGGTCCTGTGGTGGAGAGAGAGATCGTGGTTGACCCCAACGCATTCTTTAAGGTCGAGCACATAGTCTCCCAGATAACGTGTAACGACCCAAATTCCCTAATGTGGCTTAATGCCTGGATTAGGGGGCTGGGAGGGTCATAATTGATTTATTATGCAATTAAATGATTATATGCATGATTAGGTGATTTATATTATTATATGATGATAAATGCATGCATGTGGGTCCACTTTTCATTGTTAGGGTATTTTGGTAATTTGGCCCGTTGAGGGTATATTTGTATATTTTCATGCATGTGTGGGGATTTATGAATGAGGCTACATTACTATGTGGATATGTTCAGGCTATTCGGCATGAGACGATCTTAGAATACAAGTTAACGGTTTGGTCATAACGGGGTTATTTACCGGGCTCGGGGTGAGTCTCGGGGTAATTTGATGATTAGTACATTACCGGGAATTAAAGGGTAATGGGATTTGATTTATTAATTATTGGAGAATATTGGGAATAACGGGAATTGGAGGACGTTAATTATAATTAACAGGATTAGACGAGAAATGACGGTTTTTCCCTTAAGGGCTATTAAGAAGTTAAATTAGGCATGGGGGCATTTTGGTCTTTGACTAAGGGTTATATTTTAACTAGCTGGTTGTAAAAGCTTAAGGCAGCCAAAACAGAGTCCTCATCCTCTACCTCTGGATTCTTTCTTTTTCTTCTTGTTCGGCTTGGAGTTTTGAAGCTTAGCTTGGGGATTCATCTTGGGAATCAAAGCTTAAGGTCCTAGGCTAGTGTTCAACCATTGAAGGGGGTTTAATTCTGAGTTGGAGGTAAGAATTTCAGTTTAAGTTTATAGTTTTTGCCCTGTTTTTCAGCTGGTTTTTAGTTGATATTTAGGACTGAATATATGGGAATTTGATGAGGTTTTAAATGGTTTAAAGCTTAGGTTTTGTTGGTTGAGTGTTGGATAAGTTGTGGTAATACTTAGGTGTGATTTATGGGTTGATTGGTGAAGGTTTTTGGCTTGTTTTAATGGAGAGAATGGCAGGGGGCTGTGTTCGTGGGGTCAAGTCGGACTTGGCTTAGGCAAGTCGCGACCTACCCTTGGTACCCCAGGCAAATTGCTCTCTGACTTGGGGGTGCGCTGCGACTCACTAGACCAAGTCGCGACCTGCCCTTCTTTTTGTGCAGGGAGGAGTTTTTCAAGGGTTTTAGGCTTGGGGTTTCAATTCTTAAGGCTCAGGATCGAATCTACTAACCGTGTTAGTAGGATTCAAGGTCCTGGGAGCGAGGTTTAGACCATTAACCTTTTATGATTTATTTTATTAATGGAATTCCATATTTGGTTATGACTAGGTGACCGCTAAGGGACCAAAGGATTGATCGTTCTCAAAGGGTCATTATTTTATTATTTCACGCTCAAACCAGAGGTAAGAAAACTACACCCAGTATGTGACATGCATGGTTATTGATGAGGCATGTTGAGTGCTTTATATGTGGGCATTGATTGCATATTAAATGCTTAGCACTCTTGCTTACTTGTGAGTGGTACTGACTTATTAGTTAGAATTGGCGATGGTGTTAGTATTGACTGTGAAGTTGTGACTTATTAGTCAAGTTCGGCAGTAGTACTAAGCACTGGTCATATGGAATTGACGTATGAGTCAAGAACAGTATTAGTGTGTTTAATGCAAGCCGAAAAGATTAGATCTAATCGACATAAGCATGAAATGCTTGACCGACCTTAAGTTCGATGAAAACAAAAGCGCTTGTCTAGTCTAAAGGCTAGTTACTTAGAGACAGAGCCAAAAGGCTCAGGTGACCGTAATGCCACATGGCTTAGGGTGCAGAGCCCAAGTTCATGACTTATTAGTTACTTATCTGGTTCAAGTTTGTGACTTATTAGTCACTTATCTGGTTGGGTTGCAAGCCCCAAATGATTACCATAATCATTATTGATATTCACTTATTTGATTGGGCTGCAAGCCCCAACATGGTTACTATAATCATTATTGATATTCACTTATCCGATTGGGCTGCAAGCCCCAGTATGATTATCAGAATCATTTATTGATATTGTATATATGCAGTAATAAGTTTTCTTGCTGAGCCTTGACTCACGGGTGCTATGTGGTGCAGGTAAAGGGGGAAAAAAGCTCACCTAGCCTTGAGTGGAGAGCTTAGGTGGCGATGTGTACATATGCGGCCGCTTGACACCACGGCCAAGGTGTTTCTCAAAGGAACTAGGGGTTAAACCCTAATTTTGCCGCTTAGGTCGGCAGGTTGTAATTTTTATACTTTAATGACCATTTTGGATTGTAAATAACTTGTAAACGTTTTTATGGGCCCATGTACAGTTTAATGTTTTAAATAAAATACATCCATTCCTTTTAATAGAGATTTTCACCCTGGCCTATTAATAACACCTAGATGCACGTTTATAACCTAATGAATCATTTAGCGAGTTAAGCACTGTTTAAAGTTCACAGTAACGGTCTTGGAGTAACTAGGGAGTTACATAACGACTCAGGAGAAAGTGAATAAGATCCTGCTCAGTCACTTGATTGAGATGGGAGCTAACAGTCTTATCACCCAACCTGCGTTGGAGGGAGAATGGAGCTGCGCCCCTCTCCAAGACGACTACGAGGCTTGGAGTGATGAGCACCCGAAGGTCGGTGCCTTTCACCTATTGGACTAGTATTTCATAGACTTTTTGAACTACGTCAAACTGGCTCTATTCCAGCTCTCCCCAAACTCATACAGGCTTTTGGTGGGGTTAAAGTATTTGTTTCTAAGGCATGAGTGGGAGGTCCCCACTCCGGCAGACATTATGTATTTCCTTTGCCTCAAAGCCAGTCCCGACCAGAAGAGGTGAGGTGACAGTTTTACTACCTCACTCATTTTCAAACTCCGGCTCTGTCATCGACCTCCCCAACCACCCAAATGACTATAAAGATTTATTCTTTATGTCAAATGGGTTCAAGAACTGCGACCATTGGTACTTCAACAGTCCTCGTAAGTCTTCTGTCTTTGTGAACTCAGCATGTGAACTTTTATCACTTGTGCATTATATATATATTCTTTAGATTCTAACTAACTTTGCTCTTTGTGCATCTATATTCGTGAGGACAGGGCGGTCTGTGACGCTCGGGGGTCAGTACGAGACCTTGTCTAGTCTTCCTTCCAGGGAGAAAGACTATCGTCAGATTGTGAATGACGCCACCATGGTGGCTTGCAAATTCATCAGCAAGGGCCAAACATTAGCTCTGAGGATCTGAGCTCCTCTTCCCATCATCCTCGAGCTCTCTCCTTCTCAAGAGACCTTGCTAGCCAGTGAGGACGCCAAGGAGGAAGAAAATGTGGCACCGCTGGTGCAAAAAAGGCGAGCTCCTGAAGATAATCAGGGGCCAATCCTGAGCGAACTGCGTCTATGGCAACAGCCGGCCCCTCCGGCCAAGGTAACCCATATCCTTATAGAGAGTTAGATCAGGCTGCTGCCAATTATAGGCTAATTCGATTCAACCCTAACCAGCTCGTTAGTCGTCACCCCATTAACCCGGACCTAAACACAACCCTCCTCCAGTGCGTGGATCATTTGGTGGTACTTTATGATCATAGCTATCCAAAGGTACCATCATAGTTGACAACACTTTACATTTTAGATCCACCATTTTTTAGGATTATGGGACAAACCGTAGGTCCTGGGCTTCCCTGCTTCAGGGCACGTATGCCCCTGGTTTTAGGCAATATGTAGATGAGTCCAGCCCCGAGGAAGGACCTGAACCCCCTAGGATCTAGGAGGTCATAGCTTTAGACTATCCTCTACCTCCGTTAATCCCAAAGTTAGAGGTTGTGCCCCAGTCAATACCCCCGAGCTGATCGTAATAGATTCATCCCCTAGTTCAGAGGGTAGGATTCTTGCTCTTTTTCTTGTGTTTATAATATTTTTGAGTTATTACTCTTGTGAACTGAATCCTCTGCTTGCTCTTTTTCAGGTGAAGAGATGGAATTTCCAGGAGCTCCAGATTTAAGGGATGCTTTTAAGGTCGGCGGGACCGGAGTTGGTCCCGTAGTGAAGAGACCTAGAGTGGCGAGGCTAAATCTCCAAATCTCCGTCTAAGGACAAGAGTGCCAGCACCGCCTGGGAGTAGCCACAAAGAGAACCTCCCCCAGCTTTGGTAACAATGGTTACTGTCCAACAAGCTCATCCTCCTCCTCCTCCTCAATACATACCTCCCTCAAATCCTCAAGTGATCCAAGGCGAGGCTCCTACTGTCTGGTTCCCGATTGAGCCACACGACTTGGACAAGATCCCCGAGGCTTTTCAGGGTATTGTGTATGAGATAGCAAGCCACAAGGTGGGCCATGCCTACAAAGCCAGTGCCAGGGATTTGAGGGCTATAAAGGAGCGCAGTCCTAAAGACGTCCTCGAATATGCTATGGGGATGAACCTTACCATGAGTCCCTTTCACTCTCTTAACCTTTCTTTTTCCTTAGTTTTTTTAAAAAAAAACTATTCTTGACTTTCTTCATTCTTCTACAGTCTGTCTTGGCTCAATATCGAAGCATAGCTCACGTTAAGACTAGGAACGAGGAACTCCGAGCTGCCCTGAGTGCCGCTCAAAAGAGCGAGCAGCCCGCCAAAGTTTCCCTAACTTCTGCTTAGGAGGACGAGTGGTTGTCCGCCTCTCAGGCTTAGGTCGTGGAGGCGAGTCATCGCGCAAATCGGTTTCAGGCCGAAACTGAAGAACTTAAGAAGAAGCTGATCGAGGCCGAGGCTAAGGCCAAGGAGGAAGCTGCATTGTCCTCATCTAAAATGGAGGAGAGGCTTTACCATTGCTGGGCCTTCAACCAGGACGAGAACTTCTCTTTCATGCAGCCTAAGCTATGGGATCCGTATCTTGCTAGGTTCAAGATTCGGTTCTCACAAGAACCCTTGGAGACTGGCGAAGCTTCCGAAGATGCAGAGGGGGATGGTGAGGAGGTGACCTAGTTGGAGCGTGCTGACAGAGCTCAGTGATTTTACTTCACCCTTTGTATTATTATTATATATATTTTCTTAATTTTTGTAACAGTCCCTTGGGACCAAAATAATTGCCTTCGGGCTTAGTTCAAGGATTTTTCTCCTCGAGATGACAATATACTTTTGAATATACACCTAACTTGTGATCTATTTGTGTTTCCCTCAATTTATTATTTTCTCACGTTTATGAATCCTTAGACTCTTGTACATTCAAAATCTTAGGGAATAACTTTTTGATCGAGATAGATTTTATCTATATCTTAGTTGTATCCAAGATTTTATTTGCTTATTTGCGTCATATTCGTTAAGAATCAGGCCTCGGACCTGGTTATGTCCATGGTTTTTAATAAACTTAATAGCATTATACCTATTAGAAATCAGACCTCAGACATGGTTATATCCAGGGTTTTTAATAAACTTAATAGCATTATACCTGTTAGAAATTAGGCCTCGGACCTGGTTATATCCAGGATTGTAGTGATGTCTCAAACTTAGTTCGCGTTAGGTTTATTGAAAACTTGAGCTTTAAAAGTCGTTGAAATAAATTTCTCCAAACTCCTAAGCTTTTAATCATTATTCGAGGAAGCTTAAGTTTCTCAAAAACTCTCCTCGGTTATGTGCCCCCCAAGGAACCAGAACGAATAAACGTTCTTGGTTGGTTTTACAACATGAGCTCGTAATAATAAAACAAAGAAGTGGTTATTTAATAATGCATCTATTATTGAATTGAAATGGCTTTTATAAATAAGCCTTACATAAATTGTAACACTATTGATAATACTTTTTTTAAATGAAAGGCATTCCAGGTCTGTGGGACTATTTCCCCACTTAGCCGTGCTAGCTTGAAAGTTCCTTCGCGCAAGACCTCTATGATCTGATACGACCCTTCCTAGATCCTTGGGATCTTTATTCGCCAAAAAGACCATTCGGAGAACCAGATTGCCTAATCCGAGTCTGCGTCCCTTAAACTTTGAATTGAAATAACGAGTGATCCTTTGTTGATAATGGGCAAGCTGTAACTGCAATGCCTCTCATTTTTCTTCGATTAGATCGAGGGATGCACTAAGCAACTCGCTGTTATGATCTTGATCAAACGTCATTTGTCTGTGAGTAGTTGCCATTGCCTCAATTGGAAGTATAGCCTCACTTCCGAAGGTTAGGGAAAAGGGGTATGTCTTGTGGAGGTTCTATGCGAGGTTCGGTAGGCCCAGAGTACTTGTGGGAGCTGCTCGGGCCATAATCCCTTGGCTTCATCTAATCGTTTCTTTAGGCTTGCCTTCAAGGTCTTATTTACAGCCTTGACTTGCCCATTGGCCTGTGGGTATGCTACTAACGAGAAACTCTTGGTTATGCCATATTTTTCACAAAAGTTTGTGAAAATATCACTATCAAACTGCGTTCCATTGTCTGACATGATCTTTTTATAGAGTCCAAATCGACATACGATATTCTTCACAATGAAATCCAAGACTCTCTTCGAGGTGATGGTTGATAGAGGTTCAGCCTCTACCCACTTCGTGAAATAATCGATCGCCACTACTACATATCCTTTTCCCATGGGTAGGGAACCTATCAAGTCAATTCCCCAAGCTGGAAATGGCTAAGGGGATGAAATCATGGTTAGCTCGATTGGGGCAGCTCGGGCAACTATGGCGAAATGCTAGCACTTGTCGCACTTTTGCACATACGAGATCAAGTCTTTCGCTAAAGTGGGCCAAAAATAGCCCTGTCTCAGTACCTTCAGTGCTAGGTTTTGCCCCCCAGCGTGGTCTCCGCAAAAACCTTCATGTATTTCTTGTAAAATAGTTTTTGCTTCCTCGGGCAAGACACATCGCAGGAGGGGCAACGAATGACCTCGCCCATATAGGATTCCCTCAACTATTACATACCGTGGAGCTTGATAAAGTTGTTTTCTCACGTCTTGCCTGTCATCAAGTAGCTTTCTAGTCGTGAGGTATTCCATTATAGGAGTCATCCAGGTCGGTCTTATGTAAATCATTCCGACCTCCACCGTTTCTCCTGTTACACTCGGGATTTCCAAGAACTCCACCGGAACTACATTCAATGTTTCGGCCTCTTTGGTTGTAGCAAGTTGAGCTAGAGCATTAGCATTGGAATTCTGCTCGTGGGGTATCTATTCAACGGAGCTAAACTCGAATTCAGACAACTCGCCCTTTACCTTAGCCAGGTAGGTCGCCATCTTGATGCCTCGAGCTTGGTATTCTCTCAATATTTGATTTACCACGAGCTTGGAATCACTATTGCATTGGAGGGCTTTCGCCTTCAGCTCTTTCGCCACCTTTAGCCCTGCTAATAAGGCCTCATACTCCACTTCATTGTTGGATGCTTAAAACTCGAACCTGAGAGCTGTATGGAACCGATGTCCTTCAGGTGAGATTAAGATTATTCCAGCTCCCAATTCGTTTTCGCTTGACGATCCATCGACGAAGATTTTCTATAACTCCTGCACTGGTTCCCTTATCAGCTCAACCTGAAAACCAGTGCACTCAGCCACAAAGTCAGTATGGGCTTGGCTCTTGATTGTTGTTCGTGGCATGTATAATATCTCGAACTGGCTAAGTTCGATAGCCCATTTTAATAAACGTTCCAAAGTTTCTGACTTTTGCAACACCTGCCTTAAAGGTTGGTCAGTTAAGACGTTAATAGAATGAGACTAGAAATATGACATGACCTTTCTTGAAGCCAAAATGAGACAGAACGACAACTTCTCTATTAGTGGGTACCGTGATTCAGCTCTGAGAAAGCCGCTTGCTTACATAATATATGGGTTTCTGTGCCCAATTTTCTTCTCGAACTAACACGGCACTGACTGCATTCTCTGTCACGGTCAGGTAAAGAAACATACACTCCCCAGACATCGGCTTTGGTAGTATGGGGGGTTCAGCTAGATGCGTTTTCAGATCATGAAATGCCTGTTCGCATTCTTCAGTTAACTCAAATTTCTTGTTTCCCCTGAGCAAGTTGTAGAATAGTAGACATTTGTCAGTGGATTTTGAAATGAAGCGGTTTAGAGCTGCCACCTTTCCAGTCAGGCTTTGTACTTCTTTACACGTCTTGGGCGATGACATCTAGTAGCGGCCTGCTTTTTTCTGGATTCACTTCTATCCCCCTTGTGTTGACTATAAACTCCAGAAACTTTCTTGATGCAACTCCAAAATTGCACTTCTGGGGATTCAGCTTAATGTCGTATTTTCTTAGTATGCCAAAATATTCTTCCAGGTCGGATACATGTGTAACAACCCAAAATCACTAATGTGGCTTAAGGGCCTTGATTAGTGTGTCGGGAGGGCATAATTGGTTTAGGTGTGAATTTATTGATTTAATGCATGATTATATGATAAGCGTGCTTGAATGGTTATGTAAATGTTAATGTGATTATATGCTTTAATTGTAAGAACCACATTATTATGTGGGTAAATCTGCAGCATGCGACTCGAGGCGATCATAAGGAGCTAGTTAGCGGGAAGTCACAATGGGGCTTAATATTTGACTTGGGGTAAGTCAAGGGGTAATTTGGGTATTAGATGGTTATTTAGGTTATCGGGTTATGGAAATAAATATATGGAGATATATTTGAGGTTAGGAAGCTTAGGTGGGAATTTTGGGGAATTTTACCGTTTTGCCCTCGGGGACGTTTCTGGTACCCCAAGCCTCGGGATTGATTTAATTAACTAAGATTAACTAAGTAAAATAGAGGTCAGTGGAATAGAAAACCCAAACTGACCCTTTGATATTTCTTCTCCTCACTTCTCCTTTCTCCTTCAAGAAGGCTATAGAAACCTAAGGGAATTCAGCTGGAAATTTTGTGATTTGAGCTGAATTTTGAGGAATTAGCTCAGCTCTAACCAAGGAACACTCAACCAAGGCCAAGGTAAGAATTGAGTTTTATTTTTGAGTGTTAGAATTATGAGTTTTTGCTGAATATTAAGGGTGTTTATGGTTTGAATATTTAAGGACTGAATTGGAGCTGGGAAGCTTGGGTTTTAGCTCAAAAGTTGTTAAGGAAGTGGTTCATCAAAGAAGGTAAGCTTCAATTCGTAATTTAGAGGTTAAAATATGAGTTTGCATGACTGGTTTTTGTGTTTTTGAGCTGTTGGGTTCCAGAAATCAAAATGGGATTTTAATGGGTTTTAAGCTAGGTTTTCTGTCGGATTATGTTGCTAGAATCATGTTAAAAGTCTTGTGAATAATGGGTTTTGGAGTTAGGGTTCTTTAGGGTGGTTTTGAATAAGGTTAGGATGTTGGAAATGGTGGGTTTTCTGGGCACGAAGGGTTGGGCCGTGGCTCTGTTCTAGAGCGTTGCGGCCCTACGAAGCAAAGGAGCCAGGGAGGCTCTACCGAAGGGGAGCGCTGTGGCACCACAGGGCAGGGCCGCGGTGCGTGTCTGCCTTCATGGGGGGCTTGGTTTCTATTTCAGGGGCGGGCCGCGGCTAGGTTTCAGGGGTCGCAACCCTTAGGTGTGTTTTTGATCTTTTGGGGATTCTAAGCGCGGGAACCTAACCTAGGGTGCTCAAGATCGATTCCACCACCGTGTTTGGTGGAACTCGATGTCCCAGAAGCTAGAATTATACCCGGAAACCTTTACGTGAATATTAATGGAATCCTTTACCTTGGTTGTGACTGGGTGTTAAGCTAGGGCTCGGGAAGTGGATCGTGCTCGAGGGACGTTGCTCGTAGTCAGTGAACGTGGAAATTAAAGGTAAGAAAACTGCACCTGGTTGTGTATTCATAATGGGACTAAGGGTTCCCTTATATGTATGCTTTGAAAGAATGGTATTATGCCATGCAAAAAGTAAACCACGACCTAAGAGTGCCCAAGGTTACACTAGCGCACAGGGCGCGGCTCGGCCACTGGTAGCCGAGGACAGCTTATTATGCACTGAACTCGGTTTAAGCGGGCCGGAGTCAGTGGGGTAAACAGAGGGTGCGGCCTAAGTTTTCGGCCCTGGTTATCATGTAAGTTGATTGTTATTAATGCTTAGTTGCATCTTTGATTCTGAATACGTGCAATGTGATTAATGTGAGTATTAAGTGTTTGATCATGGTTAAAGGATTATTCATCTGTTATAGTTGTTTGTGATGCATATTATGTTTTCCTGCTGTACCTTGGCTCACGGGTGCTACGTGGTGCAGGTAAGGCAAGGGCAAGCTTGATCAGCCCTGACTTGGAGAGCTCTGAGAGCTAAATGTACATGACCAGCTGCTCAGCCGCCACGGTTGAGGGGAAAACAGGAACAGGGGAATAAGAAACGTTTGTTTTGTCTTAGAATGGCTAATGGCTGTTCAAACTTTGAAAATTTTGCAAATTGACTTTCGAACGCTGTTCCTTTTTGGGATCCCATATCTATAAAATGTTTTGTTATACAGAATGTACATGTTTAAGACCAAAATATTTTAACCCTAGTTCATTGGTGGTTTCAGTTTCACGTTTTAACTAAATGACTTGATTAGCAAGTTCTGCATCTTTATAAACACATACCAACTCCAGGGACCGCTACAGTGCACATTGCAAATAGTGTTAAACTCGCTAATCGAGTCGTTTGGCCATAAACGTGTAACTAAGTATGATTAGCGGTTTAGGGGTTAAAAACTTTGGTTAAGGTATAACGTTTCACTAGAACGTTTAATATATATACATTGGGGTCCCAAAAATATAGTTTCAGAGTTTATTACAAGAAAGTGTTTACAACAGGCCGTTCTAAGCGGCAAAACAGGGTTCAACCCTAGTTCCACTTTCAAACCTCGCCCAAGTATTGGTCGAGCAGCTGCATATGTGCACGTCATCACCTAAGCTCTCCAACTCAAGGATGGTCCAGCTTCCTTTTGCCTTTACCTGCACCACAAAGCACCCGTGAGCCGAAGCCCAGCAAGAAAACTCATATGCTCATAAACAGTCATATCATGATATCAAATCATATCTGGCATGCCTAGCAATCATAGCTCTACTCAGCATGCAAATGGATTCAAACAGATGCTGGGGTATCCAGGACAAGAAGTCCTGGCCTTCTGATTGGAGGACTATCAAGTCAATCCTAATCAGATGAGTGTCGTAACACTAGAGGTTCCGATAAACCATGCTGAGTGACCAACAAGCAAGTCACTGGGGCCTCAGTGCCCAAGCCATGCATATGATGATCAAAATGATCATGCAGAGCTCATAGCTCTGATCAGATGAGTGAATATCACTTGAGGTTCTAGTAAACCATACTGAGTGACTGAAAACCAAGTCACTAGGGGCCCAGTGCCCATTTCCCGCAATGGCTCTACATGGCTAGCCCTTGGCTAGATAAATGCTTGTTTATATTCATCGAACTTGAGGTCGGTCCTGCATTAATGCTCTTTGAGTCATTCAATGCAGAGGGTCGATTAGGTCCAATCGACATAACTTGCACTACTCACTAGGGTTGTCATGACTAGTGAGTTAGTACAATGTGACCAGTGCCCAGTACCACTGCCGAACCTGACTAGTGAGTCACAGCTTCACAGTTGATACTAACACCTTTGCCAATTCTGACTAGTGAGTCAGCCCTGTGTGACCAGTGCCCAGTACCACTGCCGAACCTGACTAGTGAGTCACAGCTTCACAGTTGATACTAGCACCTTTTCCAAATCTGACTAATTAGTCAGTGCGTGACCAGTTCCCAGCACCACTGCCGAACCTGACTAGTGAGTCACGGCTTCACAGTTGGTACTAGCACCTTTGCCAAACCTGACTAATTAGTCAGTGCCATGCACAAGTAAGCAATGCTATCAATGTGTATCATATTCCAATTATCCAAGAACAGGGCATTCAGCATGCTTACTAAACAGTTGCTAGCATAATTGTGATCATGAACAAATTCAGAGACTCAAGCTCTGACCAATCTCATATTCATTAATCATGGCGCGCCCTAATCACATGTTTCTCGTGCATCACATGCATCATACTTAATCATCCAGCATGCCTCAATAATAATCATATACAAATGGGCAAGATTGCCAAGCATTCATTATGCTATCCATGTTTACATTTAGACATCCAACATGCATCAATCATAGCCATGCATGTCACATGTGGGGTGCAGTTTTCTTACCTCGGGTTCGAGCAAGAATTAGTAAAAGAACGACCCTTGAGAACGATCAATCCTTTGGTCCTTTAGCGGTCACCTAGTCATAACCAAATATGGAATCCCATCAATAAAATAAATCATAGAAAGGTTTATAATCTAAAACCTCACTCCCGGGATCCATCCCACACTCTCGGGACTCTCAAGCTACCCAAACGGGGTAAAGGAACCAACCCCCGAGCCTTAAAAGTCCTCCCGAGCCCTAAAATATGCTTGCTGGAAAGTGCACTACCGCTGGGGCGCTGCCCCAAAGTCAGAGAGCACCAGAACCGGCTCTGCCTAGCGCTGGGGCGCCATCAGCAAACCAGAAACTTTTCTGGTCTTCTCCCCTGCGATTTCCCTTGAAAAACAAACCTCCAAATCAACCCCAAACATCATCAAAACATCAAACTCAACCCCCAAACCTCATCTACATCACACTCTCAACAAAACCCAAGCAACCACACTCAAGAACTTCCATTAATTCTCAAAACTAACATCTCAAATTCCCAACTGAAAACTAACTTGAAAAACAGAGTAAAGCTTAAGTTCTTGGATGAAACCTTACCTCAAGTTGGATTTGAGTTCTCTTCAATGATTGAACTAAGTTCCTAAGCTCCCACCTTTGATCTCCTAGCTTGGTTCTTCAAGTTGGCTTCAAAAATTCCAAAGGAAGATGGAAGGAAGAACAAGTACGGGAGGGAGAGAAAGTGATGAGGTTGATGCTCTGTTTTGGTCTAAAGGTTTCTACAGCCTTGAATTGATATATATCTTAGGGGTGAAAAGACCATTTTTCCCCTAGGTCAAATTAAAGCTTCTAAACACTCCCAAGGGTAAAACCGTCCTTTCCCGCCTATCTCGTTAATTATAGTTAACACCCTCCATTTCCCGTTATTCTCAAAATTATCAAATACCAATAAATCATATCCCATTACCCTTTAATTCCCGGTAATGTTCTAATCATCAAAATGACCCCGAGACTCACCCCGAGCCTCGAACTTAATCCCGTTATGACCATACCGAAAACTTGCATTCCCATGATCGTCTCATGTCGAATGGCTCGAACCAATCCACATATGATGTGGTAAAATTATAATTCACCCATATGCATAAAATTACTCAATCACGCCCCCAACGGCCAAATTACCAAAATGCCCTTGCAATTAAAATATGAGCCCATATGCATGCATTCACCATCATATAATAATATAATTCACATAAACATGCATAAAATCATTAAATACCATAATAAATCAATTATGGCCCTCCCGGCCTCCTAATCAAGGTCCTAAACCTTATTAGGAAATTTGGGGCATTACACATAGTGTAGCAGTCTTGGCTATCCAGGGCGTTGCAACTTGGTATCTGAGCGTCCTAGGTTTAAGGGTTCCTGAAGATCGGCTGGATATGTACATTCGCTGCTAGAGACAAGCTCGATTCAGGGTTTGGTAATGTGTATGTATGCTTTTATGCTTGTATACTTGGAATGAATTATGAATGATGTTGTTTGTTGGATTAATAGGGTGTATGAGATACTGATAGGGCCTGACCCTTGACAGCTGTATGAAAATATCAAGGCATGCGAATTAGCATTGCTGTGCATGTAAATGAATAATTGGATGATTAACTGAATATTGAGCATGGATGAATGAATGTTTATCTTAGCTGTTGTGTGGTAATGTTGGGGCATGCTTATCAGCAGCGGGTGCATGTGGATGAATGCCTATATTCTGAATGTTTGTGATTGGTTATGTTCCTTTGATGGATTTTGGAGAAGCTTTTACCCTGTCATCATGGTCTGATTGCCGAGTCGTTGATTGCAGATTGACTTGGATAGCTACGCGTCTAAGAAAATCTACGCAACTAGCCGGCACTAGGTCTGGGACCGGGGGTGATGACCAGGGCCAGATTCCTCCGCCAGTCCCTGAGAACTGGCAGCAACTCATGGCAGATATGCAAGCTCGATTACATAGCCAAGATGAACAGATTCGTCTACTGCGACAGCAGGCTCCATCAGGGAGTGCTGCCCTTATTGTACCACCTGCAGTGGTACCAGTTGTATAGTTTGGGGAGGTTAGGAACAAGTGGGAGCCGTTATATGAGCGGTCAGGAAGCAACAACCCCTAATTTTTGAGGGAGGACCTGACCCATTAAAGGCCGAGCAATGGCTGACTATGATTACTACTATCCTGGATTTCATGAGGATAGAGGGACATGACAGAGTGGCCTGTGCCACGTATATGTTGAGAGAGGATGCCCGCATCTGGTGGGAGGTGGCTTCACAGACAAGGGATGTCACTACTTTGAGTTGGGAAGACTTTAGAGACTTGTTCAGCCAGAAATACTATAATGTTGCCATCAGGGCAGCAAAAGTTAATGAGTTTGTGGGTTTGGTGCAGGGCAATATGACTGTTATAGAGTATGCCCTAAACTTTGACAGGCTTGTGAAGTTTGCACCAGATCTTGTGCCTACTGATGCTGCTAGGCAAGATAGATTTATCAGGGGGCTTAATGCTATGATATCTTGGGATGTTAGGATTACAACGGTACCTGGAGGAACAATTTATGCCCAGGTCGTTGAGAAGGCTCTTACCGCTAAGGAAGCAGAGAACAAGATTTGGAGGGAAAGTGCGGTGAGGCGCGAGGGCCGCAGGGTGGTGCCTCCTTATTCAGGGACAGGTAGGGGCGGAGGCCCCAGTGATTTCAAGAGAAACACTCCTGACACTTCAACCACTGCTGGTCCTAATAAGAGGGGTCGGGGTGGTCAGGGTGGCCGTCAGGGTGGCGGCGAGGCATGGTGGACCTATCCAGAGTGCCCGAGGTGTAGAAGACACCATTTGGGCGAATGTCGGGCCAAGGCTTGTTATGTGTGCGGAACAGTGGGGCATCACAGGAAAGACTCCCCAACAGTGAAGAAAGGTGAAGTAGGAAAGGTGGATAGCTTGACTCCATCTTGAGTATTCACTTTGACATAGGCAGAGGCCGAGGCCAGTCACTTGGTAGTGACAGGTCAGCTTTCTAGCGCTGACTCTCCTTTTACTGTATTGATTGATTCTGGTGCTACACATTCCTTTGTTTCTAGTAAAGTGATTGATAGATTGTGTAGACCTAGTGAATATCGGACTACGGGGTTTGGGACTTTACTGCGGGGGAATTGGTAATTTCTAGGAGATGGGTTAGGGCACTGCCAGTGATGGTTGATAGTAGGGAACTTTTGGTAGATCTGACTGAGTTAGACATGGAGGATTTTGATATGATCTTAGGGATGGACTGGTTGGTCAGATATGGGGCTACTATTGACTACAGGAAGAAGATGGTGACTTTTGAGCCTGAGGGCAAGGATCCTTTCATCTTTGTGGGTGCGGTGTGTGGACCCCGCATACCCATGATTTTTGCATTGAGGGCCAGAGACTTGTTACAGGGTGGATGTATAGGTTTTCTGGCTAGTGTGGTGGACACTACCAAGGTGTTGCCAGCAGGGCCGAGAGAGACCAGGGTGGTTTGTGAGTTTTTGGATGTATTCCCTGAGAAGCTACCGGGATTGCCGCCACGCAGAGAGATTCGGTTTGTTATTGAGTTAGCATCGGGGACAGAGCCAGTATCATGGACACCATATAGAATGGCACCAGCAGAGTTGAAGGAACTAAAGATACAATTGCAGGAACTTTTGGATTTGGGGTTCATCAGGCCTAGTTACTCTCCATGGGGCGCTCCAGTGTTGTTTGTTAAGAAGAAGGACGGGACTCTGAGAATGTGTATAGACTACAGAGAATTGAACAAGTTGACTATCAAGAATAAGTACCCTCTACCAAGGATTGATGACTTGTTCGATCAGCTGCAGGGAAAGACGGTGTTCTCAAAGATTGATCTACAATCTGGTTATCACCAGCTGAGGATCAAAGATGAGGATGTACCGAAGACGACCTTCCGGACGCGATATGGGCACTATGAGTTCTTGGTCATGTCTTTTGGTTTGACCAATGCCCCGACAGCTTTTATGGATTTGATGAACAGGGTGTTCAATGACTTCTTGGATCAGTTCATCATTATCTTCATCGATGACATTTTAGTATACTCCAGTTCAGAAGCAAAGCATGAGCAGCATCTTTGACAGGTTTTACAGAGGTTAAGGGAGCATCAGTTATACGCCAAGTTTAAGAAGTGTGAGTTTTGGTTGCCAGAGGTGACTTTTCTTGGACATATAGTTGGTGCAGAAGGGATTAAGGTGGATCCGTCCAAGGTGGAAGCGGTGAGAGATTGGCCGAGGCCAAGGAATGCCTCGGAGGTGCGGAGTTTCCTGGGGTTGGCAGGTTATTACATGCGGTTTGTGGAGGGATTTTCAAAGATTTCTTCACTGATGACAGAATTGACAAGAAAGAATCAGAAGTTTGTTTGGTCAGAGAAGTGTGAGAACAATTTCCAAGAGTTGAAGCGACGACTTATTTATGCACCTGTGCTGAGTCTTCCTTCGGAGGAAGGAAAGTTTGCAGCTTACTGTGCTGCATCAATGATGGGTTTAGGCTGCGTGCTGATGCAAAATGAGAAAGTTATAGCATATGCATCGTGGCAGCTAAAGGAGTATAAACAATAGTATCCTACTCATGATTTGGAGCTGGAGGCAGTGGTATTCGCACTGAAGGTTTGGCGGCATTATTTGTATGAGGAGAAGTGCGAGATATACACTGACCATAAGAGTTTGAAATACTTCTTCACTTAGAAGGATCTGAACATGAGACAGAGGCGTTGGTTGGAGCTGGTTAAGGATTATGACTGCGATATCCTTTACCACCTATGGAAGTCCAATGTGGTGGCAGATGCTTTGAGTAGGAGGGGCCTAGGACAGTTATATAGTTCCACCCAAATCTCAAGAGAGTTAGCTAATGAGATGGCCAGGGCAAAGATAGAATTGGTGGTGGGCCAGTTAGCTAATATTACCTTGCAGTCGACCCTGCTAGAGAGGATCAAGGAGGGACAATTGGTGGATGCGCAGTTGCAGGAGGTTAGACAGCATATCTTGGCAGGGATAGCTAAGGATTATTCTGTTTCTGAGATTGGCATGCTTCGATATCAAGGACGGATTTGTGTTCCGGCAGATGAGGGGATCAGACGATAAATACTGGATGAGTCTCACACGATGCCATACTCGCTTCATCCGGGTACCACGAAGATGTATCGGGATCTACATACATTATATTGGTGGCCTGGGATCAAGAAGGATGTGATGGAGTATGTGGCTAGATGTTTGACATGTCAGCAGGTAAAGGCTGAGCATCAGCGACCAGCGGGATTGCTTTAGCCTTTGGGTATCCCAAAGTGGAAGTGGGAGGACATTATGATGTATTTTGTGGGAGGACTACCTAGAATAGTGGGACTATGTGACTCGGTGTGGGTAATAGTAGATAGATACACCAAGTCAACTCATTTTCTCCCAGTGAAGTCGACCTATACAGTGGAGCAGTATGCAGAGTTGTATGTGAGGGAGATAGTTTGTCTCCATGGGGTTCCAAAGTCTATTGTATCTGATCGAGACCCTATCTTTACCTCTAAATTTTGGGGAGCTCTGCAGAGAGCTATGGGGACCCAGTTGAAGTTTAGCACAACTTTTCATCCTCAGACTGATGGACAGTCTGAGAGGACGATTCAGGTGTTGGAGGACATGCTCAGGGCTTGTGTGATTGATTTCGAGGGATCTTGGAGTAAGTATCTTTCGTTGATTGAGTTCTCGTATAACAACGGTTATCAATCCACGATTGGAATGGCTCCTTATAAAATGTTATATGGGAGAAAGTGTAGATCATCCATTCATTGGGATGAGATGGGTGAGAGGAAGTATTTGGGGCCAGATATGGTTCGGAAGACTAATGAAGCTATTGAGAAGATTTGAGCCAGAATGCTTGTTTCGCAGAGTAGACAGAAAAGCTATGTTGATCCTAAAAAATCCCGTTGAGTGCCTTTAAGTAAGTTTTTAGGGCTCTCTTCGCAAGTCCTAAAAGAATGGTTTTAGGACTCGCAATGTGTGTCCTAAAAGATCTCATTGAGTGTCTTTAATTTAAGATTTTAGGGCTCGCTTTGCATGCCCTTAAAATTAATTTTTTTTTAAAAAAAATGCAGCTACAATTTTCATTTTGATTAAAAAAAATATATCCCTTTGAGTGTCCAAAATGTATTATATATGTTAGATTTCTAAAATTTCAAAAGAAAATACAACAAAATATTTTTTTATTAATTACTCAAAAATATAATTTCAATATTTAGTCTACTCGGCTTACAAAATCATATTACATGATAATTTATTCTTCAGTCAAATTCTATCATCACCAAATATTAAACAAGAAATGTATACAAAGTTAGTAAAATATATTTTTTATTCTAAAAACTTCAACTACCAATGTTGTCTAGTATTGAACCAAAGAAATTCATCTCAATATAGACATGCACATTATAAAAAAGTTATTTAATTATTAGGTTCATCAAACTTTTCAAAAGTTTGCTTAGAAACAATCAATCCATTGCAAGTTGATAATTAATATTAGAATATTGTATTTATAAAAATTTATACCTTTAGAAAATAAGTACGTCCAAAAGATCAAGGAAATTTGGGATAAGAAATATGTTTCAAGAGAGCTAGCCACACTTGTATTTGTTTACAAATTTCAACATTTTTTAATGATTAAATTTTAATCCTCATGCAACTAGATATACATTATTAAGAGAAGTACAAATTCATTTGAATTAAGACTGAAAAATGATTGTTTTAAACTTAAGATATAATGTACTAATCAAAAGATCAATTACATATATCCAATATAAAAGAAATTTAAGTGCAGAACGTTAAAAATAAATGTCAATCTGCATAATGTCTAGATTTAGAATTAGAGTATGGAGAGATGTTTAGTTACTCACACATACTAATTAACCTATAGACAGTCCACATGCTATGAAGAAATAATTTCAAACCAACATTTAAATCCCAAAGAACTTTGAGTGTCACATCTCTAGGAAAAAAAATACTGCAATTTCATAAAAGCTAGTGTTGAAAGTCCTTACCAAAGACAAATTCTAGCTTTTGCCACACTAAGCTATTTTCTATATCAAGCGACAAAATAGGACAGATTTCAGAGAAAGAATCCTAAACAAAAGCGGGAGACGATTATACTAAACATTTATATGAGAATAAAGATTATTATACAAGAGATAATCTATATAAATGCAACACACACATTTACCAAGCTACATAGCAAAGCAAACATACATGTGCATTTGAAAGTTGTCATCTTACTCCAGATGGATATTGCTTTTCTTGCTCCAAAACCAAATGGTCCATTCTGTCAACTACCTAGCTTCATAAAGAAATAATTGTCATCAAAGAATTAATCAGAGAACAGTGGTAAGAACTTAAAGAGTACTGATCACCAAAGCAAAAGAGAACAACAAACTAAATAATTAATAAAAAATTTCTCCACTGGAAATAAAAAGTTCTTAAAATGTTGACCACTAGAAATAAAATAATAAGAGAGGTCCACACATACTTTTATTATATTAAGTTACCACACTTATTCGATGTACTCCCAAAAAATAAAATATCTCACAAGATAAAGACCAAACTTATACATGGCAAACGAAAAGAATTATAAAACTCAATATAATGCTCTCCCTACTTTTGTTCTTCACAAACTGAATTATAAGAGACAACAAAAATATTAGAGCAACCAAATTGAGAAGTAAGAAGTTTAATAGTCATAATAAATATAAATTATATATCTTAAACTTGTTTTCAGTGTTACATAAATACACTGCTATATATTATATTACATTCAAAAGAATAAAATAAATATGCAACAACCAAACATATACAGATAAAAGAAAACCCTGCAAACACTTTCCTGAAGAAACTTTTGCCTCCATTATAGATCCAACAAGCAATCAATATATCTTTCAAGAATCATGCATTAAAGACTAAAGGAATGTGCATGGTTCTTAGTTAAATACAAAGCTAGTAGTTGTTATAACTGTTACTTGTAAATTGCATGATGTAAAAATAACTTTTAAGTCATTTGGATGAAACATCTTAAACACAAAAGGAAGAAAAAGATGGGAAAATGTGTTAGAATATTAGTTTCTGCAACATTGGACCCCACATAAATGATGGTGGTTACATAGTCTATTTTATATTCAAGTAATGTTTATATAAATGTCTACCAAGTAGAGAGGCGGCCTTAATTATATGTAATATATAACATTTCGATTGACTATTTAAAACATGCTTAAAGGTGTCTCAAATATAGCATTAAGATTATCACATGAAACTTGGGACTCTTCTAAAGGCGCTTAAACATGTCTCAATCATGTGCTATGCAAGAAAATTGATTATAGGATAAAACTTGGGACTTTCATCAAACATGTGCTATGCAAGAAAATTGTAGAATATGCATAAATTGCTATAATGATATAATCACACAACATAACCTGACTGAGCAAAGCACAACATCAATTAACAGAAATATACTACATGAAAATTAACAAAAAAATAGGTTACAAAATAAAGCATATTACATGAAAATTAAAACATAGTAAAATACATATCTTGCACTTAAAATAGAAGAAAAAGAGAAAAACCAACATGCACAATCTATAGAAAATCGGACAGCATATCCCCTAATTTACTAGCTTAGCCATCTTTCACAATCAATACCAACATGTCAAACAAATCAAACAGCACACATGTTTTCATCCATATATCACCGCAACACACAAAATTCTCATAACCTACTTCACTAAGACATGCAAGTTCTCAATCTTCCGTTGTCACTGCAGCACACCGAATTTCCAGAACCTACTTCACTACGGATGAATATCTAAGATATTCAAACTCCACTAAAGTAATACAGTTATCATTCAAAATTGTAAAATATTGAATAAAAAAATCAAATACAACATACCTCTTGCAATTAGCTACAAATCCAATGCTTCAAGACCAATCAAAATATTAACCTAAACATTATTATCAACATTATAAAAAATAAAAAAGTTAGCTGTTGACATTAATTTTAAAAAGTGCACATCAATACAATTCAAATAGTAAATCATGTTAATTCTTAGAGATCTTATTGATCTAACCAAAGATTGTTTATCTGATTTAGTAAATATATCTTCTTCCATCTTCAATAAAAAATTTGTACTCACATCTCCCATAAATTTTTGTACTCACATCATAAGTTTTGTACTCTGCCTTTGATACTCTAATTGTTAATTATTTGAATAATGACCACAATTTGTGAAAGTCCATTTTTAAAGAAAAATGAAACATAATTAGATTTGGGGAACAAATTAAACTTGCTGTCTACTATTTGCATGTGAGAGATATCAAGACCTTTCATGCCTCCACATTTTCACCAGCAAGAAGTCATTGAGTTTCTTAATTTTCAAAATAAATAAATTGATGACAGTCAACTAATTAATAACAATTACATTCGCAATGCTCAAAGAATATACCACTCTTTTGTTGAATGGTAACTGATTGATTAGCTTCTGTAAGTACCATATCCTCAATTTAGCATATATCTATTTGAGTTTGAAATGAAATCAATACCTCGAAGCATATAAAAATAAAACTTTAGTTTGAAATGACAAATATGTTCACATTTAAAAAAGGTTAAAACTTATAAATACACAAACGGACCAGCTTAAAATATCTAAGTTGTGTATCTATAATTGCACTAACAGTGAAACCAGAAGCTAACTCAGAGAAACAACAACTTCTTTAACACCACATAATAATGATATTATCTGTATCCAAAAGGTATTAATGAAATATATGCTAAAAATAATAGTATGCAAAATTTATGCATATACCTCCTCTAGCTTAGCAACAACATCTCCCCTACTGTTCTTATTTAATCATACAAACCTTTCTCATCCCCGACAACAGATAAAAGAAACATTGCAAATAACTTCTTCCAAAGAAACAAATTTGGGGAAAACAAAAATTAAGAATTACCATGTGGTGTTAAGGATACAAATAAATATTTAATGAATGAAAACCATTATTTATCAAAGAAATGAAGAAATAAAAAAATACTTGCTGCCACCATCTGCCAAAGTGTTGCCGGAGCTGAGAACCCAGGAGTCGTATGTGCGCCTTCACCTCCATCTGCACCAGAGTCGTTGCATGCCTTCTTCTCTGTAGCAAGAACCCAACGCCGTCGATGGTACAAAACCAAGCATCGTCACCTTTTCTAGTATGATCCCAATGCCGTTGCCTTCACCATCTGCAGCAGGAGCCCAACGTCGTCGACGAGAGAACTCAGCCGCATGAGAAGGTTTGGGATCTCGTCTCCTTCTTTTTCTTCTTCTTCAATTTTGTGCATATGAGAAAAAATGAACCCTAAGCCCAATTTGAAATCCCCAAATTGTATTTATCCCTTTAAACTTAATATTTTTAAGGGCACTCTTTGGGTGCCCTTAATACTCTTTTAGGACACCCAAAGTGAGCCCTTAAAAGTCACCACTCATTTTCATACTCAAATTCCATATTAAGGTTTTTTTAGGACCCACATATTTTATTAGGACACTCATTGGAAGTCCTAAAATTTATTTTTTAAGGACTCTCAATGATAGTCCTAAAAACTCTAGAGACATTTTTTAGGACTTGCATTTAGGTGCGTGTCCTAAAAAGGTGACCCGTAAAGGGTATTTTGTAGTAGTGGTAGAACGATGTTCTCTAAGATAGATATTCGATCTGGTTATCACCAGCTGAGGATCAAAGAGGAGGATATACCGAAGATAGCTTTTTGCACCAGGTACGGGCATTATGAGTTTTTGGTGATGTCATTTGGGTTGACTAATGCCCCGGCAGCAATTATGGATTTGATGAACATAATGTTCAAGGATTATCTTGAGCAGTTTGTGATCATCTTTATTGACGATATATTGACATACTCTTGGACAGAGACAGACCATGAGCAGCACCTCAGATTGGTACTACAGAGATTGTGAGAGCACAAGTTATATGCGAAGTTCAAGAAATGCGAGTTTTGGTTGCCGCATGTGACTTTCTTAGGTCACATAGTCAGTGAGGATGAAATTACGGTAGATCTAGTGAAGATTGAAGCGGTCATAGATTGGCCAAGACCGAAGAATGCTTCAGAGATTAGGAGTTTCTTAGGATTTGCGGGGTATTATAGACGCTTTGTGGAAGGGTTCTCCAAGGTTGCGTCATTACTGACAGAGTTAATCTGCAAGAATCAGAAGTTTATTTGTCATACAAGTGCAAAGATAGCTTCCAGAAGCTCAAGAAGAGTTTGATCACCGCTTCGGTTTTGAACCTTCCTACAGATCAAGTTTGTAGTTTATTGTGACGCTCCGAGGTAGGGTCTGGGTTGTGTACTTATGCAGACATGGAAGGTGATTGCCTATGCATCACGTTAGTTGAAGGAATATGAGTAGAGATACCCCACACATGATTTAGAGCTTGCAGCGGTAGTTTTTGCATTGAAGGTGTGGCAACACTATTTGAATGGTGAGAAGTGTGAGATATACACTGACCACAAGAGTTTAAAATACTTCTTCACCCAGATGGATTTGAATATGAGGCATAGATGTTGTTTAGAGCTGGTAAAGGATTATGACTGTGAGATCCTCTATCACCTTGGGAAAGCCAATGTGGTAGTACATGCCTTAAGCCGGAAGGGTCTGGGACAGTTATATAGTGCCAGATAGGTATCGAGGAGATTGGCTGATGACATGAATAGAGCAGGGATTGAGTTAGTAGTGGGCCAGTTAGCCAATATCACTTTATGGTCTACTCTATTGGAGAGAATCAAGGAGAAACTGTTCGATGATCCATAGTTGGGGCAGATTAGAGGACACGTCCTAGCTGGAGTAGCTAAGGACTATACGGTGACAAGTATGGGCTTGTTGAGATACAAGGATCAGATTTGCATTCTGAAGGACACCAGGATGAGACAAGAGATTCTGGATGAGTCTCATACTACCCCTTATTCTCTTCATCCAGACACCACGAAGATGTACCATGATCTGAAAGCTTTATATTGGTGGCTTGGGATGAAGAGGGATGTGACTGAATATGTGGCAAGGTGCCTGACCTGTCAGCAGGTCAAGGCTGAGCATTAGAGGTTGGCATGGTTTTTACAGCCTCTGGATATCTCAGAGAGGAAATGGGGGGATATCAAGATGGATTTCGTGGTGGGATTTCCCAGGACAATGGGCCAGACTAATTCTATTTGGGTCATCATGGATTGATATACAAAATAAGCTCATTTTCTACCGGTGAGGATGAATTACATGGTTGACCAGTATGCAGATCTCTATGTGAGAGAGATAGTTCGCCTTCATGGGACTCCGAGGTCTATCGTGTCTGATAGAGATCCTATCTTTACTTCCAAGTTTTGGGGAAGTTTGCAGATGGCGATGGGTACACATCTAAAGTTCAGTATAGCTTATCATCCTCAGATCGATGGTCAGTCTGAGAGGACTATCCAGATATTGGAGGACATGCTAAGAGCATGTGTGTTGGACTTTGAAGGTTCCTAGATTAAAGATTTGCCTTTGATAGCATTTTCTTATAACAACAGCTACCAGCCTACCATTGGGATGGCACCTTATGAGATGCTATATGGTAGGAAGTGCAGATCGCCCATTCACTAGGATGAGATGGGTGAGAGGAAATATTTAGGTCCCGATGCAATTCAGAGAACCACCGAAGCTATCAAGAAGATTAGAGTTCGGATGCTCGTATCTCAGAATAGACAGAAGAGTTATTCGGACCCGAGGTGGAGGAACGTAGAGTTCTAGGTGGGAGACTATGTTACATTGGGAAGGGTATTTTGGTTTTTTGAGGGATATGATTAGTGGAAGTAAGGAATTCTGCTAGGTTCCCTTCTCCCACACGTGTTTTCCCTCCCCCTCTCCCTATTCCCTTCTTTTCTCTTACCTCTTTCCTTACAGTTTTGAATAACAAGGGATTAAACTAAGGAAATTTGGAGTTGGTTCATGGTGATTGGAGGAGGTTAGGCTTCAAGGAGGGAATCATTAGCAACTGTTTAAGCTATAAACTCTATGATTTTCAGATTTCTTCGTCACAGAGGTAAGTTTCTTCTTTGATGTTCTTCATCTTGCTTCTTGTGTTTTTGGTGCAAATTGAGGCTTTTGGTTAAATTTCAAAATTTGAGGGCCTTAGGGTGTTTAGATGGGTGTATTGGTGAATGAATTGTGTATGGGGATTGGGTCTGATTTTTAGATTGGGGCAAAATTGGGTTTAGAGTCCTAAGTTTGCAATTGGTGGTTTTAATGTGTAATTTGATGTTTAAATGGTACTTAGCTGATGTATTTGGTATTGTATATTTGTTTTGGGATCAAAATTATACTTGGAATTGTCTTAAAATAGGTTTGGGCTCAAATTGGTTAAGTTTGAGTTTATGAAAAATGTAGAAAACAACACTCTCACTTCAGCCGGTCGACCCGCCTAGGGTACCCAGTCGACCAACCTGTGTTTTAGTCAGGGTCGTGTTTTTGGCCACACAATCTACCGGTCTGTGCTGTAAGCTTTGTTTTGGGGTTGTTTTCAATGGATTTTGATGGGTAACCTTAGGAGATCATAAACTATGGTTCAGAGGACAATATTGGACATGTTTAAAGAGTTTTTGGAGCCTAGTGATGTTTATAGAAAAGTTATGGTAGGTTGCGGTTTAAGGGAAACAAAATCTACATTATATTGTTGTGACTAAGGTTTTCGAGAGGCTTGGAAGAGGATTGCACTCGTGGTCGACTTGATTCTTGCACCAGAATTGAGGTAAGAAAACTGTCATATGCACATAGAGTAGGGTATCTGCCAGGTTATGTTGGAATGCAGTTATGAGCGCATATATGAATTTGTTAGTGTTGAGTTCCCCTTTATGCATAATGTTGTTTGCTATGCTTAATTGTGTTGAATTGTTTGTGAATGATCGACAAGGTTTGTATTTGGCAATATACATGCGGAACGTAGGCCGTGATGGTGGGGTCACCATGGGAGTGTTGTACACACTCACCCAACATGGACCGTAAGCTTGGTGCCGGGAGACGCGCCTTGCTCGGTTGGGCGCTTGGCAAAGCTGCTTGGCATGACTGTGTAAATGGTTTATTTGTTTGAATTGAGCGTGTTTATAATCTGTGAAACATGTTAATGGTTTATATGTTTGGAATGAATATATTTATAAATTGCGAAGCATGCTAATTGTTGTTTACATTGATTGCCATTATTATTATGCCGTATGGGGTTTTCTTTCTAGGCATTAGCTCATGGGTACTCTATGGTGTAGGTAAGGGCAAGGGAAAAATTGACCAGCCATGAGTTGGAGTGTCTTTAGAGCAGGGCATACATGTTCGGCCTACTCGGCTGCCATGGTCAGGATATTTTGAAGGACTTAGAGTAGAAATCAATTTTTGTCTCTTAGGCCGACTATTTTTGAGAATGTTAAATGTAACTATGTTTTGTTTAAACTCTTTTTGGGATCCCTTGTAAATGTTTAAAGTTTTAATGAAAAGTTTTATCCTTTCAATCGAAAATTTTAGTACAAATCTTTATTTAATCTTAATTACACTTTTGAGTCCAAATGACTCACTTAATGAGTTAAACACCATTTTAAACACAAAGTGAAATGATCTTAGATTAGTAGGGTATTACAATTAATTGATTAATAAAATTTATTGTAAAATCCTTTATTGGCATATTGACAATATTGACAAAATTAATTAAATGAGTATTTTCGAAATGGGTAGTTTCCTGTTTTGTAATATTGAGTGGTAAATTTTGAAAAATGGGTAGTTTCCTATTTTGTTGAAATGTGTCTTTTTATAATCATATTATTATATATATGATAATAAAATAAATATATAATTTCTTATAAAAGAATATCTTTTCTTGAATTGGAAATTATTGGTATTTATTTTATTTTTTGATCTGATTTATTTTGCCCAGAAATCATGTACAGCTTGCAGTGATAATGTATATATTGTTTCCTTATTTATTTAAGGAAACTGAGTTTAAAATTTGTCCAGGTTCAATGAATCTGTTTGAACGGATTGCTAGTCTGTTTGAGCAGATTCTGACTTTCCTGTTTTGGAAGATTTTCCATTTATTGGCTGATTAGTTTCTGATTTGTTTTCTACGACCTAAAGGGATTCAAAATAATATATAATCATCCTTAGGTCGTTGGTTTTTCATTATCTCTCTTGCTGTATTATTTTCCAAATATTTTTCAAGTTTTAGAGAGACTTTTTATTATGTGAAGAACTTGAGTCCAGCAAGTTCTTAGTGGTTTATTACAGTGTACTTCTGTATTGTTTTCTTTGTGTTAATTGTGCAGGTTGAACACACTTGGACATTGGTCATCAAGCTTCGGGAGAAGTCTTGTTCGTGAGTCACTTTTCGGGAGGAAAAGTGCAAGTGTTAGGATTTGAAGGGAGTTCAAGATCTTAGCACTTCAGAAATTTGATTAGGAGTTTAGATTACAACAGTTGCGACAAATTCAAGAGGGAGTCTTTATTTGTATAAGTCAATTTGGTTTTGTAATTGTTTATATATTCTTCTAATAAATTTCATTCTCTGGGCGTGGCCTCGTGGACTCGTAGCAATCTGCAAAGATTGCTGATACCACGTAAAAATTCGTGTGTTCTTTACTTTATGTTCGTTTTTATCTTCTGGTCATAAACTGTTTAAACATATCTGGTTTCTGTTCAAACAGTCTTTGTGTCTGTTTAAACATTTTTGTAATAGTTCAACAATTAATTATTTAATTTGAATAATTAAGTTGGTAATCATAAAAAACGGAATTTCAATTGGTATCAGAGATAAAGATTTATCCTTTGAAATTAAACAACTTACTGATTTAAATGAAAATTTTGAAAAAGAAATAATTTCAAAAAGTGTTGAAATTAATAAGTTGTCTAAAGATTTGGATACTCTTGAGTAAAATGTTAGAATGCTTAACCCCGGTTCAACTGTTTTCGAGAATATACAGAATTCAGGTCAAAGAAGTCATGTGAGACTTGGTGCTTTAAGTTCTCAAAAATCAAAGAAAACTGTCTTTATCTCGGCTGGGATGCTATCGTCTGATGTTCCTGTGTCATCATCACTGAATTCTGTTGTATCCGGTACTCGGGTTGTTCCAACAGAAAGGACACAGTTAGCAGGTAAATCCAATGGTAAGTTCGAAAAATTCATTCCAATCTGTCACTTTTGTTGTAGGAAGGGTCATATTCGTCCTAAGTGTTTTACTCTTATGATTTTTTCCAAAAATGAGTATTTTGAAAAATTCATTTAGTTTGATAATTTCAAAAGAGTAAAAAAGGAAAATGTTCAATCAAAGAAAATATGGATAAAAAAGAATAATTGTTTTGCTGGTTTTACTAGTGAATATGATAGATCTGCTTCTTCATATTTTTGGTATTTTGACACTGGTTGTTCAAGACATATGACAGGTGACAAGTCTATTCTTACAGACTTAAAACCTATGCATTGTGGGTCTGTTACTTTTGGCAATGGAATTGAAGGTAATGTTCTTGGTATGGGTACTCTTAACTTTGAAGGGTTGCCTAGAATCAAAAGAGTGTTACTTGTGGAAGGTCTTAAAGCTAATCTTCTAAGCATAAGTCAAATTTGTGATCAAGGTTATACTGTTAACTTTGATAAAGAGAATTGTTTTGTTTTAAACAAGAATGGTGAGAATGTTCTTGAAGGTTATAGATCTAATGACAATTGCTACACTCTTCTGCCATCTATTATGTGTCACTCTGTTGTGAGTAATAACACTGATATATGGCATGCTAAACTTGGTCACATAAATTTCAAAACTTTGAAAAAATTGTCACATGCAGGGAGTGTTCGTGGCTTACCTAAGCTAGGTAAAGAATCTGATGGTAAGTGCAAGAGTTGTCAACTTGGTAAGCAATTAAAAATTACACAAGTATTTCTAACATAAATACTTCGAAAGTTTTAGAATTGCTTCACATGGATCTTATGGGTCCAATTCAAATTGAGAGTTTAAATGGGAAAAGGTATATTTTTGTTTGTGTGGATGATTTTTCTAGATATACTTGGGTGGATTTCTTGAAAGAAAAATCTGACACTTTTGTTGCCTTTAAAACTCTTTGCTTGAATTTAAAAGTTGAAAAAGATTGCAACATTGGAAAAATTGTTCGTATAAGAAGTGATCATGGTAAAGAATTTGAGAATTCAATCTATGATGATTTTTGTAAGTCTGCAGGTATCTCTCATGAGTTTTCAGCTCCCAAAACTCCTCAACAGAATGGAGTTGTAGAAAGAAAAAACCGCACTCTTCAAGAAATGGCTAGAGTGAAGCTAAATAGAAAAAAATTGACCAAACGGTTATGGGTAGAAGCAATTAACACTGCTTGCTATATCATAAATCGTGTTTTTCTCTGTCCAGGTACATCTAAAACATCTTATGAAATTTGGAAAGGTAAGAAACCAAGTGTGGCTTACTTTCATGTTTTTGGATGTGTTTGTTACATTTTGAGAGATAGATAAAGTCTTGGTAAATTTGATGCTAAGAGTGATGAATGTGTGTTTATTGGATACTCCACTAACAGTAGGGCTTATCGTGTGTATAACATGAGAACCCAAACTGTAATGGAGTCGGCTAACGTTGTTATTGATGATTCCAGGGATTTTTCTGAGTTTTCTACTGAGGAAGAAATTGAAAGGTTTATTGATGAACCTACTGAAAAACACGAAGAAGCCTGTGTCAGTGATACTACCGTTGCAACGTCTGGTCCATCTATTCCAACAGATTGCGAATCCAATGAAACTAATTCTGAACAGACAGAAAAGAAATTTCCAGATATTATTTTGGATGAAGTCCAAAAGGAACCATCAACCAGAGTTAAGTTACATCATCCAACTGATTTAATACTTGAAAATCCAAAAGACAGTATGGTAACACGGAGAAGGTTTAGTAATGTTGTTCAATTTGTTTGTTTCTTATCTCTAATTGAGCCTAAAAATGTGAAAGAAGCTTTAACTGATGAAAATTGGATTAAAGCTATGCAGGAGGAATTGGAACAATTTTTTAGAAACAAAGTGTGGATCCTTGTGCCAAGACCGTTGCATACCAATATTATTGGCACTAAATGGATTTTTAAGAATAAATCTGATGAATTTGGTACAATTGTGCGAAATAAAGCAAGATTAGTGGCACAAGGGTACACACAAGTGGAAGGAATAGACTTTGATGAAACATTTGCACCTGTTGCAAGACTTGAATCAATTAGATTATTATTGTCGATTGCTTGTTTGATTGGTTTCAGGTTGTTCCAAATGGATGTCAAATCCGCATTTCTTAATGGGATCTTGAATGAAGAGGTATATGTTGAACAACCTAAAGGATGAAGCAAATGATGATGGATTATGGGTTTGATCTTGACACTTTAACTATTTTTTGTGATAATACAAGTGCAATTATTATTTCAAAAAATCCTGTGCAACATTCCCGTACTAAACATATTGAGATTCATCATCATTTCATAAGAGAATTAGTTGAAAATAAAGTTCTTGTCTTAGAATATATTGAAACACATAAACAAATTGCTGATATTTTCACTAAAGCTCTTGATTCGGTTCGCTTTGATTTCCTCCGAAAATCTTTGGGGGTTTGTTCTCTTTAAATTGTCTTGTTATGGTATTATCCGCTTGATCAAATTTGTGTTATTTAAGGTTAAGAAAATTATCAATCAATTTGAAAATTTTATTGTGTGTCAAGCTGGATAATATGACTTGTGTTTATGAACCTTTGGTTGTATATTCTTGAGATAAATTTAATGAATTCCTCCTAGGCATATTTGATTAAATTAATCAATGTTTAATGTTTGAGCTTCCTTTTGTGTAGCATTGTTTCAAGCTCCTGTGAAAGAATAGAGATACCTACATCAGTGTGTGAAAGTCGTCTTTTGAGTAAGTTGGAACTTTGTAATTCAGAGTTATGAAGAGGATACGCTACCATAGAAAAGGGCTACCACTGGTGTAGTGTGACAGCGTCTTCATGGGTTACAATTATTTTTAATTTCGAAAAAGACTTATTTGTCATTGGGCAATGTTCCCTTGCATACACTGTCACACACTTATGCTTGAAACAATGCAATAAAAAAATTGTACACAGTTTATAAAAATTAAAAAATGTGTGTGAGTCTCATACATGTTGATTGATTCACTTAAGAATCTGTGCTTGTGACTGAATTGTGGTTTATTTCTCTCGAATATTCTTTCTAATTTTTTGTTTTCACAAGTGTTCTTATCCATGGTATACACTAACACTTATTTTCATTTGCTTGATTTTATTCTTATCAGGATAACTCACATTGATCAAAGCAGATTTTTTTTGGGTTGAGTTTTTATTTTTGTGCATATATAAAAAAAAAATGAAAATAAAAAAAATAATAATAAAAAAATTTTGACAAGGAAATTCATGGTGGACCGAATCATTGTGGTAATTATGTTAAATTATGCATTTATTTTGTGTGATTTAATATATTCTTTGTCTCCAAGGAATTTATTTTTGTCATCTTTCTCAATTTGGAATACAATGATTTGTATCTTTATTATCTTGTACCTTGTTTAGAATTGTTAATATAAAAAAAGGGGAAAAGGTCAATAAGAAGATCGTGTGGGGTATTTTTTTTGGTTACTTTTTTTTGGATTGTCATTTTATATCTATTTCCTATTATAACATAAAAAAAAAGGGTAAGGTTTTATGTAGATTGTGTGTCTTCAAGATTGTTTCCTTTTCTTGTTTAATTAAAACAATTTTTTAATAAAAAAAGGGAAACCTCTTTTTGCCGTGGGTGTCCAAATTGGGTAAGTGTTGTGTTTAAAAAGCTTGCCATTACCCTTTTTCTTCTCACCCACGATCTCTCCAAGTCACTTCTTCTTCTTCTATTTTTATTCTCTTTTTTTTTTTTGTAAGTGCTTTCTGTTTTTCAGAGAAGAAAAAATGGTGAGAACTCGTGGTGCTTCCTCTAAGAAGACTCCTACTTCTCAATCCAGGAAGGTGCCCTCTCCATCGCCACCTCCATCTGTGTCAACAACGGCTCCATCTGTTCCAGCACCTGCCTCATCTGTTGGAAAGACTTGCAAATCCAAGGTGCGCAAGAAGGTATTCTCCCTCTCTCATGAACACCCCATGGTGTTTCCAGATATCTCGACTGACATTGTCGATGTTGCACCACCATCTGAAGTGGTGGTGCCCTCTTGAGCCAAAGACTCATCTCCTCTTCCGATTGATTCTTCTCTGGCGACTAGGGCAAAATCAAAATCTGTTTCATCTTCTTCCAAAGCTGCTGCTGCTGGTTTGCTCAAATTGCCCTTGAAGTCGAGCCAGTCCAAGAAAAATTCTGTGACTCCCAAAAGGAAATTGGGGTTGGACACGTCTTCTTCCCCCTTGACTGCTACCAAGAAAAGATTGAAGGCTCATCCCCCATCTCTGTCTTCCTCTGAATCTGACCCTGAGGAAGAAAAGTCGGAATCAGAAGCAACCCGTGATACCACATTGTCTGATGAAACGGTTCCTGACAATGCAAAATCAGAGGCTGAGTCTGATGAGCCAGAAAAAGAAGACATTGTTCCCTCTGAACAAGAAGCTGAATCTGACTCAGAACCAATTGCAACTCCTTTGTCATCCAAGACTAAAGGAAAGAGGCCACTTTCTGATCATTCACCTTCTCATAAACGTTCAGGTGTAAATTTCAAACCTTTTTCTTCAACTTTTTGTTATAATGATAATGCTCGTGATATGGTTCTCTATGCTCAAAGGAAATTTATCATTGAGAGATATTATTTCTTGAGTGATCATCGACCTTATGGTGTGCTAACAATGCTTCAAGATCGAAAATGGACAGGTTCTTTCGTTAAATTTACTGGTTTTGTGGATAGAATAGTCAAGGAATTCTATGCCAATCTTACTAATGAAATTATTGAACCTAAATCTTCTATGTATAATAAAGTGTTTGTTAGGGGCCATTGGTTCTCTTTTTCTCCTCAAGACATTGCCCTTGCTTTGCATCTTCCCCTTGATGTCGAGGATGATGATGATGTTGCCTCTCTTGACAAGGGCACGATTATTACTGAATTGGTAGGGAAAAAAATGGTATGGCCATCTAATACAGTCATCTCGGTCTCTAATCTCACCTACACTTATGCTGTCCTCCATAAGTTTGCCACAACAAATTGGAAGCCCACTTCTCACACCGCCACTATCTCTTTTGATATGGCTTCATTTTTGTACAAGGTGGGGACCGGTCTTGGTATAAATTTGGCTTTGGTTATTCATGATCAAATCATTGGTTTTCGCAAAGGTAATAGGAAAAACTTGAATCTTCCTTTTCCTCATGTTATTTATAAAGTGTTGAGTATGCAGAAAAAAGATCTTCAACGTGATCAAGAAGATTTGGTAGCTCCCACTACTGCTGCTTCCAACAAGGCCTTTGCTGTAACGCCCCAAAATCGCTATTAAGGCTTAAGGGCCTTGATTAGTGTGCCTGGAGGGCATGAAGGAATTTATGTGTGATTTTAGTAAGTAAAATGCATGATTATGATTTAGAGCATGTTATATGACTATTTGACTATTTGAGATGCATGACTACGTGTATTAGTATGCATGTAGGCCCTGATTGTGTTAGAAGGGCATAATTGTAATTTTGGCCATGTTGGGCATAACTGTATTGATATGTGATGATTGCTGAGACCACATTGTGATGTGGATGTATCTGTGATTTGTGACTCGAGACGATCCCAGTGAGCAGACTAGTAGAAAGTCGAGGCGGAGATTTATACCCGGCTTGGGGCGAGCCTGGGGGTATAAATAGGAAGTTAATGAGTATATTGGGGTTTATTTTGATATCAAGGAATATTATTTGGTGACTTTTCAGGTATTGGGAAGCAAGCGGGAAAATATTAGAGACACTTGAGGATTAGCGGGAATTGGGTAAAATGACTAAAATGGCCCTACGTGGACAAAGGGTTTAGAATTAATAGGGAGGGCATTTTGGTCAATTGGCTTTTAGAGATTGATTTATAAGGCTTTACACTTAGTGGGATTTATAGAGAAAGTGTGTTGGCTGTGGAGAGAAAGAAAGAAAAAGGAAAGAAAGAAAAGAGAGAAAACAAAGGAGTTTTTCCAAAGGATCGGTTTGTGCATTCTTGCACCATTTCTCTCCATTTTTCTTGGGGCAAAGCTCAGTGGAGAGCTAGGATAGGCTGAGCATCAAGGATCTTGAAGTTAGGCTTGAAGATTTGGCAAGGATTAGCAAGAACACATCAACTTTTGAGGTAAGTTTTTAGAGTTTTCAGTTTTTAAGGGTTTGGTTGGTTTGAGCTATGTTTTGAGCTGAGATGATGGGAATTTTAGGGAATTTCTGGGCAAGCTTTGAGGAAGAGCAAGCTATGGAGGTCTAGGAAATGAATCAATGTCGAAATTTCATCAACGGTATGAATTCTAAGCCTTTAACTTTGTGTTTGATTGAAATTCTGGGTTTAGGGTTCATCTATGGTGAATCTTGAGATTTGGGATGCATGAGCTTGGGTTTTGATATTTAGGGATGCTTGAGTTGAGTGGAGAGTGTTTATAAGCTTGATTTTGAGTTTGGTAAAGATTTGGGGAAGTTTGGGTTGAGAATGGTTGAAGGAAAATCGCAGAAACGATTTTTGGGTGTGGTCTGGCTGCAACTAGCGCTACAGCGCTAGTTAGTGGGCGCTGTAGCGCTGCACTGTTCACAAAAGGGGATTTTTGGGCTTTTGTTGAGGGATTTTGACCTAGGGTTCGGGGCTCGATTCCATCACTTTGTTTTGGGGATCTAGGACTTCCCGGGGGCTCGGGATTGGTCCCGAGGCTAGGTTTTCGGACTTGGGGTTCAGTGTTGACTTTGACCTATGGCTGTGTTTAGGTGTGCGCTAAGGCTCGAGTGGGATCGTGCTCAAGGAGTCAAGTGTTGAAAGCTATCAAATTGACAGGTAAGAAAACTATAGCACCCATAGGACAGGGCATGGGCCCATAGTGTGATTGTAGGGCACGACCCCATATTGCATTACATGTTAGGGTGCAGACTTGATTGAATTGATATATGTTCAAATGTTATTTGAGATAGACTATCTGTGATTATAGTTGAATGATACGGCGAGGAGCCGAGAACGACAATGGAGCCGAGAACGGCGAAAGGCCGAGAACGGCAGTGGGGCCGGAAGTACCACATACCATGTGAAGTGCTTGTAGTCAGGGTGGGACCCCATGGATACAGGTGATATCCTTACGGTGAGGACCGAGACCCCAGGCTTTCGTAAGGCTTCTGGGGCGGCATGGCCGGATTGCTTAAGTCAAATGGTTGACCTGTTATCTGTGGACTATCTGATATGATTAACTGTATAATTTGCATATATTATGAACTGCATGAGTTTTCTTGCTGGGCTTCGGCTCACGGGTGCTCTGTTATGCAGGTAAGGGCATAGATTGAGTCAACCAGCCATGAGTACGGAGAGCGTGAAGCGACGCGTACATGTTCGGCCTGCCCGACTGCTTTGGTTGGGGGTTTATTCGAGAAATGGCTGTAATAATCTATGATTTTATGACTAATCAACTGTAAACTTATTTTAAGATGTAAATAGTTTTCAAACCATATTTTGGGATCCCAAATGTTTAATACTAGAAGTTGTTAATGAAACAACGCATTTTCAAAGATTACAGCCTTAAACTTTTGATTAGTCACACTTTCGTTTTAAAAACCTCGGTTAGCGAGTTCATTGCACACTGTTTTGTCTTAAAACTCACTTGGTAACGGCTCTAAGGAAGTAGGGCGTTACATCTGCTCCTCCTTCTGAAGCCACTGTTGTTCCATCAACCAAGAAAGTCAAGTCCCAATCTCTGAAGTTTGCCTCGGATGACATTCCTCATGCGTCCTCCTCTGTTGCCACAGATTTCGGACTTGTTGCATTAGAAATAGCTGCTGTTCCAGCCTCTGTTGATTCCTTGGCTGCTCGAGTGATGTCAATTGAAGGACTGCAACGTTCTGTGTTGGAGGCTGTTCAATCTCTATCCAAAGATCCAGTCGTTTAGTTTTATTTTAGTCTTTGTCAATTAGCCTCTGGACCTTCTTATTTTGAGGGGGAGTTAAGTCTAGTCTCTTTACATGTTTGTTATAAGTTAATGCATGTTTTCAGGGGGAGTTCTTTCTCTTTACTTATCACTAACATTTGTGTTGCAGGTTTTTGAATTAATTTTGTCTATCAAATTGCCAAAGGGGGAGATTGTAAAATCCTTTATTGGCATATTTGACAATATTGACAAAATTAATTAAATAAGTATTTTCGAAATGGGTAGTTTCCTGTTTTGTAATATTGAGTGGTAAATTTCAAAAAATGGGTAGTTTCCTATTTTGTTGAAATGTGTCTTTTTATAATCAGATTATTATATATATAATAATAAAATAAATATATAATCTCCTATAAAAGAATATCTTTTCTTGAATTGGAAATTATTGGTATTTATTTTATTTTTTGATCTGATTTATTTTGCCCAGAAATCGTGTACAACTTGCAGTGATAATGTATATATTGTTTCCTTATTTATTTAAGGAAACTGAGTTTAAAATCTGTCCAGGTTCAATGAATCTGTTTGAACGGATTGCCAGTCTGTTTGAGCAGATTCTGACTTTCCTGTTTTGGAAGATTTTCCATTTATTGGCTGATTAGTTTCTGATTTTTTTTCTACGACCTAAAGGGATTCAAAATAGTATATAATCATCCTTAGGTCGTTGGTTTTTCATTATCTCTCTTGCTGTATTATTTTCCAAATATTTTTCAAGTTTTAGAGAGACTTTTTATTATGTGAAGAACTTGAGTCCAGCAAGTTCTTAGTGGTTTATTACAGTGTACTTCTGTATTGTTTTCTTTGTGTTAATTGTGCAGGTTGAACACACTTGGACATTGGTCATCAAGCTTCGGGAGAAGTCTTGTTCGTGAGTCACTTTTCGGGAGGAAAAGTGCAAGTGTTAGGATTTGAAGGGAGTTTAAGATTTTAGCACTTCAGAAATTTGATTAGGAGTTTAGATTACAACAGTTGCGACAAATTCAAGAGGGAGTCTTTATTTGTATAAGTCAATTTGGTTTTGTAATCGTTTAGATATTCTTCTAATAAATTTCATTCTCTGGGCGTGGCCTCATGGACTAGTAGCAATCTGCAAAGATTGCTGATACCACGTAAAAATTCGTGTGTTCTTTACTTTATGTTCATTTTTATCTTCTGGTCACAAACTGTTTAAACATATCTGGTTTCTGTTCAAACAGTCTTTGTGTCTGTTTAAACATTTCTGTAATAGTTCAACAATTAATTATTTCATTTGAATAATTAAGTTGGTAATCATAAAAATCAGAATTTCATTTATATATTTTTTTGTTGTATCAATTTTAAACCAATTAATTTTTTGAGTTTTAATATTTAGTAACACCTCTCCACCCTAAACATATCAATACATCATATCTCTCTATTTTTCTAAATTTGAATATAGTATAGTTCATTTTATAATAGAGTAATAGTAAAAAAAAATACATATTTATTTATCATTAAAAAATTCCTTTCATCAAATTTAATGGTGTCCATCTATTGATAAAACAATCTAAAACTATTTGAACACAATTCATATCGGTGAAACATTCTAAAATTATCTAAGCAGCGCAATAGTTGGAGAAAAATCAAATTGGGAGATATAGAATTTGTGGAAATAATAAGTACTAATATTGGCTTAATATTAATTAGTATTTGCCCCTACTAAGGGCCAGTTTGGTACAGTTGTGTTGTGGGAAAAAACAGCTATAGCTGTGTTGTGGGGAAAAACAACTGTAACTGTGTTGTGAGGAAAAACACTGTATCTCTGCTGTAGGGAAGAGTTGCTGAGTGTTTGGTAAATTACAGATATTAAATTAAGATGCTGTGAGTTAGAAAATCTATACCAGAGTGTTTGGTAAACTGATTGAAGTGCTGTTAAATATTAAAAGACCAAAATAAATGTTATAATTTTTATTAAAATAAATTCACACATACTAAATAAATTTTAATATTAACATTGTATCTATTTTAACATGTTAAAATTTAATTATATTTTTTATAAGACACTAATAAAGTGATCATCAACAAAAATGTTACATTATATAATACACACGTATAATTGTATATATATTATAACTAGTTGTACGTCCTGATTTTCCAACGGGCTATTAGCGAGCTGAGATACGGCCTAAATTATATCAGCCACGTGGATCCCCCATGATCGGAGCTGTTGTCGTCAGGTCCTACCTCGTTAGCTTGGGGTATCCAAAGGTTCGCCAAGATTACTTAAGGACTGAGTCTGGACTTTGAAGGCCACAGGTCGAGGGAAGCATCCAGCTCGTGGTACGAGCTAGAGTTGGAGGCTGTGACCTTTTATAAAGTCAACCACGCAAGGTAAACGTGCATATATCAGACATCACGTGTCTGATATATCCCTGACTTCTCAGACACGCAGCATGAACGTGCGTATTCAGACACCCACGACTGGGTTGGGCCGTGCGGCCCATTATCCCCTTTACCTATTGATTAGACCACACTTCATGTGTCAGGCTTTAGGAATTAATCATGAATGTCACAGAAGTGACATGATTGGTAAGAAGGTCACGGGATGACCTTCTTACCAACTCCCAGGTGCCCTCTCCTATAAATATGGAGACCCTGGGAGTTGCAAATGGTCGGATTCTATTGTGTAAGGAAATACTCTGTAAAAGAATACCAAGCATATAACAATAATATTGGCTGGTGGAGTAGAAGGATTTTAACCTTTGAACCACATAAAAAACATAATTGTGTCACCAGTCCATTTACAAATATCATTCATCTATTTCGGTTCATAGTTAAGCACTAATCCCTTCCTCTTATTTTCTTAATTACCTGTTGGCGAAGAACCACGTCAACAGATTGGTGCTTTCGTTGAGAGCTAGTTAGATTGGTGTTATCGCAAACATCCAACTATAGTGACCACTCGATCAAGACACGGTAACGAGGCGGAACAACATGATGGGCAGGAGGCTCATCATACCGCCATCTCCGGTGAACAAATTCCTGAGGTCCAGCAGCGGCCGGGCAAACAGCCGGTGGGCCAAGATGACACTAGAAGTTCGGCGCCCCGGCCACCTAATCCAAACCCAGATTTTTACACTGCGGTAGAAATGGAAAACGCTCAGCTGAGGAGCCAACTAGCGAAAGCTAGTCAGCAGATTAAGGAGGTGTTGGCCCGACTACCCCCTCTTACAACTGACGCTAACGTCGGAAAGAGGCAAGGCGAGACTCATAAGTCCCGCCGGGGTAATCGGTCCAGGCCTAGCCGCTCGGACAGACCGCCGACATCCAACTCTATTCCCTCATCGCACCGTCGAGAGGAAAACTTTGAAGAAATGCCTAGAGCCGAACAATAGTATAGCCGCTCGGTCCGAACTTCAACTCCCAGCTCCCAACCAACCTCGAGCGCGCCCAGGAGAGCTCAAGGGAATTCCAGAAGGAGATCCGGGGAGGGCTCACAGCATCAGCCCGTCCCCACCAGCCGTCCTGCGCCTCGTCCAGATCGCCACGCGCGGGACCCGCAGGTTGGCAGGGCCGAAAGGCCCCCACCTAACTTGATCCGCCCTGACGGAACCAGGATTGCATCTCCGGTCAGGCATCCTCCGTCTCCAATAAGATATCTGTCTCCTCCTCGGCCCATCTGAGATATTCCAGCTTATGGAAGCAGCAGGAGAAACCCGCCGTCCGCAGGACCTTCCCGACGTAGCAGGGCGCCGAGAGAGAGCCCGGATCCTCACCCCCAAAGGCGGACTCCGGGCTTTTCTAACGGGAGCCATTGGACCGGCAGTCGCCAGAGCGACCTGTCTGGCGGAGACCTGCGTCAACGCTTAAGCTCGGCGCAAATTCCTCAAGCCACCCAGAGGTGCAACCTTCGAGATCGCCTTAACTCTCATAGAGGGGAACCAGTAGGAGGTGGCAGCCATGCTCGCTCAGGGGGAGACCTATCCGAGGTGCGTAACGGCGGGAACGCCCCAAATAACCTATCTCAAGATAGGAGGGGCAATAACCCACCAAACGTACACAGTGGATTCGGAGCTCTTGAGTAGCCCTAGAATAACCAAGGAAATCAGGACAAAACCCTCGAGCGTCTGGCTCAGATGGAGGAGCTAATGAGGAAGCTCCTGTCGAAGAAAGAGAAAGACGAATATGATTCGGGGGACGAGCTGGAGCTCTTCGCCCCCAACATAGCAGCAATGGCATACCCACCCGGTTTCCGTATGCCGCACCTGTCCAAATTCAACGGGGACGGAGATCCGTCAGATCATCTAGGGATGTTCAATACCCTAATGATGGCCCACAACATTGGTCCTGAGCTGAGATGCTTGATATTTCCCTCCACATTGATCGGACCAGCCAGACAGTGGTTCAAACAAAGCAAGAAACAATCAATCAGCTCCTGAAAAACTTTCTCTGCAGACTTCAAGAGGGCATTCCGAGCCTCCCAGGCTGCCCGCGTCAAGGTCGACTCTCTGGCTAACGTGAGGCAGCAGCCCGACGAGCCTTTGAAGGCTTACCTAAGCAGGTTCGTGAATGTCGCTACTCGGACCAGAGACGTAGATGACAGCTCCAAGCTCATGGCTTTGAGGACTGGAATCCTCGTAGGAGGGGGACTCTGGAACGAAATACAAAGGAAAGGAGTTAGTTCAGTAAATGAATTCCTGAATAGGGCCCAAGGATGGATCAACTTGGAGGAAGCCCAAGCCTCAGCTGCAGGAACCAGCCAGGTCCCTGAGCAGCCCGCTGGAGTGGGAACGAAGGTCGTGACAGCGACCCAGAACGTTACACAGAATAACCAGTTCGGAGGAGGCAAAAGAAAGGGGAACGGCGAGGGCAACCAGCATGGCCCAAAGAAGAATAAGTCCGTAGACAAATTTAAGCCGGTCTACGTGACTTATACAGAGCTCACCCACTCTAGGGAGAACATCTTCCTGGCGAATTCTGCTCGCCTCCCCTGGAAGAAGCCGGAGCCGTTGAAGCACCAGAAGGGGAAGAGAGACACCTCCAAGTTTTGCCGTTTTCACAACGACGTTGGCCACAATACTGATGATTGTAGGCATTTGAAAGATGAGATCGAAGCTCTCATCAGAGCCAGCCCCTTGGCTCAGTATGCACGGAACAGGGTTCCAGCAAGTCGACCTGCTCCAGAAGTCCCGGTCAGTCAGCCCGGGTCTCAAAAAGATTAAGACATCCCTCCTCTAGTGATAGGAGGAGAGATATCCACAATCTCTAGAGGTCCGCATTTAGCTGGCGCGAGCAGGGGTGCCCAAAAGAGGTACGCAAACGAACTCAAGGCGCATAACGGAGTAGAGTTCGTCCCGGAGCAGCGTCTGCCAAAGCAGCAGCGATTGGAGAGACAACCAATTATTTTTACTGAAGAAGATGCCAACCATGTTCAGTTCCCTCATAACGACCCTCTGGTCGTAGCAGTGCAACTCACTAATCGGAGGGTTAGGAGGGTGCTAATCGATAATGGGAGCTCGGTAAACCTTCTATTCCGGTCCACGCTGGAGAAGATGGGTTTGACTGTCGCCGAGCTGAAGGCGACCTCCATGATGCTGTATGGTTTTTCGGGAGAAGGATCAGCAGCCATAGGGACTATCGAGCTGGTGATCACCTTAGGAGAAGGGCCTCGGACAGTCTCCAAACTCCTTGAGTTCGTGGTCATCGTCTGCCTCGCTGCGTATAATGCTATTTTGGGCTGACCCGCACTCATAGCTTTTGAGGCCATCACCTCTGTTCGCCACCTCGCGCTGAAATTCCCTACTACCACCGGGATATGCACGGTCCGTGGCGATCAGCTCGCTGCCAGGGAATGCTACAACATTTCCATGAAGGGAAAATCGAAACCCGGGCAGCTAGCAATGGCCATCCAAGGTGGAGGAGAGGAATCTCAGGAACCTTTAGCTGATCCTGAGATTGAAAAACCTCAGAGCGCCGAAGGGGAAAATATCGTCTTAAGTGAGGATATTGACCCCCGAATAGACGAGGATAAGTCTGAGCTCCAGGCTATTGAAGAGCTCGAGGAAGTAAATATCGATCCACAGAATCCTTCACGGTTGGTCAAGCTCGGGAAAAACCTCTGTAACAAGAGGAGAGCGGAGCTGATCAGATTTCTGTAGGATAACCTGGATGTGTTTACGTGGTCACACGAGGACATGGTGGGAATCAGTCCAAATGTCATCATGCACACCCTTCATTTGGATAAGAGCGTTCCTGCAAAGTCCCAGAAGCAGAGGCGCCTAGGAACAACTCGGGCTGAAGCCTTAGAGAAAGAAGTAGCCCGGCTCAAGAAATGCGGCTTTATCTGTGAAGCCAAGTTTCCGATTTAGGTCGCCAACCCTGTGCTGGTCCCGAAGCCCAATGGGAAATGGAGGACCTGCATCGACTTCTCCGACCTGAATAAAGCCTGCCCCAAAGATTGTTTTCCCTTGTCCAGGATTGACCAATTGGTGGATGCCACAGCGGGGCACGAGCTCATGTCCTTTATGGACGCGTACTTAGGCTATAATCAGATCACCATGAATCCAGCGGACCAGGAGCACACCAGCTTCATGACCCCGACTAACGTCTATTGTTACAAGGTCATGCCATTCGGGCTGAAGAACGCCGGTGCTACGTACCAGAGGTTAGTAAATAGAATGTTCGCCAACCAGATCGGGAAGAACATGGAAGTGTACGTTGATGACATGCTGGTTAAGTCAAAGACTGCTGATAACCATGTTTCCGACCTGGAGGAGTGCTTCAAGATACTACGGGAGTATGGCATGAGGCTTAATCCATAGAAGTGCACTTTTGGAGTCGCATCTAGAAAATTCCTGGGTTTCATCGTCAATACCCGAGGAATCGAGGCAAACCCCGACAAGATCAGATCATTACTCGAGCTTCCCTCACCCAGGTTGCGCAAAGACGTCCAAGGCCTAACAGGAAGGGTGGCAGCCCTCAATCGGTTTATTTCAAAATCCACCGATAAGTGTCTGCCATTCTACAACCTGCTCCGAGGAAATAAGAAGTTCGAATGGACAGAAGAGTGCGAAAGTGCTTAGCCACCCGTATTATCCAAACCAAAGGCAGGAGAGCCCCTTTTTCTCTACCTAGCTATCACAGAGGATGCAGCTAGTGCCGTATTGGTCTGAGAAGAAGACTGGGTTCAGAAACCAGTCTACTACATCAGCAAGAGACTTCTCGGGGCCGAATCTCGATACCCATTGATGGAAAAATTGGTGTTCTGCCTTATCACGGCCTCCCGAAAGCTCAAGCCGTACTTCTAGTCCCACTCAATACACGTCATGACCGATCAGCCTTTAAGGCAGGTTTTGCAAAAACCTGAAGCATCAGGACGCCTGTTAAAGTGGGTTGTCGAGCTCAGTCAGTTCGAGATTTTGTACACCCCACGAACTGCTATAAAAATTTAGGCCCTGGCCGATTTTGTGGCAGAGTGCACAGGATTCCGGGAGGATCCTACAGAAGACTCACCCTAGGTCACCTCGGCTCAGGCGTCGTGGAAGATCTTCGTGGATGGCTCATCCAATGAGAACGGATCTGAGGTTGGAATCATTCTGATATCCCTTGAGGGACATAGATTCCACTCGGCGTTGAGATTCAGATTCAAGGCCTCCAACAACGAGGCCGAATACGAAGCTTTGCTGGCTGGGCTAAGAATAGCCCAGGAGCTGAAGGCGAGCTCCATCCAGTGCTTCAGTGACTCCCAGCTCATGGTAAACCAGGTGCTGGGCGAATATCAGGCACGAGGAACCAAGATGGCTGCTTACCTGGCAAAGGTAAAAGTCGAACTGTCCGCGTTTGGACAAGGCTCAATCGAGCAGATACCTCGGGAGCAGAACGCTAACGCAGACGCTCTTGCCAAGCTCACCACCTCTGGGGAGACGGAGGCTTTGGGGTTAGTTCCGGTAGAGTTCTTGGAAAAACCAAGTATAGAAGAAGTCAAGACGGAGGTCGAGATGGTCGACGCTAGGCCGACCTGGATGACCCCCATCCTCGAGTATCTCACCGAGGGGAAGCTACCTGAAGAGCGTAATGATGCGCGACGGGTACTGTACCAGGCCCCAAGGTATACGATGGTAGATGGGATACTGTACCGACGTGGGCACTCCCTACCTTTCCTACGATGTGTTCTTCCAGGCGAAGAAAAGGCCATCTGCAGGAAGTGCATGAGAGTTTTTGCGGGGATCACACTAGGGGGCAGAGCTTGGCCCTAAAGGTCTTAAGGCAAGGGTATTACTGGCCCACTCTGTCCAAGGACTCGATCTTGTATGTCAAGAAATGTGACAAGTGCCAGCGGTTCGCCACAGTTGCCCGAGCTCCCCCAGTCGAGCTGAAGATGATCTCTTCCCCATGGCCATTTGCAGTTTGGGGGATCGACTTGGTTGGCGCCCTCCCTACTGGAAAAGGCGGGGTCCGCTACGCCATGGTGGCCATCAACTACTTTACGAAGTGGGCTAAGGCAGAACCTTTGGCGACTATAACTTCCAAAAAAGTCCTCGACTTCGTGGTTAAGAGCATTATCTGCCGATTCGGGCTGCCCAAGAAAATCCTTTCCGACAATGGGACTCAGTTCAACAGCGACCTATTCACCAAATTTTGCGAAAGGTACGGGATCATGAAAAGCTTCTTGTCCGTGGCCTATCCTCAGGCAAATGGCCAGGTCGAGGCCGTCAATAAGACCCTAAAGGCGAGCCTCAAGAAGAGACTAGACGAAGCCAAGGGGGTCTGGCCAGAACAGCTCCCCCAGGTTCTGTGGGCATATCGGACCTCGCACCGGACTCCTATGGGTCACACTCCTTTCTCCCTGACTTTTGGGAGTGAGGCAGTCCTCCCCGTGGAGGTTAAGGTACCTTCGCACAGAGTCCAGGCATATGACCAGGACCGCAACCACGAGCTACTTTGCGCTTCCCTTGACTTGGTTGATGAAAGACGAGAAGATTCGCAACTCCAGCTCGCACATTACCAGCAAAAAATCACTCGTTATTTCAACTCAAAAGTCAAAAAGCGCGCCTTTAGCATTGGCGACCTGGTCCTCAGGAGGGTTTTCTTAGCCGGTAAGGATCCCAAAGATGGAGTATTGGGACCAAATTGGGAAGGGCCATATCATATCATCGAGGTCATTAAAGAAGGAACTTACAAATTAGCTCGGCTCGATGGAGGGGCAGTCCCACGAACTTGGAATGCCATTCATTTGAAGAGATATTATCAATGACCCCCTTGTAAGGCCTAAAAGGCCATTTTTTATGTATTAAGCAATGAGAATTAACTTTTCGTTTATGATTGTAAATGTTTACAAGTGTAACCTAAAGTAACCACGAAAGACCCTTTCCTAGTTACTTGGGGGGCATATGGTGCCTGGATATAACCAGGTCGCCTTAAAGACTTAGAAGTTAATTCAAATTGATTGATCGTTGTTTTTCTTAAAAAATGCGAGATATTGATAAAGGATTAACACGAACTAAGCTCTACCCTGGATATAACCAGGTTCTAAAACTTAGAAGTTGGTTCAAATTGATTGATCGATGTTTTTCTTAACAAGCACATGATATTAGTCAAAGAATTAACACGAACTAAGTTTTCAAACTAAGTTCCTGGACATAACCAGGTCATAAAACTTAGAAGTTAATTTAAATCGATTGATCGTTTTTTTTCTTAAAGAGCACGAGATATTGATAAAAATTAACGCGAACTAAGTTTTCAAACTAAGTTCCTGGACATAACCAGGTCATAAAACTTAGAAGTTAATTTAAATCGATTGATCGTTGTTTTTCTTAAAGAGCACGAGATATTGATAAAAATTAACGCGAACTAAGTTTTCAAACTAAGTTCCTGGACATAACCAGGTCATAAAACTTAGAAGTTAATTTAAATCGATTGATCGTTGTTTTTCTTAAAGAGCACGAGAAATTGATAGAAATTAACTCAAACTAAGTTTTTCAAAGCAGTAACATAAATACGTAGAAGCAAAAGGAAGTAAACCAATCAAAAGTAAAAATTGATAAAACTGATTATCTCGAGGTAGAAATACCTCATGCAAAGTTACAAAAAAAAAAAGAGAATATTAAAGGAATGGGTGCGAAAAAGAAAGGCCCTAAGCTCCACCAGGCTGCCCCGAGGAGGTCGCTGTCTCGCCCTCCTGCTCGGCCACGACGGGTGCCTCCCCGGTCTCAGAAGGTGTCTCCTACTGGAGGCGAGCTTTGAACCCCTCTAGGAAGACCTCCCTGTCTGCTCCTAAGAAGGAGAAGTCGCCGTCCGGGTTATAGGCCCAGCAGTGGTAGAGCATGTCCTCCATGGCGGTGCTGGAAGCTGCCTTCTCCATTTCCAAGGCGGCCTTAGCCTCCTCAGCCCCAGCCTTCGCAGAGTCTAGCTCGACCAGTGCGACAGCAAGGGTGGCTTTGGTAGCCTCGGCCTCTTGAAGCTTGGGACGGGCTTCTTCCAGCTCGCCTTGTATGGCCGCCAGAGCATCCTTGGCTTCTTTTTCCTTCTGTTGGGCCGTCTGCAAGGAAGTTTGATGGGCAGCCAAAACCACCTGATGCTGGGCCCTGGACCTGGCTATGCTCCGATGAAGGGCCAAGATGCTCTGCAAAAACAGAGAGGCAACTGCCTCAGAAAAAAAAAGAGGAAAAACAGGGCAAGACATGATAATCAAAAATCATAAAAGGGTAAAGTCAGCTTACCGTTAGAGCCATGCCCAATGAAGATTCCATTACGCCCACCGGGCTCCTTGTTTTGATGGCCCGCAGCTCTCTCTCAGTGAAGTGGTAGAAGTGGTCGACGATGTAGCTCGCCGTCTCATACACCGTCCCCTGAAAGACATCTGGAATCTTCTCCAGGGCCTGGGGGTCCACCGGGATACGCACCTCGGGGGCCGCGGTTGCTGAGGCCTCGAGCTTCGCCCCTGTGTCTCGGACAAAGGCTGGAGCTCGCGGAGGGGGTGGGGGCATGTTTCCCACTACAGCAAGAGGTGCAGTTTCCTTGGCCTGGGCAGCTGAGGTCTGCTTTTTCCCCTTTGCAGGGGACTTGGTTGGGGTCCCAGCGGCTTTCTTCGCCACCCAGAGCTTCTTCATTTTGGGCCCAGAGGCCCCAGCTGAGGAGTTCCCTCCGGTGAACATAGCTCGCAGATTTTTCCCCTGGGCTGAGACATCTCCTCTGGCAAAACAAAGACAACATCAATATATCAGTAAGCAGTCATGCAAAAACAAAAACAAGGGGGAAAAAAGTGAAACTCAAGTATATATATATATACTAAAAGGAATCCTACCCCCCGAGCTAGAAGAGGAATCTATGGTCACGACCATCGGCCCCGGAGCTTCTACGGGGGAATCTAAGACAATTACTTCTCGAGCTGGCGTGGGTTCTAGATCCGAGGTTGGCTCAGGACTAGACTCTTCTACGTATTGCCTAAGACCTGGAGCTACGACACCCTCCCGGAGTGATGGCCATGACCGAAGGTTGGTCCCATACTCCTCGAATAGGACCGACCTAAAGGCTAGGGTGTTGTCTACAACTATGGTACCCCTAGGGCGGCTACTTTCGTAATCCAACACGATCCGATCGATGCAATGGAGCAGGGTTACATCAAAGTCTGGGTCACTTCGATGGCGTTGGACGAGCTGTTTGGGATTGAACCTAGCTAGCCGGGGGTCTGCAGTGGCCCTATCTAAGTTCCTAAACATATATGGGTTACCTTGGCCGGAGGGACCTGCAGCTGCTCCGGACCGGATCCTCTCCTCGTCCGTTCTTTGGGCGACCTCCAACGCCTGTTTCCTCGTCCTCACGAGGGGCACCTCGTCCTCCTCGTCCTCATCCCCCGCGACCTCCTCCTCGAGGATGGCCCTCATCTCGCGAGCTGGGGGAGGCACCCGGGGTCTCCTCAGATTCAAAGTCTGGCCTGGGGAGATCAGCTTGCAGGCCAACATCATCTCGTCTGTCATGAGATGGCGATAGTCCTTTTCACTGGGGGGCAAGTTCGCCAGTGTCTCGTATTGACTCCCGAGGATCACAGACTTTTTTGTCCTCGCGAAGATAGCTGCAGAATTATTCTAAGTCAGAAATGGATATAGGGGGGGAGCTAACCGATACTTAACTTACGAGCTAAGGATGAAAGGTACATACGAGGACGGTTGAAGTAGTGTAGGTCGCAGTTGCGAAACCCCTTGGACATAAAAAACTTGTCTTTGAAGTCGTTGGGGTGGCAGGGAAGCTCGATGACCGCAGCCGTATTTGGAAATCGGGTTAAGTAATAGAACCCGTCGCCTCGCCCCCGCTGCTCCAGGCTGGCCTTGAGGCAGAAAAAGTATAGGATATCTGCCGGAGTGGGGACCTCCCACTCCTGCTTCAAGAACATATATCTCAGCCCCGCCAACAAACGATAGGAGTGGGGGGGGGGGGGAGTTGGAAAGGGGCCAACCTCACATAGTTGAGGAAGTCGGCGAAGTATTGATCCAGTGGGAGGAAGGCCCCTGCCTTGAAGTGCTTGTCACTCCAGGCCGCGAACTCCTCGTCGAGCGGCGCGCAGCTCCGCTCACCTTCTGCGGGAGGTCGGGCGATCGGGGTGCCCCTCCCCAGTTCGATGTGATGGGAAAGGAATATCTTATTCACTTTCCCCTGGTCAGTGATCTTCGAGATGATCCTCTCATCCTCAAAGAAAGCATCGGGCGCCACCTCGAGCTCCTGCTCCACGGCCGGCCCGAAGACAGGAATTGGGGAGTCCGTCATCACCTCTTTTCCCTTGGATTGTTGGGAGGACGAGCTGCCGGCGATCCTCTTTGGAGCGTTCTTCTTGGGTCCCATCTGGTTGCCTAACGTACAAAAGAAGAAATTTTCAGAAAAGGCGACCTAAGCATAAGGGAGAGTCAAAAGGGGTGTTTTCTTTGCACTAGCTGAGGTAATCTCAGCCCGTGGAGAGTGAGACCACGCGGTTCTATGAACACGTGCCTGTGCTCCCAACAGATCCCCGATTACTCGGAATTCATGTGTCAGGAGGGTCAGGATAGAAATTTTCCTTGGAAGGAAAGTTTCAGTAGGCAAGAGGTGCAAAACCGCCTGTGAAGCGTGTCTCCTAAGCTACCCGGTTTTGCACCCAAAGTACTGGATATTTTAAACAAGCATACCAAAAATCCTACCCAGAAAATTTCCCCAGAAAATGCACCCTATAAACCATGCTCCTAAATGGTTTTATACTACAGGCGATACCCTAACCTAAAAGCTTTCTCCCTTCATACCCACAAGAAACCAACGGAACATTGCATGCAGCTACAGGAATTATTTACCTAGGCTACAGTGAAAAAGAATTTCAAAACATGCACAGTCAGGAGACTTACAGAGTGTTCTGGTTGAGAAGAGGATGAAGGAGTCGTCTGGGTTAGGGCCTCGTCGGAGAAGTTGATACCAAAGCTTCAAAGGAGCCCTTACACCTGAACTTCTTGAGTGCTGGGAATGGCGGCCGGAAAGAAGAGGGATTTTCTTTTGAAGATAAAGAAGAGAGAAGAAGAAGGAAAATTTTGAAAAATTTCAAATGAACGGGTGGCCCATGCGTAAGGTGGCCACCCCTTTTATATACGTGAAAGGCCACGTGAGGAGGGCCGTTGGATTGCCCTGATGTGGGATCCAAGGCTCTCCACTCGAAAGACGAAACGACGGCTGAGTATAGGCTAGGCCACTTAATGCGGTTCTCGGAAGACCTACCGTCACCAACCACGATGTTCCACGTATTCGGCGCCTGCGTAAAAGGTGGAATATGAGGAGTTCGTGGGGAAGCCTAAAAGCCCCTACTGTGGCCCTACACGACGTCGTGTACCACGAGCAGGGGCTTGGGGGGAAAATGTACGCCCTAATTTTCTAACGGGCTATTAGCGAGCTGAGATACGACCTAAATTATATCAGCCACGTGGATCCCCCCTGACCGGAGCTGTTGTCGTTAGGTCCTACCTTGTTAGCTTGGGGTATCCAAAGGTTCGCCAAGATTACTTAAGGACTGAGTCTGGACTCTGAAGGCCACAGGTCGAGGGAAGCATCTAGCTCGTGGTACGAGCTAGAGTTGGAGGTTGTGACCTTTTATAAAGTCAACCACGCAAGGTAAACGTGCATATATCAGACATCACGTGTCTGATATATCCCTAACTTCTCGGACACGCAGCATGAACGTGCGTATTCAGACACCCATGACTGGGTTGAGCCGTGCGGCCCATTATCCCCCTTACCTATTGATTAGACCACACTTCATGTGTCAGGTTTTAGGAATTAATCATGAATGTCACAGAAGTGACATGATAGGTAAGAAGGTCACGAGATGACCTTCTTACCAACTCCCAGGTGCCCTCTCCTATAAATATTGAGACCCTGGGAGTTGCAAAAGGTTGGATTCTATTGTGTAAGGAAATACCCTATAAAAGAATACAAAGTATATATCAATAATATTGGCTGGTGGAGTAGAAGGATTTTACCAGTCTATTTACAAAGATCATTCATCTATTTCGGTTCATAGTTAAGCACTAATCCCTTCCTCTTATTTTCTTAATTACCTGTTGGCGAAGAACCGCGTCAACACTAGTCATTCTAGCTAAAAATCTAATTATAATGATCATAGTATAATAATCTGCTCGTGATGTAATTAAAAATATGTAAAAATTAAGTTATGCAAAATTCTCACTTTTTATGTTTTTATTTATATATATATTTTTTGCTAAAGCATGAAATTAATGTATTCCATAAATTACAATTTAAAAATATTATAAGATGCAAAAATAATATTATAGTGTATAATAATTTTTATATTAAACATTTACAAATTTTTTTTTATATTAATGTGGTTTGTTAATATAAAATTACCAAATTAAAATATGCTTAAAAATATGTAATGACTATGAAAATATAAAAATATTTTTAGAACAACATAAAAATATTTAAGATTCAAATATTGTTTATGTTATTATCATATTAGTTTATTTTAAATGTTTTAATTTTATTTAATATATAATAAATAAGTAAATATATTTTGATGAAAAAACATATTTATAGTAGATTTTTTTTCTTTAAAAAAACAACTTTTAGAATAAGCTCAGAGCTGAGTTGACAGCTGTAGCTTTTAGTTGTATTTTCTATATATATTATTCAATAAGCTGTTTTTTGGCTAATTTTATTGCACAACTTTTTTAGAAAGCAGCTTCCAACTTTTTTAAAAATTGTACCAAACTCGCCAAAAATTCAAGTATTTTGTTCAAACTTTTTGAGTGTATGTATAATTTACATATAAATATATATAGTTAATTGTTATTTTTAAAAGGTGTAATTATTTTATAATTTGTTTAAATTTTCTGATTTGTAATAGAACATTATTCAGTCTTTAATTCCATCACCACCAATGTCTGATTCCTAAAACTCTATATAAGAATAAAAGTTTAAAAGGGGGGAAAACTAAAGAATATGACCGTCGGTATTTGTCATGTATATGGGAAATTAATTTGTATTAATTATTTTTAAATTTTAGTGATTGAGTGTCTGTTAAAATGTGTCATATAGTTATATCTATATATATATATAAAAGAGAGCTTCAAGGATATTACGTGGGACTCTAAAATCTCTTCAAATCACTCTTTCTATTTTCTCATTTAATCTAATTTTTTTATTCCTTTTCTATTTTCTAAAATATCTTAACAATTGAAAATATCAATATATATACATATTAATTTGATTAAAAATTTATTTAGTTAAATATCTTAACTACTAAAAAAATTAATTAAAAATTACGTAATAATTTTCGATTATCTATATATCTATTTTTCTTATTATATTATAATTATGTTTTTTTATTCCAAAGTGAATAGTTTTACAAAATATTTATATCTATATCTATATATAAATGAGAAGGTGGCATCCTATATTTTTTACAATCTATTTTTACTATTTTGTGAGAATTTTATATTGTGTCCAAAAAAAAAATATACATACATATATACGTACATCAACCCTTCAACAAATGTAACAGAAATAACCAAATTAATACACATACTTATAAATACATTGATTCTAATATAGTCATTCGTAACAGTAGTTATCCAATAATAATAGTATGAAAGAGATATCAATGAGAATGGTCACATATGGTTTAACTAAACATTTATCACAATTAGATTTTATTATATTATTATATCATTTTATAATTAACATTTTACAATCTAAAGTATCTAATTTTTTATTTTCTTTAATATTTTATTCATTTTTTCAGTTTTAACCCATAAAAGTATGCCGTTACAAAATAATATGTTGCTTTTGCAGTCAGTTCTCTTCCTTAGAAAGAGAACTACCTTGATATTGGTAAGAACATATAATACCTGAATATTAATGAGAATTAAAATTTATTATCGGGTGTTGAATCGCTTGATGCTGTCATTTTTATTTAAAATTCTAATTATTATTATTTTATCTAAAGAAAGTAAACTCTGAGTATATCGATTTACACTGTATATATGAATTTTAAAGAACCCACGTACCAAATTTTCAATTTTTCTTTTCGCTATGTAATTCAGTAAATATTAAATCTATATCTTTATATCTATATCTATATATATAAATGAAAGTTTCGAGAAAATTATGTGAGACTCTAAAATTTATTCAAAGCACTCTTTCTATTTTCTCATTTAATCTAATTTTTATTCATTTTCTATTTTCTAAAATATCTTAACAATTACAAATATTAATATATATATATACATATTAATTTAATTAAAAATTTAATTTGCTTAAATATCTCAACTACTTAATCATTGAAAAATACTAAAAAAAATTAATTAAAAATTACATAATAGTTTTCGGTTATCTATATATCTATTTTTCTGATTATATTATAATTATATTTTTTATTCAAAAGTGAATAGTTTTACAAAATATTATAATTATTATCATCAATCATCAATATTTATAATTGTATTTTTCTCTTATTTGATATTTTACTAAGCTTGTGAAAATAAGATATTACTAATGACATTCTTTGGATTTGGGATTTGTTTTCACTATAATAAATAAATATTTTATAGATTGTAATTTTAGTGGACATTCCCACAGCAACAAAAGATGCGGAGGTTGATGTGAAACACGAAAAATTCTTTTTAGAAATAAGGAACACATTATGAATGAAAAATAATATTACTAAAAATAAAATAATGCACAACAACAAAAATAATAAATGTTTATTTAAATTATTTATGTTTTTTTTAATTTAAATATAATAGTTTTACAAAAATATATATTAACAACATGTATATTTTAATTTGAATTTGATTTATTTCAACGATGTATATTTTGAATTTAAATTTGATTAGATATTTCATTACAACAACTATTTAATTAAATTATAAATATAAGTAAACAATATTTTTTTCTCATTTTTTATATTACTTTTTTAATTTATAGCTATTACTTTATTAATGAATTTTTTTTATCTATTTTGTTTGTTCTCTTTTTTCTCATTTTTATTTTAATAAAAATTATAATAGATAAAAATATCTACATATAATAAAAAAAAATAATATATTTTAACTTTTTGACAAAATACATGATCCAAATGTTAACTTTTAACAATAAAATATTCAAACGGGTAATCAACCAAATTATACGTGATTCAAATAATCTATCTTTACATTCCTATTTTTTAATTTTTGACAAAACACAAGATCCACAAATTAATTTTAAAAAAAAAATTAATGGTCAAAATGGGTAAATAACTAAAATACAAGATTCAAAATGGTGCGAACCCTTATAGAAAACATAAATTATATATATTTATATAATTTATTTTTTATAAATAATTTTTAACCTTTTGAATAAATATATGATCCACAGGTTAATTTTTAAAAATAAACAATCAAAATGAGTAATTGGCCAAAATATAGTGTTCAAATAATAGATTTATCTATTTCTATTTTAATATTTTGACAAAACTTGAGGTCTACAAGTTAATTTGTAAAATTAAAAGTTCTAATGGGTGATCGACTAAAATACAAGGTTCAAAATAGTGTGAACCCTTACAGAAAACAAAAATTATATAAATATATAATTTAATTTTCATAAGAAGTTTGAACATTTTAAATAAATACATGGTCCAAAGGTTCATTTAAAAAAATATAGGGTCAAAACGAGTAATGAACAAAAATACAGTGTTCAAATAATCAATCTATCAATTCCAATTTTTATTCTTTTGACAAAACACGAGATCTAAAAATTAATTTTTAAAAATAAAGACTTCAAACAGGTAATTGGCCAAAATAAATCTTACACAAAATATAAATTTTCTTATACATAATTTAGACTTTTTTATAAAAAGAACTACGCAAAGCGTATAATAATAATAAATAAAAGTAAATGTACAACAAGCTTTTTGAACTTTGTTTTCAGTACTTTAAAATTTGTCAGAATTTTTCAAAAATCTACATAAGGTTCGTTATACAATAACAGTGAACACCATCATGAAATAAAAAATTATGGTCAAGATGTCTTCACGTGTCTATATAAAGAACATGTTGTACAAGTATAGTCAAAATGAATCACCACCCCACAGTCTCCCAAAAAATATTTTAAAATATATATGTTTTAATAATTACAAAAGACTGCGCCGAGCGTGGTTATATTTTCTAGTTACCAAATACTTGAGGAAAATAGTTTAACCAAAAATTGTCGTTCTACAGCCTCTTATTATATATAGTAAATATATTACTTCAAACCTTTAAGAATAACATGTGTTTCAGCTTTTTTATTTTTTTAATTATTGGTTTTGCCTTTTAGAAATAACGTGAAATATGTGCAAATAATTAAAAATATTTAAAGGGTAAATTTGTAAACAAAATATATATATATATATATATATATAGTTTTAGGAGCATTTTATTAGCACCCGAAAATTTTATAATTATACCCCATTACTAAATTTACCCCATTTCATTTATGAAAATGTTATTTTTTATAAACACACCCCTCTCTATTTACCAAATTGGACATTATTAGAAAAAGAGTGCACCCCAATTTTTTTTAAAAGATGAAAAATTCCTTTTCAATTCTTGAGTTTGGACTCCTGAGTTGTAATAACACTATTTACTTTGTAAAACACCGCTCAATCTATATTTATTTGAAAAGTACTATTTGTGAGAAAAATGTTCAGTGAGATCTTGTCAAAACATGCAATTTGAGCCAAATAGTTTAAATTAAAAATATAATGTCTTTATGCAATCTTGGAATTAAAATAAAAATATAGGTCTCACTATGAGGTAATGAAAACATAAACCATAACATAAAAGTTCATAAACTTTCTTGCCATTCAACTAGATCGTTATTCATTCATGGACACTCCGCATCATACATGCCAAGATATTGGAACTCCCCACATCACAATGTGTGCTAAGAAGAAACCCTATTGCCTCCCTGAAAGGGGGAAAGTAAGAGGATAAGCTAAAAGTCCAATAAGGAAGTACAAACAAAATACAACAATAACAAGAACACAAAGCAATCTACGCCATATTGTAAACTCATGGAATATCATAATAAATCATAATCATATCATATTCTTAAAGTAATCATAAGAATTCATAAACATAAGCATAATCATACATCATGTGATCATGACTCCTCTATTGCCCATGTCACATCATGAGGTAACTAGCAAAAGCATAAACCACACTACTACAAAAATGGTCGTTTATGGCAGTTCCTAACTACCCCAATTGATTTTTGTGTTAGTTTTAAAAATGACGCGGAATCCCATGATGCAAACAAGCCTGACATTTGCATCAGTGCCCAATTGTCACAAACGTGGCATTTGTGGTAGTTGGGCATTGACGCAAATGATATATTAAAAAAATGCTATGAAGCCCGACCCCGTGTACCCAGCCCCCAGCCAACCTATGTTGTAACGCCCTGGATAGCCAAGACCGCTACAATGTATGTTTATAAGGTGCAAGACTTGCTAATGAAGTCATTTTATTAGAAACGTGTTACTGAAACTATATTTGAACTAGCGTTAAAAGATTTTGGTTACAAAAGTTACATTTCACATAATTTAACATTCTGTACATGGGATCCCAAAAGAACTAGAGTTTAAAAGACAGTTTACAAAAAATTCCAGGTTATAAACATGTACTAGCCATTCTAAGGGAAAACTAGACATTTAGGCTTCTTTCGTCCTGTATCACTCCTCGGCCGTGGAGGTCGATCAGCTGACTATGTACATTCAGCACCCGAAGCTCTCCAACTTAGGATTGGTCTATCTTGCTCTTGCCTTTACCTGCACCACGAAGCACCCGTGAGCCGAGGCCCAACAAGAAACCAGATAACAGAGCATAATCATCAATCATTCAACCAGATAACTCATAAAGCATAGTCATATATTCAACAATCCATAATATTCACATAATCAAGCATTCAGCATACCAAGTTCATCAAATTAACATTAATAACCAATTCATATATTAACCAGGGTCGACACCCTTAGGTCGCATCCCCAACTCAGCGAATATTAAGTTGTCCTCAGCTACCAGTGGCCGAGCCGTGCCCTGAGCACAAATATTGATTCAGGCACTCTTAGGCCGTTTATCACATGTCCCACAGCATAATACCATCTTTTGACATCATATATAGGGAGCTTTTAGTCCCAACATTAACACATAACCAGGTACAATTTCTTACATTTAGATTAAGATAGCTTGATTAGTGAACTCGACCCTTAAGCACGATCTCGTCCGAGTCCTAACATACACCTAGTCATAGCCATAAATTAGAACCATCACTAAACTTCAATTCCATAACCTAACCTCGGGACCAATCTCGAGCCCTCGGGAAGCCCTAATTCCACCAAATGGGGTGGTGGAATCAAACGGTGAGCCTCCGGGCAAAAAAACCCTAAGAAATAACCCAAAAATCGTCCTCTGAAGGCAGGGTAGCGCTACAGCGCCACCGAGTGGGCGCTACAGCGCTACAAGCAGAGCCAAAAGCCCCAGAAAAACCCAAGCCTTAGCGCTACAACACTAGTCACAAAACCTTCAGCACCCTGTTTTTCTTCCTTCGATTTTCTCCGAGCCAAACCTCTATAGAACCCCTCCAAACCTCAACCATACTTCAAAACAAGCCTACCAATTACTACATCTCCCCCCACATAACCCAACAACCTAAAACTTAGCCACATGCACCATAAAACAAGGAAATCAACAATTGAACTCAAGAACTCAAAAACTCATCAGCGGAAACCAGAACTAACCCAGCAACTTGGATATTCAAGCTCAAAATTTCTTACCTTTGATGGGGAATTTGACCCTAGGTTGCCCTTAGTATCCTTCCAAATTTTAGCTCCTCAATTCCTCAAGCTTAATTCCCTAGAATTCCCATCCACAACTCAATTCAAACACAACTCATCAAAACTAGAAAAACTCAGACCAAACTTTAAACCTTACCTTTATCTGGGAATTAACTGCAATTAACCCACTTGATCACCTCAAGAACCAAGGTCCCAACTCTAGCTTAAGTTCCCACTGAGTTAGAGCTTTAGAAAATCCTCAAGAAATGAAGAAGAATGGCCAATCGAGTGAGAGAAAAGGGTTAGCTAATGAGTTATGTTTTTCCTTCCTTCTTTCCTTCTTCTTTTCTTTTCCTTTGTCTCTTTCCCTTTTTCTTTCAGCTTCTATCAATTTTTACACTTCCCACTAAGTCATAAAGGCAGAATATCACTTATCCCTTAAGGTCAAATGACCATTTTTCCCTCCCAAACATAACTAAGCCTTTAATCCCTCCAAGGGCATTTTGGTCATTGCTCCCAATTCCCGCTAATTCCTCGAGTGTCCCTAATAATTATTGCTTAAACCCGACACCTAACTAATCACCAATTATTTTCCTCAATGTCCAATAGTCTCCAATATATTCCTCAGATTCCCAGAAATCCCCCAGAGCTCCCTCGAGCTGGATATAAGTCCCCATCGTGACTTTTCCGCTAAACCGCTCATCAGGATCGCCTCGGGTCACAAGCTGCAAATTTATCCACATATTAATGTGGTCTCAACAATTTATCACAAATATTTACATTTATGCCCTCAACAGGCCAAAATTACGAATATACCCTTTATAACCTAATAAGGGTCTACATGCATACTAATAATCATAATCATACATCTCATATATCCAAATAGTCATATAAGAATGCTTATCACATAATCATGCATTTAATCCTTTAAATCACACACAATCAAGTTATGCCCTCCCAGCACACTAATCAAGGCCCTTAAGCCTTATTAGTAATTTTGGGTCGTTACATATGCGACCTCAACCCTTGTGTACCATCTCAATACCTGCGACCCCAGCCACTCCCATGACCCCTACGAACCCAGTCCCTGCCACCACCTGTGACCCCATGCCACCCCCCACGACCCCTGCGACCACAACCAGGAGGCTCCTGCAAAACGAAACCCATTCTGAGAAAAATATCAAGAGGAGGGAATTTGGGTTTTGGTTTTCAAACAATAATCTTCAAAATAAAAAAATCTATACAAAAAAATCAAAAATAAAATTATTAATAAGGTTCATAAACATATTATATTCATCAATTCAACCTTAAAATTAAAAAAATTAAAAAAAACTCACCAAAATGGGTCAAGAAAGTCGGAGGCCTCGCTTGTTGTTGGGAGAAAACCTAAGTTTTTGAATTTGGGAGAATAAGGGGCGCGAGGATGATGGCTGGGATTTATAATTGGGTGGACCATTTGCGCCAGTGCAAAACTGACTGTAACGGCTTGTTTGCGTCAGTTGGGCACTGACGCAAACACGCCGTTACCGTCAGTTCTCCACTGACACAAATAGTGATGTTAATGACGTCAGTTGACCACTGACGCAAACTTTGCCAATTAACAACATCACTGTTAACCCTGACGCAAATGCCCCTCATTTGTGGCAGTGCTCAACTGCCACAAATGTTGATTCTCGGTAAACGGCGTCAATCAATGCACTTTTGACTGACACAAAAGGGGTATTTTGGTGTAGTGCTTATAAAACCTCCTCTATGAGGTAAACATGAACTCTAGTCCTCGAGTAACCTCGATGCGTCCGCACTATGAGTTACGTCATATCCTTAGTAACTCATTTTTTGTGTCGCGTTCAGCACGCTAACAACCTACTGCTTTTCATACAACATACAATCAAATATACAACAACTCATATCATAACATAGTAGCTCATAGTTTTCATAACACAATAGATTACAATAGTTCATACTTTTCATAACACAACAGCTCTTGCAGCATATTCGTTCATACTATTCATAACATAATTCATAGAAAATTCTAGCTAGCTTCCTTACCTCAAGTCCAAGCAAAACTAAAGTGTGGGGAACTTCACAACGAGCCTAGAATCACAATCAAACGTTCGTCTTAAAACCATGTAAGATTACAATGCCCAACACACATACCCCACATGGGCATGGGTCATGCACACGTGGCATATGTTGCACCACACTATAAACATCAACAATTTCACATAATCATAAAAGAATAATCTTAAGTCTACTAGTGAATCCTCAATGTTTGCGAAACAAGAATCACACACTTAATCAAATGGCGTACATTTGAACATAAAACTTAACTTGCATGTAACATGAATACGTGGGAAAAATCTTTAAAATGTGCGTAGAAGTTGGTAGGTTTTAGCCCCTTTAAATTCTTAGAAATTGCGTAAAGTTTATTAGACAAAAATATTTTACCAACTTCATTTACATCGCTGTAGCGCACCAATTTTTTTATTTTAGTAATTTTGTGCTTTGCTTTATTTTTATTTGTTAAGTGTTATAATTTTTTTTTATTATTGTTTGAATTTTTTGGTGGAAATTGTGTAAATATAATTGTTAATTATTTTATTTAAATTTATTAATTTAATTTGTGAATAAAAAGAGTTTTGATTGAATGCACCAAGGTGCATGGTAAGTAGAGATGCACCTTAGCAATTCAGTGTGTGCATGTGCATGGTTGCATGGTGTGCATGCAATAGATTTTCTACACGTTAATTGTAACTTCCCAGATTTTCAAGACTCGATAATGCGAAAATATAAACGTTTTCATTTAACAAAATGTCTCAAAAACCCGTATAATTTTTTTAAAAGTCGTATGGCCATACTTAATATTTAATACAAACATAGTTTATGAAGAGTAAACTGAGCCTAGTTTATGAAATTAAAACAACATTTCCAAAAACAAAACAAATTCCCAAAAGGTCAGTTGTAGCGTCCCAAATTTGCTGATAAGGCTTAAGGCCTTGATTAGCGTGTCTGAAGGGAAATATTTGATTTATTGTGTTCATATGTGAATTTGATAAGTATGTGATTAGAAATGCATGTTTAGGTGAATTAAATATGCATGTGGGCCCCATTTGGTTGCTAGGGGCATATTTGTAATTTTAGCCCGCTGAGGGCATAAATGCAATATTTGTGTATATTGTGATTGAAACCATGTGTGAGTTGTGATATATTTGTGATGCACGAACCGAGACGGTCCTAGGGAGCAGTTTAGCTAGAAAGTCACAACAGGATCAAATACCCGGCTCGGGAGGAGACTAGGGGTATTTTTTGATATATAATATGAATTTGGGATTTATTAAGTATCGGGTAGTAATTTAGTAATGGTTTGAGTATGCCGGGATTAACAGGGATTTTTAGGTGTACTCGAGGATTTAGCGGGATGTATCAAATGACTAAACTACCCTTGGTGATATTTGAGGACTTAGGTTAACTTAAGGGGTAATCTTGACTTTTTGGCAAGAGGTTATATTTAATTGGGAGCTGGAGACTCTAGAACATCTTAGACAAAAGCAGAGAAAGGAAAAAGGAACAGAAATTTCTCTCTCAGCTCTCTCCTATTCGGTTCTCTCTCTCTCTCTCTCACCATAGGGCTTGATTTTGAAGGATCCGGCCAGAGATTCAAGTATTCAGAAGCTTAGTTAAGATCAAGGGTAAGTTTTCTTGTCAATTCTTTGTTGATTTCTGTTGGAAGAGTTGTTTTGGTGAGCTGAATTTATGTTTTCTTGGTGGACTTTGGAATGAAGTTTTGTGAAGGTTAAGCTTAGGAATTTGTGGATTTAAGCTTGGAACTGGATTTGAAAGCATCTCAGGTTGAATTCCTACTTGAGGTAAGAATTCCATTGAATTCTAAAGTAAATATTCTGATGTGGTTTAAGTTTTGTGGAGTTTTAGACCACTAGGTGGTTTTTGAGTTTGGTTGAGTGTTTGAGTTTGTTGCTGGTATTATTGAGTTGCTATACTGTCTATTTGAAGTTTTAGGTCGAATCGGGACTTGGGTGTACCTTGGTAATGATTTGGATGAGTTTTGGCTCGGGAAAAATGTTAGGAAAAACCCACTTTTCTAGGTTCGCGTATGAGCGACGCGGCTCTGTTTTTCCGTGCCGCGGCGCTGGGTTGAATTAGGACAGGGGAGCCCCACTAGGCGCCGCGGCCCCTATAGGGCTGTGCCACGGTGCTAGGCCATTTTCAGGATGTGGGATTTTGTGTTTTTAGGGTTTTGGCTTAGGGGGCTCCGGGAACGCTTTAACCACCTTGTGTGGGGAAAAGGGAAGTCTTGAGAGCACGGGTTGGTTCCGAGGTACAATTATCAATTGGTTAGTAATGAGAGTGTTACTTGTGTGTTGTGACTAGGTTTTCAGCGAGGCTCGGGTTAGAGGACTGTGCTCGGGATTTCGGTGCTCAAGAAGCTTGGGACACAGGTAAGAAAACTATTGTACCCGTAGAGCAGGGCGTGGCCCTATTGTTTGTATTGCAGGGCACGACCCTATGTGATTGAACTGCAGGGCATAGCCCTATTGTTTATGTCTGGTATATGTTTAAGTAGTTATTGATATTATGCTATGTATGCTTATTTGTGAATGAATGGCGAAGGCCAGAAACGACGAAGGTCGAGAACGCCAGGAAGCCAGGTACGGCAAGGGGCTGGGAACGATGTTAAGCACGTGGAGTGCAAGGCCGAGTACGGCAAGGGGTCGGGAGCGGCGTTAAGCACCAGGAGTGCAAGCCGTTAGGGTGAGACCCTTCTTGGATGCATGAGTCATCCTCACGGTTTAGACCACGAACCCAGGGCCTGGTAATTCGCCTGGGACGGCATGGCCACTATATGTTTAGCCTGTTGGCGGCTTTGTTATATGCTTATTGATGGATATGCATATGTTGATTGTTTGTGTTGAGTTTTCTTGATGGGCTTCGGCTCACGGGTGCTCTATGGTGCAGGTAAGGGAAAGGGAAATGTCGACCAAGCATGAGTACGGAGAGCGCGAAGTGACGTGTACATGTTTGGCTTGCTTGGCTGCCACGGCCAGGGGTATTTTTGAGAGACATTATGTATTAATCAGAGTTTTGTCGTTTAGTCGACTTAAATCATATTTTGAGTTGTAAATATTTCTAAACAGTAATTTTCGGATCCCAAATGTATAACACTTTATAATTTCAATGAATAAGTACATTTTCAAATTATATGGCTTTTATTACAGTTTAGCTACACTTTTAATCTAAAACCTTGATTAGCGAGTTAATTGCTCATTTAAAACTCACTTAGAAACGACTCTAAGGAAGTAATGCGTTACATTAGTCCACATGTACATTCACAAGGTAGACTCTAGCGCTCACTGCTTTGCCTTGCCCTTGTTCTTACCTACAATAGGAAAAAACTAGGTAAGCAAAAATGCTTAGTAAGTTCAACTTTAAAACAAAAGCATGCAGAGAAGACAAGTGGTCACTGACCATTAGTAACAATATCTTAACAGAATTAGGGTTCCAGATCCATCCGGACCCTAAAAAATCAATTTCAAGAATGCAAATGCGTCCTGGAAAAATTATGGTCATGCCTAATAACCAATGGAAAACAGTTATCCAAAAAACTGGCATTGATGACGTGGCAAGTGATCCCTGAACACGTGGCTGACATCTGGAGGAGCTCTGCTAGTGTATCGACCAGTATCGACCAGAAAGTGCATTATAGGCAGAAGGCGGCCCAGTCCTTCCTGCGACCAGTCTGGTTGATGGTTCCGCATACAGTGTGATGTTCCAATAAAGATCTTTGTAAATCACGAAATTAACTCACACAATCTCCTGAATATCCGATTATTCAGGAGAGAATATCTGTAACAATCTCGTGTAAACCCCCTTGAGCCTATAAATAGAGAAAGATAGCTCAAGGAAGGGACTTTTGGTTTTCGAATTATTTGATACTAGAGTAATTCTACTTGAAATATTGTATTATTCTTCAGAGGATAGTGAAACTCATTGGACCCTAGTTCTTTGATCACTCCTTTGATTCTCACATCAATAACAATCTAAGTGGACGTAGGTCATTACCAGATCCTGGGGCCGAACCACTATAAAATATCGTGTTCTTATTATTTTTGTCATTTGATTCTTTTCAACGCATTCATTCACATCAAGCATATTCTGACTTCGTGTCAGTTGACCAAAATATGGGTCAACAAAAACTATTACAGATAAACAGATAAATCCCTGCACTCAGAAAATCCCAGAGCAAGTAGATATACAATATCACAATATAATTCCAGACCAACACTTGACAATTTCCAACAATTCAAGCGTATCACGCCCTCCAACATAATTGCTAACCTGTAAAAGAGAACCGAGTGTCAACAGTAAGATCTAGCCAATAAAAATCCCCATCAAGGGTAACTATCGAGTTACCTAGGGCATCGCTACTTATCCAATAGTAAATCCCTCACAAGGGTAACCATCAATTTGTTAGGAAAAATTGTTTTGCCTCAATGGAAATGATTATAATATTACAACTCTAAGCAATAATATTACAAATAAAAATAGATTGATTAAATAAGGTTACAACTCTATAACTGAAAATTACAAATAACAAAGAAAAGGAAGAAGATGATGATGAGGAAGAGAATAGTGAGAATACAACTCTAAGCAAAATATTACAAGTAAAATAAAGTGTTTAGACCAAAAGAAAAGATTACAACTCTTAAACAAAATATACAAGTAAATAGAACAAGAGAATAAGAAGAAAAGAAATAGAATAAAAAGAAGAACAGAAACACAATCAAACTCTCACTTACACAACCTAAGTGAAGAGGATTGGGGATCACCAACTTAAACAAGGTTTAAAACCTTTGTCCAAAAGCTTATTTCCCCCTAACTCAAGCACTAAGGGATCTCTCTCAGATATTGGAAAAGCTTTCTGGAATTATCAAGCCTCAAGGTGTTTCTAGCCAAGTGCTCTAGTGGATAGAAAATGTTGTGTCTTACAAGTGAGCTATAGGCTCCTATTTATAGAGTTTAGAGACACCCTTTGAATTTCAAATTCCACAAACTTCCATGGCTGTTACCAATGTTTAATTGGATTAATATGGAATTAAAAATGAGATTTGGGAGTTATTTGGGTTTTTTTGAGCCGTTCAACAAAGATTGAAAAAACTAAAAATTTGGTTAGTTTTGGCCTGTGGCCGCGGCCAGAGACATTAGTGGCCGCGGCCACTGGTCTCTGACCCACAGGCCGCGGCCACTGACCAAATTCAGCACAAAAAATGTGTTGTTTTTCAAAATGGTTCCAAACCCTCCCAAATGATTTTGTAACTCCCAAAACACATTATTGGGGTTAAAATCATCTCTCTAACAGCCATATCACATATGACTTTATGAAATTCATCTCAATATTGTGTAACAACAATTTACCCAATAAAGGGTAATATTTGGAGGTTACAAATTTGTAACACCAAATATGTTACATTATTTGGATATATCTCATATATCTAAAAATTGTAACTCTATATTATATGTTACAATATGTGACACACTTTGTCACGTTTATTTAATCTAAAACATTATATTATAAAATAATATAACATTCCCCCATAAGATTAAATAGTTATCTATTGTAACACTTATTTAATCAATCATTATATTTTGAAATATAACATATCCCCCACTTGATTAAATAAGAACTCTCTCTTATAGGAGTCATTGCATTAGTGCATAAAGTAAAGTGTTTTTCAACTTGAACTTTACTATAGTGTAAATATCATAAAATTTGTCGAAAATTAGGTTGCACTAGGCATTGAACCATCTTTTCATGATGACAAATCGGTGAAAACACACACACCTTTGCGATGTTCACTTGAGACCTCTATGTCTCGCTTTGCACCGTTAATGGCCATGTGCACTTTCCATTCATGGACGTTCTTGAGAATACTCTCGATTCTCATGAGAGGCGGCACCACCCCTAGGTCCATATAGGTAGAATTCTTACAGTATTTTGTTACCAAAAATACTTGTCTTTACAAGACTGAACTCTATTAAAAAACCTTTTGGTTTTAACCCTCCACTTGGTAACACACAAGTACTCAATATCTCAGATGAGACTTGTTTTGAGTACAACTAATATTCACTTGATTGACTTGTTATTACCTATTGAACCTAACACTAGTTGAATAACTAGTGTTAAGATAGGTTACCATCAATCGTGAATCTCTTTAGGGAGTTTAAGTCCCATCCCTTGAGATGATGCAGCCACTAAATCCCTCGTTAGTGGCTTAGTGAAAGGATCCGCCAGATTTTCACTAGTTCTCACATAGGATATTGAGATGACTCCTCTTTGAATCAATTCTCTTACATATCCATCTCTTAGACTAATGTGTCTAGACTTCCCATTATACACTCTGCTGTATGCTCTAGCCAATGTCGCTTGGCTATCACAATGTATCGATATAGTAGATACCTTATCTTTGATTAGGGGAATCTCTATCAACAGATCCCTTAACCATTCGGCCTTTTTGCCGGTAGCAGCTAGAGCTATGAACTCTGCTTCCATAGTGGAATGAGATATACATGTTTGTTTCTTGGAACCCCAAGAAATTGCACCTCCACCAAGTGTAAATACCCAACCAGTTGTGGACAAGTTGTCCCCAAGATTGGATATCCAACTTGCATCTGTATATCCTTCTAAAATCAAAGGAAATTTGGAGTAGTGAAGGCTTAGTCCTTTGGTTTGCCTAAGATAACCTAGGACTCTTCCAATTGCCTTCTAGTGATCCACACTTGGATTACTTGTAAACCTACAAAGTTTACTTACCGCAAATGCTATATCAGGTCTAGTACATTGGGCAGCGTACATTAGACTCCCTATAGCACTGGCGTACTCCAATTGAGCCACCGCTCTTCCTTCATTCTTCTCTAGTTTTACACTATGATCGAATGGAGTATTGGCATCTTTAACCTTGAGATGGTTAAATTTGTTCAATACTTTCTCAACATAGTGGGCTTGCCCTAACGTAAAACCCCCACTATGTTTCTTTACTTTGATACTGAGTATGGTATCAACTTCTCCAAGATCTTTCATCATGAAGGTTGATGATAGAAACCTCTTCGTTTCTTCTATCCCTTTCATGCTATTACTTAGAATAAGCATGTCATCCACATATAAGCAAACAATGATCACATATCCCTTACAAGTTTTGGAATACAAACACTTGTCTCCATTGTTATGTCTAAACCCATTAGACATGATGGCTTGATCAAATTTCTCATGCCATTATTTATGAGCTAGTTTCAATCCATATAAGGATTTTATAAGTCTACAAACTTTATGTTCATATTTTGGTAGGACAAACCCTTCGGGTTGTTCCATATAGACCTCCTCATTGAGGTCACCATTAAGGAATGCCATTTTGACATCCATTTGATGAACATACAAGTTGTGTATAGAAGCTAAAGCGAACAAAATTCTTATAGAAGTTGTTCTTGCAATAGGTGCATAGGTATCGAAATAATAGATACCCTCTTTTTGCCTAAACCCTTTAGCTACTAATATAGCTTTAAAGGTTTGGATAGTGCCGTCAGTGTGGTATTTTCTCCTAAATACCCACTTACACCCGATTGGCTTAGACCCCGGTGGGAGGTCTACCAATTTCCAAGTGTTATTGGAAAGAATGGAATCCATCTCATCATTGATGGCTTCTTTCCAAAATGCACTATCTCTCGATTGCATAGATTCTCTATAAGTCTTTGGATCATCTTCAACGAGAAGTACAATAGGAATTTTCCTAATGACTTCCTCTCTATTTCCTTCTACCATGTAGAATGAAATTCGTTGAGAATCTATCTCATCCACTACTAGACTTTTATGATTTTTAAGCCTTTGACTTCTTCTAGGTTCAAAGGGTTGCTTTACATCCTTTTGAGAATTCTCCTCTTGAGAATCAACTTTGGATGTAGAAGCTTGAGAATTGTTCTCATATAGCAAATTCTCCTTTAGAGATGTTGAAGCTTGAGAATTGTTGTCACATAACATATTCTCAAAGAATTCAACTTCTCTAGATTTAATCATAATATTAGACTCTAAGTCTAATAGCCTATAAGCTTTGCTATTGTTGGCATAACCAACAAAAGCACACTTTATAGCTCTTGAACCTAACTTTGTTCTATTAGGTTCGTTTTTCTTGCAATATGCAAGACACCCCCACACTTTGAAGTACCCTATGTTGGGTTTTCTTCCTTTCCATAACTCATATGGAGATATCTCATTTTTCTTCATCGGTATTCGATTAAGAATATGACAAGCGGTTAAAAGCGCTTCATCCCATAAGTTGAAGTTCAACTTAGAAAACACCAACATAGAATTTATCATCTCTAGCTAAGTCCTATTTTTCCTTTCGGCAACACCATTGTGTTGTGGTGTATAAGGTGCAGTGCACTCATGAATTATACCATTTTCTTCACAAAATGTATTGAATTCATTAGAGAAGTACTCTCATCCTCTATCACTTCTGAGCACCTTAATCTTTTTATTTAGTTGATTTTCAACTTCTAATTTATACAATTTAAAAGCATCAAAAGTTTCATCTTTATGCTTTAAAAGAAACACATAGGTATATCTACTAAAATCATCTATAAAAGTAAGAAAATACCTTTTACCACCTCTAGTTAAAACACCATTTAATTCACAAAGATCACTATGGATTAAATCTAGTAAATTAGATGATCTTTCTACACTAGGAAATGGTTTCTTAATCATTTTAGCCTTAACACATGTTTCACATTTACCATAGTTTTTAATATTGCATGCAATCATACCACATTTTACTACTCTTTTCATGGTAGAAAAACCTATATGCGATAGTTTAAGATGCCACAAAAATAATGAATCATACTCAACAATATAGGCAGAATTAGCAATTATATTGATAACATTGAAAGTTACATCATTGGTGCACAACTTAACCATACCCTCACAAGAGTACCCATTTCCCAAAAATACATTTGATTTGGTAAGTATAAGTTTACCGGACTCAAAAACGGCTTTAATGCCGGACTTGCCAAGCAAATCACCACTTACCAAGTTTCTACTCATTTCGGGAACATAAAGTACATTCACTAATGTGACTTTCTTGCCGGAGGTGAAGTAGACATCAATAGTACCTTTGCCAAGTACCTTGGATTTGCCCTCATTGCCCATTTGTATCTCATGGTTGCCCTTTGACTCTTCAAAGGTTTTGAACAATGATTTGTCATAGGTGAAATGGACGGTGGCACATGTATCATACCACCACCCTTTAACCTTGCCTTGGACCGCATTCACCTCACTAAGGGTAGCAACTATGTTTTTCTCTTGAGTTACGTTCACCTTAGGTCCTTGTTGGTCTTTTCTATGTCTACACTCTCTAGCATAGTGACCCTTTTTCCCACACACGAAGCAAGGACCTTTCTCGCCCTTAAACTTGTTTGGGTTGGTTTTTGGACCCAAAGGTTTCTCATTACCCTTTTTCCCTTTGTTTTTGGGATGTTTTGGTTGTGACACCGCATTTGCTTTGGAAGTCTCTCCATTAGACCCCTCCACAAGTTTATCTCTACATATTAATTCCTCTTCGATTCGAATATGTTTTTGGATTTCCTCCAAAGAATAATCCTCATTTTTATGAAGGATTCTTTTCCTATAGCTCTTCCAAGTTGGTGGTAATTTAGCCACAATAGCACCAACTTGAAAGGCCTCGGGAAGCTCTATCTTTAACACTTTCAATTTATCAACAATAATTTGCAATTCATGTATTTGAGGGAGAATAGGTTTATCACCAAAAAATTTGAAATCAAAGTATTGAGATATAAAAAACTTTTTGGTACCTTCCTCTTCCGCCTTGAACTTTTTCTCAAGTGAATCCCAAATCTCCTTGGCCGATTTGGTCTCAGTGTAGAGGTCATAGAGCCTATTGGATAAGGCGTTGAGGATATGACCTCTGCAAAGAAGGTTGTCCTCCTCCCTCTTCCTTCTCTTCTCCACCTCCTCGGGAGTGTCTTTGTCGGATGGCTCGGCTAGAGGAGCCAAGGAAGACTCAAGGATGTAGGCGATTTTGAGAGTGGTTAAAAGAAACCTCACCTTGTCTTGCCACCTAGTAAAATTGGATTCATCAAACCTATCCAATCTCACTAGGTCTTGGTTCATGATCTTGATTGTTTCCCCTTCCATTGAAACAAAAAAGAAATAAGCTTTTCAATGTTAGGAAAAATTGTTTTGCCTCAATGGAAATGATTATAATATTACAACTCTAAGCAATAATATTACAAATAAAAATAGATTGATTAAATAAGGTTACAACTCTATAACTGAAAATTACAAATAACAAAGAAAAGGAAGAAGATGATGATGAGGAAGAGAATAGTGAGAATACAACTCTAAGCAAAATATTACAAGTAAAATAAAGTGTTTAGACCAAAAGAAAAGATTACAACTCTTAAACAAAATATACAAGTAAATAGAACAAGAGAATAAGAAGAAAAGCAATAGAATAAAAAGAAGAACGGAAACACAATCAAACTCTCACTTACACAACCTAAGTGAAGAGGATTGGGGATCACCAACTTGAACAAGGTTTAAAACCTTTGTCCAAAAGCTTATTTCCCCCTAACTCAAGCACTAAGGGATCTCTCTCAGATATTGGAAAAGCTTTATGGAATTATCAAGCCTCAAGGTGTTTCTAGCCAAGTGTTCTAGTGGATAGAAAATGTTGTGTCTTACAAGTGAGCTATAGGCTCCTATTTATAGAGTTTAGAGACACCCTTTGAATTTCAAATTCCACCAACTCCCATGGCTGTTGCCAATGTTTAATTGGATTAATATGGAATTAAAAATGAGATTTGGGAGTTATTTGGGTTTTTTTGAGCCGTTCAACAAAGATTAAAAAAACTGAAAATTTGGTCAGTTTTGGCCTGTGGCCGCAGCCAGAGACATTAGTGGCCGCGGCCACTGACCAAATTCAGCACAAAAAATGTGTTGTTTTTCAAAACGGTTCCAAACCCTCCCAAATGATTTTGTAACTCCCAAAACACATTATTGGGGTTAAAATCATATCTCTAACAGCCATATCATATATGGCTTTATGAAATTCATCTCAATATTGTGTAACAACAATTTACACAATAAAGGGTAATATTTGGAGGTTACAAATTTGTAACACCAAATATGTTACATTATTTGGATATATCTCATATATCTAAATATTGTAACTCTCTATTATATGTTACAATATGTGACACACTTTGTCACATTTATTTAATCTAAAACATTATATTATAATATAATATAATTTTACATTATATTATAAAATAATATAACACAAGTTACCTAGGGCATTGCTACTATTCAAGACTGTAATCGAAGTTACACGGGTTTACAGAGACTTCTATGTTAATCAGTGGTGTTGGTGAGCAGTTGCCCCTAGGATGTTCAGCCTCACTCAAACTTGGCAACCCCTAGTATCTCTACACACTCTCACTGAATGGCCAATATTCACGACTACTATCTAGGAATAACTTATCAGAGCACTTGCTTGGGTTCTAACCATTCAATGATTAAGTAAGCATGAGGGCCCCTAAGACCCATTCATTTTGGCACCCCCAGGTTTAAACCAACAATCTTCACCTCTTGGCTACTCGTCATGGTAGTGAACTGGACATAATAAAATCAAACAAGTAGTGTGACAGGGATTAGCCGTCTCGGATATGACGACTATCTACCGTTCATATTTTCTGAATTAGCACCTACTAGACTAACGTCTCTATGCAAACTTTCTACGAAAATGTATATATGTGCATGTGTCTCTATACAATCATACAATACAATAGTCGTTTCATGTTGTAGCCACACAATAGAAGTTGACTTACTTGGAGTCTTGTGCTCTCAACAAGATTTCACCCTCCAATGTATAATCTAGTTATGCTTAGCCAATACTATAATTATCCATACAGTATACTTGGATTAATTACGACACTTCATAAGTCATTATTATTATTTTGGGCTGTTTGGTCATTTTAAAAATCATTTGTAAGGATTAATGATCCTTATTTGGTTTTAAACCCATTCAAGAAATTCATACTAATAAGTTTGAGACGAAACCCTAAGTCTCGGGAAGACCTATCCTATGGTCTTGATACCTAGGCTCGGGTATCACAATAGTATTTTCCCACAATTCGCTAAAAATCTTATTCTTTAAAAGTATCGCCATTAACCCGTACTTTCAACAAGTCGGTTAAATATACAGAATATTTTAGCCGGTATTATATCCAGAAAATACTAATTAAATCCCTTAATTGTTTTTCAAGAAAATAATCTCTTAATTTTCCTTTTATTTTTCTTAAGGTTTTACTCTCTAAAAACCGGTTTAAGGAAATACCCTAATTTTAACTTAATTAGGAAAACTGTTAAAAATTTCTCATCTTGACTAGTTAATTTTTCGAAGTCAATTAATCAAGTTTACTTACTAGAAAAATAATTTACTTAATTATTTTCTCAAAATATAGGGTTTTAAACCCTCTTTCAATTTATTAACTTTTTAATAAATTAAATCTTTTATTTTTAGAAAGAATAAAAATTCTTTAATAAAAATAATTCTCACTAATCTGAAATTGGTCTTTTAGGTCAAAAATATGTTTCCAAGACTTACCAAGTTTTTATCTTGCAAGAAGAAAAATTTTACTTTTTACCTTAAGTTCTAAAATCCCATTTTTATACTAAGTGTGAAAACCTCATTTTCACCTTTCTAACTACATACTTTGTTAGGTCATAACTTGAAATTTACTTACCTAATTGTTACCAAATTTCCCAATTCCATTTTTGGTATGCCATTTAGGTCTTTGTAAAATCTTAGGTAAAAATGAGCATTTTTGATTGGTGAAAATACTTTCCAAACAATGAGGTAAAAATGACCTTATTTTCAAGTCCTTATTTTTTCCAAACTTTGGCACTTAATAAATTTCAAAGCGTTCAATATTTTGTTAACAAATTTACAGTGGAATACTAGGTTATGCCAAGAACATGTCCACCAATTTTAGAAAAAACTGGGTTCATTTGACCTATACAATGGCTGTCCAAACTTGGTTTTGAAATCAAGAATACGAAAAAATAGTTTTTTACCTAAACTTTGAAATAGCATAAATCACTCATTTCTAAATATTTTTAAGTGTTTCAAAAGCTCAATTTTATGTAATCAATCTCAAAAACATCACAGTACAATTTAATTTTACAAATTCAATATACAGTGGATTCTTGACCCCATGGAAATCACAGCTCAAAACTTGTATTTTTGTTTTAGGGTTTTCAACAAAACCCTTAGGGATTTTGGTCCCTATTTTCAAAAATCAACACACAAGCATCATAAAAATTATAAAGCAACTACATTATTTGTTACATCACCAATAAGAAAATTTAAGCATTAAATATACAAAATAATGCTTAAAAATAAAAACCATACAATAACAACCATAAAAAGTAAACTTTTTACCTCTTGTTGTCTTGCTTTAGGTTTTGATGTTTCTATTGGCTTTGGATCCTTCAAAACTCTTTCAAAACCTTAACCAACTCCCCCAACAACATATATAGTTAGCTATTGAAAGATCTATGGTTAAAAACTTTACAAAAGTCAAGTTTTTGAAACTTTACCTTAGGAAAACTCTTCCTAGACCAAAGCTTAAGCTTCCAAGCTTTCTTAGTGTTCTTGATGGTTGAAAATGGAGAGAAAACTTGAGAGAGAATTTTTTAACAAGATGAGAGTGATTTGAGAGATTTGGGGGGGGGGGGGGGGGGGGGGGGGGGGTTCAGTTTTGGGGAGGTTGGAAGAGCTTAGACAACTCTAAATTATCTAAAACACTTGAGTGATTTTACTTTGACTACTTGATGCCATTAACCCTAATTTAAATGGGGATTAAAACTAAAATAACTTGGTCCACCCAATTAATTTCCTTCACATGGCTGGTCACTATTTCTTTTATTTATGTTATTATTATTATTATTATTATAAAGGTTAATAGATATTTCCTAAGAAGAAAAATCCAAAATGACTTTCTATAACCTTTTTAACTCATATAAAGTTTTAAAAATAAAACTTAACATATAATAATTAAATTAAATATCTCTCACATTTAATTTAATTACTCACACAATACAATTTAACCTTTCCATATATGGAATAAAATTCCCCAATTCGGTAAAATTAAACATTTTAATACAAAACGTCCTAAAATTTCCATTTCCTCTTCCATTTATTATTTTTGACCAAAATTTAATTTTTATGAATGTATTTTATGCCGAAAATATATTTGCCATAGTTTTTCATTTTATTTTTCCAAGATTTTTACCTGATTAGGGTTTTTTGTGTCGGTCCAAGACCGAAAGTCTTATCTTGACTTTTAATCACAAAATTCATAATTTGGTTAGCAATAACTCATGGAAATAAATTCCAAACAAATATAATATTATTTAAAATAATATTCTTTACTCGGGAAAAAAATCCGACCCAAGTCGTTTAAAGGTACCCGAAACGCAGGACGTTACATTAATTTCCTTTAATTGGTTTATTTTTATTTAATTAAAAGAATTAAAAAAATAAAAAATAAAATAAGAGAAAGGAAAAGGAAGGAGTAGGCATGTGGACATAGTTGGAAGAGGGGATTTGTTTTTCCTAATTTATTTGATAATTAAGTAATTTGAATTGATGACCATAACAAAAATGGGAAGGAGGATGGTTGTCATCTTTATCATATTTATTTATTTCCTATTATTATAGAAATCAAATAAAATAAATAAAGAAAAGAGGATACTTACCCATTTCCCGTTAGGCTAGTATTTTCTAAGACAGATTAAAAGGAAGGAAAGAAAAGAAAAGAAAAGAGGCCATTTCAAGCATTGAGAGTCGTCAGACGTAGGGAGAGGAAGAGAGAGAGTGAGCGTGAGATAGAGAGAGAAAGAAAGGAAGAAGATAAAGAAAGAGAAGAGAGGAGGAGGAATTCGAAGGTCTTAGGTAAGTGTTCTTGGGTGTGTGGTTTGAATCCTCTAAGATATATCTTTATTTTCTTGATGCTAAGAACTCTCTCGTTCTCTTTGTTTTGATTTTCAAAATCCCTATGAGAGTTTGATCAAAGGTGGTAGCCATTGTTTTGGTCCTTGAGTTTTAGCAAGAGAGGTAATGGGAAATCCTTTTTTTTTTCTTATGGTTATTGTTCTTATCATTGGTTCTTATTGTTTTCAGGATATTTTTTTATGAATGATGGTATATTGTTTTGTTTCTCTTTTGATTTGTTGGTTGATTGATATTATGGATTTTGGGTGGAAGGGTTGTATTGTTTGATGCATGAAAGATTTGGCCTAGGCGTGTGGGCTATGGTTTGATGTGTCACTACTACAAAAACACCTTTTTAGGACACTCATATAAATGGGAGTCCTGAAAAAGCCTCCTGGACTTTTTAGGAGTCGCGTTGCGAGTCCTTAAAGAATTTGTTTTAGGACTTGCAGAGTGAGTCCTAAAAACTATGTGTGTCCTAAAAGTTTGAGTTTTTTTTAAACAAACACTTCTTCGACTTTTTAGGCGAGTCCTAAAAACTTATGTTTATCATAAAATTTTGAATTTTAAAAAATTTCAAATTCCCTCGAATTTTGTTTAACAAAAGTTTTATTATTATATATTAAAAAAACAAAAAAAATCACTCAACCCATTTTTCACTCTCTCTCCTCGGTTCCCTCTCTCTCTCTCTCTCTCCCAAAGTTCCTTCTCTCTCTCCCTCTCTCCCGAAGTGCCATCACTGAACAGTCGTCGTCCCGTCTCCGACAACCGCCATGCGCCAGACCAGTGGAAGCGCCGTCCCCCGAAACCCCCGACACCCGGAGTTGGCGACCTCATGTGCGACCTAAAGCCCTCAACGGGGCACTTGAAGTTTGGTCGTTCATGGGTTTCTCCCAAACTTTCTGAGCATATTCTGGCCACCTCGAGCCACCATGAGCTGAAACACCACCACCACCATACTCCTTGCTTCTTGGGCTTTAAAACCCAATAGTTTGTTTTCCGAACCACCATTTTTGAATGGTGGTGCCGCCAACGTCGGCGGAGCCCCACCGCCGGATTCAAAACCACCAATTAATTTTTTTAAAATATAAAATAAAACTTTTCAGGACTCACAATGCGAGTCCTAAAAAACATTCTTTTAGGACTCGCAATGCGAGTCCTAAAAACATTCGCTCTCAAATAGAGGACTCGTGCCCCACGAGTCCTAAAAAGTCTTTTTTGTAGTAGTGTGTTTGTGTGTTTGGGCGTGTGGTGTATATAGGCAAGCATGATTAGAGATTTTGGTTATACATGAAATATAAAATATTATGGATACATTGCAAGGGCATCGTTGTTGTTGAATCATTAATTTATCTTACTATTGGAAAGCATGTTGGGATTATCTGATCTTGTATTTTGTTAGGGTTCATATGTTTATTTAAATTCTGGTAAACATGCTTATGAGTTTCAGGTAAGTAGTTTATATGGGGGTTTCGGCCTATAGGTTTTGGTGCATGTTGTGTTGTTTTTCTTTTGTAACTTACACATGTTAGGAACATGCAATGTTAAGTGGTTAAATGAAGTGTTTGTCTTGAATCTTTTATAAATTTATATATTAGTGATACATGAAGATTATAGTTTGAGTTTTTGAGAAGCATGAATTAAAGATGAAATTTTATGAAGAGTTATGCTTGCTAATTTTGTGTATAATTGCTGAGTAAATTTCGTGAAACAATGATTTGAATGCATAAGTGATGTCTCTAATGATATGTTGATTTTATGTTAATAAAAGGTTATTTTATTTCACACTTAAAATGATGTTTTTACTCAATTAATACCTACAATTTTTTTTCTTATATTTTATGAAGAAAATATAGTTTTTAATCCAAGTTTATGATTTTTGAGTGATTAAATAGTTGCTGGAAATTTTGATTAAAAATAAAAAATGCCTATTAAGTGAAATAAATAATGTGAGTATATTGAATAAATTATTATCCTAAGTTATGTATATGTTAAATTGATATTTTTAAACTGTAACCATGAATTTTCACATTATTATTAAGTGCAGATTTTTTTTTATGAGAAAATGTTTGGGTTTAAAATTCACTTATGATTTTTAAACAAAATAAATAGTTGCTGAAAGTTTATGTTATTAAGTTAAAATAATTATTTTGTTTAAAAGTAATGGGTTTTACATTTACGTAATTTAAGTCTTAAATAATACAAGTGAAAATATATTTTCCCACGCTTTAAATTAAAATTTCTCACACTTAATCTTGTAATTTTATTAATTTAGAAAAAAAATGTTATTTTCTAAAAGAAGCATACATTTTATAAGTATTTCTAAATGAGTACAAGTTTTGTTGTTTCTAAGCAATTTATAATAATAAATGAAAATATTATTTTATGAGAAATTTAGGGAGGTTAAATAATGAATTATTTTAATCAACTTTGAGACTTAAATAAATAATGGTAAAAATAATATGTTGCTGAATTTTTACTTGAAGATGTTAGAAATGAGCATGTAAGAATTATCGTTTTAAAACGTCACTTTTTAACAACGCTCTCACGTATGCATGTCGCATGAAAATGCACTTTGACGTTCAAATGTATGTCTATTATTCAAACATATAATTTTTAATTTGTAACTGTGAATGGATAATAGGAAGAATTGACATTATTCTTTTGTTATTTTATGTGAAAATGTGCATGTTTAGAATTAATGGACAATTTGCACCATGTGTGCATGGGTGTGTGCATGGCCCATGCACACATGAGGTATATGTGTTAGGCACGAGAATTTACATGTGATTCTAAAGAGAAATATTTGATTATGATTATAGGCTCATTGTGAAGTTTTTCTCATTTTGCTTTGCTCGGGCCTGAGGTAAGGAAGTTAGATAGAATTTATATGTTTATGCTATGAAATGGTATGAGTGGTCTGTCATGAGAAAAGTGATATGCTATGCATGATTAAGGACAATGAAATATGAAGTATTGAAATCTTTCTTGAAATGCTACGATGAATGTGTGTGCAACATGTGTTTTCCTTTGTGTTGTTTGAAATGGATTTCATGTGTTTGCATGAAGTATGAAAAAGCAAATGGTTGTTAGCATGTTGAACGCGACACAACAAAGGGGTTACTAAGGATACGACGTAACCCGAGTTACTAAGGATATGACATAACCCGAGTTGCTAAGGATATGACGTAACTCATAAGGCGGACACGTCGAGGTTATTCAAGGACCAGAGCCTCTTGTTTACCTCATAGAAGAGGTCTTTCCAGTTTTATGCTTTTTCTTGTTATATTAAGATGTGACATGGACAATAGTGGTGCCATGTTCACAAAGAATATGATGATGATGTTTGATTATGATGTATGATGATGACGTTTAATTATGGTGTATGATGATGTATGGATATGATTTATGATTATGATGTACGATTACGATATGTTATGAGCTTTACGATATGAATATGTTCTTATTGTGTTTTCCTTGTATGTTGTGGTATTTTTTTGTACTTCCTTACTGTACTTTTTGCTCACCCCCTTACTTTCTCCCTTTCAGGTAACAAATAGGGTTTCTCTTTGGCACGTGTTGTGATGTGAGAAGTTTCGACGTCAAAGTGTGTATGGCGTGTGGATATCCAATGAACGAATAAATGATCAACTTAAGTGCCATATTTTAAAGAAAAAGGTAATGGACCTTAATGTTTTAAACCTATCGGTGAGACTTAAACTTTATTTATTTTTAAACATTGCATAAGTACACTTATTTTTATTTTAAACTATTGGACCCAACTTTCATGTGTTATCAAGGCCCCACTGGATTTCATATGTTAAGAGGTTTTCTTCTACATTTTTATGAGTATTTAGACGTTTTACAAAGAAGTAGATTAGGGCCCTTTACAATTGGTATCAGAGACGGTCGTTCATGTTTCCAAGGACCCTCCCCATACACGCTAAAGACGTGAAAATCTCACCTCGTCGCATCGTAGGCATTTGTTCTATATGTTATCATTACTCTGTCTGCTTTTAAATTTTGTAGTTTTGTAATTACAGTATAGCAACATGCCTCTGATTATTAGAACCACTAAGAAACAGTTTCGTAAGGAGATTCGCGCGATACCTAAGGTCCAACTCGACGAGGAGCACAACAATTGGAGGAATGCTATGCTGAAAACGACGGCGGTGGTTTGCAATCATATTCTAGGAATTATGAACAAAAGAGGGGCATTGATGTGGTCCATAAAACAATACTGGGTGTTAAGGGAAGCATTGTGGATATATCCTGAGGCCTTTCTCCAGTTGACCATGGCATGACATGCGTCATTCAGGACGACCTGGACTTTAGCACCATCGAGTACACGATCTACGACCTCATAGATAATTACAATTTTAGTCGTTTGGAGCTGGTTATGGTAAAGAAGGATGACGGAGAGATGGAGGAGGGATATGAGACGGTGCACGATTTGGAAGGAGAGATGGCGTATGAAGAGGTAGTACATGCCATACCAAAAGTAAGCGCTAGGATGAGGGCATTGGCTAGCGCTCCTGACTACTTCCACATTTCGTAGGACGTCTTTGAATACAGCTCAAGGGATGAGTCCACGGTTGAGGAATAGAGTTTGTCACGTAGATCCTTCAATGAAATGTTAACGAATAAGATGAGACTTTTAAAGAACCCTTAAGAACTTATGCTTTTTTTTACTTTATGTTTATTGAACACTTTATGAGTTGTTTGAATTTTTGAATAATTTTTTAACAAACTTTGAATGTTATGGTTTAATAATTTTCCTCTTGCAAAATCTAAATGGTGTGGATGTGGAATGTATGATAATTTTCACAAATATCTATTAAACCATTATGCGATTTATCCTCTCTTATGATTTTCTTTTGGTGCCTTAGAATCTCATAATGTCAACAAGAGGGAGAGGAGGCAAGGGAAGAGGGGAAGGCCGAGGAAAGGGTGTGTCCACAAAATATAGGGCCACAACAACTCATGATGTAGGAATGCCATCAGTCCAACCAGCAGCCCCAGTTGCACCAACTGTGGATCTAGCCGTAGAGATAGCAAGGTTGAAGGAACAATTACGGTAGAGAGATTAGGAGATGGCTCACGCCAAGCAAGTGCCCCAAGTGCCTCAAGTACCAGTGGCACAACCTGAGCCTCTAGTACCACCCCCTACACCACTGCCTGTGGCTTATGGATTTGAGCCGGTTTATGAGTGTTTCAGAAAGCAAGCCCCACCTACCCTTGAAGGGAAAGCTAATCCTATGGTGGCAGAGGATTGGTTGAGATCAATTGAGGCCATCTTCGATCATATGGAGTTGAATGATCACCAGAGAATTTCATGTGCAGCCCACTTACTCAAGTTGGATGCAAGGATATGGTGGGATGTGGTTAAATAAACTCGTGACCTGAATACCATGACCTGGGCAGACTTTGTTCAGGCATTTGGAAAAAAGTACTACAGTGCTACCGTATTGGCAACCAAGGTAGATGACTTCGTAACTTTGGTTCACAGGAACCTCTCTCTCACTGACTATGCGCAGAAGTTCGATAGGTTGGCTAAATTTTCTCTTGAAGTTGTACCAAATGAAGCCCTGCGAGTCCAAAGGTTTATGAGAGGACTCAAGCCAATGATTGCTAGAGATGTTAAGATGACCAGTGTTGAGGTGGTCAGTTATGGTGAAGTACTAGATAAGGCACTCACAACAAAATACTTGGAGGATTGAATATGGAAGGACAATGCTGCCAGAAGGGAGGCCCACCAAAACAAGGGCTTCCATGAGGGCAATAGGAGGAAAGCTAATGAAAGGTAGAATAGTGGAACCGACAAGAGACCTAGACCCCCAGCCATAAATAATTACAGTCACAACACTCATAACCACCATAACAACCGCAACAGTCGCAATAATGATCGAAATCGAGGGAATCACCAAAGCAACAAAGTTGAGCACCCCAACTATCCTAAATGCACGAGATGACATATGGGAGAATGTCAGGTCGACACCAACAAAGGTTACAAGTGCGGTTAGGCAGGAAATTTGGGAAAGGATTGCCCACAATGGAAAGCGAGATAGAATAGTAACAACAACCCAGTGCCAGCATGAATTTTTGCTTTAACCCAGAAAGAAGCAGCCAACAGTAACACCATAGTCACATGACAACTCTCTATTTCTAGTATGATGTGTAGAGTCCTTATTGATTCTAGAGCGACTCACTCTTATATTTCTATGAATATGATTGATAAGTTAGGTGTGCCTTTTAAACTGTTTGAGCATAGTTTTAGTACAATGTTACCATCAGGGATGTCGTCAACTAGGTGGTTACAGTCAGTACCTATAGCGATAAAGGGCAGGGAGTGCCTGGAAGATCTTATAGAAATAACATACCAGACTATGATGCCATACTTGGCATAGATTGGTTATCCAACCATGGATCGACGATTGACTGTCGAGAAAAGACCGTGGATTTCAAACCGAAAGAAGGAGAACTCTTTTCTTTTAAAGGAGAGGTAGTAGAATTTTGTACACCCGTAATATCAGCACTGGAAGCACAGAATATGATGCAACATGGGTGTTTGGCATATCTGGCTAGTGTCGTGGATAAATCAAAGGAGACAGAGTTGAAACCAGAGAGTGTTCATATCATCTGTGAGTTTCTGGAAGTGCTTCCAGAGGAATTACCAAGTTTACCCCCAGATAGAGAAATCGAATTTGTGATCGAACTTGCACCAGAAACAACACCAATATTTAAAGCACCCTATCGAATGGCACCTACAGTGTGACGCCCCACATCACTATGGCTGCTTTCTAGAATGACGACTGGCCCTACAAACCAAGACAAGTCTTTCCAGCGTGCTTTGTCCTCACTCGCACACTTCCTGGGAAAACTTCCCAGGAGGTCACCCATCCCTAGATTACTCCAGGTCAAGCACGCTTAACCATGGATTTCTCAAGTGATGGGCTACCGAAAAGAAGATGCATCTTCCTGATATAGGTAGTACCCATCAATCCATTTAAGCCCTCTTCAACTGTGTCGTCCCATACCTACACAGTCTTAGAATCATTACACTTGACCTTCCCCAGGCGGTGTGGGATTGCACAGCTTACCCGGTCTTTTCCCTTATGGATCACGGGATTCTGACTGTCACAATCACCCCCCCTTACGGGCCCGACGTCCCCGTCGGTCACACTTCCGGCTGGGTCAAGGCTCTGATACCATTATGTGACGCCTCACATCACTATGGCTGCTTTCTAGAATGACGACTGGCCCTACAAACCAAGACAAGTCTTTCCAGCGTGCTTTGTCCTCACTCGCACGCTTCCTGGGAAAACTTCCCAGGAGGTCACCCATCCCTAGATTACTCCAGGTCAAGCACGCTTAACCATGGAGTTCTCAAGTGATGGGCTACCGAAAAGAAGATGCATCTTCCTGATATAGGTAGTACCCATCAATCCATTTGAGCTCTCTTCAACTGTGTAGTCCCATACCTACACAGTCTTAGAATCATTACACTTGACCTTCCCCAGGCGGTGTGGGATTGCACAGCTTACCCGGTCTTTCCCCTTATGGATCACGGGATTCTGACTGTCACATACAGAGTTGAAGGAACTCAAGAGCCAGCTCCAGGAATTGTTGGATAAGGGTTTATAAGACCTAGTCATTCACCATGGGGGGCGCGTACTGTACTTGTGAAAAAGAAGGACGGGAGCATTAGAATGTTCATCGATTACCGAGAACTCAATACGGTCACCATTAAGAACTCAACTGTTGAATGGAGCATGTTAGATGACCTTTTTGATCAATTGTAAGGGGTAACAATATTCTCAAAGATTGATATGCGATCCGGGTATCATCAGTTGAAAGTAAAGGAAGGAGACATTCCTAAGACGGCTTTCAGAACTTGCTATGGGCACTATAGATCCTAGTGATGTCTTTTGGACTCACTAATTCCCCAACAACATTCATGGGCATGATGAAAAAGGTATTTAAGGACTATATAGATAAGTTTGTAGTAGTGTTATAGACGATATCCTTATCTACTCAAAGACCAAGGAGGAGCATGAGGAGCACTTAAGGTTGATCCTAAAAAGACTATGAGAACATCAGTTATACGCTAAGTTCGCTAAGTGTATGTTTTGGTTGGAACAAGTAACTTTCGTAGGGCATATAGTGTCCAAGAATGGAATACCAGTGGATCCGTCAAAGATCGAGGCCATTAGAGACTGGCCCCAACTGAAGAATGCCTTAGAGGTTCGAAGCTTCTTAGGGTTAGCAGGTTATTGTCGGAAGTTTGTCGAGGGTTTTTCAAAGATTGCCACACCCTTGACCAACTTGACCCACAAACATCAGAAGTTCACATGGAGCAAGAAATTTGAAGAAAGCTTTTAGACTATGAAGGACAAGTTGATCTCTACATCTATCCTTTGTGTTCCCATAGAGGGCGAGAAATTTGTGGTGTATTGCGACGCATCAAATAACGACTTAGGGTATGTGTTGATGCAAGATAGGAAGGTGGTAGCTTACACTTCCAGAAAACTCAAGGACCATGAGCAACGGTATCCCACCCATGACCTTGAGTTAGCAGCAGTAGTGTTCGCACTAAATATATGGAGACATCACCTTTATGAGGATAAGTGCAAAATTTACACCGACCACAAAATTCTGAAATACTTCTTCACTCAGAAAGAATTGAGTATGAGACAACGAAGGTGGTCAGAACTAGTGAGAGACTACGATTGCGAAATCCTATACCACCCAAACAAGGTCAATGTTGTTGCAGATGCATTAAGTAGGCGGGGACATGGGAGTATCTCAGCTCTGAGCACAATAGAGGTACCTCTCCAAAAGGAGATTATAAACGCCGGTATTGAGTTCGTGACAGGAGGCCTAGCGAACCTCACGTTACAATCCTCCCTACTGGAACAAATTAGAGAAGGACAGAGAGTCGATGAAGCCCTAATGAAGTAAGAGGCTTTGGTACAGGAAAGTGGTAACAGTGACTTCATTATGTCCAACGGTTGATTTCTGCGATATAAGGACATAATTTGTGTGCCTAATAATGATGAGATTAAGGAAAGTATTATGAAAGAGGCACATACAACACCTTATTCCTTACATCAAGGGTTTACAAAGATGTACAAAGTCCTTAAGGCATTGTATTGGTGGCCTAGAATGAAGAAGGACATTGCTGAGTTTGTTGCCTGATGTTTGACATGCCAGCAAGTCAAGGTAGAACACCAAAGACCAGCAGGGTTACTCCAACCGCTTTGCATTCTAGAATGGAAATGCGAAGATATAGCAATGGATTTTGTGGTAGGACTACCCAGGACCACAAAGCAACATGATTCTGCTTGGGTTATAGTGGATAGGATCACTAAGTCCGCCCATTTTCTACCAGTTAAGACCACCTAATCGACAGGCCAAAATGAAGAATTGTATGTGAGTGAGATAGTGAGACTTCATGGGGTTCCAAAGTTGATAATTTATTATCGAGGGTCAATGTTCACATCAAATTTTGGAAAGGATTACAGAAAGCTATGGCAACAAGGCTAAAGTTCATTATCGCGTTCCATCCCTAGACCGATGGGTAGTCTGAGAGGACTATACATATTCTTAAGGACATGTTGAGATGTTGTGCTTTGGACTTTCAGAATCTTGGAGTCGAAACCTACCCCTGATGGAGTTCTCCTATAATAATAGTTATCAATCCACTATTGGGATGGCTCCCTATGAGATGCTTTATGGGCACAAGTGTAGATCTCCTTTGCACTGGCATGAAGTTAGGGAGAAGAAGATATTAGGCTCCAAGGAAGTTAGGGAAGCCAACAAGGTGATCGAGAAAATTCGCCAAAGGATGCTTACCACTCAAAGTAGGCAAAAGAGTTACGCGGACCTTAAGAGAAGGGACATCGATTTTTCAGTGGGCGAGTTTGTGTTATGGAAAGTCTCGCCAATGAAAGGTGTTATATGTTTTGGGAAGAAAGGGAAGTTGAGCTCGAGATATATAGGTCCATTTGAGATTTTGGATAGAGTAGGGCAAGTTGCGTACCGTTTAGCACTACCCCCAGCATTAGCCGAAACACGTAATGTCTTTCACATCTCGATGTTGCGTAAGTACGTGTCAGATCCCTCTCATGTTTTGAGTTATGAGCCGTTACAGCTGAAGCAGGACCTGAGTTACGATGAACAACCTGAGCGTGTTATCAAAAAGGGAATCAAGGAAATGAGATCCAAAAGGATTCCATTAGTTAAGGTCCCGTGGAAGAATAGTACGAAATGAAAAGCAACAAGGGAGTTGGAGGAAGACATGAGAGAAAAATACCCTGAGCTATTTGGTAAGCAAGAATTTCAGGACGAAATTCCTTTTAAGGAGGGTAGATTGTAGCGCACTAATTTTATTTTACTTTATTAATTTTGTGCTTTGTTTTATTTTTAATTGTTAAGTGTTATAATTTTTTTATTATTATTTGAATTGTTTGGTAGAAATTGTGTAAATATAATTGTTAATTGTTTTATTTATTAATTAATTTAATTTGTGAATAAAATGAGTTTTGATTGAATGCACCAAGGTGCATGGTAAGAAGAGATGCACCTTAGCAATTGAGTGTGTGCATGTGCATGGTTGCATGGTGTGCATGCAATAGATTTTCTACTCATTAATTTCCTTTAATTGGTTTATTTTTATTTAATTAAAAGAATTAAAAAAAAAATAAGAGAAAGGGAAAGGAAGGAGTAGGCGTGTGGACATAGTTGGAAGAGGGGATTTTTTTTTCCTAATTTATTTTAAAATTAAGTAATTTGAATTGATGACCATAGAAAAATTAGGAAGGAGGATGATTGTCATCTTTATCATATTTATTTATTTCCTTTTATTTTAGCAATCAAATAAAATAAATAAAGAATAGAGGAAACTTACCATTTCCTATTAGGCTAATATTTTCTAAGATAGATTAAAAAGAAGGAAAGAAAAGAAAAGAGGCCATTTCAACCATTGGGAGCCGTCGGCCATGGGAAGAGGAAGAGAGAGAGTGAGTGTGAGATAGAGAGATAAAGAAAGAATAAAAAGAAAGAGAAGAGATGAGGAGGATTTTGAAGGTCTTAGGTAAGTGTTCTTTGGTTTGTGGTTTGAATCCTCTAAGATATATCTTTATTTTCTTCATGAGAAGTGTTGACTCTCAATTTGGCCAACGACACGAAGTCAGAATAACGACAAAGAAATAAGAAGGCAATCAAGAATGTAATCAAATGTTAAGAAATGACACAAGTAATTTATAGTAGTTCGGCCCCAACAATGTGATGACAACCTACGTCCACTTAGTGTTATTATTGATGTTGAATCCCAACGCTGTGATCAAAGAACTAGGGTTCTTGAGTTTCACAAGCCTTAGGAGAATTACAACTTTTCGGTGGATAATCACACTTACCTCTTTCTCTGTGTATTCAGAAAAAAGGTTCAAAAGTCAAAAAGTCCCTTCCTTGAGCCTTCTCACGTATATCTATAGGCTAAGGAGGGTTACATGGGCTAATGGGCCTTAATTATCCTTAATATCAACGTATCAAGGCAATAAAGAGAAAAGATATTAAATGTACTTATTAAAAAATTACATATCTTTAAAGGAAAAAAATTGAAGCATGCGACCAAACTGGTCACATCTAATCGCGAGATCTGATGAAGCAACAAGGAGCTGGTCGATAGGCGAACAATACCTTTTCACTTTGACGTTGCCACGTGCCAATCACGTCTTGCCACGTCGTCAGGAGTCATTTTTGGGTAAACATTTGCCCCCAAGTTTATTTTACTGTGACCAGCATAAAATAAACTTAGGAAAATGACTCTTCGCGTACCCCACAAAATCTGTCAGAGCCGCCCATGCCTTTTCGAAAAGGGAAACCAGTCATGTCTTTTCAGTTTCCAAAAAATTGTCTGACGGCTATTGCGTTTCCCCATGCTTTGAAAAAAGTAATTCCATGATTACCTCTTTTACAGTGCCACGATCAATATAAATAATCCCCCAAGATCATTTTTTTACTTTTTACTTTCTCCTCAAGAACACTGAAGAACAAGGCGTAGAAAACTCAGAAACCTCAGACGAACTCGACGATCCACGGAGTCTCTGCCCAGCCAACCGACTTAGTGCCTCAAAACTTGCTTCAATTTTTATCCAAGTAAGTTTTTCAACCTTTTCAGTCATTGAAATGCCGTACGATATCCATTTTATATCTGTTTTGTTTCCTGAGTTCTTGAAAGAAACTTTTTTTTTTTGGGTAAATGGGCATACAGATTTGCACTAAATTTGGTAGGAGAATAACATTTTTCTGGGATGATGGAGTAGTTGGGTAGTTAGGATTATAACTTTAGGGCGTGAAATCGAAGTAAAAATTTGATTTCTAAGCATGTATAAAAAACTAGGTTTTTCCCGCCCTTTCAGAGTCAAAAAGTTTTTCCTGAGAAACTTTTCACTTCTGCCTTTTAATCCATTTTCCAAACTGTTCGCTTGAAATGTAGTGTTTTTTGTCAGAATGCTGCTGGTCGTATAAAAGCTTAACTTTTATACACGAGCAACGTTATTCCAACTTTTAAACACATGTTTTTAGGACGTAGATTCTCATATCCCCTTCTCTGTTTGTAGATTTTCATGCAAGATCCGTGGGGAGGTGAGAGGCTAATCGATGACGATCTGCTGGCCCAACTGCTCAAGGATGAGGAACAACCATCACGACTAATTCTGGAGATCCATTTTTCTCGAAACACCCCAAATAATCCCCCGATCCCACCTCAAAACATGGGTCGAGTAAAGTCTAAAGCCCAGAAAAAGAAATCACCCAATCCTCCTTCAAATCAGCTTGCTCCTCGGGTTGAAATTCTTTCAACCAGTGGTCGAGATGAAAATACTCCTGATCTAGAAATCCAAAATCAAGCCCGTCTCCGTAATATCATTCGACCAGATGTCGAATGGTACCTTGATCCCCCTAGCACGATCATTGCTAGGATGGTAAATAATTTCCTCAGAAAGTATGGACTTTCTGGGGTTACTTTATTCCTTCCCACCACCGACCAACGGGCAAACCTGCCTAGTGGCGCCTTCAGCGCCTAGTCTAGGTATCATATTGAGGCAGGAGCAATCCTACATCTTCATCCTTACTTCTAGGGAGTGGCCAATTACTTCGGGGTCGCTCCTTTCCAAATAACCCCGAACGAGTATAGAATGCTTTCCGCACTCTATATTCTTTACAGCCATAAAAAATGGCTTGTCCCTTCACTTCATGAGATCAACTGCCTGTTCGATCTCAAATCTAACCCAACCAGGACAATATGGGGTTCTTTCATTTTTTCCACCAGGAATCGACCCGCACCTTCATGAGTGAGACTACCTACAAGTCTAATGTAGTAAAGTACCACCTAGAGTACTTTTTGACTACTGACCTGGTCGCCAACAACCTAGCCTTCGCCCAAGGAGGTAACTTCTTCATTTTCCTGGTCATATATTTTCTTTGTATTTTATCCGCATCTCTCTTAGGAATTTAGCTTTCTTTAGGTCCATGGCTGTGACCAGCTCCTACTCTAGAAATGGAGCTTTGAGCAGCGATACTGGCCAGCATGTCCGACGTAGAGAAGAGCATCAAACACCTGGTCACTGAGGCAAACCTGAGACTGGTCGGGCTTCTGGCACCTCACTAGGACATGAAGGAGTCCACGGCGGGGAGTGCCACTAGTGAGGAAATTCTCGAGCAGCACCCAGATGTGTCACAACCTCTAAGGAGGAGACCAACTGGCATGACAATCAGGGAACCCTCTAGCACCCCGCGAGTGGCCGTGCCCCCTGCCCCTCCGGGAAAGGGGGAAAAGAAAGCTTCTGAACCCCTTGCGCCTATCGACGAGTCTTCGGATGAGAACGGTACTGATCTCTCGCTCTTAGATAGTTTGCCAATTCCCTATCACTTATTTGACGGGGACAGAAACTTTAAGTACACTGCCAATTTAGATTCAGACTTCTTCATGCCAGAGAGTGAGTGTAACACTAGTAAAGTATATAATGTAGCGACCAGTAATGATAGCTCGGGTATTTTACTTGCAATTTTCTTTGTTTCCTTTTCTGACATAGCACACTCATTTATTTATACTATCTAACTGTTCGTGTACTTGCCTTATTGCAGACATGGCATCCGAAGAAATGTTCGATTTTTACAGTGCACCTCATGCTCCTGCGAGCAAGAAAAAGGCGAGCAGGAGGCATCGCGGGGAGTGCAGCAAAGATCCTCTGGCCAAGAAGGTTCACACTGAGGACCCTCCAGCGGCTGATCCTTCGAAAAACACAACACCACCTCCATCCCCCGTCGAGCAGCAAACTCTGTCTGTACCGGTCGGGTTGACCCTTTCCCCACCGACTCCAGTTGACCAGACTTAACCAGCTGCCCTTGCTCCAACATGGGACGACATATCGAGTTGCGCTCTAAGATCGTCCAAGGACAGGATGACAAGGATCCTGAGGCATGAGCATAGCCGTGAAGCCATGGCTAGGATTGAATCGATGGAGGTCGACCAGATCCTAAACCATGCCCTAAATGAACTCGCCACTGTGAGTTGTTTCTTCCTGTTGAGACTCAATCTTTTTATCTATTATAGTCATTTCAATCTTTGTTCTGATCGCAGGCAATGCTGACTGTGACTGCCATCCGGCTCCGCTCGGGGGTCATCACTGAGCAATCCAAGTCATCCGAGCAACGACACGCTGAGGAGCTTAAGACCGTCGAAGCGAAATATGCCGAGCAGCTTGAGGTGGCTCAGAAGGCAAATACGACATTGCTCGAGGAGAAAAATAAAATGGCTGAGGAGATGAAGGAGAAGTAGGCTACTCTAGACAAAGCTCTCGAGGCAAAGGCGAAGTACAAAGAGTCTCACCTTATCAATTTTCGCAAAGCCAAGAAGCTCGAGGCAAACCTAATCGAGAGCAGGCAAGAGGCTGATAAGTTGGAGGCTCGCATCAAGGATCTCGAGAAAACCAACGCCAGCAATCTTGAGAGGTACAAGGGTGCCACGTCCAAGTGCTTCTATGATATCTGGAAGCACAACCAAGGGGCCAATTTAAGCCATCTCTCCGAGCGCATGAGGCAAACAGAAATAGCCCGGTGTGTTGCTCTCTTGGAAGAAGAAAAGAGATCGAAAACCCCAGCCTCGCCCGAAATCTCTTTGGCCACTGGTGTTGAGGGTGTAGAGGATGAAGCCGAAGCTGTTGTCAACGAGGAACATCCACAAGACCCTCCCACTTCTTAGCTTATTTCTCTTTTAATTTTAATTTTTCAATATACGACCTACGGGTCGAGATGTAAAGACAGTTGTTATCTTTAATTGCTGTGTGGGCAGCTTTTTTCCTTTTAACAAAAATTACACTCGAGCAGTAACTGCTTGTGATGTGGTGTAAAAGAATTCCTTTTTGATATTATAATATTTGCATTTATTATAACATCTGTTCGCATGACCGAACTTAGCATAGTACTTTGGTTTGATTTAACAAAATACAAAATTTTTGAAAACTACTCTATGTACCGTAGCATGCTTTCACTTATTTTGCTCATGTGTTTACATACCTATCGATATGCTTTGCTTACTAGATGCCTTATATGCCCCCCAAGTGATTGAGGAACTTTAGGTCCTCGGTCACTTGCCTTGACTAGGATTTGTTCGAACATTACTGTTCGTAGCAATGAATTTAAAATAAAAATATAGCAAAATAACACACGTAATGGGCAAATACTTGTAATAAATACAATAGTTGGCAAGAATGACTGGCTGAGCACAGTCCCTTTTATTTCTCATAATAAATGGACAAAACATGTCTGTATGAGTGATCAACAAAATTATCTTACACTTATAAGCGATCAGTCACGTAAAATGACCAACCTTTTTTCATAACTTGTAAAAAGTAAAATTAATACAAGCCAATTCTTTAGGAAGAATTGTTTATTGATTGTGTTCACCATTCCAATAGCGAGTAATGAGATCTCCATTTAAGTGAGCAAGTTTATAGGTGCCTGGTTGAAGGACTTCTTTAATTTGGTACGGTCCTTCCCAATTAGGTCCGAGTACTCCAGCAGCTGGATCGCGGGTGCTGAGAAAAACCCTTCTAAGTACTAGGTCTTCGATATTGAATTTCCTTTCATGTACTTTAGAATTGAAATACCGGGCAACCTTTTGCTGGTAAGCTGCTACTCAGAGTTGGGCTTGCTCACGCTTTTCATCGACCAAATCTAGAGATTCCATCAACAGCTGGCTGTTGGAGCCTTGATCGTAAGTTATTCTTCGATGCGATGGCGGATTTAACTCAATGGGCAACATAACCGCATATCCATAAGCTAAGGAAAATGGAGTATGGCCTATTGCTGTTCGATGGGAAGTTCTGTACGACCAAAAGACTTCAGGCAATTGCTCTGGCCATGCCCCCTTTGCCTCCTCAAGTCTTTTCTTCAAAGTATCCTTTAGCGTTTTATTGACTGCTTCGACTTGTCCGTTCGCTTGAGGGTGAGCAAATGAAGAAAAGCTCTTGATAATACCATGCCGTTTGCAATTTTTTTTTGAATAGATCACTATCAAACTGGATGCCGTTGTCTGAGACAATATTTCTTGGCAATCCATAGCGACACACGATGTTTTTGACTATGAAATCCAGCACTTTCTTGGTCGTTATGGTTGCGAGTGGCTCAGCTTCGGCCCATTTAGTGAAGTAATCGACAATCACTATGACGTACTTGACACCGCCCTTTCCTGTGGGCAGAGATCCGATTAGATCTATACCCTAGACAACGAACGACCACAGACTTTGCATCTATTTTAGCTCATTAGGGGCTGCTCATGGAATTTTGGAGAACCTTTGTCATTTATCACACCTCCACTCAAATTCCATTGAGTCTTCATTCATTGTTGGTCAGAAGTATCCTTGCCTTAGGATCTTTTTTGATAAACTCTTCCCCCCATCATGGTCCCCACAAAATCCTTCGTGGACCTCTCTCATCAATTCTTTGGCCTTCTCTTTCGAAATACACCTGAGGAGTGGCATTGAGTATCCCCTTTGGTACAAGATTCCATCGACCAAGATATACCTAGCAACCTGCCGTTGAAGGGTCCTGGCTTTGTTTTCATCTGTCGATAACATGCCCTGTGTCAAGTACTCTATGTAAGGTGCCATCCATGTGTCCGCCGCTTGAATCACCAAAGAGGTCCCTTCTGCTTGGATGCTTGGTGCTGATAGTCGCTCAACCAAAACTATGTTCAGAGTGTCAGCATCCTTGGCACTTTCCAGCTTGGCCAAAGCATCAGCGTTTGAATTTTGGTCGCGAGGTACTTGCTGGAGAGTGTACTTACCAAACTGTGGCAATATATCCTTCACTTTATTTAAGTAAGCAACCATTTTTAAGCCCCGGGCCTGATATTCTCCAATGATTTGATTGACCACTAGCTGAGAGTCACTGTAGATATCAAGTGACTTTATGTGCATGCTCCTGGCTAATCATAATCCTACAAGCAGTGCTTCATATTTGGCTTCGTTGTTAGAGGCGGTGAAGTCAAATCTGATTGTGCAGTGAAATCGATGCCCCTCAGGTGTTATCAAAATCACTCCTGCTCCTGCGTGGTGCTCATTAGAAGAACCATCTGTAAACAACTTCCAAGAAGGAGTTTGGCTTTGAGACTTAGGTTCTTCAGGCCCTTCTGGCTGCTCACTGTCTGGAACCCCAGTGAGTTCTGCGACGAAATCGGCCAAAGCCTGTCCTTTTATCGCTGCTCGTGGAAAGTAAGAGATATCAAACTTCTCGAGTTCGACCGCCCATTTCAATAATCGGCTGCAGCCTCTGGTTTCTGTAGAACTTGCCGTTGAGGTTGGTCGGTCAAAACTGTGATTGGGTGAGCTTGGAAGTAGGGCCGTAACTTCCTGGAAGCTAAGATTAAGCAATAGGCTAATTTTTCAATAGGTGGATACCGCAGCTCCGCTCCTATTAGCCTCTTGCTTACATAATAAACAACTTTCTGCATGCCTTCTTCTTTTCTTACTAGGACAACACTAGCAGCGTATTCTGTGACCCCGAAGTAAATGAACAAAGTTTGTTTATCAACTGGCTTTGATAGAATTGGTGGCTGAGACATGTGAGTCTTTAAGGCTTGAAAAACCTGTTCTCACTCTTCCATCAATCTAAATTTCTTGTTGCCTCTGAGTAGATTAAAAAATGGGACGCATTTGTCCATCAATTTGGAAATAAATCTACTAAGAGCAGCAATTCTTTCGATCAAGCTTTGAACATCATTGATCTTCATTGGCGATTTCATATCAAATAGGGCCTTGATCTTTGGGATTCGCCTCAATTCCTCACGAGTTTACTATAAATCCCAAGAATTTCCCTGATCCAACTCCGAAGGAGCACTTGAGGGGATTCAGCTTCATCTGATATTTGTTCAAGACGTTGAAGCATTCTCGCAAGTCCCCTACATGCCCTTTTTCCTTCTTCAACTTAACCAGCATGTCATCGACATATACTTCATGTTTTTGCCAATCAACTCCTTGAACATGTGGTTGACTAGTCGCTAGTAAGTCGCACCAGCATTTTTCAAACCGAAAGCCATTACTTTGTAACAGTAAAGCCCTGTATCAGTCCGAAAGCTAGTGTGATCCTCGTCAGGGGGATGCATACTAATTTGATTGTATTCAGAGTATGCATCCATGAATGAGAGAATCTTGTGCCCTGCAGTGGCATCAACCAGCTGGTCGATTCTAGGGAATGGGAAACAATCCTTAGGGCAGGCTTTATTAAGGTCTGTGAAATCCACGCATGTTCGCCACTTGCCATTCGGCTTAGGAACAAGCACGAGATTAGAGAGCCATGATGGATAAAATGCTACCCTGATGAATCCATTCTCCTTCAGCTTTTCGACTTCTTCCTTCAGAGCTTTTGATCTATCCTTGTCGAGCAGCCTCCTTTTCTGTTGCACTGGCGGAAAACTCGTATCTATGTTCAGGACATGGCTAATGACTGCAGGGTCTATTCCAACCATGTCTTTATGCGACCAGGCAAAGACTTCCTGGTTTTTCCTCAAAAATTCCACCAGTGCATGCTTCATTGTTGTCTCTAAGTTTTTACCAACTTTCACAACCCTGGTCGAATCTTCTTCATCGAGTTGGACCTCCTCAAGGTCCTCGATGGGTCCTATTTCTTCATTAAATCCCCAAAGCGGGGATCTAAATCTCTGTCCTCACTTTGGGCAACACCCTATTTGGTGACATTATCACCTTATTGGGCTAGTACATCAACAACCATTTGCAACTCTTTTTCGACAACTTCCCTTGATACACCTTTCTTTGATTTAGATACCGAGGCGTTGTAGCAGTCCCTTGCTTCCCGTTGATTTCCCAACACGCATCCTACCCCTGCATCGATTGGGGACTTCATAACAAGGTGCCATATCGATCTAACGGCTCGCAGGTTGACCAGAATAGGCCTCCCAGTTACAGCATTATATGCTGAAGGACAATCTACTACTATGAAAGTAGTGAGTAATGTCCTGTTTGCAGGTGTAGTTCCTGCTGTAACTGGGAGCCTAATCGACCTAGTTGGGGCAAGCCCTTCGTCAGAAAAACCATAAATGGTTTGGTTGCATGGGTACAGGTCCTTGGCGGACAATTTCATTCTTTCCAGTAAAGATTTGTCTAAGATGTTGATTGAGCTTCCTGTGTCAACCAATACCCTCTTAACCATCATGTTGGCGATTTGAACGTCAACGACTAGCAGATCGGAGTGTGGGAATCATATGTGCTGGGCATCGTCTTCAGAGAAGGTTATCAATTCCTCCTCTGTTTGAGCCTTCTTTGGTGCTCGATCCTCCACACTCATCATCTCGATGTCCTGGTCGTAGCGTAAGGTTCGAGCATATCGCTCCCTTGCCTTCCCACTGTCCCCTGCAAGGTGTGGGCTGCCACATATGGTAATTAATGTACCTACCACAAGAGCTGGCTATAAAGGTAGCGAGTGTTGGCGTGCATGCGCCTGTTCGTTGCCACCTTGAGCCTCTCGCTGAGACCCTCCTGCAGCTTGCACATATCTCCTTAGATGTCCCTGCCTGATTAGGGGCTCAATTTCATCCTTCAACTGGTTGCACTCATTGATGTCATGTCCGTAGTCGTTGTGAAAATGACACAATTTTGTTGTATCTCTCCTGGAGATATCCTTCCTTATAGGTGCGGGTCGCTTATAAAGAACATTAGAGATGGTCGCCTGGTAGACCTCTGCTCGACTTTCAACATGGGACATATAGTTGGTGAATCTCGGCTCATATCTATTATTTTTGGGGCGTTTATTATCAGATGTTGATGGCTCATTGCCTGCCCTTTTTCCACCATTTCTGCCATTTCCGTTCCTGTTGCCTTTACCGTTGCCATTGGGCTTGTCCGACCCGTTGGCGGCCTTGGCGGGTTCTTCCTTCGGTCCATTATCTTTTGTAGGGGATTTCCCCTCGTTGTCAATCGTGTCTTCAAGCTTGATGTATCGATCAGATCGATCCAAGAACTCCTGGGTACTCTTTACCTCATTCTTTCTGTTGTTCTAGAGGGGAGAATGGCGTCTGACCCCGGCAGTTAGGGCCATCATCTTTCCCTCGTCGCCTACTATTTTGGCTCCAGCTGCTGCTCGGATAAAGCGCTGTACATATTCCTTCAAGGGCTCTCCCTCCTTTTGACGTATCTTGACCACCTGGTTGGCCTCAGTGGGGTGTACGCGACCCACATAGAATTGTTCGTAAAATTCCTTCATGAACATCTCCTAGGATACTATACTAGAAGGAGGGAATTTAAAAAACCACTCCTGGGCGGTGTCAGATAATGTAGCGGGGAAGATCCTGCAACGGGCATCGTCCAACACCTTTTGAATATCCATTTGTATCTCAAATTTATTGACATGAGATACTCGGTCTCCACACCCATCAAAGTTTGGCAGTACTGGCATTTTGAATTTGCTGGGGGTTTCTACCATAGCAATCCTTTGCACAGATGGAGTGCCTCTCCTCTGGTCGTACTCTATGTGGGTTGTTTGACTCCCGACCAGCTGTTGCACTGCCTGGTTCAGAGCATCAATTTGTGCCTGAACCGCGTCTGGGATCGCTGGGGCAACTGGTGCTGGAGGAGCGTACTCATCATGCCTCTCCAACGGTTGTTGAGCACGTCCCTTACATCATCATCCCTACGCTTCTATTCGCTAACTCCTAGCCGATCAAAGACATTATTTTGTCGGGGTTGCCCCCTAGCGTTATGGCTCGTCGGCCAATTTTCTCTAGGTAGGGGGTTTCTGTCTCTACCTCTTCCTTCATCCCTCCGACCAGCATTCCTTCTGCTAGAGTCGGCCTCATTATAGCCATGGCCATCTCTAAAATGTGGCTAACTATGGCGCGATCGGTTGTTCATGCTGTTTCCTCCTCAGACTGGCATCTCCCGAGCGTTAGGGGGAGGCCTGCACTGGTCGTTGGGTCCCCATGCATTATTATGCTGTGGGGGGCCGCTGACCGCAAAGCCTGACTTGTTGATCCTTCTGTTGGCCGAAGGACATTGCCCCCTACTCGGTGGATTTGGCTATTCGTCCCCTGGGCGTCTAGGGCTGCAGGGTGGCTGCCCAGCCCTATTCTGCCTCTGGCGCTGCGGATTTCCACGACCAGCTTAAGATGGCGGTTGTTGCTCAGGATCCCAAATCGGGACATCATCTTGAGCCACAGGTGGCTGCTCCGGCCTTTGAGGGCTTGCTGGCTGGAGCGGAGGACTTGGATTGGGAGCCCGCTGAGGTGGCACACTCGATGGCTGATCCGGATGAGAGGCCGATGCAGCCTGTCCTCGACCCAATTTAATGGCTACTTCAAGAGCAGCTGTGGCATCCCTCTGTCGACGGTCCATGTCTACCTGCCGCTCATTCAGCTCCTGGCGCTGACGCTCAATCTCCCTTTGCTGCAGCGCCATGGTCTCCGCAGAATTCTCCTGAATGGCCTTCTGATTGGCCAACTCGTCCTGCAACACCCCCAATGTTGCCCTCAGTGTTTTTGAGTCTAATTCCTTCTCTTCAAATTCCAAATGTGGTTCATTCTCAGCCACATTTGGAGGAGGTTGGGATGGTGCAGCGCCAGCGGTTTGTCCAGCTTTCTTGGATGTCTTCGCCATTTGATTTTCTTAAAGCTTCTTAATCAAACTCTCAATGAAAGCCAGAATGTTGACCCTCGATTTGGCCAACGACATGGAGTCAGAATAACGACAAAGAAATAAGAAGGCAATCAAGAATGTAATCAAATGGTAAGAAATGACACAAGCAATTTATAGTGGTTCGGCCCCAATAATGTGATAACAACCTACGTCCACTTAATGTTATTATTGATGTTGAATCCCAATGCCGTGATCAACGAACTAGGGTTCTTGAGTTTCACAAGCCTTAGGAGAATTGCAACTTTTTGGTGGATAATCACACTTACCTTGTAACGCCCTGGCTACCCCAGAACAGTTACGGTGATCGGTGAACCGGAAATTTGACCCGTTACCCGAGTCCTTTGGTTAAAAACGTGATCTAAGTATCACTAACAGGTTAAGGTGAAAAACCAGTAAAAAGGAAAGGGCACTTTTCATTAAGTAAATAAACTGCTCATGAGCCTTTTAAAATGTTTACAAGTAGTTCAAGTTACAAAAGAGTTGCTACAGTCCCATATACAATCTTCGCCGGCCTAAGCGGCAAAAATAGGGAAAACCCCTAGTCCCTCTGAGAACTCCTTGACCGTGGCGGTCAAGCGGCCCTGTATGTACATCACATCGCCCAAGATCTCCACTCAGGGTTGGCCAAGCTTTTCCTTTCCTTTACCTGCACCACATAGCACCCATGAGCCGAGGCCCAGCAAGAAAACATAACAAAACATGATATAATATCAACAACGATCATAATAACCCTCTAGGACTATCAGTCCAACAAATAGGTGACAACAGCCAAAAGTCACAATAATGAGCATCGCTCCCTCTTGCCATGTGACGATAGGGTCACCAGGGCTTAACTGAATAGTGATTCATTTATAAGTTCGTTTAGGACAGGTGCATGGTGATTAGTCACCAACATAACCTTCCTCACGACTCTGGAGTCGAAGCTATGGACAACATCCCTTAGCCATGTGACAAACAGTCACCGGGGTCTCATACCTTGGCTATATTCATCTGGTTGTAAGCCAGGCAAGCGCTTATAAGTTCCTCGACCCCAGGGTCGGTCTGGCATTAATGCTATAGAGTCATTCAATGCATGATCCTCGACTTTAGAGTCGGTCCCTGACTAGTCAGTGTCTCAACAGGTAAACAACGTTCAACAACATTTAATATGCAATCCATGTCCACATATATCAACCAACATGCCTTAATATCAAACCATGCATGTCATATACCTATATAGGGTGCAACCGTATCCATACACTGTTTTCTTACCTCTGGTTCGAGTGAGTATTATAATATGAACGACCCCTGAGAACGATCAATCTTTAAATTCCTCGACGGTCACCTGGTCATAACCAAAATATAGGATTCATCAATAAAAATGATAACTGAGGGTTTCCCAAACCAAAACCCAGCCCCCGAGACCTCAAATACTACCCAACCGGGTACTAGGTCCAACCCCGAGGCCTATGGTTTGAATCCCTAAGCTAAAAACCACTTTTAGCAAAATTTGACCTCATGGGCTGCGGCCCCAAAAAGCCGTGCCGTGGCACACCCCCAAGCCTATCTGCCAGATGCTCCTGGGCCGCGACACACAAAAGCCGTGCCGCGGCACCCAGCCCAGAAAAGCAAGAATGCCCAACACGAACCAGTTTTCAATCCCTGCGTTTTCCCTCTCAAACCAGACCTACAAATCATCATAGAACCTCCTCCAAACATGTAATTAAACCCCCAAATCACACCCTTAGCTCACTCACAACAAACCCCAATCAAACTAACATTACAACCCCCTTTGATTCACACTTTTCACAACAAAACTCATGATCTAAAAGCTAAAACGAAAACAGAGCATAGTTTAAGTTCAATGATCAAAACTTACCTTAAAACCTGCTTGAACTCCCCACACAAGCAGAACCAAATCTCCAATCCAGCCCTAAGTTTCTCTAGCTTGAATTACTACCAAGAACACACAAAACCCTCAAAGGGAAAGTGAGGAAGATGGAGCAAGGAGGATGTACGGGAATGGAAGAGGCAAAACTCTGTTTTTACTCTGTTTTATTCCACAGCCTTCAGCCACTAAACCTTATATATATCCTCCTTAAAAAGACCAAAATGCCCTTATACCATTCCAAGCCTCTTAAACCAACCCAAGGGCAAAATTGGTACTTCTAACTTAACCCGTTAATCATAATTAACGCTTCCCAATTCCCGCTAACCTCAAAATCCTCAAACACCAATATTTCATAACCCGTTACCCTAAAATCCTCGGTAACGCTATAACCTTTAATATCACCCCGAGACTCACCCCGAGCCCCGAGCTCAAACCTGTTATGACCAAACCGATAATCACGTTAAACGATCGTCTCATGTCGGAATACTCGAACCAATCCACATTATAATGTGGTCTCACAATATATCATTAACATACAACAAATATTCAATTATACCCTCAACGGGCCAAATTACCATAATACCCCTGTAAACAAATGTGGACTCACATGCATGCATTTAACATCATATTATAATATAATTCTCATAAATATGCATAAACACATTTAATGGCATAATTAAACAGTTATGGCCCTCCCGGCCTACTAATCCGGCCATTAACCATAATAGGGAATCCGGGGCATTACATACCTCTTTCTCTGTGTATTCAGAAAAAAGGTTCAAAAGTCAAAAAGTCCCTTCCTTGAGCCTTCTCACGTATATATATAGGCTAAGGGGGGTTACATGGGCCAATGGGCCTTAATTATCCTTAATATCAGCGTATCAAGGAAATAAAGAGAAAATATATTAAATGTAGTTATTACAAAATTACATATCTTTAAAGGAAAGAAATTGAAGCATGCGACCAGACTGGTCTCATCTAATCGCGAGATCTGATGAAGCAACAAGGAGCTGTTCGATAGGCAAACAACACCTCTTCACTTTGACGCTGCCATGTGCCAACCACGTGTAATAAATTCTTGCCACATCGTCAGGAGTCATTTTTGGGTAAACAATAAGAACTCTCTCCTTTTCTTTGTTTTAATTTTTGAAATCCCTAGGAGAGTTTGATCAAAGGTGGTGGCCATTGTTTGTTCGTTCAATTCTAGCAAGAGAGGAAATGGAAAACCCCTATTTTTGTCTTATGGTTGTTGTTCTTATCTTTGGTTCTTATTGTTTTGAGGATATTGTTTTTGAATGATGGTATATTTTTTTTTTCTCTTTTGATTTGTTAGTAGCAGTAGCAGTAGCAGTAGCAGTAGTAGTAGTAGTAGTATATTAATAGTCTGTAGTATGTTAGTTTCCGTGGATATTGGTTCAAGCCGGGACTTAGTTGGAAACTCATAGCAACAGTTAGTAGTAGTAGTAGCAGTATATTAATAGTCTGTAGTATGTTAGTTTTCGTGGATATTGGTTCAAGCCGGGACTTAGTTGGAAACTCATAGCAACAGTTATGGATTTTATAAGTTTAACCTATAGTTTAGAAATATTAATTATACCATAAGGTTTGATTAATATTGCTGGTTTTAGAAATATTATTTATTATAACCCAAGGTTTAGATAGAACTAATAAGATGGTGACACTTGTCGTATGCATGTTTATTAAGGATTTAAGTATTGAATAGTTTAATTAAAAGAAAGATCTAGAAGTTCTAGAACCTTCCAGCACCTGCTAGAATCATGTTTAGACTCAGTCAAGATGTTTAATCAATTTCAAATATGCTGAATAAGTGAAAATATATGTTTGATATATCAACAGATGCCGATATATCGTAGCTATAGGAGCCGATATATCGCCTATGGAAGATACGGAAAACACGTCGACTTCACATGAACGGAAGCAAGGGAACATAGTGGAGGCGATATATTGCCTATAGGGGGCGATATATCGTCCCCACCCTTGAATTTTTAAACTCCGTGGAATCCGAGCTTAAAGCATCCCTTAACCACTTAGACCTGCCTTTGAAAGATTTTGACTGAGTTATGGGCGTCTATTGAACAAAAATTCAAATATTTTTCATTTTATATTCATTTATTTATTCAACTTAAAAGGGGTTAGTTTCACTCCTTGAACTCTATAAATATGACCTAGTACTCATCCATTTTCTTCATTCTTCAAGCAGTCTTCAGAGCCTTCAAGTTGCTAAGGTTACTATAGAGAGAAACACTTGGGTTTTGGGTTAAAAGCTCTATCATTCTAAGCTTTTCTAAACACTTGGGAAGTGGGATATAGTGAGATTTTGGTATCGAGGTTTAGATCAAATCATATGATCAACAAAGGTATTCTTATCCTTAAGTTCAATTGTTTATGGTTCTTTAGTTTTCTTTTATTTTCTTTCAGATCCTAGCTCTTGTTTATGATTCTTGGTTAGGTGTTTAGGTTTCTTGAAACTTAAAGTTCTTTTCGGTAAGTTTCTTCTTGATGGTTTAGTTCTCTTTTCATCTTCATTCTTTAGAAATACTCATGGTTTTGCTGTTGGTTTTTAGGAGTGTTCCAACCCCGTTCTTGTTCTCAAATATCCTGGGTTTTGGTAAGGAAAATAGGTTAGATTATATGTGTTGATATGTTTAAGTTATGACATGTTTATGTTATGGTATGTTTATGTTATGATATGATGTATCTTGTAGTCATTTGGGGCTTATAGTGGCTTAGATAGCAAACTCCAATATTTGTTTATGTCGCTTGGGGCTTATAGTTGCTTAGATAGCAAACCCCAAGAATATTTATCATTTCGTGGGTTTAGAGTTATGATTTACCCTACCTTGATTAGTAGACGGAGGACCTAGATGTGTTATCATATACTGCCATATGATCTTACCTACCTCAATTAATAGGCTGAGGACTTAGATGGTTTTATCACATGCCACGTTAATGAGTTAATGACCATTAATATTGTAGTCCTATATGATATATGTTTTTATAGTCATATGTTTTATAGTCTTATGTTTATAATTTATGATTTATGTGTTAGTAGATTTTCCTTGCTGGGCATTAGGCTCATTCCTTTATTTTAGTGTGATGCAGGAAAATGATTATGGAAGGCGGAAAGATTCATGGCAGATTGGCATGTGTGTTAAGGATGAATGGATTGAACGGACTGCGTGTCAATCGTGGATGATGTTTTTTTTAGTCTTTTAAACTAATAAAGTTTATGTTTTATGTTTTATAAATAATGGGATCCCATACCATATCACATTTTATTTTATATTTTTACCTTATTTTGTCTTGGTACAATATTTTGGGTTTTAAATAAAGTTATGTTATTTATGATGTATGTTTCCCAAAATAGTAGCTATGTCTAGTAGTTTTAATGGTCCAAGGTCTTAGAAATAGTTGGGTCATTATAGTTAGTATCAGAGCAATAATTCATATGCATGAAGTTCTCCTTGATACACACGCACAAGCTCTGAATCTGACTGCCAGTGTAAGTGTTTATGTTATAGTTATTATGTTTATGTTTATAGTTAATATTTTAGCCTTTATGTTTTCAGTTAAAAATGGATGGAGTCTTGACCTATGAGGATATCCGAGCCATTAAGGCATTAAAAAGGATTAGAGAGCCAAGGAATACTGTAGGAGTGTTAGAAAGAATCACTCAAAGATTAATCTTATTCCATAAGGAGATAGTTCATCTTCAGACTACTAAGCAAATTATGATGAGAGCTATGGAGCAATATGTCTTAGTAATTAGGGTTTTTAAAGATTTTCCTTCTGTAATTTCAACTTTAGAATAAATATGGGAGCGATAGATGAAGATGATTCACCCGTAGCCCTAAGATATTATTTTCTCATACTTAGGCTTACCAATAAGTTTGAATTCACTAATATAGAATCTTTATGAATCTTTCCCGAGGTAATTTTTAGGCTCAAGATAATGATGATTATGAGGAGATAGATGATGATATGCTAGGTGAAGGGTCAGATGTAGAAGATCCTGATTTTTAGATTCACCTTAGTTATGTTAGTTTAGTTTATTTATTTATTATTTTTGTATTTATGATTGTACTTAGTGAAAAACCTTTTTCCAAATGAATATTATTGTTATTTTTAAATGACATGTATGAGTTTGATTTTTTTGTTTTTACAATCATAATAAATTTGGAATAAATAAATAATGACTGAGTTCGGTGAGGGTGGATATAAATCAATGGACTGGGTTCTATATTGAGAGTTAGGAGGCCATAGTAGTGGGAACGATTTGAATGATCCCAGCCCTCCCTCAATATGATTAACTTTGGGACAACGATGAGTTTCGAACCTGAGAATTAAGTCATATAGGATGATTAGAAACAGACTTAGAAAGTAATAAAGATGGCTGATTTTCTAAGTATAGAAACACACCCTAATTATAAAGAAGGCTTACATAATTTTTCATAAGAAATCATAACTAATAGGTCCGAGTTATGTTTTCTTAGACTAAGTTTTGCCTTAGAGCTTATTAGGGTAAGTTCTATTGTGTTTTCACAACTATTAGAACTTTGCGGAAGATGTCGCTACGAAAGTTTGCACGCACAAATGCCAATGTCTCCAGTGCTGCCAACGAGACTCAGGAAGCCCCTCTAGTTTGAAGAAGGGAAACACGTGCTACTACTGCTACTGCCAATAGAAATGCACCACCTCCAGTAGACAACAACCCTGAGATTGTCTGACTACGTCAACAAGTGGAAGAACTGCTACAGTAACAATGACAATAGACTGAGCCGCAACTGCAGCCTCAGCCAACGGTTCAGGCACCCCAGCAAGTAGGTCTTCATGGGGGATGGCCAATGTTAAACTACGCGCCTTACCTAGCTTAGTACATAGAGCCAGTCTATGAGCAGTTCTGTAAGCAGCACGCTCTAAATTGTGAAGGAAGCATCCTGATAGTAAGCAGGTCGACAAAGACAAAAGAGCACGGACTAGCAATGGAAATAGTAGGTCGGGCTATGTAGAATACCCGCAGTGCTGCAAATGCCAGAAATGACATCTTAGGGAGTGTCGTGCAAACATCAAAGGTTGTTTCAACTATGGTCAGGAATGTCATCAAAAGAAGGAATGTCAACAACTCAAGCAAGAAGAGAAAAAGGACAATGGTTCCAGCCAAAGTCTTTGCCTTGACCCAGGGAGAAGCTGATGCTAGTGACAAAGTAGTCACAAGACAAATTCCTATCCTGAATAGTATATGTTCAGTATTGTTAGATTCGGGAGCAACACACTCGTATATCTCGTTAGGAATGATAGAAAAATTAGACAAACCTTGTAGAACTAGGTTTGTGACATAGTTGCTTTCGGGCGAAGTAGTCCTATCATCAAGGATAGTACGAGGCGTACCGATCAAAATTGAGGACGTAGAACTAGAAGGAGACCTGATAGAGCTAGAGATCAAAGACTTTGACGTAGTACTGGGTATGGATTGGCTAGCAAGGCATGGCGCAACCATCGATTGTAGATGCAAGCAAGAGACGATCAAACTCTTGACGGTCAGAAGCTATGTTTTAAGGGAAAGGTTTCAGGACTACAAACACTGCTTATTTTGTCTCTTAAAGCTCAAAGGATGATAGAGAAAGGATGTCAGACATTCTTAGAAAGTGCCACGGATGTGGTAAAGGAAACACCACTAAAGGTTGAAGATGTCTGCATCATAAAAGAATTCCAGAAGTATTTCCTGACGACTTACCAGGGTTGCTGCCAACTCGGGAAATTGACTTCACAATCGAACTAGTTCCGGGAACTAAGCCTATCTTGAAGGCACCATAGCGGATGGCACCAACCGAACTCAAGGAGTTGAAGACACAGTTAGAAGACAATTAAACTTGGGTTTCATTAGACCGAGCCATTCGCCATGTGGAGAACCAGTTCTATTTGTGAAGAAAAAGGATGGAAGCATGCAGATGTGTATAGATTACCGTGAGCTGAGTAAATTGACAAATAAGAATAAGTACTCGCTACCCTGGATCGATGATTTGTTTGATCAACTCTGAGGAGCGATCATGTTTTTAAAGATTGATCTACAGTCCGGTTATCACCAGCTCAAGGTACGGGAAGAGGATATTCCCAAGACAGCTTTTAAAACTCGATATGGACATTACAGGATTTTAGTTATGTCTTTTGGTCTTACTAGCAACTGCATTTATGGATTTAATGAATCTGGTCTTCAAGGATTACTTGGAAAAATTCGTCGTAGTGTTCATCGATGATATTTTGGTGTACTCCAAGGACAAATTCGAACACGAGGAACATTTAAGAATGACCATGCTACAACTGAAGGAGCATCAACTTTGCGCTAAGTTCAAGAAATGCAAATTTTGGCTTTTGTAAGTAGTGTTCCTCGGCCACATAGTATCCAAGGATGAAGTTGTAGTAGACCCAGCTAAGGTAAAGGCTGTGATGCGTCAGAGGTTAGAAGTTTTCTTTGGCTAGTAGGCTATTATATGAGATTTGTAGAAGGCTTTTCTAAGATAGCCACTCCGCTTACCAACCTGACTCGAAAATAACAAAGATTCAACTAGACTGATAGATGTGAAGAGAGATTCCAGTTACTCAAGGATAAGTTATGCTCAGCACCAGTACTTTGTGTACTGACACTCAACGACAAGTTTGTAGTATATTGTGACATGTTGAAGCAAGGTTTGGGTTGTGTACTAATGCAGAATGACAAAGTAATAGCCTATGCCTCAAGGCAGTTGAAGGAATACGAGCAACGCTATCCAACGCACGATATAGAGTTGGCAGCGGTGGTCTTCGCATTGAAAATCTGGCGCCACTATCTTTATGGAGAATGGTGTGAGATTTATACGGAGCACAAGAGCTTAAAGTATTTCTGCACACAGAAGGAACTCAGCATGAGGCAGCGTAGGTGGTTAGAATTAGTGAAGGATTATGATTGCGAAATCCTATACCACCCGGGAAAAGCAAAGATAGTTGCTGATGTGCTAAGCAGGAAGAGTTATTGAAATCTAGTAGCGTTAGTCGAAATAGAAAAGCCGCTTCAGCAAGAGCTTATTAATGCCAGAATAGAAGTAGTAATTGGTAAACTGGCTAACTTGTCCATCCAGTCAAGTCTGTTAGAAGATATACAGATCAGACAAGGGCATAATGACACATTAGTATCTGACATAGCTGCAGTCAAAGAAGGCAAGGCCACAGATTTCTCTATATCAGAACAGGGATTTTGAGATATAAGGACCGGGTATGCATGCCAAATGATCATGGGATTCAGATGAAGATTTTAGAAGAAGCGCACAATACCCCATACTCAGTTCACCCAGGGTCGACCAAGATGACTCACGACCTTAAGGCGTTGTATTGGTGGACGAGAATGATGAAAGACGTAGCAGAAGGGGTGTCTAAATGCATAGTATGCCAGCAAGTCAAAGCAGAACATCAGCGGCCTGCAGGCTTGTTGCAACCGCTTAGTATTCCAGAATGGAAGTGGGAAGACATAGCCATGGACTTCTTGACAGGACTACCACAAACAAATAAGCAACACGACTCGGCTTGGGTAGTAGTAGATAGACTAACCAAGTTTGCTCATTTCCTGCCTTTCAAGACTACGTACACAGCAGATCAGTACGTAGACATTTATGTTCAGGAAATAGAACGATTGCATGGAATCCCTAAGACCATAGTATCCGATAGAGGATCGATGTTTACATCGATATTTTGGGGAAGCTTGCAGCAAGTTATGGGTACCAAGTTAAGTCTTAGAACGAAATTTCATCCTCAGACCAACGGTCAGTCCGAGCGTACCATACAGATTTTAGAGAATATGTTGCGCGCTTGTGTACTTGATTTCAGAGGATCGTGGAGTAAGTATTTGCCGCTTATAGAATTCTCTTACAACAATAGCTACCAGTCAACGATCGGGATGGCACCCTATGAGTTACTCTATGGAAGGAGGTGTCAATCGCCATTACATTGGGACGAGGTAGGAGAAAGGCAACTTCTTGGACCCGAAGCTGTTAAAGAGGCTCAGGATGCAGTAGCGCTAATTAGAAAGCGTATGTTCGCTGCTCAAAGCTGACAGAAAAGTTATGCGGATGCCAAGCGGCGTGATGTGGAATTCAAAGTCAGAGATCAAGTCTTCTTAAAGATATCTCCTATCAAAAGTGTGAAGCGGTTTGGGAGGAAAGGAAAACTTAGTCCACAGTTTATAGGTCCTTTTTAGATATTGGACAAGGTGGGAACAATTGCTTATATATTAGCTCTACCGCCAGCACTAGCAGATAGCCACAACGTATTCCACATCTCGATGTTGCGTAGATAAGTGTCGGACCCATCTCACATCCTCAAGTACGATACGATAGCACTCCAGAAAGACTTGAGTTATGAGGAACAACCGGTTAGCATCCTAGATAGAGGGTTGAAGGAATTATAGTCTAAGAGCTTTTTGATAGTCAAGGTCCTATGGAGTAATAGTTCAGAACGCGAGGCAACGTGGGAGTTGGAGGGAGACATCTTAGCCCGGTATCTGGAATTGTTTGATAAGTAAATTTCGGGGATGAAATTCTTGTTAGTAGGGGAGAATTGTAGTGTCCCAGAATTTTACTTAGCTAGCTAGGATTAGTAGTTGTAGTAGTAGTAATAGTAGTATAGTAATAGTTTGTAGTATGTTAGTTTCTGTGGATATTGGTTCAAGCCGGGACTTAGTTGGAAACTCATAGCAACAGTTATGGATTTCATAAGTATAACCTGTAGTTTAGAAATATTAATTATAACATAAGGTTTGATTAATATTACGGGTTGTAGAAATATTACTTATTATAACCTAAGGTTTAGATAGAACTAATAAGATGGTGACACTTGTCGTATGCATGTTTATTAAGGATTTAAGTATTTTGATGAATAGTTTAATTAAAAGAAAGATCTAGAAGCTCTAGAACCTTCTAGCACCTGCTAGAATCATGTTTAGACTCAGTCAAGCTATTTAATCAATTTTAAATGTGCTGAATAAGTGCAAATACGTGTTCGATATATCAACGTATGCCGATATATCGCAGCTATAGGAGCCGATATATCGCCTACGGAAGATACAGAAAATACGTCGACTTCGCACGAACGATCGAACGGAGGCTCGGGAACATAGTGGAGGCGATATATCGTCCCCACCCTTGAATTTTTAAACTCCGTGGAATCCGAGCTTAAAGCATCCCTTAACCACTTAGACCTGCCTTTGAAAGATTTTGACTGAGTTATGGGCGTCTATTGAACAAAAATTCAAATATTTTTCATTTTATATTCATTTATTTATTCAACTTAAAAGGGGTTAGTTTCACTCCTTGAACTCTATAAATATGACCTAGTACTCATCCATTTTCTTCATTCTTCAAGCAGTCTTCAGAGCCTTCAAGTTGCTAAGGTTACTATAGAGAGAAACACTTGGGTTTTGGGTTAAAAGCTCTATCATTCTAAGCTTTTCTAAACACTTGGGAAGTGGGATATAGTGAGATTTTGGTATCGAGGTTTAGATCAAATCATATGATCAACAAAGGTATTCTTATCCTTAAGTTCAATTGTTTATGGTTCTTTAGTTTTCTTTTATTTTCTTTCAGATCCTAGCTCTTGTTTATGATTCTTGGTTAGGTGTTTAGGTTTCTTGAAACTTAAAGTTCTTTTCGGTAAGTTTCTTCTTGATGGTTTAGTTCTCTTTTCATCTTCATTCTTTAGAAATACTCATGGTTTTGCTGTTGGTTTTTAGGAGTGTTCCAACCTCGTTCTTGTTCTCAAATATCCTGGGTTTTGGTAAGGAAAATAGGTTAGATTATATGTGTTGATATGTTTAAGTTATGACATGTTTATGTTATGGTATGTTTATGTTATGATATGATGTATCTTGTAGTCATTTGGGGCTTATAGTGGCTTAGATAGCAAACTCCAATATTTGTTTATGTCGCTTGGGGCTTATAGTTGCTTAGATAGCAAACCCCAAGAATATTTATCATTTCGTGGGTTTAGAGTTATGATTTACCCTACCTTGATTAGTAGACGGAGGACCTAGATGTGTTATCATATACTGCCATATGATCTTACCTACCTCAATTAATAGGCTGAGGACCTAGATGGTTTTATCACATGCCACGTTAATGAGTTAATGACCATTAATATTGTAGTCCTATATGACATATGTTTTTATAGTCATTTGTTTTATAGTCATATGTTATATAGTCTTATGTTTATGATTTATGATTTATGTGTTAGTAGATTTTCCTTGCTGGGCATTAGGCTCATTCCTTTATTTTAGTGTGATGCAGAAAAATAATTATGGAAGGAGGAAAGATTCATGGCAGCTTGGCTTGTTGCGTGTTAAGGATGAATGGATTGAATGGACTGAGTGTCGATCGAGGATGAAGTTTTTTTTTAGTCTTTTAAATTATGTTTTGATGTATTTCCACATTTAGTATTTAAACAAATAAAGTTTATGTTTTATATTTTATAAATAATGGGATCCCATACCATATCACATTTTATTTTATATTTTTACCTTATTTTGTCTTGGTACAATATTTTGGGTTTTAAATAAAGTTATGTTATTTCTGATGTATGTTTCCCAAATTAGTAGCTATGTCTAGTAGTTTTAATGGTCCAAGGTCTTAGAAATAGTTGGGTCATTACACTTTATCTTACTCTTGGAAAACATGTTGGGATTATGTGATCTTGTATTTTGTTAGGGTTCATATGTTTATTTAAATTTTTGTAAACGCTCTTATGATTTTGGGGTAAGTTGTTAATATGGAGGTTTCGGCCTATAGGGTTTAATGCATGTTGTGTTGTTTTTTTTTGTGTGACTTACACATGTTAGGAACATGCTAGGTTAATTGGTTAAATGAAGGGTTTGTCTTGAATCTTTTATAAATTTATATATTAGTGATGCATGATGATCATAGTTTGAGTTTTTGAGAAGCATGAATTAAGGATGAAATTTTATGAAGAGTTATGTGCTTGCTGATTTTGTGTATAATTGCTGAGTAAATTTCGTGAAACAATGATTTGAATGCATAAGTGATGTCTCTAATGATATGTTGATTTTATGTTAATAAAAGGGTGTTTTATTTCACCCTTAAAATAATGTTTTTACTCAATTAATACCTACACTTTTTTTTCTTATATTTTATGAAGAAAGTATAGTTTTTAATCTAAGTTTATGATTTTTGAGTGATTAATTAGTTACTGGAATTTTTGATTAAAGATAAGAAATGCCTTTTAAGTGAAATAAATAATGTGAGTATGTTGAATAAATTATTATCCTAAGTTATGTATATGTTAAATTGATATTTTTAAACTGTAACCATGAATTTTCATATTATTATTAAGTGCAGTATTTTTTTAATGAGAAAATGTTTGGGTTTAAAATTCACTTATGATTTTTAAACAAAATAAATAGTTGCTGAAAGTTTATGTTATTAAGTTAAAATATTTATTTTGTTTAAAAGTAATGAGTTTTACACTTACGTAATTTAAGTCTTTAATAATACAAGTGAAAATATATTTTCCCACGTTTTAAATTATAATTTCTCACACTTAATCTTGTAATTTTATTAATTTAGAAAAAAATATTATTTTCTAAAGGAAACATAGATTTTATAAGTATTTCTAAATGATTAGAAGTTTCGTTATTTCTAAGAATTTAAAATAATAAATGAAAATATTATTTTATGAGAAGTTTAGGGAGGTTAAATGAATTGTTTTAATCAACTTTGAGACTTAAATAAATAATGGTAAAAGTAATATGTTGCTGAATTTTTACTTGAAGATGTTAGAAATGAGCATGTAGGAATTATCGTTTTAAAACGAACTTTTTAACAACGCTCCCACATATGTATGTCGCATGCAAATGCACTTTGACGTTCAAATGTATGCCTATTATTCAAACATATAATTTTTACTTTGTAACCATGAATGGATAATAGGTAGAATTGACATTATTATTTTGTGATTTTATGTGAAAATGTGCATGTTTAGAATTAATGGACAATTTGCACCATGTGTGCATGGCCCATGCACACATGGGGTATATGTGTTGGGCACGAGAATTTACATGTTATTTTAAAGAGAAATCTTTGATTATGATTATAGGCTTGTTGTGAAGTTTTTCTCATTTTTCTTTGCTCGGATCTGAGGTAAGGAAGTTAGACAGAATTTATATGTTTATGCTATGAAATGGTATGAATGGTCTGTCATGAGAATAATGATATGATATGCACGATGAAGGACCATGAAATATGAAGTATTGAAATCTATCTTGAAATGCTACGATGAATATGTGTGCTACATATGTTGTCCTTTGTGTTGTTTGAAATAGATTTCATGTGCTTGTATGCTGTATGAAAAAGCAAATGGTTGTTAGTGTGTTGAACACGACTCAACAAAGGGGTTACTAAGGATATGACGTAACCCAAGTTACTATGGATATGACGTAACTCATAGGGGGAATGCGCCGAGGTTATTCAAGGACCAGAGCCTCCTGTTTACCTCACAGAGGAGGTCTTTCCAGTTTTATGCTTTTACTGGTTACCTCAAGATGTGATATGGACAATAGTGACACCGTGTTCAGAAAGAATATGACAATGATGTTTGATTATGATGAATGATGATGACGTTTAATTTTGATGTATGGATATGATTTATGGTTATGATTTACGATTACGATATGTTATGAGCTTTACGATATTAATATGTTCTTATTGTGTTTTCCTTGTATGTTGTGGTATTTGTTTGTACTTCCTTATTGAGCTTTTAGCCCACCTCCTTACTTTCCCCTTTTCAGGTAACAAATAGAGTTTCTCTTTGCCACGTCCTATGATGTGAGGAGTTCCGACGTTAGAGTGTGTATGGCGTGGGGGTATCCTATAAACGAATAAACAATCAACTTAAGCGTTAGATTTTAAAGAAAAATGTTATAGACCTTAATGTTTTAAACCTATCAGCGAGACTTAAACTTTATTTATTTTTAAACGTTGCATAAGTACACTTATTTTTATTTTAACCTATTGAGCCCAATTTTCATGTGTTTATTAAGGCCCCACTTGATTTTATATGTTAAGAGGTTTTCTTCTACATTTTCTATGAGTATTGAGACTTTTTACAAAGAAGTAGATTAGGGTGCTCTACAATTGCAAGACTATATTAAAATCGTACTTAAAATATAACTAAAATAATTATTTCATTTTTGTTGTCATTTACCAAGTATTTATCCCATTTACTAATTTAAATTAAAATTAGATAAAACAAAAGTATAGTAACCCTTTTTCTATTTCTTTTAAAAAATAAATAATTATCCAAAATTAATTATTAGTAAATAATTTAACATATTTATTTAAGATAAAACAATCTTTGTAGTCACTCCCTTTACCAAATGGTTAAATAATAATTTCCCATTTAACTTTGTTTAAAAAAAAAATATCTCTATACATTTTTAAAAATACCATAATTTCAATTATGTTGAAAAAGTTTCTTTATACTATCTTTTACTCAAATAAAAACACTTAGTCCCATAAAAATAATGCTACATGATTAATTCTTTTACAAATAAAAACTGCATTATTTTAATTAAAATATACAATATTTTAAAGTATAGATAATTACATTTTTCATGTATATAGTCTAGGGTTTAATTTATTTGAGCATATGCTTTGCTTATTTTATTTAAAAGACATTTTCTTCCAATAAACTAAAAATTTCAGCAAGCCTTTTATTTGTTTAAAAATCACATCATTGGACCAAAAGCATATTTTTCTTTCACAAGACACAAAAAGAATATTGCATGTGTTTAATTAGATAAAAATCTCATTAAAATGTGAAATAAAATGTCTTTTGTTTATGTGAGTTCTAAATTAAAAATTTTAAGGCATAACTTGTGCATTTTCAAAATCATTGGTTAATTATCACGATAAAGATGAGAAAAAAATACAATAAGCAATATTTATAAAAAATATACTTTTAATTATGTTAAAAACCATCATCTAGCATGTTTCTACAACTCATGCATCCCAAGAAAGCAATTCTAACATAATATAGACAATTAAATCATTGACATGCTTCAAAGATAAAAAATAAATAAAATATGTTACAAGGAACCCTAGGCCGAAACCTATAGCATATTTCTATTCCTTATTGTTTCCAAAATCCAATGCAAAATCCTAGCATATTTCTAAGTTCACACGCGACAACAAAATAGGAAGGGAATTAAAACCAAACATGCTAAAAGAAAAGAAATCCTACGTTTTTATTTTCAAAACAATGAACATACATAAAAATATTACTTGTGTTATACATAAGAACCCTAGATTACCAAAAATATAAACACAACACATATAAAACCTTAGCATGCATTAACTATTAATACATCTTAACCATATACCAAATTCCATAAGCATGTTTATCAAATCCAAATATTCAACAACAATAGCCCAAAACATGCACTAGGCCGAATATACACCATCAAAACAACCCTTCAAGTTTTCCAAAATCAACATATCACATATATCATAACCATGTCTTCTCACAACAAACAACCATCAAAACATAACAAGAATGAAAATTGAAAAAAAAATGACAATGAGGCTAGAGATTCTATATCAATCCATATTTCAAAACCATAAACCATAATCAACACTAAATCAAACAAAATAAGAGAGAATCCATTACCTCTCTTGATTGTGGAATCAAGAGTACCCTAGAAAAAAGAAACCTTGGCACCTATAGGAATTTCAAAACCACAAAAGACAAGAAAACAAAACAACAAGAAGAAAACTTAGAACCAAGAATGTGAGGAGATGGATTAAAGGATTCAATACTAGAGAAATTAAGAGCACAAACCTAGATTGAAACATCCTCTTCATTCTTCTTCTTTCCTTACCCACGAGCTCACTCACTCTCTCTCTCTTTCTTTCTCTCTATTTCATGCCTCACTTTCTCTCTCTATGTCAAGCTCTCTCTCCCTCTGTCTTCTCCTACATGTCATCGGTCACACATGAGTCCCCAAGGCACATGTTCTTTTCTTTTTATATTCCCAAATGGCCGAGCCCTAGCCTTGTAGTGTGAATGTTTAACTCCCCCAATTTCACTTCCTTTAATTTTTACCTAAAATCAATTTAAAAGAAAAAGAATAAATAAAAGGAAAAGATGACATGAATAAATAAGGAAACACAAACTATGATCTTCCACTCTATCTCATGCCTACACTCCTCTCTCCTCTCTTCTTATTTGTTTCCCATTTCTCTAGTATGAACACTAACATTCTAGAACATTCTTTTTTTACTCCTCTCATTATTTCCTTTTCTTTTTCTTCTTAATTAATTAAATAAAATAAAAGAAAGAATAAAAATAATGCATGGAAAATAACCATTGCATGCTCTCCATGCAACCATGCACATACACACACACAAGAGCTAGGGTGAATTTCTACTAACCATGCACCTTGGTCCACACAACCAAAACTCAAGAAGTCACATTTACAATTAATTAACAAATAAAGTCACACATTTTATACAAAAAAATTTCAAACACAATTAACACTTAACAATTATAAATTCAAATGAAGCACAAAATTAAATAAATAAAAAAAAATGTTGAGCTACATGAATCCCCCCGACGAGATCTCTGAGTTATCCTTCAACGCTGCCGCCTTCTTTGATGGGAGCCCGATTGCTTCAAAGAGAGCCTATTTGCCTCTCTGCGTGTGGGTATTGGTGATGTCCTTTATTTATTTAAATGCCTAGTGGGTTCCGATTGAGATTTTGCATGTGCTTGCTATTTTGTTGTTGTTCCCCTGGGGATTGTTAAGGGGTTTGGAGCCCGAGAACAATACCTTTATCAGGGTATGGAGCCACGTCGTTTCAAGTATAGTTGTTGAAGGACTACTTCCTTTTCCTACATAATTTGGTTGTTATGAGTGATTCCCATTGTGAAAATGATAAAGTACGATCTTCTTCTCCGTCTGCAATAAGTCTGCCACGACACGGCCTCCTCCATCCTCCAAGAGGCTAGGTTGGAGCCAGTGAACCACGGTAATCATCTTTTCTACCTTTGCCACAAACCCACGTCGCACTCAACCACAATCCTTGACTTTCTCTTGCACCACCTTTGATCAAATTAGGTAACTGCTTTTGCTCATGTATAAAATTTTCAATCTGTGTATTCTCGAAATTTGATGGGTAATTGAAAAGGGAATTTACTCATTTGGTACCCTATGTTTTTGCAAAGTATCATTTTGGTACCCTCTGTTTTCAATAATGCTCATATGGTACCCTGTATTTTAAAATTATACATATTTGATACCCTAGACTCAGATTTGATAGATAATTTTTTTTCAATATGATCAAACTGTCATCAGTTATATGTAATTAAGTAATTAAATTTAAATTTTGAACTTACATAATTGACAGCAGTTTGATTAAATTAGTAAAATTTTATTAATTAAATTTGAGTTTAGGGTACCAAATATGTACGATTTTAAAATACAGGGTACCATATGAGCATTATTGAAAACAAAGGGTACCAAAATGATACTTTGCAAAAATATAGGGTACCAAATGGTTACCTACCCAATTAAAAATCATGGAATTTTGTTTAGTGATCTTTTGTTTTGCGTCAACCATGGCACTCAACTTTCTCTCACACCAATCCTCATCTTTTCATAAAATCTGCTTTAGTCAATTAATTTTCATTTAGTCATTTTTGTTTGCTCACTAAATAAACCACATTCCTGTTTTTTAAAATCTGCTACTATAGTTTCCATTTACTTTTAGTGGTTCAATATTTGAGGCCTAGGAAGGTTACATAGCAATTGAAATAGAGTTGGGTCATATCAAGGAAGCTCCATATATATATATACACGAGACGTTTAGATATTTATGATTATTTGGCAGTCTAACTTCTTGCAGAAGATCTTTATTTATTTTTGTTAGCTAGTTCCTTTGTAAGAAAAATAAAATATATAGTTGTAAAAGAATAAGTTAGGCATAAAGTTGGGGATGTAAATCAGATTTAGTGTCTAGTTGTGGATAAGAAATATATGTTGTGTACGTCTAAAAGAAACATAAAACCTTTTATGCAATATCCAATAATATGTTTTTAAAAAGCTTGTTGAATATGAACAGATGGTTTGATCTTGGCTTCAGCATATAAAAAGTATTGGTTTAAGTACATGCAATAATTGTTCAAAAGCAAACTTTAAAAGCTGAACCTTTTATTGTTTTCTGTAGGTCATATAAACCATTCAATTTTTTGGAAGAACTTCTATATTAGTATAAGTTCATCACGCCCTTGTCTTCACATCTATTTTATAATAAGGAAATAGAGTTTCCTTCTCCTAATATTTAATGCATTGCAGAAAGGAGGTAGTAATGACTTGCTTAAGTATCAATCATATTCTTTCTCTCAAGAAAACATGCTTTTAGATGAATGTTGTTGACTGCAGAAATATATGACTAATGTTCTAATGATTTGCTACACGATTCAAAGGAACTAAGGGAGCAAGTTTAATTCTATTGCTTAGTATCGATGTTTAGGAGTGCATATTAATTACATGCAACATATTTAGTTTATACTGAACAGTTTTATCTAGTTTGACATTCAGTGTAGTTCTTTCTTCTCCATTTAACTATACATCAATACACCTGATGTTATTTGATTAATTTATGTATTTATTCACTTTGTAGATTATAGGAACATTTAGTGATACTTCATTATGAGCACTGATACTTTATTATAATTATCACTTGCAACAAACATTGGATTTGATTTAATGAGATTTTATTGAGTGCTATTTTGAAATGGCAACTCTTGTGTCTTGGGTTTCAGTCGACCAAGGAAAGGTGCTAGTTGAGGATACCAAGTTCTCAGATGTCGGAGAGACTTGGACTTGGACATCTCTTATTTATCCATGTTGTTTATTTTGATTTGGAATTTTTTTTATATATAAGTGAATTTCAAATGAAACAAAAAGTACTTTCATATCACACTACTTGTTATGTTTGTCATTATATATGTTTCTTTCTATGTTCTGACCACAAAAAGGTGCAATTCTTTTGCTCTTTGATCATGTAATGTTACAGGACTTCAATTCATCATTTTAATGTTTATGTGCAGCTAGCACAGTAAGGAGACACAAGATAGAAATTTAATGATGAACGTTGGAGATAATAGTTGAATTGAATTGTTTGTTCTTATTAGTGTTAGTTATTTCTAAGCTCTATAATAATTAGAGTTTGTTATATCTATTGTAGAAGTTGTATTCAATATTTATATACACCTTAATGAATATGGTCACACATGATTTTAGTGTGAGCCTTTCTAATCTTCTTTCCTCATTTTTCCCGAGTTTTCGTTCGGTTTTCTTTTGAACCAACTCACATGTATTAACGTTTCTCAAATAAACTAGTTAATGAAAAACCTTAATGTAAACAAAGAGCTATTTCATAATATTAATTCGATAACAAGTCATATAACACCCCTAATTGCCCATCTCTATTACATTACTAATTTTTAATAATAACTTCATAGATTACATAATCTAACTGAAAAATAAAGTGAGTCTTTATTTAAAATAAATGTAGAGCTTAGATCCAATGTTCAAAACAAAAGAGAATTTGAATGCAGTCTTAAAAATAAATAAGTACATCCCACTAATAATTATCATAATGAAAGACTCTAAGACACTATGGCGTTCCAGATCGTTTTCTCGTTCAATGGTTCCCCGCAGCATACATACATATTTATGAAAAACTGACTCAGCTCACCATGCGTGCCAAACATGTCTACCTAGTGTTTACGTACAAGGGGGAAAGTAAGGGGGTAAGCTAAAAGCCCAGTAAGAAAGTACAAACAATACATACAAGCATAATCGACATATCTCATACATTTTTAACATACTTTTCTTACAGCAGTCACTATCAACATAAGTCATAACCACAAACATGAGACTATTTGCAACATAAGCATAATCTTTCATTATAAGATCATAATCATAAACATAAGATCATTGCAACATGATCATAAGCATTCAACATAAGATCATAAGTATAAGCATCCAACATAAGATCATAGCTCCCCTATTGTCCAGTGATCAGCACATAAACATACAACATAAGATCATGGCTCCCTTATTGTCCAATGATCAACACTTAAACATACAACATAAGATAATGACTCCCCTATTGTATAATGATCACATGTGACTCATTTTGGTCACTTCAATGACACCCCTATTGTCCATGATTTACATGGCACCCCTATTGTCCAAGATCTCAGGCACGCCTGCCTTTATAGTGTTGCAGCACTACGTTAAGCAAACACAAATAACACAAAATGCTTTAATCCGTGTTTCATAACGAGTCTCCCATTCTCTCGCACACGAATAATGGCACCTATACCAATTAATAGCAACAGGTGGTATTGGACAACCGACATGCATGAACACCTGTAGATAACACAAAATAAATAATGTAATGCTTCATAGAACTTAATTATAAGATAATGTATTTAAAAATTAAAATTGATATACCTCAATGAAATTATTATTATTATTGACGAAACCTATTGTAATAGTGTTACGTAAAGTATCTGGCAAAGGATTCGATCTAAGTGGGAGAAATGTAAGATATTGTTGCATTGATAAGTGCACTAAGACAATATTATAATGATAAGCTATAATGTGTCCCATATCCGGCATGGTCATCCAATACTCAGCACTTGGGCAACTTTTAAAATATGTAGTAATTCATCCACTCTATCATAACAACCATAGAGTTTGTTATAGTCATTTCTATGAGAAACTAGTCCACTCTTTAAGTCTTACCTAACTTTCATCCAACCATCCTCACCCATGCCCATCAACTCGGCAATAGCTCAAAAACCACAATTTCCATCACTCTCCACATCTTTAACAAAGTGAATGTATGGTTTTAACTCACATGGTAATGAATTTATATATGATTGTATGTGAATGTTGTGATGTGCCATGATGTTCTTTTTTATTCATCATCTTCAAATTAGAAGAATCAGACGATTGATCGTATATAGCAGAAAAAATAGTAAAAATGTAACGACCCACTACTCTAGACTTTTTGGACCATTAACGAATCTATACATAAAACTTACATTTTTGCGGAAATACCATAATTTTATTGAAAACTTATGGAAACAAATGTTACTTTCATAAAATAAGTAGGATATGGGTACCCATTGTCTTTAAAACAAAAATAACTTAAAAACTAAAAATAGTTACATAGAAAATGCGGAAAATACATTTAAAACCATAAAAACATAAACAAGACTACATCCTCGAATCGAATAACGCTCGGCTCCTTGACTCCATTCACCATCGATACACATCCTCTAAGCGTCACGAATCTTTCCGCCTCTAAAGCTTATTTCCTGCACATAAAACAGAAAGGAATGAGCCTAATGCCCAGCAAGGAAAATCTAACACATAGTCATACACATAAATTTCATAATGAACGTAAAGACATATCATAACACATAATACACTTATTATAATGGCCATTATTACTTGGGGTCCCATAGACTAAACAAGCATATGCCCATGGGATTAGTGGGGTCCTACTAGCTAAGTAGGTCATATGCCCATAACCCATTTGGGGTCTTGTTAGTCATATGGGTCATATGCCCAAGCCTACAAACATACACATATACATATCATAATACATTTGATAACATAAAACATAAGATAACATAAACATATAACATATTGATTCTAGCCTATTTTCCTTACCAAAGTTACCGGGATATGTGGACTGAGTTGGGACCTTTTGGAACACTCCTAATAACCATTAGAAAGAGTGAGTCTAAAGAAGAAAGGAGATGAAATGAAAGAGATGGAAAGACTAAACCATAGAAAACATACTTACCGACTTATATGCTTAAAAGCTTGGATTCCCTAACCAAAATAAGAATAAGGTTAGGGGACTGAGTAGAAGGTTTTGAGAAAGGAAATAACATAAAATACAGAAAGGAACTAGAGTTTTGGGTTTACCTCAAAGATTGCAAGATCAATCTAACATCCACCGAAATACTATAGCACTCACTTACTTCCCAAAGTGTTTGATAAGCTTATGATGTTTAAGCTTATAGTTTTTCCCCAAACCAAGTGTTTACACTCTCTCACTCACTTAACACTAGCAGCCTCTGAACTTAGAGCAAATGGTGAATAATGGCTGGGTACTAGGTCCTATTTATAGAGTTTGGGAATGAAAATATCTTGATTTTACTTGAATAAAAATAATGGCCTTTTAGGTGAAAATCATTTGAATAATCGTTCAGCAGAGGCTGAAGACTCGTTCAGAAGATGCTGGACTGTTGAAGGAGTTTGAATGGCTGAAGGGAAAAGAATTCAAATGTATTTGAATTCATGCTGGTGGAGGCGATATATCGCCCCCTATAGGCGATATATCGCCTGGACCTTTGTTCCCGAGGCGACCGTGCATCGATTCGTGTTTTCCGTATCTACGTGCTGCGACATATCGCCCCCTATAGCTGCGATATATCGGCATACGCAGAATATTTAAACACGAATTTACACATTTTTAGCTAAGTTTGAATGGATTAAACAGCCTTGACTAAGCCCTCAACGTGCTCAAAGCTGCTGACTGACCCTATACATTCAAACTTTTACCCTTATTTAATTTAATCCTCAAAAATACTTAATCCTTAATTACCATTCAAAACATGTGCTTAAAATCCTATTGGTTGATGTCTAAACCTTATAATATAATAATATAATCCTTAATATCAGACACATTAATCAAACCTTAGGTTATACTTAATATTCTTAAACTATAGGTTAAACTTAGAAAATCTATAAGTACTACTATGAGTGTCCAAATAACTCCCGGTCTGAACCAAAAATCCAAAGTAACAATGATAACACTAAACATACTATAATACTACTAAACAATTAGCTTAGTAAAGTTCTTGGACTCTACAATTCTCCCCTACTAAAAAGAATTCATCCTCGAAATTTACTTACCAAATAATTCCGGATACCGGCTCTGCATGTCCTCTTCCAACTCCCACGTTGCCTCGCGTTCAGAACTATTGCTCCATAGGACTTTAACTATAGGAAAGCTCTTGGACCGTAACTGCTTCATCCCCCTATCTAGGATGCTAACCGGTCGTTCCTCGTAACTTAAGTCCTTCTGGAGCGCTATGGTGTCGTACTTGAGGACGTGAGATGGGTCTGACACATACTTGCGTAACATCGAGATGTGGAAGACGTTGTGACTATCGGCTAGTGCTGGCGGTAGGGCTAGTCTATACGCAACTGGTCCCACTTTGTCCAATATCTCAAAAGGACCTAAGAATCGGGGACTGAGCTTGCCTTTCTTCCCGAACCGCTTGACACCCTTCATAGGAGATATCTTCAGGAAGACTTGATCTCCAACTTGGAACTCCACATCGCGTCTCTTGGTATCTGCATAGCTTTTCTGTCGGCTTTGAGCAGCAAGCATACGCTGTCTAATAAGCGTTACTGCTTCTTGAGCTTGCCTAACAGCTTCGGGCCCTAGAAGCTGCCTTTCTCCTACCTCGTCCCAGTGCAACGGTGATCGGCACCTTCTTCCATATAGCAACTCATAAGGTGCCATCTCGATCGTCAACTGGTAGCTATTGTTGTACGAGAACTCGATCAGCGGTAAGTACTTGTTCCACGATCCTCCGAAGTCAAGTACACATGCGCGTAGCATATCCTCTAAAATCTGAATCGTACGCTCTGACTGCCCATCTGTCTGAGGATGGAAAGATGTACTAAGACTTAACTTAGTACCCATGGCTTGCTGTAAGCTTCTCCAAAATCTTGACGTAAACACTGATCCTCTATCTGATACTATCATCTTGGGGATTCCATGCAATCGTACAATCTCTTGGATGTAGATGTCTGCATATTGGTCTGCCGTATAAGAAGTCTTAACAGGCAGAAAATGAGCCGACTTGGTTAGTCTATCTATGACTATCCAAGCAGAATCATGTTGCTTATTTGTCTTTGGCAGACCCGTCACGAAGTCCATGGCTATATCGTCCCACTTCCACTCCGGTATGCTAAGCGGTTGCAATAATCCTGCAGGCCGCTGATGCTCCGCCTTCACTTGCTGGCATACTAGACACTTAGATACATACTCCGCTATGTTCTTCTTCATCCCTGGCCACCAATAGACTGCCTTGATGTCATGAGTCATCTTGGTAGACCCTGGATGAACCGAGTATGGGGTGTTGTGCGCTTCTTCTAGGATCGTCTTCTTAATACTTTGATCGTCTGGCACGCATACCCGATCCTTATATCTCAATAAACCTTGACTGGATATTGAGAAATCTGTAGTCTTGCCTTCTCTGACTGCATCCATGTGCGTTGCTAGTGAATCATCATGTCTCTGACCATTCCGTATGTCTTCTAGCAGATTCGATTGGATAGACAAGTTAGCCAACTTGCCTACAACCACTTCTATTCCGGAACTGATAAGCTCCTGTTGCAGTGGCTTTTCTATTCCGGATAAGGCTGCTAAGTTCCCATAACTTTTTCGGCTAAGTGCATCGGCAACTACGTTTGCCTTCCCCGGGTGGTATAGGATTTCACAGTCGTAATCCTTTACTAATTCCAACCACCGGCGCTGCCTCATGTTAAGCTCCTTCTGAGTAAAGAAGTATTTTAAACTTTTGTGGTCCGTATAAATCTCGCACCGTTCTCCGTAAAGATAATGGCGCCAGATTTTTAACGCAAAGACCACCGCTGCCAACTCCATATCGTGAGTTGGATAGCGTTGTTCATACTCCTTTAACTGACGTGACGCGTAGGCTATCACCTTGTCATTTTGCATCAGTACGCATCCCAATCCTAACTTTGATGCATCACAGTAAACAACGAACTTGTCATTGGGTGTTGGGACACTAAGTACTGGTGTTGAGCAAAGCTTATCCTTAAGCAACTGGAAGCTTTCCTCACACTTATCACTCCAGTTAAACTTTTGTTGCTTCCGGGTCAGGTTGGTGAGTGGAGTGGCTATCTTAGAAAAGCCCTCTACAAACTTTCTATAGTAACCTGCTAGCTCTAAGAAGCTTCTTACTTCCGACGCGTTCTTTGGTCTAGGCCAATCCTTCACGGCCTCTACCTTCGATGGATCTACTGCAACTCCGTCTCTCGATATGATGTGCCCGAGGAACGCCACTTGTGAGAGCCAAAACTCGCATTTCTTGAACTTCGCGTAGAGTTGGTGCTCCTTCAATCGCGTCAAAATCATCCTCAAGTGTTCCTCGTGCTCCACTTCATCCTTGGAGTAAATTAAAATGTCGTCGATGAACACAACGACGAATTTATCCAAGTAGTCCTTGAAGACCCTATTCATTAAGTCCATAAACGCGGCTGGCGCGTTAGTAAGACCAAAAGACATAACCAAGAACTCGTAATGTCCATAACGAGTCCTAAAGGCTGTCTTGGGGATATCTTCTCCCTTTACCTTGAGCTGATGATACCCGGACCGTAGATCGATCTTAGAAAATACAGTCGCGCCTCGGAGTTGATCAAACAAATCATCAATCCGAGGTAGCGGGTATTTGTTCTTAATTGTTACTTTATTCAGCTCTCGGTAGTCTATGCACATGCGCATACTTCCGTCCTTCTTCTTCACGAATAGTACCGGAGCTCCCCACAGTGAATGGCTTGGCCTAATGAAACCCAAGTCTAGGAGTTCTTGTAGCTGCGTCTTTAACTCCTTGAGTTCCGTAGGTGCCATCCGGTATGGTGCCTTAGAGATAGGCTCGGTGCCCGGTACTAATTCTATCGTGAAGTCTATTTCTCTAGTTGGTGGCAATCCTGGCAAGTCATCGGGAAATACTTCTGGAAATTCTTGTATGACTCGAACATCTCCAACTTTGAGTGATGTCTCCTTCTCCACATTCGTGATGTTGGCTAAGAACGCTTGGCATCCTTTCTCCATCATTCTCTGAGCTTTTAGAGATGACACTAGCGGTGTGCGTAGTCCTGAAGCTTGTCCCATGAAGCACAGTTTCTGGCCGTCAGGAGTATCGAACATCACCTTCTTGCGTCTGCAGTCGATCGTTGCACCATGCCGTGCTAGCCAATCCATGCCTAGTATGACGTCGAAGTCCTTGATCACCAGCTCTATCAGGTCTCCTTCTAGTTCCTTGTCCTCAATCTTGATTGGTACGCCTCGTATAATTCGTGATGATAGAACTACTTTGCCCGAAGGCAACTCGGTTGCAAACCTAGTTCTAAATCTTTCACTAGGTTTGTCTAGTTTATCTATCATTCCTAACGAAATATACGAATGGGTGGCTCCCGAATCAAATAATACATGACATAATTTATTGAGGATGGAAACCTGACCTGTGACCACCTTGTTGCTAGCATCCGCCTCTCCTTGGGTTAAAGCAAAAACCCGAGCAGGAACCATCTTTTCGTCCTTCTTTCCTTCCGGCTTTTGCTGAGGACAATCTTTCTTGCGATGCCCCTCTTGACCACAATTGAAACACTCCTTGGTGTTGGCACGGCATTCTCCGGGGTGCTTCTTCTGACATTTGGCACAGGATGGGTATTCCACATAGCCCGACCTATTTCCCCCATTATTTGGTCGTGCCCTTTTATTGTTGTCGGCTTGCTTGTTGTCAGGATGCCTTCTCTTCTGTCCGTTACCGTTGTTGTTGGACTGACTGTTGCTGGACTGATTGTTGCTCCGACTGGCCTGAGGTTGGCTCTGCTGCCTAGGTTCCGGCTTGCTGGCTTCTTCTTTGCTCACGTTGGCTTGCAACCTTTCTACTTCAATTGCCGTCTCAAGAACGTCGGCATATGAAGTGTTTCCCGGGTTTGCTAGTTTAACCCCCATCTCGATCTTCGGGCGAAGTCCTCTAACAAACTTGTTCACCCTTAGATAGTCGGTTGGAACCAACTCTGCTGCGAACTTCGCTAAGCGATCGAACTGACGAGCATATTCCGCCACTGTTAAGTTCCCTTGCTTCAGATTGGTGAACTCCTCAACTCTCGTAGCAAGCACTGCGGAATTGTAGTACTTCTTGTGGAAGAGCTCCATAAATCGGGTCCACGTCATGGTGGCAGCATCGTGGGATTGCTGGACCAAGTCCCACCATATCCTGGCATCTTTCTTGAGCAAAGATGAGACGCAGGATATGCGGTCTGCATTACTAAGGTTCATGTGGGCTAGGATCGGCTCCACATTCCTTAGCCATTCTTCTGCTTCAAAGGGGTCCGTAGTCCCTTCGAAGTTCGGAGCGTGCTGCTTGCGGAACCTCTCGTACACTGGCTCCATGTGCTGAACAGGATAAGGAGCGTAGTTCGTCATAGGCCATCCCCCATACGGACCAACTTGTTGGGGTGCTGGGGCCATTGGCTGTGGCTGCGGCTGCGACTGTGGCGGAGGCTGAGGCTGAGATTGAGCCTGTTGGCGTTGTTGCTGCAGAAGTTCCTCGACTTGCTGTCGTAGTCTGGCAATCTCTGCAGTGTTGTCAGCTGGCTGTGCCGGTGCGTTGCGGCGAGCAGTAACACGTACTCTCCTTCGGCGAACGGTAGGGACCGCATTGGTCGCTGGAACATCGTTGGAAGCGTTCCCGTTGGTGCGAGCAGATCTTCGGAGAGACATCGTAGCAGAGTTCTAACAGTTAAAAGAAACATGTTAGAACTTTTTCCTAATAGGCTCTAAGGCAAAAACTTATTCTAAAACAAACATATCTCGGACCTATTTATTATGACTTTTTATGAAAAATTATATAGGTCTTTATTTATTATTAGAGTGGGTTTCTATACTTAGAAAAACAAGTCATATTTATTTTCTAAGTGTGTTTCTAATCATCCTATATGACTTAATTCTCAGGCTCGAAACTTATCTTTGTTCCAAAGTTAACCATATTGAGGGAGGGCTGGGATCAGTAAAATCGTTCCCACTACTAAGGCCCCCTAACTCTCAACAAGGAAACCAGGTTCATTGATTCGTATCCACCCTCACCGAACTCAGTCATTATTCATTTTATTTAGTATTTATTATGATTGTGAAAAAATTCAAACTCACACATGATATTCAAATAGCATGTTTATTCATTTGGAAAACAATTTCACTTATTACAATCATAACATAAAAGTAAATAAAACAAATAAAAACTACTAATCTAAAAATCGGGATCTTCTACATCCGATCCGTCATCTAACATATCATCATCTATAGCCTCATAGTCATCATTATCATGAGCATCAAAATGCCCTCTAGGAAGGTTTGTGAGAATCCTATTCTTTTGCTCCTTGGTGAATTGAAATTCAAATTTTGCGGTGAACCTAACTAAGAGGAAATAGTATCTCATTGCTAATGGTGATTCATCCTCATCATTCATTTCTTCCCATATTTCTTCTAAGGCTGCTATTACAGGATGGAAATCTTTAAACAACCTAATCACTAATACATATTGTTCCGTTGATCTTAGCATTATTTGTTTAGCCTCTTGAAGGCCACCTATTGCTTGGTGAAACAAAAGCAACCTTCGTGTAATCCTTTCTAAGGCTCCTACGGTGTTTCTTGGCTCCCTTATTCTTTTTAAGGCCTTAATGGCTCGGATATCTTGGTAGGTTAAAGCTCCATTCATTCTTAACTGAAACATAAACATTAAAGTTGTTAGCTATACACATAGACAAAGTAACTTGTAACTTGTAACTTAAACACTTACTTGGCGGTCCGATTCGGAGCTTTGAGCATGTGTATCGAGGAGAACTTCATGCGAAGGAACCGTTTGCTCTGATACCAACTGTAACGACCCACTACTCTAGACTTTTTGGACCATTAACGAATCTATACATAAAACTTACATTTTTGCGGAAATACCATAATTTTATTGAAAACTTATGGAAACAAATGTTACTTTCATAAAATAAGTAGGATATGGGTACCCATTGTCTTTAAAACAAAAATAACTTAAAAACTAAAAATAGTTACATAGAAAATGCGGAAAATACATTTAAAACCATAAAAACATAGACAAGACTACATCCTCGAATCGAATAACGCTCGGCTCCTTGACTCCATTCACCATCGATACACATCCTCTAAGCGTCACGAATCTTTCCGCCTCTAAAGCTTATTTCCTGCACATAAAACAGAAAGGAATGAGCCTAATGCCTAGCAAGGAAAATCTAACACATAGTCATACACATAAATTTCATAATGAACGTAAAGACATATCATAACACATAATACACTTATTATAATGGCCATTATTACTTGGGGTCCCATAGACTAAACAAGCATATGCCCATGGGATTAGTGGGGTCCTACTAGCTAAGTAGGTCATATGCCCATAACCCATTTGGGGTCTTGTTAGTCATATGGGTCATATGCCCAAGCCTACAAACATACACATATACATATCATAATACATTTGATAACATAAAACATAAGATAACATAAACATATAACATATTGATTCTAGCCTATTTTCCTTACCAAAGTTACCGGGATATGTGGACTGAGTTGGGACCTTTTGGAACACTCCTAATAACCATTAGAAAGAGTGAGTCTAAAGAAGAAAGGAGATGAAATGAAAGAGATGGAAAGACTAAACCATAGAAAACATACTTACCGACTTATATGCTTAAAAGCTTGGATTCCCTAACCAAAATAAGAATAAGGTTAGGGGACTGAGTAGAAGGTTTTGAGAAAGGAAATAACATAAAATACAGAAAGGAACTAGAGTTTTGGGTTTACCTCAAAGATTGCAAGATCAATCTAACATCCACCGAAATACTATAGCACTCACTTACTTCCCAAAGTGTTTGATAAGCTTATGATGTTTAAGCTTATAGTTTTTCCCCAAACCAAGTGTTTACACTCTCTCACTCACTTAACACTAGCAGCCTCTGAACTTAGAGCAAATGGTGAATAATGGCTGGGTACTAGGTCCTATTTATAGAGTTTGGGAATGAAAATATCTTGATTTTACTTGAATAAAAATAATGGCCTTTTAGGTGAAAATCATTTGAATAATCGTTCAGCAGAGGCTGAAGACTCGTTCAGAAGATGCTGGACTGTTGAAGGAGTTTGAATGGCTGAAGGGAAAAGAATTCAAATGTATTTGAATTCATGCTGGTGGAGGCGATATATCGCCCCCTATAGGCGATATATCGCCTGGACCTTTGTTCCCGAGGCGACCGTGCATCGATTCGTGTTTTCCGTATCTACGTGCTGCGACATATCGCCCCCTATAGCTGCGATATATCGGCATACGCAGAATATTTAAACACGAATTTACACATTTTTAGCTAAGTTTGAATGGATTAAACAGCCTTGACTAAGCCCTCAACGTGCTCAAAGCTGCTGACTGACCCTATACATTCAAACTTTTACCCTTATTTAATTTAATCCTCAAAAATACTTAATCCTTAATTACCATTCAAAACATGTGCTTAAAATCCTATTGGTTGATGTCTAAACCTTATAATATAATAATATAATCCTTAATATCAGACACATTAATCAAACCTTAGGTTATACTTAATATTCTTAAACTATAGGTTAAACTTAGAAAATCTATAAGTACTACTATGAGTGTCCAAATAACTCCCGGTCTGAACCAAAAATCCAAAGTAACAATGATAACACTAAACATACTATAATACTACTAAACAATTAGCTTAGTAAAGTTCTTGGACTCTACAAAAAAACAGATGCTTTAAAGATGGTCGACCACGTGTATTCATTTTTACCTCGGGTTCGACAAGAAAAGTTGTTGATCGTTCAGCTAACTCCCTTAGCTTTGTTTGCAAGTGTAATTTTGTAGGAATATCGACCTCTTGAAACCGTCTACAATATAGTTTAATCTCTGCATCACAACTTATCTCATTATCTGTATGTTTGGTAGATTTTATAAAGTCAAGCTTCTTCCAATAAGGGTTTATACATGCTAAAGGAACAACTCGTCATTCTAATTGATATTCATTGATTTCATGGGCACATGGCAATCCATGCGTGTGATGAATAACACACCCCAAACATGAATATCAAGCCCAACCCAATCACCACTCTTTGACTCTTGAAATACCTTATCAAGGGCACATCTAGAAATTAATATACTCTCAATTCTTTGAATAAGAGAGACTTGAAATTATGTTGAACAATTGTCAAACTTTTTTCAAATGATGCTTTTATCTCCGTGTGTTGTAACTCTAGCAAATTATGTATTGTAGACCATGATGTCTCAAAATTTCATTGTGATGAGCGTAAATATCTCTTTAACTTTGAATGTGCACTTACCACCCTGTATCAAGAAAAAAATTGAAAACAAAAAATAGAATACATACTAAATAAACATGTTATGTCCAAATGAACTAGCAATAAAATAAGTTCCAAAATATCTATATACCTATTTCTCTAGTTATAGTGTAGCGCACCAATTTCTTTTATATATTAATTGATTTTGCGTTTTAATTTTTTTTTATTAATTGTTAAGTGTTAGGAAATTATTTTTAATTTTTTGGTAGAAATTATGTGAGTTTAGGAAATGAGCTTTGCTTGTGTGCACCAAGGTGCATGGTTAGTAGACATGTACCTTAGCACTTGTATATGTGCATGTGCATGATGAGCATGCAAGGAATTTCCCATGCATTATTCTAGACTATTCCCCATTACTTAATTAGTTTTATTTTATTATTTTTATTAAATTAAAAATAGGATTAATGGGAAAAGTAAATAGGGCAAGCTTTTGTGTTCACACAAATAAGTATTGGGACACAAGTGTAGAAAAAGAAGTTGTCATTTTCTGATTTCCCATAATCCTGGACCCAGCTTCATTAAAATGGACATAACTTGGGCTGTGGATATCCGATTTAAACACAATTGATACGATTAGAAAGCCAATGAAATTATCTATATTTTTTGTGAAATAGTATTTTACCTAAAACGCAACGAAAATGGGTTAAAACCTAGCCCCAAGTCGCAGAATCCTAGAGTTACGAGAATAGCATACTTTCTTTTATTACCCATGGATAGCCAAGGAAGGAAAGATAGGAATTAGTGTGCTGTCAATTATCAAAGGGATTGGTTGGCTAAGTATAATTATTAATTGATTTATATTATTTTGATTTAGAGAAAATAAAGGTAAATGATAATTACCTTTTCCATAGCTAGGTTTTGGTGATTGGGGCATTTAAATAGAAAATAAGAAAGAGCTTGAACACCCAATTGGCTTGGTGGCTGCCGTGTGCTTAGAGAGAAGGGAGAGGGAGAGCTCGTGAGTTCTAGAGAGAGAAGGAGAAAAAGAAAGAGGAGAAGGAGAAGAAGGGCAATCGAAGTCTCTAAGGTATGGGTTTGGGTTATGATTTCTTTTCCTCCTCTTCTTGGTTCTAAGTTTAATGGAATCCATGGTAATGCTAGGACCTAATCTCACAAGAACATAGGGAGTGTGGTCTAGGGTTTCGGCCTACAAGGGCAAGCGTGTTTTGGTTCCTTATGTTAATCTATATGGGATTTTGGCTTGTTTGGTCTAATGATTTGGTGATGATGATAAGGTGTTGGAGGATAGCAAACAAGAGGGTGACCATAGTAATTTTGGGTTTTGGTTTCTATCAAGGAGGTAGTTGATCTCTAAGCCTTGTTATGATTTTTTGTTATATTGAAAAGATCTTGAGGTTTTAATGGCTATTTGAATCCTTGTTATGTGTTGATTTGGGTTGTCTTTGAGATACTTGAATAAGATGCGTGGTGATTTTGATTATTTGGATGTATAGGGATTCCCTTTATATTTTTTTATATATTTTATTTTCTGTTAGGTCCTTGTTCTAGGATTCTATGTGTTTTCGGCATAATAAATGATTTGGGCTCTTGTTATTGAATTCATGAAATTTGATGAACATGTTTATGATGTATTAATAGGTTAAGGCATGCATGGGTGATGATAGACACATGCTAGGTTTCAAGTAATGTAAATGAGAATTTTGGTATTTTATGTTTTGTTCAAGATGGTTTCGGCCTAGGGGGATGTTTCATGCATGTTGGTCAATTTATTTGATGTCACCTACAGTCATTAGAAATATGCTAGGTTATTTGGTTAATTGAGAATTTTCTTAAGCCTATTATAAATGTTAATTTTATGATACATGTAGGTTATAAATATGAGTTTTGAGAAGCATGATGTAAAGATGAATTTCATGATTAAATATGCTTGCTGATTTTGTGTATAATTGGTGGGTAAAATTGGTGAAATAATGATTTGCACACATAATTGATGTCTCAAGTAATGTGCTGATTTTATGTGAATAAAAGGGTGTATTGTTTCACATTTAAAATTGTATTTTTACTCAATTAATACCTACAATTTTTTTTATATATTTTATGAAAAAATATAATTTTTAATCCAAGTTTAAGATTTTTGAATGATTAAATATTTGCTGGAAGTTTTTGTTAGAAATAAGAAATGTCTTTTAAATAAAAGAAATAATGTGTGTATAATGAAATAAATTATTACCCTGAATTATGTATATGCTAAATTGATATTTTTAATGTAACCATGAATTTTCACATTATTATTAAGTGTGGTTTTCTTTATTTTTAATGAGAAAATGTTTGGGTTTAAATTCACTTTTGATTTTTAAACAAAATAAATAGTTGCTGAAAGTTTATGTTATTAAGTTAAAAATAATTATTTTGATTAAAAGTAATTGGTTTACACTACATAAATTGAGTCTTAAATAATACAAGTAAAAATAAATTTTTCCCACACTTAAATTATATTTTCTCACACTAATTCTTGTAATTTTGTTAATTTAAAAGAAAATGTTATTTTCTAAAGGAAACATGAAATTTTATAAGTACTTCTAAATAATTTCAAGTTATGTTATTTTCTATGCAATTTAAAATAATAAATGAAATTATTATTTTATGAGAAACTAAGAAAAATGTTAAATAAATTATTTTTATGAAATAAACGTAATGTATTAAGAGGTTTAATGAAACTTAGGGATTTAAAGAAATAAATAATGGCGAAGAGTTCATGTTGCTGAATTTTTCTGAAAAAGTTAGAAATGAGCATGTAGAAATTATCGTTTTAAGCGTCACTTTTTAACAACGCTCCCACGTATTCATGTCGCATGCAAATGAACTTTTACGTTCAAATATATGTCTATTGTTCAAAAATATAATTTATACTTTCTAACCATGAATGGATAATAGGTAGAATTGACATTATTCTTTTGTGATTTTATGTGAAAATGTGCATGCACTACTACAAAAAATATTTTTTAGGGCTTGCAAAAAAGTTTTTATGACTCGCGGAGCGTGAGTCCTCTATTTGGGAGCCCTAAAAAGTTTTATTTTTAATTTTTTAAAAATTAATTGGTAGCCAAAGCTCCCGCCGGAGCTCCGGCGACAGCGGCGCCACCACCCTACGACGGTGGTTCGAGAAAACAGTGATTGGCTTTCGAAGCCTAAGGTTCGGGGAACGTCGTTCTTGTGTTGGTTCTTCGTGGAACGAAATGTGGTGGCCGAATTGGAGGCAAAATGTTTTGGACTCCATATGTTCCTACAAACACCAAAAATGAAATCCGTCGACTTCTAACCCGATCCTTGGTTGGGTTTTGCTCGCATGAAAGTCACTACAAGAAAAAATGCTTTTAATAACACTAAAAATGTGTTATCAAAACATACCATAACACTTTTTGATGTGTTAAGACCGACTATGTTATCGTAGGTCATGGTACTTTACATAACACTTTATCATTGTTATACAGATGTGTTATGATACTGTCAACGATAACACAATTTCTGTGTTATTTTAATAAATAGATAAGTGTTTAATTATGTTATTTATAGTCGATTTTATAACACATTTCAATACTTATAAATTTGTGTTATACTACACTTTAGTATAACACTTTTTTTGTGTTATACTATACTTTAGTATAACATATTTTTTGTGTTATACTACACTTTAGTATAACACATTATTTGTGTTGTACTACACTTTAGTATAACACATGTGTTATATTAGCTTAGAGAAACATAATCTTTTTTTACTTACACAAAACTAGGAAAACAAATATGAAATTTGAAGCCAAATAAGGTAACATAAATAGATTTTTATTAATTACTCAAATGTAATTAGAATATTTAGTCTACTAGTCTAGGCTTAAGAAATCATATTACCACATAATTTATGCCCAATTCAGATTCCTTTATCACTAAATACAAAACAAGAAATGCATACAAAAATTAGTGAAATACATTCTTCCATTCTAAAGGCCTCAACTACAAATGTTGTCAAGAATTGCTCCAAAGAAATCATCTCAATATACCTGCACATTGTAAAAAAAAAGTCCTTTTATTATTAAGAACATAAGACTTAAGCTAGTTTCCACCTGTAAGCATATAAAGTTTAAATTAAATTTGTAATAACTTCAAAACTTGACGAAACAGCAGGGTATAGCAAGATGTACTACCATGCAAAACAACGACTGAAGCAACAAAACATGCAACTTAAAAAAAGGCTTGTGAAATGTATCAAGATAAAAAATATATCATTCTCAATGATCAAAAAGTATGTGAGAAAGAATTGATTCCAGAACTCTAAATTTTGTCAATATATCCCCCCAAAAAATTAAAGAATAAAAACAGAATCACACTTTGACTTCTTATACAACAAAATCATAAAGAAAAACAATAAAATAAAAATGCACCTGGAAACTTCTTTAGCATCTTTAATATAAGGTTTAGCCTAATTTCTGCAATAAAACTAAAAATAAAGTTAGAAAAAAGAGCTCTTTCTAATAAAAAGAAAGAAGAATGTCACCTGGAAACAAGATAAGAGCAACTCTTTCTAAAGAGGGGTATGTCACACTGAATTTAATGAATGAAACATACCCCTCTTTAGATTAAAAACCTTCAAGCTTTTCTTTATTATCAGCTGCATTAGATGAGTGGACAGTAGAAGCAAGGCAAACTGCAACCAGGAAGCAGCCACACCAGGGAAAAGGATCTTGACTCTATTAATTCTATTGTCTAAAAAGTAATTCAAGGTTGTTCCTGTCACCATTAAAGATCGCAACAGAAGCAAAAAATTCAGTATCTATAGGAGCAACACAGACAAACATCAACATTTAGAAATGGTCAAAGAGAGAGAGAGAGAGAATGAAAGAAAGGACCTATAACAATTGTTATGCTTGCAGTGATCACTTCTGTGACTGATAAGCCAACAAAAGCCCAAGCATACTGAGTTGAGAGTTTTCCAAGGCTAAGTACCACCCCTCCTGCCATTTCAAACATCACAGAAGGCCAATTATCCGGCACCAATCACCCTAACATGAATCGAAACCAAATACATACAATACAATACAACTCCATTATGGCAAACATATGAAATTTTCATTATGTTGTGTTCTTTATCACTGGTCTCTCCAAATAGCACCACATTCATCAAAGAGAATAGAGAACGAATGAACTAAACTTTATCTAAATATATGCAAGTGTTGAATATTTGTGATTCAACACTTGTAATGAGCTAAAAAATATAATCAATATTGAATTAATCATGAGAAGGAGCAGCCAAAAGAATTATATAAAAAAAGAAATGGAAAAACAAAAAAGAATGGATTCTAGACATGTCTCATAATAATTGGACCTTTTTATTAAACTTCATGGAGTCAAGACTCATAATAAAATTGTCTAGCAATATTTTTATCTCATTTTCTTATCTAACTTTTAGCTTCTATAAAAATAAATTGATTTTCACCTCTGCTAAATTGATTTTCACCTCTGTTAGGGTAAAAATAAAAAAAATAAAAAGGAGAACAGAAGCTTCTGTTTTGGGGGGTAATCTCTGAAAATTACATAGGCCAAAAAAATATGACAAAAGCCTTTGGCATGCCTTAGTAATCAATGGTGGTCATTATCTAGATGGTATCATCATAGGAAGGAGCACCATCACAGTGTACTACATGGTATCATCATCATTCCTTTGTGATTAAATAATAGCATTTCATACTTCCAAACATGCCCCCCTGTGTGATCGTTGCCATCACACACACATAAGAGTACTTAATAGAAAATGAATTGGATAAAATGATCTCTGTAAATGTACCAGAGATATGGGACTTTATTATTTATAGCTGAATAGTACAAAGATACAAAGAGAGGGAAAAAGGAGCTGGAAACCAAGAAGTGATTAACAGGAAACTAACCACACTAATCTACTAACTATAGCTGAACCTATATTACAATTAGAGCTAACTAACTACATGTGCAAAAGTATTTGAAAACCACATGAATATAGTTAACTCATAGTATTTAGAAATCACATGAATGTTAAATTCTGCAAAAGTAGGCACCAAATAAAATTAGAAAGAGATCCAATTCGTTTCACTCCTAAAAATATCAAGGTACCAAATACACATAAGGACCGAGTATGACTGCCACAAATAAGCACAAATTTAAGGTACTCAAATACAATACATCAAGCAAGCCCAAATGAAAGGTCAAGTACAACTACCACAGGTAAACTATTTGTTCAGTGTATTTTGTTCAGGTAAATTACTTTAAGTGGACAATATTCTATTTCCTACAAATTTCGAAGGATTAATACTATAGTCAAAGACTTTTTCGATCACTACAAGAAAAAAATGCTTTTAATAACACCATTATTGAACAAACAAAGAGAGACACAAACAAGCATGGTTTGCTTATCCACATGAATATAGATCAACATATATAAAATATATTAACTAAATAATTATAATAAAGGCCATTAACTTATTGAAAATTGTCTTGAAAGAAGGAAAGAGCAAAACAATTCTAATAAATTGGATAAATAGAACATGGCAATCTATATATTCCTTTATGTGTTATATTATATTAAGATATCATCTGGTGAAGAAGACGGAAGATAAGCTTACTAGCTTAGAAGAAGTAGGTGCTTCTTGGGTTTCAATTAGGTCCCGTTTACGGCATAATTGAATGAATCTGTTATCAGACAACTTTGCAAAGAGCCCAAGACCCACAACAGAAACCAGTAGCACGATTATAATAGGACTAAATAAGCTATTTATGAAGAAATTTTTGCTCTTTTGGCTAGACTATACGCAGATATTTTTCTTTTCATAATGTAAATCTGTAGACTTCAGCAATTGATGATTTCAGATTTTTATAATCTTTAAGAACAATAGACTTTTTTCTTTCTTCTTCTTTTCTTATTTGGTCCTATTGAATAAATGTAAAGTAAGTATAGACTTGGAAATGTTTATCATATTAAATAGAAATAAAAAAGAGGAAAAATCAATAAAACGCGTGTTTCATATCTAATGGCACAATAAGTGCAAATCAAGAAGATAAAGATGATAATGATGGTGATTTGTTCCAGGACTTCACCTTTTCCAGAGTAAAAAAGCTGAGCAGAGCAGGTAAATTTGCTTAAATCAAAGATCAATTTGTTACGTGCACTAAGCCAGATAATCATAATTGACAAAAGAAAAGACTGCATCTTAAATTCTTGACACACGAAACTTTAGCAGGAACAAAATTACCATTTACATATATTTATATATATATATGGCTAGTGTCAAGTAATAAACCAGACACGCACATAAGCTGGAACTTAGATTGAAGGGAAAGCATTGAATATTCACTATATTGAACTAGTAATCCAATTAAAGGCACATGACTAACATACACTACTGCAAATAAGAGCTCCACTTAGCTTGTCCTGTTTCTTTGTTAGAAATCACATCCTTCTCTTGGGTAGAATTCTTCATTTCATTATTTACTCTTTCTATTCCTATACATGGAGTTTTAAATGATCTATATGATGATGTTTTAAACAACATCATAGACTTGGCATATTTTTTTGCGCAACTGAAAAGAATCAAGGAATATAAAAACATAGAATCAGTTTCCATTATTTAGAACTAAGAAGGATAAATTTAATGTGACATGACATTTATACAATTAACCAAAGATTAATAATGATGGCCAGTCTCCACCTAGTGACCATCTAAAAGATACAAATCTGAAAACATAATACATACCATGGTTTGCAATTTCTGTATCTCAGCAGCCTGACCAATGAATCTCAATTGCAGTAGATCTTCGAAGGAAATCAATGATATCACTTTTAACACTGAGTTCCCTTTCCTTTAAGACAAGAATATCCTTCTCAGCCTACAATCTCCAATGACAACATTATTTTTAGCATCAAAATGACATCTTAGATAAAAAAGGCTGATAAAAGGCATAAATAAACTACCGACCAGTTGCAACCTGAAGTATCTCATACGAAGCCTGATACTCAATAACTTCAGATTTTGATTTTTCAATTTGATCTCTCACTAAGAGGTAGGCTTGGGAAGAGAAGATACATGCTAAATTCTTCAATTTGCTCTGTCCATTTGTGAGAAGAGTTAGCATTAGTGAAATAATATTTTAAAGTAATAAAACCAGCACACACAAAAGACTAGTTATACATTAAAGTGACCTGCAAGTTAGATAACTGCTGCAATATATGTACTCTCTCTTCATGAAGACCTTTTATTTCTTTAAGCCGGCAAGAAGCTTGATCCTGCAGAGTTCAAATCAGTTACAACAATTAAACCTGCCCATTTGAACCATATTACTCATAACTAATGGTAAAACTTACCAAACTAGAGAAATCAAACTTAAATCCTTATTACACATAACTACATAATGGTAGAATTTAAGTTTATTGCAGTATTTCTTGATACAAGATATGATAATCAATCAGTGAACCTTAATCAGTAACATCAGCTGCAAAAATAGCTTAAGAAAAGCTTGTTAAGAGCTTACAAAGAGATTCAGAATGTGGTCTTTCATTGTATCAAATAAGCAGCATTATCCCTTTCCACAAATATTCAAATAAGCAGCAATATTTTAGGCAAAATTTTAGGACATTCATAAACAAAACGAATCAGATTGGCATGGAATACTTGAATGTTTAATCTCCACTTACAAACATGGAAGAGTGAAAACTGAAGTATTCTTCAAAAAGAATTCAAGGCAGTCACATACCCTGTGACTGGATCAATAACTTGAACATTTGAAACATGAAGAGGAGCTTCAACCGTAAAGATCCCACCTTCATGACCTTGGCCTTGCTTGATATGCTTCTTAACCTACAGACAAGAGAAGTTCATCATTATCAAACACTGTAGTCTTATCCACAAACTTCACTCAGACAACATCACCACACATATCAAATAACCACAAACAAGCATTACGTATTAAAAATTAACATTTCATATTAGTAGAATGGGAAAAATTTTGATAAAATATTTTTTAAACTTAAATATTAATTTATCTTCCATCAGTTTTTTGACATATTTTTTCAAAAAAAATTATGTATTAGGTTCTTTATTAAACGTATGGATATGATGAGAAAATAATTCACATTTTAAGAATTATTCAAGTGGCCGGGATGAGGATGACTTCATGCAATATTTGATCCTCTATCAATTTTGTTCCATTATTCCAATCTGATATATTTTAAACGCATTAATACAGTATGGCGGAATCATACTATCCAAAGAAACAATAATATATATATATATCACAATATTTCTCTATTCTCTCTCTCAATCATGATAAGATCACTATATATAAATATGTGTGTGTGCATATATATATATTAAGTATTTGTTGCATTTGATATGTCTACCCTTAGAACTAAATTCATATAACTGAACAACCATCAGAAGAGATTCAAATGTATTAGAAAATAAATTCAAATGTGAACCATAAAAGTTTAAATCAATATTCACTAAACTGTACCTGATTTGGCCAAAACAATTTAATATTTTTTGGAAAGAGTGGTGATATAGACAGCAAAGCACCTGCAAAGCAATACCAACAAGAGATATATTAACTACAGAAATGCAATACATCCATGAAGAAAAAGCTATATAACTCTTTATGGCTGTTATGGTGTCCACAGAGGCAAATATTGAAGAAAAAGCAATTAGTTTTTCAAGAAAACTTTAATATTATTATGGTTGTGGCCCTTTGGAGTGGCAGATCAGTGGCCTTAAGTTCAGCATTTTTTCTTTCAAACATATCCTTGCTGCTCCCCACCCTAACTCACTCTTTCCTATTTATTTTATTCAAAATAATTCAAAATCGAATCAGAATCAAAAAAGTGCCAGAATCAGAATTCAAAAGAGCAAAGGTAGAAAAACTAATCCAAGAACTTAACCATCTTGAAGTTCAGATTACAAAAACACTAGACATACAAGTGAGCACTTTAAATCGCCAATCCTATTTGCTTATAATGTCTATATAGCTAGTACTTTTGGTCTAATTTTCTTTTCTTCGTCTTCTTTTTATTTTTATGTACAGTCAAAACAAATAAGGGAACTTGATCTTGCTAATATACATCTGCAACTTGAGGACACAAAACCATATTCAATCCATACTGCTTTAGAGGTGAGAGAAGTTGAATTAAAAAGTCTACAAGAAGTCCTAGATAGGCTTTGCTTTGGAAATAAATCATATGAGACAGGAGCTATGGAGTGGGGCTTGTTAAATAGAGTAAAAACTCACATGTCAATTATAGCAAAGTGTAATGAGATATGGAAGAGTGAGTAAAGAGAATCAAAATTCTACTATGCTAATACCATTAAAACCAAACACTGTCTCTAAGAGAAACACATAAAACACTGTCTCTAAGAATCATTATTACTCATTTATTTTTATTTCTGATTAAAAAAATACAAAACATAGGGAATTTATAGATAATTATTAATATATATATGATGAATTTTGTAAGAATATAGTCATTGGTCTGGTCTTATAGCAATGATATATAAAGTAATCCATGGCCAAAATTTAATGAACAAGTTAAATCTGATTATTATTTTGCTGATAAATTGAACCAGTGACTAATACAATTTAAAGAAGTACACATATATACTAAAATGATATAGTCCCATCATTTTTTATGACTTTGCAGTAAAAAATAAGAAGTTTAATTCAACTGGGGGGTCAGAAACTCTGAACTTTGTAGATTAACTAGAGACCAAAATAAAACAAAACTCATCAACTATTATATTATTGACCAGTTATAATAATATGAGTTTGAATGATTCAAGGACTCCCCTGTTTGGTCCATATTCATTTATCAATATTTCATGTGGAAAAGAAGAAATAGATGATGTTCAATATGGCTAGAAAAACATGGTTGAGGTGGCTTTAGTGACAAGAATTGTTCAGAATCTGTACAAAGGTATCTCACTGCATGCATCACTCTATTATACTTGGATTTTCTACATGCATAGCAATCTTTCATTCATGAATACACATGATGGATGGTTCTTATTTTCTATACAAGCTTCAAATAATGTATGACGTATATATTGATATGTATATTCAACATGACAGTGCTTCTACGGAAGACATAAACTAGTCACAAGTGTACTTACTTCTCATGCAATATGAGAATTTCTTACAAGACTTCCATGATCCAAGATTCGTGGAAATTGAACCTACAAAAACCAAACACATCAAAGTTAAGTCAAGAGATAAAATAAAACTAAAATCCCAAAACTCAAAGGTAATGTGAAATAATAGATAAAAGTGGAAGAGCCAAAACAACAAACATTATGAAGACAAAATATATACACAAATCTTAGATTTATAGTTTTTTTATATTTGAAATAGAGGGGGATCCATAACAACAACATGCATATGTTGACCTTATATACATTAAGAGAATCTTAAACCATCATAGATTAAGAGAATCATAGTTCAATAAACCAACCTCCGATTTTCCAATCAAAAGAAAGTTGTTGAAAATCTCAGAAATGGTTTCTTGAACATCTCCTTGGTTAAATATTAGGCCTCACCTTAAGCATCTACTGATGTTGCATCGGGTAGTTCTATCAAACCAAAAAAAAAAAAAATCAGACAAACTCTAAATAAGGTCTATATATAACAAAGCATTAAATCCTCGTATACATGAAAAACAAGGAACAAAGAAATGAAACATCATGAATAGATTCAACTAAAAAGATACCAAAAATCAACAAAGTAATGTAAAATTATTGTATTTAAATCAGCAAGTAAACATTTATTAGGAAAAAATCACTCCTGTCATCATTTTGGTGGGCATAATACGGTTGGATAAAAATATGATTATCTTTGCTGATTACTTTTATGGGAAATACAATTTACTGAAGAGCATAGTAAAAGCATATATGCAAGTGAAAGTAGCACATTTACCCTGGGATTTAAGGTAGCCACTTTTCTGCAATATCCTTACCCTGGTTCCATTCCATGACAAAACTATATAAGAATACATGTCTTTCAAAGTTCAGGCATGCCTCACCCTGTTTTTGCATCATAAGTCTTCTCCATCACAACATCCATTGGAGTATCCTTTGGACTAGCTGAAAAACAAGTTAAAGAAATTGTCAACAGCAGGATATGAATTGGGGGTCTCAGAAAAAAACTTGGAGTCACAATCTGGCAAAGTCAATTGGAATGATAAATTACTACAAGGTCACGTGGAGCAATCTAGACATCTTTAATTAAGCTTTTGATTACAGGATACAATAGTTCGATACTTATTATATATGCGTATATATAGACAGCAAATACTTTGGCTAACTTGCTCGGAATCTAAGGTTATGTGAAAAGTGATAACCATATTAGCCCTGAGTCTATCATATTCTTAGTATGCAACATCTTAGCAATTGCAAAATTGAGGCAGTGAATCCTTGCTCAAATACCTCGTGACACGGAAAATATCAAGAGGAGAGTCATATTTTACTACAGGGAAAAAGAAAAAGAAGAGGGTAAAATATTAGAGTAAGTACCAACTATAGGCCTTGGCGTAGTCCTTATCTTCAATATCTCAGGAAGGGGAATAATGGATCCTGATGCACCCAGGCCTCTGGATACTCTTACTTTTGTTCCATCTTTAAGATACTTAATCCCAACTTTACAAGGCTTCCTGCAAAGAAAACACTAATCTCCACTTACAAACATGGAAGAGTGAAAACTGAAGGGTTCTTCAAACAGAATTGAAGGCAGTCACATACCCTGTGTCTAGATCAATAACTTGAACATGAAGAGGAGCTACAACCGTAAATAGGGAAGAGAATATTCATAAAAAAAAATAACAATAAATTTACTTAGCTGCAAATTTCTCTAGAATATTCATCAATATGCATAAAATAGACACTCAAAACCTTATTAAAACAATAACATCTCTAAAACAAATGAGTCACCGACAACAAAAATCCAAAGTTTAAAGCAATAATAAAACCATAAACCCAGTTCCCCTGAAATTAAAGCACCAAAACCATAGTTCTTGAACCTTAAAGTGTTCGGGGACTGATGAGGAGAAGCCGAGAGGTGTCACAAGCCCAAATCAAAATTCCCTTTTTTTAGTCACAAACCCAAATCAAAATTCCCCTTTTTTAGTTTATCAAAAAGTAAAATAAAATAAAAATAAAAATAAAGATGAACTTGGGTGCGAGATTGATCTGGTAAACGAGATTACAAAGCTGTTTACCCTCTTCGGTTTCGAAGTGATGCTTCATCAAATCGAACAAAGTCTGGGGAAGAAAGAGCCTGCAATTCCAGTGGAGAGAGTGCTCCTCTGCCATGGTGTGCTCCAACAGCTCATGCGATGGAGAGGGTAGAAAGAACGCTGAGACTCTAGGAGATAGAGAGAACGAGTGAAAGAACGCTGGGAGAGAGAGAGAGAGCGAGAGAAAGAACAGAGCTGCTGGGAGAGAGAGAGAGCTGAGAGAAATAACATGTCATTAGGATTGGGTTTTGAGATAATAGGGCTAGGCTAAAACCATGGGTTTCCCTCCATTACCCAGCAATTTTTTTTTTTGTTTCCCTCCCTTTTAAGTTTACCTCCTTCTAAGTTTACCGCTTTACCTATTATAATACTTTTTCAATTAGCTTATAGTTATGTATTATAGAAAATGGTATTTGGTGTAGTGAGTGTTGAGTACGATGGTGGTGGTGGCTCAACTCACAACGACGCAAGGTGGTCGGAATCTCGTTGGAAACTTTGGGAAAACCCAAAACTGCAGGCTCCATTGTCCGTCTTAGGTTGCGCGTGAGGGCTCGAGCTTGCGGGGGTCGAAGCTTCAGTGGCCTCTGAAGCTCCCTGGATGGCTCGTGTTGCTGGTGGCGGCATGGAAGGCGGCAGTCGGGCTCTGCAAAGTATCAGGCGGGAGAGAGGGAAGGAGACTTTCAGTTATGGGAGAGAATCCGAGAGAGAGAGGAGAGAGAAAAATGAGGGGGCTGAGTGGAAGATAGGGTTTGTTTTTTTTTAATTTAGTTATTAATAAAACTTTAATTTTTTTTAGGACACGCATCAATTTTTAGGGCTCACAATTAAGGACTCTCAACACGAGTCCTAAAAAGTCCAAGAGATTGGACGGAATTTATGATTTTTTAAAATTCGAACTTTTAGGACAAACATAAGTTTTTAGGACTCACAATGAGTGTCCAAAAAAGATTCTTTAAGGACTCGCAATGAGTGTCCTAAAAAGTCCAGGAGGTGTTTGTTAAAGAAAAATTCAAACTTTTAGGACACACATAGTTTTGAGGACTTGCTTCGCGAGCCCTAAAAGAAATTATTTAAAGACTCACAACGTGAGTCCTAAAAATTCCAGGACCTGTTTTTAGTACTGGCATCTAGGTGAGTGCCCTAAAGAAGTGTCCTAAAATGGTGTTTTTGTAGTAGTGATGTTTAGAATTAATGGACAATGTGCACCATGTGTGCATGGCCCATACACACATAGGGTATATGTGTTGGGCACGAGAATTTACACGTGATTCTAAAGAGAAATATTTTATTATGATTATAGGCTCGTTGTGAAGTTTTTCGCATTTTGCTTTGCTCGGACTTGAGGTAAGGAAGTTAGATAGAATCTTTTATTTATGCTATGAAGCGGTAAGATTGGTTTGTATGAGGATATATGCTATATATGATGAAGTACCATGTGATATGAAGTATGGAATGCTATTTTGAGATAATGTGATGAATTTGATGAATCTTGTATTTCCTTTGTGTTCATATGATTGGATTGCATGTGTTTTGTATGTTGTATGAAAAAGTGAATGGTTGTTAGCGTGTTGAACGCGACACAAAAAAGGGGTTACTAAGGATATAAGATGTAACCCGAGTTACTAAGGTATGACGTAACTCGTAGAGCAGACGCGCCGAGGTTATTCAATGACCAGAGACTCTTGTTTACCTCAAGATGTGACATGGAGAAGAGAGGGGGCTATGTTTACATGGATGTGATGATGATGTTTGAATATGTTGATGATGTGTGAATGTGATGATGATGACATTTATGAATGATGTATGATGATGCATTTAAGTATGACGTATGATGATGTATGGATATGATGTTGTATGACTCTTACGATGTGATTATGTTATTTGTTGGCTTTGTATGCTACTTGTACTTCCTTACTGGTCTTTTAGCTCACCCCCTCACTTCCCCCTTTCAGGTAATAAAAAGGGGTTCTCTTTGGCACTTGCTGTGATGTGAGGAGTTCTGATGTTAGAGTGTGTATGGCATGGGGGTATCCTATGGACGAATAAACGATCAACTTAAACACCAAATTTTAAAGAATGATGTTATGGACTTAAATTTTAAAACTATTAGTGGGACATAAACTTTATTTATTTTAAACGTTGCATAAGTACTCTTATTTTTATTTAAACTATTTGGCCCAACTTGCATGTTTTATCAAGGCCCCACTGTATTTCATATGTTAAGTGGTTTTCCTCTATAATTTTATGAATATGGAGACGTTTTGCAAGGTAGTAGTTTAGGGCATTTTACAAATTGTTTCAGAGCCAGTCATCCATGTTTCAAAGGACCCTCCCCATACATGCTAAAGATGGGAATATCTCACCTCACCGTGTCGTAAGTACTTGCTCTAAATGTTATCTATATTCTTTCCTACTTTTAAATTTTGTAGTTTTGTAATTGCTGTGTAGAAAGTATGCCTATAGTAATTAGGATTTCTAGAAAGAAACTTCTCGATGAGATCATTGGGATCTCAAGGGTATAGATGATGTAAATGACGGAGATGAGTTGATATCAGCTCCCTGAAAGATGTTTGTTGTGAATGAACATATTTAATGGATGAGATGCATCATAGGAAATTGCAAGTGTAACGTCCTGCGTTTTCGGGTACCTTTAAACGACTCGGGTCGGGATCTTTTTTCCCGAGTTAAGAATATTATTTTAAATAATATTATATTTGTTTGGAAATTATTCCATGAGTTATTGCTAGCCAAAATATGAATTTTGAGATTTAAAAGTCAAGATAAGACTTTCGGTCTTGGACCGACACAAAAACCCTGATCGGGTAAAAAAATCTTGGAAAATAAAATGAAAAACTATGGAAAATATATTTTTGGCGTAAAATACATTCATAAAAATTAAAGTTTGTTAAAAAATAATAAACCTAAGGGAAAATGGAAATTTTAGGGCATTATGTGAAAATGCTTAATTTTACCGAAATGGAGAATTTTTTTTACATGAATGGACCTTAGGTTAAATTTTATAGTGTCATTAATTAAATTAAATGTGAGAGACATTTAATTTAATTATTTAAAGTTAATTTTTGTGATTAAAACTTAATAAGAGTGAAAAAGGTATAGAAAGTCAATTTGGACTTTTCTTCTTAGGAAAAATTGTATCACCTTTATAAAAAATATATATATATATAACATAAATGAAATGCAATGGATGACCGGCCATGTGAAGTTTTGCAATGGTGTGGACCAAATTAATTAACTTTTAAATATCATTTATTTAAATGTTAGGGATAAAGGCAAGTGGGGAAAACACTCGAGTGTTTTTAGGATAATTAAAGAGTTGTAGAAACTCTTCTAACCCTCCCCAAAACCGACCCCCACTCTCTCTCATTCACTCTCATCTTTTTTTTTTTTTTTTGAAAACTCTCTCAAGTTTTCTCTCAATCTTCAACCTCAAGAACACTAAGGAGACTTGGAAGCTAAGCCTTGGTCTAGGAAGGATTTTTTCCCTAAGGTAAAGTTTCAATAAACTAGACTTTTGTGAAGTTTAAACATAAATTTTCAAATAACTAATTATCTATGTTGTTGGGGGGAGTTGGTTAGGCTTTTTGAAAGGTTTTGAAGGAGCCAAAGCTACTAGGAAGATCCAAACCTTAAGCAAGAACAACAAAGAGGTAAAAAGTTTACTTTTTATGATTTTGTTGCAGGGTTTTTATTTTTAAGCATTATTTTGTATATTTAATGCTTAAGGTTTCTTATTGGTGATGTAATAAGGTTATGGTATTTGTTTTATAATATTTATGATGCTTGTGTGTTGATTTTTGAAAATAGGGACCAAAACCCCCAAGGGTTTTGTTAGAAACCTTAAAACAAAATACATGTTTTGAGTTGTGACTTCTAAGGGGTCAAGCATCCACTGTATATTGATTTTTTATAATTTAATTGTACTGTGATGTTATTGAGATTGACTACATAAAATTGAGCTTTTGAAACACTCAAAAATATTTAAAATGAGTGAGTTATGCTATTTCAAAGTTTAGGTAAAAAATTGTTTTTTCATATTCTTAATTTCAAAACCAAGTTTGGATAGCCACTGTATAGGGCAAATGAACCCAGGCTTTTCTAAAATTTTGTGGACATATTATTGGCATAACCTAGTATTCCACTGTAAAATTTGGTAAGAAAATACTGAACGGTTTAAAAGTTATTAACTGTCAAATTTTAGAAGAAAAATAAGGACTTGAAAATAAGGTCATTTTTACCTCATAGTTGGAAAATAATTTCACCAATAAAAAATGCTCATTTTGACCTAAGATTTTACAAAGACCTAAATGGCATACCAAAAATAGAATTGGAAAATTTTGGTAACAATTGGGTAAGTAAATTTAAAGTTGTGAACTAACAAAGTATGTAGTTAAAAAAGTGAAAAATAGGCTTTTCACACTTAGTTTAAAAAATGAGATTTTGGAACTTAAGGTAAAAAGTAAAATTTTTCTAATTTCAAGACATAAACTTGGTAAGTCTTGAAAAAATATTTTCACTAAAATTACCACTTTCAGTTGAGTGTGAATTATTTTTATTCTTTTTAAAAAGAAAAGATTTAATTTATTATTAGTTAATAAATTAAAAGAGGGTTTAAAACCCGATATTTTGAGAAAATGATCAAGTGAATTATTTTTCTAGTAAGTAAACTTGATTAATTGATTTTGAAAAATTAATTAGTCAAGATGAGAAATTTTTAACGGTTCTTCTAATTAAAACAAATTAGGCAATTTTCTTAAAATGGTTTTTAGAGATTAAAACCTTAAGAAAAATAAAAGGAAAATTTAGAGTTTATTTTCTTGAAAAATAATTAAGGAATTTAATTAGTATTTTCTGGATATAATACCGGCTAAAATCTTCTATATATTTTAACCGACTTGTTGAAGGTACGGATCAATAGCGATGCGTTTAAAGAACAAGATTTTTAGCGGATTGTGGGAAAATACTATTGTGATACCCCAAGCCTATGTATCGAGACCATAGGATAGGTCTCCTTGAGACTTAAGGTTTAGTCTCAAATATTTTTGTATGAATTTCCTTAATGGGTTTAAAACCAAATAAGGATCATCAATCCTTACAAATGATGTTTATTAAAATGACCAAACTGCCCAAAATAATAATAATAATAAATTATGAGTGCCATAATTAATCCGAGTATACTGTATGGATAACTACAATATTGACTAAGTATAACTGGACTGAACGTTGGAGGGTGAAATCCTACTGAGTGCTAAGGATTCCAAGTAAGTCAACTTATATTGTGTGGCTACAACATGAAACGATTATTGTATTGTATGTTAGTATAGGGACACATGCACATATATACACTGTCGTAGAGAGTTTCTTAGAGACGTTAGTCTAGTGAGTGTTGATTTAGAAAATATGAACAGTAGATATCCGTCATATCCTAGACGACTAATCCCCGTTACATTGCTTGATTTTATTATGTCCGGCTCATTACCGCGACGAGTGGCCAAGAGGTGAGGATTGCTGGTTAAACCTAGGGGCGCCAAAATGAATGGGACCCAGGGGCCTTCATGCTTACTTAATAAGTGAATGGTTAGAACCCGAGCAAGTTCTCTGATAAGTTATTCCCGGATAGCAGTCGTGAATATTGGCCAATTAGTGAGAGTGCCTAGAGATACTAGGGGTTGCCAAGTTTGAGTGAGGCTGAACACCCTAGGGGTAACTGTTCACCAGTACAACTGATTAATATAGAAACCTCTGTAAAACCGTGTAAATTCGATTACACTCTTGGATAAGTAGTGATGCCCTAGGTAACTTGATGGTTATCCTTGTGAGGGATTTACTCTTGGATAGGTAGCGATGCCCTAGGTAACACGATAGTTATCCTTGATGGGGATATTTATTGGCTAGATCTTAGTGTTTAGACTCGGTTCTCTCTTACAGATTATCATTTATGTTGGAGGGCGTGTCTAGCCCGAATTGTTGAAAATTGTCGAGCGTTGGTCTCGAATTATATTGTGATCTGATATATATACTTGCTCTGGGATTTTCTGAGTGCAGTGATATATTTGTTGATAAGATATAGTTGTGATATAATATATCTGCTTGTTCTGAGTGCAGGAATTTATCTATTTATAGGAAATAATTTATCATTGGTTCTTAGGCATGACCATAAGTTTTCTAGGATGCTTTTGCGTTCTTGAAATTGATTGTGTAAGGTCCAGATGGATCCAGAACCCTAATTCTCTGCATGCTTTTGTTTTAAAGTTGAACTTACTAAGAATTTTTGCTTACCTAGTTGTTCCCTGTTGTAGGTAAGAACAAGGGCAAGGCAGAGCAGTGAGCGCTGGAGTCTACCTTGCAAATGTACATGTGGACCGACCTTTTAGGAAGCTGTTTTATTTTTGGAAATGTTGTGTAATTTCCCTAAACTAGGCTCACTCTACTCTTTATAAAATATGTTTGTAATTAAATGTTAACTATGGCCATACGAATTTTGAAAAAGTTTTTTTATACGGGTTTTTGAGACATTTTGTTAAATGAAAACATTTATATTTCCGCGTTATCGAGTCTTGAAAATTCGGGTCGTTACAGTAAGTATGACACTATCAAGTTTCAAGTAAAGCGAAGAATGGAATACGTCAATGATAATATAACGGGACACTATCAAGATCAAAGGACACATAAGCTTTGTGACATGATTGTTAATAAAGACATAGGTTAGGGAGTTTACTCCATGACATTATCTTGCGAGGTGATGTTGTTAACTAGATAGATACGTGCAGTAGCAGAGGAGCACACAAAGTGGACACGCCACAACATTTAGTAGCAAACAACAACAAAACCTCAATGGAGTAAATGGAGACTAAGGAGTTAGAGAGGCGAGTAAATCCACGATAACATAGTTCAACATAGAGGACAATGACAAGCTATGAACTGACGCAATAATGAGGATAAGTAATGAATTGCGACATGACAAAATAAGACAAAGGCTACTAGTACAGACTAAGGATTTCCAAGGACAACAAGATAATTAGCAATCCTAAAGATGGATGCTAGAATTTTATGGGACATGGTTAAGAAGATAGAAACTTTAGACACCATGACCTGGGCTGACTTTGTACAAGTTTTCAGCAAAAAGTTACAATGCTACAGTACTAGAAAATAGAGTTAATGAGTTTGTGACACTGACACAAGGCAGTCTTCCAGTCACAGAGTATGCCTAGAAGTTTGATAGATTGGCAAGGTTTGCACATGCGACAGTCTCAACAAAGGTCATGAGTGTTCAAGGATTCATAAGGGAACTGAAGCCTATGATTGCCAGGGATGTCAAAATGACCAGTACAGAGCTAGTTAGCTATGCTGAGATTCTGGACAAAGCTTTAGACACTGAGTACATGAAGAGTTGTATATGGAAGGACGGTGTTGCAAGGAGATAGGCTAATAAGAGTAAAGTCTTTCAAGAGAGTAACAAGAGGAGGCCTAATAGGGTCAAAACAATGGCACTGACAAAAGGCCTAAGGTCGCAGCTCCCAATGGAAATTACAACAACTACAACAGTCGCAATAATGATTGAAACCGTGGGAATCACCAAAGCAATAAAGTTGAGCACCCCAGTTGTCCTAAATGCTCGAGATGACATATGGGAGAATGTCAGGACAACACCAACAAATGTGACAAGTATAGTCAGGCAGGACATTTGGGAAAGGATTGCCCACAATGGAAAGCGAGACAGAATAGTAACAGCAACCCAGTACCAGCACGGATTTTTGCTTTAACCCAGAATGAAGCAGCCAATAGTAACACTGTAGTCACAGGTCATCTCCCTATTTCTAGTAAGATGTGTAGAGTCCTTATTGATTCTAGAGCGACTCACTCTTATATTGCTATGAATATGATTGATAAATTGGGTATGCCTTGTAAACTATTTGAGCATAGTTTTAGTACAGTGTTACCGTCGGGAGAAATGATGTTGTCAACTAGGTGGTTATAGTCAGCACCTATAGTAATAGAGGGCAGGGAGTGCCTGATAGATCTTATAGAATTAAACATACCAGACTATGATGCCATACTTTGAATGGATTGGTTATCCAAACATGGAGCGACGATTGACTATTGGAAAAGACTGCGGAGTTCAGGCCAGAAGAAGGAGAACTCTTTTTTAAGGGAGAAGTAGCGGGTTTTCGTACACCCATAATATTAACATTGGAAGCACGAAATATGATGTAGCATGGGTATTCGTCATATCTGGCTAGTGTGGTGGATAAATCCAAGGAGACAAAGTTGAAACCGAAGAATGTTCATATCGTTTCTAAGTTTCTCAAAGTGTTTCCTGAGGGATTACCAGGTTTACCCCCGGACAGAGAAATCGAATTCGTGAACAAAATTGCACCAGAAATAGCACCAATATCTAAAGCACCCTATTGAATGGCATCTGTAGAGTTGAAGGTACTCAAGACCCAACTACAGGAATTTTTGGATAAGGGGTTCATAAGACCTAGTCATTCGCCATGGGGGGCACCATTCCTGTTTGTGTAAAAGAAGGACGGGAGAATGAGAATGTGCATCGATTACCGAGAACTCAATAAGGTCACCATTAAGAACAAATATCCTTTGCCTAGGATAAATGACCTTTTTGATCAACTACAAGGGGCTGCAATATTCTCAAAGATTGAACTGTGATCCAGTTACCATCAGTTGAAAGTAAAGGAGGGAGACATTCCTAAGACGGCTTTTAGAACTTGCTATGGGCACTATGAGTTCCTAGTGATGTCTTTTGGACTCACTAATGCCCTAGCAACATTCATGGCATGATGAATAGGGTATTTAAGGACTATTTGGATAAGTTTGTAGTATTGTTTATAGACAATATCATTATCTATTCAAAGACCAAGGAGGAGCATGAGGAGCACTTGAGGTTGACCCTAAAAAGACTACGAGAACATTAGTTATACGCTAAGTTCTCTAAGTGTGAGCTTTCGTTGGAACAAGTAACTTCCTAGGGCATATAGTGTCCAAGAATGGAATAGGAGTTGATCCGTCAAAGATCGAGGCTATTAGAGACTGGCCCCAGCCAAAGAATGCCTCAGAGGTTCGAAGCTTCTTAGGGTTAGCGGGTTATTATCATAAGTTTGTCAAGGGTTTTTCAAAGATTGCCACACCTTTGACCAAATTGACCCGCAAACATCAGAAGTTCACATGGACCGAGAAATGTGAATAAAGCTTTCAGACTATGAGGGATACGTTGATCTCTGCACCTATCCTTTGTGTTCCCGTAGAAGGCGGGAAATTCATGGTGTATTGTGACACGTCTAAGAATGGTTTAGGTTACGTATTGATGCAGAACAAGAAGGTGGTGGCCTATGCCTCAACTCAGTGCAAGTACTATGATACAAACATATCCCAACCAGGATATTGAGTTAGCAGCATTGGTGTTCGCATTGAAAATATGGAAGGCATCACCTTTATGGAGATAAGTGCGAGATATACAGGGATCATAAAAGTCTGAAGTACTACTTCACTCAGAAAGAGTTGAATATGAGACAAAGGGGGTGGTTAGAGTTAGTATAGGACTATGAATGCGAAATTATATACCACCTAAGCAAGGCCAATGTGGTGGCAGATGCATTGTGTAGGCAAGGACATGAAAGTGTCTCAGTTCTGAGTACAATAGAGATACATCTATAGAAAGAAATCATTAACGCTAATATTGAGTTAGTAACAGGAGGTCTAGCAAACCTCACTCTATAGTCCTCCCTATTGGGACAAATCAGAGAAGGGCAGAAGGTGGATGAAGCCCTAATGAAGCAAGAAGCTTTGGTACATGACAGTGGTAGCGGTGACTTCGCTATTTCTAACGGAGGATTGCTGTAATATAAGGATAGGACATGTGTGCCTAACGATGATGAGATTAAGGAAAGTATTATGAAAGAGGCGCATACAACACCCTATTCCTTACATCCAGGGTTGACAAAGATGTACCAAGACCTTAAGGCGTTGTATTGGTGGCCTGGAGTGAAGAAATATGTTGTTGAGTTTGTTGTCAAGAGTTTGGCGTGTTAGCAAGTCAAAGAAAAGCACCAAAGGCCAGCAGGGCTACTTCGGCCACTTTATGTTCCTGAATGGAAGTGGGAAGACATAGCAATGGACTTTGTGGTAGGGTTACCTAGGACCACAAAACAACATGATTCTACTTGGGTAATAGTGGATAGGCTTACTAAGTCCGCCCATTTCCTGGCGGTTAAGACAAACTACTCAGCGGATCAATATGTAGAGTTGTATGTGAGCAAGATAGTGAGACATCATGGGGTTCCAAAGTTGATAATTTCTAATCGAGGGTCAGTGTTCATATCACACTTTTGGAAGGGATTACAAAAAGCTATGGTAACAAGGTTAAAGTTCAGTAGCGCATTCCATCCCCAGACCGATGGGCAGTCTGAGAGGACTATACATATTCTAGAGAAAATGTTGAGATGCTGTGCTTTGGACTTTTCAGAATCTTGGAGTCAATAACTACCCCTGATGGAGTTCTCCTATAATAGTAGTTATCAATCTAATATTGGGATGGCTCCCTATGAGATGTTTTATGGGTGCAAGTGTAGATCTCCTTTGCATTGGGATGAGGTTGGGGAGAAGCAAGTATTAGGCCCTGAGGCAGTTAGGGAAGCCAGTGAGGCGATCGACAAAATTCGCCAAAGGATGCTTACCGCTCAAAGTAGGCAAAAGAGTTCCACAAACCTTAATAGAAGGGACATCGAGTTTTCAGGGGGCGAGTTTATGTTCTTGAGAGTCTTGCCGATGAAAAAGTGTTATGCATTTTGGGAAGAAAGGGAAGTTAGGCCCAAGATTTATAGGTCCATTTGAGATTTTGGACAGAGTAGGGCAAGTTGTGTTTCATTTAGCACTTCCCCCAGCACTAGTCGAAACGCATAATGTCTTTCACATCTCGATGTTGCGTAAGTATGTGTCAGATCCCTCTTATTTTTTGAGTTATGAGTCGTTACGATGAACAACCCGAGCGTCTTATCGTAAAGGGAATCAAGGAACTAAGATCCAAAAGGATTCCATTAGTTAAGGTCTCGTGGAAGAATAGTACGGATAGAGAAGCAACATGGGAGCTGGAGGAAGACAAGAGAGTAATATACCCTAAGTTATTTTGGTAAGAAAGAATTTCGAGACGAAATTCCTTTTAAGGAGGGTATATTGTAGCACACTAATTTTTTTTAGATGAATTAATTTTGTGCATTAATTTTTTTTATTAATTGTTAAGTGTTAGGAAATTATTTTTAATTGTTTGGTAGAAATTATGTGAGTTTATTTTTGTTAATTGTTTATTTTAATTATTTTAATTTGTAAGTAAATGAGATTTGCTTGTGTGCACCAAGGTGCATGGTTAGTAGAAATGCACCTTACCGCTTGTGTGTGTGCATGTGCATGATTGCATGATGAGCATGGAAGGATTTTCCCATGCATTATTCTAGACTATTCCCCTATTAATTACTTAGTTTTGTTTTATTATTTTTATTAAATTAAAAATATGATTAATAGGAAAAGTAAATAGGGTAAGCTTTTGTGTTCAAACAAATAAGAATTGGGAAACAAGTGTAGAAAAAGGAGTTGTCATTTTCTGATTTTCCATAATCCTAGACCCAACCTCATTAAAATGGGCATAATTTGGGCTGTGGATATCCGATTTAGACACAATTAGAACGGTTAGAAAGCCAATGAAGTTATCTACATTTTTTTTGTGAAATAGTATTTTTCCTAAAACACAACGAAAATGGGTCAAAACCCAGCACCATGTCGCATGATCTTAGAGTTACGAAAATAGAATAATTTCCTTTATTACCAATGGACACAATACTACAAAAACGGGTTTTCCCGAAAGTTTTTAACTGTCGATATTGAGCAATGACGACAGTCGACGAACTGTCGTATTTGCCTATGCCGGCGTTATTATTCATATATACGAAATCTATAACTTCTGTATGAGAAGTGAAAAGATGATTTCCTTAATTGCTTTGTTCAAAAGGTTAAATGATTGAGATCTCATTTTTGTGATTAAGTTCACAGAAATATCATTTATAAGGAACTTAGTGGGAGTTAAGGATAAAATACTAATAAGGGGTAAAACGGTAATTTTCACCCAGCTTGTTAGTAAGTCATCAATAGAGGATTGACTAACTGTAATGGTTATAACAATGGATAACGTATTTATGGTTTGGAAAATACGTTCTATGAATTCAAGAGTTCAATTCCAAGTCTATAGTGGAGTCATGAGGAATTAATAAGGTAGTGAAATTATTCGTAAATAAATTCACGGTAACTTATTGGAGCTTGATTTCATGGATCCATGGTCCCCGCATCACCTTTGAGTAAATCATCTAGAATGTCTCAATTAATTGATTTAATTATCAATTAGGATTTTTTAAAGTTGACTAGGTCAATTTTTGGAAAATTTATAGAGATATGAGATTTAGATAATAAAAGAGAATCTTTGGGTAAATTTGTTAATATTGATAAATTTGTGTCAATATGAATAAATAAAATTAAATCAAGTTTCAAATTATAATTAGTTAATTTGAATAAGGATTTAATTAATTAATTAAAATAAATAAATAAAAGGTTTTGAATTTAGGCCCAATTAGGATTTAAATTCAAAATAAAGGTATTGGGCCCAAGTCCATTTGTGGGAGCCTAAGGCTTTTATCTTTTTGTTTATTATTTTAATTAATTCAAAATTTAAATTTAAATAAAGCCCATTAAGTTGTCTATATAAGGAATATGATATCTAGGGTTTTCATAAGTCAGTCTTAGTTGATTCATTGGGTAAGTGAAAACCTAGACACTCTAATCCTTTCTTAGCCACTATCTCTTCTTCTTTTCTAGATCTCTATCTCATGTGTTGAGAACCAGCCCACACTAGTTCTAGGTTGATCAAAGGCTTGGTGAGGAAGACTGTGTTGCTGATCTAGTTCAATCTCTTGATAATACTCTGCTACAGAAAGGAATCAAGGGTTAGAGAGATTGAATGAAGGAGTTGTTCCAGTTCCGCTGCGTATTCGTAAGTTTCTACATCATTGTGTTTATGTTAATTTACGAATCTAATGTTTATATGTATGTCATGTTATTCTATGTTTCTATTATGTGTTTGGAAAAATAATAGGAAGCATGCATCTAGATTTAAATTCCAAGATCCTACAGGCGTAGGGGTAGCTACGCTGACAGTTAAACACTGTCGTCGTTGCTGGCAACGCCGACAGTTAATAGATGTCACCGTTGCTGGCTATGCCGACAGTTAATAGGTATCGCCGTTGCTGGCAACGCCGACAGTTAATAGGTGTCGTCGTTGTTGGAAACGCCGACAGTTATTAGGTGTCGCTGTTGCTAGAAACGCCGATAGTTATTAGGTGTCGCTGTAACATTAAATTTATATATATATATATATAAATAATAATTTTTCGATATATATTTTTTAAAACTTTTAATTATATTTTTAACAATTGAAGTTTGATATATATTTAAATAAAAAAATTACTTACATAATCACTTATTATTACCATGACTTATTAAAAAAATTATATTTATCATAATAAAAATTCATATAATACAACATTTATTCATACCATTGAAATGTAAATAATACATCAAATCCCCGTAAGACTAAATAATTTTTAATAAAAATTCATATATATATAATATTGTGCCCTCACTTCCCAGTCAAGTTCCCTCAGCATATTGAACCTTTCATTTAAAGATATGAACTCGGCTTGAGGAGCAACAACTCAACAGATTTTCGCTTTATGAAGTATAAGCACACTCGCACCCATATCTGGGCCATGGAGTTTTCCTGTCAGCCGCACTTGGAGTGGCATGAACAGAGACTTACCCTACATGAGAATCACGATATTTGTTAGTTTTTCATGGAAGTTAATCACATTTTTAAGAAGCTTAAACTAAAGAATGAAAGACATTGGAAGGGATATAAACATGTGTGTGTGTGTGTGCCTAAGTAAGACAGTGAGAAAGAGAGGATTGACCTTGCACTTCAGTGATTTGCCGAAGCTCTTTACCCACTTTTTCTAGCCAACATGACCACCTTTAAGAGCACTGAGGAGTTAACCACTGTCATAAGCAGCAATAAGGTTGGCTGAAAAATCAGAGAGATTGTCACCCAAGACAGGTCTGGCTTCAGGACTGCAGACGAAACCACCAGATTTGTAAATTATCAAATGGAAGATTTATTAACAAATTAACACCACTAACCAGCTAAAGTTCTATCAAAATAACTTACTAGCTAGTATTAAGGAACTGTAAGCAATATTGTTCCTACAGGAAGACAATAATAATGCCCAAGATCAACAGAAGCACTGTGTCTTATGCAATCCCAACATTACAGCACTTACAGTATTGTTGTTCCTTGATTGCAGCATATCCCTAATTAAAATGTCATTTTTTTCTTAATGTGTTGAATATGATAATAACTTGATAATCCAAATTTCTTTTAGACTTAATATACCCAACAGTTAACCTTAGATACAAGGAAAGTATCTCAAATTGTATATTGGCAGAATCAATATTTGAATACAAGAACCCAAAATTTCTTGTTCATTCTCAATGAATAAGTAAGCATTCACCTATATAGGACTTATAGGACATATAGGACCTTCAATAGCAGAAAGGCAAATGAGATCTTCTGATGTAGAATACCAAATTCTTGTAGTGATTTATGTCATAGAATGACTCATTGGAATAAATTTCAATAAATGAAAAACAAAAATTGTTCAAGGAAATAACAAAATTTATTGAAAAATAACAAAATTTACCATAAGTTTGCAGCAGCACAATAACAACAGAAAGAAGTGGAAGTGAAAAGGCTTGAAGTAGTGGCCATGGAAGCAATTTACCCAGCTGCAAAAACAAGAATTTCATAACCAATTATAACAGAATCAGTTAAAAAAATGCAATCAGGTAAGATATTCAACTCTGAGTATACACTCTGGATGTGCCTCTGAGTATACACTCAGTATGCTCTCATTGTAAGTGTGAGAAAGTGAGCAAATGAAACAAAAATGAGAATGAAACACACTCAGGATGTGCCTCAGACCATTACCTTTTAATAGATTGATACAGTATGCCCTTTTCGATATCTTTGTCTGTCATATAAGAGGCATGGCTGCATAGAGAACACCATCTCAGTAATTTGATGGAGAAACAAAACATAAATTCACATGTGGTTGTATGGAAAAGAATAAAGCAATCTAGACTTTAAGAATTAAAATAAAATAGTAGGCAAACATTAGCTTAATTTTGTACACCTGCCTAGTGTAACGTGTTTTATCGCTTGGTATAAATCAACCATATCCCAAACCAGCATAGATACCTACCAGAGATAAAGAACTTACTAAAAATTGTAAGGGGTATTTGTGTATATATTAAAAAAATTCTTAATCCCTGTTCTTTTGGAGCTCGAGTACATAAAATTTTTATTAATAAAATGTAAATTCCATGAATCTTCATGACGACTATTTTATATTCAGGGCATTGCAAATGTTTTCTTTTATTTTTTTAAGAAAAAAAGGGGAAACAACTATACGTCCAAGGACATAACAAAACAAGTATTATAAGATAATAAGATAAATTCACGAGATACCATTCTATCTACTGAGATCCTAGTAAGCTTAGGAAAGTTAACAGAAAACTAGCAATGATGCATATTTTTGTTCCCTTTGACTGTAACAAAGTAATACTTATAATGATGATAACAAATTAAGCTCACCATTCAAATCTTTTCTAATAACATATTTCACCAACTTCATCTTTCTGTTAGATTCACATAATCATAAACTAACCTCAGCAAGAGGAAAGGCATACTAATACACATTTTCTCAAAACAAATTGGATTATCAATTAATAATGAACAAATCAAGCCAATAAGGTTCTTACTGCATTCTTATATGAAACATAAAGCTACAAATGTGCAAGTTCGGAGTCATATTGCAAGGCCATTGAAATCTTTAAACAAAAATTTGCTCAGCAAGCTAGCTTTGTGCGTTTTTATTTTTGATTTCTACCAGCAAAAGTTCAAGTTCTCCTTTCCCGTGTAGCTTCAGAGTTTCTGCATAGGAAATAAGCAGCCACAAAAAAGATAAGTCTTTTTTTTCCCTAAGCAAAGCGCATATTGCAAAAATGTAGAGAGATCTCATTCATGGGCATGCTTGGATATTTTTTTTATGAATTATATATATTTCTTTCTTTTTCTTCTATTTTTTTTAAAAGGCAAAACATAAAAGAAAAAAATTGTTATCATACAAGGCCAAAGGTTCACAGTCATGCCATGAGCAACACAGTAATTAAAAACCACAAACCAAAATATCATCACACTAAAACCACAACTAGAAAAACACAAAACCAAATCAAATAATAGAAACACTTAAAATGAGAAGATGTGTACCATTGCAACAATTATGGCTAGATCATCCCAACGGTTATTACAAAAGAAGAACAATCACAAAACAAGTAAACTTCATAAATAAATTGCAGAAAACTGAAAAGCTGCCTTTGGAGATTACAATGGCAGCAGAGACTTAAGTTTACAACTGTGTGAATAGAGATCTTGATCACAGAAAATGAGAGAATTTACAACTGCTTATTGCAGATGTTGAGACGTTTTAAGAGACTGAAAAATAATAAATGAGTCATTATACACACAAAACAAAACATATTAAAAAAGCAATATATATAATATTATTTGATTCTCTTTTAAAATTCCATATCTATATTCAAATTCCCTTGCTTGCATATTTAGTTAATGGACTTGAATTATGGTTTGTGCTTTTATTTGGTCAAATTTGACAATCATGTGAAATTTTTAAATGCAAGTTTAGAAGCTCTCTTGTAGAGTCCCAAGATGTTTACTTAGTTAGCTAGCTAGTAGTAGTTGTAGTATTTTATATTTCGTGGATTTTGTTTTAAACTGGGACTTAGTTGGAAACTCCTAGAAATAGTTATGGATTTTATAAGTTTAACCTATAGTTTAAGAGTATTAATTATAACATAATGTTTGATTAATATTGCTGGTTAAATATATGATATTTATTATAACCTAAGGTTTAGATGAAGCCAATAGGAATATGACACTTGTCATAAGCATGATTATTAAGGAATTATTATTTTAATGATAAAATAAGGAAATATAAGACTTAGTCTTTACCAGAAACTGTTAGGGTTGTAGTTTGACTTAGTCAAAGTAGTTATCCAACCTTAATTATGCTGAAAAAGTACAATTACGTGTTTAAAATATTCACGTGTGCTGATATATCGCAGATAGGAGCCGATATATCGCCTGACGAAGAATACAGAAAACAAGTTGACGTTGCACGATTGTACGAATGGAGACTCGGGACTAGGGAGCAGTCGATATATCGCCACATAGGGGCGATATATCGCCTATATTAGATATTTTTTTTTATTTTTGTTTTTAATTTTTTTAAAAATAACTTTGACTCCTTAGACCTACTTCAGATAGTTTTGACCAAGTCTTCAGCCTCTGATTGACGAATATTCAAATATCTTCAATTAAATTCATTATTTTTATTCAAAGCCAAAATGAAGATTTTTATTCCTAGAACTCTAGAAATAGGACTTAGAACCCAACCCTTTCACTTACTCTTCAGTTGTGATCAGACTCCAAGGTTCTAGTGAGACCATAAGAGTGATAAACACTTGGGTTGGGAAAAAAGCTTTGCCATTCTTAAGCTTTATAAAACACTTTGGGAAGTGAGGATTAGTGCATTTCGGTATTGGAGTTAGACCAATCCATAAGGTCAACAAAGGTAACCTTATTCTTAAGTTCAATCCTGTTTGATTCCTAAGTTTCTTTAGTTTTCATTCAGGTTCTAACTTTTGTTATGGTTTTGAGGTTAGGTTTTTAAGTTCTTTGAACTAAAGGTGTCTTTTCGGTAAGTTTTCTCTTGGTGGGTTAGTTCTATTCTTTTCATCTCTTTCTTTTAAGAAATACTCACTATTGTTATTATTGGTTTAGGAGTGTTCCAAGTCCCGCATTTGTTCTCATATCCCGGTTTGGGTAAGGAAAATATGATAGATCTTGTATGTTTGTATGATATGTTATGCTTATATGTTATGTTTATGTATAATATGTTATGATAAGTTTATGTTTTAATATGTTATGTTATGATTCACCCTACCTCAAATATTAGACAGGGGACCTAGATGGGTTATCATACACTACATTGATCTAACCTACCTCAAATATTAGACAGGGGACGTAGATGGTTTATCACATGTTATAATGGCCATTAATAGTATAGTCCTATATGGTATATGTTTTTATAGTCATATGTTTATAGTATATATTTATGATATAATTTTATGTATATGATTTATGTTGTTGTAGTTTTTCCTTGCTGGGCATTAGGCTCACTCCTTTTCTTTTAGAGTGATGTAAGGAAAATAGATGCAAAGGCAGAAGGATTCATGGAAGCTTGGTGTGTGTATGGAGGTGAATGGAATGGATGGGCTGCGTGTCGATTTGAGGAAAACGTTTTTTTTTTTTGTTTTAGTCTCTTTAAATTACGTTTTTATGTATTTTTCTGCATTTAGCTTTGTAAACAATTTTATTTAAAGTTTTATTTTAAAATAATGAGCTCATTTATGTATTACAAATATTATTTTAATGTTTTCAATAAAGTTATGAATTTTCTCATGTATGTTCTCTTCAAAGTAGTAGTTATGTCTAGTAGAGTTAATGATCTAAGTGTTATAGATAGTGTTGGATTAGTTTATACAGGATCTTTATTTATTATCATGTATATCTAATATTAAACAAATTAATACAAGATAGCCTAAAACATGTTTCTAAAATTGAATTCAAAGAGAAACAAATAGTATAATACTTACAGTATACGCAGCGGAATTAAGAGTCCTTCCTTCAGTTTCTCTAACTCTTGTATCCTTTCTGTCGCAGAGTATTATCAAGAAACTGAACCGATCTTCTATTTTCTTCACGATCTTCTAATGTATCCTTAGAACCACCTAGACTAGTGTGGGCAATTCTCAACACATGAGATAGATATAGAGAGAAGAAGAGAAAAATAACAAAGTGGCTTAGAAAAGGACTTGTGTTTAGAGAGAATCTAAAACTATCAGAAAATCTGACGTGTGACTTATCTGTCGTCTCTTTAAGCACTCCTTTTATAGACTCAATTAGGCCATTTAATTTAATTAAAAAATCAATAAAATAATAGCCATTTTGAAGCCCTAGGTCGAAATTATCATGGGCTATAGGCCCGTGAAATTTCCCATTTGATTATAAGCCCATTGGACTTAAAATCAATGCCTGTATTATTTTCTATTGATTTAATTAATTAAATAATTATTTAAATCCTTTATCAAATCAATTATTTATAATTTGAACCTTGATTTAAATTTATTTATTAATTTAGATACCAATTTATCTTAATTAATAAATCTGCCATAATTTCTCTTTTCTTCTCAAAATTACACAACTCTGTGAAACTATCCAAAATTGACTTGGTCAACTTTGATAATTCTAATTGATAATTAAATCAATTAATTGAGACTATCTAGATGATTTTATCCAAGGTACAATGGGGACCATGGACCTATGAAATCAAACTCCAATAAGTTATCATAAATCTAACAAATAAATTTACTAACTAATTAATTCCTCGTGACTCCACTATAGACTTGGAATTGCACTCTTGAATTCATAGAACGCTCTATAAAAAATATAGATACGCTATTAATTATCCATTGTTACAACCATAATTGTCACTCAATCCTCTATAGACGGTCTACAATGAGATAGGACTAAAATACCGTTTTACCCCTCATTGTATTTTATCCTTAAAACACTTAGTTCCTTGTAAATGATATTTCAGTAAACTAATTTAATTACTGAAATGAGATCTCTATCATTTAACACCTTGAACCAAACTAAAAGGAAACCATCATTTCACTTCTTCATCAGAAGCTATAGATGTTCATATCTATGATTAACACTCCCACTCAATTGTACTACCGAGTTCCCAAGATGTAAGTATGGGCTAGTCCGTAGGGTAAGCTGGTAACGAACAAGTCAAAGAACTCAAATAATACAATTAGTTAGAATACTAACCACTCAGAATTGAGATTGAATTGACCTATGGTCAACTATATGATATGACTAGAATAGATAATAACGGTATGTTTACTTATCTTATCAACTGTCAATATCGGTCCTGTCCGATGTAACAAATACATCCGATCTTATCTACTTTGCTAATGTTCTGGAAAGAACATAACACTGTAATGTGTAAGTAGATCATATCGTAGATTGGCAAGTCAGTGTAAATCCGGTGCACTGACTAATCTTAGGACTAACTTATTTTGAACATATAATCATATTTATATTCCACTGTGATTGCGTCACTATAAATAAGATTAGCTATATGCTCGGGATTTAATAGAATTTTATATTAAACAAACAATCATGAAAATAAAACATGTGAGTAAAGTGATTGACCAAGTCAAAAAATGATTTATATTCTTTTATTGATAATAAAATGAGATTACAAAGAATTTGAGTTTTAATTAGGGCATAAAACCCCAACAGATAGTTGGGTCGTTACAGTTGGTATCAGAGCAACGTTCCATTTACATGAAATTCTCCTTGATACACACGCTCAAGCTCCGAATCTAACCGCCAATGTAAGTATTTATGTTTTAGTTATTATGTTTATGTGTTTTAGTTAACATTTTAGTCTTATGTTTTCAGTTAAAGATATGAATGGAGCTTTATCATATAACGATATCCGAGCCCTTAAGGCCTTAAAAAGGATTAGAGAACCAAGAAATACAATAGGAATATTGGAGAGAATCACTCGGAGATTCCTTTTATTCCATAATCAAATAGTTCATCTCTAAACAACTAAGAAAATAATGATGAATGCTACGGAGCAATATATTTTAGTAATTAGGCTTTTTAGAGATTTTCCTTTTGTAATTGCTGCTTTGGAAGAAATATGGGAGACATTAGATGTTGAGGATGAAGTACCACTGGCTATGAGATATTATTTTCTCATAATTAGGTTTACATCTAAGATGGAATTCCAATTCACACAAGAACAAAATAATAGAATTTTTACGAATCTTCCTAGAGGAATTTTTGAGGCTCACGAAAATGATGATTATGAAGAGATAGATGATGATATGTGTTGACCCTGATTTTGGCCAACTGACACGGAGTCAAATATGCTTGATGTGGACAAATACATTGAAATGAATGTGATGACAAAAATAATAAAACACACAGGAATTTATAGTGGTTCGGCCCCAGAATCTGGTAATAACCTACGTCCACTTGATCTTTTATTGATGTAGGATTCAAAGGAGTGGTCAAAGAACTAGGGTTCAATGAGTTTCACAAACCTCTGAAGAACAAAAGAATATATTGAAAGTAATAGTTCTAATACCCTCGTAAAACTCTAATCTCCAATAATTCGAAAGCCAAAAGTCCCTTCCTTGAGCTATCTTTCTCTATTTATAGGCTCAAGGGGGATTGCATTAATTTGTTACAGATATTCTTTCCTAAATAATCGGATACTCAGGAAATCATGGGAGACAATCTCGGGATTGACTAAGATCTTTATAAAATTATCTTAAAATACGTGGAATGCGCGACCTTACTGGTTGCAAGGAAATCTCAACCGCCTTTTGCTTGCAATATTTTTACTGGTCGATACCCTAGCAGAATTCCGCCAGGTGTCAGCCATGTGTCCAGAAATCACTTGCCACGTCATCCGTGCCTGTTTTTTGGATAACAATATGTTAGATGAAGGATCTGATGTAGAAGATCCCGATTTTTAGAATAGATTAGTTTATTTATTTTATTTATTATTTTGGCTTTATGATTGTACTTAGTGAAAATTGTTTTTCCAATTTAATATCATTGTTATTTTGATGACATGTATGAGTTTCATTTTTTTTTTTTTGCAATCATAATAAATAATAAATTTAATAAATAATGACTAAGTTAGGTGAGGGTGGATACAATCAATGAACCAGGTTCTCTATATTGAGAGATAGGGGGCCATAGTAGTGGGAACGATTTTACTGATCCCAGCCCTCCCTCAGTATGGTTAACTTGGGAACAACGATGAGTTTCGAGCCTGAGAATTAAGTCATATAGGATAATTAGAAACACACTTAGAAAATAATAAAGATGGCTTATTTTTCCAAGTTTAGAAACACACCCTAATTATAAAGAAGGCTTATATAATTATTTTCATAAAAAGTCATAATTAATAGGTCTGAGTTATGTTTGCTTAGATTAAGTTTTTGCCTTAGAGCCTATTAAGGTAAGTTCTAACATGTTTTCCTCAACTGTTAGAACTCTGCTGAAGATGTCGCTCAGAAGATCTGCTCGCACCAATGGCAATGTCCCCAACGTCGCTACTGAGAGCAATGAAGCCCCTCCAGTTCGCAGAAGGGGAAGGAGTGCAAATTCCAACCAGAATGCACCACCGCCGCTGCCAGTTGACAACACAGCAGAAGTTGCTAGACTACGACGACAAATTAAGGAATTACTGCGGCAACAGCAACAGCAGGCTCAGCCATAGCCTCCACCTCCGCCGCAACCATAACCCCAGCAAATGGCTCCAGCACCCCAACAAGTTGGTCCTTATGGGGTATGGCCAATGGCGAACTATGCGCCATACCCAACTCAACATATGGAGCCTATCTATGAGCGGTTTCGTAAGCAACACGCTCCAAACTTTGAAGGGACAATCGACCCCTTCGAGGTGGAAGAGTGGCTCAGAAATGTGGAGCCAATCCTATCACATATGAATCTAGGCAACGCGGTCCGCATATCCTGCATTTCGTCTCTGCTCAAGAAGGATGCAAGAATATGGTGAGACCTAGTACAGCAGACTCACGATGTCTCCACCATGACTTGGACCAGATTTGTGGAGCTGTTCCACAAAAAGTACTACAATTCTACTGTCATTACTTCAAGGGTCGAGGAATTCGCTAGTCTAAGGCAAGGCAACTTGACGGTAGCAGAATATGCTCGGCAGTTCGACCGATTAGCTAAGTTTGCATCTGAGATGGTTCCAACTGATTTTTTGAGGGTGACCAAGTTCGTTAGAGGACTTCGAACAAAGATTGAGCTGGGGTTTAAGCTAGCAAACCCAATAAATGCTACTTATGCCGATGTTATAGAAACGACAATAAAAGTGGAAAGGATCCAGACGAACGTTAGTAAAGAGGAGGCCAGTAAGTCTGAACCTAAGCAGTCAAATCAACCTCAGAATGGTCGAAACAACCAGAAACAACAACAACCAGCAGTTCAACAATAGTAATGGTCAGAAGAGACGGCATCCTGACAACAAGTAGTTCGATAATGATAAAAGGGCACAGACAAACAATGGAGGCAATAGGCCGGGTTATGTAGAGTACCCGAAATGTGCTAAGTGCCAAAAGAAACATCCTGGTGAGTGCTGCGCAAACACCAAGGGATGCTACAACTGTGGTTAGGAAGGACACCAGAAGAGAGACTATCCCCAGCTCAAGTTAGAGGGGATAAAGGATGATAAGATGGTTTCTGTCAGGGTTTTTGCTCTCACCGACGGAGAAGCTAACGCTAGCAATAAAGTAGGTACAGGTCAGGTTTCTATTCGCCATAATATATGTTATGTATTATTTGATTTGTGATCCACTCATTCGTATATCTCGTTAGGAATGATAGAGAAATTAGACAAACCTTGTGAAAAATTTAGAACTAGGTTTGTAACAGAATTACCTTCGGGTGAAGTAGTCCTCTTCATCACGGATAGTATGAGGCGTACCGATCAAGATAGAGGACGTAGAACTAGAAGGAGACCTGATAGAACTAGAGATTAAAGACTTCAACGTGATACTGGGAATGGCTGGCTAGCAAGGCATGGTGCAACCATCGACTGTAAACGTAAGCAAGTGATGTTCGAGACTCTTGACGACCAGAGGCTATGTTTTATGGGAAAGGTTTTAGGTCTACGAACACCGCTTATTTCGTCACTCAAAGCTCAAAAGATGATAGAAAAAGGATGTCACACATTCTTAGCTAGCGTTACGGATATGGTCAAGGAAACACCACTAAAGGTGGGAGACGTGCACATTGTAAAGGAATTTCCAGAGGTATTTCCTGATGACTTGCCAGGATTGCCGCCGACTCGGGAAATTGACTTCACAATCGAACTAGTACCAGGCACCGAGCCTATCTCCAAGGCACCATATCGGATGGCACCTACTTAACTCAAGGAGTTAAAGACGCAGCTACAAGAACTATTAGACTTGGGTTTCATTAGACTGAGCCATTCGCCATGGGGAGCACCGATTTCATTTGTGAAGAAGAAGGAGGGAAGTATGTGGATATGCATAGATTACCGCGAGCTGAATAAGCTGACGATTAAGAATAAGTACTTGCTACCTCGGATTGACGACTTGTTTTATCAACTCCGAGGAGCGACCGTGTTCTCAAAGATTGACTTACGGTCCGGGTATCATTAGCTCAAGGTATGGGAAGAGGATGTTCCTAAGACATCTTTTAGAACTCGTTGTGGGCATTACGAGTTTTTAGTTATGTCTTTTGGTCTTACCAATGCTCCAGCTGCGTTTATGGATTTAATGAATAGGGTCTTTAAGGACTACTTGGATAAATTGGTCGTACTATTCATTGAAGATATCTTGGTGTACTCAAAGGATAAAGTCGAGCATGAGAAACATTTAAGGTTGATCTTGCTGCGACTAAAGGAGCATCAACTTTACGCCAAGTTCAAGAAGTGTGAATTTTGGCTTTCACAAGTAACATTTATCGGTCACATAGTATCCAAGGACAAAATTGCGGTAGACCCATCTAAGTAGAGGTTGTGAAGGATTGCCCAACACCAAAGAATGCGTCTGAAGTAAGAAGTTTCTTGGATTCACAGGTTATTATCGGAGGTTCGTAGAAGGTTTTTCTAAGCTAGCCACTTCGCTCACCAACCTGACTCAGAAGCAACAGAGGTTCAACTGGAATGATAAGTGCGAAGAGAGTTTCTAGTTGCTTAAGGATAAACTATGCTCAACACCAGTACTCTGTGTACCAACACCCAATGATAAGTTTGTAGTCTATTGCGATGCGTCGAAGCAAGGATTGGATTGTCTGCTGATGCAGAATGACAAGGTGATAGCCTACACCTCAAGGCAGCTAAAGGAATATGAGCAACGCTATCCAACACACGATATGGAGTTGGCAGCGGTGGTCTTTGCATTGAAAATCTGGCGCCATTATCTTTATGAAGAACGGTGTGAGATTTATACGGACCACAAATGCTTAAAGTATTTCTTCACTTAGAAAGAGCTCAACATGAGGCAGTGCAGGTGGTTACAGCTAGTAAAAGATTATGACTGCGAAATTTTATACCACCCACGAAAGGCAAACGTAGTTGCTGATGCGCTAAGTAGGAAGAATTATGGAAGTCTAGCAGCGTTAGCTGGAATAGAAAAGCCACTTCAGCAGGAGCTGATCAATGCTGGAATAGAAGTAGTCATTAGTAAACTGGCTAACTTGTCCATTCAGTCAAGTCTGTTAGAAGATATACGGAATGGACAAGTGCATGATGACACGTTAGTAACACATATGGATGCAGTTAGAGAAGGGAAGGTCACAGATTTTTCAATATCAAGTCAGGGGTTATTAAGATATAAGGATCGGGTATGTGTGCCAAACGATCAAGGAATTAAAGTGAAGATTTTGGGGGAAGCGCACAATACACCATACTCAGTTCACCCAGGGTCGACCAAGATGACTCACGACGTCAAGGCAATGTATTGGTGGCCAGGAATGAAGAAAGAAATAGCGGAGTACTGGTCTAAATGTTTGGTATTCCAGCAAGTGAAAGCTGAACATCAGCGGCCTGCAGGCTTATTGCAACCACTCAACATTCCATAATGGAAATGGGACGACATAGTAATGGATTTCGTGACGGGTTTTCCTCGAACGAGTAAGCAACATGACTCGGCTTGGGTAGTAATAGATAGATTAACCAAGTTAGCTCATTTTCTACCTGTCAAGACTTCATACACGGCTGAGCAATACACAAATATTTATGTTCAAGAGATAGTAAAACTGCATGGAATCCCCAAGACAATAGTGTCCGATAGAGGATCGGTGTTTACATCGAGATTTTGGAGAAGCGTGAATCAAGCTATGGGTACCAAGTTAAGTCTTAGTACAACATTTCATCCTCAAATAAACGATCAGTCCGAGCGTACCATACAAATTTTAGAAGATATGTTGTGTGCTTGCGCACTTGATTTTGGAGGATCATGGAGTAAGTACTTGCCGCTGATAGAGTTCTCCTACAACAATAGCTACCAGTCAATGATCGGGATGGCACCTTACAAGCTACTTTATGGAAGGAAGTGTTTATTGCCGCTACATTGGGATGAGGTAGGAGAAAGGAAACTACTTGGAACTGAAGCTGTTCGAGAAGCTCAAGATGCAGTAGCGTTGATTAGAAAGCGTATGCTCGCTGCTCAAAGCCGTCAGAAAAGTTATGCAGATGCCAAGCGGCGTGATGTGGAATTCAAAGTCGGAGACCAAGTCTTCTTAAGAATATCTCCTATGAAAGGTGTGAAGCGGTTCGGGAAGAAAGGCAAGCTTAGTCCCAGGTTTATAGGTCCTTTTGAGATATTGGACAAAGTGGGAGCAGTTGCATATAGATTATCCCTATCGCCAGCTTTAGCAGATAGTCACAATTTGTTTCATATCTTGATGCTGCATAGATATGTGTCAGACCCATCTCACATCCTCAAGTATGATACGAGAGTGCTCCAGAAAGACTTGAGTTACGAGGAACAGTCAGTTAGCATCCTAGATAGAGGGATGAAGGAATTACGGTGTAAGAGTATTCTGATAGTCAAAGTCCTATGGAGAAATAGTTCTGAACGGGAGGCAACGTGGGAGTTGGAGGAGGACATGCAAGCTCGGTATCCGGAATTGTTTGGTAAGTAAATTTCAGGGACGAAATTCTTTGTAGTAGAGGAGAATTGTAGAGTGCCAAAATGTTTACTTAGTTAGCTAGCTAGTAGTAGTTGTAGTATTTTAGATTTCGTGGATTTTGGTTCCAACCGGGACTTAGTTGGAAACTCCTAGCAATAGTTATGGATCTTATAAGTTTAACCTATAGTTTAAGAATATTAATTATAACATAAGGTTTGATTAATATTGCTGGTTAAAAATATGATATTTATTATAACCTAAGGTTTAGATAGAGTCAATATAAATATGACACTTGTCATAAGCATGATTATTAAGGAATTTTTATTTTAATGATAAAAATAAGGAAATATAAGACTTAGTCTTCACCATAAACTGTTAGGGTCGTAGTTTGACTCAGTCAAAGTAGTTATCAACCCTAAATTATGATGAAAAAGTGCAATTACTTGTTTAAAATATTCACGTATGCCGATATATCACAGATAGAAGCCAATATATCGCCAGACAAAGAATATGGAAAACACGTTGATGTTCCACGATCGTACGAACGAAGACTCGGGACTAGGGGGCAGCCGATATATCGCCACATAGGGGCGATATATCACCTATATTAGATATTTTTTTTATTTTTTAAAAAATAACTTTGACTCCTTAGACCTACCTCTGATAGTTTTGGCCGAGTCTTCAGCCTCTGATTGATGAATATTCAAATTTCTTCAATTAAATTTATTATTTTTATTCAAAGCCCAAAAGAAGATTTTTATTCCTAGAACTCTAGAAATAGGACTTAGAACCTAACCCTTTCACTTACTCTTCAGCTGTGATCAGACTCCAAGGTTCTAGTGAGACCATAAGAGTGATATACACTTGGGTTGGGAAAAAAGCTTTGCCATTCTTTAGCTTTATAAAACACTTTGGAAAGTGAGGATTAGTGCATTTCGGTATTGGAGTTAGACCAATCCATAAGGTCAACAAAGGTACCCTTATTCTTAAGTTCAATCCTGTTTGATTTCTAAGTTTCTTTAGTTTTCATTCAGGTTCTTACTTTTGTTATGGTTTTGTGGTTAGGTTTTTAAGTTCTTTGAACTAAAGGTGTCTTTTCGGTAAGTTTTCTCTTGGTGGGTTAGTTCTATTCTTTTCATCTCTTTCTTTTAAGAAATACTCACTATTCTTATTATTGGTTTAGGAGTGTTCCAAGTCCCGCATTTGTTCTCATATCCCGGTTTTGGTAAGGAAAATATGATAGATCTTGTATGTTTGTATGGTATGTTATGCTTATATGTTATGTTTATGTATAATATGTTATGATAAGTTTATGTTTTAATATGTTATGTTATGATTCACCCTACCTCAAATATTAGACAAGGGACCTAGATGGGTTATCATACACTACATTGATCTAACCTACCTCAAATATTAGACAGGGGACGTAGATGGTTTATCACATGTCATAATGGCCATTAATAGTATAGTCCTATATGATATACGTTTTTATAGTCATATGTTTATAGTATATGTTATGATATGTTTATAGTATATATTTATGATATAATTTTATGTATATGATTTATGTTGTTGTAGTTTTTCCTTGTTGGGCATTAAGCTCACTCCTTTTCTTTTAGTGTGATGTAAGGAAAATAGATGCAAATGCAGAAGGATTCTTGGAAGCTTGGTGTGCATATGGAGGTGAATGGAATGGATGGGCTGCGTGTCGATTCAAGGACAACGTTTTTTTGTTGTTGGAAATATGCCCTGAAAGCATATGTAGTAGACATTGTTTTTATGAAATAAATAAATGAATTGAATTTTTTATGCATATATTTTATGGACTATATTATTCTGTGATAATATTAAGTAAATATCAGGAAAATTCCTAAGTTCATACATGTGATCTCAAACACGTATTGGTACATGAGGATTGTGTTTGAGATAAATGAACTTGAATAGTTCATAGTAAAATAAAGTTATGGAATCTTTAGATTAATTACTGCAAGTACGGTCCACTAGTATTATGAATACATGTGATCTAGATCCGGGTCACTAGTGTGGTAAGACACTTTAGTGGAGGTGCTTTATATATTAGAGAATATATAGAACTGGACCAGATATGTTTATTAATACTAAGTTAAATACCGTTTCGAAGTATTAATTATATATATCAACTGATGAACATATACAAATAGATCTTAATCCTGAAGTTACTATGAACTCCTGTTTATGTTATCTGAGTTCTTTGATTCACTTGTTAGGGTCTGTCAGAATGACCAGGCTAGAAACTTTTGTTTTGGGAACTCATTAATGTAGATGGCGGGGGCCATAGTGTACAGATATGGAATCTATGCCTTCTTGCAAGAGATTGAATGATGGTTCTCTTAAGGGTTGACTTTTGGGACTGAAAGGTTATTGAGCTCAAATTCATAATTTAGTTATGAATTAACCTTCACTAGTAGAGTCAATGGTACTTAAGGAAACAAGAGATAATTAAAAGGTTAAAACGGTAATTTTATTCCCGATTAAGTATGAACCATTATTAGAGGGTCAAGTTGTATGAAATGATACTATGCATGGACGCTTTATGATTATAATGTACTCAGTAAATGAAATGTCTATAATTACAAGAGTGCAGTCTCATATTTATAGTGGAATAATCATGAGATTAATAAATTAAGATTATTTAATTAAAGAGTTTAATTAATAATCTCAAATTTATTGGAGCTTGGAATTATAGGTCCATAGGTCCCCATAGCGGCTCTATCAACACTGTTCAAGGTAAGAGTTGATATGAAGGGAAAATAGTTTAAAGTCATATTTAAGAAGAAATTTGTTATTCAGTGCCAAATATGCAATTATATGATAATAGTGATTAATTAATTAATTATAAATTAGTTGTAGTTAACAAAATTAATTAATATTTAATTATGGTATAATTTTCGAAATTATATTAAATAATTAAATTAATTTAGAAATTTAATTAAATAATTAATTAATTATAATTTTTGAAATAATAATAAATTAAATATTTATTTTCGAAAATTTTGGATTTAATTAATTGATAGAATTAATTAAATATCTTTATTTGAGTGGGAGATAATAATCTGATAAGTTCGAATTGGATTTGAATTTAAAAGATTAATAATTGGATTTGAATTTAAAAGATTAATATTTATTCAAATAATTAATTATATTTGATAATTAATTAAAAAGATAATTAATTTGAATTCACATTTGAATTAGTTAACAGGTTGTTAGATCTTATCTGACAAAGTAGTTTGAATAAATAATTAAATAAAAATTGAAAACCAACATCCCTAAAAATTAGGAAGGCTACACGTTCACACACAGTCCATGGACTGTGTGTGGCGTGTAGGGTAATTTTCAGGGATTGAATTTTTCATTTTTATTTAGTTAATTAATTAATTAATGGATAATTCAAAAATTGGTTTTTGAATTTTTACATTAATAGAATAATTAATTAATTAAAAGGTAAATTGTAAAATGGTTACAGATTTATTTTTTAAAATTTGAATATTTTCTTTTAAGTATGACTAATCAGAAAAATATTCAGAGATGTGTGAGACAACTCTGAACATTCGCTCTGTGAAAAATAGAACGATAGTTTTTTCTCCCTGAAAATAAATAACCTATTCTCAGGCCTATTCTCTTGATCTCATGTGTTGAGTACATCAAGTAGAATCACAAATAAACTATCCTTCGTTCTCTAAGTGCCCACACATTTCTTGAGGTGTAGAGAACGCTTTGGAAGATCTTGGTGTGAGTACGTGGGAGCGGCTTGGATAGGAAGATTGTTCTAAATACGAAAAGATAGCAAGGATACTTGATAGGCTTCAAGAGGTATGAATTCTATCCTTATCTTGTTTATGATTAATGTATGTATATTAATGGATCCGCATATTTAAATGTAGTTTAAATATGTTACAAAATTTTCGTTGTACACTGGGCCAACCACACCACCATTCCGCAGCGTATTAGGAAACTCGTTCCTAACAATTGGTACCAGAGAGGTCATTAATCACTGCATACATTAATTACTGTGTGGGCATAATATACATTCTTATGTTATTGTAATATATGTTAATGGATGAATGTAAGTATGATAATAGTTTATTCTTAAGGGTCGTTAATTATATGGTGTTTTGGGTTTAGGAAATGATCTTAAAATTCTAGATGAAAAATGTAAGCCATTTTGGGGCATAGGAATTTTTGTAATTTTAATTTTCTGCGTGAAAAATTATTTGAAAATTTCTGTAAGCTAACGACCCAAATTTCCTAATAAGGTTTAGGACCTTTATTAGGAGGCCCGGAGGGCCATAATTGATTTATAGTGCTATTATGTGATTATATGGGTCATATTATTATATGATGATAAAAGCATGCATGGGGTTATATACTCTGCTGCGAGGGTATTTTGGTAATTTAGCTCATTGAGAGTGTAATTGTGTACTTGTGTGTATATTGGTAGGCTAATGTTGAGACCACATTATTATGTGGATATATTTGTGATGTGTGACTCGAGATGATCCTTGTGAGCAGTTTAGCGAAAAAGTCATGGCGGGGATTTATACCTGGCTCGGGGTGAGCCTGGGGGTATAAATGGGAATTTAGTGAGTATATTGGGGTCTATTTTGACATCGAGGAATATTATTGGTAGTTAATTAGGTATTGGGTAGTAAGCAGTAAATATTAGAGACACTCGAGGAGTTAGCGGGAAATGGGGTGAAATGACTAAAATTCCCTTAACTGGATTAAAGGGTTAGAAATAAAAGGGAGGGCATTAAGGTCATTTGGATTTTTAAAGATGGGTGTTGCTGAGGCTTTATGATAGTGGAAGTGGTAGAATGCTACAGAAGTCTGAAGAAGGAAAGAAAGAAAAGAGAAAGGAGAGAAAAACAGAGAGTTTTCTCTAGGGTCAGTTTGTGGTTCTCTCACCACTTTTCTTGGGTTTTCTTGGAGCAAAGCTCAGAGGAGAGCTGGGTTAGGCTGAGCATCAAGGATCCTAAGCTAGGTTTGAAGAACTGGCAGGGGTTTAGCAAGAAGACACCATCATCTGAGGTAAGACTTTAGAGTTCTTCAGCTTCTGGTTTTGGTTTTTGAACTACGGTGTTTAAGTTGAATTTGATGGGAACTTTAGGGAATTCAAGCCAAAGGTTGAGGGAGAGCAAGCTAAGGAGGTTTTCTTGAAACTGAATTCCCACTAAAGGTAAGAAATTCTAAGCTTTTAACTTTGATGTTTTGACTGGTTTCTGCTGAGTTTTGATGTCTAGAAGTGGCTATGGTGAATTTTGAGATTAGGGATGCATGTGTTTGAGTTCTTGGTATTTGGGGTGCTTGGCATGAGTGGAGTGTGTTAATAAGGTTTTTTTTGAGTTTGGTGAAGGTTTGGAGAGGTTTTGGTTGAGTTTGGCTCGAGGAAATCGCAGGAGGGAAAATTAGGGTATTGCGTGTCTGTGACTAGCGCTACAGCGCTAGCCTTTGGCGCTGTAGAGCTAGGCCAAGCTTTCTGGGGGAATTTGGTTCTGCTTGTAGCGCTGTAGCGCCCTCCTAAGAGCGCTGTAGCGCTGCCCTGTTCCCAGAAAGGGATATTAGGGTTATTTGCAAGGGTTTTTGACCAAGGGTTTGGGGTTTGGTTCCACCACCTTGTTTGGTTGAACTAGGCCTTCCTGGGGGCTCGGGATTGTTCCTGAGGCTAAGTTTTGGACTTGAGGTTTGGTGATGACTTTGACCTATGATTGTGTTTAGGTGAGCGCTAGGGCTCGAGAGGGATCGTGCTCAAGGAGTCAAGTGATCAAAGCTAGCGAATCGAAAGGTAAGAAAGCTGGACCTGATTATGTGGTTAGGTTGGGACTAAGTGCTCCCTATGTTTGTATGCATTGTTATGTGAATGTGATTAACCATGTGGACACGATGGGACTAAGAGCTCCCTATATTTGTATATCATGTCATGAGATGGTATTATTATGCCATGGGACATGCGATAACCGGCCTAAGGGTGTCGGAATCAATATTTGCACACAGGGCGCAGCTCGACCACTGGTAGCTGAGGCAGCTTATTTATCACTGAGCTCGGTTAAGCTGGCCGGAGTCAGTGAGTATTACATTGGGGGCGGCCCAAGTGAGCCGAAGACATTGTGTTAAATAGAGTCTGTGACCTAAGGGCCCAGACCCTGAATATTATTTGATGGATGTGATAAACTGTTGATTTTGAATGTGAATATTGTGTTATGGATATGATTGGTTGACTGTCTGGATGATAAACTGTAAATCTGCTGAGTGTTATTACTGATTGGATAAGTGTTATGAAATGCCAAATTCCTAGTTGTACATTGTGGATTATTTGATTAATAAAGTTGATCTTGCTATGATATCATGCTTTCTCGCTGGGCCTCGGCTCACGGGTGCTACGTGGTGCAGGTAAAGGCAGGGGTATGCTGAATCAACAATGAGTTGGAGAGCTCTGGGGGCGAGGTGTACATTGTCAGCTGCTCGGCCGTCACGGTCGGGGAACTGTGCAGGGACGGAAACCTAAAATGTGTATTTTGCCATTAGAGTGGCTTGAATTGTTTATAACCTTCGGGAGTTGCTGTAACTAAGTCATCTATACCCTGTTTTAAGTTTCCATGTATTTAAACTGTCATTTTTAATGAAAATAGCCTGTTTGTGACCAAAATCTTTTACTCCTAATCCGCTGATGACGTTGGATTCACATTTTGTCTAAATGACCTGATTAGCAAGTCTTGCACTATTTAAAACACACATTGTTACGATCTTGGTTATCCAGGGTGTTACAGCCCGAGCCACGGGTTCCGAGCCCCGATGCCCGAGCCTCACCCAGCCGGACTGCTGTGTGCCCAGCCCCGGCGTGCTACTTTCCAAGGCGCCCTGCGCACCTCGCCCAGCTGAGTGCCCGCACCCCTGCGCCTGCGTCTGCCCCGAGCCCAGCGCGCACTTGCACCTCTGCCCAGCGCGCGCCCCTGCGCCTCACCCAGCTGTACGCCTGCGCGCCCCAGCGCCAGTTGCTTTTGCTCCGAGCCGTGCGCCCCTGTGTGCCGGACCCAATAGCAGCCCGTGCACCCCAGTCGTATGCCCCATGCCAAGACACCATATGCAGCCGCCCCTAGGGTTTTAAAACCTATGACTTGCATCCAAAAATTGTCCATTTAAATTATGGGCTTAATTAAGTTAACCCATAATTAAAAATTGTTTTAATTAATTGTATGAGCCCAAATTCAAATCTGGGCCTAATAACTTATCGGGGATTAAACCCAAGTTAATTATTCTTAAAATTTGTTTAAGATAATTAAAAGTTATTTTAATTCAAAATTAAATGGATAAGTGGTTTAATGGATCAAGACTACTTGTGAAGGCCCTAAGTAAAAGATAGAGATCTATTTAGGTCTTATTTAGTTTCTTACATTTTTGTGTATATTTTTGCAAGTGTTGTAATTTTTCTAGAAATACCCAAGACACCTGGCCCGCATTTATTTATTTATTTAGCTAGTATTTATTTATTTAAATGTTTGAATGTGATTAAATTGTTTAATACTTTATCATGCATTTTTTGACATGCCATACATATAACCCACACAGTATTTAAAATTGTGCATGCATCTCATATGAGTAGAAACATGCCTTAGGATTGTCCTATGTGATTATATGCTGGACCATATAATAATAAATCTAGTTTTTAACTAGTTCAAGAGCGGAAACAGATTTTTAAAAGTTGTTTAATTTCTAGTATTTAATAAAATTGTTTCATTAAATTATAAATGATATTCTTAGTAATTATGGAAAAATAAAATTGAACTAATTACGGCATAGTTCTATAATTTTAATTTTGCTTAATTTGATTAGTAATTATTAGAATATCATTTGGTAAAAATAGATCACTTTATTTTTACAACCAATTAAAAATCATAGGATGTTTTGAGAAAACACATGTTCTAAAATAGTGAGTGGCTGAGGGAGTTATGACAATAAATCCCATGGTCTCCATTATTAGTTAGCACCGAGATAACATGGAAAGGGCCTCGCGGCACCATTGCTTGTGTCCCCCTAAGGAAGGCTTCCGACTGTGTTATTCTCAAGGCAAACTTCTTTTTCAAGAATAAGATTTAATGATGTATTTCAAGTTTGACTGACCCTAAGGCACACTCTTGAGTTAAGTCATTGATCTAAAATAATGGGTTACACTCACAAGGTACATTAGGCTTTCGAGCGGACTAGTGTATTCTTGACCAAACAAGCAGTTGTTTATAAGTCAAAAGAGAAATATTGATTTAAGCTTTAACTTATAAATTTGAGAGCTTGTTTCAAAATTAATTTGGAATTAGTCTGACCTACCCTAAGGCTGGTCCATTAATGTTCAAATTAATTAATCGTGGAATTAGTAATTATTTTTATGTGTTTTTTGTTGCATTCATGCATCACGTTTACTATTCCGAAAATAACTGATATTTATTATTTGCATAGATTCATTTTGTTCATTTATTTATTTTCAGCAATTATGTCTAGCTCAAATCTTGTATCTTCTTTACTTACTAATGAAAAGTTCACTGGTGAAAACTACATGAAATAGAAATCAAACTTGAACATTGCATTAATATGTGAGAAGCCTAAAAAGGCATCCAAAAGCAAAGAGAACAAGAACACTAAAACCTCCAAAAGGAAGACCCCAAAAGGGACTTGCTTTCATTGTGGAGAAAATGGTCACTGGATGAGAAACTGTCCAAAGTATCTCGCTGACCTCAAAGAGAAAAAGATAGGTAAATTTGATTTACTTGTGTTAGAAGCTTGTTTAGTGGAAGATAATTCCTCATCCTGGATAGTAGATTCAGGAGCCACTAACCAAGTCTTATTTTCTCTTCCGATTCTTAGTTCAACGAGGAAGCTTGCTGATGGAGAGGTGACTATGAGGGTAGGCAGTGGCCAGATTGTCTCTGCAGTAGCAGTTGGAATAGCTCGTTTGGAATTTGAGAATAATAAATTTCTTATTTTAGAAAATGTTTATTATATTCCTGGATTTTCTAGAAACTAAATTTCTGTTTCTATGTTGCATGAACAAAATTTTAAAATATCTTTTAATAATAATTCGATTATTATTTCAAGATATGGTTTTAAGATATGTTCTGCAAAATCTGTCGATGGGCTTTATAAACTGCAAGCTAAAGAGAAATCTGTTAATAATTCTGAATTATTTAAAACAACCAATCTATGATCTATTAAACGACAAAAGACTGATTCCGATAGTGAAACATATCTGTGGCACTTGAGATTGGGCCATATTGGTCAAGACAGAATAAATAGGCTTGTAAAGGATTGTCCTTTAAGAGAACTATCTATTGGATCTCTCCCTGTTTGTGAATCATGTCTAGAAGGAAAAATGACCAAGAGACCTTTCTCTGCCAAAGGTTCAAGAGCCACAGAACCACTTCAGCTAGTACATACAGATGTTTGCAGTCCACTTAATGTACAAGCAAGAGGAGGTTATGAATACTTCGTCACTTTTATTGACGATTATTCAAGATATGGTTACCTATATTTAATGCAAAGAAAATCTGAAACATTTGGAAAGTTCAAAGAATTTCAAGCAGAAGCTGAAAAGCAATTAGGTAAGTCACTAAAAGCTCTTCGATCTGATCGAGGAGGAGAGTACTTGGATTTTGAATTCAAGGACCATCTGTGTGAGCATGGTATTCAATCCCAACTCACAACACCTAGAACGCCACAACAAAATGGTGTTTCAGAAAGACGAAACAAAACATTATTAGATATGGTTAGATCAATGATGAGTTTCTCATCATTACCACCGTCATTTTGGGGCTATGCGATTCAATGTGCTCTATACATATTAAATGTTGTTCCATCTAAGTCTGTCCAAAAGACACCCATAGAATTATGGAATGGTTGTAAACCTAGTTTACACCATTTTCGAATTTGGGGGTGTCCTGCACACGTGCTTAAAGGAAAGACCGGGAAGTTGGAATCACGCTCTGAAGTGTGCATGTTTGTGGGTTATTCCAAAGAGACCAGAGGTGGAATTTTCTATAGTCCAAAAGAAAATAAAATATTTGTATCGACAAATGCAACTTTTCTTGAACATGACTATGTGAATAACCACAAACCTCGCAGTAAGGTCGTTCTGGAGGAGATGGTCTCAAATGAAGTTGCAAAGTCACCAGCAACAACCAATGAAAAACGGCAAGAGGAACTGCTAGTTCTAGTCAGAATAGTATTGAACCTCGTCGTAGTGGGAGGGTTAGCAAGCAACCCACACGCTATGAACACGAAGTTCAAATGCTTGTGTCTGACACAAACAAAGACGATCCATTGACATTTAGAGATGCGATGAATGATTCTGACAAGGACAAATGGCAAGATGCCATGAACCAAGAAATGGAATCGATGTATTCCAATTCTATCTGGGTTCTTGAAGATCCACCTGAGAACATCAAAACCATTGGTTGCAAGTGGATATTCAAGAAGAAAAGAGGAGCGAATGGGAAAGTAGAGACTTTCAAAGCAAGGCTTGTAGCCAAAGGTTACACACAGAAAGAAGGGGTTGACTATGAAGAAACTTTGTCTCCTGTAGCCATGCTAAAATCCATTCGTATACTTTTGTCCATAGCTGCGTGCATGGATTATGAGATTTGGCAAATGGATGTCAAAACATCTTTGCTGAATGGCTACCTTGACGAAACCATTTACATGTCTCAACCAGAAGGGTTCGAGTTAAAAGGTCAAGAGCAAAAGGTTTGCAAGCTTCTTAGGTCCATTTATGGACTCAAACAAGCTTCTAGATCTTGGAATCTTAGATTTGATGACACAATTAAAACGTTTGGTTTTGAACAAAACGTTGACGAACCTTGTGTCTATAAACAAATCAAAGATGGTGTAGTAGTATTCCTCATTCTCTATGTTGATGATATATTACTGATTGGAAATGACGTAACATCATTATCAAATGTAAAGAATTGGTTAGCTGAACAATTCCAAATGAAAGATTTGGGAGAAGCCAAGTATGTTCTGGGCATTAAGATTCTTAGAGATAGACAGAACAAAACTTTGGCATTATCTCAAGCAACTTATATTGATAAGGTGCTAGAACACTTTAATATGCAAAACTCCAAAAAGGGTGATATGCCAACCTATTCTGGAGTATTCCTTTCCAAAGAGCAGTGTCCCAAAACACCTCAGGAAGAGGAAGACATGAGACAATATCCCTATGCCTCAGCAGTAGGCAGTCTAATGTACGCCATGTTGTGTACAAGACCTAACATTTGTTATGCAGTAGGGATAGTCAACCATTATCAATCCAATCCTGGATTGAGTCATTGGACTACAGTAAAGAATATTCTCAAGTATCTTAGAAATACTAGAGATTATATGCTTGTATATTCAGGTGGAGACTTGAACCCCACTGGTTACACTGATTCTAATTTTCAATCAGATGGAGATAGTCGGAAATCGACTTCTGGATCAGTGTTTACTCTTGGAGGAGGAGAGGTAGTCTGGCGAAGTATTAAACAAACCAGCATTGCAGACTCCACCATGGAAGCCAAGAATATAGCGGCTTGTGAAACAGCTAAGGAGGCTGTGTGGCTCAAAAAGTTATATTCCGATCTGGAAGTTATACGAGATGTGGATAAGCCACTAGTCCTATATTGTGACAACAGTGGGGCAGTAGCTAAATCAAAGGAACCACGGAGTCACAGGAGGGGAAAGCACATCGAGAGGAAGTATCACTTACTAAGAGAGATAGTTCATCGAGGAGATGTTGCAGTTATGAAGATAGCTTCAGAGCATAATCTTGCAGATCCTTTCACAAAGACTTTATCTATAAAATCTTTTAAGGAGCATGTAAGAAACATGGGAATGAGAGAGATGCATCATTTGCTTTAGGGCAAGTGGGAGATTTTTGGAAATATGCCCTGAAAGCATATGTAGTAGACATTGTTTTTATGAAATAAATAAATGAATTGAATTTGTTATGCATATATTTTATGGACTATATTATTCTGTGATAATATTAAATAAATATCAGGAAAATTCCTAAGTTCATATATGTGATCTCAAACACGTATTGGTACAGGAGGATTGTGTTTGAGATAAATGAACTTGAATAGTTCGTAGTAAAATAAAGTTATGGAATCTTTAGATTAATTACTGCAAGTACGGTCCACTAGTATTATGAATACATGTGATCTAGATCCGGATCACTAGTGTGGTAAGACACTTTAGTGGAGGTGCTTTATATATTAGAGAATATATAGAACTGGACCAGATATGTTTATTAATACTTAGTTAAATACCGTTTCGAAGTATTAATTAAATATATCAACTGATGATCATATACAAATAGATCTTAATCCTGAAGTTACTATGAACTCCTGTTTATGTTATATGAGTTCTTTGATTCACTTGTTAGGGTCTGTCAGAATGATCAGGCTAGAAACTTTTGTTTTGGGAACTCATTAATGTAGATGGCTGGGGACATAGTATACAGAAATGGAATCTATGCCTTCTCGCAAGAGATTGAATGATGGTTCTCTTAAGGGTTGACTTTTGGGACTGAAAGGTTATTGAGCTCAAATTCATAATTTAGTTATGAATTAACCTTCACTAGTAGAGTCAATGGTACTTAAGGAAACAAGAGATAATTAAAAGGGTAAAACGGTAATTTTATTCCCAATTAATTATGAACCATTATTAGAGGGTCAGGTTGTATGAAATGATTATATCAATGGACGCTTTATGATTATAAAGTACTGAGTAAATGAAATGTCTATAATTACAAGAGTGCAATCTCATATTCATAGTGGAATAATCATGAGATTAATAAATTAAGATTATTTAATTAAAGAGTTTAATTAATAATCTCAAATTTATTGGAGCTTGGAATTATAGGTCCATAGGTCACCATAACGTCTCTATCAACACTGTTCAAGGTAAGAGATGATATGAAGGGAAAATAGTTTAAAGACATATTTAAGAATAAATTTGTTCTTCGGGGCCAAATATGCAATTATATAATAATAGTGATTAATTAATTAATTATAAATTAGTTGTAGTTAACAAAATTAATTAATATTCAATTATTGTATAATTTTCCAAATTATATTAAATAATTAAATTAATTTAGAAATTTAATTAAATAATTAATTAATTATAATTTTCGAAATTATAATAAATTAAATATTTATTTTTGAAAATTATGGATTTAATTAATTGGTAGAATTAATTAAATATCTTTATTTGAGTTGGAGATAATAATCTGATAAGTTCAAATTGGATTTGAATTTAAAAGATTAATATTTATTCAAATAATTAATTATATTTGATAATTAATTAAAAAGATAATTAATTTGAATTCAAATTTGAATTAGTTATGAGGTTGTTAGATCTTATCTGACAAAGTAGTTTGAATAAATAATTAAATAAAAATTGAAAAACCAACATCCCTAAAAATTAGGAATGCTACACGTTCACACACAGTCCATGGACTGTGTGTGGCATGTAGGGAAATTTTCAGGGATGAGATTTTCATTTTTATTTATTTATTTAATTAATTAATGGATAATTCAAAAATTGGTTTTTGAATTTTTTTTTCATTAATAGAATAATTAATTAATTAAAAGGTAAATTGTAAAATAGTTACAGATTTATTTTTTAAAATTTGAATATTTTCTTTTAAGTATGACTAATTAGAAAAATATTCAGAGATGTGTGAGACAACTCTGAACATTCTCTCTGTGAAAAATAGAACGATAGTTTTTTCTCACTGAAAATAAAGAACCAATTCTCAGGCCTATTCTCTTGATCTCATGTGTTGAGTACATCAAGTAGAATCACAAATAAACTATCCTTCATTCTATAAGTGCCCACACATTTCTTGAGGTGTAGAGAACGCTTTGGAAGATCTTGGTGTGAGTACGTGGGAGCAGCTTGGATAGGAAGATCGTTCTAAATACGAAAAGATAGCAATGATACTTGATAGGCTTCAAGAGGTATGAATTCTATCCTTATCTTGTTTATGATTAATGTATGTATATTAATGGATCCGCATATTTAAAGGTAGTTTAAATATGTTACAAAATTTTTGTTGTACACTGGGCCAACCACACCACCATTCTGCTGCATATTAGGAAACTCGTTCCTAACATTTTTTTTGTTTTAGTCTCTTTAAATTACATTTTTATGTATTTTTTTGCATTTAGCTTTGTAAACTATTTTATTTAAAGTTATGTTTTATTTTAAAACAATGAGCTCATTTATGTATTACAAATATTATTTTAAAGTTTTCAATAAAGTTATGAATTTTCTCATGTATGTTCTCTTCAAAGTAGTAGTTATGTCTAGTAGGGTTAATGATCTAAGTCTTATAGATAGTTGGGTTGTTACATCTCTCTTGCCTTCAATTCTGATTTGGATTATAACCGAACTTGTTGTATGTGAATATATATACGTAGAAAATATTGCTTAGTTAACTATATAGTATAACAATTGTATTAAACAAACAAAATAATCTATCAACTTATATAGACGATATTTTATATTATATATCTGATAAAAATTTATGCATTTAAATATATTCTATCACAAGAAGAGGTACTAACCAGACGCCATTCGAGACCAGACTCGAGAACCCCAGCCGTGAGCCCAGCCCCTGCGCTGTCGAGCCCAAACCCGAGACCCCCCACCCGCCGTTGAGCTCAGCCCCTGAGCCACCGGTTGTTGTCGTCGAGCCCAACCCCGACCCTCTGCCACCGTACAACCAAGACCCGAGACCGCCCACCCGCCGTCGAGCCCAGCCCTCGAGCCAGTTGTTTCCGTCAAGCCCAGCCCCGAGCCCACTGCCGCCGTACAACCCGACCCTGACCCCCTGCTGCCGTCGACCACCATCCCCCGAACCCTTGCCGCCGTACAACCTTGAGCCTTCTCCTTTTCCTCATCTTGTGGTTTTGTGCGGCTAGGAAAATGAAACCTAATTAGGATTAATAAGTTACCTGGGGATAAGGCAAAAAATAAAATTGGCATACCTATATAAATATTTTTATATTCATTAGTTGTTCAATAAGATGTGTTGGTGTATTGTTAGAGAGTACTTAACTTGATTTGGAGGGTGGGGTTTGAAACTGGCTAAAGTCACTATGTATTTTTTTTAAGAAAATCTAAATTGTTAACATTATGGTTGTGTTTGGTAAAATTTTTGTTTTTGAATTTTTTAAACACAAAAATAGAAATATTATTTTATTTTTGTTTCTTTATTTTTAAAAAATAAAAATATGTTTGATAATTATTTTTATTTTTTGTTTTTCAAAACAAAAAAATAATAAACGTGTTTGATAACTTTTATTTTTATTTTTTGTTTGAGGTGTTGATTTGAACAAGATGAAAAGTTGAAAACGGTTTAAAAACAATTTGAAAGTGAAAAAAATTTATTTTCAAAATTTAATAAATTTTAATTAAAATTTAAAAAAATAATAAATAAAAATAGAGTTACCAAACACAATTTATATTTAATTCTCAAAATTTTAATTATTTAAATAGAAAACTATTTTTTTAAGTTTGACCAAATAGCACCTATATGTGTACTATTTAATATCATTAAAAAGTTCGACAAATTATTCAAATAAATTTTTTTAAGTAAGACTTTAGTATTACAATTTAGTACTTAATATTTTTTTATAAAATTAAATTAAACTATTGTTACTCTTAATATTATAATTAATTTAAAATTTGATATAAATTATTATAAATACAAAAGTTAATAATATGAAAAATTTAGAAAAAAAAACTAGTTTTAAAAGTTTTTAATAAATACATATTTACATAATTTAGTTTATTTTTAAAATTTTATTATTCATTAATTATAATTTTTTATTTGAATTTTGGCGACATTTAATGACTGTCGGCATTCGTCTTGAATTAACTGTCGGCGTTGGGGTCAATAGCGACACCTTTTAATTATTGGCGTTGGGGTCGAATTAACTGTCGGCGTTGGGGTCAATAGTGACACCTTTTAACTGTCGACATTGGTCTCGAATTAACTGTCGGTGTTGGGGTCCATAGCGACACATTTTAATTTTCGGCATTGATCTCGAATTAATTGCCGGCGTTGGGGTCAATAGCGCTTGTCAAAAGCAACGATGACAGTTATTAGCTGTCGGCGTTGGTCTCTATGCCTACAGTTTTTAACTGTCGGCGTAGAGTCCCGCTATGCAATTACGACAGTCAACTCTGTTGACTGTCGTTGATTGTCGTGGTTGGGTGTCGGGAAAGCCTAGTTTTGTAGTAGTGACAGCCAATGAAGGAAAGAGAGGACTTAGTGTGTTGTCAATTATCAAAGGGATTGATTGACTGAGTATAATTATTAATTGATTTATATTTTTTTGATTTAGGGAAAATAAAGGAAAATGATAATTACCTTTTCCTTAGCTAGGTTTTGGTGATTGAGGCATTTAAATAGAAAATAAGAAAGAGATTGAACACTCAATTGGCTTGGTGGCTGCCGTGTGCTTAGAGAGAAGGGAGAGGGAGAGCTCATGAGTTCTAGAGAGAGAAGCAGAGAAAGAAAGAAGAGAAGGAGAAGAAGGTCATATGAAGTCTCTAAGGTAACGATTTGAGTTATGATTTCTTTTCCTCCTCTTCTAGGTTCTAAGTTTAACGGAATCCATGGTAATGCTAGGTCTTAATCTCACAAGAGCATTGGGAGTGTGGTCTAGGGTTTCGGCCTACAAGGATAAGAGTGTTTTGGTTCCTTATTTTAAGCTATATGGGATTTTGGCTTGTTTGGTCTAATGATTTGGTGATGATGATAAGGTGTTGGAGGCAAGCAAACAAGAGTATGACCATAGTCATTTTGGGTTTTGGTTTCTATCAAGGAGGTAGTTGATCTTTAAACCTTGTTTTGATTTTGTTGTTATATTGAGAAGATCTTGAGGTTTTGATGGCAATTTGAATCCTTGCTATGTGTTAATTTGGGTTGTCTTTGAGATACTTGAATAAGATGCGTGGTGATTTTGATTATTTGGATGGTGGGTTTCGGCCAAGCATGTATAGGGATTCCCTTTATATTTTTTATTTTATGTTAGGTCCATGTTATAGGACTCTATGTGTTTTCGACATAATAAATGATTTGCACTCTTGTTATTGAATCCATGAAATTTGATGAACATATTTATGAGATTTGTATGTGTTTATGATGTATTAATAGGTTAAGGCATGCATGGGTGATGATAGATACATGTTAGGTTTCATGTGAATGCAAATGAGAATTTTGGTATTCTATGTTTATGTTCAAGAGGTTTCAGCCTAGGGGGATGTTTGATGCATGTTGATCAATTTATTTGATGTCACATACACTCATTAGAAATATGCTAGGTTATTTGGTTAATTGAGAATTTTCTTAAGCCTTTTATAAATGTTAATTTGATGATACATGTAGGTTATAAGTATAAGTTTTGAGAAACATGATGTAAAGATGAATTTCATGATTAAATATACTTGCTGATTTTGCGTATAATTGGTGGATAAAATTGGTGAAATAATGATTTGAATGCATAAGTGTCTCAAATAATGTGCTGATTTTATGTTAATAAAAAGGTATTTTGTTTCGCATTTAAAATTGTATTTTCACTGAATTAATACATACTGTTTTTTTTATATATATTTTACGAAAAAAATATATAATTTTTAATCAAAGTTTAAGATTTTTGAGTGATTAAATAGTTGCTGGAAGTGTTGGTTAAAAATAAGAAATGTCTTTTAAATGAAAGAAATAATGTATGTGTATTGAAATAAATTATTACCCTAAATTATGTATATGCTAAATTGATATTTTTAATGTAACCATGAATTTTCACATTATTATTAAGTGCAGTTTTCTTTATTTTTAATGAGAAAATGTTTGGATTTAAATTTACTTTTGATTTTTAAACAAAATAAATAGTTGCTGAGAGTTTATCTTATTAAGTTAAAAATAATTATTTTGGTTAAAAGTAATGGGTTTACACTACATAAATTGAGTCTTAAATAATACAAGTGAAATTATAATTTTCCCATACTTAAATTATATTTTCTCATACTAAATCTTGTAATTTTGTTGATTTAAAAGAAAATGTTATTTTCTAAAGGAAACATGAAATTATATAACTACTTCTAAATAATTTTAAGTTTTGTTATTTTCTATGCAATTTAAAATAATAAATGAAATTATTATTTTATGAGAAACTAAAAAAAATGTTAAATAAAATATTTTTATGAAATTAAAAAAAAATGTATTAAGAGGTTTAATCAAACTTAGGGATTTAAAGAAATAAATAATTGTGAAGATATCACGTTGCTGAATTTATTTGAAAAAGTTAAAAATGAGCATGTAGAAATTATCGTTTTAAGCGTCACTTTTTAACAATACTCCCACGTATTCATGTCGCATGCAAATGCACTTTTGCGTTCAAATATATGCCTATTATTCAAACATATAATTTTTACTTTGCAACTATGAACGGATAATAGGTAGAATTTGCATTATTCTTTTGTGATTTTATGTGAAAATGTGCATGTTTAGAATTAATGGACAATTTGCACCATGTGTGGCCCATGCACACATGGGGTATATGTGTTGGGCATGAGAATTTACATGTGATTCTAAAGAGAAATATTTGATTATGATTATAGGGTCGTTGTGATGTTTTTCTCATTTTGCTTTGCTCGGACTTGAGTTAAGGAAGTTAGATAGAGTATTTTATTTAAGCTATGAAACAGTAAGATTGGTTTGTATGAGGATATATGTTATGTATGATGAAGTACCATGTGACATGAAGTAAGAAATGTTATTTTGAGGTGATGTGAAGAATTTGATGAATCATGTATTTCCTTTGTGTTGATATGACTGGATTAAATGTGTTTTGTATGTTGTACGAAAAAGTAAATGGTTGTTAACGTGTTGAATGTGACACAACAAATAGGTTACTAAGAATATAAGACGTAACCCGAGTTACTAATGTATGACGTAACTCATAGGGTGGACGTGCCGAGCTTATTCAAGGACCAGAGCCTCTTGTTTACCTCAAATATGACATGGACAAGAGAGGGGTCATGTTCACAAGGATGTGATGATGATGGTTGAGTATGCTGATGATGCGTGAATGTGATGATGATGTATGATGTATGATGTATGAGGTATGATGATGACGTTTAAGTATGACGTATGATGATGTATGTATATGATGTTGTATGAGTCTTACGATGTGATTATGTTATTTGTTGTGTTTTCTTTGTATGCTGCTTGTACTTCTTTATTGGGCTTTTAGCTCACTCCCTTACTTTCCCATTTCAAGTAATAAATAGGGTTTCTCTTTCGCACGCGCTGTGATGTGAGGAATTTCGATGTCAGAGTGTGTATGGCGTGAAGGTCCTATGAACGAATAAACGATCAACTTAAACGCCAGATTTTTAAGAATGATGTTATGAACTTAAATTTTAAAAATATCCGGGGTCTTAAACTTTATTTATTTTAAATGTTGCATAAGTACTCTTATTTTTATTTTAAACTATTTGGCCCAACTTGCATATTTTATCAAGACCCCACTGGATTTCATATGTTAAGTGGTTTTCCTCTATAATTTTACGAGTATGGAGACGTTTTGCAAAGTAGTAGTTTATGGTGTTTTACATGTAGTACCAAAATGCATAACTGAGTCTGTCCATACTGAAACAAATTTTTCTTTATATTTATTCAGCCATGCATCTTTGACATTATCAATTGCTTGTGGATATCAATCAAAATTTTCTTTAAGTGCTTTGAGTCTCTTATTGTGCTCACTGTCTGAGGACGATAAAGTGAGTATGTTCCAACTGGAAAGAAAATTATTCCACTTTTCTTTTGTCTCAAAAAATTTCCTACACTTAGCCAACACGATTTTAGATATGTGATAGCAACATAAAAGATGTTTTGCAGTAGGAAACACCTTTTCAATAGCATTGGTTAATGCTAATTATCTATCTGTAACAACTACATTAGGGAGAAAGTTAAATTCCATCATAGTTTTTAGTCTATGAAATGCCCATGTATAATTGTCCTCTCGTTCTGACTCAAGAAAAACAAAGTGAACAGAGAATGTATATTCAGTTGATGTGATTCCAACAATCTCTAACAAAGGAAGACAATACCTGTTAGCCTTGTAAGTACAATCCATGACTAATACATGAGGAAAAATATGAAGTAATTCTACTCCAATTAGATGTGCCTAAAATATATCTCTAACTATATCCGTATCTTTATCGTTTCTATGCCACTCGATATAGTTATGCTCATTCAACTTACTAATCAATTGTTGCATTTGAGATTTACCTGACTTTTTGCGAACTCGGTGTTTCTGTCTTGCATTGTATATCGTCCTCATTGTTGAAACATTATATTTATTTTTTTTCTTTCAATACAGCTAGAATTTCTCTTGGCATGATATTGCACTTTGACATATCAAATAATGTCTTCATCCCTTCTTGAGTCAACCTCACTGCAAAAGAATGTCCTTCAAGATGTTTTGCAGTTGAATGTTTGTGAAATTCACACATGACTTCAAGTACCCAATCATCAGGCATTTTTAATTTTTGTGCACTCAATAAAAACGGACTACCACATTTTTTTGTCGATCTTCTTCTATCAAGTTTTCTCTTTTTTCCTTTGATTTTCTTTACATGTTGTCTATAGCTGCCACTCCTTTCACAAGCAAATTTAATTCTCGCCTTTCGATTTTCACCTAAATGGTCTCTTACAATAATGATTACATGTTCCTTTCCTTTATCTCTAGTCCATTCAATAAGAGATTCTCTTCAATTGAAAACCTACGTTGAAATATAAATCATTAAAATTTCAGCATATCTTAAGACTTGTAAACAAAAAAAAAACAAAAAAAAAAAAAATTTATAATACCAAATTTGTTGAGAAAATATCACTAGAATCAAACTCTAAATAAATATTATTGCTTTGTTCAACTGCGTCGTCCAGCAAGTATAATTTTAATTCCATTAATGGTTAATATCCATTGTTATAATTAAAAAAAAACTAATATTAATTCATTTCGCCTACCCACTTTCACCACTAGGTGCTTGATTTCTTTATCTAATTAATATATATATATATGTATATATTTATACATACATGATTATATTCTTGCTTCTAAAGTTAATCTCTAAACCTATAGCCATACCTCTGTACACATTTTCATGTGATTCAATGTAAATGTATGCTTGATCCAATCTCTTACGTTTTTAGCTGTTAGAGAACTATACTTCTTTTCCAGTATAGTAAGACATTCTGACCAAAAGTAAATGTTGACCAATATATATTGAATGACTTAAGATATTAATGATGTCTAGACTTTAATTGATTGCCCAGTACTTTTAGAAAATTGACAATAATAAAAATGATAGAGCTTTTAGATTAATTTGTCTTGATATGAATGAAAATGGTATAGAATAAGTTTGAGAGATGGAAAGAAGAAAAGTACATCTTCAAGAGTAACACAATTTTCACATAAAACATTCGACTGAAAATAAAGGAAGAAAAACCACAAAAGATAACAATAAAAAAATTAAATACATATATAGTAAAGTTACTTTTGTATTGGAATCATCATCTTGCTTTCTTCCATTGATGAATCATTTTAGGGTTTGAAGATAATAAATTTTAACAAACTATTTTTTATTTTATAATTATATTAAAATTTAAGTAAGCGGGGTTTACTTATTAAAAATTAAATTCATAAATAAAAGTCAAATTCAAAATTATCTATTTTTGTTATTTAAATATGTAATTATATTTTGTCAAATTTTGGGGGTGCCTTTATATAAAAGTGGGGTGCCAATATAACTCCCCTATTTTAAAATTTTTATTTTGCTATAATTTCTAATAATGGAACTATTGCCTTCTTAATTTGCTTATTTATGATCATTTACTATAAATACTCTGCCATATCAAATCATATCATAAAAAAGAAATATTTACATTTCACATTGTTTTTTCATTTTAATTCCAAAAATTATCTAAGATTTTTTGTTTACAAAATTACATGATTTGGCACACCAAAAAAAGAAAACCCAAGGTCCACACACTCTCTCTTCATGGCGAAGCTTGCTGCACCGACCACGTTGCTCCATTATGTAGACACCCCGAACTAATAGAAAGAGGAGCCGTCAACGATGCTTCAACTGAAATATCACCACACACACCAATCAAAGGTGGTGTTGGAGATATTTGGACTGGTTTTTCCAGCGAATTTTGCCCACCATAGACTTCGAGGGTGGTACCGTTGGAACAAAATTTTGGAGAGGAACAAAACTCAACCACTTTGCCTATATCGTCGACGTTTTTGGGCGAATTCGTGGGTAATTTGCGACTTGAGAAGTTTTTTCAACGACGACGCCAGTCGTATGGAATCAAGAGTGGTACCATTACGACATATTCTTTGAGGGGGTCATTAGGGTAAATGGCAAGCATAGGTTTCTTACTGTCGTCGGAGAAGATGATTGGAATGAGTCATTTTTGTGATGTGTATGAAAAGTAACTTTGTAGTTGCATTTTAATTTAGTTAAGAAAATTTTAAATTAAAGACTCCCAAATATGCTATATTTTTAAAGTAACTTCTAAGATTCTTTTTTGATTAGTTAATCAGAAACTCCTATAATTTACAAAAACCCGATGACTAAAAAGTGCATTATAAGTATTGATTTTAAATTTACTATGTAGTATACGAAATAGTAGGTTTGTTAAAAAAAATTACAACTTGCCTGTAACGATCCAAAATAATAATAAGGCTTAAGGGCCTTGATTAGTGTGTTGGGATGGCATAATTGGTTTGTATGTGATTTAAATGATTTTAATGCATGATTCCGTGATAAGCATGCTGATATGACTATATGAATATATGAAATGCATGCCTATGAGTTTTAGTATGCATGTAAGCCCTGCTTAGCTTAAAGGGGCATATCTGTAATCTTGGCCTGATGAGGGCATAAATGAGATTAAATGTTATAATTGTAAGGCCACATTATTATGTGGATATATTTGCAGCATGCGGCTCGAGTCGATCCTGGGGAGCCAGTTAGCAGGAAAGTCACAACGGGATCCAATACTTGACTCGGGGCGAGTCAAGGGGTATTTTAGATATTAGATATTTATTTGGGTTATCGGGTTATGAAAATAAATAATTGGAGATATATTTAAAGTTAGAGAGTTTATGAGGGAATATTGGGGAAATTTACCATTTTGCCATCGGGTACATTTTTGATACCCCGAGCCTCAGGATTAACTTAATTAACTAAGGTTAGATAAAGAAAAACCAAGGAAAATAGTAGAACTTGGACAAATCGACTCTTTCCTCTCTCTCATTTTAGCTTCCTATAGACACTCTCTTTCTCAAGCTAACCTTCGAAGCTAAGGAGGGATTTTGGGCTAGGAATTTTTTGAATTGAGGCTAAGGACTTGGGAATTAGCTCAGCAACTACTTGGTGGGTTTGTTCTTCAGTAAAGGTAAGCTTTTAGTTATGGTTTAGCATGTGAATTCTGGGAACTGTTGGTTGTTTTATGAAGTTTATGAGCTTTTGGGGTTTCAAGGATTGGAGTGTGATTTTGATGAGTTTTTAAGCTATTTTTCCTATGGGTTTTATTGCTGGGAGTATATTAGAACTATTGTGATAATAAAAGTATGCTATTGGGATGGTTTTGGGTTGAATTGAGTGAGGTTTGGCTGTTGGAAATGGTGAGTTTTCTGGGTTTTAAGGGGTTGGGTCGTGGCCCTGTTCTTGGCGGGCCGCGACATGGGGAGTGCTGGGTCGCGGCCCGTGTCTGCTGTTTGGGGAGGTTGGGCCTCTAGTAGGAGGCGGGCCGCGACATAGGGGCTTTGGGTCGTGGTTCTTAAGGGCATTTTTGGCTTTTAGGAGGTTTTAGGTGCGGGAACCTAACCTAGGGTGCTCGAGATCGATTCCGCTACCGTGTTAGGTGGAATTCGATCTTTCGAAGGTTGGAACTTGGACCGAAAACCTTTATTCATTTATTATTTATGGAATCCCTTATCTTGGTTATGACTAGGTGTACACTAAGGCTCGGAAAAAGGGATCGTGCTCAAGGGTCATTTCTCGTAATCAGAACGCTTGGAATTAAAGGTAAGAAAACTGCACCCAGTTGTGAGTCTATAATGGGACTAAGGGTTCCCAATACTTGTATGCATTGATGTATGATGGTATTATGCCATGTGAATATGAAACAAATGACCTAAGAGTGCCAGAGTTAATATTGGTGCACAGGATGCGGCTCAGCCACTGATAGCTGAGGACAGCTTAACATTCACTGGGCTCGGTTTAAGCAGACCGGACTCTGTGGGGTAAATAGAGGGTGCGACCTAAGGGCGTCGACCTTGATTGTTATATGACTTGGTTATTGATGTTGATTTGATGAATTTGGTATGCTGAATGTCTGATTATGTGAATACTATGGATTGTTGAGTATATGGTTATGCTTTATGATTTATTTGATTATTGTCATTGATCATGCTGTGATATTATGGTTTTCTTGCTGGGCCTTGGCTCACAGGTGCTACGTGGTGCAGGTAAAGCCAAGGTTAAGCTTGATCAGCCCTGATTTGGAGAGCCCTAGAGGCAGAATGTACATAGTCAGCTGCTCGGCCACCACGGTCGAGGGATGGATAGGAATAGGAGAACCTTAAATGTCTATTTTGCCCTTTGAGTGGCCAGTAGTTGTATATACCCTGGAATTTTGTAAACTATCCTTTAAACTCTATTTCTTTTGGGATCCCATGTACGAAATGATTATTCAAATTAAATGTTTCATGACCAAAATCTTTAACCCTAGTTCAATTATAGTTTCAGTGACACGATTCTAACTAAATGACTTGATTAACAAGTCTTGCACCTTTATAAACACACAGTGTAACAGACTTGGCTACCTAGGGCGTTACAACTTAGTATCATAGTGAAGATTGGCTGGACATGTAAATTCGCCGATAAAGACAAGCTCGACTCAGGGTTTGGTAAATGTGTATACATGTTTATATGCTTAAGTGAGTGGGAAGAACTAAGGTTGTTGTTATCTGTTTGATTGATAGGAAGCATGGGATACTGATAGGGCCTGACCCTTGACTGTTGTGTGACAATATTGAGGCATTCTTATTAGCATTGTTATGCATGAAAAATAATATTTGTAATGATTATTTGTATATTGTTTATACATGGATGAATATATGGATAAATGTTTATATTCTGATTGTTGTATGATGATGTTGAGGCATGCCTATTAGCATCGCTGGTGCATGTGGATGAATTTTTGAATGATCTGTTATATTTTGATTGCTTATGTTTAGTGGGTTCCCAACGGTGGGTTATGGAAAGGACTATTACCCTGTCATCATAGTCTGATTGCCGAGTCGTTGATTTTAGAGTTGTTGATTACAGATTAACTTGGATACCTATGCATCTAAGGAGATCTACGCGACTAGTCAACACCAGGTCTAGGACTAGAGATGATGACCAGGGCCAGAACCCTCCGCCAGTCCCTGAGAACTGGTAGTAGATTATGGCAGATATGCAAGCCCGGCTTCAGAGCCAAGATGAGCAAATTCATCTCCTGAGGCAGCAGGCTCCGTCAGGGAGTGCTGCATCCATTGTGCCACCTGCAGAGGCACCAATTGTTTCGTCAGTTGAAGTTCGGAATAGGTGGGAACCGTTGTATGAGTGGTTTAGGAGACAACATCCTCCAACCTTTGAAGGAAGACCTGATCCATTGAAGGCTGAATAGTGGATGAGTATGATTACTGCTATCCTGGATTTCATGAGGGTAGAAGGTCATGAAAAAGTGGCCTGTGCCACATATATGCTGAGAGAGGATGCCCGCATCTGGTGGGAAATGGCATCACAGACTAGAGACACTACTACTTTGAGTTGGGATGGATTCAAGGACTTGTTTAGTCAGAAGTATTACAATGTTGTCATTAGGGCAGCGAAGGTGAATGAATTTGTGGGATTAGTACAGGGTAACATGACAGTTACCGAGTATGCCCTGAAGTTAGACAAACTTGCAAAGTTTGCACCAGATCTCGTGCCTACAGATGCAGCTAGGTAGGATAGGTTTGTCAGAGGCTTAACGCTATGATAGCAGAGGATGTGAGAATTACAATAATACCTGGGGGAATGACTTATGCCCAGGCTTTCGAGAAGGCTCTTACTGCTGAGGAAGTGGAGAACAAGATCTGGAGGGAGTGTGATGCAGAGCGGTGCCTCCATACTCTGGGTCTGGTAGGGGCGGAGGCCCCAGTGATTTAAAGAGGAAGACCCCTAACACTTCGACCATTGTTGGTCTTGATATGAGGGGTCGGGGTGTTTAGGGTGGCCGTCAGGGAGGTTGTGATACATGGAAGAAAAACCCAGAATACACGAGGTGTAGAAGACGCCATCAGGACGAGTGTCGGGTCAAGGCCTATTTTGTGTGCGGAACAGTGGGACACCTCAAGAAGGATTGCCCAATAGTGATGAAAGGGGAAGCAGGGAAGGTGGACAGCTTGACTCCAGCTCGAGTGTTCACCTTGACACAAGCTGAGGCCGAGGCTAGTCCCTCGGTGGTGACAGGTCAGCTTTCTAGCGTTGGCTCTCCTTTTTCTGTATTGATTGACTATAGTGCTACACATTCATTTGTTTCTAGTAAGGTGATTGATAGATTGTGTAGACCTAGTGAGTACCGTACTGCGGGGTTTGGGACTATATTGCCTACTGGGGAATGGGTAGTTTCTAGGAGATGGATTAGAGCACTGCCAGTGATGGTTGATAGTAGAGAGCTTTCAGTAGATTTGATTGAGTTAGATATGGAGGACTTTGACATGATCTTGGGAATGGATTGGCTGGTCAGATATGGGGCTAATATTGATTGCAGGAAGAAGATGGTGACTTTTGAGTCTGAGGGAGAAGATCCCTTTGTGTTCGTGGGTACGGTATGTGGACCACGTATACCCATGATATCACCGTTGTGAGTCAGGGACTTATTACAGGGAGGATGTATAGGCTTTCTGGATAGTGTGGTGGATACCAGTAAGGTTTTGCCAACAGGGCTGGGGGAGACTAGATTAGTTCGTGATTTCTTGGATGTATTCCCTAAGGATTTACCAGGGTTGCTACCGCACAAGGAGATTCAATTAGCGGCTAGGACAGAGCCAATGTCGAGGGCACCATATAGAATGGCACCGACAGAACTGAAGGAATTGAAGATACAGCTGCATGAACTTTTGGATTTAAGGTTTATCAGGCCTAGCTACCCGCCATGGGGTGCTCCAGTTTTGTTTGTGAAGAAGAAGGACAGGACTTTGAGGATGTGTATAGACTACAAGGAGTTGAACAAGTTGACTATCAAGAATAAGTACCCTCTGCCAAGGATCGATGACTTGTTTGATTAGCTGCAAGGAAAGATGGTATTCTCGAATATTGATCTTCGATCTAGTTATCACCAGCTGAGGATCAAGGGCGAGGATATACCAAAGACGTCTTTTCGAACGAGGTATGGGCACTATGAGTTTCTGGTCATGTCGTTTGGTTTGACCAATGCCCCGTTAGCCTTCATGGACTTAACGAACAGGGTGTTCAAAGACTTCTTGGATCAGTTTGTCATTGTCTTTATCGACGACATCTTAGTGTACACCAGTTCAGAGGCAGAGCACGAGCAACATCTTCGACAGGTCTTGGAGAGGTTAAGAGAACATCGATTATATGCTAAGTTCAAGAAGTGTGAGTTTTGGCTGCCAGAAGTGACCTTTCTTGGACACATAGTTTGTGCGGATGGGATTAAGGTGGATCCATCTAAGGTGGAAGCAGTGAGAGATTGGCTGAGGCCAAATAATGCCTCCAAATTTCAGAGTTTCCTTGGGTTAGCGGGTTACTACCGACGATTTGTGGAAGGGTTTTCGAAGATTGCTGCACTGATGACAGAATTGACACGGAAGAATCAGAAGTTCGTCTGGTCAGAGAAGTGTGAGAACAGTTGCCAAGAATTGAAGTGAGGAATTATTACTGCACCTGTGCTGAGTCTTCCTTCGGAGGAAGGAAAGTTTGTTGTATATTGTGATGCATCAAGGTTAGGTTTGGGCTGTGTGTTGATGCAGAATAAGAAGGTTATAGCTTATGCATCACGACACCTGAAGGAATATGAGCAGCAGTATCCTACCCATGATCTAGAATTGGCAGCAGTGGTATTCGCACTGAAGGTGTGGCGACATTATCTGTCTGGGGATAAGTGCGAGATATACTTCGATCACAAGAGTTTGAAGTATTTCTTCACCTAGAAGGACCTGAACATGAGGCAGAGACGTTGGTTGGAGTTGGTAAAGGACTATGACTGTGATATTCTTTACCATCAGGGAAAGCCAATGTAGTGGCGGATGCATTGAGCCGGAGAGGCTCGGGGTAGTTATTTAGTTCTACACAGATTTCTGGAGAGTTGGCTGATGAGATGACCAAAGCAAGGATATAACTGGTGGTGGGCTGATTGGCCAACATTACCTTGCAGTCGACCCTATTAGAGCGGATCAAGGAGGGTCAAGTGGTAGATGCGCAGTTACAGGAGATTAGAGAGAATGTCTTAGTGGGGGTAGCTAAGGACTATTCTATTTCTGAGGTTGGTATGCTACGGTATCAAGGGCGGATTTGTGTTGCAGCTGATGTTGGGATCAAACGAGAGATACTAGATGAGTCCCATACTACACCGTACTCACTTCATCCTGGTACCACAAAGATGTATTAGGATCTACAGACATTGTATTGGTGGGCTGGGATGAAGAAGGATGTGGTGGAGTAAGTGGCCAGGTGTTTGACCTGTCAGCATGTGAAAGTTGAGCATTAGCGACCAGCGGGATTGCTTCAGCCTTTGGGTGTTCCTGAGTGGAAATGGGAGGATGTTACAATGGACTTTGTGGGAGGTTTACCCAGGACAGTGGGGCTTCATGACTCGATGTGGGTGATAGTGGACAGATACACCAAGTCAGCTCATTTTCTGCTATTTAAGTCGACTTATATAGTGGATCAATATGCAGAGTTGTATGTGAGGGAGATTGTTCATCTGCATGGTGTTCCTAAGTCTATTGTGTCAGATCGGGATCCTATCTTTACCTCAAAGTTTTGGGGTAGTTTGCAGAAAGCCATGGGGACTCAGTTGAAGTTTAGTACAATCTTTCATCCTCAGACTGATGGATAGTCTGAGAGGAGGACTCAGGTTTTGGAGGATATGCTTAGGGCATGTGTGAATGACTTTGAGGGATCTTGGAGTAAGTATCTCCCGTTGATTGGGTTTTCATATAACAACAGTTATCAGCCAACAATCAGAATGGCTCCATACGAGATGTTATATGGGAGGAGATGTAGATCACCCATTCATTGGGATGAGATGGGTGAGAGGAAGTATTTGGGACAGGACATGGTTCAGAAGACTAGTGAAGCTATTGAGAAGATATGAGCTAGAATGCTTGCTTCACAGAGTAGACAGAAAAGCTACGTTGATCCTAAGCGTAGGGACGTGGAGTTCCAGGTTGGGGACCACGTGTTTCTACGAGTTTCACCATTGCGAGGGGTGAGAATATTTGGGAAGAAGGGTAAGTTGAGCCCTAGATTCATTGGACCTTTTGAGATCCTGGAGAGGATCGGAAAGGTGGCTTAGAGGTTAGCTTTTCCTTCGTCGTTGTCGGGAGTTCATGATGTATTCAGTATTTCTGTGCTTCATAAGTACATCTCAGATATAACACATGTGTTGAGGTATGAAGACTTGGATTTGCAGGCAAATTTATCCAATGAGGAGCGACCGGTTCAGATTTTAGATTGGAAGGATAAGGTTCTACGGAACAAAACTATTTCTCTGGTTAATGTGTTATGGAGAAATAGCAGGGTCGAGGAAGCGACCTGGGAGCTTGAGTCAACAATGAGGGATCAATATCTTGAGTTGTTGAGGTAAATTTCGAGGACGAAATTCTTAGTAGGAGGGGATAGTTGTAACGACCCAAAATTACTAATAAGGCTTAAGGGTCTTGATTAGTGTGCGGGGAGGGCATAATTGGTTTATATTTTATTTAAATGATTTTAATGCATGATTCTATGATAAGCATGTTGATCTGATTATATGAAATGCATGTCTATGAGTTTTAGTATGCATGTAAGCCTTGCTTAGCTTAAAGGGGCATATCTGTAATCTTGGCCCGTTAAGGGCATAAATGTGATTAAATGTTATAATTGTAAGGCCACATTATTATGTGGATATATTTGCAGCATATGGCTCGAGGCAATCCTAGGGAGCCAGTTAGCGGGAAAGTCACAACGGGATCCAATACTTGACTCGGGGCGAATCAAGGGGTATTTTAGGTATTAGATATTTATTTGGGATATCGGGTTATGAAAATAAATAATTGGAGATATATTTGAATTTAGAGAGTTTAGGAGGGAATATTGGGGAAATTTACCATTTTTCCCTCAGGGACGTTTTTGGTACCCCGAGCCTCGGGATTAACTTAATTAACTAAGGTTAGATAAAGCAGAACCAAGGAAAACAATAGAACTTGGACAAACCGACTCTTTCCTCTCTCTCACTTTAGCTTCCTATAGACACTCTCTTTCTCAAGCTAACCTTTGAAGCTAAGGAGGGATTTTGGGCTAAGAATTTCCTGAATTGAGGCTAAGGACATGGGAATTAGCTCAGCAACTACTTGGTGGATTTGTTCTTCAATAAAGATAAGCTTTTAGTTATGGTTTAGCATGTGAATTCTAGGAACTGTTGGTTGTTTTAAGAAGTTTATGAGTTTTTGGGGTTTCAAGGATTGAAGTGTGATTTTGATGAGTTTTTAAGCTAGTTTTCCTATGGGTTTTGTTGCTGGGAGTATATTAGAACAACTGTGATAATAAAAGTATGTTATTGGGTTGATTTTGGGTTGAATTAAGTGAGGTTTGGCTGTTGGAAATGGTGATTTTTCTAGGTTTGAAGGTGTCGGGTCGCAGCCCTATAGAACAGATGAGAGCCGAAGTGAAGGGTGAGTCGCGGCATGGAGAGTGCTGGGGAGGCTGGGCCTCTGGTAGTAGGTGGACCGTGGCATAGGGGGCTTAGGGCTGTGGCTCTTAAGGGCATTTTTGGCTTTGAGGAGGTTTTAGGTGTGGGAACCTAACCTAGGGTGCTCGGGATCAATTCCACTACCATGTTTGGTGGAATTCGATCTTCTGAAGGCCAGAACTTGGACCAAAAACCTTTATTCATTTATTATTGATGGAATCCCTTATCTCAATTGTGACTAGGTGTACGCTAGGGCTCGGAAAAGGGATCGTGCTCAAGGGTCATTTCTCGTAATCAGAACGCTTGGAATTAAAGGTAAGAAAACTGCACCCGGTTGTGAGTCTATAATGGGACTAAGGGTTCCCTATACTTGTAAACATTATTGTATGGTGGTATTATGCCATGTGAATATGAAACAAACAACCTAACAGTGTCGAAGTTAATATTGGCGCATAGGACGCGACTCAGCCACTGGTTGCTGAGGACAGCTTAATATTCATTGGGCTTGGTTTAAGCAAGCTAGAGTGAGTGGGGTAAACAGAGGGTGCGACCTAAGGGCGTCGACCCTGATTGTTATATGACTTGGTTATTGATGTTGATTTGATGAATTTGGTATGCTGAATGTCGGAGTATGTGAATACTATTCATTGCTGAGTATATGGTTATGCTTTATGATTTATCTGATTATTGTCAATAATCATGTTGTGATATTATGGTTTTCTTGCTGGGTCTTTGCTCATGGGTGCTACGTGGTGCAGGTAAAGGCAAGGGTAAGCTTGATTAGCCCTGATTTTGAGAGTTCTAGAGGCGGAATGTACATAGTCAGCTGCTCGGCCACCACGGTCGAGGGATGGATAGGAACAGGAGAACCTTAAATGTCTATGTTGCCCTTAGAGTGGCCAGTAGTTGTATATACCCTGGAATTTTGTAAACTGTCCTTTAAACTCTATTTCTTTTGGGATCCCATGTACGAAATGTTCATTTAAATGAAATGTATCTTTCATGACCAAAATCTTTAACCCTAGTTCAATTATAGTTTTAGTGACACGTTTCTAACTAAATGACTTGGTTAGCAAGTCTTGCACCTTTATAAATACAAAGTGTAACTGTCTTGGCTACCCAAGGCGTTACATTGCCTAACCTGAATAATCTGCCCAAACCAACCCGTAAAAATTACGAAAAACATAACCCAAACAACATGAACGGAATTTTAATCCGCTCAATTATTACATTGGGTAGGTTTGAAATAGGTCCCAATCTGCCCAACGTAAACAATATGTCCAATGTAACCCAACTCGCCCAATTAACTTATTATTATTATTATTTTAATTTATAAATAAATATATGTATATATTATATTTAAAATAAAAAAATAAATGAAACTCTAAAACTAAAAGTTCCCCTGTAATAACGCCCAATTCTATTCTCTTTGAAAAAATGTCACTTAGTTTATATTTATTAGAAATTACAATTATTGAGAAAAATGCAGCGGGGCGTTGTCCAAACATGCAATTTGGGCCTAATTGTTTAAAATAAAATGTAGTATCTTTTATGTAGTTTTTTTAAAAATAAAGAGAAAGTCTCACTGTAGCATAATTAAAAAAAAACATGAGCCATAATATAAAAGTTCATAAACATTCTTGGCGTTTGTCTAGATCATTTAATCGCTCATGGCACCGCGCGACATACATGATTAGATGTTGGAACTCCCCACATAACAGTGCGTGCCCGAAAAGAAACCCTATTGCCTACCTGAAAGGGGGAAAGTAAGGGGGTGAGCTAAAAGCCCCGTAAGGAAGCACAAATAAAATACAACAATTACAAGAAACACATTACAGTCTACTTCATATCGTAAGCTCATAACATATCATATCAAATCATAATCAAATCATAACCATGCACTTTATCTGAATATATATCATCATAACAAATAAAGCAAACAGGTACTAGGAGGCAACTGGTAAAACATTAGCCAGTAAATCCTCTTCTAGCTATTAGGTAAATTGGAACTCTAGTCCTCGAATAACTTCGGTGCGTCTGCCTTATGAGTTACGTCATATCCTTAGTAACTCCTTTGTTGTGTTACATTCAGCATGCTAACAACTAATTGCTTTACAAACAACACACAAGCATATATACAAGCAAGTCATCTCATAACATAATAGCTCATTCATCTCATAACGTAATCGCTTATACTTCTCATAACATAATTCATTGAAATTCTAGCTAACTTCCTCACCTCAAGTCCAAGCAATTTAAATAGCGGGATACTTCACATGAGCCTAAAATCACAACCCAAACATTCGTCTCGATATCAAGTAAGACTACGCATGTCCAACAAACATACCCCACGTGGCACAAATTACATCACAAAATCATACATAAAATTATAGAAGAATAACTCTCAACCCACTATTGTAATCACAACGAATGCCAAACAACAAACATTTACTCAATTTAAAGACATATTTTGAACATAAAACTAAACTTGCATGTGACATGTGTACGTGGGAAATGTTTTAAAACACGCGTAGGAGTTATTAGATTTTAGTCTTTTAAATTCTTAAAAATTGCGTAAGATTTTATTAAACAAAAATATTTTACCAACTAGATTTATATCAGAAGACTATATTATAATCTTACTCAAAATATAACTAAAATGATTTTTTTACTCTAATTGCCATTTTCCAAATATTAATCCCATTTATTATTCATAAATAAAATAATCACAGAAGTATAATACCCATTTCTATTTCTTTTCTCACCAAATATAATTAATTAATGAAATTAAATATTTCTAAATAATTAATCATAATTATTTAAGATAAAATAATTTTGGTACTCAGTCCCTTAACCCAATGAATAAATATATATTACATATTTAAATTTGTTAAAAATAATAATGTCTCAAGGTTACCACATTTTCATAAATATCATAATTTTAATTTAGTTGAAAAAGTTTCTTTATTTCATCCTTATACTCAAATAAAATACTCATTCTCATAAAAAAAAGATGCTACATAATTAATTATTTTACAAATAAAAAACTGCATTGTTTTAATTAAAATATTCCATATTTTAAAACATAGAAAAGCACGTTTTCATGTATATAATCTAGCGCTTAATTTATATGAGCATATACTATATTTAATGCATTTAAAATGCATTTCCTTTCAATAACTTAAAAATCTAGCAAGCATTTTATTTTTTAAAATCCTCATAATTGGACAAAAACATATTTTCTTTCACAAAATAGAAAAAACATTGCATGTGTTTAATTAAATAAAAATCTCATTAAAATGTAAAATAAAATGTCTTTTGTTTATATAAGTTCTAAAATATCTTTTTTGAGGCATAACTTATATACTTTTAAAATCATTGACTAATTATCACAAATAAATAAGACAATACAGAAAACATATTTATTTAAAAAAAATATACACATTTGATCATGTTTTGAATCATCACCTAGCATGTGTTCTACCATTTTATGTACTCAAAGAAACAATAATACTTCAAGCATCAAGAATATAAACCATCTACATACAAAACCAAATTAACATTTTTAATGAAACTTTATACCCAAAACAACCTAGCATACTTCTAAGATCACAAGTGACAAGAAGATAAGAAGAAAACAAAAATTAAATATCAAACATGCTACAAAGTACCCTAGGCCGAAACCTACATGATCAAACAACTCAAATCTCTTTTGCATGTTTATAAGAATTAGCATATAATAGTAGTCCAAAACCAAAACTAAAACCCTAAAATGCATCTATTAATATCTTTGCATATTCATACATAAATAATAAGAGCCATGATAAACATAGCATCATAAACATAGGAGCTTAACAAGGATTTTCGAAAACCCTAGGTGCTACAATATCAATATCAACATGCTCATATTTCTAATACCAAGATAGCATGAATACACAAGATATTAAGATACTTTTCGTTTCAACATCAATCCACATTTCAAAACCATAAACAATAATTGTTAGGATTAACCCCCTAAAAGCATGTAAAGACATTTTATTGATTTAAATAAAAGTACAATTTTATTATATTTGAATGTTATAATTATTATTTTAATTAATTATATGATAATATCAATAAAATTCCTTATTCACTCATGAGAATATGATCTTGTATTAGCACGAGAGAATTAAGATCATATATAATGAATAAAATAGTCAGTAACATATTAAAGTATGAAATCTTTATTGAATGTTTACTAGTGCGATTTACTAAGCATACATGATGCAAGTGATCTAGATTCAGATTACTGATGTGGATAGACATCTTAGTAAATGTATTGTATATAAAAGAGATTATATATCACAAGTTCGATAAGATTTAATTATCTTTATAAACTTGCCTTTTGACCTGAAGATTTGATTCTTATCATAATAAATGATCATTTGTAGATCAGTCTAAGTCTTGAGTATTCATGATCTCTTATTTGTGTTTATTGGATCTTTTAATTCACTCATTAATGTATCTTAGTATAATGAGGCTAATGACTTGTTTTGGACATTCAATATCATGAATGACTGGGAACATGAATTACAATAATGAAATTCATACTTTCCTAACAGATTGAATATTGGTTCTCTTAATGGTTCATTCTGGAACTGAATAGTTATTGAGCTCAAATCTATAATTTTAATATAGATTAATTATTCACTAGTGAATTAATGGTACTTAAGGATTAAGAGGTAATTAGAAGGGTAAAATGGTAATTTTGGCCATCTCTAATTAACGAACCAACAAATAGAGGACAAAACTGTATTTATTGATTATATCAATGGACTACAAGAGAAAACTCTGTAAGTATAATTCTATAAATACTTAGAGTGCAATTCTATATTTATAGTGGAGTAAACATGGCATTAATAAATAAGATTATTGGATTAAAGAGTTAAATTAATAATCAAGTTTATTGGAGTTTCGTATTATAGGTCCATGGTCCCCAGATCACCTCTGTCCAACACTGTCAAGTGTAATGATGTCAAAAGATAGATTTGTAGAGAGAATGACTTAATTGCAAATGAATTAATTTTCCAGGGCAAGGAAATAATTATGTGATAGTTATGCATAATTGATTAATTATGAATAAATTAATTATTTAACTATAAAAACTACAGGTTAAAATTAATATTAATCTTGTTTGGATCAATATATAGAGAGAGAATAATAACATCTTATTTAAAATATGATACTTATTTATTTAAAACTGATATTTTAAGATAAAGTTAATCTTGAATTAAGTGATATTTATTTTGGGATAAATATATTGTCTTAAAAGTTGATTAAACAAACACATGAGAAATTAGGGAAAATCCTAATATGTGGGGCGACAGTGAGTATGGCGCCACACACAAGGATTCCCGAATCCTTGTGATTTGAATTTTGAATGTCAAATCATTTGTTTAATTAGTTATTTAATTATTCATTTTTAAATATGATTAAAATTAAATAATTATAACATATCACTTTTAATTTGAATTCTATTTATAACATATAAAACAATTAACAAATAAAGATCACATATTTTCTACCAAACAATTTAAATACAATTAACACTTATTAATTTAAATGAAGCACAAATATTAAATAAAAAAAATTTGTAACGCCCTGGATAACCAAGACCGTTACATTGTGTATTTAAAATAGTGCAGGACTTGCTAATCAAGTCATTCGATTAAAAGTGTGGTCCTAAAGTCAACAATCAAGTTAGGGTTAAAAGATTTTGATCGTAAACGGTTAATTTTCATTAAATTAGATGTTTGGTACATGGGATCCCAAAAACAAGGTTTAAGAGACAAAGTTACAAAATTCTCAAAAGTTATATACAACCCAGTGGCCATCCTAATGGAAAAATACAAATTTTAGGTTATGTCCTTGTACTTTCCCTCGACCGTGGTGGACGAACAGCTGACAATGTACACCTCGCCCCCAGAGCTTTCCAAATCATGGTTGATTCATCTTACCCATGCCTTTACTTGCACCACGTAGCACCCATGAGCCAAGACCCAACAAGAAAACCGTAATAGTAATATATAATCAGTGATGATAATCAATCAATCATAAAAACAGTCATCCCAATATTCAACAAGTCATAGACATCAAAATACTAACAGTAAACATATAAATTCAGCAATTTATATCAATCAATATGCAATACTCAGGGTCGGCACCCTTAGGCCGCGCCCTCTATTTACTCCACTGGCTTTGGCTCGGTAAGGCTGAGTCTAGTGTTTATCTAGCTGACCCTGGCTCACAGTGGCCAAACCGCATCCTGTGCGCAAATCATCAGTCCATGCTCTCTTAGGCCGTTCATTTCATGTTCGCATAATGATATCACAGCTATACAATACATACATATCTAGATACAGGGAATCTCAGTCCCAACATAGCCCCACAAAGGTGCAGTTTTCTTACCTTGAATTTTGAGCGGAGATAATAGAATGGTCCCAAGCACGATCCTCAGTCTTGAGCCTTGGCGGTAAACCTAGTCACAGTGGCCAATGGGTTATCATCAACTTCTAATCCAAATAAAAACTTAGAGGATAAAATCTAGCCTCCAGGACCTCAATTTCTACTAAACCAAGTAGTATAAATTGTCCCAAGCGCTTACGTTCGAACCCTTAAGCCTTACCAATTCTAGAAACTGTGCCAAGGTGAATCCCTAGGCGGGCTGCGACCTGGCCCCAAGGGTCGCGACTTGCCCCCAAGTCAGAGACCAAAAACCCCAAGCTGTAGGGGAGGCGGGCCGCCACTTGCCTCCTAAGGTCATGACACGCCCCCACATCAGAGAGCATACCTAGGGCCTGCTGGGCACACACATCGCAACGCCCCTTAGCTGGGTCGCGGTGCGCCCTCTTCGAACCCAGAAATTATGGAATTTCTTCACACTTCTCTCAGCAAATTTTCCAAAATTCAACCTTAGCAAAACCTCCCAACCAGAACTAAACCCAGCTACGAGTTTAGAGTTTTTATTATATAATTAATCATAAAATTCCTAACAATTATACTAAAATTAGTACCCCAATTCAGTAGAAATCATCACCCAACACTCAGCTTAAATAACACTCTAGTAATCTAAATTTTCTAACAAAATCAATGGCTAGAACTTACCTCAATTGCCTGTTGAATCTCCACAAGTTTATGCCTTCTACCAGCCTTAAATTCCTAATCCTTAATCTTCAAACTCAGCTTTTTCCCCAGCTTAGCCTAAGCTTTTCCCTTCAATCCCTTCAGCTGCTCAAACCTCAATCACCAAAGGAGAGAGAGATGAGAGAGAGATGAACCTTCCTTTGAATCCAGTGGAGACTTAGTGGGTTCTAATACCTTTTAGGACCTTAGCTGAATTTTATCCTAGCTAATAAAATGACTAAAATGCCCTCCCATATAAGACTTAGCCCTTTAATTTCTCTAAGGGTAAAATGGTAATTTCCCCCATTCCTGCTTATTTCTCAAATGTTCCTAATATTTACCTATTAATCCCGTCATTCTAATTAAGTACCAGATACTTATTCATTACTCAAAAAATCCCAAATATTCCCTAAATTCCTAGTAAATATTCCCAGGCTACCCCCGAGTCGGGTATTGAACCCCGCTGTCACTATTTCCCTATTTCGCTCAATAGGACTGTCTCGAGCCATATACTGCAAATATATCCACATAATAATGTGGTCTCAACAATCTATCACATTTAATCACGTTTATGCCCTTAACGGGCAAAAATTACAAATATGCCCTTATAAGCTAGAAATGGGCCCACATGCATATTTAATACTCACAAACATGCATATCACATATTAATATAATCATATTAATCATGCATTTTCACCATTTAATCACACATATACCAATTATGCCCTCCCAGCATGCTAACTAAAGCCCTTAAGCATTATTAGTGATTTTTGGCTGTTACAACTATCCTCTCCTACAGAGAATTTCGTCCTAGAAATTTACCTGAATAACTCAGGATACTGATCCTGCATCACTAATTCAAGCTCCCAGGTCACTTCCTCAACCCTGCTATTCCTCCACAATACTTTGACTAGAGGAATCGTCTTGTTCCGTAGAACCTGGTCTTTCCTGTCTAAGGCCTGAACCGGTCGCTCCTCATAAGACAAATCTGTTTGCAATTCTAAATCTTCATACTTCAACACATGAGTCATATCTGAGACGTACTTCTGAAGCATAGAAATGTCGAATACGCCATGAACTCCCGAAAATGATGGTGGTACTGCCAATCTATAAGCCACCTGCCTGATCTCTCCAGGATCTCAAAAGCTCCAATGAATCTAGGGCTAAACTTGCCCTTTTTCCCAAACCTTCTCACCCCTCGCATTGGTGACACTCGTAGAAACACGTGATCCACTACCTGGAACTCCATGTCCCTATGCTTATGATCAGTGTAACTTTTCTGTCTGCTTTGCGAAGCAAGCTATAGAGTTCCAGAATGTTTGATTAGCCTAGTTAGATAGTAGTAGTAGTAGTAGTTAGTATTAGTTAGTAGTATGTTAGTTACCGTGGATTTTGGTTCAAGTCGGGACTTAGTTGGAAACTCATAGCAACAGTTATGGATTTTATAAGTTTAACCTATAGTTTAAGAATATTAATTATAATACAAGGTTTGATTAATATTGCTGGTCATAGAGATATTATTTATTATAACCTAAGGTTTAGATAGAACCATTAAGAGTATGACACTTGTCAAAATCATGATTATTAAGGAAATTGAGTATTTTGATGAATAGTTTTAATAAAAGAAAGATCTAGAAGCTCTAGAACCTTCCAACAACAGTTAGGATTGTATTATGACTCAGTCAAAGCTGTTTATTCAATTCAAATTATGCTAAAAAAGTGCAAATACGTGTTTAATATATCTACGTATGCCGATATATCACAGCATAGGGGTCGATATATCGCCTAATGGAAGATACGGAAAACACGTCGACTTTGCACGAACAATCGAACAAGCCTAAGGAATACCACCGGAGGCGATATATCGGCTCCATGGGTATATTTTTGGAACATTGAATTTTTAAATTATAAAAATACCCTTAACCACCTAGACCTGCCTTTGAACGATTTTGACCGAGTTCTGGGCGTCAGTTGAACGAAAATTCAAATCTTTTTCATTTTAAAATCATTTATATATTCAAATTAAAAGGGGTTAGATTCACTCCTAGAACTCTATAAATAAGACCTAGTGCTAAGCCATTTTCATCATTCTTGAAGCATTTTATTAGAGCCTCCATGGTGCTAGTGTTACTATAGAGAGATACACTTTGGTTTTGGATTAAAGCTTTATTATTCTAAGCTTTTATAAACACTTGGAAAGTGAGAAAAAGTGTGATTTTGGTATTGAGGTTTAAACCAATCCATAAGGTCATTCAAGGTATTCCTATTCCTTAAGTTCAGTTCTATATAATTCCTTAGTTTTCTTCAGTTTCTTTTATTCAGATCCTAACTCTTGTTATTAATTCTTGATTAGTTATTTAAGTTCTTGAAACTTAAGGTCTTTCTTGGTAAGTTTCTTCTTGATGGTTTAGTTCCCATATTCATTTTTAATTCTTAAAGATTCCCACCATTTTCTACTGTTGGTTTATAGGAGTTTCTAAATCTCGTTCTTGTTTCCAAATATCCCAGTTTTTGGTAAGGAAAATAGGATAGATTTTATATGCTCATATGTTATGATATGTTATGTTATAATATGTTTATGTTATGATATGTTATCATATATATGAATATGTCTTGTAGTCCTTGGGGCTTATAGTTGCTTAGCTAGCAAACCTCAATGCTTTTACGTCGCTTGAGGACCCTAATGTTTTTATGTTGCTTGGGACTTATAGTTGGTTAGATAGCAAACCCCAAGATTACCATGATCATGGGTTAGAGTTGTGATATATGTTTTATAGTATGTGGTTATAATATAGTCTTATGCTTTTGATTTATGATGTATGTTGTTAGTAGATTTTCCTTGCTGGGCATTAGGCTCAATCCTTTATTTTTAGTGTGATGCAGGAAAGTGATTACGGAGGCAGAAGGATTCTTGGTAGCTTGGCTTGTGTGTTAAGGATGAATGGACTGAGTGGATTGCGTGTCGATCGAGGATGATGTTTATTTAGTCTTTTGAATTATGTTTCTTTTGTAATTCCGCATTTAGTTTTTGAACAATTGATATAAAGTTATGTTTTATGTTTTACAAACAATGGTACCCATGCCATATTACATTTTAGCTTATAATTTTATGTTATTGATACAATAATTATTTTAGGGTTTTAATAAAGTTATGATTATTTCTTATGTTTTCTCCAAAAGTAGTAGCTAAGTCTAGTAGTTTTTAATGGTCCAGGGTCTTAGAAATAGTTGGGTCATTACAGTTGGTATCAGAGAAATGGTCCATTTGCATGAAGTTCTCCTTGATACACACGCTCAAGCTTCGAATCTAACCGCCAAGGTAAGTGTTTATGTTATAGTTATTTTGTTTATGTGCTTAACCTTATGTTTTCAGTTAAGAATGGATGGAGCCTTCACCTATGAGGATATCCGAGCCATTAAGGCCTTGAAAGGAATTAGAGTGCCAAGAAATACAGTAGGAGTGCTAGAAAGAATCACTCGGAGATTACTCTTATTCCACCAAGAGATAGATCACCTCTAAACTACTAAACAAATCATGATGAGAGCAACAGAGCAATATGTTTTAGTGATTAGACTTTTTAAAGATTATCCTATTGTAATTGCAGCTTTAGAAGAAATATGGGAGACTATAGATGATGAAGATGAATTACCAGTAGCTATGAGATATTATTTTCTCAAACTTAGGTTCACCTCTAAGATGCAATTCCAATTCTCAAATGAGCAAAACAATAAAATCTTTATGAATCTTCCTAGAGGAAATTTTGAGGCTCACGATAATTATGATTATGAGGAGATAGATGATGATATGTTAGATGAAGGTTCAGATGTAGATGATCATGATTTTTAGATTAGATTAGTTTCTTTATTTATTATCTTTGCCTTTATGATTGTACTTAGTGAAAACCTTTTTCCCAAATAAATATCATTGTTATTTTTGAATGACATGTACGAGTTTGATTTTTTTTACAATCATAATAAATAATAAATTTAATAAATAATGACCACGTTCGGTAAAGGTGGATACAAATCAATGGAACAGGTTCTATATTGAGAGATAGGGGGCCATAGTAGTGGGAACGATTTTACTGATCCCAGCCCTCCCTCAATATGGTTAACTTTGGAACAACGATGTGTTTTGAGCCTGAGAATCAAGTCATATAGGATGATTAGAAACACACTTAGAAAATAATAAAGATTGCTTTTTTTTTTCTAAGTATAGAAACACACCCTAATGATAAAGAAGGATTATATAGTTTTTTTCATAAGAAATCATAATAAATAAGTCCGAGTTATGTTTGCTTAGATTATGTTTTAGAGCCTATTAGGGTCTGCACGATGTCGCTTAGAATGTCTGCACGCACCAATGTCAATGCTTCCAGCGTCGCTCATGAGACTAATGAAGCCCCTCCAGTTCATAGAAGGGGAGCGCGTGCTACCAATGTGCTGCTAACCGAACTGCACCACCGCCACTGATTGATAACACTACAGAAATTGACAGACTACGATAGCAAGTTGAGGAATTATTGCAGCAAAATCGACAACAGACTCAGACTCAGCCGCAACCGCAGCCTCAACAAATGGCTCCAACACCCCAACAAGTAGGTCTGTATGGGGGATGGCCAATGGCGAGCTATGCGCCCTACCCAGCTCAGCACATGGAGCCAATCTACGAGCGATTTCGTAAACAACACACTCTGAACTTTGAAGGGACAATCGACCCCTTCGAGACGGAAGAGTGGCTCAGATATGTAGAGCTGATCCTAGCGCACATGAATCTCGGCAATGCAGACCGCATATCCAGCATTTTGTCTCTGCTTAAGAAAGATGCTAGAATATGGTGGGACTTAGTTCAGCAGACTCACGACATCGCCACCATGACATGGACCAGATGAGTTGTTCCACAAAAAGTACTACAACCCGGCAGTCATCGCTACAAGGGTTTAGGAGTTTGCTAGTCTGAAGTAGGGCAACTTTATGGTAGCAAAATATGCTTGGTAGTTCGACCGACTAGCCAAGTTTGCACCAAAATTGGTTCCAACAAACTTTTTGAGGGTTACCAAGTTCGTTAGAGGACTTAGACCAAAGATTGAGCTAGAGGTTAAGCTAGCAAACCCGAGAAATACTACTTATACCAATGTTCTAGAAACGACGATAGAAGTAGAAAGGCTTGAGGCGAATGTTAGTAAGGAAGAGGCCAGTAAGCCTGAGCCTAAACAACAGAGTCAACCTCAGAATGGTCGGAACAACAACCACAACAACCATCAGTCTAGCAACAATAGTAACGGTCAGAAAAGAAGGCATCCTGACAACAAGCAGTCCGACAACGATAAAAGAGCATGAACAAATAATGGAGGCAATGAGTCGGGTTATGTAGAATACCCGCAATGTGCTAAGTGCCAAAAGAAACATCCTGGTGAGTGTCGTGCAAACACCAAGAGATGCTACAATTGTTGTTAGGAAGGTCATCGAAAGAAAGAATGTTCCCAACTCAAGCTAGAAAAGAAAAGAGACAATAAGGCGGTTCCTGCCAGAGTCTTTGCCTTAACCCAGGGAGAAGCTGACGCTAGCAATAAAGTGGTTACAGGTCAGATTTCTATCCTCAATAAAGTATGTTCAGTATTATTTGATTTGAGAGCCACTCACTCATATATCTCGTTGGAATAATAGAGAAATTAGACAAACCTTGTGAAATATTTAGAACTAGGTTTGTAACAGAGTTGCCTTCAGGCGAAGTAGTCCTATCATCACAGATAGTACGAGGTGTACCGATAAAAATTGCGGGCGTAGAACTAAAAGGGGACCTGATAGAACTAGAGATCAAAGACTTCGATGTGATACTGGGAATGGATTGGCTAACAAGGCATGGCGCAACCATCGACTGCAGACGCAAGAAAGTGACGTTCGAAACTTTTGACGGACAAAGACTATGCTATATGGGAAAAGTTTCAGGACTACGCACACCGCTTATTTCATCTCTAAAAGCTCAGAGGATGATAGAAAAATGATGTTAAGCATTCTTAGCCAGAATCACAGACGTGGTCACGGAAAGACCACTAAAATTTGGAGACGTCCGCATTGTAAAAGAATTCCCAGAAGTATTTCCTGACGACTTACCAGGGTCGCCGCCGACTTGGGAAATTGACTTCACCATCAAACTAGTACTGGGCACTGAGCCTATCTCCAGGGAACCATACCGAATGGCACCTACCGAACTCAAAGAGTTAAAGATGCAGATACAATAACTCTTAGACTTGGGTTTCATTAGACCTAAAAGAGCATCAACTTTATGCTAAGTTCAAAAAGTGCAAATTTTGGCTTTCGCAAGTTGCGTTCCTCGACCACATAGTATCCAAGGAAGGAGTTACTATAGACCCATCTAAGGTAGAGGCTATGAAGGATTGGCCAAGACCAAAGAACGCGTCTGAGGTAAGAAGTTTTCTAGGATTAACAGGTTATTATCGGAGGTTTGTAGAGGGCTTTACGAAGATAGCCACTCCGTTCACTAATCTGACCCAGAAATAACAAAGGTTCAGCTGGACAGATAAGTGTGAAGAGAGCTTCCAGTTGCTTAAGGATAAGCTATGCTCAGCACCAGTACTTTGTGTACCGACACCCAACGAAAAGTTTGTAGTCTACTGTGATGCATTGAAGCAAGGTTTGGGTTGTGTGCTGATGCAGAATGACAAGGTAATAGCCTACACCTCAAGGTAGCTGAAGGAATACGAGCAACGTTATCCAACACACGATATGGAGTTGGCAGCGGTGGTCTTTGAATTAAAAATCTGGCGCTATTATCTTTATGGAGAACGGTGTGAGATTTATACGGACCACAAAAGCTTAAAGTACTTCTTCACACAAAATGAGCTTAACATGAGGCAGTGTAGGTGGTTAGAATTAGTGAAGGATTATGACTGCAAAATCCTATACCACCCAGGAAAGGCAAACGTAGTCGTTGATGCGCTAAGTAGGAAAAGCTATGGAAGTCTAGCAACGTTAGCTGGAATAGAAAAGCCGCTACAGCAAGAGCTGATCAATGCCGAAATAGAAATAGTCATAGGTAAACTGGCTAACTTGTCCATCCAGTTAAGTCTTTTAGAAGATATACAGATTGGGCAAGGGCAAGATGACACATTAGTAGCCCATATGGATGCAGTTAAAGAAGGCAAGGCCACAGATTTCTCGATATCAGGACAGGGGTTCTTAAGATATAAGGATCGAGTATGCGTGCCGAATGATTAAGGGATTAAGTTGAAGATTCTAGAAGAAGCGCACAATACCCCATACTCAGTTCATCCAGGGTCGACTAAGATGACTCACGATCTTAAGGCAATGTATTGGTGGCCAGGAATGAAGAAAGATGTAGCGGAGTATGTGTCTAAATGCTTAGTATGCCAGCAAGTGAAACTAGACCTTGAGCGGCCTACAGGCTTATTACAACCACTTAGTATTCTAGAATGGAAATGGGACGACATAGCCATGGATTTTGTGACGTGATTGCCATGAACAAATAAAAGGCACGACTCGGCTTGGGCAGTAATAGATAGACTAACCAAGTCAGCTCATTTCCTGCCTATTAAGACTACGTATACATCAAATCAGTATGCAGACATTTATGTTCAAGAAATAGTAAGACTACATGGAATTCCTAAGACAACAGTGTCTGATAGTGGATCAGTGTTTACATCGAGATTTTGGGGAAGCTTGCAGCAAGTCATGGGTACTAGGTTAAGTCTTAGTATAGCATTTCATCCTCAGACAGACGGTCGGTTCGAGCCTACCATACAAATTTTAGAAGATATGTTGTGCGCTTGTGTACTTGACTTCAGAGGATCTTGGAGTAAGTATTTGCCGTAGATAGAATTCTCCTACAACAGTAGCTACCGGTCAAAAATCGGGATGGCACCCTATGAGCTGCTTTATGGAAAAAGGTGTTGATCACCGTTACATTGGGACGAGGTAGGAGAACGGAAACTTCTTGGACCTGAAGTTGTTAGAGAAGCTCAGGATGTAGTATCGCTAATTATAAAGCGTATGCTCACTGCTCAGAGCCGTCAGAAAAGTTATCCGGATGCCAAGCAACGTGATGTGGAATTCAAAGTCAAAGATCAAGTCTTCTTAAAGATATCTCCTATGAAAGGTGTGAAGCAGTTTGGGAGGAAAGGCAAGCTTAGTCCCCGGTTTATAGGTCTTTTTGAGATATTGGACAAAGTGGGAGCAATTGTATATAGATTAGCCCTACCGCCAGCTCTAGCAGATAGCCACAATGTGTTCCACATCTTGATGCTGCATAGATATGTGTCAGACCCAACTCACGTCCTCAATTATCATACGATAGCACTTCAGAAAGACTTGAGTTACGAGGAACAACTGGTTGGCATCCTAGATAGGGGGATGAAGGAATTACGGTCTAAGAGTATTCCAATAGTCAAGGTCCTATGGAGTAATAGCTCTGAACGAGAGGCAACGTGGGAGTTGGAGGAGGACATGTTAGGCCGGTATCCGGAATTGTTTGGTAAGTAAATTTCGAGGACGAAATTCTTTGTAGTAGGGGAGAATTGTAGAGTTCCAGAATGTTTGTGTTAGCCTAGTTTGATAGTAGTAGTAGTAGTAGTAGTAGTAGTAGTAGTAGTAGTAGTAGTAGTAGTAGTAGTAGTAGTAGTAGTAGTAGTAGTAGTAGTAGTAGTAGTTAGTATTAGTTAGTAGTATGTTAGTTACCATGGATTTTGGTTCAAGTCAGGACTTAGTAGGAAACTCATAGCAACAGTTATGGATTTTACAAGTTTAACCTATAGTTTAAGAATATTAATTATAACATAAGGTTTGATTAATATTGCTGGTCATAGAGATATTATTTCTTATAACCTAAGGTTTAGATAGAACCATTAAGAGCATGACACTTGTTATAATCATGATTATTAAGGAAATTAAGTATTTTGATGAATAGTTTTAATAAAAGAAAGATATAGAAGCTCTAGAACCTTCTAGCAACTATTAGGATCGTATTATGACTCAGTCAAAGCTGTTTATTCAATTCAAATTATGCTAAAAAAGTGCAAATATGTGTTTAATATATCTACGTATGTCGATATATCGTAGCATACGGGCCGCTATATCGCCTAACGGAAGATACGGAAAAAACTTCGACTTTTCACGAATGATCGAACAAGCCTCGAGAATACATTGGGAGGCGATATATCGCCTAGGGTGGGAGATATATCGGCCCCATGGGTATAGTTTTGGAAGTTTGACTTTTTAAATTTTAAAAATACCCTTAACCACTTAGACCTGCCTTTGAACGATTTTGACCGAGTTCTGGGCGTCAGTTGAACAAAAATTCAAATCCTTTTCATTTTATAATCATTTATTTATTCAAATTAAAAAGGGTTAGTTTCACTCCTTGAACTCTATAAATAGGACCTAGTGCGCAACCATTTTCATCATTCTTCAAGCATTTGATGAGAGCATCCAAGGTGCTAGTGTTACTATAGAGAGATACACTCGGGTTTTGGGTTAAAGCTTTATTATTCTAAGCTTTTATAAACACTTGGGAAGTGAGAAAAAGTGTGATTTCGGTATTGAGGTTTAGACCAATCCATAAGGTCATTCAAGGTATTCCTATTCCTTAAGTTCAGTTCTATATAATTCTTTAGTTTTGTTTAGTTTGTTTTATTTAGATCCTAACTCTTATTTTTGATTCTTGATTAGGTATTTAATTTATTGAAACTTAAGGTCTTTCTTGGTAAGTTTCTTCTTGATGGTTTAGTTCCCATATTCATTTTTAATTCTTAAAGATTCCCACCATTTTCTACTGTTGGTTTATAGGAGTTTCTAAATCTCGTTCTTGTTTCCAAATATCCCAGTTTTTGGTAAGGAAAATAGGATAGATTTTATAAGCTCATATGTTATGATATGTTATGTTATAATATGTTTATGTTATGATATGTTATCATATATATGAATATGTCTTGTAGTCCTTGGGGCTTATAGTTGCTTAGCTAGCAAACCTCAATGCTTTTACGTCGCTTGAGGACCCTAATGTTTTTATGTTGCTTGGGACTTATAGTTGGTTAGATAGCAAACCCCAAGATTACCATGATCATGGGTTAGAGTTGTGATATATGTTTTATAGTATGTGGTTATAATATAGTCTTATGCTTTTGATTTATGATGTATGTTGTTAGTAGATTTTCCTTGCTGGGCATTAGGCTCAATCCTTTATTTTTAGTGTGATGCAGGAAAGTGATTACGGAGGCAGAAGGATTCTTGGTAGCTTGGCTTGTGTGTTAAGGATGAATGGACTGAGTGGATTGCGTGTCGATCGAGGATTATGTTTATTTAGTCTTTTGAATTATGTTTCTTTTGTAATTCCGCATTTAGTTTTTGAACAATTGATTTAAAGTTATGTTTTATGTTTTACAAACAATGGTACCCATGCCATATTACATTTTAGCTTATAATTTTATGTTATTGATACAATAATTATTTTAGGGTTTTAATAAAGTTATGATTATTTCTTATGTTTTCTCCAAAAGTAGTAGCTAAGTCTAGTAGCTTTTAATGGTCCAAGGTCTTAGAAATAGTTAGGTCATTACAAAAGCATTTGAGCTCGGATCTTCTCGATAGCCCCCTGTTCTGTGTAAACCTCCCACAAAATCCATCGTAACGTCCTCCTACTTCCACTCGGGAATATCCAAAAGTTGTAGCAACCCCACTGGTCACTGATGCTCAGCCTTCACCTATTGACAGGTCAAACACTTGGCCACGTACTCCACCACATCCTTCTTTATTCTAGGCCTCCAATATAACGTCCGTAGATCGTGATACATCTTCGTGGTGCTTGGATGGAGTGAGTACGGTGTAGTATGGGATTCATCGAGTATCTCTCATCTAATCCCCATATCAATCGGGACACAAATCCGACCCTTATACAGTAATATCCTAGTCTCTGAAATGGAATAACCCTTAGCCACTCCTGCTAAGATATTCCTTCTATCCTCCTACAACTGTGCATCAACCATCTGACCCTCTCTTACCCTCTCCAGATGGGTCGACTGTAAAGTGATATTGGCCAACTGGCCTACAACCAACTCTATTCTTGCTCTGGACATCTCCTCTGCCAACTCTCTTGATATTTGTGTAGAGCTAAACAACTATCTCGGGCCCCTCCGACTCAATGCATCTGCCACTACGTTGGCTTTCCCTGGGTGGTAAAGGATGTCACAATCATAGTCCTTCACCAACTCCATCCAACACCTATGCCTCATGTTCAGGTCCTTCTGAGTGAAGAGGTAATTCAAACTCTTATGATCGGTGCATATCTCCCACTTCTCCCCATAAAGATAATGTCGCCACACCTTCAATGGGAATACCACCATTACCAATTTCAAATCATGGGTAGGATACTGTTGCTCATAATCCATCAGCTGCCATGATGCATAAGCAATAACCTTTTCATTCTGCATCAACATGCATTCCAATCCCAACCTGGTTGTATCACAGTATACTACAAACTTTCCTTCCTCCGAAGGAAGACTCCACACCAGAGCAGGAATCAGCTGTCGCTTCAATTCCTGGAAGCTATTCTCACACTTATTTGACCAGAAAAACTTCAGATTCTTCCATGTCAATTATGTCATCGGTGCAACAACCTTCGAGAACCCTTCCACAAACTGTCTGTAATAACCCGCTAACCCAAGGAAACTTTTAACCTCCGAGGTGTTCCTTGGTCTTGGCCAATCTATCACTGCCTCCAACTTAACTGGATCCACCTTCACCAATAATATGTTCGAGGAATGTCACTTGTGGTAGCCAAAACTCACACTTCTTAAACTTGGCATATAGCCAGTGCTCTCTCAATCTCTGCAATACCTGTCAGAGATGTTGCTCATGTTCTGCCTCTAAACTGGAGTAAACCAAGATGTCGTCAATGAAGACAATCATAAACATGTCTACCCACCTAGAGCGTAACTTCCCCGGGAAGAGATGCAAACGAGAATTGTATAAGAGGACTTTTTGACAGGGAGAGAAATCTTTTCGCAAAATGTTTTTGTCATGGTAAATCTTCATTCGATCCTTATATTTTTTGGAATAGTCATATGCATCATGCCTAAGCTCTTCTAACTCATTTAATTGAAGCTTTCTTCTCTCACCCGCTTTGTCTAAGGAAAAATTCAATTGCTTAATTGCCCAATAGGCTCTATGTTCTAGCTCAACGGGTAAGTGACATGCCTTTCCATACACAAGTCTATAGGGAGACATTCCAATGGGTGTTTTGTATGCAGTGCGATATGCCCATAATGCATCAATGAGTCTTAAGGAACAATCTTTCCTAGTTGGATTGACAGTTTTCTCTAAGATGTGCTTAATTTCCCTATTTGATATTTCAGCTTGACCATTAGTTTGTGGGTGATAAGGTGTAGTGACTTTATATGTAATACCATATTGTTTCATTAAATGCTCAAAAGATCTATTTCAAAAGTGTGTACCGTTATCACTAATAATAGCACGTGGTGAGCCAAAACGGGAGAAAATATTTTCTTTCAAAAATTTAAGCACAACTTTATGGTCATTTGTGTGGCATGCAACAGCTTCAACCCATTTAGACACATAATCAACACCAACAAGAATGTACAAGTTACCAAAAGAGTTAGGAAATGGACCCATAAAATCAATGCCCCAAACATCAAATATTTCAACAATAAGGATAGGATTCAAAGGCATCATGTTTCTTCTATTTACACTTCCTAACAGTTGACAACGTTCGCAAGATTTGCAATAAACATAAGTGTCATGAAAAATAGTAGGCCAATAAAATCCACATTGTAAAATTTTCAAAGCAGTTTTCTTACCACTAAAATGTCCACCACATGCATGATCATGACAAAAAGATATGATTTTAGTTTGATCACAATTTGGAATGCATCTCCTTATTATTTGATCAGGGCAATATTTAAACAAATAAGGATCATCCCACATGAAATTTTTCACTTCAGAATAAAATTTAGATTTGTCATGCTTAGACCAATGAGAAGGAATTTCACCAGTGACCAAATAATTCACAATGTCACCATACCAAGGCAAAGAAGATATATGCATGAGTTGTTCATCAGGAAAAGTTTCAGCTATAGTGGTGGAGTCATTATTAGTCTCAACAACAATTCTAGACAAATGATCAGCTACAACATTTTCAGAACCTTTTTTATCTCGTATCTCTAAATCAAATTCTTATAAAAGCAAGATCCAACGAATTAAGCGAGATTTAGAATCTTTTTTCGACAAGAGATATTTCAATGCAGCATGATCAGAATAGACAATTATTTTAGATCCCAACAAATAAGACCTAAATTTCTCCAATGCAAACACAACAGCAAGCAATTCTTTTTCAGTTGTAGAATAATTTAATTGAGCATCGTTCAAAGTTTTGCTAGCATAGTAGATTACATGAGGTAACTTGTTAATTCTTTGTCCTAGAACAGCACCAATAGCATAATCAGAAGCATCACACATTATTTCAAAAGGAATATTCCAATCAGGAGGGCGAATAATGGGTGCACTAGTCAAAAGGGATTTCAATCTTTCAAAGGCAACATGGCAATCATTATCAAAGACAAAAGCATTTTCTTTTCCTAGCAAATGACATAATGGGCATGAAATTTTGCTAAAGTCTTTTATGAATCTTCTATAAAAACCGGCATGGCCTAAAAATGATCTAATTTCTTTTATTGTTTTAGGTGGGGGAAGTTTTGAAATATGGTCAACTTTTGCTTTATCAACTTCTATTCCCTCAGATGAAATTACATGACCTAAAACAATTCCTTTTTAACCATAAAATGACATTTTTCCCAATTAAGAACTAAATTCTTTTCTTTGCAACGAATTAAAACAAGAGAAAGATGGTGCAAACAGTCATCAAAAGAATTTCCAAACACAGAAAAATCATCCATAAACACTTCAAGATTTCTTTCAACCATATCAGAAAATATTGCAATCATACATCTTTGAAAAGTTGCAGGAGCATTACAGAGACCAAAAGGCATGCGACGATATGCAAAGGTTCCAAAAGGGCAAGTGAAGGTAGTCTTTTCTTGATCTTCAGGGGCAATGGGGATTTGGTTATATCCCGAATAGCCATCAAGAAAACAATAATATGCATGGCCAGCTAAACGTTCAAGCATTTGATCAATAAAGGGTAAAGGAAAGTGGTTTTTTCTAGTAACATTATTTAGCTTTCTATAGTCTATACACACTCTCCACCCCATTTGTACTCGAGTAGGGATTAATTCATTTTTCTCATTTTCAATAACTGTGATCCCAGACTTTTTAGGCACTACTTGGACTGGACTAACCCATTGACTATCAGAAATAGGGTAAATGATACCTACATCTAACAGTTTAAGTACTTCTTCCCTAACGACCTCTTTCATATTTGGATTTAACCTTCTTTGACATTCCCGAGAGGTTTTAGCATTTTCTTCTAGATGGATTCTATGCATGCATATGGATGGGCTAATTCCCTTGATGTCTCCAATGGTCCAACCTATGGCTTCCTTATGTTTTCTAAGGACATTTAACAATTTATCTTCTTGTTCTTTATCTAAAGCAGATGATATGATAACAGGCAAGGTTTCAGACTCTCCTAGAAAATCATATTTTAAATTTTCTGGCAACGGTTTAAGGTCTAACTTTGGAGACTCGGAAATTGATTGAACATGATCTAAGGGTGAAAAGGGTTCAACTTTGGTTTCATTTAAGGGTATAGACTCTAACAATGAATTCACATCATCATTAAAATCATCAATATGCAAGTTCATACCAAAGTATTTTTCACAAAAATAAGTAAGTCACTTCCATCATCTTCACACATATTCTCTATCATGTTAACTCCATGCACTTCCTCACACTCAACAGATTTAGCAACATTAAAAATATTTAATTCAACAGTCATGTTTCCAAAAGATAATTTCAATACACCATTACGACAGTTGATAATTGCATTAGATGTAGCTAAAAATGGTCTACCTAGAATGATGGGTATTTGAGCATGAGCATTTTCAACAGGTTGAGTGTCAAGAACAATAAAGTCCACAGGGAAATAGAATTTATCCACTTTAATTAAAACATCTTCTACAATACCTCTAGGGATTTTCACTGAACGATTGGCTAATTGAAGTGTTGTAGAAGTTGGTTTTAATTCTCCTAGATCAAGTTGCTTATACACAGAATAAGGCAGCAAATTCACACTAGCTCCTAAATCAAGTAAAGCTTTGTTAATAAAATGATCGCCAATGATGCATGAAATTGTTGGACAACCGGGATCTTTATATTTGACAAGGCTTTTATATTGAATTATGGAGCAAACTTGTTCAGTTAAAAATGCCTTTTTTGGAACATTTGTGTTTCTTTTAACAGTGCAATGGTCTTTTAAGAATTTAGAATAGGCAGGAATTTGTTTAATGGCATCTAAGAAAGGAATGTTGATGCTTACTTGTTTGAAAACTTCTAAGATGTCACTATATTGGCTGCCTTTCTTAAGTGGAATTAATCTTTGTGGAAAAGGAGCTTTTGGGATGGAAGGAAGGATTTGAGCATCATCTTTTGAAAGGTCATTTGTGTTGGAACTTTGAGGTTGTCTTTGGTCTTTTTCAACTTCAATTATTCAGCAAAGTACAAGCATTAAGCTAAACAGTCGTAAACATATATTCTAAAGCATACATCTCAATCAGTAATGCAAATTTTCAAGGTTGGTGCCCTTAGGTCAACCCCTCTGTTTATCTAGCTGATCCTGGCTCACTTAGGCCGAGCTGCATTCAGTATGCTTATCAGTAGCCCCGACACCCTTAGGTCATGCATTCATATAACGCCTAATAACCATACAATCACACAATACATATATATTCAATTACTGGGAGAACCTCAGTCCCGTTCACAATCACATGGGTGCAGTTTTCTTATCTCGAATCTCGAGCGATAAATAAAGAGCGGTCTCAAGAATGATCCTGAGTTCTGAGCCTTAACGATAATCCTAGACACAATAACAATGGGTAACTATCAACTTCTAATCCAAATAAATGTTTAGGAAACAAATACCAACCTCCTGGCATATGTTTTTAGGAAACAAACAAATACAAATCCCTTAGCCAAAAAGTCCAAAATACCCTTAAGTCAATCTTAAACCTATAGTGCCACCAAGGGCAATTTCGTCAATTGCCACATCCCGCTAAGTCCTCGAGTGTTCCTATTGTACGCCCTGATTTTCTCACGGGCTGATTAGCAGGCCGAGCTTCGGACTAATCATGGTTAGTCCATAAACATCCCCCAGGTCGGAGATCCTGTCCTGAGGTCGTACCCCCTTAGCTCGAGGAATCCTCAAGGACTCGCCAAGACTCCCAAGACTGGAGCAAGGAATCGAAAGGCCGAAGGTCGGGTTAGATGCACAGCTCGTGGTACGAGCTAGATATGGAGGCCGTGACCCCTTGTAAAGTCAACACACGCAAGATAAACGTGCATACATCTGACATCACGTGTCTGATATCTCCCTGACTTCTCGGACACGCTGCAGGAACGTGCGTGTTCAGACACCCACGGCTGGGTTGGGCCGTGCGGCCCATTATCTCCTTATCTATCGATTTGACCATACTTATGTGTCAGGTTTAGGAATTAATCATGAATGTCACAGAGTTGATATGACAAATAAGAAGGTCACGGGATGACCTCTTTACCAACTTCCAGGTGCCTTCTCCTATAAATATGGAGACCCTGGGAGTTGATAAGGGTTGGAACAAATAGTCTCTGGAGAGACATACTTTGTAACAAAATAACCAAAATATATCAATAATATTGACTAGTGGAGTAGAAGGATTTTAACCTTTGAACCACTTAAAAATGTGTCTCGAGTCACCTATTTCATTCACTAAGATCTTATATCTGTTACGGTTCTATATTTGGCACTAATCCTCTTCTCTCTTTCTCTTAATTACCTGTTGGCGAAGAACTGCGTCAACACCTATAAATCCCCATTTTAATCCTGACATGCTCAAATAATTGATAAATTACAACCTGCTACCCGGTAAATCCCAAACACCAACTGTGTTCCAAAATAACCCTGGGCTCCTCCCTAGCCAGGTATTCGACCCTATTGTGATTATATAGCTATTCTGCTCCCTAGGACCATCTCGGATCGTGCACCACAAACATATCACCACACCTTTATAGTCTCAATCACAATACACACATATATCACATTTATGCCCTAAATGGGCTAAAATTACAGATATGCCCCTAATAACCAAATGGGGCCCCACATGCATATTTAATTCACCTAAACATGCATTTCTAATCACATAATCATTTAATTCACACATTAGAATAATAAAATCAATTATTGTCCTCCCGGCATGCTAATCAAGGCCTTACGCCCTATTAGAAAATTGGGGGAGCTACAACTATCCTCTCCTTACAGAAATTTCGTCCTAAAAATTTACCTGAATAACTCAGGATACCGATCCTGTATATCTATCTCAAGCTCCCAAGTCGCCTCATCCACTTTGTTGTTCCTCCACAACACTTTTACCAAGGCGATCATCTTGCTTTGCAAGACTTTATCTTTTCGGTCTAGAATCTGAACCGGCTTCTATTCATACGATAAATCTTGATCCAGCACCAAATTCACATAACTCAACATGTGTGTAGAATCCGATACGTACTTCCGGAGCATGGATACATGAAACACATTGTGAACCCCTGATAGAGCTGGGGGCACTGCCAATCTTTAGGCTACCTCTCCAACCCGTTCCAAAATCTCAAATGGGCCAACAAATCTAGGGCTCAGCTTGCCCTTTACCCCAAACCATTTCACCCCTCTCAAGGGAGAAACTCTTAAGAAACACATGGTCCCCGACCTGAAACTCTACGCTCCTGCGTCTCAAGTCCGAGTAACTCTTATGTCGACTATGGGAGGCGGGCATTCGAGCTCTAATCTTCTCAATCACCTCATTGGTCCTCTGAACAACCTCAGGACCTAAATACATCCTCTCAGCCGTCTCATCCCATTGGATGGGTGATTTGCACTTCCTCCCATATAACATCTCATACGGAGCCACTCCGATAGTCGCCTGATAACCGTTATTGTATGAAAACTCAATCAAAGGGAGATACTTACTCCAAGATCCCCCAAAATCCAGTACGTAGGCTCGCAACATATCCTCTAGTATCTGAATCATCCTCTCAGACTGTCCATCTGTCTGACGATGATAAGCGGTACTAAACTGCAACTGTGTACCCATAGCCTTTTGTAGGCTCTCCCAAAACTTGGAGGTGAAGGTGGGGTCCCTGTCGGATACTATCGACCTCGGAGCCCCATGTAGTCGTACAATTTCCTTCAGATATAGTTCAGCATACCGCTCAACTGTATAAGTTGTCCTAACAGGCAAAAAGTGGGTTGATTTGGTGTACCTATCCACAATTACCCACACTGAATCATGCTATCCCACAGTCTTCGGTAATCCAACCACGAAGTCCATAATGATATCCTCCCACTTCCACTCCGGAATCCTTAGAGGCTGCAGCAACCCCGCTGGCCTCTGATGTTCAGACTTTACCTGCTGATAAGTCAAACACTTGGCAACATAATCCATCACATCCCTCTTCATTCCTGGCCACCAATATAAAGTTCTCAAATCTTGGTACATCTTCGTCTTTCCTGGATGTAAAGAATAGGGAGTGGTATGAGACTCATCCAAAATCTCATGTCGGATACTGGAATCCATCGGAATGCAAATCCAACCTTTGTACCTCAACAAACCCATCTCCAAGATAGAAAAGTCCTTAGCCGCTCTGGCTAAGACGCCCTTTGTGTGCTCCCTCAATTGGGGATCCTTCCCCTTGTGCTTCCTTGATTCTTTCAAGGAGCATGGACTGAAGAGTAATGTTGGCTAGCTGACCAACCACCAACTCAACACCTGCTCTAGTCATCTCTTTAGCTAACTTATGTGGTATCTGCCTTGCACTATATAACTGTCCTAGGCCCTTCTGCTCAACGCACTGGCCACCACATTGGCCTTCCCAGGATGGTATAGAATATCACAGTCGTAATCCTCTACCAATTTCAACCAACGTCTCTGATGCATATTCAGATCCTTCTGAGTAAAGAAGTACTTCAAACTCTTATGATCGGTGTATATTTCACACTTCTCGCCATACAAATAATGCATCCATACCATTAGTGAAAATACCACTGCCGCCAATTCCAAATCATGTGTGGGATACCTCTGCTCATACTCCTTCAACTGTCTCGACGTGTAGGCTATTACTTTTCCAACTTGCATCAGTACACCCCAAAACTTGTCTGGAAGCATCACATTAGACTATATCAAATGCTTTGCAGAAAACACATATCTGTCCCCCCACGTGTTTGTAATTTAGTGATACAAAGCTATGCGTTTTTTGTATTTCCTCAAGTGAAATTTGAGTCCACAATGAACCTAATTAATTAGCTAAGTTCACAACAACAAATATTGCATGATAATACCCCCCCCCCCCCCCCATTTATGGACCTTTCACAGTTGAATGTCTCTTGTTCGATTTTTATCTGCATTTACTATTGTTCTTGAGAGTTAGAACCTGATCTGGTTGTGACTTTTTTGATAGAAAACTGCAACTATATTATTATAAAGAAATTACTCATTTAAATGAAATTAAGAGTTTTCTTGGTTCAGAGGTTCTAAACAAATTCAGTAGCTCTACACAACAGCAGAGTATTCCTGGTTTATACTAATTAGGAGCCAATTTTTTAATAATTAGTCATAAAGAAATTATATGTTCAAAAAATAAAATGAACTGATTCAGGTTCATTTCAAGTTTTCCTTGAAACTATGGTATACATTGTAAGGCAACCTTACCTTTCTGCATACTATTTATTAACATGTCACTCTCATACAACCAAGGCACGTGCACAAAAACAGGTTTATCTTTCTCAAACATACTTGTTTTTAATAATTATACATTGTTACTGCTATACTGTACATGAACTAACATAGAATAGAATATGAAGTCTGGAAAAATACACAGATCACTACTATGGTTGAGTGCTTCCACTGTCACTATTATCATAATCATCTCCACCTTTATCATTGTAATACTCTCTGGCAATGCTATGGTGATTGTTTATGTCTTTCCAGCATACATGATATTGTTCATCTTCTCAATAGTATTGTTCTAGGATTTTTTCCTTCCAAAGATGAAATTGCTGTTCTTGTCCATAAATTCCACCTAAGATGGCTCTTCTAGGCTCTGCCAAGTAAACTGTCGTCGCCATCACTAGAATCAAGATCAGAGCCATAACCTTCATTTCGAGATTGGTTAAAACTCAAAAGGCACACTAGTTTTAGGATTGTAAACGAGGGACAAAGGCTTCTATGGTTTTTTAGCTTAAGCAAGAAGTATGCTCTCTTTATAAAGGAAATGGAATTTTAGAGATAGTTAGGATTAAAGTTTGGCCATGGCTCTCCATGAAGTACCAGACAAAATGAGTGGGGTTACAACGTCATTCATCTAAGATATTTTTTAATGATAAAACTTTCTACAATGGTTCAAGATATGTTTCTTGTTCATATTAGCAGCCTTAGTTGAGAAGTTTCACCTTGGTTTTTCAAGTGGGACTACTATTCAGAAAGTCAATCCAACATAACGGTTTTACTATTTTGTTGCTTTATATAATGTCCAAATCATAAATATAATAGGATAAGGAATAATTTTTTTTTTTTTTTTAAAATAAAGCTTCTTCTTTTGTACTTAAAATGTTTATATGGAGGCCATCTAGACCTGCATTCCAAAAATATTTAAAAAAAAAAGGAGGGAAACACTAATTTTAGTTACAGTTCAGAAGTTCTAGATTAAAGTTTTCTTGATGAGATTATGGTGTAAAAGCTTTTATGGTTCAGAGGTCCCAAACAAATTCTGTAGCTCTATTACAAATTTGCCTTTGTTGTTTCATTTCAAATATTCCTTGAAACCATGGTTTACCTTCTTTGCATATACTATTTATTAACATACCAGTCTCATAATACCAGATCACAAAAACATACTTGTTTTCGATCCACTGCTATATTGTACATGAACTTACTTAGAATAGAAGATGAAGTTTAGAAAAATACACAGATCACTACTACTATGGTGGGGTACTTCCATTGTCACTATCATCAGAATCATCTCCACCTTTATAATTGTTAAACTCTTTGGGATAACTCTCGACATTGCTCATCTTCTCAATAGTATTGCCTTCCATAATTTTTCCCATCAAAGAAAGAAGTAACGAAGATGGCAATAACAACCTAGTTAGTAGTTTTATGATTAAGAGATCAAAAGAAATAAAATGCGGTGAGCGTGGATCGAACACGCGACCTTCAGATCTTCAGTCTGACGCTCTCCCAACTGAGCTATCCCCGCTTGATGGCAAATATGTTACTATAAAAGATCTACTTCTTGAAGCTTGTTATCTACATTGGCTTATCCTTTATTATGGATCCTAAACATTAAAAATTCCTTTTGATCTTCTCTGGGCTTCAGTTGGTGAAATTGCTTACTGAGTGGTAGAGCTTATCTGGAAACATCTTTTTTGAGTGCTAGTATTAAACTTTGGCCATGGTTCTCTACCAAAATACCAGAAAACATAAGGAGGATTGCAACACCATTCACGTGTAAGACATTTTTTTTAAAGATAAAACCTTTCTATGGTGATTTTTAGATGTTTCTTGTCCATATTAGGAGCCCTTAGTTGAGAAGTTCCACCTTGGTTTTTCAAGTGGGATTACTAAGCAGAAAGTCAATCCAACATAATGGTATTACTGTTTCTGAATGGTTGCTTTATGATGTTCAAATAATAATTATACTAGGATTGGGAATTCAAAAGATAATAATTATAATAGTGCTTCTTCTTTGCAATTACACACACATAAGTCCAAATATGCCCTCCCGACACACTAATCAATGCACTAAACCCTATTCGCATTTTTTTGGGTCGTTACAGATTATTTAATTAGATTAAATATGTCTATAAGTTTGATAGTACGTGACTTTCAGATTAAGGCTTCAATATTATTTTGAGAAATAAAAATATAGATTCTCTCTCTCTCTCTCTCTCTAAAGTAATAGCGACATTTTTCTCTAAACCTGAAAACTATTATAAACCTTCTCTCTGTCAAAACTCTCTAGATCGCATGTGTTGAGTACATCTAGGGAGTCACATAAATCAACCTTTTGAATCCTATGTCCCCACACATTTCCTTGTGTGTTTGAGGATCAGTCTACAAGATCAGGGTGTGAGATCTCAAAACACTGGATAGGAAGATCGTTGATTTATACAAAAAGACTCAAGGACACTTGATAGGCTACAACAGGTAATCCTTGATCTGTTTGTACGTGATTTAATATTTATATATGTTTATAATCCTGACTAGTATTAATATTTATTAAAATGGGTCCATATATTCTGTTGCATACCTTTGATTTGATCATTTAATACCAACATTATCTCCATAAAGATGGTGCCTCCATATTTTCAATGCGAACACTACTGCCGCCAATTCATGATCATGGGTAGGCTCCCTCTGCTCATAATCCTTGAGCTGTCTCGAGCCATATGCTACCACTTTCCCATTCTACATCAATACACACCCCAAGCCATTCTTAGATGCATCACAATACACTAGGAACTTCCCTCCCTCTATGGGAACACAAAGGATCATTGTAGAGATGAACTTATCCTTCATAGTTTGAAAACTCTCCTCAGACTTCTCTATCTATGTGAAATTTTGGTGTTTGTGTGTTAGGCAATCTTGGAGAAACCCTCTACAAATTTTTGATAGTAAGCCACTAATCCAAAGAAGCTTCGAACTTCTAAGGCATTCTTAGGTTGGGTGCAATCTATAATAGCCTCGATCTTTCCTGGGTCCAGTGCTATTCCATTCTTGGATACTATATTCCCTAGAAAAGTCACTTATTTCAACCAAAATTCACACTTAGAGAACTTAGCATAAAGTTGGTGCTCTCGTAGTCTATTGAGTGTCAACCTTAAGTGCTCCTCATGCTCCTCCTTAGTCTGTGAGTAGATAAGGATGTCGTCTATAAACACCATTATGAATTTATCCAAGTATTCCTTAAACACTTTGTTCATCATGCCCATAAATGCCGTTAGGGCATTAGTGAGTCCAAAAGACATTACTAATAACTCACAGTGCCCGTAGCAGTTTCTGAATGTTGTTTTAGGAATATCTCCCTCCTTCACCTTTAACTGATGATACCAAGATCGCAGACCAATCTTTGAGAATATTATAGCCCCTTGCAGTTTATCAAAGAGGTAATCTATCCTAGGCAATGGATATTTGTTCTTAATCATGACCTTATTGAGTTCTCGGTAATCGATTCACATTCTAATACTTTTGTATTTTTTTTTTCACAAAAAGAACTGGTGCTCCCCATGGCGAATGACTAGGTTGTATGAACCCCATCTACAACAATTCTTGTAGCTGGGTTTTGAGTTCTTTCAACTCTACAAGTGTCATTCGGTAGGGTGCTTTGGATATTGTTGTTGTTTCTGGTGCAAGTTCGATCACGAATTTGATTTCTCTATCTTGGGGTAAACCAGGTAAGTCCTCTGGAAACACCTCTAGGAACTCACAAATAATGTGCATATTCCCTAGTTTTAGGTCGGTCTCTCTAGACTTATCCGCCACATTATCCAAGTATGCTAAACACCCATGTTGCATCATGTTCCAAGCTTCTAGCGCAAACACAATGGTTGTGTGAAATCCCATCACTTCTCCCTTAAAAGAAAAGAGTTCCCCTTCCTCAAGACTGAACTCTACTGTCTTTCTTCGACAGTCTATTGTTGCTCCATATTTGGCTAACTAGTCCATGCCAAGTATATTATCATAATTTGTTATGTATAACTTTATGACGTCTGCTGGGCACTCTCTGCCCTCAAGTACTATGGAAGCTGACTGTAACCACCTAGATGATGACATACTGTTTCCTAATGGTAGCATGGCACTAAAACTATGCTCAAAGAGTTTACAAGGCAATCCCACTTTATCAATTACATTTATAGCGACATAAGAGTGAGTTGCTCCAGAATCTATGAGAACTCTACATATCATACTAGAGATAGGGAGCTGACCTGTGACGACAGTATTATTGTTGGCTTCTTCCTTTTGAGTCAAAGAAAAGACTCTAGCTAGCACTAGATTGCCATTGTTTCCTTGCCCTGCTCCTACTCTATAGTGTGGGCAATTCTTCTTCAGATGGCCTGCTTGACCACACTTGCTTGTGCCTGCTTGACAGTCCCCTAGATGTCGGCACGAGCATTTGGGGCAGGTAGGGTACTCAACCTTGTGATTCTGCTAGTTTCTGTGGTTAGGACCATTGTTGTGATGGTTTTGGTGATTGTGGTTGTTGTTGCCATTCGGGGTCGGGAGTCTAGGTCTCTATCATTGCCACTGCTCTGCCCCTCATGGTCCTTTCTTTTATTATTCTCTTGGAAGGCCTTGCTTCTACTGGCATCCCTCCTTGCAGCACTTTCCTTCCATATACGATCCTCTAAGTACTCCGCATCAAGAGCCTTATCCAAAATCTCAGCGTAACTGACCACCTCAACACTAGTCATCTTTACATCCCTAGTAATCATGGGCTTTAGTCCTCTCACAAACCTTTGGACTCTTAAGGCCTCAGTTGGTACTATCTTAGGAGAAAACCTTGCCAACCTATCGAAATGTTAAGCATACTTGGTGATAAAAAGGCTTCCCTGAACCAAAGTCACAAATTCATCCACCCTGGTTGCTAGTACAACTACACTATAATACTTTTTGCTAAACACTTGAATAAAATTTTCCCAGGTCATGTGTCTGCTTCAGCACATCCCACCATATTCTTGTATACATTTTGAGCAGATGAGTAGCACATGAAACCCTATGATGGTCATTCAGCTCCATGTAGTCAAAGGTGGCATCCACTGGTTTCAACCAATCTTCAGCCACCATAGGATCGAGTTTCCTCTCAAAGTAAGGTTGAGATTTCTTCCTAAAGCGTTCATAAACTAGCTAAAATCCATAGACCATGGGCACTAGTGTCGATGGCAGTATTGGATGCTCAAACTGTGCCAATGGTGCTTGGGGTGCTTGGGGCACTTGCTGAGCTCGAGCCAGCTCTTCATCCCTTTCTCTTAGCTGTTCTCTTAGTCTTGCTACGTCTGCAGCTAAATCAAGAGCTGGTGCAGCTGGGGCTGCTGGCTGAGTTGGTGGAATTTCCATGCCAAGGGTTTCAGCAGCATTAGGGTTTGCATAAGCACCCCTTCCGTAGCCTCTTCCCCCTTCCTCTACCACCCCTTGCGCCTCTTCCTCCTATTGACATGATGGTATTCTAAGGCAGCAAATGAAATCATCATAAGTGAAGATAAATCACTTATTGTTTAACTACTTAAGAGTTAGGATTGTCATGCATGCTAATATGCATACTACATCCAAAGTTTGCAATAAGAGAGAAGAAAAGATAGAACTTAAAATATCCAAAATTACCCAAAAGTACCCACATAATTATAATGTCCAAAATGTGTCCAAAAATATCCAAAAAGTAGCCCAAAATATTCAAAAGTATCCTAGCTTCTTAATGGAAGTACCAATTATTCGAGCAATACTACTGGGTTGGAAATTCAGGAAAAGACTCTAGTCCTCCACTGTGGACTCATCCCTTGAATTGTAATCGAAGATGTCCTCCAAAATGTGGAAGTAGTCTGGGGAATTTTCTAGAGTCCTCCTCTCATCCGCCTCTGGGACGGCCTATAATGCTTCCTGTAGCGCCATTTCTCCTTCCATATCATGAACGGTCTCGTAGCTCTCCTCCAACTCTCTATCTTTGTTCTGAATAAGAACCGACTCCAAATTGTCGAAATAAAATTTCTCCATGAACTCATACGTGGTGTAGTCAAGAGCTGCAAATTCTAAATCATCATCAACGACGTCGTGCCATGCAACAGTCATCCAGAGGAGGGCCTCAACTTATGTTGCCAGCATTTCTCTCAACACCTAATACTGCTCAATGGGCCATAGAAGTTCCCTCTTTTGTTGATTACTCCTTGAATGCATTCAAATATCACTTGGGTCTTTTTCAGCCTCGTAATTCTCCAGTCTCCATAGCGGGTGTCGACCTCGACCTTTGTTATCCCTCAAATCTCCTTAAGTAGCTCTTTCTTGGAGGTCCTAATAATGGGAGGCATCATCTCTATAATGCAGTTAAAAAAATAGTTATTTAAAAGGAAATTAAACAAATAACAATTAAAGCAAATACTTACGACACGATGAGATGAGATTTTCCAGTCTTAAACATGTATGTGGAGGGCCCATAGAACCATGAACGACTGTCTAGGATACCATTTGTAACAACAACCTATTCTATTATCTTTGTAAAAACATCACTCAGTTTATATTTATTAGAAAAATACCATTATTCAGAAAAGTACAGTGGGGCCTTGTCAAATAATGCAATTTGGGCCTAATTGTTTAAAATAAAATGTAGTATCTTTTATGCAGGTTTTCTAAAAATAAAGATAAAGTCCCACTATAGCATAATAAAAAAACACATGAGCAATAAAATAAAAGTTCATAAACATTCTTGGCATTTGTCTAGATCGTTTAATTACTCATGGACACCCCGCAACATACATGCTTAGACGTTGGAACTCCCCACATCACAGTGTGTCCCAAAAAAGAAACCCTATTGCCTACCTGAAATGAGGAAAGTAAGGGGGTGAGCTAAAAGTCCAGTAAGGAAGTACAAATAAAATACAACAATTACAAAGAAACACATTACAGTCTATCTCATATCGTAAGCTGATAACATATCATATCAGATCATAATCATATCATAACCATGCTCTTTATTTGAATATATATCATCATAACAAATAAAGCAAACAAGTACTAGGTAAACAAGAACTCTGGTCCTCGAATAACATCAGCACATCCGCCCTATGAATTATGTCATATTCTTAGTAACTCTTTTGTTGTGTTGCATTCAGCACGCTAACAACCTACTTCTTTTTAGACAACATACAAGAATATATACAAGCATCTCATCTCATAACATAATAGCTCATCCATCTCATAACATAATAGCTCATTCATCTCATAACGTAAGAGCTTATACTTTTAATAACATAATTCATAGAAATTCTAGATAACTTCCTTACCTCAAGTCCAAGAAATTTAAATACCAGGATGCTTTACAATGAGCCTAAAATCATAACCCAAACTTTCATCTAAAGATCAAGAAAGACTACACATGCCCAACAAGCATACCCCACGTGTGAATGGGCCATTTATTATTCTTAAATAAAATAATCACAGAAGTATAGTTCCTTTTCCTATTTCTTTTCTCACCAAAAATAATTAATTAATGAAATTAATTATTATTAAATAATTAATCATAATTATATAAGATAAAATAATTTTGGTACTCACTCCCTTAACCTAATGAATAAATAAAAATTACATATTTAACTTTGTTAAAATAATAATGTCTCAAGGTTACCACATTTTCATAAATATCATAATTTTAATTTAGTTGAAAAAGTTTCTTTCTTTCATCCTTTTACTCAAATAAAATACTCAGTCTCTTTAAAAAATGATGCAACTTAATTAATTACTTTACAAATAAAAAACTGCATTATTTTAATAAAAATATCCCATATTTTAATGTATAGAAAATCATGATTTCATGTATATAATCTACGACTTAATTTGCATGAGCATATACTACATTTATTGCATTTAACAGACATTTTCTTTCAATAACTTAAAAATTACAGCAAGCATTTTTATTTTTTAAAATCCTCATAATTGGACGACAAAATACAAGTTTGGCCCTTATATTTTTCCTAAATATGCGATCGGTCCTTGTGCTTTGTTAAATGACAATTCGAACCCTGTATTTTACAAGATGGATCAAAATAGTACCTTATACCTAATTTTGGTCCAAAAAAATTTCAAATTTAATAATTCATTGTCAGCTCCTCGACCATTTTCTCCACTTCTCTAAATCCTTCACATCACTAACAACCCAAGAATTGATCTTACAATTGAAAATATTTTGACCAAAATTGTAACGCCCTGGTTACCCCAGAACAGTTACAGTGAACCAGAAATTTGACCCGCTACCCGAGTCATTTGGTTAAAAACGTGCTCTAAGTGTGATTAACAAGTTAAGGTGGAAAACTAATAAAAAGGAATGGATATTTTTCATTACAAACTGCTCTGCAGAGCTAATAAAAACATTTACAAGTTGTTCTCAGTACAAAATGGTCATTACTATATCAAATTTATAATCTCACCGACCTAAGCGGCAAAATAGGGTGAACCCCCTAGTTCCTCTAAGAACGCCTTGGCCATGGTGGTCAAGCGGCTGCATATGTACACATCAACACCTAAGCTCTCCACTCAAGGCTGGGTGAGCTTTTCTTTCCCTTTACCTACACCACATAGCACCCATGAGCCAAGGCCTAGCAAGAAAACACAATATAGCATGATATAATATCAACAATGATCATAATAATCATTCAGGACCACCAGTCCAAACAAATAGGTGGCAGTCGCAAAAGTCACAAAAGTGGGTACAACCCCCTCTAGCCATGTGATGATAGGGTCACTCGGGCTTAACTGATAAGAGAACCTTTCATAAATTTTAACAGGACAGGTGTATGGTGAATAGTCACCAACATAACCTTCCTCATGACTTATAGTCATAACCCTGGAACAGCGTTCCCTAGCCATGTGACAAATAGTCACCGGGGGCCATATGCCCTGGCTCTGAATAACTAGTCTTAGACTAGACAAGCGCTTATAAGTTCATCGACCTTAGTGTCGGTCCAGCGTTAATGCCTTAGAGCCATTCAACGCTGATATCGATTAGATCTAATCTTCATTTGGCTCGGCGTTCATGACGCTATGCCATTTCTGAATCTTTAGGTCAGTATCCCTGACTAGTCAGTACATATACAAGTATTCAACATTTGCTAGCATTTAATAGGCAATCCATGTCCACATTTATCAATCAACATGCTTCAATAACAATCACGCATCTCATATATACACAGGGTGCAATTTTCTTACCTCAGATTCGAGCTAGAAAGGTTAAAAGAACGACCCTTGAGAACGATCAACCTTTAGTCCTTTAGCGGTCACCTAACCATAGCCAAACACGGGACATCATTAATAATAATGGTCAACATAGGTTCCCAAACCAATATCTAACCTCTGGGAGATCAATCCAAACTAATCCAAGTAGTAGGAACACTCCCGAGGCCTAGCTAAGTTCCCGGGGTCAAAACGAGCAAACAGGGTAAAAACAGGGCAAGGGCTGCGGCCCTGGCACCTTGGGCTGCGGCCCCCAGAATTTCCTGAAGCAAGCGTCGCGGCGCTCAACACCAAGGGCTGCAGCGCCCAGCCAAAACAGAACCCCCTTTTCTTCCTCATTGAGCTAGGGCCGCGGCCCCCAACCTTGGGCCATTCCCAATCGTGTTTTCAACTTCTCCAAGCTTCCAAAATTATACCTAAACATTCCCCAATCATCAAAACAAAGTTCCCAAGCTTCCCAAAGCTCCAAAACCCTCAAAACCCAAGGTTCAAACCAACCAAAAACTCAACAATTCACAAAGTCCAATTCAAAGCTTAGAAACTCTAAAAAATCAAAACTTTAAACATAGATTACCTTTGATTGGGTTGTTTTCCGTCAAATCCTTTAGTTAAGAAGCTTCTAATCTTTCCTAGGATCGCTATGCCTCGATCCTCGCTTGATTCTGACTCCTAGAACTCGAGATTTCTTCAAAAAGGCTCAAACAGTAAAACGAACTATCGAAAGGGAGAACGAGAGGTTTTCTATCGTATATTCTATCTGATAAGCTACTTCAAGCTTAAGTAACCTCAAATAAAACCTAGTGCTCGGGGTCCCAAAAATACCCCCAAGGACATTATAGTCAAAACCTCTGAAATTTCACCCTGATCTCAAATATTCCTAATTTATCATCAAATAAACATTTCTATTACCCCAAAATTGACCCCGTTATGACAAAACCGCTAATCCATTATATATGACCGTCTCATGCCAAATAGCTCGAATATATCTCCATAATAATGGAATCTCATTCACAAATCACATTATGCACCCAAATAGATTGCAAGAAGAAGATGGTAACCTTTGAGCCTGAGGGTGAGGACCCCTTTGTATTCATTGGCACTGTGCATTGACCCTGCATACCTATGATACCTGTACTTAAAGCTAAAGACCTATTGCAGGGGGGATGCATAGGGTTCTTAGCTAGCGTGGTGGATACCACTCAAGTCTTGCCAATGGGACCAGGACAGACCCGATTAGTCAATGAGTTTCTGGACGTGTTTCCAGAGGATCTCTCAGGGTTACCTCTACTCAGGGAAATTGAGTTTGTGATTGAATAGGCACCAGGGACAGAGCCAGTGTCTAGGGCACCTTATAGGATGGCTCCAGGTGAGCTAAAGGAACTAAAGGTTCAACTGCAGGATTTACTTGTAATGGCCCAACTATTTCTAAGACCTTGGACCATTAAAACTACTAGACATAGCCATTAATTTTTAGAAAACATACATAAGGGATATTCATAACTTTATTGAAAACTCTAAAGTAAATATTAAAATACATATATGAGCGATATGGGATCCCATTGTTTTAAAATAAAACATAATTTTGAATTAAATGAAGTTGTTTACAAAGCTAAATGAGGAAAATACATAAAACATAATTTAAAGAGACTAAAAATAACGTCGTCCTTGAATCGTCACGCAGTCCGTTGAATCCCTTCATCCTTAATACACAAGTCAAGCTTCCAAGAATCCTTCTGCCTCCATATCTATTTTCCTGCATCACATTAAAAAATAAAGGAGTGAGCCTAATGCCCAGCAAGGAAAATCTACTAACAAACTATATCATAAACATGTACTATAAAACATATGACTATATAGAAAAAATATATATATCCCGTAGGACTACAATGACCATCATTCTTCTTGGGGCTTGCTAGCTAGGCAATCATATGCCCATAAATTTATGGGGCTTGTTATATAAACAAGTCACATAAATTTATGGGGCTCGTTATCTAAAAAAATCATATGCCCGAGGAATATATTATTGGGGCTTGTTATCTAAACAAGTTATATGCTCGTTATCTAAACAAATTATATGCTTGTTATCTAAACAAATCGTATACTCAAGGACTAAAAACATATCATACATATACATATCATAGCATAAACATATCAAAACATAAAAGCACATAAAATCTATCATGTTTTCCTTACCAACACCAGAATATTTGAGAATAAGGACAGGATTTGGAACACTCCTAAAACAAACAATAAGAATGGTGAGTATTTCTAAAGGAAAGAGATGATAAAGAAGAGAACTAAACCAGCAAGAAGAAGCTTACCGAAAAAAAACCTTAAGTTCAAAGAAATTAAATACCTAACCAAGAATCGAAAACAACAAGTTAGGATTAGATTAAAGAAAACTAAAGAACCATATAGAAATGAACTTAAGAATAGGAATACCTTTGGATGTACTAGAACTGATCTAGACTCGATATTGAAAACACACTACATCTCACTTCCCAAGTGTTTATAAAGCTTAAGATGATAAAGCTTTTATCCCAAACCCAAGTGTATCACTCTATAGTAACCCTAGCAGCTTGAAGGCTCTTAACACAGCTTGAAGAATGAGAGAAATGGTTAGGTACTAGGTCCTATTTATAGAGTTCAAGGAGTGAAAATATCTCCTTTTAGCTAGAATAAAATAATGAATATTAATTGAAAAATATTTGAATATTCGTTCAAAAGGTGCCCAGGCTTTGGTCAAAATCATTCAGAGGCAAGTCAAGAGGTTAAGGAATGAATCAAGCTCGGTTTCTACGAAGTTTGAAAACAGGCCACTGGAGCCGATATATCGCCTAGGGTGGGTGATATATCACCCCTACCAGCATATCACAGGCTCGTGTTTTCATTCGTGCAAAGTTGACGTGTTTTTCGTATCTTCCGTAGGCGATATATCGGCCTTTATGCTGCGATATATCGGCATACGTGAATATATTAAACACGTAATTGCACTTTTTCAGCATAATTTGAATTGGATAAACAACTTTGACTGAGTCATAATACGATCCTAACAGCTGCTGGAAGGTTCCAGAGGTTCTAGATCTTTCTTTTTAATTAAACTATTCATCAAAATACTTAAATCATTAATAAACATGCACACGACAAGTGTCATGATCTTATTAGTTCTATCTAAACCTTATAGTATAATAAATGACATCTTTATAATCAATTATATTAATCAAACCTTATGTTATAATTAATATTCTTAAACTATAGGTTAAACTTAAAAAATCTATAGGTGTTGCTACGAGTGTTCAACTAAGTCCCGGCTTGAAACAAAATCCATGGTAACAAACATACTATAACTACTACTATTACTACTACTACTAACTAACTAGCTAAGTAAAGTTCTGGGACTCTACATTACTGGACTTGGGTTTTATGAGGCCCAGTTTCTCGCCATGGGGCACACCAGTTCTCTTTGTGAAGATGAAAGATGGTTCTCTGAGGATGTGTATTGACTATAGGGAACTGAACAAGTTGATTAAAAAGAACAGGTATCCTCTGCCAAGGATCGATGATTTTTTTGATCAGTTGCAGGGTAGAATGGTATTCTCCAAGATAGATATTCGATCTGGTTATCACCGGCTGAGGATCAGGGAAGAGGATATACCGAAGACATCTTTTCGCACTAGGTAGGGGCATTATGAGATTTTGGTGATGTCATTTGGATTGACTAATGCCCCAGCAACATTTATAAATTTGATAAACAGGGTGTTCAAAGATTACCTGGATCAGTTTATGATCGTCTTTGTCGACAATATGCTAATATACTCACAATCAGAGACAGAACACGAGCAACACTTCAGATTAGTACTACAGAGGTTGAGAGAACACACGCTATATGCGAAATTCAAGAAATTTGAGTTTCGGTTGCCACAGGTGACTTTCTTAGGTCATATAGTCACTAAGGAATTATGGTGGATCTAGCAAAGATTGAGGCGATCAAAGATTGGCCAAGACCGAAGAACATTTCAGAGATCAGAAGCTTCTTGGGATTGGCAAGGTATTACAGACGCTTTATGGAGGGGTTTTCCAAGATTTCATCACCACTGACAGAGTTAACATGTAAGAATCAGAGGTTCATATGGTCAGACAAGTGTGAAGATTGCTTCCAGAAGCTCAAGAAGAGTTTGATCACCGCTCTGGTTCTGAGTCTTGCTATAGATCAGGAAAAGTTTGTAGTTTATTGTGACGCCTCGAGGTAAGGCCTAGGTTGTGTTCTTATGTAGGTAGGGAAGGTGATTTCCTATACATCACGTCAACTGAAGGAATATGAGTAGAGATACCCCACACATGATTTAGAACTTGTAGCAGTTGCTTTTGCACTGAAGGTGTGGCAACATTACTTATATGGTGAGAAGTGTGAGATATACACTGACCACAAGAGTTTAAAATACTTCTTCACCTAGAAGGATCTGAACATGAGGCAAAGATGTTGGTTAGAGATGGTAAAGGATTATGATTGTGAGATCTTCTATATCCCTGGGAAAGCCAACATGGTAGCAGATGCCTTAAGCCAGAAGGGTCCGGGACAGTTATATAGTGCCAGGCAGATATCAAGGGAGTTGGCTGACGATATGGCTAGAGCATGAATTGAGTTAGTGGTGGGCCAGTTAGCCAACATCACCCTATAGTCTACTCTTTTTGAGAGGATTAAGGAGAAGTAGTTAGATGACCCACAGTTAGGGCAGATTAGAGGGGACGTCCTAGCTGGAGTAGCTAAGGACTATACGGTGTCAAGCATGGGCTTGTTGAGATAGAAGGATCGGATCTGCGTTCCGATGGACACTAAGATCAGATGGGAGATTCTAGATGAATCTTATACTACCCTTTATTCTCTACATCCAGGCACCACAAAGATGTACCTGGATTTGAAAGCTTTATACTTGTAATGCCCTGGGTAGCCAAGACCGTTACACTATGTGTTTATAAAGGTGCAAGACTTACTAATCAAGTCATTTAGTTAGAAACGTGTTACTGAAACCATAATTGAACTAGGGTTGAAAGATTTTGGTCATAAAAGATACATTTCATTTAGATAAACATTTTGAACATGTGATCCCAAAAGCAATAGAGTTTAAAAGACAGTTTACAAAAATTCCAAGTTGTAAACAAATATTGGCCACTCTAAGGGCAAAACAGACATTTAGGCTTCTCCTGTCCTGTACCACCCCTCGGTCGTGGCGGCCGATCAGCTGACTATGTACATTCAGCCTCAAATCTCTCCAACTCAAGACTCCTCCATCTTTCTCTTGCCTTTACCTGCACCATGAAGCACCCGTCAGCCGAGGCCCAGCAAGAAAATTGTAATGTATAGCATAAGCGACAACCAACAGATAGATAATTCACAAACCATCAATTAGATATACAACATATCATAATGCTCACATAAATAATCATACCAACCTACAAGTCATTAATCAGTTATTTAGATAACAAACTCGTCACAATCATCAGTTTAAACAAAAATAAACATATCACACCCAAATCCAGGGTCGACGCCCTTAGGCCGCACCCTCTGATTATCCCACTGACTATGTTTCGCTTAGGTCGAGCTCAGTGATTATGTACTTAACCTCAGCTACTAGTGGCCGAACCACGCCCTGTGTCCAAATATTGCTTTTGGCACTCTTAGGCAATTTATCACATGTCCCCATGGCATAATACCATCTCATGACATCACATACAAATATAGAGAGCTCTTAGTCCCAACATAATCACATAACCGGGTGCAGTTTCTTACCTTTGATTCCGATAAATTTGATTAGTGAAATCAACCTTCAAGCACGATCCCGTCCGAGCCCTAGTGTACACCTAGTCACAGCCATAAATTAGAACCATTACTAAACTTCAATTCTGTAACCTAACCTCGGGACCAATCCTGAGCCCTCGGGAAGCCCTAATTCCACCAAATGGGGTGGTGGAATCAAACCTCGAGCTCCCGGGCGAAAACACTAAGAAAATACCCAAAAATCCATTTCTGGAGGTAGGGTAGTGCTACAGCGCCAAAAATTGGGTGCTACAGCGCTACAAGCAGAGACAAAAGCCCCCCAGGAAGCCAGCATAGCGCTGTAGCGCTCCACGCTAGCGCTACAGCGCTACAAACAGCAATCTTCAACCTTTGGTTTTCTCCTTCGAATTTCCCCAAGCCAAACCTCCATAAATCCCCTCCAAACCTCAACCACACTTCAAATTATGCCTACCACTCACTACATCTCACCCCACATGGCCCAACACATCAAATTTGGCCACATGCACCAACAAACACAGAAAAAACAAGACTGAGCTTGAAGCTCAAAAACTTAACCAGAAACTCAGAAGTTCAAAACTTCAAAGCCATAAATTGTTACCTTTAATGGGAGAATTCGACCTTAGGTTATTTCTATGACCTTCTAGCATTTAGCTCCTCAACTCCCAAAGCTCAAATCCCTTAATTTCCATTCAAAGTTCAAAATCAAAATCAACTTCATCAAAGTCAGAAAATTCATACCAAACTCTGTAAATTTTACCTTAATTGAGTATTAACTATAGCTGAACCTCTAGCCACTATCAAAGTCTCAAGACTTTTCCTATACCTTCCCTGAGATTCCAGCTCCAAAACTCACAAGAAATGGTGAGGAATAAAGCAAACCAAGAGGAGAAGAAAGGGGTGAGTTAGATGTTTTGTTTTTTTTCTTCTTTCTTTCCTTCAACTTCTAATTCATTCCACAGCTTCCACTAACTCTAAAAAGGAAGATTAATACTTATCCCTTTTTTTTTAACACCAAAAGACCATATTGCCCTCCCAAATATAACCAAGCCTTTAAGTCATTATAGGGGCATTTTGCCATTTGTTCCCAATTCCCGCTAATTCTTCGAGTGTCCCTAATAATTACCGCTTAAACATCGACACTTAACTAATCACCAATTATTTTTCCTAATGTCAAATAGTCTCCAATATATTTCCCAAATTCCCATAAATACCCCCAGGCTCCCCTGAGCCGGGTATAAATCCCTACCGTGATTTTTTCACTAAACCGCTCACTAGGATCGCCTTGAGTCATAGGCTGCAGATATATATCCACATAATAATGTGGTCTCAACAATTTATCACGAATAATTACATTTATGCCCTCAACGGGCCAAAATTACAAATATGACCTTATAATCTAATCAAGGCCTACATGCATACTAATACTCATAACCATGCATCTCATATATCCATATAATCATATAAGCATGCTTATCACATAATTGTGCATTTAATCATTTAAATCACACATAAACCAATTATGCCCTCCCGGCACACTAATCAAGGCCTTTAAGCCCTATTAGTAATTTTGGGTCGTTACAATACCGGTGGCCTGGGATTAAGAGGGATGTGACTGATTACGTGGCAAAGTGCCTGACCTGTCAACAGTTCAAGGAAAAGCATCAGAGGTCAGCAGGGGTGTTACAGCCTCTGGATATCCCGGAGTGGAAGAGGGAGGAAATCATGATGGATTTCGTGGTAGGATTTCCTAGGACAGTGGGCCAGCATGATTCAATTTGGGTCATCGTGGATCGGTATACGAAATCAGCTCACTTTCTACCAGTGAGAATGAATTATACGGTTGACCAGTATGCAAATCTCTATGTGAGAGAGATAGTTAGCCTTCATGGGACCCCGAGGTCTATCGTGTCTGATAGGGAACCTATCTTTACTTCCAAGTTTTGGGGAAGTTTACAGAGGGCGATTGGTACACAGCTAAAGTTTAGTAAAGCTTATCATCCTAAAATCGATGGTCAGTCTGAGAGGACTATCTAGATATTGGAGTACATGCTGAGAGCATGTGTATTGGAATTTGAAGGGTCCTGGAGTAAATTTTTGTCCTTGATAGATTTTTTTATAACAACAGCTACCAATCTACTATTGGAGTGGCACCTTATGAGATGTTGTATGGTAGGAAGTTCCATTCACCCATTCACTAAAATGAGATGGGTGAGAGGAAATATTTGGGTCCTAAAGCAGTGTAAAGGACCACTAAGGCTATTGAAAGGATTAGAGCTCAGATGCTCGCGTCTCAGAGTAGACAAAGGAGTTATTCAGACCCCAAGTGGGGGAACGTTGAGTTCCAGATGGAAGACTATGTCTTCCTTAGGGTTTCACCTCTGAGAGGGGTGAAGAGTTTCGAGAAGAAGGACAAGTTGAGCCCTAGGTTTGTGGGACCATTTGAGATTATGAAAAGGATTGGTCAGGTGGCTTACAGGTTGGCCTTACCCCTGCACTGTCTATCGTGCACAATGTATTCCATATTTCTATGCTGAGAATGTATGTATCAGATGGGACTCATGTTTTGAGTTATGAGAATCTAGAACTGGATACGGACTTGTCCTATGAGGAGCAGCCAGTTCAGATTTTAGATAGGAAGGACAAGGTCCTGAGGAACAAGACTATACCTTTAGTTAACGTATTATTGAGGACCAACAAGGTCGAGGAAGTGACCTAGGAGCTGGAAGTGGATATGCAGACTTATTATCCCGAGATGTTCAGGTAAAGTTTTGAGGATGAAAGTTCTGTAAGGAGGGGATAGTTGCATCGTCCCAAATTACCTAATAAGGCTTAGGACCTTCATTAGGGGGCCAAGATGGAAATATATGAAATTATATGATATATTTGTGTATGATTATGTGATTATGTGAGTTATATGATAATATAACTAGTCATGAATGTTTAGGAGTACTAAATATGTACTCTGCCCGTTTCTTATTAGAAGGGAAATTTTTGTAATTTGGCCCGTTATGGGCATAATTGTATATATGTCCATACATGTAATATATGTGGCAGACCACATTCTTATGTGGGTTTATTTGGGTTATTCAACACAAGATGATCCTAGGGAGCAAGTTTGTGGGAAAGTCACAATGGGACCCAATACCTGACTCGTGGCGAGTAGAGGGGTATTTTAGGTATTTAGCACAGTATCGGGTTATCAGGAAACAGGTATGAATAATTAAGGATATATTTGGACTTAGTGAGATTAGGAGGGAATACTGGGGATTTTGACCATTTTTCCCTTGGGGACATTTTCTGTTCCCCGACCCTCAGGATTTGCTTAAGTAATTTATGCCTTAAGAAAACAAAACATAAACACTCAAAACACTCAGCCTTCTCCCTCACTCTCAACTGACTCTACCTCTCTCCCTCATACTCTTCCATTTTCTAAGAGGATTTCTTGAGAATTGTTGGCTGAAAGCTTGGGAATTGAAGGCCTAAACTTGGGGGATTGGTTTTGTTGCAGCTAGTGAAATTAACATCTAGGTTAGGTAAGCTTTAGAACTTGTTTTCCATTGAAATTCTGTTTAGTTTGGTTGTTCTTGAGGTATTCTTGAGCTTTGTAGCTCAAGTGTTGAATTGGGAGTTTTGATGAGTTTTTAATCAAGTTTTAATTTGGGTTTTGCTGCTACTATTAAGTTGAACCTGTTCTGAGGATTTAATTTTTGTTCTAGGAATAATTTTGGTAAGTTTTTGGCTGGAGCAAAATAGAGGAAATCTGGGTTCGCAAGGTCAGGTCGTGACCTTGTTCTTGGGGCGCCGCGACTCAACTAAACCAAGGGCCATTGGAGTGTTTTGTCTGAGAGGCACACTGTGACCCTCAAGGGAAGGTCGCAGCCCATGTCCCATTTCTAGCGGAATGGGCTCTTTGACTTGGGGGCCCTGCCATCCACTGTAACCGGTAGTGATCTAACCCATCTCCTGGACACCACTAACTCCCCAGTAGGAAACATAGTACAAAACCCCACAGGATAGAAGGCACATGGTCTACACAATCCATCTATAATCCTACTAGCAACAAAAGAGTGTGTAGCACCCGAATCAATCAAAATAGTATAGAAGGTTCCAACACAAGAAAACTGACCTGTAACTATCGAAGGACTAGCCTCGGCCTCTGCCTGGGTCAAGGTGAACACCCAAGCTGGTGCCAGGCTGTCCACTTTCTTCAACTCCTCCTTTCTATCTCTCGGGCAGTCTTTCTTCAAATGCCTCACACTACCACAAACAAAGCAGGCTTTCGCCTGACATTTCTCAATATGGTGCCTCCTGCACCAAGTACACTCTGGGAATGCTCTCTAGGTCTCACCGCCACTCTGGGGGCTCATCTGTATGACCCGTGGCCTCCTATCTAGCCCTGAAGCTGAAACTGTATCTGGAGTCTTCCTCTCCTGATCATTGGGCCTCCGCCCCTACCAAAATCTATAAATGTAGGTCCCAGCCTCCTAGAATCCCTTCTGGTTGCATTGTCACACTAGATCTTGTTCTCTACGCTCTCAGATGTAAGCGCCTTCTCCACAGCCTGTGCATAGGTAGTCATTCCTTGCACTGAGGTAATACGAACGTCCCAGGCTATCATAGGTTGTAGCCCCTGAAGGAACCTCTCTCTTCTGGTCCCATCAGTGGGCACAAGATCCCTGGCAAACTTTACCAATTTGTTGAACTTCAAGGCATAATCAGTCATTGTCATGTTACCCTGATGTAACTTGCTGAATTCCTCAACCTTTGCATTTTTATCTGCGTCGTTGTAGTATTTCTCATTGAACAAGGTTCGAAACTCTTCACATTCAATGGTGGTTACTGCTCTATTCTGGGATACCACCTCCCACCATATTCGGGCATCCTCCCGAAACATATAAGTGGTGTAGGCAACTCTCTCATTACCTCCTACCCTCATAAAATCCAGGATGGTGGTTATCATGGTCATCCATTGCTCAGCCTTCAGTGGATATGAGTCGCCCTCAAATATTGGAGGGTGTTGCTTCCTTAACCTCTCATACAGGGGTTCCCACTGCCATGGGTTGCACTACTACTGGTACCTCCGGCTATATCTCTGTTGGTACCGCGGGTTGTGGGTTTCCTGCTGGAACCTGTTGCTGTCTCAAGAGGCATATCTCTTCATCCTGCCTCTCTAACCTAGCATGCATGTCAGCAAGCACCTGCTGCTAGTTTTTTGGATTTGGCGGTGGGACCTGGCCCTGGTCATTCCCCTCACTGGCTTGTAACTCTTGGCCAACCAACCTCTCTGACCTTCGAGGATTCATACTGTTACTCAATCCACCCTACAGTGATCAAATCGGCTGTTAGGTAAGTAATAACTATACCTCTTGTCGCCTGATGATCCAATATCAAACACATAAATAATAAGTGCAATGCTAATAAGCATGCCATCGCTCAACATATTCATTCATGGTGCTAATAAGCACCTCCTGATATCCATCAGCAAATAACATTGCACATATACATATCCAAGCATTTACATAAGTATAACATTGCAAATAAGCATGTTCTTTTAATCCCTGCCAGTGTTAACAATGCTAATAAGCATGTTTCTGACCTATAAACAAATAAAAACGATAATAAGAGGTTTCCTTGAATTCATAAGTAGTAAAGATGCTAATAAGCATGTTCTTTATCATTCATGCAGCAGTCAAGGGTCAGGTCCTATCAGATTATCTTATGCATCCTAAACAGGCACGCAGATAAGGCATCAATATCATGTTTAAACATTTAAACACATAACCACATAATAATTACTGAACCCTGAGTAAAGCTTATCTTTAGTGGCGAGTGTACATGCCCGGCCAGTCTTTAGGAACCCTTAAACCTTGGCTGCTCTAATACCAAGTTGTAACATCCTTCTAATCCAGGATCGTTACACTGTGTACTTTAAATTGTGTCAGACTTGCTAATCAATTCATTTGGCTTAAAACATGTAACTATGGTTAATATCAAGGGTTAGGGTTAAAAATTTTGGTCAAAGGAACTGTTGACTTTTATTTAAAAAATTTCATACATTCGTGGGATCCCAAAATATTACAACCAAATCCTTAAAGAAGTGTAGGTATATCAAAGATTACATGCAACCAACCTAAGTGGCAAAAACAGGGCTACAACCCTAGTTCCTCTGAGATATCCTCGACTGTGGTGGTCAAGCAGCCGCTTATGTACACGCTGCAACCGAAGCTCTCCAACTCATGGCTGGTCAAGCTTTCCCTTCCCCTTACCAGGACCGCAAAGCATCATTGAGCCAAGGCTAAGCAAAAAAACTCTACATGTGCATAAATAAAACAATACAGAATCCTAGATACTTATCTAGCATGTTCAACAATAATAACCTACAAATACAGTCATTCAGTTACAAAAAAAATGGTCATTAGACAAATTTTGGGCCGCTGCTCTGAACAGTAGACCGTAGAGCCAACCCTGGGGCCTATGACCTAGCTATGTGACCATAGAGTCACCTGGGGCCCTTGCCCTTAGCTCTCAGTAACTAGCCATAGAGCTAACCCAACACCATTGGTTTTACAATGAGCATAGGTTCAGCCTGTAATGACCTGACTATTACTAAGATCTCAAACCATTAAAAGCTACTAAACATAGCTACTAATATGAATACATGCATGAAGAAATAATAGAACTTCATTCAAAACTCAAAATATTGTACGAAATACAAAATAAGGTATGAAATATAAAATATGGTATGGGATCCCATTGTTATAAAACATAAAACATAAAATTTAAATTAATTGTTTAAATACTAAGTGCGGAAATACATAAGAACAAAATTTAAAAGACTTTAAACAACGTCATCCTCGATCTTCCAGCAGTCCATTCTGTCCATTCACCCTCAACGCACATGCCAAGCTACCACAAATCCTTCTCGCCTTGCATGTTTATTTTCCTGCATCATCTAAAAAGAAAGGAATGAGCCTGATGCCCGCAAGGAAAATCTACTAACAACATATATCATAAATCATAAAACATGCATGTACTATAAAACATATGACTATAAAAACGTATATCATATAGGACTACAATATTAATGGCCATTAACTCATTAACATGGTATGTGATAAAACCATCTAGGTCCTCTGTCTACTAATCGAGGTAGGTTAGATCACAACTATAGTGTATGATAACCCATCTAGGTCCTCTGTCTGCTAATCGAGGTAAGGTAAATCATAACTCTAAACCATGAAAATGATTAAAAAAAATATTGGGGCTTGCTATCTAAGCAAGTCATATGCCCAAGCGACTACAACATATATCATATCACATATCATATCATAGCATAAACATATAAACAAATATAGTCTAACCTATTTTCCTTACCAAAAACCGGGATATGGAGACAAGAACGGGATTGGGAACACTCCTAAAATCAACAGTAAGAATCATGAGTTTCTAAAGAGAAGGAGATGTAAAAGAGAACTAAACCATCCAAGTAGAAATTTACCGAAAACCTTAATGTTCAAGGGACTTAAACACCTAACCAAGAATCATAAACAAGAGTTAGGATTTGAAAGAAAACTAATGAACTATGAAGAACTTAACTTAAGGACAAGAATACCTTGGATGAACTATGAATTTGATCTACACCTCGATACTGAAATAACACTATATCTTACTTCCCAAGTGTTTATAAAAGCTTATATTGGAAAAATCTTTTAACCCAAAACCCAATTGTTTCTCTCTATAGTAATCTTAGCAGCTTGGAGGCTCTGAACAATGCTTGAATGATGAGTGAAATTGCTGAGTACTAGGTCCTATTTATAGAGTTCAAGGAGTGAAACTAACCCCTTTTAATTTGAATAAATAAATGAATATAAAATGAAAAAGATTTGAATTTTTGTTCAACAGATGCCCAGAATTCAGTCAAAATCGTTCAAGGGCATGTCCAAGTGGTTAAGGCTATTTTTAAATTTGAATCCTCAAGATTAAAAAAAAATGTGTGCTAAGGCGCCTACCCTGGGCGATATATCGCCTAGAGCTATATCCCTAGCCCTTGTGCTTTTGTTCGTGCGAAGTCGCCATGTTTTCCATATCTCCTGTAGACGATATATCGGCCCCTATAGCTGCGATATATCAGCATACATTGTATATCAAACACGTATTTGCACTTTTTCAGCATATTTTGAATTGATTAAACAACTTTGACTGTGTAAAAACGTGATCCTAACTGCTGTTGGAAGGTTCTAGAGCATCTAGATATTTCTTTTAATTAAAATATTCATCAAAAATACTGAAATCCTTAATAAACATGCTTGTGACCAGTGTCACATTGTTAATAATTCTATCTAAACCTTAGGTTATAATGAATAATATTTCTAGGACCAACAATATTAATCAAACCTTATGTTATAATTAATATTTCTAAACTGTAGGTTAAACTTATAAAATTCATAACTTTTGCTATGTCCTAGCTTGAACCAAAATCCATAGAAGTTTCCAACTAAATCTTGGCTTGAACCAAAATCCACAGAAACTAAAATACTACAGGTTACTACTAGCTACTACTACTACTCTCTAGCTAAGTAAAATTTTGTGACACTACAATTCTCCCCTACTAAAAATAACTTCATCCCCGAAATTTAATTATCAAACAATTCCGGATACTGTGCCAAGATGCCATTCTCCAATTCCCACGTTGCCTCCCGTTCTGAACTATTACTCCATAAGACCTTCACTATCGAAATACTCTTAGACTGTAATTCCTTCATCCCTCTATCTAGGTTGCTAACCGGTCGTTCCTCGTAACTCAAGTCTTTCTGGAGTGCTATCATATCGTACTTGAGGACGTGAGATGGGTCTGACACATATCTACACAGCATCGAGATGTGAAATACATTGTGGCTATCTGCAAGAGATGGCGGTAGGGCTAATCTATATGCAATTGTTCCCACCTTGTCCAATATCTCAAAAGGACCTATAAACCAAGGACTTAGTTTGCCTCTCTTCCCAAACCGCTTCACACCTTTTATAGGAGATATCTTTAAGAAAACTTGATCTCTGACTTTGAATTCCACATCTCGTCGCTTGGCATCCGCATAACTTTTTTGTCAGCTTTGAGCAACGAGCATACGCTTTCTAATCAGCGCCACTGCATCCTGAGCCTCTCTAACAACTTCAGGTCCAATAAGTTGTCTTTCTCCTACCTCGTCCCGATGTAACGGTGATCGACACCTCCTTCCATAAAGTAACTCATAGGGTGCCATCCTGATCGTTGACTGGTAGCTATTGTTGTAGAACTCTATAAGTGACAATTACTTACTCCATGATCCTCTGAAATCGAGTACATAAATGCGCAACATATCTTCTAAAATCTGTATCGTACGCTTGGACTGACCATTGGTCTGAGGATGAAAAGTCGTGCTAAGACTTAACTTGGTACCCATGACTTGCTGCAAGCTTCCCCAAAATCTTGATGTAAACACCGATCCTCTATTGGATACTATAGTCTTAGGGATCCATGCAGTCTGTAGAGTCCCAGAATGTTTACTTAGCTAGCTAGATAGTTAGTAGTAGTTGTAGTATTTTAGATTTCGTGGATTTTGGTTCAAACCGAGACTTAGTTGGAAACTTGTTGAACCAAGATTTTCCCAACTGACACGGAGTCAGAATATGCTTGATATGAATGAATATGATGAGAAGAACGCAATGAAAAAAATGAATAACAACACGATATTTTTATAGGGGTTCGGCCCCAGGGTCTGGTAATAACCTACGTCCACTTAGATTGTTATTGATATAGAATCAAAGGAGTGATTAAAGAACAAGGGTTCAATGAGTTACTAACCTCTGATGAACAATACAATATCACTAGGAGAATTACTATAGTCTCAAATATTTCGAAAGCCAAAAGTCCCTTCCTTGAGCTATCTTTTGCTATTTATAGGCTTAAGGGGGATTACAAAAGATTGTTACAGATATTCTTTCCTGAATCATCGGATACTCAGGAGATTGTGTGAGATAAATTCGGGATTTACAAAGATCTTCTCATAAATGTTGCTTTGTATGCGGAACTATCGACCAGACTGGTCGCAGGTAAAACTGGGCCGCTTACTGCTTCTAATGTGTCTTCTGGTCGATCTAGCATAACGTTTCCAGGTGTCAGCCACGTGTCTAGGGATCACTTGCCACGTCATCAATGCTAATTTTTTGGATAACAAAACTCATAACAAAAAATATGGATTTTATAAGTTTAACCTATAGTTTAAGAATATTAATTATAACATAAGGTTTGCTAGTCCTATATATATTATTTATTGTAACCTAAAGTTTAGATAGAGCCAATAAGAACATGACACTTGTCATGTGAAGGGGTATTTAAGGATTTAACTATAGTTTAAATAAAAGAAAGTTCTAGAATACCATAGAACCTTCCAAGACCATTAAGAGCATGGCATTTGTCATGGTCTTGTTTATTTGAGGAATTAAGCATTTTTAAGTGGATAATTCAAAAATAGAAGTTTCTAGAAGCACTAGACCCTTCCAGAACTTGCTGGAATCTCATTTTACTCAGTCAAAGTAGTTATCCCTTTCAAATTATGCTGAAAAAGTGCAATTACGTGTTTAAAATATTCACGTATGTCGATATATCGCAGCATGGGAACCAATATATCGCCTAACAGAGGATACGGAAAACACGTTGGCGTTGCACGAACGTATGAACAGAGGCTCAGGACTAGGGTAGAGCCGATATATCACCATATAGGGGCGATATATCGCCCTAAATGAGATAATTTTTTAAAACTTTTCTTTTTAATTTTTAAAATAAGCCTTCACTACTTAGACCTACATCTGAACGTTTTGACCGATTATTAAGCATCTGATTGACAAATATTCAAATATTTTCAATTAATATTCATTATTTTTTTATTCAGATCAAAAAGGGTTTAGTTTCACTCCTTACCTCTATAAATAGGACCTAATACCCACCCAGTCCTCTCATTATTCAAGCTGTGATCAGAGCCTCGAAGGAGCTAGTGTGACCATAGAGTGATAAACACTTGGGTTGGGATAAAAGCTTTGTCATTCTTAAGCTTTATAAAATACTTGGGAAGTGAGGTTTAGTGTATTTTGGTATTGAAGTTAGACCAATCCATAAGGTCAACTAAGGTGTTCCTATTCTTTAAGTTTAGTTCTTTAAAATTCTTTAGTTTTCTTAGTTTTTTTTATTCAGATCCTTACTTTTGTTATTGGTTATTGATTAGGTTCTTGAAACTTAAAGATCTTCCTTGGTAAGTTTCTTCTTGAAGGTTTAGTTTTCACATTTATTCTTTACTCTTTAGAAATACTCACCATTCTTATTGTTGGTTTTAGGAGTGTTCCAAGTCCCGCATTTGTTCTCAAATATCCCAGTTTTGGTAAGGAAAATAGGATAGTTTTTATAGGCTTATATGCTATGATTATGCTATAATATGTTATGTTATGATATGTTACATATGTTTTTGGGGCTTATAGTTGCTTAAATAGCAAACCCCAATACTTTTATGTTCTTGGGGCTTATAGTTGCTTAGCTAGCAAACCTCAATGTATTTTGAGGCTTATAGTTGCTTAGCTAGCAAACCCCAATGTTTACCTTGTACATGGGTTAGAATTATTATATATGTTTTATAGTATATGTTTTATGTTTTATGCTATAGTATATGTTTTTGTTATAGTACTATGTTTATGTTTAGAATTATTATATATGTTATATGTGTTAGTATATTTTCCTTGTTGGGCATTAGGCTCACTCCTTTATCTTTTAGTGTGATGTAGGAAATTAGATACGGAGGTGGGAGGATTCTTGGTGGCTTGACTTGTGTATTGAGGATGAATGGAATGAATGGGCTGCGAGTCGATCGAGGATGACATTATTTTTAGTTTTTAATTATATTTCTATGTATTTTCCGCATTTAGTTTTGTAAACAATATTCTTTAGTTTAAAATTATCTTTTATGTTTTAAACAATGGGTACCAATACCAAAATTCTATTTTACTTTGTAATTTCCACAATATTATGTTGAAGTTTTAATAAAGTTATTATTATTTCTTATGTATATGTTATTCAAAGTAATAGCTATGTTTAGTAGTTATAATGGTCCAAGGTCTTAGAATAGTTGGGTCATTACACAGTCATACTACTTCTTGAACATAGATGTCTGTGTACTAGTCTGCTGTGTACGTAGTCGTGACAGGCAGGAAGTGAGCTAACTTGGTTAGTATATCTACTACAATCCAAGCTGAGTCGTGCTACTTATTTGTTCATGGTTATCCTGTCACGATGTCTATGGCTATGTCTTCCCACTTCCATTCTGGGATACTAAGCGATTGCAATAAGCCTGCAGGTCACTGATGTTCCGCTTTTACTTGCTGGCATACAAGGCATTTTGACACATATTCTGCTACGTCATTCTTCATTCCTGGTCACCAATATAGTGCCTTAAGGTCATGAATCATCTTGGTCGTCCCTGGGTGAACTGAGTATGGGGTATTGTGTGCCTCTTCTAAAATCTTCATCCTAATTCCATGATCATTCGGCACGCATACCCTACCCTTATATCTCAAGAACCCCTACCTGATATGGAGAAATTTGTGGCCTTGCCTTCTTTTAATGCAGCTATGTGAGATATTAACGTCTCATCATGCCCTTGTCCGATCCGTATATCTTCTAACAGACTTGACTGGATGGATAAGTTAGCCAGTTGACCAATGACTACTTCTATTCTTGCATTGATCAGTTCTTGCTGAAGCGGCTTTTCTATTCCGAATAACGCTGCTAGATTTCTGTAACTCTTTCTGATTAGTGCATCAGCAACTACGTTAAGTTTTCCTAGGTGGTATAGGATTTCACAGTCATAATCCTTTACTAGTTCTAACCACCTACGCTGCCTCATGTTAAGCTCCTTCTGCGTGAAGAAATACTTTAAGTTCTTGTGGTCCGTATAAATCTCACACCGTTCTCCATAAAGAGAGTGGCGCCAGATTTTTAATGCAAAAACCATCGCTGCCAACTCCATATCGTGTGTTGGATAGCGCTGCTCTTATTCCTTCAGTTGCCTTGAGGCGTAGGCTATCACTTTGTCATTTTGCATCAACACACAACCCAAACCTTGCTTCGACCCGTCAGAGTATATTACAAACTTGTCGTTGGGTGTTGGTACACAAAGAACTGGTGCTGAGCATAACTTATCCTTGAGCAACTGGAAGCTCTCTTCACCTCTATCCGTCCAGTTGAATTTTGTTGTTTCCAGGTCAAGTTGGTAAGTGGAGTGGCTATCTTAGAAAAGCCTTCTAAAAATCTCTGATAATAGCCTGCTAGCCTGAGAAAACTTCTAACCTCTGATGGATTCTTAGGTTTTGACAAATCCTTCACAGCCTCTACCTTAGCAGGGTCTACAACAATTCTGCCCTTGGATACTATGTGGTCGAGGAACGCTACTTGAAAAAACCAAAATTTGCACTTCTTGAACTTGGCGTGAAGTTGATGCTCCTTCAGTCGCAGCATGGTCATTCCTAAATGTTCCTCGTGCTCGACTTTGTCCTTGGAGTACACCAAAATATCGTCCAAGAACACTACAACGAATTTGTCCAAAAATCCTTGAAGACCCGATTCATTAAATCCATAAATGTGGCTGGATCATTGGTAAGACCAAAAGACATGACTAGAAACTCATAATGTCCATATCGAGTTCTAAAGGCTATCTTCGGAATATCCTTTTCATGTACCTTGAGCTGGTGATAACCGGACCGTAGATCAATCTTATAAAATATGGTCGCTCCTCGGAGTTGATCAAAGTTGTCAATCCGGGGTAGTGGGTACTTATTCTTAATTGTCACATTATTAAACTTGCGGCAATCTATACACATCTGCATGCTTTCGTCCTTCTTCTTCACAAATAGAACCAGTGCTCCCCATGGTAAATGGCTTGGTCTAATGAAACCCAAGTCTAAGAGTTCTTGTAGCTGCGTCTCCAATTCCTTGAGTTTGGTAGGTGCCATCCGGTATGGTGCCTTTGAGATCGGCTTGGTTCCCGGTGCTAGTTTGATTGTGAAGTTAATTTCCCGAGTAGGCGGCAACCCTGGTAAGTCGTTAGGAAATATTTCTGGGAATTCCTTTATAATGCGAACGTCTCCAACCTTTAGTGGTGTTATGATCCTTTCTCTATCATTCTTTGAGCTTTGAGATATGAGATAAGTGGTGTTCGTAGTCCTAAAACCTTTCCCATAAAACATAGTTGTTGATCGTAAGGAGTTTCGAACGTCACTTGCTTACATCTACAGTCGATGGTTGTGCCATGCCTTGTTAGCTAATCCATGCCCAGTATTATGTCGAAGTCTTTGATCTCTAATTCTATCAGAAATCCTTCTAGTTCTACGTCCTCGATTTTGATTGGTACGCCTCGTACTATCCGTGATGATAGGACTACTTCGCCCGAAGGAAATTCTGTCACAAACCAAGTTCTAAATCTTTCACAAGGTTTGTCTAATTTATCTATCATTCCTAATGAGATATACGAGTGTGTTGCTCCATAATCAAATAATACTGAACATATTTTATCGAGGATAGGAATCTGACCTGTGACCACTTTGTTACTAGCTTCGGCTTCTCCCTTGGTCAAGGCAAAGACTCTGGCTGGAACCATCTTGTTATCCCCCTTCTCTTCTTGCTTAAGTTGTGGACATTTTCTCTTCCGATGACCTTCCTAGCCATAATTGTAACATCCTTTGGTGTTTGCATGACACTCCCCAGGATGTTTCTTTGGACGTTTGGAGCACTGTGGGTATTCTACAGAACCCGGCCTATTGCCTCCATTATTAGTCCATGCTCTTTTATCACCATCCACTTGCTTAGTATCAGGATGCCTTCTCTTCTGGCAATTACTGTTGCTATGCTGATGATTATTGTTGTGGTTCCAACCATTCTAAGGTTGATTCTGTTGTTTAGGTTCAGGCTTGCTGGCCTCCTCTTTACTAACCTTTACCTGAAGCCTCTCCACATGTATGGCCATTTCTAAAGCATCGGCGTAAGAAGTGGTTACAGGAATCGCTATCTTGACTCCTAGCTCAATTTTGGGTCTGAGTCCCCTAACGAACTTGATAACCCTCAGGAAATTGGTTGGGACCAACTCTGGCGCAAACTTGGCTAGTCGGTCAAACTGTCGAGCATACTCTACTCTCATTAAGTTTCCCTACTTCAGACTGGTGAACTTTTCCACCCTTGTAGCGATGACTGCTGAGTTATAGTACTTCTTGTGAAAGAGCTCCACAAATCTAGTCCATGTCATGGTGGCGACATCATGAGTCTGTTGTACTAAATCCCACTAGATTCTAGCATCCTTCTTCAGAAGAGAAGAAACACAGGATATGGGATCTGCGTTGCCGAGATTCATGTGTGCTAGGATCGGCTCTACATTTCTGAGCCATTCTTCAACCTCGAAGTTGTAACACCCTAGTTACCCAAGAACAGTTATGGTGAATGGTGAACTGGAAATTTGACCCGCTACCCGAGTCCTTTGGTTAAAAACGTGCACTAGGTGTTGTTAACAGGCAAAGGTGGAAAACCAACAAAAAGGAAAGGATATATTTTATTAAGTACATAAAACTATTCATGGGCCCATAAAATCATTCACAAGTTATTTACAACCCAAAAGGTCAATACTGTTTCAAAATTACAAACTCGCCGACCTAAGCGGAAAAAATAGGGAAAACCCCTACTTCCTCTGAGAACTCCTTTGCCGTGGTGGTCAAGCGGCCGCATATGTACACATCACCACCTAAGCTCTCCACTCAAGGCTGGGTGAGCTTTTCTTTCCCTTTACCTGCAGCACATAGCACCCATGAGCCAAAGGCCCAGCAAGAAAACACAGTATTGCATATAAACATTATCAAATGATTATTATTATAATCACACAGAGCTTATAGCTCTTAACCAGATGAGTGAATATCACTTGAGGTTCTAGTAAACCATGCCGAGTGACTGACAAGCAAGTCACTAATTTAAACAGAAGAGTGACTGTTGGGTAAGTCACTAGCCTTAAACAGATGAGAGACTAATGGGTAAGTCTCTAACTTAACAGATGAGTGACTAATGGGTAAGTCACACAAGCACTTTTAGTTTTCATCGAACTTGAGGTCGGTCCGGCAGTAACGCTCTTCTGAGTCATTTAATGCAGATGTCGATTAGATCTAATCTTTATTGGCTTGCGTTGAACACGCTAAGGCCATCCTGACTTATAAGTCAGCACTGTGTGACCAGTGCCCAGTACCACTGCCGAACTTGACTAATAAGTCCCAGCTTCACAGTTGATACCGGCACCTTTGCCAAATCTGACTAATTAGTCAGTACCATGCACAAGTGAGCAACATTTGCTAAGCATTCAATAATCAATCCATGTCCACATTTACACAATCAACATGCCTCATGAACAACCATGCATGTCACATATGGGGTGCAGTTTTCTTACCTCTGGTTCGAGCGAGAAATATAATAAGAACGACTCCTGAGAACGATCGACCTTTGATTCCTTAGCGGTTACCTAATCATAACCAATTATAACCTCCATTAATGAGATTCAACATTGAAAGGGTCTTATCCTAAGCACCACTCTTAGGACCTAGAAACATGCCCACACAGTGAGTAGATTCGATCCCAGGCCTTAAGGATTGAAATCCCAAGCCAAAAACCCTTAAAAACACTCAAAACGGAACTTTGAAGGAACAGAGCAGTGCTACATCGTTGTTCCCTAGCACCCCAGCACTATTCTCAGAACCCCCAACACGCCCTAAATGCCTCCTGTGTAGCGCTGTAGCGCCCTAGGGTGGGCGCTGTAGCGCTACCTCCAGACCAGATAACCCCTGAAACCTCCTTCTTCAACTCCTTCGATTCTAACTTGATTCCAAAGCTTCCAAATCCCATTTTTGGTGCCAAATGAACCCAAAAACCATCCTAACATACCCCAAACATCACAACCATAAGAACCCTAGCCAAAACTCCCAACAAAACCAAGTATTCAACCTAGAAATCACAGCTGCAAACTAGAACTAAAACAGAGCAAACCAGGGAATTGAATGGCTAGAAACTTACCCCAAGCTTAGCTTGTGATGCTCTTCATGGGTGGAACACACTCTCAAACTCCCAAGGCTTACTTCCCAAGCTTGAATCCTCAAGAATGGTTCAAAAATCACAAAGAAAATGAAGGAAATAATGGTACGAGAAGGCTCTTGAAGAAGCTCTGTTTGTTTACCTCTTTAACAGCTCAAAAATGGTTTATATCTATCCTAGGGGTGAAAAGGCCGTTATACCCCTAGGTCAAATAAGGTTTTCTAAAGGCTTCCAAGGGAAAAATTGGTATTTCCCACTTAACTCGTTAATCATAATTAATGCTCTCCAATTCCCCCTATTCTCGATAATCTCAAACACCAATAATTTATATCTTGTTACCCTTTAATTCCCAGTAACGCTCTAATCATTAAAATCACTCCGAGACTCATCCCGAGCCTCGAACTTGAACCTGTTATGACTAGACCGCTAATCAATATTCTAAGATAGTCTCATGCAGAATAGCTCGAACAAACCCACATTATAATGTGGTCTCAACAATATATCACCGACATGAATACAAATATACAATTATGCCCTCAACGGGCCAAATTACCATCACACTCCTGTAATTAGAATATGGACCCACATGCATGCATATAACATCATATTATAATATAAGTCCCATAAACGTGCATATTATCATTTAATGGCGTAATTAAACAGTTATGGCCCTCCCAGCCTACTAATTCCACCATTAAACCGCATTAGGGACTTCGGGGTCGGAAGTGTGGCCGACGGGGACATCGGGCCCGTAATGGGGGGTGATTGTGACAGTCAAAATCCTGTGATCCGTAAAGGGAAAGACCGGGTAAAGCTGTGCAATCCCACACCGCCTGGGGAAGGTCAAGTGTGATGATTCTAAGACAGTGTAGGTATGGGACTACACAGTTGAAGATGGCTTAAATTGATTGATGGGTACTACCTATATCAACAAGATGCATCTTCTTTTCGGTAGCCCATCACTTGAGAACTCCAAAGTTAAGCATGCTTGACCTGGAGTAATCTGAAGATGGGTGACCTCCTAGGAAGTTTTCCCAAGAAGCGTGCGAGTGAGGACAAAGTATGCTGGAAAGACTCGTGTTGGTTTGTAGGGCCAATGTCATTCCAGGAAGCAGCCATAGTGACGTGGGGCATCACAGAAGGTGTCTGTCATCCCTTTAAAATTTGGAGCGTGCTGCTTACGAAACCGCTCATAGACTGGTTCCATGTATTGAGCTGGGTAGGGCGCATAGTGCGCCATTAGCCAACCCCCATAAGGACCTACTTGTTGGGGTGCTTGAGCCATTTGCTGAGGCTGCAGTTGCGGCTGAGGCTGCGGCTGAGTCTGAGGCTGCGGCTGAGCCTGTTGTCAGTGTTGTTGCAGCAGTTCTTCCAGTTGTTGCCATAGGTAGACAATTTCAGCGGTGTTGTCAACTGGAGGTCGTGCACTTCTATTAGCAGCAACATTTGTAGCATGTGTTCCCCTTCTTCGGACTGGAGGGGCTTCGTTAGTCTCATTGGCGGTGTTGGAGGCATTGTCGGCTGTGCGTGCAGACCTTCTGAGTGACATCTTCAGCAAAGTTCTAACAGTCGAGAAAAAGTGTTTTAGAACTTACCCTAATAGGTTCTATGGAAAAACTTAGTCTAAGCAAACATAACTCGGACCTATTAGTTATGATTTCTTATGAAGAATTATGTAAGCCTTCTTTATAATTAGGGTGTGTTTCTACACTTAGAAAATTAGCCATCTTTATTATTTTCTAAGTCTGTTTCTAATCATCCTATATGACTTAATTCTTAGGCTCGAAACTCATCGTTGTTCCAAAGTTAACCATATTGAGGGAGGGCTGGGATCAGTAAAATCGTTCCCATTACTATGGCCCCCTAAACTCTCAATACAGAACCCGGTCCATTGGTTTGTATCCACCCTCACCGAACTCAGCCGTTATTCATTGAATTTATTATTTATTATGATTGTAAAGAATGTCAAACTCATACATGTCAAAAAAAATGACAATAATATTCATTTGGAAAAAAGTTTTCATTAAGTACAATCATAAACGCAAATCAATAAATAAATAAACTAACATAACTAGTAAATCTAAAAATTAGGATCTTCTATATCTGACCCTTCATCTAGCATATCATCATCTATTTCTTCATAATCCTCATTATCTTGAGCTTCAAAACTACCTCAGAGAAGATTCATGAAGATGATATGCTTTTGTTCATTAGTGAATTGAAATTCCAACTTAAAGGTAAACCTAAGTATGAGAAAATAATATCTCATGACTACCGATAAATCATCATCATCATCTACAATGTCCCATATTTTTTCTAATGTTGAAATTACTAAAGGAAAATCTTTAAAAAGCTTAATTACTAGGACATATTGTTCTGTAGCTCTCATCATAGTTTGCTTAGTAGTCCGAAGGTGGACTATCTCCTTATGGAATAAGATCAATCTCTGAGTAATTCTTTCTAACACTCCTACAATATTCCTTGGCTATCAAATCCTTTTCAATGCCTTAATGGCTCGGATATCCTGATAGGTCAAGGCTCCATCCATTTGAACCAAAACCATAATGGCTAAAACGTTAGCTATTAATATAAATATAAAGATAATAAACATAAACACTTACATTGGCGGTTAGATTCAGAGCTTTTGTGTGTGTATCAATGAGAACTTCATGCATATGAACTGTGGCTTTGATACCAACTTTAATGACCCAACTATTTTTAAGATCTCGAACCAGTAAAAACTACTAAACATAGCAACTAATTTGAATACATACATCAAGAAATAATAGAACTTCATTCAAAACCCAAAATATTGTATAAAATACAAAATAAGGTATGAAATATAAAATATGGTATAGGATCCCATTGTTAGAAAACATAAAACATAAACTTTAAATTAATTGTTTAAATTCTAAGTGCAGAAATACAAAAGAACATAATTTAAAAGACTTTAAACAACGTCATCCTCGATCTTCCAGCAGTCCATTCATCCTCAACACACATGCCAAGCTACCACGAATCATTCCCACCTTCCATGTTCATTTATCCTGCATCATCTAAAAAGAAAGGAATGAGCATAATGCCTAGCAAGGAAAATCTACTAACAACATATATCATAAATCATAAAACATGCATGTACTATAAAACATATGACTATAAAAATGTATATAATATAGGACTACAATATTAATGGCCATTAACTCATTAACATGGTATGTGATAAAACCATCTAGGTCCTCTGTCTACTAATCGAGGCAGGTTAGATCACAACTATAGTATATGATAACCCATCTAGGTCCTCTGTCTACTAATTGAGGTAGGGTAAATCATAACTCTAAACCATAAAAAAGATAAAAAAATTCTTGGGGCTTACTATCTAAGCAAGTCATATGCCCAAGCGACTACAGCATATATATATATCATAGCATAAAACATATCATAACATAAACATATAAACACATATAGTCTAACCTATTTTCCTTACCAAAAACCGGGATATGGAGACAAGAATGGGATTGGGAACACTCCTAAAACCAACAGTAAGAATTGTGAGTTTCTAAAGAGAAGGAGATGAAAAAGAGAACTAAACCATCCAAGTAGAACCTTAATGTTCAAGGGGCTTAAAATCCTAACCAAGAATCATAAACAAGAGTTAGGATCTGAAAGAGAACGATTGAAAACTAAAGAACTATGAAGAACTGAACTTAAGGATAAGAATACCTTGGATGAACTATGACTTTGATCTACACCTTGATACTGAAATAACACTATATCTTACTTCCCAAGTGTTTAGAAAAGCTTAGATTGGAAAAAGCTTTTAACCCAAAACCCAAGTGTTTCTCTCTATAGTAATCTTAACAACTTGGAGGCTCTGAAACAATGCTTGAATAATGAGTGAAATGGCAGAGTACTAGTTCCTATTTATAGAGTTTAAGGAGTGAAACTAACCCCTTTTAATTTGAATAAATAAATGAATATAAAATGAAAAAGATTTGAATTTTCGTTCAACAGATGCCCAGAACTCGGTCAAAATCGTTCAAGGGAAGTCCAAGTGGTTAAGGCTGTTTTTAAATTTAAATCCTCAAGATTAAAAAAAATGTGTGCTAAGGGAGATATATCACCTAACCTGGGCAATATATCGCCTAGAGCTATATCCCGAGCCCTCGTGCTTTCGTTCGTGTGAAGTCGACATGTTTTCCGTATCTCCTGTAGGCGATATATCGGCCCCTATAGCTGCGATATATCAGCATGCGTTGATATATCAAACACGTATTTGCACTTTTTCAGCATATTTTGAATTGATTAAACAGCTTTGACTGTGTAAAAATATGATCATAACTGCTGCTGGAAGGTTCTAGAGCATCTAGATATTTCTTTTAATTAAACTATTTATCAAAAATACTTAAATCCTTAATAAACATGCTTGTGACAAGTCACGTTCTTAATAATTCTATCTAAACCTCAGGTTATAGTAAATAATATTTCTAGGACCAGCAATATTAATCAAACCTTATGTTATAATTAATATTTCTGAACTATAGGTTAAAATTATAAAATCCATAACTGTTGCTATGAGTTTCCAACTAAGTCCCGGCTTGAACCAAAATCCATGGAAACTAACATACTACAGGCTACTACTAGCTACTACTACTACTACTACTACTACTACTACTACTACTACTACTACTACTACTACTACTACTACTATCTAGCTAAGTAAAATTCTGAGACACTACAGGGCCAACGTAATAGTACGTTGCTGATTTAGGCCTAAGCCTTTCAACTAGTGCGCAGTGCAATTTTGTCATCCTTGACTAATAAGTCAAGCCCTTACTCAGGTATTCAATCTAAAAATGAGAAACAGATATGAATAGGCATATCCCAACAAAACTAGTACGCATGAATGTTAATCACATAACACAATCGAGTAATCGTACTCATAATACTACTCATACCTATTTAACGGGGCTTCAGGCCCTAACCGCAGAATCCAAGCAACAAACATGAAACATTTAAGCAGACATAGAATATTCAAGTAAGATCAATCAACATGTGAAAAAATAACTTAAACATAAACATTCTCAAGGGCCCAAGCCCTAATCACAACTATTGATAATAGTCGAGCCAACCCCTAATCACATATAACACGTATTGGGTGTAGTTTTCTTACCTCAGGTCCAATATGTACTTTTGTCCTCCATTATTGGTTTGTTAATTAGAACTGGTCAAAATACTGTTTTACCCTTCTAATTACCTCTTGATCCTTAAGTACCATTAATTCACTAGCAAATAATTAATCTATAATCTAATTATAGATTTGAGCTCAATAATTATTCAGTTCCAGAATCAACCCTTAAGGGAACCAATATTCAATCCGTTAGGAAAGCATGGATTCCAAATTGTAGTTCATGTTCCTAGCCATCCATGATATTGAATCTCCAAAACAAAAGTCATTAGCCTAATTTGTAACGCCTTACTTCCTTAAAGTTGTCACTAAGTAAGTTTTAAATGTGCGGTTAACTTGCTAATCGATGTTTTAGGTTAAAATGTACGGTCTTGGGTATGTCCTCCTCTTTAATCCTTAACTGATGGTAACCTGACCGGAGGTAAATCTTAGAGAACACTGTCTTCCCCTATAGCTGATCAAACAAGTCGTCGATCCTAGGTAGTGGGTACTTGTTCGTAATGGTCAACTTGTTCAGCTCCCTGTAGACAATACACATCCTAAGAGATCCATCCTTTTTCTTGACGAACAACACTAGAGCACCCCATGGCGAGAAACTCGGTCTGATGAACCCCAAATCCAGTAATTCCGGCAACTAAATCTTAAATTCCTTCAACTCGGTCGGAGCCATTCTATAAGGTGTCCTAGATATTGGTTCTGCCCCCGGTGCCAACTCTATAACAAACTTGATCTCTCGCTGTGGCGGAAACCCTGGAAAGTCTGCTGGAAATAAATCTGGAAACTCACATACCAATATAATCTCACTCGGTCCAGCCGACAGAACCTTAGAGGTATCCACAATATTCGCTAGGAATCCTATGCAACCATCCTGCATCAGGTCTCTAGCCTTCAATGCCGAAATCATAGGTACCCGCGGTCCACTAATTGTCCCCACAAATACAAAGGGTACCTCCCCTTCTGGTTCAAAAGTAACCATCCAGCACTTGCAATCTATTGTCGCCCCATACTTCAATAACCAATCCATCCCTAGATCATATCGAAGTCATCCATCGCCAACTTGATCAGATCCACAGACAACTTTCTACCGTCTATCTCCACTTGCAATGCTCTAATCCATCTCCTAGAGACTACCAGTTCCCCAGTCGGCAACAAAGTCTGAAATTCCCTAGCATACAAATCACTAGGTCTACACAACTGATTTATCACTCTAGCAGACACAAACGAATGAGTAGCGCCTGAATCAATCAATGCAGTCAAAGAAGAACCAGCACTAGAAATCTGACCTGTCACGACAGAGGGGCTAGCCTTAGCCTCAGTCTGGGTCAAGGTGAATACTCTGGCAGGAGCGAGATTGTTGCTCTGCTTCGGCTCCTCTTTCCTGGCTTGTGGGAAGTCTTTCTTCAAATGGTTGACACTCCCACAAATAAAGCATGCCATGATCCTACACTCTCCCTGATGTCATCGTCTACACCGAGGACACACTATGAAACTCTTCCAATTGTCACCCCCGCCCCTGACGGCCACTAAAAGCACCCCGTGCCCTCCTATCTGAGCTAGGAGGAACAAAAGAATCTGGGGCCTTTCTCTTCTGCTCACTGAGGCTGCTACCCCGACTAGATCTAATAAAAGGAGGCACCGTCCTCTTGGCATCGCACCTAGCAGCGCCCTCTCTCCAAATCTTAGTAGTTCCCGAGTCCAATGTTATCTTAACATCACGAGAAATCATGACATTCAACCCCCGTACAAACCAATCTCTTTGCGCCGCATCAGTCGGCACCAAGTCCGCTGCGAACTTCACCAACCGATAAAATCTCAAGGCATACTCAGTAACTGTCATTAGGTTTTGAGTCAGGTTGGTAAACTCATCAACCTTCGCAGCTCAGACTGCGAAACTGTAATATTTCTCGCTAAAGATGTTCCTGAACTATTCCCAGGTCATAATTGCAACATTTCTACTCTGTGTCACTATATCCCACCAGATGCGGGTGTCCTCTCTGAACATGTAGCTGGCACAGGCTACCCTCTCGTTTCCTTCCACCCTCATGAAATCCAGGATGGAGGAAATCATATTCATCCACTGCTCTGCCAGTAGTGGTTCTAGTCCACCCTCGAAGGTGGGAGGATGCTACTTCCTGAACCTCTCATACAAAGGTCCCCGCCTATTTTACATAACGGGCTGAACTAGCACTGGCGCCACAGCCTGCTGAACCTGCAACCCAATGCCCTGAGGAGGGGCCTGTTGCCTCAGCTGTCAAAGCTCTTCTTCTGTTCGGTGCAGTCTGGCTTCCATGTCGGCAAACATTTGTTGCTGATTCTGTGGGGCAGGCGGAGGGTCCTGACCCTGGTTGTCATCCTCGACCACTACCGCGGAGTCTAGCTGATTGAAGAGGCATCTCAACAATATGCCTACAATCAACGACGCCACTCATCAGGCATGATAATAACATCCAAAACCACCTCCCAATTCACATCAACGACCCATAAACAGCAGTCCACATAACACAAATAACATACAACACTCAAGGGGCCATGCCCTGGCATCATGCATATGTTAACACATTCATCATGCTCTATATAAAATAATCAGGCAAACAGGGCACTCAAGCACATAATCAAGCATATAATTCAAACTTTACCAACCAACCCTGAGTCGAGCATGTCATTGACAGCGAGCGTACATGTTTGGTCAATCTCCAGGAACCATAAACCTTGGCTCGCTCTGATACCAAGTTGTAACGCCCTACTACCTTAGAGTCGTCACTAAGTGAGTTTTAAATGTGCAGTTAACTCGCTAATCGATGTTTTAGGATAAAAGTATAGCTAAACTGTAATAAAAGTCATATAATTTGAAAATGTATTCATTCATTGAAGTTATAAAGCGTTATACATTTGGGATCCCAAAATTACTGTTGAGAAATATTTACAACTTCAAAATATGATTAAAGTCGACTAAACGACAAAACTCTGATTATTACATAACAATGCCCAAAAAAAAACCCCTGGCCGTGGCAGCCAGGCAGGCCAAATATGTACACGTTGCTTCACGCTCTCCGTACTCATGGTTGGTCGACCTTCCCTTTGCCCTTACCTGCACCACAGAGCACCCGTGAGCCGAAGCCTAGCAACAAAACTCAACACAAATAATCAACATATACATATCAAGTAATCAGCATATAATAAAGCTGCCACTAGGCTAAACATATAGCGGCCATGCCGTCCCAGACGCTTTACCAGGCCCTGGGTTCGCGGTCTACACCGTGAGGATGACTCAAGCATCCGAGAAGGGTCTCACCCTAGCGACTTGCACTCCGCGTACTTAACATCGCTCCCGACCCTTGCCGTACTCGGCCTTGCACTCCACGTGCTTAACACCGTTCCTAGCCCCTTGTCGTACTCGGCTTCCTGCTGTTCTCGGCCTTTGCCGTTTCCAGCCATTGCCGTTCATTTACAAATATGCAACACATAGCATTAATTTAACAAATACTTAAACAAATACAAACATAATCAATAGGGCTACGCCCTTCAACACAATCACATAGGGCCATGCCCTGCAATACAAATTATAGGGTCATGCCCTGCTTTACGGGTACAACAGTTTTCTTACCTGTGTCCTGAGCTTCTTGAGCACCAAAATCCCGAGCACAGTCCTCTAACCCGAGCCTCGCTGAAAACCTAGTCACAACACATAAGTAACACTCTCATTACTAACCAATTCATAATTGTACTCTGGAACCAATCCCGTACTCTCGGGACCTCCCGTTTCCCCACACAAGGTGGCGAAAGCGTCCCTCAAGCCCCCTAAGCCAAAACCCTAAAAACACAAAATCCCACATCCTGAAAATGGCCTAGCGTCACAGCACAACCCAATAGGGGCCGCGGTGCCCAGCAGGGGTACCCTGTCATGATTCAACCCAGCGCCGCGGCACGAAAGAACAGAGCCGCGACGCTCATACGCGAACCCAGAAAACTGGGTTTTTCCCAATATTTTTCCTGAGCAAAAACTCATCCAAATCACTACCAAAGTACACCCAAGTCCTAATTCGGCCTAAAACTTCAAATAAACAGTATAGCAACTCAGACATACCACCAACAAACTGAAACACTCAACCAAACTCAAGAATCACCTAGTGGTTTAAAACTCCACAAAACTTAAACCACACTTCACAAAACTTAAACCACACTAGAATATTTACTTCAGAAATCAATGGAATTCTTACCTCAAGTAGGAATTCGACCTTGAGATGCTTTCAAATCCAGTTCCAAGCTTAAATCCACAAATTCCTAAGCTTAACATTTCCAAAACTTCACTCCAATAATCCTCAAGGAAAAACAATTTCAGTTCTCAAACCACAACACTTCTTGGCTGAATTCAGCAAAATAACAACTTAAAATCCTTACCTCAAACGTGTAGAACAACCTCTTGCTCCCTTGGCTTAAATCCTTAGCTGGATTCCCCACTTTGATCCTACAAATTCAGAAGTCCTTCCTTTGGTTTTTGGTTTTCTCTAGAGCTTCCAAAAGACCCAAGTATAATGCAAAAGTGAGAGTAACGAGTGAGACTTTTCCTCAACCAAAGTCTATCTATTACTAAAGCCAAATGACACATTTGCCCTCCCCTCTAATTTAGACTCTAACTAACCTCGAGGGCAGCCTAGACTTTTCCTTATCCTCTTGCGAGAATGCCACCTTCCCACTTAATTTCTCACCTATAACAACTATCCTTAAGAGTTACTTATAGTTACCAAAGTTACCAAAGTGTCACTAACAACTAATTATTCCCACATGTGACTATCTACGTAAACTGCTCCCTAGGACTGTCTCAGATCGTGCATCACAGATATATCACCACTCACACGTGGTGTCAACCACAATATACACAAAATATTGCATTTATGCCCTCAGCGGGCAAAAATTACAAATATTCCCCTAGCAAACAAATGAGGCCCACATGCATATTTAACTCACCTAAACATGCATTTTCTAATCACATACTTATCAAATTCACATATTAACATAATAAATTAATTATTGCCCTCTAGGCACGCTAATACAAGCCCTAAGCCTTACTTAGCTAATTTTGGGATGCTACATAATTATTCTAAGAGACCTTAATGAGTGAATCAAAATATCCAATAAACATATACAGGAGTTTATGAATATTTAGGATTTAGACTGATCTACAAATGATCATCTATTATGACAAGAATTCAATCTTTACCTCAACGACAAGTTTATAAAATAATTAATTCCCATCGGTCCTGTTATATATAACCCATATTATATACAACACACTTACTAAGATGTCTATCCACATCAGTAATCTGAATCTAGATTACTTGCATCTCGTATTCTTAGCAAACCGTACTAGTAACCATTTATTAAAGATTCATTACTTTAATATGTTACTGACTATTTTATTCATTATATATGATCTTAATTCTCTCGTACTATCATATTCTCATGAATGAATAAAGAATTATTTTATATTATTATATAATTATTTCAAACAATAATTATAACAGTCAAATATAATAAAATCGTACTTTTATTTAAAACCAATTAAATGTCTTTACATGCTTTTAGGGCATTAATCCTAACAACACACGCCACAGTGCCACACGCAGCGGTAGGGGTAAGTCTTCTTCTCCACGAGCACTAGTTGAAGGGAAAAGGCAGGTCTTCTTCGGCGGTAGCTCATGTCTTCTATCCCTGTCCACAACCTCCACTATAGTCGTCGATGCCAACACCAACAAATATTTACTGAGTACTGATTATTGTTGTGAGATAATCATGTGTGTGTATTGTGTTATATATATATTCTTATTATATAGAATACCCATATTGTTGATTATTGACTGTATAGATAAAAAAAATTATATATATTTTTACTGATTGCTGATTGTTCCATTATTTTCTTGCCTAATATTCGTGAACATGCATTTTATAGTGTTATCCCTGTTTTCCCCCGGGGCGCGTGGCATGACACGAAGGGTACATGGGCTCCCTCCAAGAGATCCAGGCCCACCCTGAGCCCAATGAACAGGGAAGAAAGTCCTGATAGACCTTGTCCAATATGGTCCCGACCATCAAGGAGTGATCCCGGACAAGGTGTCCCCGTCCATATTGTCCGGGCCATCAAGGAATGATCCCGGACAAGGTGTCCCCGTCCATATGGTCCGGGCCATCAAGGGATGATCCCGGACAAGGTGTCCCTATCCAGAAAGGTCCGGCCATCAAGGGATGATCCTGGACAAGGTGTCCCCGTCCATATGGTCTGGGCCATCAAGGAATGATCCCAGACAAGGTGTCCCCGTCCATATGGTCCGACCATCAAGGAGTGATCTTGGACAAGGTGTCCCCTTCCATATGGTCCGGGCCATCAAGGAATGATCCCGGACAAGGTGTCCCCGTCCATAATGAACCGGGCCATTAGTGAATAAACTCGGACAAGGTGTCCCTGTCCATATGGTCTGGCCATCAATGAATGATCCCGGACAAGGTGTCCCCGTCCAGAATGAACCGAGCCATCAGTGAATAAACTCGGACAAGGTGTCCCCGCCCATATGGTCTGGTCCATCAAGGAATGATCCTGAACAAGGTGTCCCCCGTCCAAAATGGTCCGGGCCATTAGTAAATGAACCCAGACAATATGTCTGGACAGGGAAAGTTTGGTCTTCTCTGAAGCTGACAGGTCCCCGAGAAACACAGAAGTTGGTCTCCTCAACTATGAACAAGAAGTTATGCATGGAGCATACACTGTTCCTGGGAAACAGTGCTGCCACTACACTGACAGATCTTGTCCCCCGAATCTTCCTCGTGGATCGTAACACCCAGACTGAAGCAATTGTTTGTCGCGAGTCTTATAATGTGATCATGTTTGGGCTGGCCCAATGGGCCTTGGTTAATATATGTTGTATATTTCAAATCCTTTGTATTATGGCTCCATTAGTGAGCAAACTATGATTACATCTCTATTGGGCCAGGATTAGTCCAGCCCAAGCCCATTGCACAAGACTGCCTATAAATAGTGCCAGTTGTGCAGAGTAGGGGGGATCCTAGGTTTGGCTTGAAAGCGATTACTCTGCTCAAATTTGCAGAGAACTCCATTGTCAAAAGCTGTCTAAGCTCTAATACAAATTACTCGTGGACTAAGGCTCATTAACGCCCCAACTACGTAAAAATCTTGTTTGCATTTTTGAAATCCTTTCTCTTTAAGCTCTCTTATCTTTCATAATTATAATTGCCGAAAAACTCGGTTAACAGTTTGGTGCTTTCATAGAGAGCTGAAGAAAGCTTAAGTTGATCTTGAACATCTGCAACAATGGTGAACACAAGGCATGTTATATTTGATCTTGCTCACCGACAACAGCAAGACAATGAAGAACATTGCCCAGTCAACCATTCCTTCAAGACCAACCTGAGGATACACCTTCATTAGGGCCCTCTGCCTGACAATTCCCATTACTTTGGAAATGGGACGCGAGGCCAAAACCTAGTACCATCTCGGACACCAAATGGTCCAGGCGGGTACAAACCCAAATGGGACGCGAGGCCCAAGCCTAGTCCCGTCCCGGACACCAAATGGTCCAGGCGGGTACAAACCCATCCCGGCCATGAATGGTCCGGGGGGTATAAAACCAAATGGGACGCGAGGCCCAAGCCTAGTCCCATCCCGGACACCAAAAGGTCCGGGTGGGTACAAACCCATCCCGGAAATGAATGATCCGGGGGATTTAAAACCCAAATGGGACGCGAGGCCCAAGCCTAGTCCCATCCCGGACATCAAATGGTCCGGGCGGGTACAAACCCATCCCGACCATGAATGGTCTGGGGGGTTTAAAACCAAATGGGATGCGAGGCCAAAGCCTAGTCCCATCCCGGACACCAAATGGTCCGGGCGGGTACAAACCCAAATGGGACGCGAGGCCTAAGCCTAGTCCCATCCCGGACACCAAATGGTCCGGGCGGGTACAAACCCATCCCCGACATGAATGGTCCGGGGGGTTTAAAACCAAATGGGATGCAACGCAAAAGCCTAGTCCCATCCCGAACACCAAATGGTCCGGGTGGGTACAAACCCATCACGGACATGAATGGTCCGGTGGGTTTAAAATCCAAATGGGACGCAAGGCCCAAGCCTAGTCCCATCCCAGACACCAAATGGTCCGAGCGGGTACAAACCCATCCCGACCATGAATGGTCCGGGGTTTTAAAACCAAATGGGATGTAAGGCCAAAGCCTAGTCCCATCCCGGACACCAAATGGTCCAGGCGGGTACAAACCCAAATGGGACGCGAGGCCCAAGCCTAGTCCCATCCCGGACACCAAATGGTCCGGGTGAGTACAAACCAATCCCCGACATGAATGGTCCGGGGGGTTTAAAACCAAATGGGATGCAAGGCCAAAGCCTAGTCCCATCCCGGACACCAAATGGTCCGGGGGGGTACAAACCCAAAAGGGACGCAAGGCCCAAGCCTAGTCCCATCCCGGACACCAAATGGTCCGGGCGGGTACAAACCCGTCCCGGACATGAATGGTCCGGGGGGTTTAAAACCCAAATGGGATGCAAGGTCCAAGCCTAGTCCCATCACGGACACCAAATGGTCCGGGCGGGTACAAACCCAAATGGGACGCGAGGCCCAAGCATAGTCCCATCCCGGACACCAAATGGTCCGGGCGGGTACAAACTCATCCCGGCCATGAATGGTCTGGGGGGTGTAAAACCAAATGGGACACGAGGCCCAAGCCTAGTCCTATCCCGGACACTAAATGGTCCGGGCTGGTACATACCCATCCCGGACATGATTGGTTCGGGGGGTTTAAAACCCAAATGGGACGCGAGGCCCAAGCCTAGTCCCATCCCGGACACCAAATGGTCTGGGCGGGTACAAACCCATCACGGACATGAATGGTCCGGTGGGTTTAAAATCCAAATGGGACGCAAGGCCCAAGGCTAGTCCCATCCCGGACACCAAATGGTCCGGGCGGGTACAAACCCATCCCGGCCATGAATGGTCCGGGGGGTTTAAAACCAAATGGGATGCAAGGCCAAAGCCTAGTCCCATCCTGGACACCAAATGGTCCGGGCGGGTACAAACCCAAATGCGACGCGAGGCCCAAGCCTAGTCCCATCCCGGACACCAAATGGTTCGGGCGGGTACAAACCAATCCCCGACATGAATGGTCCGGGGGGTTTAAAACCAAATGGGATGCAAGGCCAAAGCCTAGTCCCATCCTGGATACCAAATGGTCCGGGCGGGTACAAACCCAAATGGGACGCGAGGCCCAAGCCTAGTCCCATCCCGGACACCAAATGGTTCGGGCGGGTACAAACCCATCCCGGACATGAATGGTCCGGGGGGTTTAAAACCCAAATGGGACGCAAGGCCCAAGCCTAGTCCCATCCCAGCCACCAAATGGTCCGGGCGGGTACAAACCCAAATGGGACGCGAGGCCCAAGCATAGTCCCATCCCGGACACCAAAGGGTCCGGGCAGGTACAAACCCATCCCGGCCATGGATGGTCCGGGGGGTGTAAAAACAAATGGGACGCGAGGCCCAAGCCTAGTCCCATCCCGGACACTAAATGGTCTGGGCAGGTACATACCCATCCCGGACATGATTGGTCTGGGGGGTTTAAAACCCAAATGGGACGCGAGGCCCAAGCCTAGTCCCATCCCGGACACCAAATGGTCCAGGCGGGTACGTAAACTACTCCCTAGGATTGTCTCGGATCGTGCATCATAGATATATCACCACTCACACGTGGTGTCAACCACAGTATACACAAAATATTGCATAAATGCCCTTAGCAGGAAAAAATTACAAATATGCCCCTAGCAAACAAATGAGTCCCACATGCATATTTAACTCACCTAAACATGCATTTTCTAATCACATACTTATCAAATTCACATATTAACATAATAAATTAATTATTGCCCTCTAGGCACGCTAATACAGGCCCTAAGCCTTACTTAGCTAATTTTGGGATGCTACATAATTATTCTAAGAGACCTTAATGAGTGAATCAAAAGATCCAATAAACATATACAGGAGTTTATGAATATTTAGGATTTAGACTGATCTACAAATGATCATCTATTATGACAAGAATTCAATCTTTACGTCAACGACAAGTTTATAAAAATAATTAATTATCATCGGTCCTGTTATATATAACCCATATTATATACAACACACTTACTAAGATGTCTATCTACATCAGTAATCTGAATCTAGATTACTTGCATCTCGTATTCTTAGCAAACCGTACTAGTAACCATTTATTAAAGATTCATTACTTTAATATGTTACTGACTATTTTATTCATTATATATGATCTTAATTCTCTCGTACTATCATATTCTCATGAATGAATAAAGAATTATTTTATATTATTATATAATTATTTCAAACAATAATTATAACAGTCAAATATAATAAAATCGTACTTTTATTTAAAACCAATTAAATGTCTTTACATGCTTTTAGGGCATTAATCCTAACAACACACGCCACAGTGCCACACGCAGTGGTAGGGGTAAGTCTTCTTCTCCACAAGCACTAGTTGAAAGGAAAAGGCAGGTCTTCTTCGGCGGTAGCTCATGTCTTCTATCGCTGTCCACAACCTCCACTATAGTCGTCGACGCTAACACCAACAAATATTTACTGAGTACTGATTGTTGTTGTGAGATAATCATGTGAGTGTATTGTGTTATATATATATTCTTATTATATAGAATACCCATATTGTTGATTATTGACTGTATAGATAAAAAAATTATATATATTGTTACTGATTGTTGATTGTTGCATTATTTTCTTGCCTAATATTCGTGAACATGCACTTTATAGTGTTATCCCTGTTTTCCCCAGTGGTGCGTGGCGTGACACGATGGGTACATGGCTCCCTCAAAGAGATCCAGGCCCACCCTGAGCCCAATGAACAGGGAAGAAAGTCTTGATAGACCTTGTCCAATATGGTCCCGGCCATCAAGGAGTGATCCCGGACAAGGTGTCCCCGTCCATATTGTCCGGGCCATCAAGGAATGATCCCGGACAAGGTGACCCCGTCCATATGGTCTGGGCCATCAAGGAATGATCCCGGACAAGGTGTCCCCGTCCATATGGTCCGGCCATCAAGGGATGATCCCGGACAAGGTGTCCCCGTCCAGAATGGTCCAACCATCAAGGGATGATCCCGAACAAGGTGTCCCCGTCCATATGGTCCGGGCCATCCAGGAATGATCCCGGACAAGGTGTCCCCATCCAGAATGAACCGGGCCATCAGTGAATAAACTCAGACAAGGTGTCCCCGTCCATATGGTCCGGGCATCAAGGAATGATCCCGGACAAGGTGTCCCCGTCCAGAATGAACCGGGCCATCAGTGAATAAACTCGGACAAGGTGTCCCCGTCCATATGGTCCGGGCCATCGAGGAATGATCCCAGACAAGGTGTCCCCCGTCCAAAATGGTCCGGGCCATTAGTAAATGAACCCGGACAATATGTCCGGATAGGGAAAGTTTAGTCTTCCCTGAAGCTAACAGCTCCCCGAGAAACACAGAAGTTGGTCTCCTCAACTATGAACAAGAAGTTACGCATGGAGCGTACATTGTTCCTGGGAAACAGTGCTGCCACTACACTGACAGATCTTGTCCCCCGAATCTTCCTCGTGGATCGTAACACCCAGACTGAAGCAACTATTTTTTGCGAGTCTTATAATGTGATCATGTTTGGGCTGGCCCAATGGGCCTTGGTTAATATATGTTGTGTATTTCAAATCCTTTGTATTATGGCTCCATTAGTGAGCAAACTATGATTACATCTCTATTGGGCCAGGATTAGTCCAGCCCAAGCCCATTGCACAAGACTGCCTATAAATAGTGCCAGTTGTGCAGAGTAGGGGGGATCCCAGGTTTGGCTTGAAAGCGATTACTCTGCTCAAATTTGCAGAGAACTCCATTGTCAAAAGCTCTCTAAGCTCTAATACAAATGACTCGTGGACTAAGGCTCATTAACGCCCCAACCACGTAAAAATCCTGTTTGCATTTTCGAAATCCTTTATCTTTAAGCTCTCTTTTCTTTCATAATTATAGTTGCCGAAAAAGTCGTTTAACATATAGATTACCCAGATGCTCATCGATGAAGTTTTGATAATAATTATATTTTATGCATATCACTCTAATGCACCAGGCATTAGTTATAATAAAAAAAATTACATAATAAATTACGTTGGATTACAAAAGAAATTTTATATTCCAAAAGAACTATATATACTATGCATATATATATATATATTCATCCTCATACAAAGGTATGGAATTTATACATTGGTTTTATATATATATATATAAACCGACCAAAAGTTATATTTATATATATACATTAGTTTATACTTAAGAAGATCGGTTTTGGCCGGTTAACACGTCTAAAACCACCAAAAGTTTGGACGGGCTCAAATATGATTTTTCTTTTTTGAGCAGGCTACGGGTTGGTTGTCCCCAACCTGATTATGACATTGAAAAGGTAAAAATTGCCTATAGCCCGAAAAACCCGCCCAATGAGCAGCCCTACTAAATATAATCGAAAAATGAAGTCATTCTAAGATAATCAATTTTCTAAAATAGGCTTGGAGATAACCAAAATGATTTTGAATTAATATGATCTAAAAATAATGTTTTTAATGAAAAGGTAACCAGTCAGTATCTTATCGGCACTGTAAACAACCATATGATTACTTTTGAAAAACTTAGAAAAATAGAAAATTTTGGGCAGCGAAATTGCTCCCTCTTTTATCTTGTTGTGTTCGAGAAATTTCATCTTTTATGGGTGTTCAACACCCAAACATGACTTCCACTAGCGGCAGTCGTAGTAGTATATATGGGCGGTCAATTCTACAAGGAGGTAAAGAACAAAGTTACGATAAATAGAGGTAAAAGATAAATAATGTGAGAAAAAAAGAACAAACAATATTTTTGTTATTTTTATTGAAGGAATAAAAATAAAAAGATAAAATAAAGATAAGATGTAACAAATGGTAACAAGTGGGATGATATCAAGATTCACTTATATGCATTATTCATTTATTTGATTCTTTGATTCACATAATTAACTCAAATGAAAAAGTTCACATCCCAACTATTCATTTGGAAAATTAAACATTAAAGCAGAAATATATTAACAAAATTATATTTGAGTAATAATATTCTTTACTTTGGAAGCACAATATTAGTTTTTTGAAAAATAAAAAAAATTACAATATATCATTGGCAATAATGCAATAAAAGATTGTACATAAAACTAAACATCAATATTACATTTAGTAATTTGATAATACATAGAAAGAACATGACTAAATTTATATTCTATTAGTAAAATAAATAGAGATGATGAAATAAATTATCTATATTATTTTTACTAATTTGATAATACATTGGAAGAGTTTGACTAATCCTATATACTATTAGTAAACTTATATAAAGATAATAAGATGAAGAAAAATAGATGCAAAAACATAAATTACTCAAATGTATAAACTTTAAGCACTTGGTGGATCAAAAATATCAAATAAAGTCACAATGCATATAGGATCATCTCTAACCTTTCTTAGAAAGTTAGACTATTATGCTAAACATTTCCATAAAAATCTATAAAGAAAATATGAGAAGTGAGACTAAAATTTGTATAGATTTGTTACCTCAAAAATTACTTTTAAACTATGAAAATGATCGCCTATTTAATAGATTCTAAAAAAGGATTAAATAAAAATAGAAATAAGTTTTGGGTTTCAAAAGATAATAATAATATTAATAATAGATTGTGATATAAAATCATTATAATTATTATTATTATTATAATTATTATTACTATTTTTCGTCTTATTGTGTGCATGTAGGTGGAGTGTGGAGAAAAATGGAGTAGTTGGTGGGCAGGTGTGGCAAGCGCGTTAGATGGTTAACAGGCAAGGCAAATGAAAGTGTGCCAAGTGGAGCACACACAGTTGAAGGAAAGGGGCCAGACACGGACACACAGAGAAGGCAAGGTGCGGGTCAGGCTGGGTGGGGCCCAAGATAAGGCTGGGGGGACGCATGGTAGACAGGTGTCACGCCAAATGGCACACTCTTTTGAGATGGGCTGGTTTGGGCTAGGTGGGTCACTGGGCCTGGAAGCCAGGCTGCGCAGGAAAGGGGATGGACTATATAGATTTGTAAGCATGGCATATTTCTCATATTTTTTACAGTTTTATTTTCTTTCTTTTTCTTCCTTTTCCAAATGCAAAATGATGAGGACACCAAGACTAAAGATCCAAGTCTAGTTCCAGTTGGTCTGGTGACGAGGGCGCGAGCCAAAAGACTCAGTTTAGGAGCTTGATGAGTGTTATTGTATTTTGTCATCTTGTATTTTTTATTTAGTCTTTGTTTATTTTGTGAAAAGTCAAACACTTGACTTGTGTGAGTCCAAGAGTCCTTTTGTCTTTAATTTTCGGTTTTCATTAGGAAGACAAAAGGCTTGTTTTTAAATTTCGGTTTTCATTAGGAAGACAAAGGGTTGTCTTTAATTTTCGGTTTTCATTAGGAAGACAAAGGGTTGTCTTTAATTTTCGGTTTTCTTTAGGAAGACAAAGGGGCTTGTCTTGATGTAATTTTCGCCTATATTAGGCCTTTGTAAACGTTTGGGAATGGCAGATTTTGATGAAATGAAAATTGATAGGTTTTCTTCTTGAGTTCTTGAAGAGACTATTCGAACTTATCAAGGGTATTCCTTGTGGCGTTCAATCCGACTTATCAAACGGATTCCCATCCCCGTTTGTGGCGTCTTCCTCATACCAAGGTTCGTGCTTGGCTAAGCATTGGGTCGCGGTTCTTCATTCCAATTTCGTGTGTTCTTGGTGGCTGCCATATTTGGTGTCGGGTTTCACCACAATCGTTGGTGTGGTTCGTATCAGTTGGTATCAGAGATTAGGATCATTCGGTTTGACTTATCCTTTACTTTGTGTTTTTCTTTCAATTCGTGTTTCTATATTAGAAAAAAAAAATTCATCATCTAGTCGTGTTTTGATTTCTTTGTCCTTGTTTCCTTGTGAAATCCGAAACTATTCTAGAGCTTGTTAATTTCCTTATTTCATTTGTTTCCTTGTTTCTCTTTTTTTTCGTTTCATTGTTCAAATCGTGCAATTGAATTAGGGTTTCTGAAATTTCCCCTAATTTGTTTTCTTTTTGTTTCTGAATTCGTGAATTAGGGTTCTTATTGTAAAAACCGAATTTTCATAGAGTTCCTCTTGTTTTGTTGTGAAATCCGAATGTGCTTTGGGTTTCTCTTGTTCTAATTGTGGAATCTGAATTTGCATTGGTTTTTTTCTAGTTCATACTGTGAAATCCGAATTTTCATTGAGTTTCTTTTGCTTTTCTTTTGAAATCCGAATTTTGCCTTGGGTTTCTCTTGTTCTTGTTGTGAAATCCGAATTGGGATTGAGTTATCTTGTCCTTATTGTGAAATCCGAAATTGGGATTGAGTTATCTTGTTCTTATTGTGAAATCTGAATTGGGATTGAGTTTCACTTGTTCTTATCGTGCAATCCGAATTGGCATTGAGTTTTTCTCTTGTTCTTATTGTACAATCCGAATTTGGCCTTGAGTCCCTATTGTTCTTATTGTGAAATCTGATTTGGCATCGAGTTTCTCTTGTTTTATTGTGAAATCTGATTTGGCATCGAGTTTCTCTTGTTTTATTGTGAAATCTGAATTGACAGTGAGTTTCTCTTGTTTTTCATTGTGAAAATCTGAATTTACATTGAAATTCTCTTGCTCTTTTGTGAAATCCGAGTTGTTTTCGAATCCAAGTCTGATTTTTTTTTTCTTGTGTCTTGTACCTGCGTTTGAGGATTAAGAGGAAAGAAAAGACAGAAAAGAAAGAAGAAGAAAAATCAAGAGGATCCGAACTAAAAAAAAAAGAGCCTGGAAACCTCTCTTAAAAAAATTTGTTCTATTCTTGTTCCCTATGGTCTAGGGGCCTGTTTGCCAAAACCCCAGTCAAGTGTTCCAAAAATCATCATTTTTCGCCAATTTTTCATCGGTGTTCGTTTGGTTTGTTTGGTTTGTTTGGTTGGATTTGCTGCTTGAATCCTCCATATTACCGTTTGATTAGTTTTGAAAGAGCTTAAAGAAGAATACGAGTGGAAAAAGGCAGAGGTGTGAGCTTATTTGAGGGTAAAAGCCATCAAAGTTGAGTGAAACACGAGTGGACTTGAGTGACAATTTTTGAGTGAAAACATGTGAGGGAGTGTGGTGAGGTCTTTATCTATAATTATTCTAACCTTATTTTGCAGATTTCCATCATGGCACAAAATCCAGAGAAAAATACAAGCAATGATATTCCACCACTTGAAGTTCCGAATCTACAAATGCAAGCACTAATTGGGGAGATGCGAAGGATGATGAGGGCGGAGTGTGAGCAAATACATGAGAGGTTGGATAAAGTAGAAGAGGGAACGCAATGGAGGGCACGGAGGAACAGGGTGCAACAACGGGATGTTGAGGGTGAAGGAGAGTTTGATGGGGGCGATTTCGAGGAAGAATATGATAGGTTGTCAGAGGGTAACCATAGGAGGTATGGTCGGGATAGGGAAGCTAGGAACTGGGTAGGCAATAATTTGGGAAATATCAAGATGAGAATCCCCGCCTTTCAAGGCAAGAGTGATCCTGAGGCATACCTTGAGTGGGAAAAGAAGATGGAGTTGGTTTTCGATTGTCACAACTACTCTGACATGAAGAAGGTAAAACTAGCTGTCATCGAATTTACTGATTATGCTATTGTTTGGTGGGATCAGTTGTGCATCAACAGGAGGCGAAATGGAGATCGTGCCATTGACACTTGGGAGGCTATGAAGAGGGTGATGAGGCGACGGTTTGTACCATCTCATTATTATCGAGATCTATACCTTAAGTTGCAGGGTCTTCGTCAAGGTTCCAAGAGTGTTGATGAGTATTACAAGGAGATGGAGATGGCTATGATTAGAGCCAATGTGGAAGAGGATCGGGAGGCAACAATGGAAAGGTTTTTGAATGGGTTGAACCGAGAGATTGATAATCCAATTGAGCTACACCATTATGTGGAATTGGAAGATTTGGTGCATATGGCAATCAAATTTGAGGGAGCTCAAGAGGGGTAGTACAAGTTCAAAGCCAAGACCGAGCCCACACAATTCAAGTGCAACACCTTGGCAGTCGAACTATCCAAAGAAGGAAGAAGACCAACCTACTTCATCCTTTACACCAAAACCAACCACCACAGCCACGATCCCTCAAGGTAAAACAGCCCCTAATTCGTCCCGTTCTAGTGAGATAAAGTGTTTCAAATGTCAGGGGCGAGGACACATAGCTAGCCAATGTCCAAACAAGAGAGTTATGGTGATTCGAGAAAGTGGCGAGCTCGATTCTGAAGATGAAGATGATCTTGCTGACATGCCACCATTCGAAGATGCTTCTATCGATGATGAAGAGTATGGGCCAAAATCTGGTGAAATTCTTGCACTAGTCACAAGACGAGCCTTAAACTTGCAAGCAAAAGAAGAGGAAGAAGAGGTGCAGTGAGAGAACATCTTTCACACTCGTTGTCATGTGAAAGACAAGGTGTGCAGTGTTATTATTGATGGTGGTAGTTGCACTAACGTTGCTAGTTCTTCCATGGTTGAAAAGCTGGGGCTCCCAACGCTTAAACATCCTCGTCCATACAAGTTGCAGTGGTTGAATGATAGTGGTGAAGTGAGGGTTACAAAACAGGTGCTGGTATCATTTCGAATTGGCAAGTATGAGGATGAGGTATTGTGTGATGTGGTTCCCATGCAAGCTGGACACCTCCTTCTAGGAAGGCCTTGGCTATTTGATCGGCGAGTCCAGCATGATGGCTTCACCAACAAGTACTCATTCACGTTCCATCAACGAACAATCACTCTAGCTCCATTGACGCCAAAGCAAGTATATGAAGACCAAGTGAGGTTGCAAAAATTGAGTGATCAAAAAAAATTGAGTGAGCAAAAGAAGGAGAGTGAAAAGATGAATGAGAGTGAGAAAAAAGAGAGAAAAGGGTCGAATCAAGTGAGGGAGAAAAGAAAGAGAAGAGTTCGATCAATGAGGGAAAATTAGAGAGAAAACAAAATAATTTTTATGCAGAAAAAAGTGAGGTTAAGGAGGCTCTTTTAAACACTAACCAACTTGATGCTAACAAGGGTCGTCACAAGCAGGTTTTTGACCCCGGTGATTGGGTATGGGTACACATGAGGAAAGAGAGATTCCCAGCACAAAGACGTTCCAAATTGCTACCTCGAGGAGATGGTCCATTTCAAGTGCTAGAAAGGATCAATGACAAAGCCTACAGACTCGATTTACCAGGTGAGTATACTATTAGTGCTACTTTTAATGTTTCTGATTTGAGTCCTTTTGATGCAGGTGAAGATTTGAGGACAAATCCTTCTCAAGAGGGGGGGAAATGATGAGGACACCAAGACTAAAGATCCAAGTCTAGTTCCAGTTGGTCTGGTGACGAGGGCGCGAGCCAAAAGACTCAGTTTAGGAGCTTGATGAGTGTTATTGTATTTTTTCATCTTGTATTTTTTATTTAGTCTTTGTTGTGAAAAGTCAAACACTTGACTTGTGTGAGTCCAAGAGTCCTTTTGTCTTTAATTTTCGGTTTTCATTAGGAAGACAAAAGGCTTGTTTTTAAATTTTGGTTTTCATTAGGAAGACAAAGGGTTGTCTTTAATTTTCGGTTTTCATTAGGAAGACAAAGGGTTGTCTTTAATTTTCGGTTTTCTTTAGGAAGATAAATGGGCTTGTCTTGATGTAATTTTCGCCTATATTAGGCCTTTGTAAACGTTTGGGAATGACAGATTTTGATGAAATGAAAATTGAGAGGTTTTCTTCTTGAGTTCTTGAAGAGACTATTCGAACTTATCAAGGGTATTCCTTGTGGCGTTCAATCCGACTTATCAAACGGATTCCCATCCCCGTTTGTGGCGTCTTCCTCATACCAAGGTTCGTGCTTGGCTAAGCATTGGGTCGCGGTTCTTCATTCCAATTTCGTGTGTTCTTGGTGGCTGCCATATTTGGTGTCGGGTTTCACCACAATCGTTGGTGTGGTTCGTATCACAAAATATACAAATTTAATTCCTACAAAATAATAATTAATTAAATCATAATAAAATATATCATATTAATTCAATAAAAATAATAATTAAAAAATAATTTATTTTTCTATTTAATATCAATGAATGTGTACTTTTGTCCTTTAATCAGTGTGATGAATAATTTTTAAATTGAAGATATGTAAAATGTATTGTTTTTAATGGGGTAGGTGATTTGTGTAATTATTGTTTTTTTATTTTAAAGTCATTTTTTTGCCATTATTTTTAGTCAAGTGATTTTTGTATATAAAACGAAAGAGAAACAAGCCTGGACTACAATGGTGTTAGCTGACACAGATGAGAAGTGCCATGCCAAGCGATTTTTGTATATAAAGATTTTTTAGGCATACTTTAAAAAAAATCCTCTTAAAAAATAGGAATTAGAGCAAAATGACCAATAATGATATGTCAAAGTAAGTAAATGTCATAGTTTTTTAATTTTGATGGAAAATAGTCCAACTATACTTTTTTAATACGATATATTACCAAGTATATCATTTTATATAGTAAGTTACATTCAATATTTTGTCTCTTAGTTCAGTTTTAAATTCTTATATAATGATTTAGGGTGTACTTTGATAAGTGAAAAGATTTACTATTTACTATTTTTTATTTTCATTTATTTCTATATACTAGTTTGTAGTATTGAATAAAATATGAATATTTTATGGTAATCAAGTTTGAGTTGCTTCATTATTTAGACTTTTTGATAAAGACGTCAATCAACTTCCTCCCAGGTATCTTACCTATTATATAAATTACTATTAAACGGTATTTTGTATTTAACAGATTTTGATACGATTTAACAGTTGGTTATTAACACTTTAACAGAATCTGTAATTTAGTAAAACAATACAACTGTTGAGAAATATACAACCATTACCATAGGACACAACCATTAGCATTTACAGCCATGAAAAAAATCATTATCTCATCAAACCTCCTCTCTCATCATTATAAACTTGGATTGCATTTACCATACCATTCGGCAAACTTCTCCATGATGCGATCGATCTTTTGTGCCTCTCCAGGCAACCTGAACTCGCGCAGGAAAAACTCTATTGCTTCAACAAAATCTATCCCTTTAAAATTAAAGGAATCCACATAGGCATGCATAACTTTCAGAGGAAATTCATCTCTCTCACCCAAATAGTCACTGATCATTGTTTCATTCAAGCCATTAGTGTTCTTTAGAAACAAAGCCACATCCTCTGCTGAACTACCAATTTTTTTTTACATTTATCAAGAACTCAATCCCCTTTGAAGGCTATAATTGAAAAAACCCAACTTTTATTTTTCTATGTGTGTGTTTATATATATATATATTTATATATTTATTTATATATATAAGCGTATAACAAGGCACCAAATGGAGGCATCGTGTTCTACCCATAAAAAAATAAAAATATAAAATATAACGTGCATTACACGTATTTTATACCTAGTATATATATGTGGGGTTTCACTTAAAGCCCTACCAGTAGGGCTCTCAGTGTTCTTGATCCGTGAATAGTTTTTGGTGCAATTTTTTTACGACTGTGTATATTGTAGCTATTTAGAGCATCCTACAAAGTTTCAGAAAATTTCGAATAGTTTACAATACCAAAAACTAAGTTCAAACATGTTGTTGCACGCGTGACTAATTCTTTTTATGCGTGTGGAAAACAACATGTTTGAACCTAGTTTTCAATACTGTAAACTATTTAGAATTTTCTGAAACTTTGCAGGATGCTCTAAATAGTTACAATATACACGGTCATAAAAAAATCGCGCTGAAAACTATTCACGGGTCGAGAAACACTGAGAGTCTCACCAGAAGGGCTTAAAGTGAAGTCCCTATAAAATAATTGTCCTATTTATATTTATTTATATATATATACCGAAGACAAAAAAAATCATATACCACTACCAAATATATATGTATATATATTTGGTAAACTAATAGAATAAAAAACTATATATCATAAAGTTATAACAAAAGCACAAATTATTTATTCCATGATAATAAAATTCCATACAACAAAATTAGTTTTTATATATAACTAAATAAATACAAGTATTCATTCACAAAATTTAATATACAACCATTAAAAATAATAGATACAGTACAAAAAATAAATATACCATGTTATTAAACATATATGTCGTATCTACTATAATTTGTTTTTTAATGAGAGCAATTGGTATAGAATAATAATAATAAAATTTGATGTGCCAAAACACAAACAAAGTATATGCCATGCAAAAAAAATTATATACTGGTAACAAATTAAATTACAACAACTTTGATATATTGGATCACAAAAAATTGATATAGCATTAAAAAAAGGTCCTACAAAAAAAAATGATATACCATAGCTCAATTAGTGTTTCTTCTTTCCGTGCCCATTTTTCAGATTCAATGACCCTTAAACTATTTCTCAAATTTGTTATTTTCTATTGAATGGGTGTGAGTGTGCTCTTTTAGGTGTAAATGCTCATTTTAGGTACAAGAGTTTGTTAGGTGCCACTTTTTATTCTTATATATTGAATGTGTCCTATGGCTATAGTCTGTACCATAATAATGTTTTTCTTTATAGTCAATTTTGACACACCATAGCATAAATAATATATATCATGTCGTTGAACTTTTTTTTCACGAGATAGACAACTCTTATATATCATAGTACAAAAAATAATATACAATGCTATCAAACTTATATACCACAAACATTTATTTTTTCTTCACCTTGAACTATAATAAACTTTAATATACCATATAACAAATATATCATATTGTTAAACTTATAAACCATAAACCTTTTTTTTCTTTCGCTTTAAGATATAATCAACTCTGATATATCATAATACAAATAACAAATGCACCATCCTCTCATATGAAACATATATACCATAAATTTGTGTTTTTTTTACCCTAAGCTACTGCTAAGTTTATGGCTTTTTCTTTTCTTTCAATAGTTTACTCGAATATGTTGGCAATTTGCAATTTATTAATTAACAATGCATAATAGGAATACTTCAATATTACAAACCCCGAGTGCAGCGCCCTACTACCGAAGGATTGTTACGCTGTGCATTTTAAACAGTGCTAAACTCATTAAACGAGTCATTTGAGCATAATCGTGTAACTAAATGTGATCAACAGTTTAGGGTTAACAATTTTAGTCAAAGATATGTTTCACTAAAACGTTTACTGTATACATTGGGATCCCAAAATACATTTAAAAGGTTAATTACAATAAATGATTTACAACCAGCCGACATAAGCGTCAAAATAGGGTTTAACCATTGTTCCTCTTTAAACCCTCAGTCGTGGCGATCGTGTAGCTGCATATGTACACATCATCACCTAAGTTCTCCAACTCAAGGACGGTCCAACTTTCTTTTACCTTTACCTCCACCAAATAGCAACCATGAGCCGAGGCTTAGCAAGAAAACTCAAGCATATGCTCATAAGTAGATAAATAACCCTATTCATGCATGCCGACAAGTACAAATAAATGATTATGGGGTCCTGTACCTTGAAAAGATGACTAATAAGTCTATTTGGAGTCCGACATCCTGAATAGATGACTAATAAGTCTCTCTGGGGTCCGACGCCTTGAATAGATGACTAATATGTCTCTTTGGGGTCCTGTGCCCTGAATAGATGACTAATAAGTCTCTCTGGGGTCCTGTGCCCTTAATAGATGACTAATAAGTCTCTCTGGGGTCCGACGCCCTAAGCCATGTGACATTCCAGTCACCTGAGCCTTTTAGCCCTGGCTCTGAGTAACAAGCCATAGACTAGCCAAGCCCTATAATTTTCTCCGACCAATAGGTCAGTCAAGCATTTAATGCTCTTGTTGATTAGATCTAATCATTTCGCCCTACGTTCAATATGCTAATGCTGCTCTTAACTCATAAGTCAATTCCATACGACCAGCGCTCAATACTATTGCTGATCATGACAGATAAGTCAGAGCTTGACAACCAATACTAAACACCATTTTTCGTTTCTTAAGTAATAAGTCAGTGCTTCCTCATGAGGTAATGCAAACAGGCATATATCATATGTCAAATATCCAGATATAAGGCATTCAACATGCTTAATCAATAATGACAAGCATAATCATAATCATGCACAATTACAGAGACTCAAGCTTTGATCAATTCCATACTCAACATTCATGCCATGCCATAACCAAATGTATCACATGCATCACATGCTGGGTGCAGTTTTCTTACCTTTGGTCCAAGCACAGGTTACCAATAAACGACCCTCAAGGACGGTCCTTTTTCCAAGCCTATAGCAACAACCTAGTCACAAACATAATATAGAATCCCATAAAAAAAATGAGTAAATAAATACTTCCAGACTGAGTTCTATCCTTCGGGATGTCGAATCCTACCAAACCGGGTAGTAGGATCGATCCCGAACTCTTAGAGTTAAGTTCCTATGACTAAAAACCAAACTTGGGCAAAACTGAACAGGCGAGCCGCGACTTGACCCAGGGGGTAGCAGCGTGCCTCCCCAATAGAGTCCTCTGCCTGGGCTTTAGGGTGCAGGCCACGACTTGGCCCTCTAGGGTCGCCCCCCCCCCCCCCCCCCCCCGCCCCCCCGACCCCCACCCCCAAGGAAGAGCCCTCCTAGTTCTGGGTTCACCCAGGTCGCGACTTGCTAGAACAAAGTCGCCACCCAACCCCGAACTTAGGTATTTCCTACGTTTTCTCCCGTTTAAAATCCCCCAAAAGTATATCCAAACATATCGAAATCTCAAAAACAAAGTTTCCAAACATCCTAGTTTCCCAAAACCATCAAAACTCAAGTCTCAATCAAATAAAAAAACTCATCAAAACGTAAAATCCGATCAAAGCTTAAAAGCTCAAAAACTCAAAACTTAAAACTTAGATTACCTTTGATTGAGTCGTTTCCCAGTTAAATCCTCTGGCTAATAAGCTTCTAATCTTCCCTAGAATCACTATGCCTCAATTCTTGCTTGAATCCGAGTCCTAAAACACGAATTTCCTTCAAAAATGCGAACGGTGTCATAAAGGGAACTGGAGAGAAAGAGAGAGAGAGAGAGAGAGAGAGAGAGAGAGAACATTCTTTTTATTTCTGACATGTTACTTCATGCTTTAGTAACCTTAAGAAAATCCTAATGCTTGGGGTCCCAAAAAACGCCCCACGAGGTAAAATAGTCAAAATTCCCAAAATTCTCTCCTGATCTCACTAACTCTCAACAAATAATCTTTCTCACTACCCAATATCCTGGTAATGTGCTAAATATCCAATATACCCCTCGACTCACTCCGAGTCAAGTATGGGTCCCGTTGTGACTTTCCCACTAGCTTGCTCCCTAGGATCGTCTCGTGCCGAGTGACCCAAACATATTCACATAGTAATGTATTACCACACACATACCACATATATGCCAAATATACCCATAACGGGCCAAATTACAACAATTACCCAATTAAACAGAAATGGCCCCACATGCATATTTAATACACCAAACACATGCATATCAAGTAATATTATAATATAACTCACACCATCACATAATGATGCACATATATATAATATAATCACATAATTCCATAATTTGCCATCCTGGCCCCCTAATCAAGGCCCTAAGCCTTATTAGGAAACTTGGGATGTTACAACTATCCTCTCCTTATAGAAATTTCATCCTCAAAATTTTATCTGATCAGCCCAGAATATCAATCCTGAATATCTGATTCCAGTTTTCGTGTCGCTCCCTCGACCTTACTGTTTATGTATAATACCTTAACTAAAGGTATAGCTTTGTTCTTCTGAACTCTGTTCTTTCTATCTTATATATGACCTGGCTATTCTTCACAGAATAACTTAACCTCTAATTCCAGTTCCTCATAACTCAACACATGTTTCCTCAACATGGAAATATGAAGTACATTGTATGTGGCAGACAGTGCCAAAGATATGGCCAACTTATAGGCCACCTGACTTATCCCCTCAAGGATCTGAAACAGTCACACAAATCTAGGGCTCAACCTACCCTTATCTCCTCACCCCTTTCCATGGTGATACTCTAAGGAAGATACAATCTTCCACTTGGAACTCCATGTTCCTGCATTTCAGTTCAACATAACTTTTCCATTTTACTCCGAGAAGCGAGCATCCGACGTTTAATCTTCTCAATAGCCTCAATGATCTCCTGAACTTCCATAGGATCAAAATATAACATCTCACCCATCTCATCCCAATGGATGGGAGATACACATTTCCTAACACACAACATCTCATAAGGTGCCCTTCCAATAACTGGATAACTCCCTCTGATTCACCATCAATCTGAGGATAATAAGTTGTACTAAACTCCAACCTTATATTCATCGCCTTCTGCAATCTTCCCCAAGACTCGGAAGTAAAAGCAGGGTCCTCATCTAATAAGATAGACCTAAAAATTTGAAGAAGACATAGTATCTTTCTTTCACAAAGAGATCTATATACTGATCAACTATATTACTCTTCCATACTGATAAAAATGAGCTAACTTTATATACTTGTCCATAATGACCCGAACCGAATAATGCCGACCCACTATCCTGGGTAGCCCCACCGCAAAATCCATCGTGATGTCCTTCCACTATGGAATACACAAAGGCTGTACATGCTTTACAGGTTTGTGACACTCTGTCCTGACCTGTTAACAAGTTAGGAACTTTTCCACGTATTCAGTTACGTCCCTCTCCATCCCAGGCCACCAATATAAAACTTTCACATCCTGGTACATCTTCATGGTGCCTAGATGAAGAGAATAAGGGGTGATATGAGATTCATCTAGAACCTCCCATTTAATCTCAGTGCCCATTGGATTCCAAGTTCGATCCCTATATCTCAATAAACTCATACCTGGCACTGCATAATCCTTAGCTAATCCAGCTAAGACATTCCCCTCAATTCTTCTCATTTGTGGTTCTCTCAACCGTTTTCCTTTAATCCTCTCTACAAGAGTAAACTCAAACATAATGTTGACCAACTGGCCCACCAGTAACTCTATTCTAGTTCTGGCCATACCCCTCAACTAACCTAATGCATAGGCACGTATCTTTTTTTGTCCAGTAGGTAACAATCCTCGAGAATTCTTTCACAAAACCCATGTAAAATCCTGCTCATCCAAGGAAACTCCTGACCTCTGAGGCGTTCCCTGGCCTTGGCCAATCTCTGACTGAGAGTATACCACAATATCATCAATCAAGACGATCACAAATCCAATTCAGATTATCTTTGAATACTCTATTAATCTAATCCATCAAAACAACTCGGCATTAATCAAATCCACCAAACATAAATCAGCACTCCTAGTGCCCATATCTGATATAAAAGGAAATCTTCTGCTTATCCTTCCTTCTAATCTTTAGCTGGTAATAACCAGATCAAAGATCCACCTTGGAGATTACCATTTTACTTAAACACTAAACCGTTGGTTCCTATAGCTCTACTGAAGCCATTCAATACAGTGTCCTAGACTTGGTTCCGTCCATAGCACCAACATAATCACCATTCTATCTCTTTGTGTAAAGGTAACCTTGGCAAATCCTCTGGAACATATCTAGAAACTCATAGACTAATCTAGTCTCTCCTGGTCCCACTAGCACGACTTGAGTGGTATCCACCACACTAACTAAGAGTCCTATGCATCCTCCTACAATAGGACTCTAGCTCTAAGTACAGATGTCATAAGTATACGGGGCCCATGCATAGTTCCAACAAATACAAGGGTTTCTCACCCTCAAGCCCAAAAGTTACCATCATTTCCTTGCAATCTATCATTGCCCCAAACTCGGGTAACTAATCCATATCTAGGATCATATCGAAGTCAGTCATAACCAACACTATCAAGTCAAACGATGAGTTATTTCCACAATAATCTAACTCATCTCTTAAAATTACCAATAGAGTACCACTTTCTCATCACAACATACTATAAAGTCTAGACCTCTCTAGATTCAAAAAAGCAAAGAAAAATATGGCACCAAACCAATTAACATAATACAAAAATCATAATTAAAAAGCTGACCTGCCACCATTGAGGAACCAACCTCAATCTCAGTCTCTAACTCTTACTGCGTCAGAGCGAACACTCGAGCTAGAGTCGAGTTGTCCGCCCCCTTTGGCTCATCCTTCCTTCACCTTGGGCAGTCCCTCTTATGGTGCCCAAACATCCCATATACAAAACATGCTCTTGCTCAACATTTTCCCAAATGGTGCCTCTTACACTGAGTGCATGTCGGGTAGGGTTTCCAATCCTTGTTCTTGCCCGATCCAATAAATAGAGATATCACTACTTGAGCGCTACGCTCTGCGACACTTTCCTTCCCAATCTCATTTCCTATGCTCTCAACAACAAGAGCCCTCCCCACCACCTGAGTGTAAGTACATATTTCATATACTGGGGATACTCTAACGCCTTGATCTATCTTGGAATTCAATCTCTGGATAAATCTTTCCTTCTGAGCTACATTCATGGGTACCATATCAAAAGAAAACTTGGCAAAACCATCGAATTTGTTAACATACTCTGTTATTGTTGCATTTCCTTGAACCAGGTTCATAAACTCATTTGTCTTAGCAGTCTTGACTGCATCATAGTAATATATTTCATTAAACAGCTGCCTAAATTATTTCGAGCTCATCGCAGCTGTATCTCGTGTCTGGGATACCACTTCCCACCATGTACAGGCATCATCCCACAATACATATGTAGCACAGATCACCCTATCGTGACCTACCACCCCATACTGTCGAGGATGGAACTGATCATACCCATTCATTGCTCAGCTCTGAATGGATCTAGGCCTCCCTCAAAAACTGGAGGGTAATATTCCTGAAATCTTCCACAAAGAAATTCCCAATTGTTCTCAACCCTAGGCTGAGCCAATACTGGTGTCACTCCTGGCATAGCAAAGGAAGAGGTGTTCCCTGACAGAACTTGCTACTGTTTTAAACACCTGAGCTCTTCCTCTTGCCTATGTAATCTTAATTGCATATCTGTAAACACCTGCTGCAAATTCTAAGGGGCAGGTGAAGAGCTCAGGGCTTGGCTATAATTCCCAGCCTCGGTATAACCACCACCGGATCCCATTAACTACCTTGGGTACATAACCTCTGATTAGTCTGCAGTCAATAACTTGATCCATTAAGCATGAAAAACACATTGAAAAGTCCTCCCCCACGGAAAAAATTACACAACACCACACTCATAAACCACTGTAGTGCTAAAAAAAATATGCCCACAACATTCATACATCAATTCATAACCCATGCTCTTCCAAAATACATACCATGCTCTCAACTCCAACATGCAAATAACACGTTCATATATTCACTGAGCAGGTAATCACATCATCATATTAATAATCAAGGGCTAGGCCCTAACAGAAACTCATGCTCCCTAATAAGGTATGCTGGTAAAGCACTTACATTCTATCTAAGTAGTTAAGCAAATAACCACACAAACAGTTACCATACCTTGAGTAAAGCTTGTCTTTAGTGACGAGTGTACATACCCAGCTTGTCTACAGAAACCCTTAACCTTGACTCGCTTTGATACCAAGTTTGTAACACCCTACTACCCAAGGACCATTACACTGTGCATTTTAAACAGTGCTAAAGTCGCTAAACGAGTCATTTGGCCATAATCGTGTAACTAAATGTGATTAATGTTTTAGGGTTAAAAATTTTGGTCAAAGATACAATGTTTCACTAAAATGTTTACTGTATACATTAGGATCCCAAAATAGATTTAAAAGGTTAATTACAATAAAGGATTTACAACCAGCCGACCTAAGCGGCAAAATAGGGTTTTACCCTAGTTCCTCTTTAAACCCTCGACCGTGGTGGTCGAGTAGTCGCATATGTACACATCGTCACCTAAGCTCTCCATCTCAAGGATGGTCCAGATTTCTTTTACCTTTACCTGCACCATATAGCACCCGTGAGCTGAGGCTCAACAAGAAAACTCAAGCATATGCTCATAAGCAGATAATAACATGTCGCCAAATCATAATAAGCATGCCTAGTGGTATTAACCATATTCATGCATGCAGACAAGTACAAATAAATGATTATGTGGCCCTACACCCTGAATAGATGACTAATAAGTCTCTCTGGGGTCTGGCGCCCTGAATAGATGACTAATAAGTCTCTCTGGGGTCCTGCACCCTGAATAGATGACCAATAAGTCTCTCTGGGGTCCAACGCCTTGAATAGATGACTAATAAGTATCTCTGGGGTCCTGTGCCCTGAATAGATTACTAATAAGTCTCTCTGGGGTCCGGCGCTCTTAATAGATGACTAATAAGTCTCTCTGGGGTCCTGTGTCCTGAATAGATGACTAATAAACCTCTCTGGGGTCCGACACTCTGAATAGATGACTAATAAGTCTCTATAGGGTCCTGCGCTCTAAATAGATGACTAATAATTCTCTTTGGGGTCTGACGCCCTAAGCCATGTGCCATTTTAGTCACCTGAGCCTTTTATAACTAGCTTTGAGTAACTAGCCTTAGACTAGCCAAACGCTTTATAAGTATTTAATGCTCTTGTTGATTAGATTTAATCATTTCGGCCTGCATTCAATACGCTAATGCCGCTCTTGACTCATAAGTCAATTCCATACGACCAACGCTCAATACTATTGTCGATCATGATTGATAAGTCAGAGCTTCATGACCCGTACTAAACACCATTTTCATTTCTTAACTAACAATTCAGTGCTTTCTCAATGAGTTAATGCAAACAGGCATATATCATATGTCAAATATCAAGATATAAGGCATTCAGCATGCTTAATCAATAATGACAAGCATAATCATAATCAGGCACAATTACAAAGACTCAATCTCTGATCAATTCCATACTTAACATTCATGCCAAGCCATAACCACATGTATCACATGCATCACATACTGGGTGCAGTTTTCTTACCTTTGGTCCAAGCATAGGTTACGAATAAACGATCCTAAAGCACGATCCCATTTCCAAGCCCCTAGCAACAACCTAGTCACAACCATAACATAGAATCCCATAAAAAACAAGTAAATAAATACTTTCGGAGCGAGTTCTAGCCCATGGGATGTCGAATCCTACCAAATTGGGTAGTAGGATCGATCATGAACCCTTAGAGTTAAGTTCCCATGACTAAAAACCAAAATTGGGCAAAACTGCATAGGTGGGCCGCAACATGATCCTGGGGGTCGCGTCGTGTCTCCATAACAGAGAGCCCTCTGCCCGGGCTTCATGGTGCGGGCCGCGACTTGGCCCTCTAGAGTCGCAGCGCCCCTCCCCCCCCCCCAAGGCAGAGCCCGCATGGTTCTTGGTTCACCCCGGTCGCGACTTGCTAGAACAAGGTCACGACCCAACCTCGAACTCAGCCATTTCCTACATTTTCTCCTATTTAAAATTCTCCAAAAACCTATCAAAATCCCTAAAACAAAGTTCCCAAACATCCTAATTTCCCAAAACCATCAAAACCCAAGTCTTAATCAAATCAAAAACTCATCAAAACGTAAAATCTTATCAAAGCTTAAAAACTCAAAACTTAAAACTTGTATTACCTCTAATTGAGTTGTTTCCCAATTAAATCCTCCAGCTAATAAGCTTATAATCTTCCCTAGAATCGCTATGGCTCGATCCTTTCTTGAATCTGAGTCCTAAAACTCGAGTTTCCTTCGAAAATGCGAACGGTGTCAAAAAGGGAACGAGAGAGATAGAGAGAGAGAACGTATGGAATATTCTTTTTATTTCTGATAGGTTACTTTGAGCATAAGTAACCTCAAGCATATCCTAATGCTCGGGGTCCCAAAAGCGCCCCTGGGTAAAATAGTTAAAATTCCTAGAATTCCCTTCTGATTTCACTAACTCCCAATATATTATTGAATAATCATTCCCATTACCTAATATCCCGCTAATGTGCTAAATACCCAATATACCCCTCGACTCACTCCGAGTCAAGTATGGGTCTCGTTGTGACTTTCCCACTAGCTTGCTCCCTATGATCGTCTCGTGTCGAGTAACCCAAACATATTCACATAGTAATGTAGTACCACACACATACAACATATATGCCAAATATACCCACAATGGGCCAAATTACAACAATTACCCAATTAAATAGAAATGGCCCCACGTGCATATTTAATACACCAAAACATGCATATCAAGTAATATTATAATATAACTCACATAATCAAATAATGATGCACATATATATAATATAATCACATAATTCCATAATTTGTCATCCTGGCCCCCTAATCAAGGCCCTAAGCCTTAATAGGCAATTTGGGACGTTATTCCTAGATGCTAATCAAGAATCTTATTCCAAGTATGAATGAAAATATCGATCATCAAAGAACTATACTCATAATATGAATGCAAATCTTGAAAATAATGTATTAAGTGATTAAATGATTATATGATGAACTTAGAATCATTTAATCATCAATACTAACAACATAAACATAATAGAATGACAAAATACAAGATTAGGGATAGGGAGATACAACATTTTGTATTGAGAAACTTGAATCTTCAAACTTGGGGGACATCCAAGCCTTCCCTTTTTTTCTTGAAGCTTCTTCAAAAGTAGAATGAGATTTGGGATTTGAACAAATGTCTCCAAATGCCTCCAAATTTTTTGGGAAGGTTTGAATACCTCATTGTATCACTTTAGACCCATAAAAGTCACTTTTAGATGCCTACTACACAATCTCATATTTTTACTTCAACTTAAGTGAAAATCGTTAACTATTTTGCTCCTCATTGTGTAACCAGCTTAACCATTATATTTAACCAATCTCAACATTCCCCTACTTGGTTAAATATAATCCTCTCTTCTTAGCTCATACAACATTGGTGCATAAAATAAAGTATCTTTCAATTTGAACTTTACCTTAGTGAAAATATTACAAAGCCTTATCGAAGTCATTGGTATCTTAAAGATTGAACCAAGTACTCCTTAGTGATAAGATCGGTAGCACCTCACACACCTCCACTTGACCATTCATCTTCCCAGTTATCTCGCTTAGCACTTATATGGCCATGTGCTCATCCATTTCATGACCTTTTCGGGGAGAAACTCCAACTCTCATGAGAAGCGACACAACCTCTAAGTTCACATAGGTGAAGTTCTTACAAAAACTTTGCTACCTATAGAGATGCTTGTTGCCGAAAAATGAAATTCATTAAAATCCACCCTCACTCGGCAGAAACCAACACTAACCATCCTTGGATGGAACTCATGATTATGTTAGTGTTGAAACTATTCACTCAATGACTTGTTATTACCCATTGAACTCTTTCCCTTGATGTATACAAGTTTGGAGTTGGGTTGCCATCATTGATGAATATATTATTCTAGGAGTTTCAGCCCCATCGCAAGAGGTTTTGTAAATGGATCATCCAAGTTATCACTCATCTTAACATATGAGATCGATATGATTCCATCTTTGAATCAATTGTCTCACATACTCATGTCTTAGACTTATATGTCTAGACTTTCCGTTATATATATGCCATTATAGGCTCTAGCTAATGTGGCTTGACTATCGCAATGTATCGAGATTGGTGATACCTCATCCGTAGAAATTGGGATATCCAACATGAGATCCCTAAGCTACTCAACCTCTTTGTCGGTTGCTGCTAGAGCTATAAACTCGGCCTCCATGGTTGAGTGTGAAATACATGTTTGTATCTTGGAACCCCATGAAACTGCTCCTCCTCTGAGCAAAAACATCCAACCGGTTGTGGAGAGATTATCTCTCATACTTGATATACAACTTGCGTCAAAATATCCTTCAGCTATCTCCGGGAACTTTGAATATTGGAGGCATAACTTCTTGGTCCTCTCAAGGTACCCTAGAGCTCTCTCAATTGACTTCCAATGTTCCATACTTGGATTGCTAGTAAACCTACTTAGTTTACTAACCGCATATGCGATAGTCTCTCTTATACAATGAGCGGCGTACATTAGACTCCCTAATGCACTTGCATACTCTAGTTGAGCCATCGCTCTACCATTGTTATTTTCAAGCTTTATGCTTGAATCAAATGGTGTATTTGCCTCTTTGATTTTTAGATGACTAAACTTGTTAAGCACTTTCTCAACATAGTGAGCTTGACTTAAGGCATAACCCCCACTATTTCTTCTCACTTTTATACCCAAGATGGTATCAACCTCTCCAAATTCCTTCATCTTGGAAATGGAAGATAAAAACCTATTCATTTCTATTATGCCTTTTATCTCATTACTAAAAAAAACATATCATCAACATATAGACACACCAATATTACATAGCCATCACAAGTCTTAGAGTATGAGTACTTGTCCACATTATTGTGTCTAAACCTATCACAAATTATGGCTTTATCAAACTTCTCATGCCATTTTTTTAGTGCTTGTTTTAAACCATACAATGATTTAACAAGCGTACACACTTTATGTTCATCTCCTCTTAAAACAAAACCCTCCAATTGTTCCATATAGATCTCCTCATCAAGATATCCATTTAGAAAATGTCGTTTTGACATCCATTTGATGAACATAAATGTTATATATTGATGATAAGGCAAATAAAAATCTTATTGTGGTTGTCCTAGCAACTGGTTCATACGTGTCAAAATAATCGAATCCTTCATTTTGTTTAAACTCTTTGACTACTAATCTAGCCTTGAAGGTTTGTAATGTGTCATCGGTGTGATATTTCCTCCGAAATATCCCCTTGCACCAATTGGTTTTGAACCTTATGCAAGGCCTACCAATTCACATGTGTGGTTTGACATAATTGAATCTATCTCATCATTTATTGCCTCCTTCCAAAAAGCGGAGTCTCTCGAAGACATTTCTTCTTGGAATGTTTTGGGATCATCCTCAACTTGAAGAATCATAGAAAATTTCCATGTGACTTCTTCAAGGATCCCCTCTCCTACGTAGAATATTTCTGCTTGAGAACATTTCTCAATTGATCCCAACTCTTAAATTCTTTGGCTTCTCTAAGGCAATATTGGTTGCTCATCTACCCTTGGATCTTTCTCTTCACGAGATTCTCCAACACTTGTGGGTTCTTGAGAGTTGCTACCATAATGTAACATATTCTCAAAGAACTCCACTTTTCTTTATTAAATTATCACATTAGACTCCAAGTCTAATATCTTATAGGCCCTGCTATTTGAGGCATAGCCTAAAAATGTACACTAAACGACCCTTGGACCCACCTTAGTCCTTTTAGGCTTAGTGCTCTTACAATAAGCAAAATACCTCCACACTTTAAGATAGCCTAGATTAAGCTTCTTTCCTCCCCATAACTCATATGGAGACACATTGTTCTTTTTCATAGGAATTCGATTAAATATATGACAGCAGCAAGCAAAGCTTCACCCCACAAATTATAACACAATTTAGCATATAAAAGCATAGAGTTAATCATCTCAAAATAAGTCCTATTCTTTCTTTCAGCTATCCCATTTTGTTGTGGAGTGCATAGTGTAGTGCATTCATGTATTAGGGATGTTCATCAAACCGCCCACACCACCCACACCGTACCACAATTTTTGGTTTGAAACCTTTCGCGTTGCAGTTTGTATTTTTGTCAAACTGCGCGATGCGGTGCGATTTGTAGTTTTGAATTTTATAAATGTGGTTCAAACTGCACCACACCATTATATATATATATTAATTTTTTATATTTTCTTTTTCAATTTTACTACATTTAAACTTAAATACATATATGTATTTTTATATTATAATATACACAATATCTAAAAAAAATTATTATGTTTCATAGGATGCTAACACACATTCTACTTCAACATAAATATATTCCTCCTTAATAAAATCCCTTTACTTCTATATCACATTTTTTTTCTTTGTTATTAGTTTGTTGTATTTTTATTATTTTGCTAAAAGTTTATTAGTTTGTTGTATATTTATTATTTTCTTAAACACTCTTTAGTTATGAGCTTTATTATTAATATTTATTCATTATAATATTTAATTGTTAAATTATTTGGCGATAGGTATAAACTGTCCACACCACACCACATTTTTGCAGTGCGGTTTAAGTGGTTTGAGATCTGTGGTACGGTTTGGAAAATTGCTCAAACCGCATGTGCGGTGTGGTCCGAAAAATTAGCAAAATACCTCGAATTTTAATTGTCTCTGCCCAAAGGGCATAAAATAAAGTTAATTACAAAAAAAAAAGAGAAAAAATAAGGGACGCAACCCTTGTAGAAACATGGTTCATTCTTGACCAGGAGGAGCAGAGTCAGCTTCTTCTCCTTTCTCCTCTTCACCTCCACCATCCAGGGTGGTGACAGTTACCTCCTCCTTGGCCAACCGAGCCTTTCACTTGGAATGAAGTGCCACCTTAGGGTCGGTCAAATTAATCTTAGAGAATTTATAAGACATTCTTATCTTTATTGTTTAAAACTTAATTTAACTCATTATTTTCTCTTTTAAACATTAAAGTACCGCTTAGTTTGGTCAAGTTATGATTATCCACTGCAAAAGCTTAATCATAACTTTGTGAGTGTAACCCATTATTTCGGAGTTCATGACTTAACTTAGGACATGCCGCCTTAGGGTCGGTCAAACATAAAATACACCATTAGTTCCTATCTTTGTAAGAAATATAACCTTGCTATTGACATGTCTAGACACCTTACTTAGGGGAATGGAAACAAAGCCGTCACGAGGCGCTATTCATATCTCACGGTGTTATATTAATAATGGAGACCATGGGTTATGTTGAGTTATCAACCCTCTCCCACTCACTATTTTGAAATAAGTGTTTTTATCCTAATTAATTCTAAATTAATTATAGATTCTTTAAACTTTATGAACATAATTAAAATTTGAAAGAAAGCGAGTTCTAGGTCCATATCCAATTTTAAATTACCAATTATGTTCATCTAAACTTTACTAAAAAAAAACAATTTTAAAATAAAGTTGGTTTAAAGAAGATAAGTCTTAAAGACTTAAAAAATTGGTGTGATATTTTTACCAAGTTTTCAAAGAATAAAACTAAGTAATTTATATGCAATTGGTTTCGCAAAACAAATCATATAAACATATAGGACAATCCTAATAATCATGTTTCTACCAATGAGATGCATGATAATAACTGTGTGAGTTTTTTTATGTATGGCACAAAATACATGAACATATTATCAATCACATGAAAACAATTATTTAAATAAATAAACAATAAATGTTGAACCATGTGCTTTTGGGTATTTCTAATTTTACAATCTCTTTATAAAATCAAAATAAAATAAAAACCGCCTTGATCTCCATCGGGCTTCTTCACTTTACTTTCGGTAGGATATGTGTCGTTAGTCCAGAATAATAATAAGAAAACAATTTTCTTATTATCTTGATTAATTAAAAGAAAACTTTTAAATAATCATAATTTTATTTTCCACTAATTAAAACAACTTTTAATTAAAAAACAGAAATAAATTTAATTAAAATCTGTTCTTTTAAAAATAAAATTTTAAATAAGATATTAAAAAAAAGTTTGTTAGGATAACAAAAATATCTCATTATTTAAATATCAAATTTCTAACAGTAAGACGGGGACATGTGGCACTGAAATGTGCTGTCGGGGCCCACTGTACGGATCCGTACGGACGTCCGTACGGCATCCCTGGCAGCGGCTTGGAGGATGGCCTCGGAGGAACGGTGGCTAAATTCTGAATCCCGGGCTCCGTTTTGACTTTGTGTGATAAAAATTACAATTTTATGATTTCAAAACCAAATAAAATTACATAAATCCTATGCCCCTTAATGACTTACACAATGATCTAATCATGAACAAATCCTAACCCAAAAACACCATACAATTAACGATTCAACATTCCCATGCATTCAATCATATTAAGCCATCCATTCATTCATCATAAATAAATAAATGCATAAAACTAAACTCACACAGATTCAATATATATATATGTGAAGATGTCTCTAATACCAATTGTTGGTATTTATAGATCAAATCAGAGATTATACACAGCAGAACAACAATCAAAATTATTAATTTAATAAAAAAATTACCTCAAGTCCTTCCTTGTTGATATCTTTTTGTACGGCAAAATCCTTGAGATTTCACACCAAGATCTTCCAAAATGTTCTCAACACACAAAGAACGAGTGTGGGCTCGTTATACAAAACAATAGGCAGAATTTATTTATTAGATGTTCTCAACATAAGAGATCTGATAAAGTTTGGACCTAAATTTTGTGAAGAACAGTGACCTATGCTTGTAGCACTGTTCTATTTTTCTCAGGAAGATTTCACGATATATTTTCTATTTCTGAAAAGTCTATCTCTGAAAAAATGATCTCCTTTATTTAATATATCCAATATATATTAAAATAAATCATATTAATTATTTTAAACAATTTAAAAATAACTAATCAGTTATTAGATTTTTGTTTGAATAATAATATTTTAATCATATTAAAATATCTCATTATTTATTTAATATTTAAATAACTAAAATTGTTGAACCAAGATTCTCCTGGAATATTCTTGTGTGTGTAGCACAGTGTCTGTGCGTTGTGCTACACGCCCAACCCATGCCGGGGAGGGCATGTGATTTTCCCAATTTTCATCATTATTTAAATAATAAAAATCCCAAAAATAAATTAATTCAAAATTAATTATATTTTTGTTAAATCAAATAATTAATTAATTACACATAATTATATAATAATTATGTTTAGTGCATAGAAACATATTTTACTTATCAAATAATTCATTTTGCCCATTTTTTTTTTTATCTTTGTCAGTGTTTGTTTGAGCCATTTCGGGGACTATGAACCTATAACATTAAGCTCCAATAAATTAAAAAATAATAATTAAACTCTTTAATCATAATAGTTAATTTATTAATTATGATATTTCTCCACTATAAATTCAGAATTGAACTCTTTATGTTATAGATATACTTTTACAGAAATCTTATTTTAAGTTTTCCATTGATATAACCATCTTACAATAGTTCAACCCTCCAATTAATTAGTTCATAAATTAGAATGGAATAATTATCATTTTACCTTTCTAATTTACTTCTTATTCCTTAAGTACCATTAATTCTCTAGTGAATAATTAATCTATAATCAAATTATAGATTTGAGCTCAAAATCATTCAGTTCCAAAATTAACCCTTAAGGGAACCAATATACGATCCATTAGGAAAGATTAGATTCCGTATTGTTGACACATGTTCCCACCCATCCATGATATTAAATCTCCAAAACAAAAGTCATTAGCCTCAATCTATGAAGAGACATTAACGAATGAATCAAAAGATTTAATAAACATAAACAGGAGTTCATGAACACTCAGGATTTAGGTTAATCTATAAATGATCATCAGTTATGATATGAATTACAAATCTTTATTATTAAATAGTTTTTGGATAAATACTTTTATTCATATCGGCCCTTGTCATATATAATCATATTATATAAAGCACCTTTACCTAGATGTCTTACCACATCAATAATCTGAATCTAGATTATTTGTATCAACATGATACTCAGTAAATCGTACTTACAGCCCTAATTAAAGAATTCCATAACTTCAATTTGTTGTTGACTATTTTTATTCATTCATGTGATCTTAATTCTCTCGTACTAATACAAGATCACATTCTCAATAATGAATATGGAATTTTTCTGATATTTAAAAAAAAAATTATTCAAACAATAATTTAATAATCTAAATATAACAATAATAGACCCTTGTATTTATTTATTCATTGAAATAATAAATGTCTTTTACATGCTTTTAGGATATTGTCCCAACACTAGGATGCTAACCGGTCATTCCTCGTAACTCAAGTCTTTCTGGAGTGCTATCGTATCGTACTTGAGAACGTGAGATGGGTCTGACACATATCTACGCAGCATCGAGATGTGGAACACATTGTGGCTATCTGCTAGAGCTGGAGGTAGGGCTAATTTATATGAAATTATTCCCACCTTGTCCAATATCTCAAAAGGACCTATTATTTGGGGACTAAGCTTGCCTTTCTTCCCAAACCGCTTCACACCTTTCATAGGAGATATCTTTAAGAAGACTTGATCTCTGACTTTGAATTCCACATCACGTCGCTTGGCATCCACATAACTTTTCTGACGGCTCTGAGCAGCGAGCATACGCTTTCTAATCAGCGCTACTGCATCATGAGCCTCTCTAACAGCTTCGGGTCCAAGAAGTTTCCTTTCTCCTACCTCGTCCCAATGTAACGGAGATCGACACCTCATTCCATAAAGTAACTCATAGGGTGCCATTCCAATTGTTGACTGGTAGCTATTGTTGTAGGAGAATTCTATCAACGACAAATACTTACTCCATGATCCTCCGAAATTGAGTACACAAGCGCTCAACATATCCTCTAAAATTTGTATGGTACGCTCGGACTAACCATTGGTCTGAGGATGAAATGTCGTGCTGAGACTTAACTTGGTACCTGTAGCTTGTTGCAAGCTTCCCCAAAATCTCGATGTAAACACTGATCCTCTATCGGATACTATGGTCTTAGGGATTCCATGTAGTCGTACTATTTCTCAGACATAAACGTCTGCGTATTGGTCTGCTGTATCCGTAGTCTTGACATGCAGGAAGTGAGCTGACTTGGTTAGTCTATCTACTACTACCCAAGCCGAGTCGTGCTGCTTATTTGTTCGTGGTAGTCCTGACACGAAATCCATGGCTATGTCTTCCCACTTCCATTCTCGGATACTAAGCGGTTGCAATAAGCCTGCAGACTGCTAATGTTCTACATTCACTTGCTGGCATACTAAGCATTTAGACATATACTCTGCTCCATCTTTCTTTATTCCTGGCCACCAATACAATGCTTTAAGGTCGTGAGTCATCTTGGTCGATCCTAGGTGAATTGAGTATGGGGTATTGTGCGCTTCTTCTAAAATCTTCATCTTAATCCCTTGCTCATTCAGCACACATACTCGATCCTTATATCTCAAGAACCCCTACCCTGATATCAAGAAATCTCTGGCCTTACCTTCTTTAACTGCAGCTATGCGAGATACTAATGTGTCATCATGCCCTTGCCCGATCCGTATATCTTCTAACAGACTTGACTATGTGGACAAGTTAGCCAGTTGACCAATGACTACTTCTATTCCGGCATTGATCAGCTCTTGTTGTAGCAGCTTTTCTATTCCAGCTAACGCTGCTATACTTCAATAACTCTTCCTACTTAGCACATCAACAACTACATTTTCTTTTCCCAGGTGGTATAGGAGTTCGCAGTCATAATCCTTCACTAGTTCTAACCACCTGCACTGCCTCATGTTGAGCTCCTTTTGTGTGAAGAAATACTTTAAGCTTTTGTGATCCGTATAAATCTCACACCGTTCTCCATAAAGATAATAGCGCCATATTTTCAATGCAAAGACCATCGCTGCCAACTCCATATCATTCATTAGATAGCGTTGCTCATATTCCTTCAGATGCCTTGAGGTGTAGGCTATCACTTTGTCATTCTGCATCAGCACACAACCCAAACCTTGTTTCGACGCATCACAGTAGACTACAAACTTGTCGTTGTGTGTCGGTACACAAAGTACTGGTGTTGAGCATAACTTATCCTTAAGCAACTGGAAGCTCTCTTCATACTTATCTGTCTAGTTGAACCTTTGTTGTTTCTGGGTCAGGTTGGTAAGTGGAGTGGCTATCTCATGCTAACCCCAGAAAACTTCTTACCTATGACGTGTTCTTAGGTCTTGGCCAATCATTCACAGCCTCTACCTTAGTTGGATCTACAGCAACTCCGTCCTTGGATACTATGTGGCCGAGGAATGCTACTTGATAAAGCCAAAATTCGCACTTCTTGAACTTGGCGTAAAGTTGATGCTCTTTCAATCGTAACATGGTCATTCTTAAATGTTCCTCGTGCTCACCTTCATCCTTTGAGTACACCAAAATATCGTCGATGAACACTACGATGAATTTGTCCAAGTAATCCTTAAAGAGACTATTCATTAAATCCATAAATGTGGCTGGAGCATTGGTAAGACCAAAAGACATAACTAAGAACTCATAATGTCCATATCGATAACTAAGAACTCATAATGTCGATAACTAGATTGATAACTAAGAACTCATAATGTCCATATCGAGTTCTAAAAGATGTCTTAGGAATATCTTCTTCCTGTACTTTGAGCTGGTGATACTCGGACCGTAGATCAATCTTTGAAAACACGGTCGCTCCTCGAAGTTGATCAAACAAGTCATCAATCTAGGGTAGTGGGTACTTATTCTTAATGGTCACCTTATTCAGCTTGCGGTAATCTATACACATCTGCATGCTTCCATCCTTCTTCTGCACAAATAAAACTGGTGCTCCCCATGGTGAATGGCTCAGTCTAATGAAACCCAAGTCTAAGAGTTCTTGTAGATATGTTTTTAACTCCTTGAGTTCAGTAGGTGCCATTCGGTATGGTGTCTTTGAGATAGGCTCGGTGCCCGGTACTAGTTCAATTGTGAAGTCAATTTCCCGAGTCGGCGGCAACCTTGGTAAGTCCTCAGGAAATACTTCTAGGAATTTTTTTATGATGCGGACGTCTCCCACCTTTAGTGGTGTTTCCTTTACCACATCCGTGACACTGGCTAAGAATGCGTGACATCCTTTTTCTATCATCCTCTGATCTTTGAGAGATGAAATAAGGGGCGTACATAGTCCTGAAACCTTTCCCATAAAGCATAGTCTCTAACCGTCAGGAGACTCGAACGTCACTTGCTTACGTCTGCAGTCGATGGTTGCGCCATGCCTTGCTAGCCAATCCATGCCTAGTATCACATCGAAGTCTTTAATCTCTAGCTCTATCAGGTCTCCTTCTAGTTCTATGTCTTCAATTTTGATTGGTATGCCTCGTACTATCCGTTATGATAGGACTACTTTACCCAAAGGCAATTCTGTCACAAACCTAGTTCTAAATCTTTCACAAGGTTTGTCTAATTTCTCTATCATTCCTAATGAGATATACGAGTGTGTGGCTCCCGAATCAAATAATACTAAACATACATTATTGAGGATAGGAATCTGACCTGTGACCACTTTATTTCTAGCTTCAGCTTCTCCCTGGGTCAATGCAAAGACTCTAGCAGGAACCATCTTGTTGTCTTTTTTCTCTTCTTGCTTAAGCTGGGGACATTCTTTCCTTCGATGAACTTCCTGACCACAATTGTAGCATCCCTTGGTGTTTGCACGACACTCACCAGGATGTTTCTTTTGGCACTTAGAGCACTGTGGGTATTCTACATAGCCCGACCTACTACCTCCATTGTTTGTCCGTGCTCTTTTATCGTTGTCGGACTGCTTATTGTCAGGATGCCTTCTCTTCTGACCATTATTGTTGCTATGTTGATGGTTGTTGTGGTGGTTGTTTTGACCATTCTGAGGTTGACTATGTTGTTTAGGCTCAGGCTTACTGGCCTCCCCCTTACTAATATTCCTCTGAAGCCTTTCTACTTCTATAGTCGTTTCTAGAGCATCGACATAAGTAGTAATTCCAGGGTTTGCTAGCTTAACCCCTAGCTCAATATTTGGTCTAAGTCCTCTTACAAACTTGGTAACCCTCAGAAAATCGGTTGGGACTAGCTCTGGAGAAAACTTGGCTAGTCGATCAAACTGTCGAGCATATTCTGCTACCGATAAGTTACCCTGTTTCAGATTGGTGAACTCCTCGACCCTTGTAGCGATGACTGCCGAGTTTTAGTACTTCTTGTGGAAGAGCTCCACAAATCTAGTCCATGTCATGGTGGCGACGTCATGAGTCTGTTGAACCAAGTCCCACCATATTCTAGTATCCTTCTTTAAAAGAGACGAAACGCAGGATATGCAATCCGCGTTGCTGAGGTTCATGTGTGCTAGGATCGGCTCTACATTTCTGAGCCATTCTTCCGTCTCGAAGGGATCTGTTGTCCCTTCAAAGTTTGGAGCGTGTTGCTTATGAAACCGCTCGTAGATTGGCTCCATGTACTGAGCTGGGTAAGGCACATAGTTCGCCATTGGCCATACCCCATAAGGACCTACTTGTTGGGGTGCTTGGGCCATTTACTGAGGCTACGGTTGTGGTTGCGGCTGAGGCTGAGTCTGAGTCTATGGTTGCTGCTGGGCATGTTGTCACTGTTGCTGCAGAAATTCCTCCACTTGTTGTCGTAGCCTGACAATTTATGCGGTGTTGTCAACCAGAGGCGGCGGTGCACTTCTGTTAGCAATAGTATTGGTAGCACGTGCTCCCCTTCTGCGACCTGGAGGGGCTTCATTAGTCTCATGAGTGATGCTGGAGGCATTGGCGTTTGTGCGTGCAGACTTTCTGAGCGACATCTTCAACGGAGTTCTAACAGTCGTGAAAAACATGTTAGAACTTACCCTAATAGGCTCTAAGGCAAAAACTTAGGCTAAGCAAACATAACTCGAACCTATTGTTTATGATTTCTTATGAAAATTATATAAGCCTTCTTTATAATTAGGGTGTGTTTCTATAGTTAGACAAATAAACCATCTTTACTATTTCTAAGTCTGTTTCTAATCATGCTATATGACTAAATTCTTAGGCTCGAAACTCGTTGTTTTTCCAAAGTTAACCATATTGAGGGAGGGTTGGGATCAGTAAAATCGTTCCCACTACTATGGCCCCCTAACTCTCAATATAGAACCTGGTCCATTGATTTGTATCCACCCTCACCGAACTTAGTCATTATTTATTTAAAATTTTTATGATTGTAAAAAAAATCAAACTCATACATGTTAAAAATAACAAAATTATTCATTTGGAAAAAGGTTTTCACTAAGTACTATCATAAATGTAAAGATAATAAATAAATAAAGAAATAAACTAATCTAAAAATCAGGATCTTCTACATCTGACCCTTCATCTAACATATTATCATCTATCTCCTCATAATCATCATTATCTTGAGCCTGAAAATTTCCTCGGGGAAGATTTGTAAAGATTCTATGTTTTTGCTCATTAGTGAATTGGAATTCCATCTTAGAGGTGAACCTAAGTATGAGAAAATAATATCTCATAGCTACTGGTAATTCATCTTCATCATCTATAGTCTCCCATATTTCTTCTAAAGCTGAAATTAAAGAAGGATAATCTTTAAAAAGCCTAATCACTAAAACATATTGCTTCGTAGCTCTCATCATGATTTGCTTAGAAGTTTGGAGGTGAACTATCTCCTTGTGGAATAAGAGTAATCTCCGTGTTATTCTTTCTAACACTCCTACTGTATTCCTTGGCTCTCTAATCCTTTTTAACGCCTTAATGGCTCGGATATCCTCATAGGTCAAGGCTCCATCCATTCTTAACTGAAAACATAAGGGCTAAAATGTTAGCTAATAATGTAAACATAATAACTATAACATAAACACTTACATTGGCGGTTAGATTTGGAGCTTGAGCGTGTGTATCAAGGAGAACATCATGCATATGAACCGTTTCTCTAATACCAACTGTAATGACCCAACTATTTCTAAGACCTTGGACCATACTAGACATGGCTACTACTAATTTGATACAAACATAAGAAATAACATAATTTTATTGAAAACCCAAAATATTGTTTCAAATACAAGATAATATAAAAATATAAAATGTGATAGATATGGTATGGGGTCCCATTGATTATAAAACATAAAACATAAACTTTAATTCAATTGTTCAAAAACTAAGTGCAGAATTACAAAAGAAAACATAATTCAAAAGACTAAATAACGTCATCCTCGATCGGCAAGCAGTCCATTCATTCCATTCTTCCTTAACACACAAGCCAAGCTGCCATGAATCCTTCCGCCTTCCATATTCATTGTCCTGCATCACACTAAAAATAAAGGAGTGAGCCTAATGCCCAACAAGGAAAATCTACTAAAAACATACATCATATATCATAAACATAAGACTATAATATAAACATACACTATAAAACATATGACTATAAAAACATATATCATATAGGACTACAATATTAATGGCCATTAACTCATTAACATGGTATGTGATAAACCATCTAGGTCCTCTATTTACTAATCGAGGTAGGTTAGATCACATGGTAGTATATGATAACCCATCTAGGTCCTCTACTAGTCGAGGTAGGGTAAATCATAACTCTAACCCATGAAATGTTAAATAATCTTGAGGTTTGCTATCTAAGCAACTATAAGCCCTAAGCGACATAAAATATTGGGGTTTGCTAGCTAAGCAACTATAAGCCCCAAAGACTACAAGACATATTCATACATAAATATACATATCATAACGTAAAACATATAATAACATAAACATAAAAACACATATAATCTATCCTATTCTCCGTACCAAAAGCTGGGATATTTGGGAACAAGAACGGGTTTAGAACACTCCTATAAACCAACAGTAAAAATAGTGAGTATCTCTAAATAATAAAGATGGAAAGAAAACTAAACCATCAAGAAGAAACTTACCAAGAAGAACCTTTAAGTTTCAAGAAACTTAAATACCTAATCTAGAATCATAAACAAAAGTTAGGATCTGAATAAAAGAAAACTAAAGAATCATAAATAACTGAACTTAGGGATAAGAATACCTTGAATGATCTTATGAATTGATCTAAACCTTAATACCAAAATCTCACTTCCCAAGTGTTTAGATAAGCTTAGAATGATAAATCTTTAACCCAAAACCCAAGTGTTTCTCTCTATAGTAACACTAGCAACTTGGAGGCTCTGAAGATTGCTTGAAGAATGAAGAAAGTGGCTGAGTACTAGGTCCTATTTACAAAGTTCAAGGAGTGAAACTAACCCCTTTTAATTTGAATAAATAAATGAATTTAAAATGAAAAAGATTTGAATTTTCGTTCAACAGACGCCCAGAACTCGGTTAAAATCGTTCAAAGGCAGGTCCAAGTGGTTAAGGCTATTTTTAAAATTAAAATCACAAACTTAAAAAAAAAATAGGAGTTGGAGCCGATATATTGCCTCCCCCATAATCCCGAGCCCCGTTCGAACGTTCGTGCAAAGTCGACATATTTTCCGTATCTTCCGTAGGCGATATATCGGCCCATATAGCTACGATATATCGACATATGTTGATACATCAAACACGTATTTGCACTTTTTAAGCATATTTTGAATTAGATAAATAGCTTTGACAGAGTCATAATACGATCCTAACAATTTCTGGAAGGTTCTAGAGCTTCTAGATCTTTCTTTTATTAAAATTATCCATCAAAATACTTAATTCCTTAATAAACGTGATCATGACAAGTGTCATGCTCTTAATGGTTCTATCTAAACCTTAGGTTATAATAAATATAATTCTATGACCAGCAATATTAATCAAACCTTATGTTATAATTAATATTCTTAAACTATAGGTTAAACTTATAAAATCCATAACTATTGCTATGAGTTTCCAACTAATTCCCGACTTGAACCAAAATCCTCGGAATCTAACATACTACAAACTACTACTAACTACTATTACTATCTAGCTAGCTAAGTAAATATTCTGGGACACTACAATTCTCCCCTACTTAAAAGAATTTCTTCCCCGAAATTTTCTTACCAAAAAATTATGGATACCGTGCTAACATGTCTTCCTCCAAATCCCACGTTGCCTCCTGTTCAAAACTATTGCTCCATATGACCTTGACTATCGGAATACTCTTAGATCGTAATTCCTTCATCCCCCTATCTAGGATGCTAACTGGTTGTTCCTCGTAACTCAAGTCTTTCTGGAGTGCTATCGTATCGTACTTGAGAACGTGAGATAGGTATGACACATATCTACACAACATCGAGATGTGGAACACATTTTGGCTATCTGCTAGAGCCGGCGGTAGGGCTAATCTATATGCAACTATTCTAATCTATATGCAACTGTTCCCACCTTGTCCAATATCTCAAAGGGACCTATAAACCGGGGACTAAGCTTGCCTTTCTTCCTAAACTGGTTCACACCTTTCATAGGAGATATCTTTAAGAAGACTTGATCTTTGACTTTGAATTCCACATCACGCTGCTTGGGATCCGCATAACTTTTCTGATGGCTCTGAGCAGTGAGCATACGCTTTCTAATCAATGTTACTGCATCCTAAGCCTCTCTAACAACTTCAGGTCCAAGAAGTTGCCTTTCTCCTACCTCGTCCCAATGTAACGGAGATCGACACCTCCTTCCATAAAGTAACTCATAGGGTGCCATCCCAATCATTGACTGGTAGCTATCCAGTATGGTGCTATCTGTTATGATGCCTTTGAGATAGGCTCGATGCCCAGTATTAGTTCGATTGTGAAGTCAATTTCCCAAGTCGGTGGTAACCCTGGTAAGTCGACAGGAAATACTTCTGGGAATTCTTTTATGATGTGGACGTCTCCCACCTTTAGTGGTGTTTCCTTTACCACATCCATGACGCTGGCTAAGAATGCGTGACATCCTTTTTCTATCATCCTCTGAGCTTTGAGAGATGAAATAAGCGATGTACTTAGTCCTAAAACCTTTCTCATAAAGCATAGTCTCTGACCGCCAGGCGTCTCGAACGTCACTTGCTTACATCTGTAGTTGATGGTTGCGCCATGCCTTGCTAGCCAATCCATGCCTAGTATCATGTCGAAGTCTTTAATCTCTAGCTCTATCAGGCCTGCTTCTAGTTCTACGTCCTCAATTTTGATCGGTATGCCTCGTACTATCCGTGATGAAAGGACTACTTTACCCGAAGGCAATTCTGTCACAAACCTAGTTCTAAATCTTTCACAAGGTTTGTCTAATTTCTCTATCATTCCTAACGAGATATACCAGTGTGTGGCTCCCGAATCAAATAATACTGAACATACATTATTGAGTATAGGAATCTGACCTGTGACAACTTTATTACTAGCTTCAGCTTCTCCTTGGGTCAAGGCAAAAACTCTGGCAGGAACCATCTTGTTGTCCTTTTTCTCCTCTTGCTTGAGCTGGGGACATTCTTTCCTTCGATGACCTTCCTGACCACAATTGTAGCATCCCTTGGAGTTTGCACGACACTCACCAGGAAGCTTGTCTGTTGGCACTAGGACTTCTTCCCACCTCACATATTTGCGGATTCTCGAGTCATCTGTAGACTCGTCCTCACCAAGGAGGCCACAAAGCCAGAGCTTGTCCTCAAGAAGAAGGTAGTTTAAGGATCGCCGACCGTAAGGGAGCTTGAGGATTGCTTCCCTGTGGTCCTTCATGGCCTCTATAGGCTGTGGGCGATGGTAATTGGCTAAAAAAAGAGATTGGATGAGTATTTCAAGCTCAAAATAAAATGATCAATCAAAGAACCATGACAGGATACTTACGAATCCACTGTAACGAGTAAAAAAGGGACGGAGCGAGATTTTCTGTCCAGAAGTAGATGGTCTTAAAGTTGGGAGGATGGTTGGGGATATCCTCGAACAGTCTTCTCTCTTTCGGGTAGCGCGACAGATAGTAAGACTCGTCTCCACCATGAGCTTGAGAGGGTTTGCTCTTGAGGCAGAAGAGGAATAGGATCTCCCATGTCGAAGGCCCGTCCCACACCATCTCGTGGTATAAGGATCTAAGAGCGGCCAAGACCCTATATGAGTTGGTCTGGAGCTGAAACGAGGCGATGATAGCATAGTCCATGAATCTCTAGAAGTAGTCCCTTAGGTGTAGTAAGGCCTTAGCTCGCATGTGCTCACGACTCCAGGCCGTGAGCTTAACCTTCCTCTTAGGATCGTCTTTTTCTGGAGCAAAGCAGCTCCTCTCGTCAGAGCTGGCTAGCTGGTACATTAGCTGAACGGATAGGTTTAACCCATGGTAGGATAATAGCTCTTAGATATGTCTGGTCGAGGTGATGGAACTTTGGTAATGTTCGGCCTCAAATAAGGAGTTCTTCGAGGTTGGGATGGAAAGATTTTTTGGGGCTGTGTGTGTGGATGGTTGATCAAATGAACCCTCCATGAGGCTGAATGAGAATGCACCAGGGGAGTAGGCTATGGTGACTTTAATCTTAGGATCTAGTGGAATTGTCCAGATTTTGGGTTCCGGATCAGGATACACAACAACTCTAAGCTTCCTTCTTTTTCCCTCATCGACCTCATTGATCTGGCATCAAAAATAGGCTCGGATGTCCTCTCTTTTGAGCTGTTCCTTGTGCTTGCGGGTTATCCATTGGTTTCGTGTAAATGGAGATTCAAGTCGAGGAGATGATGGGTAGTAAGGGATGGCAAGCTCGGGCCCCCGCCGATTCTCTGAAGATTGCGACATATAACAAGAAAGACAAAGGTGAGGGCCCATTATAAAAAAGAAAACGGAAAAGATTAATATCTCGATAACTCGAGTTTGGAAGCTCGAGATAACTAGATCTCCTTAATCAAGCATGTAGGTTCGAAAGGGCAAGATTAACTCAAATGCCAACACCTAACTATTATAAAGTTTGGGGCATTGAGAGTGGGGCAGTTACTGTCAGTTTAAGAGTCTCCCGAATTCCTAGGAAAAGATGGGCAGTTACCCGAAAAAGGAGATATTATTGGGATATATGTGTTACACCCTAATCAAGAACCCTTTTATCTGAAGCTACACAAAATCTATATCATAATACCCCATAACCTAAAAGGTTCCATTTTTATCTATTTTTACTGAGATTTCTTGCCTAAAGCATGTTTCTAATCAATGCAAGTCTACACAATAAAAAACTATCTATTATAATCGAGATTTCAAGAATCTTGTAGAAACCAGGAAAAACATTCTTACATATAGAGGAAACGTGTACATAAAAAAATGATGGGTGGTAAAGATCAGAGAACTTACACAATGTGGATTGTGGGAATGAGGTGATCGTCGACTAAAGAAGAGGAAGCAGAATTGATCCCACTGATCCGAAAGTGGTGAGATTGCGTTGCTTCTTTGGAATGGAGATAATGCAAAGGAAAGCTCTAGTTCATGTTTCCCTCTGGTTTGTATTCTCTTTTCTAAAATCTAAAAATGCAAAAGTGAGGGAAAAGGGGAAGAATGGAGTATATATAGGCAAGAGAAATAGTAAAGGTCGAATGAATCTGAACCCTTAATCTGGGATGAAAACTGATATGAGGGATCACATTTAATTCCAAAAAGTTGGCAGCAAAAAGGTAATAGGAAAGGACGTGTGCAGGTAAAAGGGTACTCATGTACTCTCGGTAAGCACTCCCCCAGTGACACGTGTTTACACTCGAGTATGTTAGAAGTGCACATTTTCCAAAAGTGAAGTTCAAAAGTTTCCTTCTCAGAGGATTCGAACCAACACTTTTGAGGGGGCAAAATGTTACACTCAAATTTAGAGAATAAAATAACTAGCCTCAAAATGTAGGCTCGAAAATGTTAAGCTCGTATCTACAAATGTTAGCAGTACCCTTATACGAATTGTCAAGTGGTTTCAGACCTGTTATTAGCACTCGAGCAAGAGTCCCATCGTTCGAGCTTGAGTTGCAGGCTCGAAGACACCAACCTTCTTTAAGGAACGTACTCGACCAAATTACTGGATGAGGAGGAGTTTATAACTGGAATGATGAGCTTGAAGCTTGGCCAGTTTTGAAAGCGCATCAGCACAACGATCGAGCTCAATGACGCGTTTGGCACGCAAAAAGGCTGTTAGGAAATCCCTATTTCGTAGGGATTCATTATTATCATATATTAAATCCCTATTATCATGGGATACTATGTAATTAACACATTCATTGTATTATTTCAAATTTATTTGATTGATTTTAACTTCCCTGAATTAGAGGAAGATATTCTTACAACCAAGTATATAAATAGCCTGAAGTAATTCATTTGTATTCATGCACAAATTGTACTAGAGAATACTCTGCCAAATTACTTTCATCCAAAGCTTTGAGTGAGTAGTTATAATAACAGGGACTCATGGACTAGGCACATTTTAACTGCTGAACCACATAAAAAAACCTCTCAATCCTTCTAGTTTTTCTATATTCTTGTTTAGTGCTCTTCATATGTAAGTTGACGAAAAGCGGCGTCAACTGTTGTATATAGTAGTGATTATATATGATAGTATTGATTTGAATTAACTATCTTTATAAACTTACCGTTTGCCATAAATATTTAATTCTTATTCTAATTGTACGCCCTGATTTTCCAACGGGCTATTAGCGAGCTGAGATACGGCCTAAATTATATCAGCCACGTGGATCCCCCATGACCGGAGCTATTGTCGTCAGATCCTACCTCGTTAGCTCGGGGTATCCAAAGGTTCGCCAAGATTACTTAAGGACTGAGTCTGGACTGTGAAGGCCACAGGTCGAGGAAGCATCCAGCTCGTGGTACGAGCTAGAGTTGGAGGCTATGACCTTTTATAAAGTCAACCACGCAAGGTAAACGTGCATATATCAGACATCACGTGTTTGATATATCCCTGACTTCTCAGACACGTAGCATGAACGTGCATATTCAGGCACGCACGATTGGGTTGGGCCGTGAAGCCCATTATCCCCCTTACCTATTGATTAGACCACACTTCATGTGTCAGGTTTTAGGAATTAATCATGAATGTCACAGAAGTGACATGATAGGTAAGAAGGTCACGGGATGACCTTCCTTACCAACTCCCAGGTGCCCTCTCCTATAAATATGGAGACCCAGGGAGTTGCAAAGGGTTGGATTCTATTGTGTAAGGAAATACCCTGTAAAAGAATACCAAGTATATAGCAATAATATCGGCCGGTGGAGTAGAAGGATTTTAACCTTTGAACCACCTAAAAAATGTAATTGTGCACCAGTCCATTCACAAAGATCATTCATCTATTTCGGTTCATAGTTAAGCACTAATCTCTTCCTCTTATTTTCTTAATTACCTGTTGACGAAGAACCGCATCAACACTAATAGATGATCATTTGTAGATCATTCTAAATCCTAAGTAGTCATGAACTCCTATTTGTGTTTATTGGATCTTTCGATTCATTCGTTAAGATATCTAAATATAATGAGGCTAGTGAATTTTCTTTTGGAGATTCAATATCATGAATTTATGGGAACATGATTTTACAATAATGGAATCCATGCTTTCCTAACAGGATCGAATATTGGCTCTCTTAAGGTTTAATTCTGGAACTTAATAGTTATTGAACTCAAATCTATAATTTGATTATATATTAATTATTTGCTAGTGAAATAAAGGTACTTATGGAACATGAGGTAATCAGAAGGATAAAACAATAATTTTGACTAGCTCTAATTAACGAACCAATAAATGGAGGACAAAACTACATTTATTGAATATATCAAAGGACTACAAGAGAAAACTTTGTAATTATAATTATATAAATACTTAGAGTGCGATTCCATGTTTATAGTGGAGTAATAATAGAATTAATAAATAAGATTATTTAATTAAAGAATTTAATTAATAATTTGGTTTATTGGAGCTTTGTATTATAGGTCCATGGTTCCCAAGTCGCATTTGTCCTACACTGTCAAGGGTAAGGATGTCACAAAGAAGATTTATAGAGAGAAAGACTAAAATGCAAATGAATTAGTTTTTTAGGGCAAGGAAATAATTATGGGCAATTGATTAATTGTGAATTAATTAATTAACTATATAGTTTTTTATTTTCAATAAATTTATGCTAAAATAAATATTAATCATGTTTGGATTAATATTTGGGAGAGTTTAATTATTAACTTATTATAAGATATTTATTTATTTAAAACTGATATCTTTAAGATAAAGTTAATTTTGAATTAAATGATATTTATTTTGGGATAAATATATTATCTTAAATATTAATTAAACAAACAAATGGATAAAATCAGGGATAGCCACACATGTGGGAATATCTTATCAACGTGATTTGAATTTTGAATATCAAATTAATTTGTTTATTTAATTATTTTTTTAAATATGATTTAAATTAAATAATTAGATAGTAATCAATTTTATTTTAAATTTAAATAAAATAAATATTAATTAAATTAGTTAATTATCTTTATAAACCTGAAAAGAAGTGATTCTTTTCAAGAAGAAGAATAAGTTTTAATTAAGCAGTTGTTACAGACTCTCTCTAAGAAAAGAAATGATAGAATTTCCTAAACTTAAAATACTAGAAATTTCTATAGTCTCTCTCTTCTCAAACCTCTCTAGATCTCATGTACTGAGTACATCTAGAGAGCCTAAAATCGACTTGTTAATCCTACATGCCTGCACACGTTCTTGTGTGTTGGAGGATCGACTTGGAAGACAAAGGTGTGAGCTTTCATAAGGATAGGAAGGTTGTTGATTTTACGAAACAGTTCAAAGACACTTGATAGGCTACGACAAGTAATATCTATTCCTTTTATGTGTTATTTAATATATCTATACATGTGTGATCCTGACTGGTATTATGATTTTTTTAAAATCTCTTTTCGACACAATTTTGTTGCGTATTTATATTTTTTCTTATTTAATACCAACAAATTTATGATGGTTCAGACCCAAGAGTTGCTAATGACCTACATCCACTTGCACTTTTATTAATCAAGAAAGTCTCAAACTCAAGATCAAAAAGAAAAAAGTTCAACTGAGTTTCCTAAGCATGAGAGAGAATACAATTCGATAGAGAATCTGTATGTAAAGTGAAAATCTAGAACTTAAGAAAATAATGAATGTGAGAGATTCATATTTATAGAGTCTTTTAGTGGGCTATGGGCCCTACAAAATGATCTAGGCCCTACATGTGTAATGTGAGATTGTTAGAACTAATTACAAATTTAAATAACACTGGAAAAATACATTCAAAAATCAGTTACATAACTATCTTGGGATATTTCAAAATATCTCATGAAATCCGGATCATTTGGTTTAATGACTCATTCTTCGAGTAGGTCTCCACTCGAGTAGCTCCATGGGATGTTACCAGCTTCCTTCTCTTCAAGTAGCACTCTTGGAAAAATCTTGAGGAAATCAGATTGTTGTTCTTTATGCCGGTGAAGTCTACTCGAGCAGCTATCTTATCTCGAGTAGCTCTCAAAATTTGATGTCGTTTACTGCCATGTGCTTTCTTCAAATATCACGTCACCATGTCAAATTTTGGGTTAAACATTTTCCCCCTAAGTTTATCCTGGTGAGACCAGCACTGGATAAACTTGCATGCTTTGACCAGGCTTGCACCTTTTTAACTTCTGATACACTAAAAATCATAGCTTCCCTTTTATAGGCAATGATCACACCTTCTTGATAAGATAACTAACAACCTTTGGGTTCCCTAAGCATTCTGACATCACGTTTTGAGGTAGCAATGATTGTAATTTTTGAAAAAAGTGGGCAACGTATCACTTTTTCATGTATATGACGTCACATCAACTCAAAAACTCATGATGAATTTTCTCTAATGAGGTTAGCTGCTCGTGTGTGAGCCATGGGCCTTTAAATAGCCTTTCCTTCTCCTATTTATTATTTACATTTTCAAAAAAATTCAAGCTTTCTCCCAAAATAAATTTCTCAAACCGAAGCCTTGTTCTTCAATATTTGAATCTTCAAAACCCGACATTACTTCCAGATTCTTCTTTGAAATCTTTAACATAGTTTGCTTCTGAATCTTGTGCTCGTACTTGCTTTACTTTGTAATTTTTTGCTTCAATTTCACTATATTCTTGATGATTTTGAAATTTTTTTTTTACCTCTGTGTTCTTGATGTTCTTGAGGAATCCGTAGAAAGTTTACATTTTTTCTTTAAAAACCACTGATTTTTTCAGGAAAATGTGCATTTGGGAAGTAGGAAAATGACTTTTAGGCTTCAGGTATACTTGGTTGTGTGTTAATGCTAAGAAAATCTGAAAATTTTAGGAGAATGTGACTTGTTAATTTTAGAAAATAAATGGTGGGAAGTTTCCCTTCAAAAAGGTAAGTGAAAAGTTTTGTGAAAAAACTTTTTAACTACCTTTCTGATTCACCTTGACTTCTACTCGAATGTATCATCGTGTTATTCAAGCAGCACACATTTTTTAGGTGCACATACGCTGGTCGAATGACTCACTTCCTCTTTACTTGTTATCAGATGTATGCAAGCGATCACTGGGCAAGTGATTATTCCATAGACCCTGATTTACTCCAAACATTTGTTGATAAAGTGGAACGGAGTCATCCAGACATTGATCTCAACTGCAATATTCTGGAACTTCCTAATTATTCTGGTGAGCACTCTCATTATGATTTTCTATTTGTTCCCAACAAGGAATATCATCGTACGGTTGATGAATTATATCAAGGAATAAGGAAATTCCTTTCAAATGATTGGACCTATGTTGTGCACCCTGACTCTATTGATTCACTCCCGATCGAAGTTCTGACCAGTTGGAGGGCAACGAGCAGGTCTTCGCTTGTTGACGAGGTTGTAGCTGTTGCTTTTGGTTCCCCAGATATGGCTAGAGTAAAGCAAATGATGAGGCAGCCAATAGCAACAGACCCTCATGTCGCAAGGCATGCAACTAATGGGTAACAACAACAGCAAACCCAACCTTAACCCCAACTACAACAACAGAAACAACAAGAAAGACCACAAGAGCAGGTGACCAACACCATAAGGCTCTATGCCAAGCAAAAGCCTTGCAAGAGGAAGAATGTGGCATGGCATGTCGTACCTTCCAGCACACTCATGAGAAGCCTCCTCGAGGAATACCCTAAGAAGTATGGAATCAGGGAAATAAATATGCACTTCCCAAGCCAGCCAGTGCGCCAACCTTCCTGGCGGAGCCTTCAACACTTGGTCTCGATTTCACATCCAAGGCGACACTACTCTCCCCCTCCATGACTATTTCAGGGGCATTGCTAGATATTTTGGCATTGCTCCATTTCAAATAACACCTAATCGATATGTAATGCTTTCATTATTATATATCCTTTATCGTTCTCAAAGGTGGGATCCTCCCACTCCCCACGAGGTCCATTATCTCTTTGACCTCAAGCCAAATCCAGGCCATCAGGGCACTGGATTCTTTTCCTTCTATCACAGGGACATGACTAGGGTGTTCCTAACTGAGCCCGCATTTAGGAGCAATGTGGGCGTAAATTTCAAAGAGTACTTCCTAACGACTGACCTAGTTGCAAATGATCTTGCCTTCAAGCAAAGAGGTAACAAGTTGTTCATTTATGTCTCTTACTCTTTTGTTATCTCTATTAATTAGTAATTTTCTTATTTCCTTCGTTGTTTATAGGCCCGTGGGAAAGGCCGTTGGAAATTACTTAGAAGAATTGTAGGTTTCTCGTTACCAGCGTCAACCTTACACGGGTTGGCTTGGTCGAAACCCACCAGACCAATAGTGATGGCCCTACTGAGAGTGGGACTGGTGGGAGGACTGCTGAGTAAGCAGCTGGTGAGGAGATGGGCCAATTCGAGAAACCCGAGGCAACCCCCACCCTTCTGAGGAGGATAGCAATGGGGATAAGCATAAGTGAGCAAGAAGATGCTCCTTGCCCAAGAGCTCCAGCACCTTCCTTGGACAAAGGGAAAGGAAAATAGGTGCTGGAGGAGGATGATGATCTCCTTAACATGACCTTCTCTTCCTCCAACGACGAGAGGACCTCCCACGTAATACAAGATGATTTAACTTTCCTATTATAGTTGAACGTAGAGATAACCTATGAGATTATATTTTTTGAGCAATAGTATAAATATAAAGACTATTTATGTGATAATCGTACTGCTTGCTTTTCTCTTTATTTCTTCTAACATATTCACTTTTTTTCTATAGTAATGTCGGACGCAAACATTTTTGACATCTACGCCTCTCCCCCCACCTCGACCAGAAAAGCAGAAAAAAGGAAGGCTTCTACTTCGGCCTCCTACTTCGGGCTCTCCAGCTGCTCCCAGCCAGACTCCCCTGTTCAACCAGGCCTCACCATCCAGCAAGTCCCCATCCAGCTAACCTTCTCTAGCGAGCACCTCACTTGCAGCCTCGACCGTCGACCACAACACGCCTCCATAAATAGTGGAGAGCCTAAAGTCCTTGGCCGAGGATATTTTCTCCCGAACCCAAAAGCTCACCTAGCACTGCCTTAGTGGTGAGGCCTTTGCCACCTTCTAGAGGGTGTCTGTTGACCAGGCCCTTGGTCGGGCCATGTCCTAAATCTTGTCGGTAAGAACCTGTTTAATTTTGAAAAACTTATATTTCTTTTTTATACAAGTCTTCTGCTCGATTTTAACCTTCTTATTTTTGTAGTGTATGATGAGACTTACTCATACCCATCCTCAAGCACTAAAGATTGCTGACTCACTCACGAGGTCAAGGGCCACCGTAAAGCAGTTCAAGGAGTCTAATACAATCAACTATAAGCATGCCAAAGAGCTCGAGGAGGATCTCAAGGGAAAGATTACTGAGATTTAGGGCAAGAGCAAGATGATCCATGATAAGGAGGCAAAGCATGCACCTAATTGAAGGGCACAAACAGGAAAAGAAGAGCCTCAAGGATCACACCTAGCTGCTCAAGGCATGGCAAAAAAGGCTAGAGTATGAGCTAGCCTAAGAGAAGAAGAAGCATTCTTCAGACCTGTCCAGGTTCAAGAATGTTGATTTCAACTGTTTTTCCTTGTTTTGGAAAAACAATAAGGAAGCAAACTTTGACTATCTCCGTGCCAACCTCTAGGACAAACAAATCGCCAAGTACGTTGCTCATGAGGAGGAGGAGCTTGCTGCTACTTCCCCAGAGAGCCCTGGTCCAGAGATTTCCCTGAAGCCTGATGGTGACCAGGGGCTCGACAGGTCGAGGATGAGGTGGCTGGTGAATGAGGTGGGAGTTTCCCTTGTCTTTCTTTTTCCTCTTTTTTTTTTATATGTATAAGCTAGGCACGCAGACCATAAGGTCCATGGTGTAAAAATAATGGATGTCTGAGTATCTTTCAATCTTGGTTAATATTTGTAATATTTTACTTGGCTTTACTGCAATACCCTACTAATCTAGGACTATTACATCTTGTGTTAAAAATAGTGCTTAACTCGTTAAGCGAGTCATTTGGAATTAAAAGTGTAATTAAGGTTAAATGACAGTTTAGGTATTAAAAGGTTTTAGTCGATAAGTTGAACATTTGATTAAAAATGGTTGAATAGTTATAAAGGATCCTAAAAGTTTCTAAACAATATACAAGCTTATCAAAATTACAGACTTAGCCGACCTAAGCGGCAAATTTAAAGTATTGACTCCTGCTCCTCAAAATATCTCGACCGTGGTGGCCAAAAAGGCTAAATATGTACACGTCGCCCTTACAGCTCTCTAACTCGTGGTTGGTCCAACTTTCCTTTGCCCTTACCTGCACCACGAAGCACCCGTGAGCCAAGGCTCTGAAAGAAAACCCAACCAAATCAAATAGATATCCAAATAGACATCAACATGTATGACATACTTTATAACCACACACGTTCACTAAGATTTTTAGACTAGTATGCGACTCATGCCAAGTAGATGGATATTGTATCCTCACAATAGCCCTGCCACTATGGAAAATATCGCATCCATGTTATGGCCCCGCCACTACGGCATACATTACACATGTAATGCTGATAATGGTCTCACAACCAAGTGATCATGATCACAGTTACTAAGTACAAATAGTTATAACAACATAGGTTCATGCAAAGCAGACATTAACTTAAACAGATTAATGACATGGTCATCTCCGTGTCCTACAATTGGGGCGCACGCCCTACACTTAGTGCAAGTGTCAATTTTCTTACCTCAAGTCCTGAGTGATAGGGTAAAGCGACAACGAGCACGATCCTTTCCTCTTGAGCATTGCAGTACCCCTAGTCACAACATATTAAAGGATATCCATCAAGAGCTAAACCAATTAAGAGCTTCAACATCAAGTCCTAGCCCCCAGGACCCCAAATTCCATTAAACCGGGTAGTGGAATTGTTCCCGAGCCCTTAGGTTTAGGTTCCCATAACCCAAAACCTATTTTCATACTTTTACCATTTGAGTCGCGGTGCCCGACTAGGCAGATAGTCCCAAGCCCAAAAATCCCTGCACACGCACCGCGGCGCAACCCGCCAAGCGTCGCAATGCTAAGTTGGTTCGAGGCACCTCCCACCTCACTGAGTTCATGCGGGTCGCGATGCGCCAAGAACAGTGCTGCGGCACGACCTTGGGAGCCCTGAAATTTCAGCGAATTTCATAAATCGCAATTCTCCCAAACTTGATTTCCACCACCACCAAAATAGTCCAACAACACAGATACACGATAAACAACAATCTAGAACCTCTAAAACACCCCAAACACTAAATTCACCGATTTTTCCCCATGAACACAAAAAGAAACAAAACTAACAAACTAAAAAAAAACTTGGATTACCTCAGCCAATTCAAATTCCCAATGGGATTCCTAGCTTCTTGACAGTTCCTAGTCCTCCACAACAGCTTAGTCCCCAATTGAAATCACCTCTAGGTTGGAATTCAATGCTTTCTCTTCAAAATCAAAGAAATCTCTTAAAGAGAGAGAGAAAGAGAGAAAAAGAGAGAGAGAGAGAGAGAGAGAGAGAGATCTAAGTTATTTACTTAGCCTTGGCCTATTTCACATAATGGTCCCAAAAGACCAAACTACCCCTTGCCCAAAAATCTCTCTTAAAGCCTGGCAAGGGTAAAATGGTCATTTGCCACCAGTTTCCCACTAAACCTCAAATTTCACCCATAATTCCTAATCAACTCTAATAATCCAAAAATACCAATATTTTCCTCAAGTATAACTCATGTCCCAATGAGTCTCGATAACTCACCAAATTACCAAAACACCCTTAGGCTCACCCCGAGTCGGGTATTAATCGTCGTTGTGAATTTTCCGCCAAATTCCTCACTAGGAACACCTCGTGCAGAATATCTCAAATATATCCACATGATAATGTGGTCCCACTCATAAAACATATATAATTACAAATATACTCTCAACGAGTCAGAATTACGAAAATACCCTCTCTAGCATAAACGAGCCTATAAACACATTTAATACACTTAAATATGCATAAGAAATCATATCATAATATAACTCATATAGTTCACATATATAATCATAATTAAATCATATTAACACATAAACATCAAATTATGTCCTCCTGGCATAATAATCAAGGCACTATGCCTTATTAGCAAATTTGGGACGTTACATTTACATACAATATGCTGCATGTTATTTTGACTAGATATAACAATTAATTTCCATATGAGTTTTCAAACTTTCCTACTCGTGTGAACAAACAGTGATTTTAGTTTCTATGTTCTTTTTGAACAAAGCACAACACTTTATAAATTTTGAAAAAAAATAAGTACTAGTCAGTTGTGCTTTGTGCTCTTTTGCTTATGTGTGATTATGTATACCATATATGCCCCCCAAGTGATCGAGGAGGTAAGTCCTTGGTCAGTTTCCAAATGACCAGGCCTGTTCAGGCTAACACTATTGCTCGCAATTATATCCTAAAGTACTATACTTGTTTTTAGGAATAAAATCACGCAAGTTAAGCAATACTTGTTAAATAACAAAAGTCAGCAATGTAAGTGTGTGAAGAACACTCCCTTGTGAATATCTCATAATAAAATGACCAAAATTGTGTCTATTGAATTAAAAAATTCGTACGAGCAGTGAATGTTTTGAATGAAAAAATTAGGAATTGAATTTATTAGATAACTAGTCATCTTGAAAGGAAAAAACATGCCTTACAACCAGATAATAGAAAATAGTCTAGGAAATAATTGGTCATTACAAAAAATGGACAAAACGTGTGTTACAACCAAAAATAACAAAAATACATTGATTGTGAAAAGATGGGCAAAACGTGTCTTACAACAAAAAATAAATAAATCTAGAACTACACTGATCATTAAAAATGGGCAAAATGTGTCTTGTGACCAATGTTATTGATAATATTTTATTAGGTGTTCGTTGTTCCAATATCTTGCGACTAGTTCATCGTTTAATCGAGCAAGTTTATACGATCATGGTTGTAAAATATCTACGATCTGGTATGGTCCTTCCAAATTAGGCCCCAAAACTCCCGCTGCAGGGTCCCTTATGTTTTAGAATACATGTCGCAATACTATATCCCCTGTGGCAAAATTTCTGTTCTTAACTCAAGAGTTGAAATATCGAGCAACCTTTTGTTGGTAAACAGATACCTGCAACTGTGATTGCTCCCTTTGTTCATCGATCAAATCAAGGGTTTCAACTAATAGTTGATGATTCTGAGCTTGGTCATATGTACTTCTTCAATGTGATGAGGGGGTCAATTCAACTGGTATCATAGCTTAATATCCATAAGCCAAAAAAATGGATTATGACCAGTCGATGTACGAGCAGTAATGCGATATGACCATAGTACTTCTGGAAATATATTTGACCAATTGCCTTTCGCTTGCTCGATTCATTTCTTCATTGTATCATTTAAAGTTTTGTTAACAGCTTCTACCTCTCCATTTTCTTGGGATGAGCAACAACTGAGAAACATTTTGTGATACCATGTCGTGCACATAATAAGTCTGTAAATAAATCAGTGTCAATCTGAGTATTGTTGTTTTGAAATAATCTTTTTTGGTAGTCTATATTTGCAGACGATATTTTTACCACAAAATCGAACACTTTCTACGAAGTAATAGTTGCTAGTAACTCTGCTTCAATCCACTTAGTAAAGTAATCGACTGCAACTACTACAAACTTGACTCCTCCTTTTCCTTTAGATAGTTTTTTTATTAGATATATCCCCCATATAGCAAATGGCCATGGACTTTGCATTTGTTTGAGCTTATTAGGAGCTGCTCGAGGCATCTTAGAGAATCTTTGGCATTTGTCGCATTTTTGCACATACTCGATTGCATCTTCATTCATTGTTGGCCAAAAATACCTTTGTCTCAATATCTTATTTGCTAGACTGTTCCCTCCTGCGTGATTGCCACAAAATCCATTATGTACTTCAATCATTAGCAGCTCTGCTTTTGTTCTAGTGACACATTGGAGTAGAGATATTGAGTACCCCCGTCTATACATCACTCCATCAAGGATTACTTATGTAGCATCTTGCCTTGTTATCTTTTGAGCTTCATTTCTGTCTTGGGCCAAAGTCTCATGCTCCAAATAAATAGCAATTGGAGTCATCTAGGATGGGGAATTGTCAAGCAGTAGCGCTGTCTCTGCTTCATTAATACTTGGTTGGGCATGGTGCTTAATTGGTATCATGTTTAAATTATCTAAATCTTTGGCACTTGCTAGTTTGGCTAAGGCGTATATATTTGAATTTTTACTGTGTACTTGCTGTATAGTATATTTCTTGAAATGCGCCAGAAAGTCTTTAGCTTTGCGTAGATAGGAGGCAATCTTTATGCCTCAAGCTTGGTATTCCCCTAGTATTTGGTTACGACTAGTTGTGAATCATTGTAAATGTCAACTGATAAGGCTTTAACATCTCTAGCAAGTCGCAATCAGGCGAGCATGGCCTCATATTCTGCTTCATTGTTTGAGGCATTGAATCCAAACCGTAAAGTAGAATGAATGTGATGCTCCTCGAGTGTAGCTAAAATTTTCCTGACTTTATAGTTGTGTTCATTTGAGGACCCATCTACATACAACTTTCATGTTGGCCAGGTCCCTTCATTTTCTTCGGGTGCTACTCCTTGCTCATTTTCATCAAATACTCATGTGCATAAGCAATGCAGTCTGCTAGTGCTTGTCCTTTCATAACAGTTTGTGGTTGGTAGGATATTTCATACTGCCCAAGCTCTATTGTGCATTTAAGCAGTTGACCTGATGTCTTAGGTTTTTGTAACACCTGCTTGAGAGGTTGGTCAGTTAGGACTATGATTGGATAAGATTTGAAATACAACCATAATTTTCTTATTGGAAGTAGCAGGCAATACGCCAATTTTTCAATCAAGGGGTATCTTGTTTCTGCCCCTATCAGCCTCTTGCTGATGTAATACACTGGATGCTTGACTTTTTCTACCTCTCTAATAAGTGATGCACTAACAACATGTTTAGTGACTGCTAGATACAAATAAAGAGTTCCCCCATCAATTGGCTTCGACAAGACTGGTGGCTGTGTCTGGTGCACTTTAAGTGCTTGGAAAGCCTTCTCACATTCTTCTGTCCATTCAAACTTGTTTTTTCCTCTTACCAGGTTGAAGAATGGAACACTTTTATCTATTGACTTTGAGACGAATCTGCTAAGAGTTGAAATTCGTCTGGTGAGGCTCTACACATCTTTTATGTTGGTTGGATACCTCTTGAATTGATGATGAAACCAAGAATTTTGGCTGAGCCTACCCAAACGAGCACTTTAAGGGGATAAGCTTCATATTGTAATTGGTTAACCCGAATTTGGACATGGTCACGTGGCATTTGAAGAAGACACGTGGAAATAAGCGACATCAAACATTAAGAGTTGGTCGAAATGAGATAGCTGCTCTAGGAAACCATATCAGAACAAGGAGTCATAACCTACTCGGTCCAAGTATCTTGCACAAGAAGAAGAAAGTAGGTGGTATCCCTTGAAGCTGCTCGAAGACAGACCCTGCTTGGTATACAAGACATTTTCTCTCGAAGATCCAGATTTCACGAGATATTGTGAAATATCCCAAGATATTTATGTAACTGATATTTGAATGTATTCTTCCAGTATTATTTGAATTTATAATCAGTTGTAATAATCTCACACTACATGTGTAGGGCCTAGATTGATTTGTAAGGGTCCATAGCCCATTAAGATATCTCTATTTATCTATGCTGAATTTGTGCGCACTTTACATACAAAAGCCTACTGAATTGTATTTTTTTTCTCAGGCTTAAGAAACTCAGTTGAACCTTGTTTCTTCTTGATCTTGAGTTTGAGACTTCCTTGATTAATAAGAGTGCGAGTGGACGTATGTCATTACAAACTCTTGGGATCGAACCACTATAAATTATATGTGTCATTTTCTTGATTACAGTTCATTAAATTCTTCTCTGTCGTTTATATTGACTCAGTGTCACTAGTAAACATTTTGGTGCTTTCATTAAGAGCTCAAATCTAAGATCATCCTCGATCAGATCCATCTAAAGAAATGTCTACCACTATTAGAAGCCAAAGCCAAGAACCACAAGAGGGAACCTTACCACTAGATACCATGACCGCCCTTCGAGCAGTCAGATTCCCCCTTGGAGACCTGCCTCCACAAGAAACATACAGGCAAGATGAACCCCACGTAGACGTAAGGGAATACCTTAATCTTGATATTGAACAACTAAAGGTAGTCGTAGGACAAATTTAGGACCAGTTTGTCGCCATAGATGAAAATCAGGCAGCAGCTTAAGAAGTTGCAACTGTTGGGATTAGTGCCCTTTAAGCATATATTTTGAACAATGTTTTATGAAATAAATAATTGAAATGAATTTTTTCATATATTGTTTGTTTATTCTTATTATTAGAATAATATTATATTAATATCAGAAAATTCCCAATTTCGTTATTGTGACTACAATCTTGTCTTGGTACAAGAGGATTAAGATTGTAGGGACGAATTTAAACAATTTGTAGTAAAACAAAGTTATGTGGAATATTTGGATTAAATATTGTGAGTACGGTTCACTAGTATTATGAATATATGTAATCTAGATCCAGATTACTGATGTAGTAGCACATCTTAGTGGAGGTACTTTGTATAAAGAGGTTACACGTGAACAGGACCTAATATGTTATTAATACATAATAATACAGTTTACTTTATAAGTATTAATTATACATGTCAATAAGATGATCATATACAAATTGATCTTAATCTTGAAGTTATTATGAACTCATGTTTATGTCATATGAGTTCTTTGATTCGCTCGTTTTGGTTTGTTAGAATGATCAAGTTGAAAACTTTTATTTTGGGAACTCATTGATGTAAATGGTTCGGGACATAATATACAGATATGGAATCTATACCCTTTCGATAGGAATTAAATAATGGTGCCCTTAAGGTTTGGCTTTTGGATTTTGAAAGGTTATTAAGCTCAAATTCATAAATTAGTTTATGAATTATCCTTCCACTACTACAAAATACCTTTTACGGGTCACCTTTTTAGGACACGCACCTAATTGCAAGCCCTAAAAAGGGTTTTAGAGTTTTTAGGACGTTCATTGAGAGTCCTTAAATAATATATTTTAGAACATGCAATCAGTGTCCTAATAAAATACTTGGGTGCTAAAAAACCTGAGCAGAGAATTTGAGAGTGGATTTCAATGGTGACTTTGGGGCTCACTTTGTGTTTTGTGTGTCCTAAAATAGTATTAAGGGTGCCCAATATGTGCCCTTAAAAACGTTAAGTAAATTGCGAAAAAAGCTATATTGTTTTTTCGAATTGGGGGGAGTGGGTCAGTCATTCTCCCTCTCTCACACCACTCAATCTCTCTTCGCCTCTCTCACAATCATCTCTCTCGATCTCCCCATCTTTCTCACACTCGTTCTCTCCATCTTTCTCTTTGTACCAGACATCGACGAAGACACATGGGGCTTGGCGATGACGACTTAGGCGCAAATGAGGGTGCTAGGTGGTGGTGATGGCAACGGGTTTGGGGGGCTCAACATCAATGGGTAAGATCACCTTCTCTCTTTTTTCTGTTTATTTTTTCTTCCTTTGTCTAGGTTCGTGACTGATGATAGTGATAGAAATAGATCTGATATATAATCTTCATTTAATAAAATATTAGTTTGGATGGTCAAAAGGATTCTCTACATTATGTTTAAGTGGATATTATAATTGTATGAATTGTTTTGCCTCTGTAGTTTATTGGAGATAATAGCTTTTAGATTCATTATTCTTCATTTTATTTAGTTACTTTTCCTGCCAGTTATACCATCTTAGGAAGAATCTAATATAAACACTGCAAATGGAACATTAATAGGATATGAAATTAATTGCATCACACCAGCATATATAGTGCACCACCAAACCAAAACGTGATACACCATTAGAGGAACAATTGTTTCAGTTTTCCCTTATATATATATTTTTTATTGCAATATTGATTATTTTATAGATAATGTTTTTGTCCACTTCAATTGGATATTTCAAGCTGAGTCACTTTCCCAAGCATATGCTAATATGTATGATGTTTCCAATAGCTGAATACAAAAAATAACAAAAAGCTATGCAGGTTTCAAGTTATACAATTATAGTTGGTTTGAGTAAATGTTAATGACTTTTTCTATAAATGTCTTTCTAGATTGATTTTATTTTCCTAGAGACTCAATTTATCTGCATTTCATATTGAGGCTGCAAGGCAAATAGTATATAGGGGTCTTATCTAATGATATTTGCTCACTTTTGGCCAATTTGTGATGTTTTTAAAACACTCTTTAACTTAAGACTTGTACACGATTACTATTGCATTGTGATATAATTCTCTAACTCTAGTAATGCTTGTAACTATTTTTTCTTTTATTCTTTATTATCTATTAAATCAAGCAACATTTATTGAAGTGATCGTTCTTTCTCTGTTTGAGATTTTCATGGTTGCTAAATCTGTTTGTATGTGTTGTGATTGGTAAAATTGGACCTTTAGTTTACATGTTTTGCAATTGAATACATATATATTTAAGATGTACCATGATAATATTCATAAGCTTTTTCTGTGAATGTTGTATCCTCTACAAAAAAATTTATATAATATTAAGGGGTAAGTAGTCTTAAAAGAAAACATCAAGATGATTTGTTCCATATGTTTAATTATAAAATTACTTTTACTTACAAAGCTGGTATAGATCATTATATAATATTACATTTCTTTGACTTACTCACAAAGCTGGCAGAAAACATAGCAATTTTATTGATTATGCATTGCTACTTGCAACACTTCCATGTTTTCTTTCTACACACATATATTTCAAACTATCTTTGTTATGTTATCTGCAATCTTGTATTTCTTTTATTAGACTGGAGATTATTTGATTTTAATATAGTTTTTTGGTATCTATGTTTTACATCACCTCAAACCTAGATTGTACTTGAAAGTTGAAACATACTAGAAAATATAAATGATTTACATAATGAGCTGGGAATGATTATGTGACTATATATTTGCTTCCTCTAGCAACTGTAGAAGTCATTCTGTGTTTATAATTGAGTTTTGTATATACACTTGGAATAGAAAAGGAATTTGCGAGATTTTTTTATGAGATTTTGAGTTGTAATTTGTTATTATTATTATTACAATTTTGGGGACTGCATATTATTATTGATTTTGTTTAGATATGTTTAATATTTGATGAAATTTATTTAAAAATTTTAGAAAACTAATATATATTTATAAATCACAAATAAAAATAAATACAAAAATTATATTTTAAGGAAAGTTAAAAAATTAATGGTTATTTTTACGTTTGTAATTTTCTTATACTTTATAATATACCTAACTTATATTATTAAATTTTTAGATTCCTCTTGTGAGATTAAATTTTTAATCTCTACTACACACCTTATAGAACCTCTAGAGAGTAAAAAATTTGCAAAGGGATGAAGAAGTTGCTTGAAGAATCCATCATCAAGTAAGTTATTATATTATGGGGTTTCATTTTTAACTCAAGTTATTATTATTATTATTATTATTATTATTATTATTATTATATTTCCTAATTTTGTATTATAAATGTGATAAGATTGATTAATCTTATTTGTTCCAAAATTTGTATCTTATTGAATGTACACCTTTTGTTATTTTAATCTATAGTTTTCAGATTTGTCTATAAATGTTTAATTTAAATCATAATTTTTTATATAAAATAAATGTAAATTAATTTTTTTTTAAATTAAAAATACAACTTTTAGGATACGCGACGCGAGCCCTAAAAACTATATGTAAAGGCACTCAACGGGATCTTTAAGAGTGCACACTGCGAGCCCTAAAAACATTCTTTTAGGGATTGCAAAGCGTGCCCTAAAATCTTCACTTTTTAAGGCTCTTAAATAGAGGACTCACGGGGGTGTGCCCAAAAAAGTATTTTTTGTAGTAGTGTTTACTAGTAAAGTTAATGGTACTTAAGGACACAAGATATAATTAAAGAGGTTAAACGGTGATTAATTCCTACTTTAATTATAAACCATTAATAGATGATTGAACTGTATGTAGTGATTAAATCGATGGACACTTTTTACATATTTAAAAGTACTCAATAAATAAATGTCTATAATTACAAGAGTCAAATCTCATATTTTTAGTGGAATAATATTGAGATTAATAAATTAAGATTATTATATTAAAGAGTTTTAATTAATAATATAAATTTATTTGAGCTTGAAATTACAAGTCCATAGGTCCCCGAGATAGCTCTATCAACACTGTTCAAGAGTTGAAATTGGGAAAAAAAATGACAAATTTGGAAGAAATTTGTTCTTAATAGTCAAATATGTAATTGAGACAGATTAATTAATTAATAAATTATTTTTTGAAATTAATTAATTATATTTTTTAAATAAAAACGCTTTTCTGAAAATAACATTTAAATAATTAAGATAATTAATTTAAAATTAATTAGCTTTATTTATTTAAATAATTTGAAATTATATTTCTGATAATTCAAATTGGATTTGAATTTGAAATGATATTTATTCTTTAATTAACCTCATAAATAAGTTATCAAGTTTATATATTTTTTAATAAATAATAATTAAAAGAAAATGGTTGGAACACATCCCTGAAATCAGGGATGTGTTACACACCAACTACAGTACATGCACTGTAGTTGGCATATAACAAGGTCCAAGAATGGGTCTTGGATATTTCTTTTATTTATTTATTTATTTATAATTTTGAATTTTGAATTTCAAAAATTAATTAATTTTTTTAGAAATCTATCAGATGGAAATAATTTCACAAAACTTTTGAAAGAGAATAATATACTTTTCACATATAGAAAAATACATCGTATTTTTTTTCTCTATCCCTGAAAATTGTCTAAGACCTAATATTCCAAGATCTCATGTGTTGAGAATATCTTGGCAATCAGAAATATTTCCCTACCACTACTCTATGTGCCCACACATCTTGAGGTGTTGAGATACATCTTGGATGATCTTGGTCTGAGTATTTTGAAGAACTGCTTTAGATTGGATGCTCATTGGAGATACAAAATGATAGCAAGGATTCTTGATAGCTCTTCAACTGGTAAATCATCATCTTTTTATTTCTTTATGATTAATGTTTTTCATGTTAATGGATCCAATTATTTAAAGTTTATTTACATAAATTTTATTTAATATTTGGGCCCAACACCCCGTGCTTTCCATTGTGCACATGGTAAACCAATTACCAATAAATAGTACCAAAGTGGTCATTAATCTCTGCATGCATTAATTACTGTGTGGGTAAAATATGCATTCTTATATTATCGTAATATGTGATGCATGGATGGATGTTTATTTTGGTGAATGTATGTTCTTAAGAGTCATTAATTATATGGTGTTTTGGATTTAGAAATTGTTCTTATTTTCTAGATCTACAAAATTGCAAGCCATAAGGGGCATATGATTTTTTGTATTTTAATTTTATGCAATAGTTTATTATTTGTAAAAGTGTAAAATCCCGAGCCCCAAAGCACAAAGGGTGTTGAGTTCCACTCGACAACACCCTACACATAGCCCGTGCCAGCCCAGCCAAGCACCAACGTGCCCCGAGTCCATGCTGCATCCCCTGGGCAGCACCTGCACCTACCAGCGCACCTACTCACATGTGTATGTGCCTACTCGCCTGCCTGTGCATGCATGTCACACCGTGCGCACCTGTAGTTAGGCTCTTGGATGCTTTGCATGTCCAGCCGAGCTCCTAGCTGCCTTACTGAGCCCGAGCCTTTATGGCTTAGTGGCTAGTGACTCTTTGAGGTGCCCCACCAAGTCGAGCCCTAAAGTTGCAAACCTAATTTTCACTTGGCTCCTTACCCGAGCCCTAGAGTGATTAATTGGTTTCCTTGAATTTGTGGGCTTGACCCGAATTGTTAATTGGAATTATAAAATTCTAATTAAATTTTGAATTAAGAGACCCAAGCTCAAAATGGACCTAAAAGACCTATTGGGCTTTTATTAGCCAAGTTCAATATTTTAAAAAGATTGTTTAAAATTATTGAAGTAATTTATAATTCAAAAATGGGCTAGATGACATAAAAATAATAGAAGGCCCAAAAGATGGAGATGGAGATTCTACATGATGTATTGGTTTTATTTTATTTATTTTGTAAATTATTTCAAGTGTTGTATTTTTTTTTAGAATTACCCAAAACACCCGGCTCACATTTATTTACTTATTTATTGTTTTTATTTATTTATTTAAATGTTTGAAATTATCATGCATTATAACATGTCATTCATATTACCCACAGAGTTTATCTAATCCAATGATAGATCTCATATTGAGTAGAAACATGTTTGAATTAGGAGGGTCCTCTTTGATTATATGCATTAAATGAATCATATAATTAATTTAAAACAAAGTGGTAAATTGATTTTAAGTGTTAATTTCAAGACCTATTTAATAATTAATTTTATTATATAGCAGATGATATTCTAAATAAATAGAGCATTTATTGACTAGATATTTAAGGCCTTAGTAAGATGATTAAATCTTGTTTAATGATTTAAATGCTTAATGAGATTAGTAATTATTAGAATATCATTTGGTAAATTAATTAGATTAATTTAATTAATTAAAAATCATAGGATATTTTGAGAAAACACATATTCTAAAATAGTGAGTGGGAGAAAGGGTGATAATAATACCTTCTATGGTCTCCATTATTAGTTAACATCGATGTTTCATGGAATGGGCCTCGAGGCACCTTTGTTTGTGTCCCCCTAAGGAAGGTTTTTGACTATGTTATTATTCAAGGTTAACTTCTATATGAAATAGGATTGATGATGTATTTCAAGTTTGACTGATCCTAAGGCAAACTCTTGAGTTAAATCATTAATCTAAAATAATGTGTTACACTCACAAAGCTTAACTAGCCTTTCGAGTGGACTAGTTAATCTTGACCAAATTAACGGTTTTTTTTAAGTCAAAAGAGAAAATAATTGATTTTAAGTTTTCACTAATGAATTTGAGAAGTGTCTCAAAATTAATTTAAGATTAGTCTGACCTACCTTGAGCTGGTCCATTAATTTTTAAATTAATTTATTGTGAAATTAGTCATAATTGTTTTTTATGTGTTATTTAAATTTGTTGCATTCATGCACCATATTTAATATTCCAAAAATTGTTGATATTCATAATATAAGGTAAATTCAATTTTTTAATTTTTTAATTTTAGCAATGGTGAATAATGTAATGCCCTACTAATCCATGGTTGGTACACTGTATGTTTAAAATAGTATTTAACTCGTTAAGCGAGTCATTTGGACTCAAAAGTGTAATTAAGACTAATCAAAGTTAGGTATTAAAAATGTCAGTAAAAAAGGTACAAAATTCCTCCATTAAAACTTAAAAAATTACTAGGATCCGGACAAGAGTTTTTAAATGAAAAGTAATTACACTCAAAGTTACAAAAGTAGCCAGCCAAAGCGAAAAATTAGGTTGATAACCTAAGTCCCTCATACTACTTGACCATGGCGGCCGAGCAGATCTGATATGTACGCGTCGCTCCAAAGCAACCAAACTCATGGCCGATTACGTCTAGTTCGCCATTACCTGCACCATAGAGCTCCCGTGAGCTGAGGTGCATCAAGAAAAGTTCCAGAAGACACGCATAATAATTACAGCATGAAACATAAAACAACCTATATAGTTACCAATTCCCCTAATTTATAAATCATTGCCACACATATAATGGATAACTGTAACAACCCAAAATTGCTAATAAGGCTTAATGGCCTTGATTAGCGTGTCGGGAGGACATAATTGATATATGTGATTAAATGATTCAATGCATGATTTTGTGGCACGCATGATTATATGATTATATGGATATGTGAAATGCATGTTTATGAGTATTAGATATGCATGTGGGCCCCGTTTAGCTTATAAGGGCATATTTGTAATTTTGGCCCATTGAGGGCATAAATGTGATTATATGTGATAAATTGTTGTGAACACATTATTATGTGGATATATTAGTAGCATAAGTCTTGAGACGGTCCAAGTGAACGGATAGGCGAAATAGTCACAGTGGGAATTAATACCCGACTCAGGAGGGGCCTAAGGGTATTTTTGGGAATTTAGGGAATATATTGGGGATTATTAGATACTGGATAAATAATTGGTAATTAATTGGATGACAGGATTGATGGGTAAATATTAGGAACACTCGAGGAATTAGCGGAAACCGGGAGCAAAATGACGAAATTACCCTTTTAGCACCCTTAAAGGATCTAGTATAGCAAGGAGGGGCAAACTAGTCTTTTGGACATTAAGGATTAACTCAGTAAATAATTAGAACAAAATAGAAAGAAGTAGAACCTCCTACTTTTTTTCTCAAACTCTCCTTCACATACCCCCCTCTATCACTCTTCCTTATTGAACCTTGAAGCTAAGGACACAAAGGAGGCATGAGTTTAGGCCGTGAGTTGGTGCTGATTGAAGGAAAGGCTGAGTTGAGGTTTGGAGGTCAGAAATTCAACTTAGAAGCTTGGGGGTTCAAGCTGGGGATTTGAGCTGGAAATCAGAGAATTTTTAGTCATAATTAAGATAAGGACTCTAGCTTTCATTTCTGAATTTTTGCTAGGTTGTCTAGGTAAAACTCTAGATTCTTGAGTATGACTTGAATGATGAATTGAACTGAGTTTTTGGGTGATAATAGCTGATGAATTGGGATACTAATTTTGATATTGTTGCTAAGGTTTGGGTGATTAGAAATGTGTGATTTAATCTTGAATTTATAACCAGTTTGGTGTTGAATTGAGGAGATTTGTTGGGAAAATTCTGGGTTTAATCTTGGTGTTCTTTGTTGCGAGATGCATGTGAAAAACCAAGATTTTCTGGGTTCGAAGGGAGTGCACCGCAACCCAGCCCTGGGGCACCACGATGCGTGTGGCCATTTTGGCCTAGGCGTGGTCGCGACCCACTAGACCAAGTCGCGACCCACCTCCCCCTTTGGCTTAGGTGCTTGCTCTCTGACTTGGGGCCAAGTCGTGACCCGCCTTGGGATTTTAGCCTTATAATTTTTTCAAGAATTGGTTAGGCTCGGGGGTTCGAACCTAGGCGCTTGGTACAATTTCTACTACCCAGCATAGTATAAATTAGGGTCCCGGAGGCTAGTTTTCATCTCCTAGGTATTTTATTTTGATTGGAAGTTGATGGATACCATTGGCCCTTGTGACTAGGTTTATCGCCAAGGCTCGGGGCTAAGGATCGTGCTCAGAATCATTTCGCTCACTCCACACAGACTTAAAGGTTAGAAAACTACACCCTTTTGTGTGGTTGTGTTGGGATTGAGATCCCCTATGATTGAATACAATTGTTGTATGATTATGATATGCCATGCGAGCATAAAATAAATGGCCTAAGAGTTTTGGGACTGATATTTGCGCATAGGACGCGACTCGACCATTGAGAGCTGAGGTCAGCTAGATAATCACTGAACTTGGCCTAAGTGAGCCGGAGTCAGTGGGTTAAATAAAGGGTGCAGCCTAAGGACGTCAACGCTAAGTATTGTATGATGATTATGATATACTGATGAGTATTGATATGTTGACCATTGCTAATCTGATGCTTATAGCTTGTTAAATATTGGGATGAATGGCTTGTGAATCACTGATTGTCCTCTCTGAATAGGTAATAGTTATGACATGTTGAATAGTTGGTTAACTGTTTTATAGATTATTTGATTGTGATCATTGTGTTATGCTATGCTATATGGTTTTCTTGCTGGGCCTCGACTCACGAGTGCTACGTGGTGTAGGTAAAGGCAAGGGTAAGATGGATCAACCATGAGTTGGAGAGATCTGGGGGTGAGGTGTACATTGTCAACTGCTCGTCCGCCACGGCCGAGAGATTGTGCAGGGAAAAAATACCTAAAATGTGTATTTTCCCATTAGAGTGGCCTTTGCTTGTATTTGACTTTTGGAAGTTTGTAAATTTGTCCTTTAACCCTATTTTTTTTTGGGGGGATCCCATGTAAACGTTTATTTAAATGAAAAATTATCTGTTTATGTCCAAAATCTATTAACCCTAATTTTTTTATGACTTTAGGAGCATGTTTTCAACTAAACGACTTGATTAGCAAGTCTTGCACTACTTTAAACACAGTGTAACGGTCTTGGTTACACAGGGCATTACAACTTGGTATCAAAGTGGTCTATGTTTAAGGGTTCCTGAAGACTGGCTGGACATGTACACTCGCCGCTAAAGACAAGCTTGACTCAGGGTTCGGTAATTGCATATATGTGATTATATGTTTAAGTGTTTGAATTAAATATGAATGCGTTAATCCTTATGATTAGTATGGAGCATGAGATACTGATAGGGCCTGGCCCTTGACTGATGTGTGATGATAATGAGGTGTTCTTATTAGCATTGTTGTTGCATGTAGATGAATATTTGAATAATTTTGTGTATCTTGACTGCTTGTGATTCATTGAGTTCCAATGATGGATCATGGAAAGATTGTTACCCTGTCATCATAGTCTGACCACCGAGTCATTGATTGCAGATTAACTTGGATAGCTATGTGTCCAAGGCGATCTATATGACTAGCCGGAGCTGGGTCTGAGGCTAGAGATGATGACCAGGGCCAGAACCCTCCGCCATTCCCTGAGAACTGGTAGCAGATACTTGTCGACATGCAAGCTCGATTGCAGAGTCAGGAAGAGCAGATTCGATTACTGAGACAGCAGGCTCCATCAGGGAGTGCTGCACCTATTATGCCACCTATTTTGGCACCAACTGTATAGGCACCTGAGGTTGGGAATAAGTGAGAGCCGTTGTATGAGTGATTCAGGAGACAATATCCTCCAATCTTTGAGGGAGGACCAGATCCATTGAAGGTCGAACAGTGGATGAGTATGATTACCTTAATCCTAGATTTCATGAGGGTAGAAGGTAGTGATAGGGTGGACTGTGCCACCTATTTGCTGAGAGTGGATGCCCATATTTGGTGGGAAGTGGCATCACAGACCAGGGATGTGTCTACTTTGAGTTGGAATGGGTTCAAAGACTTGTCTTGCCTAATGCTATCGTCAGGGCAGCGAAATTAAATGAGTTTGTGGGGTTAGTACAGGGCAACATGACAGTTAAAAAGTATGCCCTGAAGTTTGATAGACTTGCGAACTTCGCACCAAACCTAGTGCCTACTGACGCAACTAGGCAGGACAGATTCATCAGAGGGCTCAATACTATGATAACCCGAGATGTGAGAATTATAACAGTAGCTGGGGGGACAACTTATGCCTAGGCTATCGAGAAGGCTCTTACTACTGAGGAGGTTGAGAATAAGATTTGGAGGGAAAACTCTGTGAGACGGGAAGTTCCCAGGATGGTGCCTCCACATTCAGGGTCCGGTTGGGGCGAGGCTCCAGTGATCTGAAGAGGAAGACCCCTGACACTTAGACCGCTGCCAGTCTTGATAGGAGGGGTTGGGGTACTCAGGGTGGCCGCCAGGGAGGCGGTGAGACATGGAGAAGCTATCCAGAGGGCACGAGGTGCAGAAGATGACATCTAGGAGAATGTCGGGCCAAGGCCTGCTATGTGTGCTGGGTGGTGGGACACCTCAAGAAGGATTTCCCAACAGTGAAGAAAGGGGAAGCATGGAAGGTGGACAGCTTGATTCCAGCTCGAGTGTTCACCTTAACACAGGAAAAGGCCGAGGCTAGTTCCTCGGTGGTGACATTTCAACTTTCAAGCGCTGACACTCCTTTTACTATATTAATTGACTCTGTTGCTACACATTTGTTTGTTTCTAGTAAGGTGATTGATAGATTGTGTAGACCTAGTGAGTACTTTACCGTGGGGTTCGGGACTTTGTTGCCTACAGGGGAACTGGTAGTTTCTAGGAGGTGGATTAGAGCACTGCCAGTGATGGTTGATGGTAGGGAACTATTGGTAGACTTGATTGAGTTAGGTGTGGATGATTTTGACATGATTTTGGGAATGGATTGGCTAGTTAGATATGGGCTACCATTGATTGCAGGAAGAAGATGGTGACTTTTGAGCCTGAGGGAGAGGATCCCTTTGTTTTCTTGGGTGCAGTATGTGGACCCCGAATACCCATGATATCAACGCTGAGAGCTAGGGGCCTATTACAGGGAGGATGTATAGGTTTCCTAGCTAGTGTGGTGGATTCTACCATAGTTTTGCTAACAGATTCGGGAGAGACCATATTAGTTTGTGAGTTCTTGGACGTGTTCCTTGAGGATTTACCAGGACTGCCTCCGCACAGGGAGATTCAGTTCGTCATTGAGTTGGTGCCAGGGACAGAGCCAGTGTCAAGGACACCGTATAGAATGGCACCGGCAGAACTGAAGGAATTGAAGATAGAGTTACATGAGCTTCTTGATTTAGGGCTCATAAAGCCTAGTTACTCGCCATGGGGTGCTCCAGATTTGTTTGTGAAGAAGAAGGATGAGACTCTGAGGATGTGTATAGACTACATGGAATTGACAAGTTCACCATCAAGAATGAATACCCTTTACCAAGGATCAATGACTTGTTTGATCAGCTGCAGGGAAAGATGGTGTTCTCGAAGATTGATCTTTAATCTGGTTATCACCAGCTAAAGATCAAGGATGAGGATATGCTGAAGCCGGCCTTTCGAACAAGGTACGGGCATTATGAGTTTCTGGTCATGTCGTTTGGTTTGACCAATGCCCCAGCAGCCTTTATGGACCTAATGACTAGGGTGTTTAAGGACTTCTTGGATCGGTTTGTGATTTTCTTCATCGACGACATCCTAGTGTACTCTAGTTCAGAAGCATAGCATGAACAGAATCTCCGACACATCTTGCAGAGATTGAGAGAGCACCGGTTATATGCCAAGTTTAAAAAGTGTGAGTTTTGGCTACCTGAAGTGACATTCCTTGGACATATTGTTAGTAAGGATGGGATTAAGGTGGATCCATCTAAGGTGGAGGCAGTGAGAGATTGGCCAAGGCCAAGGAACACCTCAGAGGTTAGGAGCTTCTCGGGTTAGTAGGTTATTACAGGCAGTTTGTGGAAGGTTTCTCAAAGATTGTTGTACCGATGACAGAATTGACACAGAAGAATCTGAAGTTCATCTGGTCAAACAAGTGTGAGAACAACTTTCAGGAATTAAAGTGATGGCTTATTACGACACCTGTGTTGAGTCTTCCTTCGAAGGGAGAAAAATTTGTGGTATATTGTAACACATTGAGGTTGGGTTTGGGATGCGTGTTGATGCAGAATGAGAAAGTTATAGCTTATGCATCACGGTAGTTGAAGGAGTATGAGCAATAGTACCCTACTCATGATCAGGAGTTAGCAACAGTTGTATTCGCATTGAAAGTTTGGCGACATTACCTATATGGAGATAAGTGCGAGATATACACCGATCAGAAGAGCTTAAAGTACTTCTTCACCCAGAAAGATTTGAACATGAGGCAAAGGCGTTGGCTGGAGTTGGTAAAGGACTATGACTGTGACATTCTTTACCACCCAGGGAAAGCCAACGTAGTGGCAGATGCATTGGCAGATAAGATGTCCAGAGCAAAGATAGAATTGGTTGTGGGCCAGTTGGCCAATATTACTTTGCAGTCGACCCTACTAGAGCAGATTAAGGAGGGTCGGTTAGTAGATGCACAGTTGTAGGAAGTTATAGGGAAGGTCTTAGCTGGAGTAGCTAAGGACTATTCTATTTCAGAGACTAGGTTGTTACAGTATCAGGGTCAGATTTGTGTTTTGAATGATTTGGGGATTAGACGTGAGATATTGGATGAATCCCATACTACACCATACTCACTCCATCCAGGCACCGCGAAGATGTATCAGGATCTACGGATGTTGTATTGGTGGCCTGGGATGAAGAAGGATGTAGTGGAGTACGTGGCCAAGTGTTTAACCTGTCAACTGGTGAAGGCTGAGCATCAACAGCCAGCAAGATTGCTACAGCCTTTGGGTATTCCTAAGTGGAAATGGGAATATATTATGATGGATTTTGTGGGAGGTTTACCCAGGACAGTGAGGCTACATGACTCGGTGTGGGTGATAGTGGACAGATACACCAAGTCACCTCACTTTCTTCCAGTGAAGTTGACTTATACTGTGGATCAGTATGCGGAGCTGTATGTGAGGGAGATTGTACGTCTCCATGGGATTCCAAATTCTATAGTGTCAAACTGGGATCCTATATTTACCTCAAAGTTTTAGGGTGGATTGCAGAAGGCTATGGGGACTCAGTTGAAGTTCAGCACAACCTTTCATCCTCAGACTGATGGACAGTCTGAGAGAACGATTCAGGTATTGGAGGATATGCTCAGAGCGTGCGTGATAGACTTCAAGGGGTCTTGGAGTAAGTATCTTCCATTGATTGAGTTTTCGTATAACAATAGTTATCAATCAACGACTAGAGTACCCCATACGAGATGTTATATGGAAGGAGGTGTAGATCGCCCATCCATTGGGATGAGATGGGTGAAAGGAAGTATTTGGGACCGGATATGGTTTAGAAGACTAATAAAGCTATTGAGAAGATCTGACCTCGAATGCTCGCTTCACAGAGCAGACAGAAAAGCTACATTGATCCTAAGCGTAGGGACGTGGAGTTCCAGGCAGGGGACCACGTGTTTCTGCGAGTCTCACCACTTCGAGGGGTGAGAAGGTTTGGGAAGAAGGGAAAGTTGAGCCCTAGATTCATTGGACCTTTCGAGATCCTGGAGAGGATCGGGCAAGTGGCCTACTGATTGGCTTTGCCACCATCATTGTCGGGGAGTTCATGATGTATTCCATATTTCTATGCTTCGGAAATACGTCTCAGATACAACTCATCTGTTGAAGTATGAGGACTTCAAACTGCAGACAGATTTGTCTTATGAGGAGCGACTAGTTCAGGTCTTAGACAGAAAATACAAGGTTCTACGGAACAAAATAATTCATCTAGTCAAAGTGTTATGGAGGAATAGCAAGGTCGAGGAAGCGACCTGGGAGCTTGAGTCAGCGATGCGGGATCAATATCTCGAATTATTCAGGTAAATTTCAAGTACGAAATTCTCAGTAGGAGGGGATTGTTGTAACGACCCAAAATTGCTAATAAGGCTTAAGGGTCTTGATTAGTGTGTCGGGAGGGCATAGTATGTATATGTGATTAAATGATTCAATCCATGATTATATGATTATATGGATATGTAAAATGCATGTTTATGAGTATTAGATATGCATGTGGGCCCTGTTTAGCTTATAAGGACATATTTGTAATTTTGGCCCGTTGAGGGCATAAATGTGATTATATGTGATAAATTGTTGAGACGACATTATTATGTGGATATATTAACAGCATATGGCTCGAGACGGTCCTAGTGAGCGGATTGGCGAAATAGTCACAGCGGGGATTAATACCCAGCTCGGGAGGGGCCTAGGGGTATTTTGAGGAATTTAGGGAATATATTGGGGATTATTAGATACTCGATAAATAATTGATAATTAATTGGACGGGATTAATGGGTAAATATTAGGAACACTCGAGGAATTAGCGAGAACCGGGAGCACAATTACTAAATTACCCTTTTAGCACCCTTAAAGGATCTAGTACAACAAGGACGGGAAAAAGAGTCTTTTGGCCATTAAGGATTAACTCAGTAAATAATTAGAACAAAACAAAAAGAAGTAGAACCTCCTGCTCTTTTTTCTCAAACACTCCCTCACGTACTCCATCTCTATCACTCTTCCTTATTGAACCTTGAAGCTAAGCACACAAAGGGGGCATGAGTTTACGCCTTGAGTTGGTGCTAATTGAATGAAAGGCTAAGTTGAGGCTTGGAGGTCAGAAATTTAGCTTAGAAGCTTGGGGATTCAAGCTAGGGATTTGAGCTGGAAATCAGAGAAGGTTTAGTCATAATTAAGGTAAGAACTCTAGCTTCCATTTCTGAATTTTTGCTGGGTTGTATAGGTAAAACTCTGGATTCTTGAGTATGAATTAAATGATGAATTGAACTGAGTTTTTGGGTGATAATAGCTGATGAATTGGGATAGTAATTTTGATATTTTTTCTAAGGTTTTGGTGATTAGAAATATGTGATTGAATCTTGAATTCGTAACTGTTTTTGTGTTGAATTGAGGAGATTTGTTGGGAAAATTATGGGTTTTGTTCTTGGCTGGGAGATGCATGTGAAAATCCTAGATTTTCTTGGTTCGAAGGGGGCTCACCGCGACCCATCCCTGGGGTGCCGCGACGCGTGTGGCCATTTTGGCCTGGGCATGGCCTCTTACTTGGGGGTGCGCCGCGACCCACTAGACCAAGTCGCAGCCCGCTTCCCCCTTTAGCTTGGGCGCTTGCTCTTAGACTTGGGGGCAAGTCGTAACCCACTAAGCCAAGTTGAGACCCGCCTAGGGATTTTGGCCATAGAATTGGTCAGGCTCGGGGGTTCGAACCTTAGTGCTCGGGACAATTTCTACTACCCGGCTTAGTAGAAATTAGGGTCCCGAAGGCTAGAAACTGTCTCCTAGGTATTTTATTTTTATTGGAAGTTGATGGATATCATTGGCCCTTGTGCTAGGTTTATCACCAAGGCTCAGGGCTAAGGATCATGCTCAGAATCATTTCGTTCACTCCGCTCAGACTTAAAGGTAAGAAAACTACACCCTTTTGTGTGGCTGTGTTGGGACTGAGATCCCCTATGATTGAATACAAATGTTGTATGATTATAATATGCCATGAGATCATGAAATAGATGGCCTAAGAGTGTTGGGGCTGATATTTGCGCACAGGACACGACTCGACCACTAAGAGCTGAGGTCAGCTAGATAATCACTGAACTCAGCCTAAGCGAGCCGGAGTCAATGGGTTAAATAGATGGTGCGGCCTAAGGGCGTCGACCCTGAGTATTGTATGATGATTATGATATACTGACGAGTAATGATATGTTTACCATGAGAGCATAATCTGATGCTTATAGCTTGTTAAATATTGGGATGAATGGCTTGTGAATCACTGATTGTCCTCTCTGAATAGGTAATAGTTATGACATGTTGAATAGTTGGTTAACTGTTTTATAGATTATTTGATTGTCATCATTGTGTTATGCTATGCTATATGGTTTTCTTGCTGGGCCTCGACTCACGGGTGCTACGTGGTGTAGGTAAAGGCAAGGGTAAGATGGATCAACCATGAGTTGGAGAGATCTGGGGGTGAGGTGTACATTGTCAGTTGCTCGCAAGCCACGACCGAGAGATTGTGCATGGATAGAAAGCCTAAAATGTGTATTTTTCCATTAGAGTGGCCTTTGCTTGTATTTGACTTTTGAAAGTTTGTAAATTTGTCCTTTAGCCCTTTTTTTTTTTTGGGATCCCATGTAAACATTTATTTAAATGAAAAATTATCTGTTTATGTCCAAAATCTATTAACCTTAACTTGTTTATGACTTTAGGAGCATGTTTTCAACTAAAGGACTTGATTAGAAGTCTTGCACTACTTTAAACTCACAGTGTAACAGTCTTGGTTACCCAGGCATTACAATAACCAACATACATTTCTATATTAATCGATATCATGCAAACTGCATCACTAGCACCATATGTATGGTCGATGCCTAATAGAGTGTGTCTCAAAATACTAGGATTTCGGTAGTAACCGCATACTTTGCATACTCACAAACAATCAAGGTATTTAATAAGCATACACCATATAGCTCATATAGTTAATGTAGTCATAAATACTTCTAGATTCAATAGGGCTAAAGCCCGCTCTATGTGCAGATGTCAAGTTTTCTTACCTCAAGTCTTGCGCAAATGGTGAAACGACGCTGAGTGCGATCTCTGTCTCAAGCCTCACAGAAACCCTAGTCACAATGTGAGTATACAGTTATTAGGAATCATATCTAGATCCCAAGTTCCAATCCACACCCTAACTCTTTGAACCACTATTCTCAGGCAACGATATGATAGGAACGTCCCCCGAGTCCCCAAGTGAGCCCTTGAAACCATCCCTAAAATCCCCGAGCCTAAACCTAAAACTTTAGAAAACCACCATTTCGGGGCACCTAGCGTGGTCGTGCCCATATAAAATTTGTGCTTTCTGGGGTACTAGCGCGCTTGGGCCCTTCCCCAGCGCGGTCGTGCCTCAAGCCTCAAAACCCCAAATTCAAACCAAATGTCTAAGGTTCTAGGACACTAGTGCTATCGCGCCACAACTTAGCGTGGTCGTGCTAGGTTGCCAGAAACCCCAAAAGTTCCTAGAAACTAAAAGTGTTCTTCCCCAATTAATCCTTGCGATTTCTATGACTTCCTAGCTCAAAAACCACACTCAAAATCGATTCAACTGGAGTTCTAACATAGTTTCGACCATAATTCTACCCCAATTCACTAGTAAAACCTACCCCACACTTCAGAATACTCAAAACTAAAACAAGTAACAATTCATAATCCAAAAACATTCAATACTCCAGGAACATTGTTGAAATGCCACAAACAGGGGTCTTACCTCTGAATTCCTGAAAAAAATTTGAATCCCTTAACTGATACAATCCTAGCAGCCTCCAATTTTGTGACGTCTCGTGTTTTCAACACACGTTAGTAGTCGGTTTGAGCCGTTGAAGAATTATGTGGAATATTATTTTGAAAATTATATTATATGAAATTGTGTTATTTTGTGAATTTTTATAGCCATTTTGATGATCTAGTAAATGGTCTAGGCTTATGGAAAGAAAGATTGGTCTCGGACCAAGAGGTAAACCTTACTGGTAGAAAAATCTCGAATTTAAATAAAATGGGGAATACTATGGCATAAAAATACTTTTGGCAAGTTGGACTTTATAGTCGGGCCAAATTTTTTTAAGAGAATTGATTGAGGTTTGAATTCCAATCAACAAGGCTTAAGAATAAAAATTTCTTGCTTGGGTCTTTAAGGGCATTATGGTCAATATGTGATAAATTGCCAAAATAGTGTGATATTGTGACAAATTTATTTTTTGGTCACAAATTAATTTATTTAATTATGCTTGGAGATTTAAAAACTATAGGTTAAAAATTAAAAGAAAATTAAGAGCACAAAATTACCATAGGGCCCTTGAGTTCTTTAAGTGTGAGGTAACTAGGCCCTAGGGCTCTCATAAGCTAGAATACATACCCCAAAGGCTATGGAATGAGAAAAGTCTTTTACCTTTTTACACAACTAAACCTAATCATTTCTAAAAAAAAATACTCCCTCTCTCTGTCCAAAATGGAAATACATATCTCTTTCTCCTCCATTGCTGCACAAAATCAAACCCTAAGAGAGCTAGAACTCTTGTTCTCCATTGGAGAAGAAAAGCTTTAATAAGAAACCTCCTTGTCTCAAGTAAGTGCAATGTTTCCATTTGTGCATTTTTCCCTTTCTTCACCTTCAAACCCGAAACCCTAGGGTTCAAGGGAAGTATTTACAAGTTGGATCTAAAAGTTGAGCGCTATTTGTGATCAAAGCAAGTAAGGTAAGAGGTTTTGTAAGCTTGCATGTTCTTGTCCCTCATCTAGTTTTATTTCTACCCTAATCTCTTCTTAAAACTCTATATGTGAGGCTTGGGGCTCATTTTTTAGAGTTTAGAGCACCAAGGAAAGATTTTGAAGAGCTAAGGAATACATCTCCAAGCTAGGGCTTCAAAAGGTAGAAATCTATGGTTGTTTCTTTGAGTTTTGTGACGATTTTTGTAGATCTTGTTGTATAGGGTATTCCAATAGTTTTTGTAGCTTATTTTATGCTTAATGCTGAGATTTTGTGATATGATGAATTGCATGCATGTGGCTAGGGTTTATGCTAAAAATGCTTGTTGTGATTAAGTGTGAGTAAAAATGCATCCTGCCATAATTTGTGGACTGGCTTCCAACGTGTAAGATCACACACTATTTCCTCTATTTGTGAAAATAATTTGTGTAGTGCTTTGTTCCTTATGCCTGCATGGGATCTAAAACCTATGCATGGCCTTGTTCTTGTGTTATAGGATGCAAGGGAAGCATTTACAAGTTGGATCTCAAAGTTGAGCGCCATTTGTGATCAACGCAATTGAGGTAAGAGGTTTTGTAAGCTTGCATGCTCTTGTCCCTCATCTAGTTTTCTTCCTACCCTAGTCTCTTCTAAAAATCTTCATGTGGGGCTTGGGGATCAGTTTTAGAGATTAGAGCACCAAGAGAAGTTTTTGAAGAGCTAAGGAATACATCTCAAAGCTAGGGCTTCAAATGGTAGAATTCTATGGTTGTTTCTTTGAGTTTTGTGATGATTTTTGTAGATCTGGTTGTATAGGGTATTTCAATAGTTTTTGGAGCCTATTTTATGCTTAAGGATGTGATTGTGTGATACGGTGAATTGCAAACATGCATGTGGCTAGGGTTTATGCTAGAAATGCTGGTTGTGGTTAAGTGTGAGTAAAAATGCATGCTGCCAAAATTTGTGGTTTGGCTTCCAATGGGTCAGATGGTACTCTACTGCCTCTGTTTATGAAAATAATTTATGTAATTGTGTCATGATATGATATTACTTGATTTTAGGCTTTGGAAAATCACAAAAACTTATTTTTAAGCCCATGTTATGCACTTTTTGTATTGTGATGCAAATCTGGAAAATTTCTGGGCAGCATGCACTGCCCAGATTTCATTATATTTTGAACGGGTTTTCCTAATCTAAAAGCTATGAAATTTGGTAGGATATCATTTGATACATGTATAAGGCTACCTGTAAACCTTTAGAGGAAAATACGTAATGGTTCATGAGAAACAAATTTTCAAATTTTCCCTCAAATCTGGAAAAAACTTCTGGGCAGCAAGCACTGCCTAGATTTCTTTAATTATTTTAATGGGTTTTAATATCCCAACAATTATGAAATTTTGAAATAAATTATCTAAGATGTGTATCAGGCCCCCTGTAAAATTTAAGACTAAAAAGTGTCACGGTTTAAGAGAAACAAATTTTCTATGTTTGCCCTAAAATCTGAAAAGTAGGAATTTTGGACCATAACAAAAACTGATTTTTTGGGAAGTTGTTTCTCCTAACGTAAAACGAGTTTTGACGCAATATTTTTTCCTAGTTCCCATCCTTACGACAAAGAATAAGTGGACGAAATTTTAAGGTCTTTGGCCAAAAACTCAATATATGGAAAAGGTTTAAAAATGGACTTTTATCACTTTAAATAAAGAAGTAAAAGAAAAATTTTGGAAATGGGAAAAGGGTTCTTTTTATAAAAGTAACTAAGGATTTTGATGTTAAAACAATCTAAAATCAGTTTGAGATATATAAAATATGACTTTTACCATTTTAATAAATTAAGGGTCTAATTGCCCTTCTTTTCAAAAATACCACAAAAGAGGTTTCAGATTATCATCAAATTTGGTAAAAATAGAAGTTTAGGTTCAAAGTGATCTTTATAAACAAAGGATGACTTTTCAATAAATAATAATAATTAAAGAGTCTAAAAGGAGTATTTTGGTATTATGAAAGGAAATGATGAACTTTATAAAAGGAAGAAAATTATGGTATTTTTCTAAAGATGAGATTTTCTTAACTCCTTTTTCTAAAACCAGATCACCAAATGATCAAATAAGATAATTCATTCTTGAAGAAATATTAAAACACACGGTATGAAGAGCATGTTACTGTGAGACCGATTTTCCTACGATAACTTAAAGAGTGAAAAGGCCTTATACACTATGAAGTGTATAAGAGGCTACAATATAGAGTCTCTGGGAATTTATTGAGTGTAACTATTATAGAATATTAGCTATAAGTATATGTCATAGTTTAATCCGAGCACACTATACTAATTATAATAACTGCCAAAGCAAAAAACGAATAGCAGTATTAAGGATCCAACTGGGAACTAAGGACTCCAAGTAAGTTATCATTTCTCTTTCTTGGCTATAACATGAATATACTAGTGTGTGCTTGTAGTAGTAGATTACACTAGTTTTTTCTGTGTCATTAAGACCAGGGTATGCTTGATACCCACCTTTGCAATGCTTATGCATACTGCGGCTTAATGGTAAGTGGGTTCGAGTTGGAGCCAGAACCTTGGTGTAACACCATTCGGGTTGGAGCAAGAACCTTGGTGTAACTCCGTCCGGGTTGGAGTCAGGACATGGTAAAAATAAATTCCAAATCGAAGCTAGGACGTGGTAAAAATATAGTCCGGGTTGGAGCCAGAACATGGTAATAATATATAGTTCGGGTTGGAGCCAGGATAATGGTAATATAGTCCGGGTTGGAGCCAGGACATTAATGGTGGAACTTGGTTGAGGCCTGTATCCCTTGCTGCTAATCTATTGATTAGTTTTGATATGTGTTATATATCTTGAATGTTCTTGGAATTTTCTGAGTGCAGGTTATCGTGATATGTGTGAACTTGGTTGTTAGAAACAACGAAAGTATTTATTTCAGATTTGGTTATATATCTTGAATATCAGGGATTTTCTGAGTGGAGGTTGTTATGATATGTATGAAAATTGGTTGTTGGGTGCAACCAACGTGCTTGATTTTTCTGTTATGATTATTACTTGTGAAATCGTATGATAGGGTTGGAACTTATCCAATACCATAATAACTGGTAGCTATATCTACCTTAGGTCAACCTGTTACTGGGTTTTAGTATACTTGTGTGTAAGGCTATTTGATAACTCTACAAAATAGAGTTATTTTACCACATTTTTTATGCTAATTGTTGCTTAGTTCTTGAGTTTTTAATTGATTTATTAAGTTTTTAAGTAATTTTGAATTTATTAGGTTTATTTTGATTTTCTATATTTTTGTGTGTTTTTATAATTATTTTGTTGTACAAAGTTGTAGTTAATTAGTTGAATTATTATTATTTAGTTTGAGGTAAAAAAATGTTGTAATATTGAACTTAAATGTTAAATATAAATTAAGTTATAATTAATATTTTCAAAGAATTAACTTGATTTATTTTATAGTGAAAATATTTTATTATGATTTATTTTACGTTTATTTTGTTAGGAAATTTGTGGTATTTTTGTGTTTGGAAAAAAGGATAGAAAACAAGAAAAGAAAGGAAAAATGGTATTATTTAAATACCATCAGCATGCCAGGCCCAATGCCATCAGGCCCTTCAGCAGCCATCAGGCTCGGCCCAAGCCAGCTGTACCCCACCGCCTGCCTCCTGCAGCTCTAGCACAAAGGCCTACATGCAACCAATCCTCTATTCAACCGAAGACCCCAGCTGCCTCTTCCCTGCTCAGAAGACCCACCAACACCACGGCCCAACACGCCCCAAGGCCCAGCTCACCTGCCCAAACCGAAGCATCTAGCCTGCCTCTTCAGCCAAGCCTCACTCCCTGCTTTTACCCATGCCCAGCACCAACGTGGGCTAGCCTCCCAAGCCTGAGCCCAGCTGCTCTCCTACCCCCACGGGCCTATGCATTCACTCGGCCCAGCTGAAGTCCCAGCAATCTAGAAGGTAATGCCTCCCTGCCAGGCTCGATCCAAGCCTTTAGCACCAACCCACCACATGGCCCAATTCCCATCTGTCACAGCCACCAAAACCCACAACTTTTTCCTTTTTTTGAGCCCAACAAAAGAACCTTGTCCCCTTGTCCCTTTTGTTTAAAAATACCACATTTTTACCCAATTTTTCTACACATTTTACCCCATAAAATCATCATTACACCCTATAATTTACCCCTATTTTCCATATTATTATTAATTTAATTAACTTAAATTGATTATTTTAATACTCTCATTTTGGCTATAAATAGGGAATTTTCAAGACCATTTGGGTGTGCCTATTTTTGGAGAGGTTACACTACACAAGTTCTACACTTTCAAGACCTCTCTATTCTCTTCATCTTTTTCTTCTTTTTGGTCATTTTTTCTATGAGTTTTTAGAGGAAAAATTTGGGGGTTCCTTCATACATTTTTCCTATTTATGTTTGTAATTTTTAGTTTGTATTTGCTATTCTAGTTATGAGTTTCTAATCTTTTTAAGATTATTAAGGTGATGATGAAACAATATGTAACTAAATAGTATTTATTTTGTATGTTGATTTCCCATTTGTGCAACAAAGTTTATGTATTTTTCTTTTTCAAATATCTTCTTACATCTTAAATATCATGTATTTTTTATTGTTAGCACATATTTACACTTTGTTCTTCATTAGTGCAAAATCATAATATTCTTTGATTAAGGTGTGCCATTAAATTGTGCACATCAAATGCTTAGAACAAAAATATTATGTTTTTCCTTATAAATAATATTCATTGATTTATTTGTTATTTCATTAGATTGATTTACATTAAATACTTTGAAATTATAATTTTAAAAGTGAAGATAAATCATATATTTTTTTAGAAACTTGTGCTTAAGTAGAGTATCTAATTTGAACAAGTGATGATTTGATTAATTTCTACTATTAATGAAACTTGGGAATCAGTGTACTTATAAATATTATTGAACTTATATTTTGAGAATTCTAATAATTTAATAATCTTCTTTTACCATCTTGATTTCTACTATTAAGTTATTTTTATATATTTTCTTTAATTTCTTTTATTTTATTTTCTTGATACAAAAATCTCATCAATCTTTGGAGCTAGGTTAGAGTTTATTAATTTTGGTTTAAAATAGTTTTCTTTTTTATTTTAGACAACTCCTTTGGGTTCGACATCCTTGCTTACATGGTCACTATTCTATATAAATGATTCGCGTGCTTGCGATATAAATATTTAAAACATACCCGTTTTGGGTCCATCACTATTCTTACTAAGCGTTGTTGCTTACCTAGTTGTTTATGTTGTAAGTGAGTGCAAAGACAAAGTGGATCAGTGAGCGCCGAGTCTGTTTGCGGATATGTACATGTGGCCTGATCTGGGGAGGTTTTTGATGAATCACCATATGAAAAGAAAAAGTTTAAAGCTCGTTATTACTTTTGGGGTAATTATTTTATTATAACTATGTGGAGGAGTATTTGTATTTCCATTTGCTAAACTAAAACTGTGCACACACGACCTTTTTAAAAGTTTTTTTATATGGATTTTCAATATGATGAATTATAGAGAAAGTTTTAAATTTCTGCATGACTTTTGGTCTTGTATGTTTTGGGTCATTACAAATTCTCAGCCACAAGCATCCAAATCCCACCAAAGATGTTTTGGGAGGTTTTTGATGAATCACCATTTGAAAAGAAAAAGTTTAAAGCTTGTTATTGTTTTTAGAATTCGAGAGCCTCTCTTCAAAAGTATCAAGAGAGAAAAACTTCTTTTTCTATAAAATGAGAGAACGTACAGAGCAAAGCTAAGCCCCTCAACACTTAGCTTAATGAGTCCAAGGGGCCCAAAAGACCAAAACACAACTGCCTTTAAAGTCTTTTTTGAAGCCCTTCAAGGGCTCATAGGTCATTTGACACTAGTTTCCCGCTAAACCTCAATTAATACCTTAAGTTCCCAATTAATTCACTAATCTTCTATATACAAATATTTTCCTCAAAAATATCACAAAAATTCCCAACATATGCAAAATTACTGAAATACCCATTGTCTCGCCCCGAGCTAGGTATAACTTCCCATTGTGACTTTCCCGCTAAATTGCTTGAAAGGACCGACTCGTGTTGAATATCTGAAATATACCCACATATTAATGTGATCCCAATAATATAGCACATATAATTACAATTATACCCTCAACAGGTCAAAATTATGAAAATGCCCCCTCTTAGCATAAGCAGGCCTATAAGCACATTTAATTCACCCAAACATGCATAACCAGTCATATCATGATATAAGTCATATAATTCACACAATCATATATTTACTAATTAACACATAATTATTCTATGTGCCTTCCCAACATGCTAATCGAGGCACTAAGCCTCATTAGGAATTTTGGGACGTTACAAATAATTCAAACCCTATTACTACTTTGCTTGCAAATGAGAAACTTACTGGTGATATTTTTATGAAATGGAAATCAAACATGAACAGTGTTTTGATCTGTCAAAACCATAAGTTTGTCTTTATTAAGGAATGTCCTAAGGTCCCTGCTGCCACTGCTCCCAAAACTGCTAGGGAGAAGTATGATGCTTGGATTTTATCCAACAACAAGGCTAAGCGTTACATTCTTGCTAGTATGAGTGATGTACTCAGAAAGAAGCTTGAAGACATGGAGACTGCATATGAAACATGGGTGTCTCTTCAAGCCATGTTTGGTCAGTAGTCCGATTAAAGCAAACATGAGGCTACTAGAACCTATATGAACATGAATATGATGATCGTCATAATGATGGGCATCCAAGACCACCTCCTTGAACTTCCCAAGCAGATAGCCAAGATGTTGGGGGCGACCTAGAGGAGGAAGTGTCTTTGAAAGACTTGGAAATAGAGGACATGACAAGGCGAGATGTCCTTGACCAACTTTAGGAAGGAAATGGGTCTAATGTTGTAGGACCCATTACACTAGTATTCCCACTAGCACCGCAAGGAGAAGCTGCAACACTCCCTATTGCTGCACTAGTAGTTTGGCCATTAGTTGCTCTAGCTATTCAAGGGCAACTTGATGCCCTTACATAGATGGTTCTGGAGTTGACTGCCCCAAAATTAACTGATATCGATTTAGAGAGAAAGAAAAGATCTCCTTTCTCTGATTGAATCAATGCACATACCATCCCTCCCAAGTTCAAGATGCCAACTTGGAAGATGTACACTCGAAAAGAAGACACCATGTCACACGTGAATAACTTCAAGATGCAGAAGGATCTTCAAGGAGTAAGAGATGATGTCCATTGCAAGATTTTTTCCTGCTACCCTAGCCGACTCTGCTCGATGATGGTTCTTTAAGCTAGAGCCTGGAACCACCACTTCCTGTGATACATTTATGACACTCTTCTACTCACAATTATTTGTTGCTCGTATACTACCAGCAGAGCTCAACGACCTTGTTGACATTAAGCAAGGACCTAATGAACCACTCAAATATTATGTGCAACGCTTTATGAAAGTGGCCGCTATGTCCAAAACATTCAGCGATAATGGAAAGTTGATGGCCATCATGGCTAGAATCCAAGTTAAAGGTTCTTTGTGGACAAAAATTAGAAGAAAAATTGTCTACTCAACAAGGGAGTTTCTAGATCGAACAAATGAGTTTCTAAAACTGGATGAAGCTATACGATAGGTTGATTGGGCCAACCAAGCTAGAACCAGTACCGGACCAGCCAAAAACACTAGCATAGCAAACCAGAACCAGAAAAGCAATGGTAATGGTAGCAAAAAAAAAACCAAAATGGTGGCAAACGAAGTAATAATTACAACGGTGGCAGCAAAAATGATAACAAAGGGGCGAAAACCAATGATAATCCATGAGAATACACTCCTCATTTTACCACCTATTCTATGCTCTTAGGGTCACGAGCAAAAGTCTTTCAAGCTACGCAAGCTGAAGTGTCCTTTAGGAAGCCAAATCCTTTTAGGAAAGACATAAGCAAGAGAGACACTAATAATTTTTGCCGCTTCCATAATGATTATGGACATGGCACCATTGAATGTAATCATCTTATAGAAGAAATTGAATTTCTCATTCGCTAGAATCATCAGGTCATGAGAAGATACATTTGTCCTCTGGCTGTTGTAGGATGTCCAGACATACCAGCCCAACCTATACAACTAGCACGAGTGGCTGGTCGACTAGACATGATTTGAGGAGGATCACACTTGGCTGGCAATTGTAGGAAGGTTGTAGAGTGATATGCCCGAGCATTATTCCATGAACAAGTTAGTCAAGGAGCGGACTCCCACAACACTCTAGTATGAATGCAAGCCCATTACATTTACCAAGGATGATGCTGCACATGTCAAGTTTCCGCACAACAATCCATTGGTGAAAGAGGCTCAAATTTCCAACATGATCATTGCGTGAGCCATGGTAGATCATGGTTCTTCAATTAACATTCTATTCGAGACCGGTATTGAAAGGATGAAGTTATCAGTTCGAGATCTAGAACCCTGCATACAGATTCTGTATGGTTTTACTGGAGAGGGAATGACTCCAGCAAGGACAATCAAACTAGCAATAACTGTGGGATCTACATGAACAAATAGTACGACTATGGCCTCAGCTTTTATCGCCTTACTTGGAAGGTTGATACTTATTGATTTAAAAGCTACCACATCCATATTCCACCTCACCATGAAATTTCCAACTAATACTAGAATTGGATGTGTTAAGGGAAATCAGAGGGAAGCTCGAGAATGTACAATTCTTCAATCACAACTGCTAAAAAAGGCTTGGCAATGTCCAACATGAATTTTGCTTGACTAGCAGAAAGCAAGCCAACAACAGTGATGGAGAAGAGCACCACTCCCTTGAATGATCATAGTAACTCCAAATAGGGTGTTGCCCAAAGTGAGGAATGGGACATTGATCCTCACTTTAGAGATTATGATACTGGAGTGGGACCAATTGAAGAATTAGAGGAAGTTCCACTTGACCAGAACGAACCAACCAGATTGGCAAAAATTGAAAAAAAAAAACTTAGCAATGGAAGTCAAGTCTAAACTTTTAAGTTTTTTGAGAAAGAAACAAAAAGTGTTCACCTGGTCGCAGAAGAACATGGTGGGCATAAGCTCTCATGTGATCAGCCATGCCTTGAACATCGACAAAGAAAAATTTAAGCCACTACAGTAGAAAATGAGGTTGCTCGATAAAGCAAGGTCAAAAGCCTTAAAAGAAGAAATTTAGAGCTAAAGGAGAACGGGTTCATAAGAGAATCTTTTTACCCTGAGCGGTTTTCAAACCCTGTTCTAGCTCCAAAGCCCAATGGCAAATGGAGGACCTACGTTGACTTCACCAATTTGAACAAAGCATGCCCCAATGACTGATTTCCTTTACCTAGAATCGACCAATTGGTTGATGCTACTACGGGGCATGAGGTTCTTACGTTTATGGATGCCTACTCAGGGTACAATCAAATTAGGATGCACCCTCCCGATGAGGAGCATACCAACTTCAGAACTGACATAGACTTGGATTGTTACAAAGTAATGCCAGTTGGACTCAAAAATGATGGTGCGACGTACCAGCGGCAGGTAAACATGATGTTCAAAAACCTGATAGGTAATAACATGGAGGTTTATGTTGATGATATGCTGGTCAAATCAAAAAAGGTTGGGGCACGTTCAAGATGTAGCATATTGCATTCCATTTTGAATCATTACAATATGAAGCTAAACACCTTAAAGTGCTCGTTTGGGGTAGGCTTGGGCAAGTTTCTTGGTTTCATCGTCAACTCAAGAGGCATAGATTCTAATCCAGAAAAAAAAATTAAAGCTTTGATTGACATAAAGTCCCTAACCAAGATAAATGATGTGCAAAGCCTCACTAGATGAATAGCTGCTCTCAGCAGATTCGTCTCAAAATCAACAGGTAAATGTGTTCCATTCTTCAATCTCATAAGAGGAAATAATAAATTCAAATGGACAAAAGAATGTGAAAAGGCTTTTTAGGCACTTAAAGAACACTTGTCGCGACCACCAATTGTGTCCAAGCCAATCGATAGGGAGACTCTCTATTTATATTTAGCACTTACTGAACATGCAGTTAGTGTAGCGCTTGTCAGGGAAGCAGACAAAGTCCAACATCTAGTGTATTACATCATCAAAAGGCTTATTGGGGCAGAAACATGATGCCCACTGGTTGAAAAATTGGCTTACCTCCTACTATTGGCAGCAAGAAAGTTAAGTCCCTATTTCAAAGTTCACCCTATCACAGTTTTATCCGACCAACCCCTCAGGCAAGTGTTACAAAAACCAGAGGCATTAGGTTGACTACTCAAATAAACAGTAGAGCTAGGGCAATACGAGATCTCATACCAGCCAAGAACTGCTATCAAAGTACAAGCATTAGCAGACTTTATTTCTAAATGCACCAGGGTATCCGATGAAATGAGCATCCAAAAGCACCAGAAGAAGTTGAAGAAATCTAGCCTATGTGGAAGATGTATGTAGATGGGTCCATAAACGAACACAACTTTGGAGTTGTAATAATTCTAATAACACTTGTAGGGCATTGTATTCATTGTGCCCTGAGGTTTGGATTTAATGCCTCAAAAAGTGAAGGAGAGTATGAAGCAATTCTTGTCGGATTATGACATGCTAGAGACGTCAAAGCCTTATCAATAGAAATCTACAGCGATTCACAACTAGTTATAAATCAAATATTAGGTGAATACTAGGTGCGAGGCATAAAGATGGCTTCCTATCTAAGAAAAGCTAAAGATCTTATGGTGCAGTTCAAGAAATTTACCAAACAGCAAGTGCCACGCGACAAGAATTCCAATGTTGATTCCATAGCAAAATTAGCAAGTCCCAAAGATGCAGACATGCTAAACATAATACTTGTTGTGCACCTTGCCAAACCAAGTATTATTGAAGCAAAGACGACACTACTGCTCGATAATGATCCTTCTTGGATGACATCAATTGTAGCGTATCTAGAACAAGGAATCTTGCCTCAGGCTAGAAACAAAGTTCGAAAAATATCAAGGCATGCAGCTACATATTTGATCTTTGATGGTGTAACGTCCTAAAATCGATAGTGTGATTAAATTACCTTGATTAGCATGTCGGGAGGGCATGTGGAGTATTTTGTGGATTATATTATTATTTAGTTGAGTATGCATTATTATGTGTAGTGAATGTGTTTAAAGACGGACTTTTATTAAAAAGGGGCATTTTTGTAATTCTGACCCATTGAGGGTGTATTTGTAATTATATGTGTATATGCATTGAGACCACATTATTATGTGGGTATCTTTGAGACATTCCACATGAGTTGATCCTTTTGAGTAGTTTTAGTGGAAAGTCACAACGGGGTTAAATGTCCGGCTCAGGTTGAGCCAAGGGGTGTTTTGGAAATTTTATATGCTCTAAGAATTTATGGTGGTGAAATTAATTGGTGAACTATTTGTGTTTAAGGGCTTGGTGGATTAATTAGGATGTTTGAGGTGTAATTAGAGTTTAAGTGAAAAAAGACCAAAATGCCCTTGGGGTTAGTTGGTTAGGCTTATGAGAGGAAGGGAAAACTAGTCTTTCGGCCATAGAGTTAGATAAATTAACTATGTGTTAGTATCCACCATGTGATTCACGTACAAATCATTACCTTTCCTTTCGAGTTTTCTCTTTTACTCTATCTCAAGATCTATACATAGATCCAAGGAACAATTTCTTGAAATTGGAGGAACTCTAGTAAAGATCCAAGATGTGAGGAAGAATTGGGACGTGCTTAGCATCATCTTTGTTTGTAGGGCTCAAATTTTTGTAGCGAAAGTAAGCCTTCTCTTAACTGTTTTAATAATTCTAAAGTGTTCTAGAGCCAATTGGGAATTTTAGTTAAATTCTAGAAATTGAGGATTCTAGGCTATTGGGATGGTTATGTGGGGTTTAGAAAAATGTTTTATATTTGATTTAAGCTTAAATTTTAATTAAAAATCAAAGATTTAGGTTGATTTTCGGATTGTGGCGAAATTTCTAAACCCTAAATTTTGCAATTGACAATCTTGATCCATAATTTGTGATGAGTTGGATGTATTGAGGATGTATATTATTTGTTGACTTGTTTTGAGATAAAAAGCCTGGATTGGTATTAGTTGGAATCGATTGGTGTTGAGTTCATAAGTTGAAAAATCGCATAAAAATGCAGGGGTTGGGCCCTTGACTTGCGTTGGTCGACCGACCTTGTGCACTCGGTCGACCGTCATTCGGTTGGGTGAGCTTGTCTAGTTTGGTCAGATGGTCGACCTACCTGTGCCAGGAGGTCGACCAACCCTTACTGTCAGCTCAGTTTCGAGCTCGTTTTCAGTGGGTTTCAATGCATAACCCTAGGGAATCATGACCTCAGGTTCCCAAGATATATTGGGGCATGTTTAAAGATAATTTGAGGCCTAGGAAGGTCTATAGAAAAGTATGGTAGGTTGTGTTTTATTAATGAACTAAACCTACATTATATATATGTTCTGGCTAAGATTTCTGCGGGGCTCAAGGAAAGGATCGCACTTGAGGTGTTTTTCATTCTTGCTCAGGACCTGAGGTAAGAAAACTGCCATATCCACATAGAGTAGGGCATGGGCCCCAGTGTTGAGATATAATTATTGTGCTTGTTTATTTGATTGTTGAATTAAGGTTGTATACCCCATTTGTTGTTTGAAACAATGCATTCTATGATTGATCGGCAATGGGCCCTGTTTGGCAACACATGTTGAATGTAGGTCGTGATGGTGCAGAGCCACTACAGTAGTGTTGTACACACTCCCTCAGTGTGGGCCGAAAGCTTGGTGCCCTAGTGCTACGCCCTGCTCGACATAGGCCGTGAATTGTTCATAGTGTAAAATGTACACGTTTATTGCTTGTTGGTTATTGGTATGGTTGAAACATATGTGTTTATGGTTTATTAGTCATGGAAGTGTGTTATACATGCATATTATGACTTTTGTTATGCCTTGTGGAGTTTTCATACTGGGCCTTGGCTCACGGGTGCTCTATGGTGAAGGTAAGGGAGAAGTGAATGCTGACCAGCCATGAGTTGGAAGGCCTTGGAGAGGCACATACATGTTCGGCCTGCTCGGCCGCCACATTCGAGATTCATTGAGGGACTCAGTGTAAAAGTCTGAATTTTTTCGCATAAGTTGACTGTTTGTAAATCTGTAATTTGTAATTATATTTTTCATCAACTTTTGGGATCCCATGTAAACCCATTTTCAGTCATAATAAAAATTTAACGCTCTTTGTCCAAAAAAAAATATTACTTGGACTTTTATCTTATTTAAATTATACTTTTGAGTCTAAACAACTCGCTAAATGAGTTAAGCACAACTTTAAACACACAGTAACAACTCTGGGTTAGCAGAGTGTATACAGAAAATGATACTCAATACCTCTACTTCGATGTGTTACCAGAGCAGAAGCTGAGCTACTAATGGTTGAAGTACATGAAGGATTTAGTGGCAACCACGTAGGGGGGCAATTTAGCTAAGAATATATTAAGAGCAAGGTATTTCTGGCAAAAAATTAATGAAGACGCCATTGAATACGTACGAAAATGTGATAAGTGTCAAAGATTCTCTAAGTGCTTGGTGGATTAATTAGGAAGTTTGAGGTGTAATTAGAGTTTAAGTGAAAAAATACCAAAATGCTTTAGGCTTATGAGAGGAGGGGCAAACTAGTCTTTTGGCAATAGAGTTAGATAAATCAATTATGTGTTAGCAGCCACCATGTGATTCACGTACATAGCATTACCTTTCCTTTCACGTTTTCTCTTTTAGTCTATCTCAAGCATTATACATAGACCCAAGGAAAATTTCTTGAATTTGGAGGAACTCCAGTCAAGATCCATGTTGTGAGGAAGAATTGGGATGTGCTTAGCAGCATCTTTGGTTGTAGGGCTCAAATTGTTGTAGCAACGGTAAGCCTTCTCTTAACTGTTTTGATAGTTCTTGAGTGTTCTAGAGCCAATTGGGAATTTGAGTTAAATTCTTGAAATTGAGGATTCTAGGTTATTGGGATGGTTATGTGGGGTTTAGAAACATGTTTTGTATTTGATTTAAGCTTGAATTTTGTTGACAGTAAGAACTCATCAACTAAGTTAGATCAAGAATTTTAAGAGTTGTAAAAGAAATGAACTTAAACTGACTAAACTTCAAGCAAACTTCCTTTTAATTTCGAGAATACAAAATGTAAATGCTAGAATTCTAGAGTGAAAAATAGAGAGAATGTAGAATATTTGTTTTCATTAGCAATAACTGGTACAAAATTCTCCAAAAATCCCCCCCTTAACAGATGAAGGGAGATCATATTTATAGTAGGGCACTATTGGCTCACTGTACATGGTGGTCCCTGGGGACACGGCTCTGCATATGCAGTCTACAAATGGTAGTGGTGCTAGGAGCATGGTGGTTGCCTCCTGTACATGCCAAGAGTCTGCGGGAGAACCTCAATTTTAGTAACTGCGGGAGCATGGTGGTTGCCTCCACTATACGTTTAGTACCAATGTCAGAGGCTAGCTAAGAAGGACCATGTCAGGTACCTTGTGCCTACGACCACCACTTGTCTGGCGTGGGGTTAGGGTCAGACATCTGGGGTTTTTAGGGTCGTACCCCCGTACGTATGTCGTACCTGGGGTGGACAATGTTCACTACTTATCTGTGCATTCTTCACATGAACGTGTACTTCTGGTCCTGCGTGGGTTTTCATCCTCGCAATGTATCCTATTCTTTTAACCTTTAAACGTTGAAGTCTTTCTAGGTCATCATGGAAGAGACGACCCCAAAGAGCATGGAAGGCAAGAGCCTCACGAGATGCTGGCGCGAGGCGAAGGCCATGGCGCGAGATGGTGTCAGCGAGGCCTTTGGCACTAGAAAAGGCATGTCCTCCAGACCCTAGGCGGGAGGCGGAGGCCATGGCACAAGATGGTGTCCATGAGGCCCTTGGCATGAGATGCAATGGCATGTCCGCGAGACCCTAGGCTTGAGGCGAAGCCCATGGCACAAGATGGTGTCCGCATGGCCCTTAGCACGAGATGCAAAGGCATGTCCGTGAGACCCTAGGCGCGAGGCGAATGCCATGGTGCGAGATGGTATCCACGAGGCCCTTGGTGCAAGACGGTGTCCGCAAGGCCCTTGGCACGAGATGCAAGGGCATGTCCACAAGACCCTAGGCACAAGGCGGAGGCCATTGTGCGAGATGGTTTCCACGAGGCCCTTGGCGCGAGATGTAAGGACATATCCATGAAGCCCTTGGTACGAGATGCATGGGCATGTGAGCGAGGCCCTTTTCCATCCCAAGCCTATATTTTTAGGGTCATGAGGCGAAGGCCTCATTCAAGCGAAATTTTGGTATTCACACTTGCCCCCCAATCTATGGGAGGGCCTTTAGGAGCTCTGGTATACTTTTTGGTATGGTGCCTTCAAGCCCCTTATGGTGTTAGTGTGTTTCTTTTCCTTAGTGGTGTGAAGTAACACACTTTGGGATGGTGATCCTCATGATTCCTTTAGGGTAAATGTGAACCTATCATTTGGCTTTGCAGATCCCAATGCGAGTGTTTGGCTTCATCCTTGACCATAGACCCAATATTGGATTCAACGGCTAAGATGAGTTTGATCCTCCTATAAATAGGTTTTCTTCTCAAAGACAATTACTACACTTTCTTTTCTTACCTTGGTGGTGCTTTTGTCTTCAAAGCTTCCAAGAGGTGAGTGGTTCTATCCCTCACAAGGGCACTTTGTCTTTCTTTAATCCTCCTTTTTTTATATAAATATCTGTAACTGTGCTTGGAGAATAAAATATCTACCTCCTTTCTTTTTTTAGTCGTGTACTTTTGACCCTTGGTACTTTTACAGCTGCGACGGTGCGCGACTTCACCTGCTCAAGGTATGCCTTCACCCTTTCATGTGCTTAATGGGTCTAAATTAGCATTACTTGGGAAGGGTTGTCTCGGCCGGAGCTCCTCGTGAGCTAACTTATGTATATGCACCCATTAGTACATATACCCTCAATTGCACCCCATAGTTGGTTAATTCGAGCACTTGTGTCTAGAGGTTTTGAGCTTGTTCCTTTGTGTTTGGTAGTACACTTTCCACATACACTTGCAGTTATATCACCAACGAAACGCGGCTTTATAGAATTTGAGGGGTCGTCTAGTGTTCCTTCGGGGGTCGAGTTTGTAGTTTTGTCATCAGACTCAAGGTCCCCCAAAAACAACCCTTACCAAAGCTACGACACTTTAAGGAGGGCCCGTATATGTCACCTTGATTGTATGGCCAAGCTTAGGCATAAAATCTGGGCGGTGGAGAGCGAGATAGACTCGACTTTGAGGGGTGATGGAGTCAATTTCTCCTTTGATCTTAATGATCACATTGCTAGCCTTAGAGTGAGCCTTCTTGACCTACAACTGGAGCTAGAGTTCATGGATGGAAACCTCCCTCCTGAACCCTCAGCCCCGTGTTTTCCCTATAGTAGTCCCAAGGTCACTGGTTCTCCTCAACCCTTGTCTTTAATCCACTGGTGTTTGATGCTTCCACACTCAATGTCTCGATGGAAAACTCACGCGAGAAGAAGAAAATGGAGGATAAAGTGCTCGGTTTTGACCTCACTTTTTTCCATTAGTTTTGCAGACATGTCGAAGAGAATGAGGCGACAGGTTTCTCCCGAGGAGCCAGACTCTGATCCTTTATTTGCATCCACTATCATTTCCAACGTGTTAGAAAACAGGCTGTTAGAGTTGTCCAAGAAATACCACATTAGTAAGGAGTACAAAATTTATGTACCATCCAATAAATGTCAGGCTGATAATCCCCCCTAGGGCTATGTTGCTATGAGCGAACATATTTTGAAGGCGGGTGGGACCATCCCCCTACACCAGTTCTTCATCATGGTCCTGCATTTCATGTACAATCTCATGCCCACTCCTAAATCGAAGGGCTTCTACTTTTTACAGAAAGCCAACTCTCAGGTCTCTTTGATAGAAGGTTTCATTTCTAACCCAAGATCATAGAAGCATGACTTTTTCTTTGTGAAAGGTCCCCTTTCTGTCCACGAACATTTCCGCTCATCTCCAAGTAAGCACTTCAAGTCTTTCCTTTTATATTGAGTTTGCTATTGTGGTACTTATACTCATATTTATAACTGATTTGATTGTTCAGAGAGTTTCAGTATCCCCGATGTTCCTGAGTCGGAGGCGGCGACGTTCCTTGACGCAGACCCCACAACGAAAATGGCTGCCCATCTTTTTACTATGGCCAACCTCAATAATTATGGTCTATCCAAGGTTTCGGATCCCGACCTGCTAAGGCATACTTTTGAGCGAAAGAAGAAGGTAACTCCGGTAGAACCTCACTCAGACGAAGGTGATGATGAATGGGTTCCTAAAGAGGCTTCACCTAAATCAAAACGTCCAGCTCAGCTATCTCTAGCCTCCAGAGAACGCCCTTCTTCTACTCCTGTGGACCGCAGCATGGCTTCTCATTCTTACAGTCCATAGTTCATGAAAGGGCGCTTTGTTCTGCCATCCTATGTTGAGTTTGACAGTCTCCCCCATGACCTCGCTAGTCATGGCTATTCCAGACACCCATCATCTAACGCTCACGATCCTTCTCCTTGCTTAGTGAGTGGGTCATCTGTCCCTGCTCACCCGGATGCTCCTGATTTGGAGGGGATGTAATGGGTGAGTCGCACATCAGCCCTTTACGTGCGAAGGTATACCCGGGTTGCCAAGGATATCCCCGAGACCGAGTGGAGAGGTCTCAAGAATTTCAATATGGCGGATCTTGGGGAGACCCTTACGCACTCCACTACCTGAGTGAGTTCATGCATCTTACGTTGGTCTCTTTTTTCTTTTTTGTGTTTTAGGTTCCTTATTTGCTCAGTTTTTTGCTTCCTTGCAGAGTTCTCTAGTGGCTCAATGCTTGATAGACTCGGCGCAGGACTTATCTTCATCGAACACTGAAAGGGATCACCTGGCAGCCAGAGTTCAAGAGCTAGAGGGACAACTTGCTGATGCCAATCTCAAGCTGGAGACAACCCTGGCAAAGGCCTCTTCGTCATCCAAAAAGAAGAAGAGAGCAGAAGCCCGGGCCAAGGTGTTGCGGGAGAGGTTCACACTCTTGGAGGTCGATCTGGCAGAGGTTGAATACAAGTTTGTGGAGCGCACCCTATATGGAGTGTGGAGGCAGAATCCTGGCTTCGACTTCTCCTCCTTCGGTGACCATGTCTTTGCTAAGGCGGCCGAGTGGAATGCTCGCGGCGGGAGGCCTTGAGATTTCATTTCTACAGCTTTTATTTTCCCTTTCAATTCAGTTGTATAATTATTCGAACCTTATTTTGCCGGAGAGGTTTCTCCAGATTCTTTGCTTTTTCCTTCAGGAACTTTTTTAAGTCCTATTGTGGTTGGTGCTGACTTTATCCTACAATATTATCACGAATATTTATATATATATGTGTGTGTGTGTGTGATATTTTGTTGTTGTTTCTTTATGCTTGAGGTCCTTTTGAGCCCACTCCTATATGCAGGAACAAAAGGGGTTCGATAGGTCTCTCTTTTTTCTAATAACTCGTTGGTGTTTTATTTGGACTGGTAGTAATGGTCTCTTTGGTGCACGTTGATTGTATTTGTAAGGATATGTTGACCCTTTGGGTTCTAGCTATCCTTTTATATATTTTCGCGCGCGCTTGTTATTTTTTGTAAGAAGAGTCCTTCTTGTCATTATGCATAGTACTATTTTTACAAGGATCTCTTTTAGGACCCTTTTTGGATAGACATCTTGGTGGCCGCTCGAGGCTTATTTGTGGATGCTCACCCGGAGGCCTTTCCCCTTGTGGAGGTATCAGCCTTTATTTGGAGGTTCTTCCTGTAGGACCTTTTGACTTTCTTGATGTTCATAAGGGTAGCTAATCCTCATGACTCAAGAGATGCCTTGCAAGGTTTTCTTCTTTAATTTTTTTTAACAAGGGTATCTTTTAGGACCCTTTTTGGCTATACACCCCCCTAAGTGGTTGATGAGATTTATCTCGTTGGGCACTTTGATCATTTTTCTCATGCACTTTGATAATTCCAATTGGTGATAAGTACACAAGAGTTAGATATTTTCTCACGTAGATGAGGAGTATGAAATGCCAATAAGAAACATATTCATTAAAAAATACTTAGAGTACATAGGTATTTATGGCAACAATGTTCCTACTTCGTACCAAGGCATCTAGGTTACCCCTCTAATTCATAGCTGCTTCTAAGGAGAGGACTCACAACTATGTTGGGAGGCTAACTATGGTAACCCTTTTGATTTATCGTACTAAAAGTGGAGCTTTACCTGATGTTCCCTCTCAGGCGCGTATGCACTACCATCGATTCTGATCTCCTCAGTAACTTGGGGGTCTAACTCATGCAGGTTTGTGCTTCCATGCACTACCATCACCATAGGTATTGATGGTTTCATGACTGTGAGAAGGGACGTGTTAAAGCATTCCCTTGCTTCTTTCTATTCCCCTTTCACGCTCGCTTACCCCCCCCCCCCCCCCCCGGCCCAGAGTTGGGAATTTTATGGCCAAGTGGTATATTAAGGCTATCGCCTTCAATTCTCTCAGGGAGGGTCTCCCAAATACTACATTGAAGGCCGAGGAAAACCTTAATACGACAAAGTTTGTCATTACAGTGGTCTGTTTGGGTGGCTCTCCCATGGTGAGGGCAACTCGATTATTCCTAGGGGTTGTATCGAGTCTCTTGTAAACCTATTCAGGGAGGTGTTGCAGGGCTTTAGGTTCCTGATGCCCAGTCCCATCTTCTCTAAGGCTGGGCGATATAGGATGTCTACGGAGATCCCATTATCTATGATAACTCTTGAATAAAGAGTTATTTCATGTGCTTTTGAGCTTATAATTGTGGAAATATCGTGGGTGATGTTAGTGTATTTTTAGCTTTTGTAGCTAACTTTGGTGTTTTTATGATCTTAGTTAAGTTTAATTATTTTTGTAGTTTTTAATAGCTAATGGGTTGAAGATAGTAGTTTCCTGGATAGATATTTGTACAAAGAATGAACTAACATTTGAAACTATATAAATTGAAATTTTGATGGCTGAATTAGTAGGTTTTGCAGCAGCAAAGTAAATTTTGCTGAAGCATTTTAATCAGGAAGCTTTTGGACACCTAGGAACACGTGGAAAGTCAAAGGGGTGAGCTGGAATAGTGGATGAGGTGGAAAGTACATAAAGAATGAGTCAAAAATTAGGAGTAAATGCCAAAAGAAAATAGGAGACCCACGTTTTTACAAAGAGGAGGGGCAATATTATACTTTGATGGCCAAATGAGGAAACCTAGAATATACTTAGAGAAGCATCAGCCGAAATATTCAAAAGAACATCCATTTTTGGAAAGAAAAACCAGCAAGAAACAAGGAAGAAAACCAGAAATCAACAAGAAGAAGGAGAACGAAAAAGAGAAGCTCAAGCATCATTTTGGATTTGTTCTTTCTTCTATTTCTAGACTTCATTTCATATTTTCTAAATTGATTTCTGAATCTGAATATTATTGGTTGTATTGATTATTGATTAATGTTTCTTAACTCAGCCATGAACTAATTTTTATGTGGCTTGAATTGTTGATGAACCCTATGTTATAGTGTAGTAATTTCTTGCACTTTATTTTAGTAAAATCTCTCTTGTTCATTCAAGTGTGCTTATTGTTAATTTCTTGTTGTTGTTTGCCCAGCAATGGCAAGATATTTGATTATATTTAATGCTGGAAAGATTAAATGTAATGGGAAGAACTTGGATGACACAAGCCATAACCTAGGTTAGATTATGTTAGTAAGTAACATAGGGATGTGTTATTTGCCTTGTGTAACTTTTGAGAATTGAACATTGAAATTGCATTCTTAAATCTGATTTGGCATAATCATATGTTTAATTAGGTAAAAGAATTAATGTCATAAAATTTGGGAAAGTTTTATGAGTGTTTAATGAATTCTTGTTAACCTGGGAGTTTTGCTAGAATATTGTTTCCGCAATCTATTCAGGATGATTAATATAGAGGGAATCAATAATTCAAGTCAACTTTACACTCCATATATTTCTTTCAATTTTCTTGTTTAGTTCAGTTGTAATTTCAGTATTTCCATCGCTTTAATATTTTGTTTAGCCTATAAACTACCCATTTGATTTTAGTACTTTTAAGTCGTGTAGTAATTGTTTTGCTTATTTTCCTATTATACAATCCCTGTGGAGATGATATACTTATCATTGTATTACTTGTGTGACTATGTGCACTTGTGTATTTAAATCATATATTTAATTGATCACAACAGTCTACCAGAACCCAATGCACCCTAATGTTAGACGCGGTGATTGTCTTGCTCCGTAGGCTCCTCATTTCGGTATCTAAGTCTTGTCTCCTTTTGTTCAAGGAGTCTCTCAAGTTGGATGGGTTGGCCTTTCCTTTCCTTTTGACTTCCGGGGGAGCCATAGGAGGTGTGGTCCTCTCCTTAGTGCTTTTCTTGTTGAGTTCTTCTCTCAAGTCTGGGGGTGTTTCCCTTGAAGTGACCTCAACTTCGTTATGAGGGTTAGCGTTGTTCCTCCGCTCTGGCCACTTAGGCTGCTTCGCCTGTCCGGGACGTTCATGCTGCTCTGGCCGAGGGGTATAGCTAGTGGAGAGTTGATTCCTCCCATCATCCACATGGACTGTGGTTTCTCCTCCCTCTTGGCCTTTCTTCTTTTTCCTAGGAAGAGGCATGCTTGACTTTCCCTGTAGCAGGCCATTCAACACCTCTTGCATATTCTCTACGGTGGTTTCTATCCTTTGGTTCTTCCAATGTAACTCGTGTATCTCCTCTTTGTAAAATCGATACGTAGAGCTCGATATAATGGAATGTACTCGGGGACTCTTATCGGGCCTGCACGTTGATGGACCCGGATCTTGCCAGTCGGAGTTCGACACCTGCGGTGGCCTTGGGGGCGGAAACTCTCCGGCACCTCCCATAGGAGTAGCCGCTGGTCCTAGATAGTTTTCATCAAGCTGGATAGCTGGGGACAAAGCCTCCCTTTCATCTTCAGGAGCCCTAGGCCCCTTTGGTGCATCCACATTTTTGGGTGGCGGAGGATCCCTCATGGAGACTTTCAGCCAATCTCTGTCAAGGTGGACCTTAACCTCTCGTGGTTCTCTTAGACGATTAGAACGTCTTGGCATCTTTCTCTGCCGGAATCAATAGAAGAACAATTGCAACGCCTTGGGTAGCCAGGGCCGTTACATTGTGTGTTTATAAAGGTGCAAGACTTGCTAATCAAGTCATTCAATTAGAAACGTGTTACTGAAGCTATAATTGAACTAAGGTTAAAAGATTTTGGTCATAAAAGATACATTCCATTCAAATAAACATTTCATACATGGGATCCCAAAAGAAATAGAGTTTAAAAGATACTTTACAAAAATTATAGGTTATATATAGCTACTGGCCTCTCTAAGGGAAAAATAGACATTTAAGGTTCTCTTGTCCTATACCACTCCTCGGCCGTGGCGGCCGATCAGCTGACTATGTACATTCAGCCTCAAAGCTCTCCAACTCAGGACTAGTCCACCTTGCCCTTGCCTTTACCTGCACCACGTAGCACCCGTGAGCCAAGGCCCAGTAAGAAAACTATAATGCATAGCATAAGCGACAACCAACAGACAGATAATTCACAAACCATCAATCAGATATTCAACAAATCATAATGCTCACATAAACAATGATACCAACCTACAAGTCATTAATTAGTTATTTAGATAACAAACTCGTCACAATCATCAGTTTAAACAACAATAAACATATCACACCCAAATCCAAGGTCGACGCCCTTAGGCCGCACCCTTTGATTATCCCATTGACTCCGCTTTGCTTAGGCCGAGCTCAGTGATTATGTACTTAACCTCAGCTACCAAAGGTCGAGTCGCGCCTGCCCGCGCAAATATTGATTCCGGCACTCTTAGGCCATTTATCACATGTCCCCATGGCATAATATCATCTCATGACATCACATACAAATATAGGGAACTCTTCGTCCCAACATAATCACATAACCGGGTGCAGTTTCTTACCTTTGATTCCGAGTGCTTTGGTTAGTTGAAATGATCCTCGAGCACGATCCCATCTGAACCCTAGCATACACCTAGTCATAAACGTAACATGGAACCCTCATTAACATTAAATTCTGAAACCTTACCTCTGGACCAATCCTGAGCCCTCGAGAAGCCCTTATTCCCCCAAACGGGGTGGTGGAATCGACCCCCGAGCCCCCAAGAAAAACCCAAGAAAAATATCCAAAACCCTATTCTGGAGGCAGGGTAGCGCTACAGTGCCACAAGATGGGCGCTACAGTACTACAAGCAGAGACAAAAACGCCCAGAATAGCCAGGCCTAGCGCTGTAGCGCCCTAAAGCTAGCACTACAGCGCTACTTATAGCACCAGAACACCCTCAGTTTTCTCCTTCAAATTTCCCTGAGCCAAAACTCTCTAAAACCCCTCCAAACCTCAACCACACTTCAAATCAAGCCTAACATCCACTACATCTCATCCAAAATGTCCCAAGAACATCAAACTTGAGCACATGCACCATCAAACACAGAAAAACAAGGATTGAGTTTGAAACTCAAAAACTCATTAGAAGAACCAGAAACTCAAATAGCCAAGTCCAGAATTATTACCTTTAATAGGGAATTTGACCCTAGGTTGCCCTCTAATCCCTTCCAGCCTTTAGCTCCTCAGTTCCCAAAGCTCAACTCCTTGAATTCCCATCCAAAGTTCAGATTCAAAGATCAACACAATAGAATTCAACAATCCTAGAAAAATTAGAAACCTTACCTTCATTGAACACTGACTCCAGCTGAACCTCCTAGCTTCACCAAGAACCAAGGTCCCAGCTCTAGCCTAAGCTTCCTCTGAGTTACAGCTTTATAAATCCTCAAGAAATGGTGAGGAACAAGGCAAACCGAGTGGGAGAGAAAGGGGTTAACTATGTGTTCTGTTTTTCTTCTTTCTTTCTTTTTCCTGCAGTTTCTACTATATTCTACAAACCCCACTAATTCTAAAAATAGAAATGACCCTTATCCCTTTTTAACCATCAAATGACCATTTTTTCCTCCCATTAAAACCTAAGCCTTTAAACATTCTAAGGGCATTTTGGTCATTTGCTCCCAATTCCTGCTAATTCCTCAAGTGTTCCTAATATTTACCACTTAAACCCCACCACTTAATTAATCACCAATTATTTTCCTCAATGTCAAATAGTCTCTAATATATTTCCCAAGTTCCCAGAAATACCCCCAGGCTCCCCCGAGCCGGGTATAAATCCCCACTGTGACTTTTTCGCTAAACCGCTCACTAGGATCGCCTCGAGTCACAAGCTGTGAATATATCCACATAATAATGTGCTCTCAAAAATTTATCACAAATAATCATGTTTATGTCATCAACGACCAAAATTACAAATATGCCCTTATAATCTAAACAGGGCCTACATGCATACTAATACTCATAATCATGCATCTCATATATCCAAATAATCATATAGGCATTCTTATCACATAATCATGCATTTAATAATTTAAATTACACATAAACCAATTACGCCCTCCTGGCACACTAATCAAGGCCCTTAAGCCTCATTAGTAATTTTGGGTCGTTACAACAGTGGCTTGACACTTATCCTTCCCACAGATGGCACCAAACTATTGATTGTAGGAACTCATCAACTAAGTTAGATCAATAACTTTATGAGTTGTAAAAGAAATGACCTTAAACTGTCTAAACTTCAAGCAAACTTCCTTATAATTTCAAGAACACAAAATGAAAATGCTAGAATTCTAGAGTGAAAATAGAGAGAATGTAGAATATCTATTTTCATTTGCAATAAGTGGTTACCAAATTCTCTGAAATTCCCCCTTCACAGGGGAAGGGAGGTCATATTTATAGTAGGGCACTATTGGCTCACTGTACATGGTGATCCCTGGGGACACGACCCTGCATATGCAGTCTACATATGGTAGTGGTGCTAGGAGCATGGTGGTCACCTCCAGGACATGCCAAGAGTCTGCGAGAGTACCTCAATTTTAGTACCTGGTTGTGCCTCCACTATATGTTTAGTACCAATGTCAGAGGTTGGCTGAGAAGGACCATGTTAGGTACCTTGCGCCTACGACCACCACTTGTCTGGCATAAGGTTAGGGTTAGACATCTGGGGTTTTTAGGGTCGTACCCTCGTACGTATTTTGTACCTATGGTGGACAAGTTTCACCACTTGTCTGCACATTCTTCACATGTATGTGTTCTTCTGGTCTTGCGTGGGTTTTCATCCTCGCAATGCATCCTATTCTTTTAACCTTTAAATGTTGAAATCTTTTTGGGTCATCATGGAAGTTACGAACCCAAAGAGCGTGGAAGGCAAGAGCCTCGCGAGATGTTGGCACGAGGCAGAGGCCATGACGCGAGATGGTGTCTACAAGGCCTTTGGTGCGAGATGCAAAGGCATGTCCGCGATACCCTAGGCGCGAGGTGGAGGCCATGGCGCGACATGGTGTTTGTGAGGCCTTTAGGCACGAGATGGTGTCCGTGAGGCCCTTGGCGCGAGATGCAAGGGCATGTCCGCAAGACCCTAGGTGTGAGGCAGAGGCCATGGCGCGAGAATGTGTCTGCGAGGCCGTTGGCGCGAGATGCAAAGGCATGTCCATGAAACCGTAGGCACGAGGCTAAGGCCATGGTGTGAGATGGTGTCTGCGAGGCCCTTGGCACTAGATGCAAGGGCATGTCCGCGATACCCTAGGCCCGAGGTGGAGGCCATGGCGCGAGATGGTGTCCACGAGGCCCTTGGTGCGAGATGCAAGGGCATTTCTGTAAGGCCCTTGGTGGGAGATGCATGGGCATCTGGGTGAGGCCTTTTTCCATCCCAAGCCTATATTTGGAGGGTCACGAGGCAAAGGCCTCATTCAAGCAGAATTTTGGTATTCACAAATTTATTAAAAAATCAAATATTTTGGTTGTTTTTTGGATTAGGGCGAAATTGGATTTAGAACCCTAGATTTTGCAATTGATAATCTTGATACATAATTTGTGATGAGTTTGGTGTATTGAGGTTGTATATTGTTTGTTGAACTGTTTTGGGGTCAAAAATCTAGATTGGTATTAGTTGGAATCGATTGGTGTTCAGTTTTGAAGTTGAAAAAACGCATAAAAATGCAGGAGTTAGGCCTTTGACTTGTGTTGGTAAACATGCCTTGTGCACTCGATTGACCGTTCTTTAGTTGGGTAGGCCTGGCAATTTTTTCAGATGGTCGACCCATGCTATCAGCTTAACTCCGGGCTCATTTTTAGTGGGTTTCGATGAGTAACCCTATGAAATAAATTACCTAAGGTTCCAAAGATATATTAGGGCATGTTTAAAGAGCATTTAGGGCCTAGGAAGGTTTATAGAAAAGTATGGTAGGTTATGGTTTATTGATGAACTAAACCTACGTTATATATATGTTGTGGCTAGGATTTCTCTAGGCTCGAGGAAAGGATCGCACTTGAGGTCGTCTTGGTTCTTGCTCGGGACCTAAGGTAAGAAAACTGGCATATGCACATAGAGCAGGGCACAGGCCCTAGTATTGAGATATAATGAGTGTGCTTGTTTATTTGAATGTTGAATTAAGGTTGTGTACCCCATTCATTATCTGAAACAATGCATTGTTGCATTATATATATGTTGTGATTAATGGGTTGTGTTTGGAAACACATGTTGAATGTAGGTCGTGATGGTGCACAACCGCTGCAGGAGTGATGTACACTCCCTCAGAGTGGGCCAGTAGCTTGGCACTGTAGTGTTGTGCCCTGCTTGGCATAGGTCGTGAAACTGTTCATAGGGTAAAATGAACACGGTTATTGCTTGTTGGTTATTGGTATGGTTGATACATACGGGTTTTATGGTTTATTGATCATGGAAGTGTGCTATACATGCATATTATGACTTTTGTTATGCCATGTGGAGTTTTCTTGCTGGGCCTTAGCTCACGGTTGCTGCCAAGATTTATGGTTCCTAAGGATTTACTAAACATGTACGCTTGCTGCTGAAGACAAGCTTGACCCACAGTGTGGTATTAATGTTTTAAATATGTGTTTACCTGCATAGTTAAATGATGTGCCTTATCTACATGCTAGAGTAGGGAGCATGAGATATATTGATAGTGTTGGCCCTTGACTGTTATGTGAATAGGAAAAGACATGCTTGTTAGCATTATTTCTGCATGTGGAAGCTACTGAAAATCTTTTTACCTTTATTGTTGTGTGTGTATGCTTTAATTGTTTGAATTTTACCGTGGAATGATCTAGAGGTGGTTGTCATTGCCTGGAAACTGGAGGCGTCGATTGTAGAAGTATTGGGAATTGTGCATCTGAGACGATTAATTAGGGATCACAGCAAGAGTGTGGAGGTGGAGTATGTTATGTGGAACTTTAGATTACTCTTCATCGGGTGGGGGTAGATGATAGCTGGTTTGCAAGCTAAATTTTGGAGACATGAGGTGGGATTGGGTAGTTGAGGCAATAGATTTTGTTAGAGAATGCTGCTCAACATGTGATTCCCACACCGACAGGTTTGGTGGTGCAACCTGAGGTAGGAAAGTTGATTGGGACCATTGTGAGAAAGGTTCTGAAAGTAACACCCTTCGGTTTTGAGGGAGGCTGAGATTCAGTTAGAGTGAGACTGAACAACGAATAAGTAGGAATAGTCCCATTCTGGATTTTGTGAGGATGGTGGGTAATTATAGAATGGCTTATGACAAATATATGTTACAAAGCGATGGTCGAATAGGAAGGGAGGTTGTATCCCAGACATGCAGTGTTGCTATAATGAAGGGGAGGAGTCCCGAGAGTTATTAAATGAAAAATATCATAGTGACGTAGTTGGATTGCGAAGGTGGACAAGTTCACTAGTCAGTTCATGGCATTAGTATCGTGACCAAAAAATTCCAAGAAGCTTGATAGGATGGCGAGGATTATTGACACATTAGTGCCAACAGACATTGCACAAAAAGAAAGATTTGTTTTGGGGACTGAATCTTCTGATGGATAACAATGGGTGAGTCACAATTGTATGTGGAATTACTGTGTATGCCCAAGGGTAGACGATTCCTTTGTTATCAAGAGGATAGAGAATGAGATATTTGGAAAGAGCATTGTGAGATGTGATGCCTGGAGGATGATTCCTCTGTTTACAGGGTATGGAAGGGGAAATGACCCCATCTGCTTGAAGGAAAGTGTAACGACCCGAATTTGCTAATCGGGCTTAGGGCCTTGATTAGTGTGTCTGGAGGGCAATAAATGATTTAATATGCTTATATGTGGATTTATGTGAATATATGATTATGATGCATGTTTAGTTGACTTAAATGTGCATGTGGACCCCGTCTGGATATTAGGGGTATAAATGTGATAAATATTATATATATGTGATATGTCTGTACAGCACGGTCTGAGACAGTCCTGGTGAGCGGTTAGTCAGAAAGTCACAACAGGGTTGAGATTCGGACTCGGGGCGAGTCAAGGGGTAATTTGGGTACTAGGTGTGTTATGGGGTTATCGAGACATGAAAATAAATATTTGGAGATATATTTGAGGATAGAATGTCTAGGAGGGAATACTGGGGAAATTTACCATTTTGCCCTCGGGGACGTTTTGGTACCCCGAGCTTTGAGGTAACCCTTTAGACGTAAGTTAAGTAAAACAAAAAAGGAAGAATCACTTAGAAACTTTGGGAAACAGACCTATACTCCTCCTTTCAGCAAAGGATAGCTTCTCACCATTCTTATCTCTCTCTCTTTCTTTCATTCTCTAAGAAACAACTCAAGGAAATTCTGGTGTAAGCTAGCTTAAGCAAGGAATTGGGCTGAGAAAACTTAGGAGCTTAAAGCTTGAGGATTGAGGATCAACTTCAGGGATTGAATTCAACAAGGTAAGCTCTAATTATGGGGATTATGTTGAGAATTGTTGCTGGTATGTTAGAGTATGCATGTTAGTTAAGCTTGATCTGTGTTTGGAGCAGATTTTGATGGGTTTTGATGTTGATATTGAGCTGGAATATATGTGTTAATTATCTGGGTTTGATAGATGAGCTTTGGGTGAGTTAGCTTGAGGAAAATGCATGGAAGAAGATGAAAATTATGGGTTTGGAGGTGAGGGCCGCGGCCCTAGGATGGGCGCGCCGCGGCCCATGTGGGCGCGAGACCGAGTGTGGCCGAGGAGTTCATGCGCGCCGCGGCGCTTGGTGCGCACGTCGCGGCCCGTGTGTGTTGCAGGGGTGTGCTAGCCTCTGTTTTGAGGCTAGCCGCGGCTCTTGAGGGTGGGGGTCGCAACTCTTAGTGCTAGTCTGCATTTTTAAAGGTGTTTAGGCTTGGGAATTCAATGGTTAAGGCTTGGGATAGATTTTATCACCTGGATTGATAGAATTCAAGGTCCCGGAGGTTAGGGTTATGGCTCAAAGTTATTTATTGGATTAGAACTGGATGGATGGATGTTGTTAATGTGTTGTGACTAGGGTTTCGACGAGGCTCAAGTTAGAGGACTGTGCTCGGGACATTGGTGCTCAGAGAGCTTGGGACTCAGGTAAGAAAACCCTTGTTCCCATAGATCTTGTGTACAAGACAAAGCCCAATGTGTTTGAATAGAATTGGTATGCAGGGCTGAGCCCAATATGTTAGAACTGCGGGGCGTTGCCCTTTAACTGGATATGCTAGAATTCTGTACTTGCTTGCTATGCTATGTATGATATGATGTGAATGATCGGCAAGAGCCGGGAACGATGTAGGCCAAGAGCAGCAAGGGGCCGAGAGCAGCGTTGAGCACGTGGAGTGCGAGTTGCCAGGGCAAGTCCCTGAATGGATACCTCGGATATCCTCACGGCGTGGTCCGTGAATCCAGGGCTTGGTAAACGCCTGGGACGGCTAGGCCGTATGTGTTTAGCCCATTGGTGGCCTGTTTATATGCTTGATATATGTGTTGCATATGTTATCTATTTGTGGGTTTTCTTGCTGGGCTTCGGCTCACAGATGCTCTGTGGTGCAGGTAAGGGTAAAGAGAAGGTCAACCAACCATGAGTATAGCAGGCGTGAGGCGGCGTGTACATGTTTGACCAGCCTGGCTGCCACAGCCAGAGGTTTTTGGGAGATGCTTGTAAATAAACTTAGATTTTGTCGTTTAGTCGACTTGGTTCAATTTTTATGTTGTAAATATTTCTAAACTATATTTTGGGATCCCAAGTGTAAAACTTTTAAGATTTTCTATGGAAATTATTATTTCTAAAGTTTTTCCTCTGTTTATGGCTTAGTTACACTATTTGACCTAAAACCTCGATTAGCGAGTTGAAAGCATGTTTTTAAACTCACCTAGTAACGACTCTATGGCAGTAGGGCATTACAACTTGGTATCCGAGCGAGCCAAGGTTATTGGTTCTGGAGATTTACCAAACTTGTACACACGCAGTCAGTGACAGGCTCAACTCAGGGTTGGTTGGTAAGATTCGCTGATATGTTTGAATAAGTGTATGAATGCCCTGTTTGCCTGCTTCCCTGTTTGCCTGCTTATCTTATATAGAGCATGATGAATGAATTAACATATGCATGATGCCAGAGCATGGTCCGTTGTGTGTTATATGTTTTATGGGCTATGATTTGTGGATGACTGATGTGCTTGGGAGGTGGTTTTGGATGTTGTTGTCATGCCTGATGAGCGGCGTCGTTGGTTGCAGGCATATTTGTTGAGATGCCTCGACAATCAGCTAGACTCTGCGACAGTAGGGCCGAGGATGACAACCAGGGTCAGGACCCTCCACTTGCCCCACAGAATTGGCAAGAGATGTTTGCTGAGATGGAAGCGAGACTGCAGCGAACAGAGGAAGAGTTGCGATAGTTGAGGCAGCAGGCCCCGCCTCAGGTTACTGGGCTGCCAGTGCAGCAGGTTGCAGCGCCAGTGTCAGTGCAGTCTGCTTTGGAGAATAAGTGGGAACCTTTGTATGAGAGGTTCAGGAAGCAACATCCTCCCACCTTCGAGGGTGGATTAGACCCACTGCGGGCAGAGCAGTGGATGAATATGATTGCCTTAATTCTGGATTTTATGATAGTTCATGGGAATGAGAGGGTAGCCTGTGCTAGCTACATGTTCAGAGAGGATGCCCGCATTTGGTGGGACGTGGTGGTTCAGAGAAGGGATGTATCAGTTATGACCTGCGAAGAATTCAGAACTTGTTTAATGAGATGTACTACAGTGTGGCAGTGCGAGCTGCGAAGGTTGATGAGTTTATCAACCTGACCCAGAATCGATCGACAGTGACAGAGTATGCAATAAAGTTTGATAGATTGGCGAAGTTTGCGCCAGATCTAGTGCCGACTAATGCGGCAAGGAGGGATAGGTTTGTGCGAGGGTTGAATGTTATGATTGCCCGCAATGTGAATATTACCTTGGATTCAGAGACTACTACTTATGGCCAAGCTGTGGACAAGGCCCTTACTGCTGAGAGGGCTGAGGATCAGATTTGGAAGGATAGCGCTGTTAGGTGCGATGCCAGGAGGACAGTGCCTCCTTTTGTTGGGTTAAATCGTGGTGGTGGTTCTAGTGAGCAGAAGAGGAAGGCCCCAGATTCCTTTGTTCCTCCCAGCTCAGATAGGAGGGCATGGTGTGCTTCTTCTGGCCGTCAGGGTGGCAGTGATAACTGGAGGTGTTTTCCAATGTGTCCGCGGTGCAGGCGTCGACACCAGGGTGAGTGCAGGATCAGGGCCTGCTTTGTTTGTGGGAGTGCCAGCCATCTGAAGAGGGATTGCCCTCAAGTTAAGAAGGAGGAGCAGAAGCAGAGTGACAGTCTTGCTCCTCCCAGGGTATTCACTTTGTCACAGACTGAGGCGGAGGCTAGCCCCTCAGTTGTGGCAGGTCAGATCTCTAGTGCTGGTTCTTTGTATACTGCATTGTTTGATTCAGGGGCTACCCATTCATTTGTATCTGCTAGAGTGATAGATCAGCTGTGTAGACCTAGTGGTGTGTATGCTAGGGGATTTCGGATTTTGTTGCCAACAAGAGAATTGGTAGTCTCTAGGAAGTGGATTAGACCATTGCCTGTAGAGGTAGATGGTAGGGAACTGTCTGTTGATCTAATTGAGTTAGAGATGGATGACTTTGATATAATTTTTGGGATGGATTTGCTATCCAAGTATGGGGCAACGATTGACTGCAAGCGCAGAATGGTGACTTTTGAACCAGAAAGGGAGGTACCCTTTGTGTTTGTGGGATCAGTTAGTGGACCGCGTGCACCAATGATTTCAGCCTTAAGGGCTAGAGATCTAATGCGGGACGCTTGCATAAGATTCCTAGCAAGTGTTGTGGATACTTCTAGGGTAGTGTCGGTTGGACCGGGTGAGACTAGATTGGTGTGTGAGTTTCTGGATTTGTTTCCAGCGGATTTGCCGGGGTTGCCGCCGCAGCAGGAGATTGACTTCGTTATAGAGTTGGTACCAGGAGCGGAGCCAGTATCTAGGACACCTTATAGAATGGCTCCAGCAGAGTTAAAGGAGTTGAGGATTCAGTTGCAGGAGTTACTTGGTTTAGGGTTTATCAGACCGAGTTTCTCGCCATGGGGTGCTCCAGTGTTGTTCGTTAAGAAGAAGGATGGGTCCCTTAGGATGTGTATTGATTACAGGGAGCTGAACAAGTTAACCATTAAGAACAAGTATCCACTGCCTAGGATCGACGTGTTGTTTGATCAGCTACATGGAAGAACATTGTTTTCCAAGATAGATCTCTGATCAGGTTACCATCAGCTAAGGATTAAAGAGGAGGACATATCAAAGACCGCTTTTCGAACGAGGTATGGACACTATGAATTCCTGGTTATGTCCTTTGGATTAACCAATGCCTCAGCAACCTTCATGGACATGATGAATATGGTTTTCAAGGATTATCTGGACAAGTTTGTGATCATATTCATTGACGACATCCTAGTGTACTCCCAGTCAGAGGCAAAGCATGAGCAGCATCTACGATTGGTACTACAGCGGTTGAGGGAGCATAAGTTATATGCTAAGTTCAGTAAGTGTGAGTTCTGGTTGCCGCAAGTTACATTTCTGGGCCATATTTTCAGTAAGGAGGGGATTCTGGTTGACCCAAGTAAGATTGACGCGGTCAGAGATTGGCCTAGACCGAGCAGTGTTCCTGAAGTGAGAAGCTTTCTGGGTTTAGCAGGGTATTATCGGCGGTTTGTTGAGGGGTTCTCCAGAATAGCTACGCCATTGACAGAACTGATAAAGAAGAAGACAAGGTATGTCTGGACGGACAGGTGTGAGAATAGTTTTAAGGAACTGAAGTGGCGACTGATTACTGCGCCAGTGTTAAGCTTGCTGACAGAGAATGAAAAGTTTGTGGTCTATTGTGATGCATCCAGACAGGGATTGGGGTGCATGCTGATGCAAGCTGGTAAGGTGATAACCTATGCATCAAGACAGTTAAAGGAATACGAGCAGAGATATCATACGAATGACCTGGAGTTGGCAGCAGTGGTGTTTGCACTTAAGATTTGGAGGCATTATCTTTATGGTGAAAAGTGCGAGATATACACCGACCATAAGAGCCTAAAGTATTTCTTTACTCAGAAGTTCCTGAATATGCGCCAGAGGCGGTGGCTAGAGTTAGTTTAAGGATTATGATTGTGATATCCTATACCATCCTGGGAAGGCTAATGTAGTGGCCGATGCATTGAGTCGGAAAGGCCCAGGACAGTTGTTTAGTTTAAGGCAGATATCTGATAAGTTATCTGAGGAGATGACCAGAGCAGGTATAGAGTTGGTGGTTGGTCAGTTGGCCAACATCACTCTTCAGTCTACACTCCTTGAGAGGATCAAGGAAGTGCAAGGGAAAGGTTCCCAGTTGCGAGGTCATTGGGAGAGTGCCTTAGTTGGAGCGACTAAGGACTTCTCCATTTCAGAGATGGGGTTACTGAAGTACAAGGGTCAGATCTGCGTTTCGATGGATTCTAATATTCGGCAAGAGATCTTAGATGAATCACATACCACTCCCTATTCTTTGCACCCGGGTATGACGAAGATGTACCAGGACTTGAGAGCTCTGTATTGGTGGTCGGGCATGAAGAGGGATGTGGTGGATTATGTAGCTAGGTGCTTAACTTGCTAGCAGGTTAAGGTTGAGCACCAGAGGCCAGCAGGGGTGTTGCAGCCTCTAGGGATTCCAGAATGGAAGTGGGAAGATATTACTATGGACTTTGTGGTTGTTTTACCGAGAACTGTAGGACAGCATGACTCGGTATGGGTGATTGTGGATAGGTATACCAAGACCGCCCACTTTTTTCCTGTTAAGACAACTTATACCGTGGAGCAGTATGCTCAGATGTATGTGAAGGAGATTGTTCGACTTCATGGGGCTCTAAGGTCGATAGTATCCGACAGAGACCCCACCTTCACTTCCAAGTTTTGGGAGAGTCTGTAGAAGGCTATGGGCACGCAGTTACGGTTTAGTACCGCTTATCATCCACGGAAATATGGGCAGTCTGAGAGGATGATTCAGATATTAGAGGATATGTTGCAAGCCTGCGTGCTTGATTTTGGAGGATCATGCAGTAAATATCTCCCTTTGATTGAGTTCTCGTACAACAATAGTTATCAGGCGACCATTGGTGTGGCTCCGTATGAGATGCTTTATGGAAGGAAGTGTAGATCACCTATTCATTGGGATGAGACAGGTGAGAGGGGGTATCTGGGTCCAGAGATGGTTCAGAGGACCAATGAGGCGATTGAGAAGATTAGAGCGCGTATGCTCGCCTCCCAGAGTCGACAAAAAAGTTATTCAAACCTGAAACGCAGGAGCGTGGAATTTCAGGTTGGTGATCATGTGTTCCTTAGGGTTTCACCCATGAGGGGTGTGAAGCGGTTTGGTGTTCGGGGCAAGTTGAGCCCTAGGTTTGTTGGCCCCTTCGAGATTCTGGAAAGAGTTGGAGAGGTAGCTTACAGATTAGCGATGCCTCCAGCTTTATCAGGGGTTCATGACGTTTTCCATGTATCTATGCTCCGGAAGTATATGTCAGATTAAACGCATGTTTTAAGTTTTGAGAATCTGGAGCTTTATCAGGATTTGTTATATGAGGAGAAGCCGGTTCAGATTCTTACCCGAAAAGATAAAGTCTTGAGGAACAAGACCATCGCCTTGGTGAAAGTGTTGTGGAGAAATAGCAAGGTTGAGGAGGCGACGTGGGAACTTGAGATAGAGATGAGGGAGCGGTACCCCGAGTTGTTCAAGTAATTTTGAGGATGAAATTTCTGTAAGGAGGGGATAGTTGTAACGACCCGAATTTTCTAATCAGGCTTAGGGCCTTGATTAGTGTGCCTGGAGGGAAATAAATGATTTAATATGCTTATATGTGGATTTATGTGAATATATGATTATGATGCATGTTTAGTTGACTTAAATGTGCATGTGGACCCCGTCTGGATATTAGGGGTATAAATGTGATAAATATTATATATATGTGATATGTCTGTACAGCACGGTCTGAGACAGTCCTGGTGAGCGGTTAGTCAGAAAGTCACAACAGGGTTGAGATTCGGACTCGGGGCGAGTCGAGGGGTAATTTGGGTACTAGGTGTGTTATGGGGTTATTGGGACATGAAAATAAATATTTGGAGATATATTTGAGGATAGAATGTCTAGGAGGGAATACTGGAGAAATTTACCATTTTGCCCTCGGGGACGTTTTGGTACCCCGAGCTTTGAGGTAACCTTTTAGACTTAAGTTAAGTAAAACAAAAAAGGAAGAATCACTTAGAAACTTTGGGAAACCGACCTATACTCCTCCTTTCAGCAAAGGATAGCTTCTCACCATTCTTATCTCTCTCTCTCTCTTTCTTTCATTCTCTAATAAACAACTCAAGGAAATTCGGGTGTAAGCTAGCTTAACCAAGGAATTGGGCTGAGAAAACTTAGGAGCATAAAGCTTGAGGATTGAGGATCAACTTCAGGAATTGAATTCAGCAAGGTAAGCTCTAATTATGGGGATTATGTCGAGAATTGTTGCTGGTATGTTAGAGTATGCATGTTAGTTAAGCTTGATCTGTGTTTAGGTGTTTTAGTTGGGTTTTGGAGTAGATTTTGATGGGTTTTGATGTTGATATTGAGATGGAATATATGTGTTAATTATCTGGGTTTGATAGATGAGCTTTGGGTGAGTTAGCTTGAGGAAAATGCATGGAAGAAGATGAAAATTCTGGGTTTGGAGGTGAGGGTCGCGACCCTAGGATGGGCGCGCCGCGGCTCGTGTGCGCGCGCGACCGATTGTGGCCGAGGAGTTCATGCGCGCCGCGGCACTTGGTGTGCGCGTCGCGGCCCGTGTGCGTTGCAGGGGTGTGCTAGCCTCTGTTTTGAGGCTAGCCGCGGCTCTTGAGGGTGGGGGTCGTGGCTCTTAGTACTAGTCTGCATTTTTAAAGGTGTTTAGACTTGGGAATTCAATGGTTAAGGCTTGGGATGTATTTTATCACCCGGATTGATAGAATTCAAGGTCCCGGAGGTTAAGGTTATGGCTCAAAGTTATTTATTGGATTAGAACTTGATGTATGGATGTTGTTAATGTGTTGTGACTAGGGTTTCGGCGAGGCTCAAGTTAGAGGAATGTGCTCGGGACATCGGTGCTCGGAGAGCTCGGGACTCAGGTAAGAAAACCCTTGTTCCCATAGAGCTTGTGTGCAGGCTAAGCCCAATGTATTTGAATAGAATTGGTATGCAGGGCTAAGCCCAATATGTTAGAACTGCGGGGCGTAGCCCTTTAACTGGATATGCTAGAATTCTGTACTTGCTTGCTATGCTATGTATGTTATGATGTGAATGATCGGCAAGAGCCGGGAACGGTGTAGGCCGAGAATGGCAAGGGGCCAGGAGCAGCGTTGAGCACGTGGAGTGCGAGTTTCCAGGGCAAGTCCCTGAATGGATACCTCGGATATCCTCACGGCGTGTTCTGTGAATCCAGGGCTTGGTAAACGCCTGGGACGGCTAGGCCGTATGTGTTTAGCCCATTGGTGGCCTGTTTATATGCTTGATATATGTGTTGCATATGTTATCTATTTGTGGGTTTTCTTGCTGGGCTTCGGCTCACAGATGCTCTGTGGTGCAGGTAAGGGTAAAGAGAAGGTCAACCAACCATGAGTATAGCAGGCGTGAGGCGGCGTGTACATGTTTGGCCAGCCTGGCTACCACAGCCAGAGGTTTTTGGGAGATGCTTGTAAATAAACTTAGATTTTGTCGTTTAGTCGACTTGGTTCAATTTTTATGTTGTAAATATTTCTAAACTGTATTTTGGGATCCCAAGTGTAAAACTTTTAAGATTTTCTATGGAAATTATTATTTCTAAAGTTTTTCCTCTGTTTATGGCTTAGTTACACTGTTTGACCTAAAACCTCTATTAGCGAGTTGAAAGCACATTTTTAAACTCACTTAGTAACGGCTCTATGGCAGTAGGGCGTTATAGACAGGATATAAATGTTTATGGTACCAGCAGGTTAGATGAATGACTTTGAGGTACTCCAAGCAAGCGTCAGGGTAAAAAAAAGAGTTGGAGAACTTACTTTGAGGGCACACAACATAGGCAATGACCTAGTGCCATATGTTTGTGTGTATCAAGTGTAGTGAGAAACATACTTTGAAGACCCTGAGATGGGCATGGTATGAGATTTGAAATCCTATTATTACTAAAATTTGAAGATCTCTAGGAGATGGATTGGATCATGGCTATGGAATCAGATAGTAAGGAATTACTTATGAACTGAATTAAGTTAGAAAATGAGAATTTTGATGAGTTATGTGTTGATTGGTAAAAAAGGGGTAGCTATAGATTGTAAAAAAAAAAAAGGAAGATGGTAATTTTGAACTTGTGGAAGAAATTCTTTGGGGATTATGGGTGCAGTGGATGAGCCTTGTATTTTACGACCTCAGTGTTGATGTAGCGTCCCAATTTCCCTATTAAGGCTTAGTGCCTTGATTAGTGGGCCAGGAGGGCAATAATTGATTTAATTGAATTATTATGTGATTAAATGCATGATTATATGAATTATGTGGGTTATATTATAATATGACTATATTGGCATGTTTAGGTGCATTAATCATTCATGTGGGCCCGTTTCTTATTAGAAGGGCATTTTTATAATTTTGGCCCGTTGAAGGCATATTTAAATACACATGTGTGTGTTTTGTGATTAAGACCACATTATTATGTGGATATATTTGGGTTATTTGGTATGAGGCGATCCTAGGGAGCAAGTTAGCGGTTTAGTCATAACGGGGTTAAATACCCGGGTCAGGGTGAGCCTTGGGGTATTTTGGTAATTTAGTACATCACTGAGATTTATCAGGTAATTAGAAATTATTTGGTGATTATTCGAGGATATTTGAGTTAATGGGAAATTATGAAGCATTAATTATGATTAGCGGGAAAAGTGGCAAAAGACAGATTTGTCCTTGAGGGCATAAGAGAGCAAGGCATAGGCAAAGGGGCAATTTGGTCCTTTCTCTCCTAGTAGTGACTTAGTCACTAGGTCCCTTCAGCAATAGGAAACCCAAACACTCTCAACACTCAGCTCTTTCTCTCTTTCTCCCTCTCTTGATGTGTTTAAGAGCTCTTTTATTTTTATGGGATTCCAAGCTTAAATTTGGAGTGGTTTGATGATCTTGAGGCTAGAATTTGATTAACTCCAGGTAAGAGGTCATAATTCACAACTGAGGTAAGGTTGTAAACCCTATTTCGATTAATTCTGATTTTGTTTTAAAGGTGTTCTTGAGCTTTGAGGCTCAAGGAGATGATTTTGAGTTTTGTGGGGGTTTTGATTGAGTTTAAGATTGGGTTTTGATGTTTATAATGTATTGATGATGTTTTGGGACTGAATTATGGGTTTGGTATCACCTTGGGGTGACTTTTGGAGGAATTGGCTCAGGGAAAATGTTTGAAAAAATGGGTTCGTAGGGTCGCACCGCAACCCTGTTCTTGGGGCGTCGCGACCCTCATGAACTCAAAGAATAGGGGAGTGCCTCAAACTGCCTTGGCACAGCGGTGCTAGGCAGGTTGCGCTGTGGCGCGTGTCTAGTGTAATTGAGGGCTAGGCTCTCTGACTGTGGAGAGTCGCAGCGCCCCTCATTAAGCATTGCGGCTCAAATGGGGGAATATTGGCCAAGTTAGGTTTTAGGTGGCAGGAACCTAAACCTAAGGGCTCGGGAAGGATTCTACTACTCGATTTAGTAGAATTCGAGGTTCTAGAGACTAAGACTCAGTCCAGAAGTCATTATTTATTCAATATTGATGGATATCATTTATTATGATTGTGACTAGGATACCGCTAGGCTCGGGATGGGATCGTGCTCGAGGGTCGTTTTTAATTAACTCGTGCTTGGGCTAGAGGTAAGAAAACTACACCCAGTACGTGAAATATGTGATTAGGGCTTGGCCCGGTTGTTAAATATAGATTGATTAGGGCTCGGGCCCCTGTGAATGAGCATGATCATGATTATGCTTGTGATTGTTTGATTAAGCATTTGTGAATACTCTGTATGTGGATAATTTTTAATGATGTATGCTTGTTTGCATTATTTAATTGAAAAGCATTGACTTATAAGTCAAGGGCAGCAATAGCGCGTTAACCGCTGGTCAATATGGTTAGGCCTAATCAGGAGCATGATATACACTTGATCGATCCTATGGTCGTTGGAAATTTAAATCGCCAGGTACGTTGGGTCAGCTCTAAGGCATGTTATATAGAGGATTGGGTTGTGGGCCTTGGGGTGACTCTATAGTCCCACATCCTAGGGCAACGGCCCCGGGGTGACTCTATGGTCACGTATTTAGGGCAGCGAGGCCCGGTGTGACACTGTAGTCACTTATCAGAATAGAATGCATGCATGCATAGGGTTATTACTGCTAGGCATGCCTATTTGATTCTATAATATGTTATTAACTGCTTATGAGCATGTTTAAGTTTTCTTGCTAAGCCTTGGCTCACGGGTACAATGTGGTGCAGGTAAGGGAAAAGGGAAGCTGGACCAACCATAAGTTGGAGAGCTTCGGTGGTGACGTGTACATATGCGGCTGCTTGACCACCAAGGTTAGGGTTTCTCAGATGAACTAGGGGTGAACCCTATTTTTTCTCTTACGTTGACTAGTTGTAACTTTTGAATTGTAATTAGCCTTTTAAACGTTATTTTGGGATCCCATGTATGAAAGTAAACATTTTAATGAAATGGTTATTCCTTTTGACCAAAAATTTTAACCCTAAGTCGTTAATCACGTTTAGTCACACGTTTATGGCCAAAAGGCTCGTTTAGGGAGTCTAAAACTATTTAAAACACACAATGTAACATTCTTGGCTATCCAGGGTGTTACAGTTGAAGACTAGGAACTTATTGCTAGAACTATGGAACTGGAGGGGATCATAGAGGTTTGTGAGTACTGAATTTATTACCAAAGGATTTATTTAAATTATTGTCGCATCGGGAGACTGATTTGGTGATGGAATTGGCGCCTAGGATAGAACCGATATCTAAGGGAACATTACTGAATGGTATCGACATAGTGAAATAAGTTAAAGGTTTAGTTGAAGGAACTACTCGACAAAGGGTTAATTAGATCCAGCTTCTCACCATGGGATACATCAGTATCATTTGTTACCAGAGCAAAAGCTGAGTTGCTAATGGCAACCACGCTGTGGGAAATTTAGCCAAGAAAATTGAGACAAAGGTATTTTTGGCCAACAATGAATGAAGACGCCATGGAATACGTACGAAAATGTGACAAGTGTCAAAGATTCTCTAAGATACATCGAGCAAATGCAAAGTCCCTGACTCTTTGTTGTATGGGGAATAGATTTGATCGAACAACTACCTATAGGAAAGGGAGGAGTTAAGTTTGCAGTAGTTGTAGTAGACTACTTCACTAGATGGATTGAAGCAGAACAACTAGAAACTATTACTTTGAAGAAAGTGCTCAACTTCGTGGTAAAAAATAGCATTTGCAGATATGGACTACAAAAAAAAGATAGTTTCAGACAAGGGTACACAATTTGGCAACGACTTAGTTACAGACTTTTGTCCACAACATGGTATCACAAAAAAAATTTCAACAGTTGTTCATCCCCAAGCACATGGACAAATAGAAGTTGTTAACAAAACTTTAAAAGATACGATGAAAAAGTGACTCGAGCTAGCTAAAGGAAATTGGTCTGATATTTTTCCAAAAGACTATGGTCATATCGCACTACTGCTCGAACATCAATTGGCCATACCCCATTTTCCTTAGCTTATGGATATGAAGCTATGATACAAGTCAAATTAACCCCTCCATCACATCGAAGAAGTACATATGACTAAGCACAAAATCACCAATTGTTAGCCGAAACACTTGACCTGATAGACGAACAACGAGAGCAATCACAGTTGCGAGTAGCTGCTTATCAACAAATGGTTGCTCGATATTTTAATTCTCGAGTCAAAGATAGAAATTTTCCCAGAGGAGATATCGTATTGCAACAAGTGTTCCAAAGCACTAAGGATCATGTAGCAGGAGTTTTGGGGCCAAATTGGGAAGGACCATACCAGATAGTTGACATTTTACAACTAGGGACGTACAAACTTTCTCGATTGAATGGTGAACTAGTTGCGAGATACTGGAATGGTGAACATTTGCAAAAATATTATCATTAACCAGTGGTCACAAGGTACATTTTGCCCATTTGTTTCAACCAGTTTCGTTCTAGATTTATTTTATTTTTAAGGCACATTGTTTGCCCATTTTTTCATTGTCAATAATTTTTTGCTGTAAGGCACATATTGCCCATTTTATATAAATAACAATTATTTCTTAGACAATTTTTTGTTATTTTGACAGGCACGTATTGCCCCTTAAAACTTCAGCAATCTACAATTATCCACTTCTTAATGTTTTCTGTAATGTGCCAATTTCCCAAATAAGGCTTAGTGCTTGGATTATGGGGCCAAGAGGGCAATAATTGAATATTATGTGCATGTTTGTGATTATTTGCATGATTATATGAATTATGTGAGTTATATAATAATATGACTATATTTGCATATTTAGGTGTATTAAGCATGCATGTGGACCCGTTTCTTATTGGAAGGGCATTTTCATAATTTTGGCCCGTTGAGGGCATATTTGAATATATATATATATTTATATGTGTGTGTGTGTGTGTGCATGTTGATTGAGACTACATTATTATGTGGATATATTTGAGTTATTCGGCACGAGACGATCCTAGGGAGCAAGTTAGTGGTTTAGTCACAACGGGGTCAAATACCTGACTCAGGGTGAGCATGGGGGTATTTTAGTAATTTAGAACATTACCAAGATTTATCAAGTAATGGGAAATTGTTTAGTGATTATTTGAGGGTATTGGAAATAACGAGAATTATGAGGCGTTGATTGAGATTAGCGGGAAGTGTGGAAAATGATTAACTTTCCCTTGAGGGCATTGATGGGCAAAGGGCATTTTGATCCTTTTCTCTCCTAGTAGTGACTTAGTCACTGAATTCCTTCAGAGGAAGGAAAACAAACACTCACTGTTTTTCTCTCTCTACTTTCCCCTCCTTGGTGAGCTCTTGAAGTTTGAAGAATTTGATTTGAATTGAAGGGAATTAAGGAGTTTGAGGCAAGTCTGGGAAATGTGGAGGCTGAAAGAACAGCTAGAAACTGAATTATCTGAGGTAAAACCATCCCTAAGTTCTGAATTTTTTTTATGGTTTTTGAGTTTGCTAGAGCTTTCCTAGAATTATGAGTTTCAGTGGTGTTTTGGCTAGGTTTTTCGGGTTTATGAGTTGTATATGATGTCTGGAAATGTTCGTGGGGTATAGTTCTGTTTTTGGTTCGGAACTGTGGTGAATTTGTAGGGTTTTGGCTCGGAGAAAATGTTGGAAAAACTGGGTTCGCAGGGTCGCGGCGCCGCGACCCTGCTCTTGGGGCGTCGCGCCGCGACCCTGCTCTTGGGGCGTCGCGCCGTGACCCTGCTCTTGGGGCGTCGCGATCCTCATGAATCCAGAGGCCAGGTCAGTTCCTTGAACCATTTTTGCACCGCGGCGCTTGGTGGGGTGCGTCGCAGCCCGTGTCCAGTAAAAATGAGGGATGGGCTCTCTGACTTGTGGAGAGCCATGAAAAATTGAGGATATTGGCCAAGTTAGGTTTCGGGTGGCGGGAACCCGAACCTAAGGGCTCAGGAAGGATTCTACTACCCGGTTTAGTAGAATTCGAGTTCCCGGAGACTAGGACTCAGTCTAGAAATATTTATTTACTCGATATTGACGAATATCGCTTATCATGGTTGTGACTAGGATACTTCTAGGGCTCGAGACGGGATTGTGCTCGGGGGTTGATTATAACTAATTTGTGCTTGGACCAAAGGTAAGAAAGTTGAACCCAATACGTAATGTATGTGATTAGGGCTTGGCCCAATTATTAAATATAGTTATGATTAGGTATAACACCCCGGTTAACCAAGACCGTTACAATGTGTGTTCAAAATAGTGCTTAACTCGTTAAGCGAGTCATTTGGACTTAAATATGTAATTAAAGACTAAGTCAAGGTCATGTATTAAAAAGTTTGGTCAACAAAGTGATTATTTTTCATTAAAAATATTAAGTTTATACACGGGATCCCAAAAGGTGTTTGCAGACTAATAAAAGACAGATAATATACAAATTAGCCATCCTAAGCAAAAAAAGAGGGTTCAACCCTAGTTCCTCACAAGTTATCCTAGTCGTGGTGGTCGAGTAGGCTACATATGTACACACCGCCCTTGGAGCCCTCCAACTCATGGCTGGTCCAGGTCTCCCTTTCCCTTACCTGCACAACATAGCAATTGTGAGCCAAGGGTCAGCAAGAAAACTTAAAGTGACAAATACAATGAGAAACAATATATAAACATTCACCTTAGATCAATAAATTCAATCAGCAACGGAATATAGCAATAAGCTTAGCAGTATTAATCTGCTCAATCAAACACATAATCCTGACTCACAATGAATATAGATAGTTAAGTTCAATCAACACCTCTATTTATTCTATAATATTCAAGTCGGCACGCTTAGGCCGAGTTTTGTTCCGCACACTTTCTATCGGCCCCCAGTGCCCATAGGCCAGCCTTTAAAACAAACATAATCACAAATATACATTGCACAACAAGCAATCAAAGGCAGCATATACAAGCATGTCTATCTAGATATTCTCAAATACAGATATATTCACAATAATAATATATTCATTAACAAAGGCCTATGCCCCATTCATAACCTGGGTGTAGTTTTCTTACCTCGAGTCCCGAGCTGAATATGCAAGACAGTCCCGAGCGCACGATCCTCAATCCTGAGCCTTAACGGTAACCCTAGTCACAAAGCGATAATGGATAACTATTAAAACCTAAACCAATTAAATTCTTTAAGAATAAGATACTAGCCTTCGAGACCTTAAATTCTACTAAATCGGGTAGTAGAATCATTCCTGAACACTTAGGTTTAAGTTCTTGAGCCCAAAAACATAATTTGGCTAAGGCTGCCTAGGCGGGTCGGGACTTGGCCCTGAGGGTCGCGGCGCGCCTCCAAGTCAGAGGCACCAGCCCCTAAATTCCCAGGGACATGCACCGTGACTTGGCCCTTAGGTTTGCGATGCGCCTACGAAAATAGAGGTTCCCCAGGCTTCCACGTTCACACGAGACATAGCGCCTGAAGAACAGGATCGCGGCTCGAGCCCAAAACCCAAAAATTCTGCGGCTTTTTCTACGTTTTGTTCTGAACCCAATTCACCAAAAATCCATCCTAACAAGAGCTATACCCAAAATTGAGCCCCAAAACATCTTTACTACACTCAGAGCAGTACATAAACCCACAAATTTAACACATAAACCTCATCATAATTCAACCTTACTTCCTTGAGCTCAACACCCAAAACAGTCAAGAAATCCAGAACTAGAACTTGATTAAATCATGGTTTAGAGCTTACCCTAGCTATGAATCACGACCTTGAGCTATTCCCTGCTCCAATTCCAGCTTGAATCCACGCTGAGAGACTTCAGGGAAGAAACTAAGTGGCTTCTAGTGTTTTCTAAAGGTTTATCCCTCAACACAAAAGACAAAAACGCCCTTAAACTTATCCTTAGCCTTTCTAACACCACCAAGGGCAAAACTGTCTTTTGCCACCATTTTCCTGCTAAACCTCAAGTATCCCTATAGATCCTAGCACACCCAATTAATCACCAATAAGTACTCATTACCTAAAAAATCCCAAATATAAGTTAAGTTTTCCCAAAATACCCCTAGGCTCACCCCGAGCCGAGTATTAGACCCCATTATGACTATTCTGCTAATTCGCTCACCAGGATTGCCTCGAGCTTAATACTATAAATATATCCACATAATAATGTGGTCTCAATCATTTAACACATATAATCACATTTATACCCTCAACGGGTCAAAATTATAAATATGCCTGTATTGACAAGAACGACCCCACATGCATATTTAATACACATAAACATGCACATATATTCACATTACCATATAAATCATGTATTCCACGTAGTCACACATTTATTCGCTTAATTCCGCATATAAATCCAATTGTGACCTCTAGGCACAGTAATCAAGGCACTCATCCTTAATAGTTGATTCGAGATGTTACATTAGGGCTCAGGCCCCTGTGAATGAGCATGATTATGATTATGCATGTGATTGTTTGGTTAATCATGTTTGAATGCTTTGTATATGGATAAATTTTAATTGATGTATACTTGTCTGCATTATCTAATTGAAAAGGCTTGACTTATAATTCAAGGACGGCAATAGCGCGTTGAGCGCTAGTCGAAAGCATTGACTTATAAGTCAAGGGCGGCAATAGCACACTGAGCGCTTGTCGATATGCTTAGGCTTAATCAGGAGTGTGATAAACGCTTGACCGACCCTATGGTCTTAGAAAATTTAAGGGGCAGGTACACTGGGCCAACTCTAAGGCTATTTATACAGAGGATAGGGCAGTGGGCCTCGGAGTGACTCTATAGTCCCATTTCCTAGGGCACCGGGCCCCAATATGACTAATTAGTCATTTATTTAGGGCAACAGCCCTGGGGTGACTCTATGATCACATATTTAGGGCAACGAGCTCCGGTGTGACACTGTAGTCACTTATCTGAATAGAATGCATGCATGAGTAGATTTATTACTGCTAGGCATGCTTATGATGATTCTATGATATGTTTTTAATTGCTTATGAGCATGTTTAAGTTTTCTTGTTGAGCCTCGGCTCATGGGTGCTTTGTCGTGTAGGTAAGGGGAAAGGGTAGCTGGACAAACCATGAGTTGGAGAGCTTCGGTGGCGACATGTACATATGCGGCTGCTCGACCACCACAGTCAAGGTTTCTCAGAGGAACTAGGGTCAAACCCTATTTTGCCACTTAGGTCGGCTGGTTGTAACTTTTGAATTGTAATTATCCTTTTAAATGCTATTTTAGGATCCCATGTATAAACGTAAACATTTTAATGAAATGGTTATTCCTTTTGACCAAAAATTTTAACCCTAAATCTTTAATCACGTTTAGTTACACGTTTATGGCCAAGAGACTAGTTTAGAGAGTCTAACACTATTGAAAACACACAGTGTAATGGTCTGGGCTATCCAAGGCGTTACATTTTCATTCAAAACATTCATTGCTCATAAAAATTTTCAATTCATTAGACACTATTTGTCCATTTTATTACGAGATATTTACAAGTGAGTGTGCTAAACACACTCAATATTGTCAACTTTTGTTACTATAACAAGTATTGCTTAACATGGGAGAATCTTTAACAACGTACAAGTATACTACTTTATGAAATAAATTCAGGCAGCAGTGTTAGCTTGAAAGAACTGGTCAATTGGAAAGTGACCAAGGACCTACCTCCTCGATCACTTGGGGGGCATATAGGGTATACACAATGCACATAAGAAAATGAGGGGTAAAGCACAACTGAGTAGTACTTAGAAATTTGTTCAAAATTTATAAAGTGTTGTGCTTTGTTCATAAAGAACATGGAAACTAAAAACTTTGTTTGTTTGACACGAGTAAGAAATTTTGAAAACACATATAGCATTTAAATTATTATATCTAGTGAAAATTAACGAGCAACATATTATATGTAATGTAGAGAGAATATTATAAATATATCCGTTAATAAAAGCTACTCGGTTAGCCAGTGTTTTTGCACCACGAACCTTACGCTGCATTGAACAAAAGAAAAAGAAAAATATCACTTCCAAGGACACTCCTCCTCAAGGCTCGACCACCTCAGCATCTTCCTACTCGGGCCTCTGGTCGCCATCAGGATTCAAGGAGACTTTCAGGGAAGCAGCAGTTAACTCCTCCTCCTCATGGCCTAAGCATTTAGCAATCTCTTTGACCCAAAGGTTGGTGGGCAGGTAGTCAAAGTTGGCCCCGTTATTGTTTTTCTAGAACATGAAAAAAAAATTGAAGGTCGCACTCCTGAACCTTTTTATGTCCAAGGAGTGTGACTCCTTCTCCTTAGCTAGCTCCTCCTCGAGCAGCTTTTTCTCATCCACCAGCTTCTGCTACTCCACCTCTAGCTGCTTCACGTGCTCCTCGAGGCTTGCCCTCCTCTTTTCAAGCTCCTTAATCTGGCGCTTCTGCTTGGTCCCCTCCTCCTCGAGCGCCTGAATTACCTTGCCCTTGTTTTTTACTTAGGTGATTTTGTCCTTCAGATCATCTTGAAGCTCATTGAAGAGGTCGTAGTTGGTAATGTTTAATTCCTTGAAGTTCTTTACGGCTGCCTATAATCTCTTCAACGACTCTGCAACTTTGAGTGCTTCAGTTCGGGTATTGGCGAGAGTTATCATACCCTGCAAGAACAATAGAATTTAGACTCGAGCAAGAAACTTGTACAATAATTTTGAAGATTGAAATAGATACTTGGTAAAAGGAGCTCAAACATGGTGTGACCAAGTCTCGGGTCCACGGATGAATGCTCATTATTTATGAAGGATTCAATACTGAGGCGGTGTTGGGCAAGCGGCTGGGCCCAGGAGGAGATGGCATCCACAACAACCTTCAGTTTCCCCTTTGCCCGCTTGGTTTGAGCAACAATTGGGTCTATTCCTGGTCGGCTGGTAGGAGACTCACGACCAACAAAGGGAGTCTAGACAAGAGAAGTTGTGGAGGATGTCACTGGAGAGGCAGGAGTAGGCAGTTTGCTCCTTGGTTACTTGTGTAACACCCTCAATTCTCATAAATTATCGAGAACACAACGTTGGGTAATAATCATAAATATTGCTCTTTTATTGAATAAAAACTTGAAAATAAATACATGGATCCATGATTTTTCAAAAACAAAATAATTGTCTTCAACATAAAAATATGAGCAACATTTAAATAAAAATTTTAAAAAATCATTCTTTAATAAAGAATAGGCCCGCTTGATCTTCCTCAACTATATGGTCCCCACGAATACATCACGAAGCTCTTAGGTCCCACACTCGCCACCGGCCTTTCTATCCTTAATTTCCTGAAATAACAACATCATAAGGAGTGAGCTTCTAAGCCTAGTAAGGAAAATACAAACAAGAGCTAGTCATATAATCAAACATAACATAAATTCACAAGAGTCATACAAACACAAACCTCTAGGTCATATTATAGCTTAAGTCATAATTCTATATCATAATCAAAGTCATAAATCATAAATCATACTCTAAGTCATAAGTCATAACTATGGGTCATAAGTCATAATCATAATTGTAACTATGAGTCATAATAACAAGTCAGATATAATAAAAAGATAAGTGTTTATACAGGGTGGCAATTAAGCCCCAAACATCACTTAGGTCCGTCATAAAGTTTTGGCAACCGAGGCTAACGGACATAGTCTGTCATACATCATTGGACACCTTAGGTCCAGACACACTTACCCCTTTATTGTACATGAAATGTTAGGTCAAACAAACATAAACTACATAAACTAAGTCATAATACTAAACTATCTAATTTTCCTTACCAAAAACCGGAATACAGGAGACAAGATCGGGATTGAAACTCCTAAAACCAAACATAAAGAAACCATAAGTATCGTAAAGAAAAATAAGATAAAGAGAATGTTATCCCCATTTCCTGACGTGGGCCCGGGACGGCGGTCTGGGCCCATGGACTGGGCGTTCGAATGTGGGCCCGACCCAAGCCCGCGTGGTATAGGAATGTCCAAGGGGCACGGCCCTAGTACAATCCTAGGCCCGGACGGTGTCCGGGATGGCGATCCAGGACAGTTGTCTAGGAGACGTACAGAGCTTAGGATCGCGTTGAAGTATGCGTAAACGGTCCCGGACACTGGTAAACGATCCGGGCCTGCGGTAAACGAAGAGGGACAAAGGTAAACGAACCCGGATTAGGTCGTCCCCAATTGGTAAGGAAAAGCATCCGTGACCCTGAAGCCGCCCCACTCCGCGTAGGGGTTGTCCCAACTTTTCACCTGCGAAAAAAGCCACCTCGGGATTGCACGCGCACTATTTCAGATCTGCACTGCCAAGTACTCTGACTGATCTTGTCCCCTGAATCTGCCTCGTAACTCGAAGTGCCCAGACCAAAAGCACCATTTTGTCGGGCGAAATATAGTTCTTGGGCCACCCTATTGGTCCTTAATTAGTCTTGAATCTATGTATGTTTTATCTTTTATATTGGGCTTCCACCAGAGAAGCCAAGAGTATCCATATCTCTGATGGGCCCGAGTAGTACCCGGCCCAGACCCAGTGTTCCCATGAGCCTATAAATACAGTCAATAAAACACTGGGAAAAGGACCTCTCTTGGACTTGTATACAGTTACTCTGTCAAAACATAGAGAGAACTCCATTGTAAAAGACTTTCCAAGCTCTAATACAACTGACTCGTGGACTAAGGCTTATTAACGCCCCAACCATGTAAAAATCCTGTGTTAATCTTCTACTTTCCATATCATTATTCTTAGCTAATGTCCATTAGTGTGGTTTCCGAAAATCTCGGTAAACAGTTTGGTGCTTTCATTGAGAGCTGAAGAAAGCTAGTGCTAACACCAAGCGTTTACTACAATGGTGAAAACATGACACACAACGTTCGACCCTAGTAATCCGGAGCAAGGCAATGGAGATCCGTTGCCTTCTCAGCATCTTCCTCAAAATCCGCCTCAGAACGCTCCTCCGCAAACTTCTCACCATGACAAGTCACAAGACTATGAGGGTGGGACAGAATACGAAGAGGAGAACGAGGAGGAGTATTACGAAGAGGAAAATGAGGGGGAGTACCACGATGAAGCTGCAGGTCCTGGGATCCCTGAAGGAGAGCCCAACCAGCAGGACCTGGAGGTGACCAGACTGAGGCAGCAAATTCTAGACCAAGAGGCTAGGATCGCTGAGCAGGTGGAGGTGCATCATCGAATGCAAGAGTCTCTCCAAGCCCTACACGCATTCATAGCTGTGCAGGGTCCGGCAACCAATCCTACAGCTGGCCCATGTCCAGGAGCGCAACAGCCCACTCTGCAAGACCGAGCCGAGGTCCCCGAAGAAGTAAGGCAGGCCCCTCCCCCGGAGCAGTTTCTTGAGCCAGCCCCAGGAAACCCGGACAGGGAGAAAAGGAGGGCCGGTGGAAAGACCCGAGAAAAGAACACCCCCATCACGAAAGCCGGGACCCGTTCCCAGCCGCTCCCTATGAAAGAGAAGGTGCGCCCCATCCCAGGACAAGGCCACCCGATCGATCCGCAGGGGACGAAGCTGTGGAACGCACGGCCCCGGCACGCCCCAGGGTGAGACGAACGGGAAAGGTCTTTGCACCTAAGTGCCTCGGTTAACAAAAACTGTCAGGAACGGCCATGCTGCGAGGAGTGGCATGCCCTTAGTTCAGAGGACGATACGTCCCGGGTAGACCTACGCGACGGACTGAACGATCGGAAGGAGTGGGCCCGTAAAGAAAAAATTCTCCCCCGAGGTGGCGACCTTAGGAACAACATTAACGACAGGAGGAATGAAAGAATCCCCCTAGAAGATGGTACGGCCAGGCAGCTCATGGAACAACTGGCCGCTTTGAAAAAGGTCACGGACTGCTTGGTCCGCAAGCAGGAAGGAGCGGATACCGACTCCGATGAAGAGGATAAAGAGCCCTGCGCGAGGCACATCCTGGACGCTGTACACCCCAAGGGGTTCAAGATTCCAAGCCTCACCGCCTACACTGGAAATACAGACCCCAGGGACCATCTGTCCTGATACAACCGGCTCATGACAGTGGCCCACGTTAGTGACGACGGCAAGTGCCTCTGTTTCTCGATCACTCTAGGCGGCCCCGCCGAGGAGTGGTGGAAGAGACTTAAGCCGGGATCCATCCAATCCTAGTCCGGACTGCAGTCATCGTTTCGCAAGCAGTTCGTGGCTGCCATGAGGATGGACATGCAGATCAGCGCCCTCGCAAATATCAAGCAGCTCCCCACAGAGACACTGAGGGCCTACATCCAGCGCTTCACTGAAGAAGCCTCCAAAACAAAGGTGGACGACGGATAGCGCCTGGTGGCTTTGCAGTCTGGGATCTGGGCGGGATCCCCCCTTTGGGATGACATGCAGCGGACCAAGGCAACTACCCTGGAAGAGTTCATGAGGAGGGCCCAAGGATTTATCAATTGGGAAGAGGCCCAGATCCAGGCTTTCGCGTGGCCTCCGGCACCGCAGCCCAGCGCCCAATAGTTCCCGGGATACGGGGTGCAGTTCCCGGCGCAGTCCTATGTCGCACCCCCGATCGTCCCGGGACCGGCCGTCACGCTCGGAGTCACCTATACCTCTACGGTGTACGGTCCTGTTTCTTCGGGGTATGCCCCGACCCAATCCACCCACTTCTCCAAATATGGAGTCGCGCCGGCAGGGCACAGCGTTGCCCCTGTCGGGGCCCAACAGCCATAGGCGGGAATGACAGAAGCAAGCGTGAACCCTTCCCAGGGGATGCGATCTGGCAAAGGCCAGAACCGGCCCAAGCCGGTCAAGCAGGGAAAAAGGGGCTACGAGCCCCAATACTCATAATACACCAATCTAGTGGACACCAGGGAGAACATCTACCTGGCCACCGAAAGGGCGGTTCACTACCGGAAGCCTAGCCCCATGTTCAAGGGAGAAAGGAATCCGAGGGATACCAGCTAAAGGTGCGCCTATCACAATGATGTAGGCCACACTACCGAAGAATGTCGGCAGCTCAAGGATGAGATCGAAAATCTCATCAAGCTAGGGCATCTCCACCAGTGGGTCAGGATGCCCGTGGGAGTCCCGGGCCTGTCAGCAGCCCCCGGACAACCCACGGCTCCAGGAGCGCCTAGGGCGTACCCGCCTCAGGGAGGGTATGCACAGGGACCGACAGTGCAGGCCCCTCAGGGGGCCCCCATCGCGCAAGCTCCCGGCCCCAGAATGCCTTACCCATCTGGGACCACACCCCCTCGAGTGGATGGGCACGTGGCCACCATCTCGGGCGGGCCTCACCTGGGAGGACTGTCTAGGAACGACCAAAAGCGCTACCTGAGCGAACTGGACCATTATCAGGAGGTATGCGCCCTTGTCCAGGCCCCGGCTCAGCGCCCAAAGTTGATGAACCTCCCCATCACCTTCACGGAGGACGACGCCCGCAATGTCCACTTCCCGCACCATGACCCACTGGTCATAGATGCGCAAATCGCCAACAAGTTGGTGTCCTGCGTGTTGGTGGATGACAGGAGCTCCGTCAACCTTTTGTTCAAGCCCACCTTCACCGCCATTGGCTTAACCGAAGCGGACCTGACATCGTGCCCAACCCAGATTTATCGCTTCAATGGAGACGCTCTACTCCCCATGGGGAAGATCCAGTTGCCCATTACGTTGGGGAGTGAGTTGCAGCACTCGTTCAAATTCTGCACCTTTGTGGTGGTAGACTGCCCCACCGCTTACAACGTCATTTTCGGTCGGCCCGCTCTTGTTGAATTCGAGGCCATCACCTTTATCCGTCATCTTCGCATGAAGTTCCCTTGCGACAACGAAGGGGTGGGCACCGTCCGGGGAGGTCAGAAGAGTGCCCAGAAGTGCTACCACGTGTCAGCCCGGCCGATTTATATGGTCCGGGACGAGCCCGTTGAAGATTTCATCGACCCGATTCCTCCCCACCTGCTGAGAGGGTGGTCTGGGAAGAAGATGACCTGGACCTGAGGATAGGTGATGACCACGTCCTAGAGCCAATGGACGAGATAGAGGAGGTATGTATTAGTGACACCGATCCAACCCGGATCATCCAAGTCAGAAAAAGTCTGCCGGCGGATGTTCGGGCCGCCATCATTGCCCAAGTTAAGGAAAACCAGGATATCCTGGCCTGGTCTCATCAGACATGACGGGGATTGACCGCAACATCATCTGCCATGCGTTAAGTATTGACCCAAACGCGACCCCGATCCGCCAGAAACGCAGGCCTTTGGGGACGGAGAGGGCCGAGGCCCTTGAGCTGGAAGTTGAGAAGCTGTCTTCTATCAACTTCATACGCGAGGCTGTGTACCTCATGTGGCTGGCCAATCCCGTCTTGGTGCCGAAACCAAACGGGACATGGAGAACGTGCATCGACTTCACGGATCTCAACAAAGCCTGTCCGAAGGACTGTTTCCCGCTGCCCCGGATAAACCAAATGGTGGATGCTACGTCCGGGTACGAGATCTTAAGCTTCATGGATGCTTACTCTGGCTACAATCAGATCTCTATGCATGTGGCAGATCAGGAGCACACCAGTTTCCAAACCGATAAGGGGATATACTGCTACATAGTCATGCCCTTCGGACTGAAAAACGCCGAGGCAACCTATCAAAGGCTTGTCAATCGGATGTTCCGAGCCCAGCTAGGGCGAAACATGGAAGTCTACATCGATGACATGCTGGTCAAGTCCAAGACTTCCGGGAAGCATGCGGACGACCTGGCTGAAGCTTTCGCAGTCATTCGGAAGTACGGGATGAAGCTGAATCCCAAAAAGTGCACTTTTGGTGTGGCCTCCAAGAAGTTCCTGGGCTTCATAGTGAGTTTCCAGGGAATAGAGGCCAATCCAAATAAGATCGAGGCACTGATTGATATGCCCTCCCCTCGGAAGCATAAGGACGTACAAAGCCTGACGGGGCGGATAGCCGCCTTGAGCCGTTTCATTTCCAAAGCCACGAACAAGTGCATCCCATTCTTCAACGTCCTTCGGGGAAGCCAGCGTTTCGAATGGTCAGTTGAGTGCGAAGAAGCTTTTCGTAAACTAAAAGAACACCTGGCCCAAGCTCCGATCCTGGCGAAACCGGTGGATGGGGAACCTCTGTACCTCTATCTGGCAGTGACAGAGCACGCGATCAGCGCAGCGCTGGTACGGGAAGAGGAGAGGATGCAGCTCCCGGTGTATTATGTAAGTAAGCAATTGTTGGACGCTGAGTCTCGGTATCCATTGATCGAGAAGCTGACCTTTTGCCTGCTGATGGCATCCCGGAAGCTTCGGCCTTACTTCCAAGCCCACGCTATAAAGGTCCTAACCAACCACCCCCTGCGGCAAGTGTTACAGAAGCCCGAGTCATCGAGAGTGGGCCATGGAGCTAAGTCAGTTTGATATATCCTACGTCCCTAGAGTGTCCATCAAGGGGCAAGCCCTGGCTGATTTCATCGTTGAATGTTCCGAGGTTTCTCAGGAAGACAATGATCCTGGGGCCCCCGTGGCACCCGTATGGAAGGTCTTCGTGGACGGGGCCTCGAATGAGAACGGGGTCGGGGCCAGGATCATCTTGGTGTCACCACAGGGGCACCAGTTACAAAATGCTCTTCGTTTCCAGTTAAAGGCATTGAATAACGAAGCGGAGCATGAAGCTGTCCTAGCCGGGCTGCATTTGGCCCGGGAGGTAGGGGCAGCAAACTTGGAAATCTACAGCGATTCCCAACTAGTTGTCAGGAAAATCTCAGGGGAATATCAAACTAAAGGATAGAGAATGGCGGCTTATGTGACCCAAACGAGAGAGATACTATGGTCATTCACAAGGCACTCCATCCGCCAGATCCCCCGAGAGCAAAATATCTTCGCGAAGACACTAGCAAAGCTGGCCACCGACGCCGAAGCAGAACTGGCTGGGCTAGTCCCCGTCAACCACCTCCCCATCCCAAGTGTCAGGGCCCCCACGGTTCACACCATCGATCACTCCACATCGTGGATGGGACTGATTATCCGCTATCTGACAGCCGGGGAGGTACCAGCCGACAGGGCCGCAGCCAGGAAGCTTTAGTACCAAGTCCACCGATACGTCATGATGGACGGAAAACTCTATCGCCGGGGGTTGTCCATGCCTTACCTCAGGTGTGTGTCCGGGACGGAACTAAGCGCCATCATGCATGAAGTGGACGAAGGCTTTTGCGGAGATCATACAGCCAGGCCCAGTCTGTCCAAGAAGATCCTGCGCCAAGGATACTTCTGGGCGACCATGAAGAAAGATTGTATTGATTACGTCTGCAAATGCGAACAGTGCTAGAGGCACACAAAGGTTCCACGGGCCCCCCCAACAGAAATAACATTGATGACTAACCCCTGGCCCTTCGCGGTGTGGGGGATCAATCTAGTGGGATCGTTCCCAACTGGGAAGGGAGGGGTGAAGTATGCCATCGTGGTCGTGGACTACTACACCAAGTGGGTTGAGGCGAAGCCCATGAACACCATCACTTCCAAGAAGGCATTGGATTTCTTCATCAACAACATAGTGTGTCGTTATGGCCTCCCCTACAAAATTGTATCTGACAACAGGAGGCAATTCGACAGGGCCCACTTCATGAATTTTTGTGAGAGACACGGCATCGTCAAGAGCTTCTCCGTGGTCGCCAGGCCCCAGGAAAACGGGCAGGCAGAAGCCGTGAACAAAATCTTAAAAGGGACACTGAAGAAGAAGCTTCAGGCCTGCAAGAGCAAAAGGCCCGAGGACCTGCCTCGCGTACTGTGGGCTTAACGGACGACCGAGAGGACATCGACCGGCCACACTCCTTACTCCATGGTCTATGGATGCGAAGCCGTCATCCCCATCGAGACAACCATCCCGTCTCATCGAAGAGACACGTACCACCCCGCCCAGAACCACGCCTTACTCCAAGAATCACTAGACCTCATCGAGGAGATCCGGGAGGAGTCGCAGGTGCAGCTGAAGATGTACCAAGGCAAGATCACACGACACTTCAACTCGAAAGTCAAGAGCCGAAAGTTCAGAACTGGTGACTTAGTCTTGCGAAGAGTCTTCCCTGCCACTCAAGATCCTGGAGTGGGGGTTCTGGGCCCAAATTGGGAGGGGCCGTACGAGATCCAACACGAAGTGTGCCCCGGGACATACCGCTTAAAGCAGCTCGATGGCTCGAAAGTCCCGCGAGCCTAGAATGCGGAGCATCTCCATAAATACTATCAGTAGTCGGGAGAGCGTGTTCCAATTTAGTATTTTCATTGCAAACTATGTACGCCTCAGGGCGACCCCTTTTTAATAATAAAAATGGCGTGTACAAATCGTCATAAAGAAATATTATAAAACAATGAGAATCTTTCCCAAGTGACCCCAGACAAGTCTCTGCTCACTTGCGGGGGGTATCCTGGGTATAAGCGAATACCCGGCGGAGCGCAAGCTCAGGCTAGTCCCGGTTCGGACCAACGAGGTCCGGGTGATACGAACCCTGTGGAACCAAGGCTAAGGCCGGTCCCACCCCGGATGAACAATGTCTGGGGATATAAAGTTAAGAGGACCGAGCCTAAGGCCGATCCCACCCCGGACGAGCGACGTCCAGGGGTACAAATTAAAGAGGACCAAGCCCAAGGCTCGTCCCGCCCCGGACTAATGATGTCCGGGGGATATAAATTAAAGAGGACCGAGCCCAAGGCCGGTCCCACCCTGGACGAACAATGTCCGAGGGTATAAAGTTAAGAGGACCGAGTACAAGGCCGATCCCACCCCAGACGAACGATGTCCGGGGGTATAAAGTTAAGAGGACTGAGCCTAAGGCCGGTCCCACCCCGGACGAGCGACGTCCGGGGTTACAAATTAAAGAGGACCAAGCCCAAGGCTGGTCCCGCCCCGGACTAATGATGTCTGGGGGATATAAATTAAAGAGGACCGAGCCCAAGGCCGGTCCCACCCCGAACGAACGATGTCCGAGGGTATAAAGTTAAGAGGACTGAGCCTAAGGCCGGTCCCATCCCGGACGAGCGATGTCCGGGGGTACAAATTAAAGAGGACCAAGCCCAAGGCTGGTCCCGCCCCCGCCTAACGATGTCCGGGGGATATAAATTAAAGAGGACCGAGCCCAAGGCCGGTCCCACCCTAGACGAACGATGTCTGGGGATATAAAGTTAAGAGGACCGAGCCTAAGGTCGATCCCATCTCGGACAAGCGACGTCCGGGGGTACAAATTAAAGAGGACCAAGCCCAAGGCTGGTTCCGCCCCGGACTAACGATGTCCAGGGGATATAAATTAAAGAGGACCGAGCCCAAGGACGGTCCCACCCTGGACGAACGATGTCCGGGGGTATAAAATTAAGAGGACCGAGCCTAAGGCCGGTCCTATCCCAGACGAGCGACGTCCAGGGGTAAAAATTAAAGAGGACCAAGCCCAAGGCTGGTCCTGCCCCAAACTAACGATGTTTGGGGGATATAAGTTAACGAGGACCGAGCCCAAGGCTGGTCCTACCCCGGACGAATGATGTCCGGGGGTATAAAGTTAAGATGACCGAGCCCAAGACCGGTCCCACCCCGGACGAACGATGTCCAGGGGTATAAAGTTAAGAGGACCGAGCCTAAGGTCGATCCCATCCCGGACGAGCGACGTCCGGGGGTACAAATTAAAGAGGACCAAGCCCAAGGCTGGTCCCGCCCTGGACTAACCATGTCTGGGGGCATAAAGTTAAAAGGATCGAGCCTAAGGTCGGTCCACCCCGGACGAACGATGTCCGGGGATATAAAGTTAAAAGTACCGAGCCTAAGTTCGGTCCACCCCAGACGAGCGATGTCCGGGGGTATAAAATTAGAAAGGACCGAGCCCAAGGCTTGTCCCGCTCCGGATGAGTGATGTCCGGGAGAGAGAAGCATCCGGTATGCCCCAAGGCAAAGCCGTGGCCTACAACTGATAAAGGGAGAACAAGGTTCCAAAATAAACTCAGGCCCGTTGGCCCTGGCCATTGGAGCCGGGATTAAAAGCTTGGTAGTTAGGTCTGAAAACTCAACAAGCTAGTCAGTTGGTCTAGTCCAGGCCGTTGGAACTGGGATCAAACCCTCAGAATCAATTAGGCGCGGCAATAAAATGAAATTTCTACTCGGAATAACAAAAAGAAATACATATATAAAAACTGGAGAAAATAACAATGTTTTGAATGTGTACGCGTCCGAACAAGTCAAAATTACAAAGGAAAAATAAACAAGGCCAGGATCCGGGCCTAGACTTCATCCGCCAGGAGCTCCGTGTCTTCCTTCTCCTTGGCCTCGAACTCGACCCGCTTTGACTCTGGATCGGGGAAGACCAGGAGGTTCATACTCTTGTCCTTGCACCAGGCCATGTAAATGGCCTCCTCGAAGGTGACCTCCAGCATGCCCTCTACCTCCTCTTTCTTGCGGCGGGATGCTTCGTGCTCCGCCTTCTCCTCGAGAAGAGAATCGCCCAGTTCGCAGACCTGAGCCTTCAGGGTCTGGATCTCCTCCTTGTCCCGAATGGATTGAGCTGCGGCCGCCTCCAAGAGTTTTTCCCTCTCATCGGCCTGTTTTCCCTTCCGGGAAAAAGCCTCTTCCAATACGGCCTTGACGCGGTCAAACTCCTCACAATCTGCCCAGGCCTGGGCTATCTCCCGGCCAAGGGCCCCCTTGGCGGTCTCCCTCTGATTCACAGCTGCCTCCAGCTCCAGCTTAGCCGTCTCCATCTTCATGGCCAGCTCGGCCACCAGATCGGCACTCCGATGGGACAACAGATCAACCTGGAGCAAACAAAAGTTAGGAAAAATCCTTATTAACAAGTAAGAAGGGGAAAGAAAAAGACAAGTAAAACTTACCGCAGTGGCCTGGTGGCGGAGCGCCTGGGAGATGAACAGCACGTCCGGGTTGGCTATCGTGGCATACCGCTTGAGTTGGAGGTTGGACATGGTGTTCCCCACCTGGTCCAACAGGTCCGCCGCCAGGGGGGCCGTGTCCTGCCCGAGCTTAGGGCGAAAGCCCGTTTCAGCGGCTGGCCGATCCACGATCGGCTGAGGAGCGCTGAACGCCGCCGGACGCTCAGCAAATTCTACTTGACAGCAGATCGTCAGGGCCCTGTATGTGTCGTCCCTCCAACCTCGACCGTTTTCACAGGTCCAGTTGATCAGCTGGGACTGCTCATCCCGCAAAACTTCCTCCCCCTCCTCGAGAAGAGTTGGACGTATGGGAAGAACTAGCAGGGTAGGGATCTCTTTCGCGGTGAGCCGACTCTCGCCGTGCGATTCATCGGCCGAGCCAGCCCGCCTAATCCGGGGCCTCTTCCCAGCGTTGGCCTCTTCGGCGCCTAGCTCCAGGCCCCTTTTCCCAGAGTTTTGACTGACCGCTACGCCCGCCTCCAAGTCTATCACCGGGTGTTAGGTGGGGCCGGAGACTGCAGCCGACTCCGCGGCCTGAATGGGGACCGCGGTAAGTGCTCCTTCACCGAGACGAAGCTTTGTCCCGAACACATCCTTGTTGAGGCTGGGCTCTGGGCCTTTCGCCTCGTTCGCTTTCCTGGCAGCTTTCCTGGCCGCCTTGTCCTTGAGGAGCTGCCTCATTTCGCTGGCGGGAGTAGACATGCCGGAATCTCCTGCAAAAGCACAGAAAAGGGAATTAGTATGGCAAACCAGACAAAAGAAAAATAAAAATATCAACCTCAAAACTAATAATGACCCAGGATGAACCCTTATCTATGCCCCGGGTGTGACTCAACTCCTCTAAAGCGAAGGAATGGACTCGAACCCCCATGTCGTCCGGGTTCAGGAAATTCCCGTACTGAAGGAACCCGGATAATAACATAAGGACCTCCGAGCCTACGGGGACGGGAGTCGAAGGTCTCGTCTCCCCGTCAGCCCCGAACGCGGGGCCTCGGAGTACTAGCCTATCTCTAGCTAAGTCCCCGACTTAGGGAGCATAAGTCAAGATTAGAGGGGAGTTACCTCGCCCTGATATGCTAGCCCCGGGAGTCCCCGTGTTCGGTAGGGCGTCCTCGAAGAGCTCCTCCAGCTCCTCCGAAGAGGCCGCCTCCGTCTGGGCCTGGCCCTTCATTCGCTGGGCCGCGTCTGCTCGTGCCGCCTTCTCCACTTCTGCAATGTGGTCCAAGGCCAGTTGTTCTCAGACGACGACGTTATTCTCGCAGGCGATGCCCCAAAGGTTCGGGATGATAATGGTTTGGGTGGCCGTGAGCATCCCGACCACTCGAAGGTTGTCCGTGTTAACGTAGCCACCTACATCCAGGTCATCCGCGCTCAGCCCGAAGTAAAACTTCCTCCATTCCATGATGAAATTGGTGAGGGGAGTTTGAGCGAAAGGTCCTGCCATCCGGAGGAACATGATGAGACGAAGAAAAAGAGAATAAAAACAAAGAGAAAAAGGATCAGGGAAGCACTTACCCACTCGCTGGAAATCCAGCAGCAGTGTAGGGTTCTTCTCCACGAGGAACCCGGACGTCATAAACCAATAATGACGGACGTTCGAGGGATGTTTCCAGGAGCTGGTGGGAGCGGGGTAGCTACCTCGCGACTTCAGTCTATAGAAGTCGTCCAAGGTCTTGTCCTTGACGTTGACCTGCGGCTCCAGCTTGTAGAAATATAAGACTTTCGTAGGGGTTGGCTCCACGATCTCCTGCGCGATGCAGAACACTCGCCATCCCGCAAGTAGCCGGTATGCTTGCGGCAGGAGTTGGAACGGCGCGATCCCCACATACGTCAGGAATCGCACGAAATAATCGTGGAGCGGGAGTGTAGCTCCCGCGCTAATGTGGCCGGTGCTCCAGGCCCCGAATCCCTCTACGGACGTGTGCGCCCGCTCATCCATCCTAGCCATGCGGTTGTGGAAGAGTCCGGGGGTGGACTCTATGCCCAGATGCTTCTCCAGGAGGTACATCATCCGGTAGTTCCGAAACAGGTTGGGCGCCACGTCCATTTCCCACCTGTCCGGGACCCAGCGATGACGACAGGGGCCCTGTTGACTTCTTCCTCAGAGTGGAGTGTGACGCCCATTGTCATAGTTGATGATCTGGGAACAAAGATAGAAAGCCAAGCAGTCAGTACCTAAACCCAAGAAAGTCGGTTAAGGTACAGGGGGTCTCCTAAGGACTGCTTGAAGCCCCTTCAGATCGGGTCCGGGATCACCAAGGGACCATGAGACCCTGATCGGGAACGAAAAAATAGTTATCCGCCATCTGTCCGGGAAGCATCCGGATACGGAGCAACCCGAGCCAGGCGGCCTTCCTAACAACTCCTAAACGTAATCAAATTCTAGCAGCCTAAACATTTGAATTAAAAGAACAACCTAAGTTCATATATTCATCAAGAAGGTCAGAAGGACTTACTGTGAGTTGTTGGCCGTAGAAGATGATGGTTGTCCGACGGTAAAAACGGCAGAACTTCATTCTTGAAATGGTGAAGCCGGTTCAACAATTCGTCGATAGGACAGACACAGGACGAGTTTTCAGGCCGATGGGCAGGCGCTAGGGCCGTAGGGAATAGACAATGGCGTAGAGTTAGTAGACAATGGTGGATGTCGCCGGTGATATCGGACATGCAAAGCTTGGGCAAAGCTGATCAATTCTTAAGATGGCTCGAGAGTGTAAAATTGTCAAATGAGCGTCTGTGGGGTATTTATAAAGGCCTGAATCCTGACCTATGATCCAATGGATAGGTGTCTCCCCATCGGACGGTCCAAAATCGTGCAGAGGCATTTATGAGCCCTCTCAGGCTGGATCCTCGCCACCTCAGATCTAACGGCCCAGGAGGGGCGGATGCCAAAGGTCGCCCCATCCTACGATCCACCTCAACCCGAAAGTATTAATGATTGACCCCCATGCGGATGGGACGCTTCGTGATCTGTGCTGACATACTAGCCTAGGCCTAGCGACCCTCGAGATGGCTAGGCGACCCTTCAAGGTCGAGCCCCATCCATGCAGCAGTCACCTGGTGACACGTGTACCCCTATCACAGAGCAGGACAAAGGTAAACGTACCCGGACACTGGTAAATGGTCCGGGCCCAGCATACGGCCATCATCACTGCCCTCTGTCACGGACCCACGATTCCAATCGGGAATTGGGAAGGCAACCGTGGATCGTCTGGGAGCAAGGCAAGCCTCCACCTAACAGCCCCAGGCGAAGGCTTGGGGGGTAAATGTTATCCCCATTTCCTGACGTTGGCCCAGGACGGCGATCTGGGCCTATGGACTGGGCGTTCAAATGTCGGCCCGGCCCAAGCCCGCGTGGTATAGGAATGTCCAAGGGGCACAGCCCTAGTGCGATCCTGGGCCCAGACGGTGTCCGGGATGGTGATCCAGGACAGTTGTTCGGGAGACATATAGAGCTCAGGATCGCGTTGAAGTATGCATAAACGGTCCCGGACACTAGTAAACGGTCCGGGCCTGCGGTAAACGAAGAGGGACAAAGGTAAACGAACCCAGATTAGGTCGTCCCTGGTTGGTAAGGAAAATCGTCCGTGACCCTGAAGCTGCCCCACTCCGCGTGGGGGTTGTCCCTACTTTTCACCTGCGGATAAGGTCACCTCGGGATTGCACGGCGTTGTTTCAGATCTACACTGCCAAGTACTCTGACTGATCTTGTCCCCTGAATCTGCCTCGTAACTCGAAGTGCCCAGACCAAAAGCACCGTTTTGTTGGGGGAAATATAGTTCTTGGGCCACCCTATTGGGCCTTAATTAGTCTTGAATCTATGTATGTTTTATCTTTTATATTGGGCTTCCACCAGAGAAGCCAAGAGTATCCATATCTCTGATGGGCCCGGGTAGTACGCGGCCCAGACCCAGTGTTCCCATGAGCCTATAAATACAGGCAATAGAACACTGGGAAAAGAACCTCTCTTGGACTTGTATATAGTTACTCTGTCAAAACATAGAGAGAACTCCATTGTAAAAGACTTTCCAAGCTCTAATACAATTGACTCGTGGACTAAGGCTTATTAATGCCCCAAGCACATAAAAATCCTATGTTAATCTTCTACTTTCCATATCATTATTCTTAGCTAATGTCCATTAGTGTGGTTTCCAAAAATCTCAGTAAACAGAGAAGATCTAAACCATCGGGATAGAAACTTACCGCAAAACCTTATGTTTCAATGGGATTGAACACCTAACCAAAGGTCACTATCACAAGTTAGGATTTGAAGAAAATGAAAGAATAACAAGAAACTATAATGAACTAAACCTGATGGCAATGGATACCTTGGATAGCTTAGAACCTCGATCTATACCTCGAACACCGAAATCACACAAAAATTACTTCCCAAGTGTTTATAAGAGCTTAGATTTGAAAAGCTTTAACCCCAAAACTCTAGTGTTTCTCTCTAGAATAATCTTTGCTGCTTGGAGGCTCTGAACTGTGCTTGAATGATGAATGAAATGGCTGAGTGAAGGGTTCTATTTATAGAGTTCAAGAGTGAAGCTAACTCATTCAAAATGAATAAATAAATGATTAAAAATGAATAAATTTGAATTATTTGTTCAACAGATGCCCAAAACTCGGTCAAAAATGTTCAGGAACGAGTCAAGGTTGTTGAGGGCTGTTTTTAGTTCAGAATTCTACGAAAATTCAAAAATTCGACATTGGAGCCAATGTATCGCCTAGGGTAGGCGATATATCGCCCCTACCATGATATCGAGGGTCCGTGGTTTCGTTCGTGCGAAGTCGACGTGTTTTCTGTATCAATTATAGGCAATATATCGGCCCTTATAGCTGCGATATATCGGCATACGCTGATATTTCAAACACGATTTTGCACATTTCAGGATAATTTGAAATTGATTAAAACTACTTAGACTGCGTAAAATGTGATCCTAACAGATAATGGAAGGTTCTAGAGCTTCTAAATCTTTCTTTTAATTAAACTATTCATAAAAAATACTTAGATCCCTAATAAACATGCTTGTGACAAGTGTCACGTTCTTAATTATTCTATCTAAACCTTAGGTTATAATAAATAATATTCTTAGGACTATATTCATTAATCAAACCTTATGATAAAATTAATATTTCTAAACCATAGGTTAAACTTATAAAATCCATAACTATTTCTACAAGTTTCCAACTAAATCCTAGCTTTGACCAATATCCACAAAAACTAATATTCTACAACTACTACTACTACTACTACTACTACTACTACTACTCCTGCTGCTGCTCCTGCTGCTGCTCCTGCTGCTCCTGCTGCTGCTGCTGCTCCTGCTGCTCCTGCTACTGCTGCTGCTGCTGCTGCTATCTCGCTATGTAAAATTCCAGGACGCTACAACTTGGCGGCTGGCTCTTTGCTCAAGCTATCCTTAAGAGACACCTTTTTTTTGTGCCTCCCTTGGTCGAGGTTGGGAGTGAGGCGTAGAGATTAAATATGTCGGACTTAGAAATTGCTGCACAAAAAAGATAAACATTAGAGAGAATATTGAAGATATAAAATGAGCAGAAAAAAAAGCCTATTTCAACATTCAACAATAGCAAGCAGTTCACAAAAAGCTTATATTACATAGGAATTCCTCATCATAATCTGAAGAGGAAGACATATCGAGAGGATTGTCATCCTTCTCCAGCACCTGCTTCCCCTTCCCTTTGTCTGTGGAAGGTGCTGAAGCCCTTGGGCGAGGAGCATCCTCTTGCTCCCTATTACTAATCCATGTTTCCCTCCCCCTTTGAGGGATAGGGGTTGCTTGGGGCTGTTGAGATCGCCCCACCTCCTTGCCAAATGTTGGATTGGCAGTTCTTCCACCAGCTACACCCTCAGTAGTGCCTCCCTCGTTATTTTGGTGGGCATCAAGCAGACCAACCTTCCTCAGATTGTCACTCATTTCGAGCAGCCTACAGTTCTTCTGCTCGAAGGAAAGAATGTTCAAGGCCGTTGCTCGCCTTACCATATCAGACGTGGGAATAAGTCTTTCCCACGGACCTAAAATACAGTAAAAGAAATAAAACTAAGCACTGGCATAAGGAAGAATGTGAAAGAGAAAAAATCAAGCTAGTTGACCGTTACCTCCTCACTGGAAGGCCAAGTTATCTGCGACCAGGTCAGTCATCGGAAAATATTCCTTGAAATAGCAACCCACATTGCTCCTAAATGTGGGGTCTGTTAGAAACACCATGGTCGTGTCCATAAGGCAAAAATAAAAGAATCCAGAGCCCTGCTGGCCTGGGTTCAACTTTAGGCCAAAAAGGTAATGGACTTCATGACGAGTAGGAGCAGTCCACCCTTGGTCATGATAAAGGATAAATAATTTTGAAAGCATTAAATATCCATTAGGCATTATTTGGAAAGGGCAATGTCGAAGTATCTAGCAATGTCCCTGAAGTAGTTGTGGAGGGGGAGAGTAGCGCCAACCAAGATATGGAAATGTGACCAGGAACTAAAGGTACCACCAGGAAGGTTAGCATGTAGGACTACCCAAGGAACAACCATATTTATTCCCCTTATTCCATAAATTTTGGGGTACTCCTCAAGAAGGCTGCTCAAGAGGGTGCTAGTGGGGACTATGTGGCAGACCCTCCTAATCAAGGATTGTTACACTGTGTATTAAAATTAGTGCTTAACTCACTAAACGAGTCATTGGATTGAAAACATGTAATTGAAACCAAAACATAGTTTAGGTACTAAAATTTTTGGTGAAAAGTCAATCGTTCCATTAAAAGAGTTTGAGTTCGATACATGGGATCCAAAAAGAGTTTAAAACTGTTACATATTCAAAATGAATACAAAAGCCGACCTAAGCAGAAAAATCAGGGTCCAGCCCTAGTTTCGACAGATATCCTCAGCCGTGACGGTCGAGCAAGCCACATATGTACACCCCACCCCTGAAGCTCTCCAACCCACGGCTAGTTTAGCTTTCCTTTCCTTTACCTGCACCACATAGCACTTGTGAGCCAAGGCTCAGCAATAAAACATAACATGCTTATAAGCATTAAATTATCATATTACATAATCATAATTATCATGTCTAGCAGTAATAACCCTACTTGTGATGCATTTAATCCAGATAAGTGACTATAGTGCCACACCAGGGCCCATTGCCCTATTCCATGAATAACCAGCCTTAGGGCTGGCCAAGCGTACCTGGCGCTTTATATTTCAAGCAACCATAGGGTCGTTCCAGCGTATATCACACTTCTGCGTAGGCCTAACCTTATCGGCCTGCATTCAGCACACTATTGATTCCCTCGACTTATAAGAAGAGCTTTACAATCATATACAACGGATAAACCCTCGACTGATAAGTCGAGCTTTTCAATCAGATATAATAGATATACATTCATCATTTAATACAGATATGCACAACATAGTCAAACATGTTTAATAAAACATACTGAGCATGGTTATAACCATGTGATAACTGGGCTAAGCCCTAATCATAGACCGGGTGCAATTTTCTTACCTCAGGTCCTTAACGAGACACGTATAGCAACCCTGAGTGCAATCATTTCCTCCCGAGCCTAATGGTATTCCCTAGTCATAACCAAAACAAGGTACAACTATCAAGAAACAAATATATAAAGGTTTTCGAGCCGAGCCCTAGCCTTCGGGACCTTGAATTCTACTAAATCGGGTGGTAGAATCATTCCCAAGCCCTTAGGTTTGGGTTCCCATTACCTAAAACCAAATTTCTGACTTTTCCCCAATTTGAGTCATGACACACCCCTAAAAGGGTCGCGACGCTCAACTAGGCAGAGAGGCCCAAGCTCAAAATTGTTGGACACGCATCGTGGCGCAACTCGTCTAGCGCCGCAGTGCTAAGGTGGTTCGAGGCACCACCTGAGCCACTGAGTTCATGAGGGTCGTGGCGCCCCAAGAATAAATTCATAGTGCGACCCCATGAACCCAGATTTCTAGCGATTTTAAGAATTGCCAATCTTTCAAAACTCGTCCTAAATCACAATTTTCACCAATTTAGACCACCGAAATGGTCTCAGCAACTCAGAAACATAATAACCAGCTTTAAAACTCAATCAAAACTCCATTAAAACTCAGAATTCAAAAAAACTTCAAAAACTTCAGAAACTAAAACTAAAACACAAAGACTTGAATTTACCTATGTTAAAATTGATTCCCAACAGTTTCCCTAAGATTATAAGCTTCCAATCCTTCCCTAAATTCTCCTAAATCCCTTAGCAAGCTTACTCCCAAACTTTAGAATCAAGAAGCCCAAGAATTTTTCTTCAAAGTGCAAGGAAACTTAGAGAGTGAGAGGGAGTACATGAGGAGAGAGAGAGAGGAAGACTTCACAATCTTCTAAGTTAATAAACTCCATCAATCAACATATATTCAAATGGTTCAAATGACCAAAATACCCCCACTCACATAAATCCCTCTCAAATCCCCTCAAGGGCAAAAATGTCATTTCAACTCTCTAATCCAGTATTACTAATAATTCCCAGATAATTTCGCCAAGACTGGAATATCGCTATTTTCCCCAAATACCACTCATACTCCAATAAGTCCTAGTAACTCACCGAATTACCAAAATACCCCTTGGCTCAAAAGGACTCACTCCCGCCGAATATCTCAAATATATCCACATAATAATGTGGTCTCAATCATATAATCACAATTATACCCTCAGCAGGTCAAAATTACAATTATACCCTTTTAAATAAAAGTAAGCCCGTTTCACACATTTAATACACCTAAACGTGCTTAATTAGTCATGTTATAATATAGCTCATGCAATTCACACAATCACATAAATATCCAATTAAATCACATAATGATCAAATAATGCTCTCATGGCCCCCTAATCAAGGCACTAAGCCTTATTAGGAACTTTGGGATGTTACACTATGTACCAGGGCACGTTCTTTCTCTTACGAGGCCATGCTTGGCATAGATTCTTATGGTGTCGGTCACCTGCTCTTGCTCTTGCGGTGTTTATTGTTGCTGTTGTTCTTGCAACTACCTTTGGGGTTGTTGTTGCTATTTTGGGGGTTGTTGTTGCTGTTGCGGTTATTTTTGTTGCTGTTGTTACTGCCCATTAGTCGCATGCCTTGCGACATGGGGATTAGCACCTGATCGCTGCCTTGTGGTTTGCTTGATTCTTGCCATATCTGGAAAACCGAAAGCAACAGTTACGACCTCTTTAACAAATGAAGACCTGCTCGCTGCCCTCTCACTGGTCGGAACTCTAACCGGGAGTGGATCAACAAAGTCAGGGTTGATAATGAAAGTGCAATCACTTGGAAGAAATTTCCGTATTCATTGGGGTAATTCCTCAACCATGCAGAGATATTCTTGGTCATGAGAAAATTGAAAATCATAATGAATGTATTCGCCAGATTAATTAGAAGGTTCTGGAATATCGTGATTGAGATCAATTTCTAATCGAGTCCATTCCACTTCGTCGACCAGTGTTTGTAGTAAATATGGGTCTATGGAATAATCACTTCTCTAGTGATCATGCACATATAAAGGGGAAGTGAGTTATTCAACCAGTTTATGTGTGCCTAACAATGTGTGTGTTGCTCGAAAAAACATGATTCTACATTCAAGAAGGGGCTAAAGTGAATCCAAAAGGTAGTTAAAAAGTTTTTTACGAAAACATTTCACTTACTTTTTGGGGGGAAAAGTCCCACCATTTTTCCCGAAAATCAACAGTCAATATCTCCTCGATTTTTCAAAATTTTCTCAACGACCAAGTAAAAATCGAAGCCTAAAAATATTTTCCTACTTCCCAAACATAAATTATCCTAGAAAATCATTGATTTTTATAGAGAAAAATGAAAGTTTTCATAAGATTCATCAAGAACGTCAACAACACAAAAGTTCAAAACCATCCAGAAAGCAATTAAATCAAAGCAATAAGTTACAAAAGTAAATCAAATACGAATAAAAGATCAAAAAACTTACTGTGGTGAAGATTTTGAAGAAGGATTTGAGTAAAATGAAATTTAGGAATTTAGAGAATGAAGAACGAAGTTTCAGTTTTAGAGGATTTCAAAGAGAGAAAGTTTGAGAGAATTTTGAAAGTGTAAAAATGAGTACTTTTCCCGCTAAAAAAATAATTGGGTACTAAATCGCAAGAAATCCAAAATATTGGGTACTTTTGCCACAAATTTCCCTTATACCAGTTTTGAGACTATAAAGAGATATTTCCCTCTTAATTTATATTATCATTTATTGGAATAAATAATAATATATATCCAATTGGATGAAAGGTTTATCCTAAAATTTGTGAGATTTAAAATAAATTATGATTTAATTATAATATTTGGGATTAAAAGAAAAAAATTTGATTAGTCAAGATTATTGGATTAAATGTTATTTAATTATAATTGGGATTTTTAAAAATGAAATGAATTTAGTAAAGGACTTAATAGAGATGATTTTTGAAATTTGGGGCCAAAAGGAAAGTAAAGAATTTTAAAAAATATATATTTAAAAAATAACTAAATTATGTAAGTATATTTTTAAAAATATTTATTAATTAAGAACTTTTAAAACTTGATATTTTCTTTTATTTTTGTAATATTATATACTTTTGTATTTATACGTTTATATAATAATTTATATGTTTAAATTCAAATTATGATAGAAACAATAATAATTTAATTTGTAACATATTTATAAAGTTAGAATTAATTAAAAATGAGTTATTTTATTAAAAAAAAAGAAAAATATTACATATAATATTACATTAAAACCAAAGGACACGTCATTTTATAAGTCCAAAACAAAGAAAGATTTTTAAGCGGCAAATGAAAGTAATTAGGCGCCAAATGAAAGTGAGAAAATAAAAAATAAATGAAAAAAAAAAACGGAATCCTTAATCTCTCAAATGTGAATCCCTAATCTCTCTCTATCACATTCGCTTTCTCTCTTTCTCTATACTGAAATCCAACTGAAGAACACCATAAGCAGGCCTACTGAAGTCTTTAGTTTCTTGCCACTCTCTTCCGTTGAGTTGTTGAAGCACACACGACCACGACACTGCCGAAGCAAGAACCAGGTAACCCTGCTGGTATATTTATATTTTTTCTTTTCAGATTTCAAATTAATATCAAGAAAATGTTTTGAACATAATCAGTATGTATATATTTGTTAATGTTGGGATTGTTTTAGATTGAGAGAACACAAAGAAAAATGACAAAATATATTTGTTCATGTTTGTCATCCAAAAATGGCACCCTTTTCAGGAACTTCAGAGGCAGATTGGCATGATGGAAGCCAAGTTAAGGCAAACATTCCAATTTCTCCCCCCACTAAGCTCAGCATAGTAGGATTAACTCCTGCCACTCAGCGTAAATCATTCTCAAGCTCATCACAGGCTAAGCAAATTATTTCCTTGAATCCTTTGCCTTTGAAGAAACATGGCTGTGGTAGAAGCCCAATACATGCTTGTTTAGAGGTTAGTTATGTTCTACTCAGAGTTTGAATTGAGTTTCTGGTATTTAAAATATAGGCAACAACAAGCTTGGGTGTCAACTTCTATTACTGTACAAGTATATGGTTTTCATTTTATTATTAATGAATTAATTTACATACACGACTTTTTCTCCAATGGTATGTGTTTGGTTATCTTGTTTCTCCCATAATCACTCATTCACGTGCAGGAGGAGTTTTTGAAGGATGTGATGCAGTTTCTAATGCTTCGAGGACATACCCGACTTATCCCTCAAAGTGGGATTGCTGAGTTTCCGGATGCCATACTCAATGGAAAGCATCTTGACCTCTACAATTTGTACAAAGAGGTGAGCTCTTTTTCTTGGGCTCCGACTTGTTTCATTCAATTTAAGTGTAGGAACTCTTGAATTGATTTTTTTGGTACTGACGCCTTTCAGGTGGTTACCAGAGGTGGCTTTCATGTTGGTAATGGCAGTAACTGGAAAGGACAAATCTTTTCTAAGATGCGCAATTACACCATGACCAATAGAATGACTGTATGTACAGAACTCTTTGATATAATACCACTTTAGTTATCTTATGACAATAAGGATGACCAAAAGAAGTGTGATTATGGCCTTGGAAGAGGTGATGTTTAGATTATAAAATATGCATTGTATGTCTTTGTATTGTAAAGAAAGAAGAAGAAGAAATTACGGTAAAGCTATGGGCAGAAATCAAGATCGTAATTTCTATTAAGTATCTTCCATTTGTGTTTCTTTCTTTCTTTTTTCTTTTTTAGCATCTCTGTATCTATCTTTGTGTTATTCTATAAAATTTCAAAGTAAAGTACTGAGGTGCTTACTCTCAAAATTCCCAGATTTTATTTTTGTTCATAGATAACTTGTTCTACTTTTGTCTACAATTTGACTGATTTTAAGATGAATTGTTTTTCGGGTATTTCTCTGTTTTGTTATTATTTGTAAGTAGCTTTTTATGGGCTGGTCTGTTGAGTAAGGTTAATAAGACAAATATATGTTATAAAACAAGTATAAATGTAGTTTGGTGAAGTTTTAATCTTACCCCTAGCGGAATGAAAGGTAGCCAGTAATGGTTGTAAAACACTGCAAAAACAGGTCATGAAGACACAATATTACCAGTTCAATATATAAGAATATATAGTACTTACACTGTAACAATGTTGACTAAAAAATTCGTCTTACCATGGGAACAAATAGTGGAATGCAGTGGTGATATACCTGGCACAGAAAGAAGGAAAGTGCAATGGACAGATACTTGTGGGAGTGAGCTTGCTGAAATCAAGGAATTTGAGCCCAGGTATGGCATTCTTATAATTCACTCAAGGTTTTGATTCTTTCCCTTTATAATTTATGCTTTACATAATAGCTGATGATAAAATTCTGTATTTTTTCTTTTCTCTCCCTTTATTTATTTAGTTTTAATATGTTTGTTTTCGTCCTTGTTTAGTTGATCGGACTTATAATTTATTACTTCTGGATATGAAATAAACTTCTATTAGATTATTTATGTATAATACTTGAATGTATGTGTGACTCGTTGTTGGTTCTTTGAGTATCATTGGACTTTGTTTACCTTTACCAAACTGATGATTGCTTATCTATAATTAAGCATGTTGTGTATGACTTGTAAATATAATGAAGGAAATGATAAAAGCAAGGAAATGAGAATTTAGGACTGAAAGATAATTTCATCTTATATATCATGGTGGTTATGTGTTTTCATATGTGAGACAAATATAAAATTTCATGAGTTTTTACACAAAAAGGAAAATTGATTGGAGTTCTAATAGGTGTCTATCCTTCTGTGTTAAATTTGTCTTTAAATGTTATTGGTAGTTAAGATTTAAGAAAACAAGTTATTAAAACTTGTGAAAATCTGCAAAAGTAAGCTGGGCCAATCAATAATTGGTTTGTTTGTGTTAGAGATTAATGCACCAGTGGTTGAGAAATGCATATGCCACCTCAATTAATTAAGTATATTATTTATTGTGTGTCATATATTACTAATTTCTTTGCTATGGCTGTGGTTAATTAGGGTATTGAATACTAATTTCTATCTTTAATCTTTACAGGTAAAGGACTTGATCTTGATTTGTGTACTGAATCTGTGTCGGTGAAAGGTGAGTTAGGACTTTTATATTGTTGTATGTTTGTGGGAAGTTTGTGTTTGTGCAATTTAAAAGAACATTGACCAGTGAATCCAGTTTATTTATTAATTTTAGAAGGATTGGTTATTTAGAGCGTATATTCACTTTAAAAGACTAGAGGATGATATTGAATTTGTTGAACTCTTGGAGGGGCGTGTTAGTTAATGGGAAGGGTATTTGCTTATCTGTTTTCTACTATTGAGTTAATGCTTTGGTGTTATTATTTTCAAGTTATATATATACATATAAGATTTATAGGAATATGATTCTTATCAACTTTGGAATCCTTTTAAAAAATTCAAAACTTATTTTACTAAGTTTTTAAGTCTACCTTGTGTAGATTCCATTTCTTTGAGTAACCCCACCAAGTATCCCTCTGAGTTTCTGTCTACTTTCAAATAAGGCTAGATATGTTCCCATCTGGCTCAAGGTGAATGTGAATATAAAGTGCATCAATTTCTTCTCAGATCGAGAAAAATGGATGTTTTGTTGAGTTGGAGTCCTTGGGTACCACTGTGATATGTAGATACCTGAATCCTGAATCCTCTTTGAGTTCAAATATGTTCTTCATCATGTAAAAGTCCTTTGTACTTTTTGGCAGTATGTTATCTTGCTGTATAATGCTACCCTGCAGATCTTCTCTTGTTTTGTCATTGGTTAAGTAGCAATGTTTTTTTTTTTAGAAAAAAAAAAATTCATTATCTTTCTGTGGAGCAAGAGGATAGAAAATCATATACTTTAACATATTGGCATTAGGCTTTACATTTGTTTCACCATGCTATCATTTTGGTTTTCTCCAGGTCAACTAAAGCTAATCGACACAGTAGAGAATTTTTAAGCAATCTAAATGATGACCAAGTAAGTTCACATTCTGGTTTTCCTGTTAAGTAAGTAATGGCATCCATGTATTTGTTTGGGATTCTCTCTCTTTTTCCTTTTTAAATCTTTTTTTTTTTACCCTATCAGCTAGAAGAACAACTTATTAGATCGAGCCAAAGGCTTGAAGAACTCAACAAAGAGGTTTGTCTTTCATTTTGATTTGAAGAAGAATCTTATGCTTGTACATTGTTTGCTTCCAATTTCAAGAGGTTCCAATTATTTTCAGAAGTTTACTGATGACCATCGGAAGATATGTGGTAGTTTCCTTAGTTTCTTTATTTGAGGGAGCTACCGTTCATTAAGGATTATGGATATAGACAAAAGGAAAGAACATGAGCCTGGCCACTTTCTTGGTGGAGTAAATGCACAGTCAAAACTTCGCTGCTAAGAATTCAGTGGAAACACATGCACATTGTTATCTTTATCTCAGCTTTTTGTGTGGAGGAGAATCTAAGATTCATTACTTTTCAGATTCTGCAGATGGAAGATAAGTTAGAAGAGAAAGGAAAATTTTTTTTGCACTTGCAGCAAAAGTCCAAGGTAAATTGTATTCTTCTTGCTTGATTATATAATTTTACTTTTTCGATAATTATTCTTTTCACCACTTCCGTTTTCACATTATCAGCAAGTGGCTTTCATTTCCCCGTAATATTTTGATGATTGATGCAGAAATTGGAAGACTCTTTGATTAATGCAAAGAAAACCTCATCATACAATAAGACACAGTTGACCAAGGTATTTTCAAATATTTATTAATATAAAGCTGGTGAAAATTCTACTCAGACAATGATTGGACTGGATTCAATGCTGATGTTTCTTTAATCATCTGCAGCTTCACAAATGTTTTCTGCAAGTAAAAGATTATACGGAAAGACTTAAAAGCAGTGAAAAACAACTTCAGGTTGGTCATCTCTGAGAATCCTTATATGTATAGGAAACAATAAAAATACCATATCTGACTCTTTTTTTTTTCAAAGATAGTGCACATAAATCTTTTTACTCATTTTTATCATTATTTCGTTTTGCATATATATTGAGTTTCATTTTCTGGTGGAATTTTTATGTTTCTGTAGCATTAACCTAAATCAAGGTTCACAAATGTCCTCTTTAATCGGTCTCTATGAATTTTCTTTTCTAAGTTTCAACTCTTTTCCCACCATATTACTTACTTTTCTCTAGCTGTGGATTCTGAAGTGATGAATTGATTTGAGTGTCTTTTTTAAAGCATTGAAACATTAATATATTGACATGACTAGACAAGATGATAACGTGTTACTCTGTTACATGACATTGGCTTATAATCATTGGCCAAGGCAAACGATGAGGTAAGAATTTATTAGATAAGAAGATTGTAAAGAGGAGGAACTAGCCAATTAGGTGGTGCTGAAACCTCATGAACATAGATGGTACCAATGAATTAGGAAGAACTAGAAGACTTGGGGGAAGAAAATACCTTTTTTCATTTTATGCAAATGGTTACTTTTGTTAATAATTTTGATTGATTGGTTCTTTCTTAAAAAAATTATTAAAAATCATGTGCTCTAAATAAACTTGATAGTATTTTAGAATTGATTTGTTATATTGCTCCTATTTTTAAAACCAAAAAAGGGATTATATATATATAGAATTGATTTGTCATATTGCTCCAAAAATAAAAAACTTTATGCTGATCCAGAAAAGTTAAAGCAACAAAAATATAAGAATTTTAATGTCTACTCTATTCAAGAATTGCAACCAGTAGTTGAATCTTCGTCTTAGTTTATAAATTACCTAACTAAATCTTTTAAATATTAACACAACATTTTTCTTTTAATACCATGTAATATATTTTCATTATTTCACATATTTAATATTTATTATGGAAATCATATAATTTTTAAATATTTCTGTTTTAAATTTTTTTAAATTCAAACATATGTAGTGCAAAACATAACGTGCATTGCACATACATTCTAACTAGTATATATATATATAAGTTGAATATAGTTTTCGTGCATGCTAAACAAAGTATATATATTGTAGTTATCAGTCCCTTTAAGTTGATTAATCTCTTAGAAAGCTCTCTAGGCCATTTTCATTGGATTATGACCAATGAGACAATTGAAACTTAATGCTTAGCTGCAACTATGTGTTTTCATCTATACATGCCAGATTATTTCAGTGTTCGATTTCGATTTCATCGTTGACAATTAAATTAATCCTACACACACATATATATACATATTATTTAGTTTCACCTCCTTTTATTATTATTATTAAATGTATTTTTCTTAACCATGCATATATGTAACCCACGATGTAAGCTTTTGTACCCTGTTATTCTAGCTAGCTAGTTATAATGTTATTTCTTGCTAATATACTGAATAATATAAGAGTGTGTGTCTATCAATATATAGGAGTAGATTTTGCATCCCGTCCACCCCATAATTGTTGGATCAATGGTTGAGATAATCCAATGATTATTAATCATTGGAACTCCTCAAAGTTCATCAAATTAAATTTAAAGTGCATGCAGTGCATTCTCTGTTTCTTTCCTTTCCTTTTTTGTTTTTGTTTAATTTTTTTTTTTTTTGGCTAAGATTCTTTTTTGATCTGATTACTATAAAGATATATATATAAAATGGTATGCATGATGATACAACTTTGATGTATTGATGCCTGTCAGTTTGTGCTTGCCCTGGCAGAAGAGTATAATATTAATATAGCATATTCAAGAGAGATAATTAGAATTTTGGTGAAGGTGGGGGAAATGATAATAATATATATGATATTGGTCAAGAAATATATCAATCCATATACAAAATAAAAGTATAGTTGAGACATAGTTTTCATATGGAGTGGCCGGACTAGGCTGCTACCCATTGTTCTACAACTTAAAAACTATACAAAGATTCTTAATTGGTGTAACACATCAACTTCCTCAATAGTACTTTCAAATTCCACATCTTTTTCAATTAGGTTTTTTTAATGAGCTCCTCGTGTTTCACATTATCCATATGTGTGCCCTATATATATTATAGTTTATAATAATATTTTTCCTGTATATATATAGATATATTGATTGATCAATTCAAATAACTTAAAAGCAATCAATAAGACAAAAATCTTCCACTTGTTAACATTTTATTATTAAATTTAAGATCATTCATCCCTATCAAATTATTTTACTTGGTAAAATATTTTGAATTATTGTATACGAATAGAGAAGCTTCTGTTTGACCCCTATACATTTCATTCAGAAAATGAGAAAATCATTTGTCCCATGGTAATAAGCAAATAAGTAACTAAGTCAATCTATCACTCGTTTAGTACCTGCATCTACCTTTAGCTGCCATAATTGCATTTTCTTTTCCTTTTACAACAGTAATAAAAAAAATTGATTGGATATTAGACCTATTTTGTTATAAATTTCGATTAACATCGCAAGTATAGATAGCTAGGTTTATCTAATATGCATATCATCCTTAGATCTAATCCATTATATTGAAAATTTTCTATTTAAAGCAATTATTCATCACCTGGCAAGTGATGTGTCGTCATCATGCGGGCGATTATCAGGTACATTTGCTGGCAGTAGTATTATTATTCTTTTTAATATTATACATGTGTATTTTAGAAGAGTTTGAATATCTTAAATATTTATCCATATTGAAGTAGGTTCTGGGATTATAATTGTGTGCTACGGTGATAACGGAAGGTTGAAAACTTGCATGTATTAGTGAAGTAGGTTCTGAAAATTTTGTGTGCTGCCGTGATATATGGATGAAAACATGTGTTGTTTGATTTGTTTGTGTTGATTGTGATAGATGGCTAAGCTAGTAAATTAGGGTATTTTCTGTCCGATTTTCTGTTTGATTTACTTTTATACTTTAATGTTTTCTCTTCAAAATTTTAATGGCAATACTCCTATAAATGATATCGCAATGAATATGTTGTCACACTTGGACTGATACATTGGTAGCAAGAAATGTTTAAAATACCGCTAATATGCCTCAAGGCATTTTGTTTTTGTGAGTGGCGTACGCCTCACATATTTAATTAAAAAAATAATTTTATAACATTTAAAGATATAAAGTAAGATCAATGTGTCTTATAAAACTCAAACATAGAGTAAGAAATGTCATAAAACTCAAACATACCATAAAATGTATATTTTGATCTTGTAATTTTTAGATTTGGAACATACTGAGTTCTATTTCTGCCTGTTGATTCTGTCTGAACTATGTTGTAATTACACAGGAAATTATGAATGAATATAGTGGTTGAAAATAGAGAAATGAAAAAAATTCTCATATTCTACATGGGACGTCGGTCTCCACAAAACTGTCGTCTTATGTATTGCGGGGGACGATGCTTGCACATAAATTGTCATCTCATGTACTGCAGGAGGATGACGCTTAAGTAGGAACTGTTGTCTGATTTACTGCAGTTGATGACGCTTGCACAGAAATTGTCGTCTCATGTACCACAAGAGACAACGCTTGTATAGGAACCATCGTCTCATTTACGACAAGAGATGACGCTTTTATTTAAACCGTCATGTCATGATTTACATGGCATGACATTGCATGGGATGATGGTATTAGAACCGACGTACGAGAGTCCATACGACGGTTTAAAACCATCGTCCCATGTCAATTTTGTAGTAGTGTAAGTACCAAGCCAGGCTGCTTGGTATGTTTTTGGTGCTGGTCGGTAGACTATTTTTGTGTGTCTCCTCCTTTTCCACTGTGGTGGAAAGTTTGTATTTATGCTGTTCCTCTCACCCAAGGGTTGCACCTGAGCATATCTGATGGGGAGATATCCATTTCTTCTCGCAGGTGGTTGCTGTCCTATTTGTTAGGAGGTTTGATCGAGTCTTCAGGGCTGTTAGGAGCTCTTTGCAGATGGTTGGGGGATTCTTCCAGAGTGCTAACAGAGAGTGTAACTGCTTTCATCCAAGCAGGTGTGTCTGTTCATCATACCGACCAGCTACTCTCCTGGAATGCATACCGAGCAGTGACTATTATTCATTTTTCAAGTGGATTCTGACTAGTCTGCATGTGGTACTAACCAGCAAGTTTTCTGGTGGTTCTGCTAAGCAACTGAGCCCCTAGAGATAGTATGTCGAGCAGTAACTTGTCGTATACCCTGCAGGTATACACCGACCAACCTACCGGTGGGTATGCTCAGTCTGCTCCACATGTCCAAGTTTAGTGCCACGTCAGATATGCCAATTTTTTGGATAACATTTGCCCCCCAAGTTTTCAATGGTGCTAAGCAACATGGAAACTTTCTTCTGGAGGTCACCCAGTTCAGTCTGGTCAGGGGTACACACCCCTTGCTACGGGGCATAACACTTGGTGTAGTTAATAGCCTTAGTATTTCTAAGAAATGACCTTTCAACTTTTCCCGCCACTTCTTGGAACCATAAAGCACCGTGATGGCTTTTCTTAATAATTTTATCGACAATTGTGAAATCATTGAAGAGTGGGCTGCCGTGTGCGACGGTTGAGGAGACGTGACTAGAGGGACGTGCTTGCAGCAGTTGAGGGGGCTGCTGAATGGGGGGTTCCATTAAAGCATGGTAGGAGAGTGGGTATTCTTCCTTGTCTATAAATCAGACCAGTTTTGGAGCTATGTGACTCTGTTTGGAGCTATGCGGCTCTATTTGGAGCTATACGACTCTATAAATTAGAGTTGTTCAATTTTTTCGAATGAGTTGTAAACAAAAACTGTTCAACCCTATCTACAAAAATTATTTTATGGCTCTTTCTGTTGCTTGGTACATACCGAGCAACGCGCAAGCACTTTAACATTAATAAAAATTAATGTTTCTAAGTCCTTTTAAATACGCGCTTTTTCCTCTGCTTGTCCATGTATGACTATGGTGCCCCCCAAATGACCGAGCATGATTCATAACTCTTGGGTTATCCTCTTGGTCACTTGCTAACTGACCAGAGGTTCTCATAATAACCTGTTCGGGACCACTTGGGTTTGCCAAAACCTATAAAAGGTTTCATACACTGCCGACAATCTATGAAATAAATCACTAATTAGCAAGATAATCATTGTAAAAGTAAGGCTTGTAAAAATGGACAAAAATCGTGTCTTATTGGTTAAAAATTAACCATACAAGGTGTGTTGCCACTGTGTAGCTTACATTCATAAATATTAATTATCACAATAAATGGGCAAATCATGCCTGTGCATAATTAATAAAACTAACTTTGGTTGGTCGGTGGTAAGGGCAATCGTGCCTGTACCGGCCAGTCAACGATCACTTAAAAGCAATCTTATTTGTAGTACTTCCACAGGTGTTCCCCATTCCAGTAACGGGGGACAGGTACTAACTAGAGATCTTGGTCATACTGCGCTAGCTTGTACGTGCCTGGTGGTACTATCTCGGTGACCTGGTTGAGGCCTTCTCAGCTTGGACCTAGTACTCCTGCCGAAGCATCTTGAGTTTCTAGGAATATTCTTCGTAAGACTAGGTCTCCTACATCAAATTTTCGTTCCTTAACTCTAGAATTGAAGTACCGGGAAACTTTTTGCTGATGGGCGGCCAGACGTATGTTGGACTTTTTACGTCTTTCTTCAATTAGGTCCAAGGATTCAGCTAACAGCTGGTGATTACCATCCTGGTCGTATGCTGTTCGCCTGTAAGACATTGGAGTCACCTTTACGGGCAGCATCGCTTCATACCCGTATGTAGGTGCAAAGGGGGTATCTCCAGTAGTTGTTCGCTCGGTAGTCCTATAGGACCATAGTACTTTAGGTAGTTTCTCAGGCCAATTTCGCTTAGTCTCTTCTAAATGCTTCTTCAGAGTGTCTTTGAGAGTCTTGTTAACTGCTTCTACCTGTCCATTTGCTTGTGGGTGTGAGACTTCTGAGAAGATTTTTGTGATGTCGTGTCTAGTGCAGAAATCAGTAAATAACTGGCTGTCAAATTGCGTGCCATTGTCAGACACTATTTTTTGGAGTAGACCACACCTACAAATTATATTCTTTACCACAAAGTCCAATACTTTCTTGGAAGTGATTGTTGTCAGCGGCTCGGCCTCCGTCCATTTGGTAAAGTAATCCACTGCTACTACCGCGTACTGTACTCCCCCCTTTCCTTTTGGCAACCGACCAATAAGGTCGATCCCCCAAATGGCAAAGGGCCATGGACTTTGCATTTTTGTTAGTTTGTTTGGGGCTGCTCGAGGGATTTTTGCAAATCTCTAACACTTGTCACATTTCGAACATGCAATATGGAGTCCTCATTCATAGTTGGCCAGAAGTAGCCTTGCCTTAGAATTTTCTTAGATAGACTCTACCCTAAGCATGATTCCCACAGAAACCCTCTTGTACCTCTTCAAGAAGTCGTCCTGATTCTGTTTAGTTGACGCACCTGAGCAATGGCATGGAAAATCCTCTTCTATACATGACCCCGTCCAGGATGAGGTACCGAGCAACTTTCCTTATCAATTTACTAGAGTTGTTACGACTGTTGGGCAGGATTTCGTGCTCTAAATAAGCTGCAATCGGGGTCATCCAGGACAGAGTTTGTCTATTAGAAGGACTAGTTCTGGCAGGTTGATACTGGGTCGGTCCAGATACTCAATGGGGACCAAATTGGCTTTGTCCACCACGACACTGCTGGGCATCCTAACCAGTGCATCTGCCATAGCATTTTGTTCTCTAGGTATCTGCTGAATGGTGTATTTCTTAATCTGAGCAAGAAAATCTTTGATTTTACTGAGATAGGCCATCATTTTCTCTCCCCGAGCAATGTATTCTCCGAGAACGTAGTTGAAAACTAGCTGCGAATTGCTATATATCACAAAGGATTCAGCTTTCACTACTTTAGCTAATCTTAGGTCCACACTTAGTGATTTGTATTCTGCTTCGATATTAGATGCCTCGAATCCAAAACGAAGTGCACAATGGATGCGATTGTCCTTCCAGGGTGATTAGAGTGAGACTGGCTCCAGCCAACTGGTCGGTAGACGAGCCATCTACGTGTAGTTTACAAGCTTGTTGTTCTTTTTTGGAATCAATAATGCTGCATTCTGGGTGTCCGACATTCTGCGCAGCATTCGTGCTGCGCTGTAGCTTAGACTCGGATGACTGCTCGGCTATGACTCCATCTGGTTTTGGTACTCCAATACACTCAAGCTAGCGATAAAGTTGTTATTTCGAAGCTTCTCCACTTCCTCCTTTAATGCTTTTGCCCTTGTCTGATCTAGTAACCTCCTTTTTTGTTGTACGGGCTTGAAGTATTATGTGTCAATGTTGAGAGCAAGACTTATAATGGTTGGGCAGCTCCACACCATGTCATCATGTGACCAGGCGAATACATCCTGGTTGTCCCATAGGAACTGGATCAAAGCAGATCTTATGTTCCCGAACAGCCTTTTCCCTGCCTTGACAACCCTGGTCGGGTAATTTGGGTCAAGTGGGACCTCTTCTAATTCTTCGACTAGACCCACCCCTGTATTAGTATCCCCAAAATGAGGATCTATGTCATCTCCCCCGCTTTGGGCTGCATCCTATTTCTTGTGACTGGGCCCTGCAGGCTGGGCGGTACAGACTGTCTTGCCTGCCTTTTTGACTGGTGAATTATAACATTCTCTGCCCACCAATTGGTCCCCCTTAAGACATCCTACACCTGCTCAGGTTGGGAATTTGAGTAATAATTGGAAAACAGAGGTGACTGCTTGGAGGTCATATAGGGCCAGTCGCCCTATCATGGCGTTGTACGGATAGGGAATGTCAATTACCACGAACAAAGTCATAACCGTGTTGCTTTTAGGTGTTGTCCCTACTGTTAAGGGAAACCTTATGCTTCCTGCAGGGGTCATATCATTCCCAGGAAACCCATACAGCAACTGCTAGAATGGTTCCAAGTCTCTAATTCTTAAATTCATCCTTTGTATGGTATTCTTGAATATAATGTTGGCAGACGAGCCGTGATCAATCATCGTTCGAACCACGATGATGTTGGCTATTTGCACCTCTACCACCAAAGGGTCATTATGCGGATGATGTACGTGACTTGTGTCTTCCTCACTGAATGTGATGGGTTCACATTCGTATTGAGGTTGTTTGGGATACGGTCCTGGACAGCCAGTACATCTTCCTCTCGCTCATGTCTAAGGGAATGGTTGTATCTTTCTTGGGCCTTGCCGCTGTTACAGGCCAAATGTGGTCCTCCACAGATCATATTTAGCCGACCAGCAACTGGTGGCGGTAGGAGTGGTTGATTGCTTTGATACTGTTGGGGAGGTTGTTGCTTAGGAGGTTGTTGAAGCTGTGGGTCGGTGGTCGGTCGTACATACCTCTTTAGATGAGCATTATTCTACTGAATGAGGAATGAGGAATGAGGAATTCTATTTCCTCTTTTAGGTGATTGCACTCATTGGTTTCATGACCGTAGTCATTGTGAAACCGACAAAATTTATTCATATCCCATCTACTAGCGTCTTTCCTTAATGGTGGTGGTCTCCTATAAGGTACGACTGCCTGGGTGGCATTGAATACATCTGCTCAGGGCTCCATTAGGATAGTGTAAGTAGTAAATTTGGGCACGTATTCTCGCTATTTTGGCTACTCAGTGGTCTTAGGCTTCTTATTATCATTTTGGTTACTATTACCCCCAGCTCTGTTACTGCGTTTGCCATTTTTGCCCCCATTTTTACTTCCTTCTACAGGGTTGGTGGTGTTCCCAACACTTGTTTTCTCCTGCTCGGTAGTTTCTTGGGTAAGATTGTCCACCTTCCATTTAGCTTCCTCTAGCTTGATAAATTCTTCTGCCCTATTAAGGAATTCTTGAGTGGTGCGCGCTGACTTCCTCTTCAAGCTACTCCAGAATAGACTTTTTACCTTGACTCCCGAATTGATGGCTATCAACTTACCATCATCACTAAGGGATTTCACCCCGGTGGCTTCCTGCATAAAATGTTGAATTTACTCCTTCAAAGGTTCATTATCTTTCTATTTTATGTCCACCGGGTCATTCGGCTCAGCGGGAAAGGGCATTGCTGAGGAGAATTGGGAATAGAATGTGCGTACAAATTCATCCCATGATGTAATCGATCCTGGTGGTAACTTAAAAAACCATTGCTGGCCAATTTCTGACAGGGTGGCTATGAAGATCCTGGTATCATCCCTAACTCCCTGTAAATCGGTCTGTAGTTCAAAGAGATGAACATGAGATACTGGGTCCTCCAGTCCAATATACATTTTCCATGTTGGCATTTTGAAGTTGACAGGTATGGGTAGCTGATTAATACGGTCTGAAAAATGGGGAAACTCTCTGCCTTTCAATTTCAATATCTGTTAACTTGGGGGCTGTCAAGTCCCTTACCAGTTGGGTTAACAGATCCAGCTGGGCTTGGATGTTAGGGTCTGCAGCTGCCCAGGGATGTGCTGCATTGCGGACCTCATCCATTCTCGGGTCTCGAACAGGCTCAGGCGGAGCTACATTGTTTGAGTCTCGATTTTCCCTGCTACGATTAAGAGCTTCTTGAAAGTCTTCACCTTCCATGGGACCCATTCGATTGAAAATAGAGTTTGACTGAGGCCTGCCCCCAACATTTTGACTGTCTGCTCTTCCTGTTACTGGAGGTACTCCATGGAACCCTCCACCTCGGGGTGGTTGGTTGTTAGGGATTTACTGCTCTTGTGGGACAAACGGTCCTTCAGGCTGGTTACCCCCTGACCTTGGTTATGATGCTGGAGAACTTGGCTAGCTACCTCATCTTGATCATACCCATCAGCATAATGGGGTCTAAATGCACTACTAACTTCTAGCTCCTCCCTTATGGATCTTGGTCGGTACTCTTGATGTGGTCTATACCGACCAGGTTGTTGCTGGTAGTTCTAGGGTTGACTGCTCCTATTTTGTGATGGCATTCAGTGATGGCCATCTCGACCCGAAACATCTAGATTTCTTTCTCGGGAACTTCCTTGAGATCTTGGCTGAAAATTCCCTGCTTGGTCCTGCCCCAATCAGTGCCCAGGAAGGACCTGTTCATCAACTGGAAGGGGTGCCTATTATGGTTGGCTTCGACCCCCTGACCAGATTGATGACTCCTAGTTGGACCATGATTTCCTTGCTGGGGCCGAGTTTCTGGTCCGTGCATGACACCTTCACCTGAACCAAATACATGAGGACGTTGCTGGTTATGGGCAGTAGTTCCAGCTGCAATCCTCACACCTTGGGTTTACTACTGTTGCATGTAATTGCGAATAGATTCAGTAGCCTCCCTTGTCTGGAGTTCCATATCCTCTTGTCGGGCCTGTATCTCCCGTGCATGCCGATCCATCCACTCTTAAAAATCCCTGCGCTGCTTCTCGAATGCCTCGTTAATTGCCTGCTGGGTGGTGGCCCGCCCCTGGTTCATAGTAGCAATCCTGCATTTGTCCCATGACCTCTCTCATTTGTTCAATCTCGGGATCGAACCCTTCAATATCTACATGGGGGCTCATGCCGTCCGGGACCTCCAGCCCTTGGTCCTTGCTGGTCGGTACCCCTTACAGCACCTCCACCTAAAGTTCCGGCATGAGTGATTCCAGTAGAAGCGGCAGCTCCGTGCCCTGGTGCAGCGGGCCCAGTGGTTTGTCCCCCAACACTAGATGGGTTCCTAGGCAGTAAGTTTCCTTGTTGCCCATTCAAATTGCTCATTGAAGGTACTTGACGAGAGGTTTCAACCTGGTTCTTGGCTTGATCTTCGGGTTGAGACCACCATCCTTGCGATAACAAAAATCTAATGTGATTGTCTTGAGTTCAGCTCTCATGAAAGCACCAAAATGTTGACTGGTTTTTTAGCCAACTGACGCGGAGTCAAATAATTAATTAGAGAGCTTTCAATTAGACAATCAATGAACAATAAATGAGCCAAGAAACTAGTAATAATGATCAATAAATAATAGAGAACACCAAGATTTATAAAGGTTCAGCCCCAGAGATTGGTAATGACCTACGTCCTCTTAGATTTGTATTGATCTTAAGGGTTAACACAAGATAACCAGTGAATACAGGTAGATTTCTATGTGTAAATAACAATACGGAATGGCATAATCGCTGCTAAGTACCAAGCTAGGCTGCTCGGTATGTTTTTGGTGCTTGTCGCTAGGCTAGTTTTGTGTGTGTCCTCCTTTTCCACTATGGTGGAAAGTTTGTATTTATACTGTTCCTCTTGCCCAAGGGTTGCACCTGAGCATATCTGATGGGGAAATATCCCTTTCTTCTCACAGGTGATTGCTGTCCTATTTGTTAGGAAGTTTGACCGAGTCTCCAGGGCTGTTAGGCGCTCTTTGCGGGTGGTTGGGCGATTCTTGCGGAGTGCTAACGGAGAGTGTAACTGCTTTCATCCGAGCATGTATGTTTGTTCATCATACTGATCAGCTTCTCTCTTGGAAAGCGTACCAAGCAGTGACTTATTCATTTTTCAAGTGCATTCCGCCTAATCTGCCAGTCGTATTGACCAGCAAGTTTTCTGGTAGTCCTGCCGAGCAGCTGAGCCTTTGGAGATAGTATGTTGAGCAGTAACTTGTCGTATACCCTGCAGGTATACACCGACCAACCTGTCGGGGGGTCTACCCAGTTTGCTTCACATGTCCAAGTTTAGTGCCACGTCAGATATGCCAATTGTTGGGATAACATATTATATAATTAATTCAAACAATAATTATAACATTCAATTATAATAAAATTATATTTTTATTTAAATTAATAAAATGTCTTTACATGCTTTTAGGGCATTAATCATAACAATATAAACGACATAAATGTATGAACTGAAATCAAATAAAATGACACAAAAAATTTATAGTGGTTTGGCCCCAAGAGTTGGTAATGACCTACATCCACTATGTTTCATAAGCTTGAGAGAGAATACAATTCGATAGAGATTTTGTATGTAAAGTGTGAATCTAGATCTTAAGAAAATAATGACTGTGACAGATCCTTATTTATAGTCTCTTGATGGGCTATGGGCCCTACAAAATGATCTAGGACCTATACGTGTAGTGTGTGATTGTTATAACTGATTACAGATTCAAATAATACGGAAAAATACATTAAAATATCAGTTACATAAATATCTTGGGATATTTTGTATTATCTCGTGAAATCTGGATCATTTGGCTTAATGACTTAATCTTTGAGCAAGTCTCTACTCGAGGAGCTCCATGGGATGTTACCAGCTTCCTTCTCTTCGAGCAACACACTTGGGAAAATCTTGGGCAAATCAAATTGTTGTTTTTTATGCTGGTGAAGTCTACTCGAGTAGCTCTCGAAATTTGATGTTGTTTACTGCCACGTCTCATCTTCAAATGCCACGTCACCATGTCAAATTTTGGTTTAAACACTCATAAAATATATTTCATGCTAATTAAATTAGATACCTCCAAATTAATTTTTTTATTATATATAACCAAATTCAAAATATTCAATTATAAGTTTAATATACCACCATTTAAATATATATATATTTATATATATATATAAAAATGAATTTTGTGTATTAGAGTGTCCTAGTCAATTTTGATATACGACAGTATAAAAAATACATATATCATGCTATTAAACATATCTACTGTATGTACTATGATATTCTTTTAACAACAACAATTAATATGAAATAATAATAATAATTGAATATGATATAATATAACTCAAATAAGAAAATAACATACAACCATCAAGTTTTTTTTTTCTTTTAAAAATATCTTAACAAATTTATTACACTATAATACAAAAAATTGATATACCATAATAATAAAATTATCTACCATAAAAAAATTCTAACAAAAATAAAATTGGTACATCATTACTAAAAAAAAATGTATATACTATGCTAACAAAATTATATATCACCATTATATATGACAAAATATAAACTAAATATAATCTACAAAATTTCATATACTAGAATTTTTTTTAAAAAAGAATATTCAATGCTTAACAATAAATGTTCATATCTTTTCACTCAAATGTCTATTTCAGATGATTTTTTTTTTTAATTTTAGTATTTTTTAGAGATCTACATGATTAGATCGTGTAAAATCTTAAAATTTATATGTAGAACATGCAATTTAGAAAGAGAAATAAATGATATTAATGGTATGGAGCAATTGAGTCTAATAATTATAAAATGACATATTTTTGGGATAGGTAGTTACGAGGGCATATATAATAATTAGCAGGTATTATTATGCATATGATATTTCTCTTATAATTGCCTAAACTTCTCATTTGGTGCTATTGTAATTAGGGAAAATTACATAAAATACGTTTTTACGGTTAAACATTTTTTTTTTAATTTTACGGTTTTAAGGAAAATTTTACATATTTTTTTATTATTTTAAAGTTATTTTCACGTTGTTTTTAGGTTTTTTATTTTGTTTTCACGTTATTTTTAAGTTTTTTTTGTTAATATTTAGTAGGTTCAGTGAGTTGTTTTCAAATTACTTTTTAATTGTTTTTCCTAAATACCGTATTTTTTGTAATTACGAAACTTTTAAAACTTGAGGGCATATTTTTTAAAACCTTTTGTAATTTCTCAAAAACGGAGATGCTGGTAGTTGTGGATTTTGACCTTGGGCCCTTTATGAAGTGAAACATTGGGCCGAGCCCAGACATTTGGGCCAACTTTGTAAGTATAATTTCATCGCCCATACTAGAGGCATTTGATGGAACAAGGCTGGCTGAGGATTCTCTTCGTCGTCGCACAGTCTCAGAGCTCGGCCGCCTCTCCATCTCAGTCTCAGAGCTCGAAACCCTAAATTTCATCTTCCCTCATTACAGTTACAGGTATCTTATCTATGTTTTATTGTAAATTTTTTATTTGACTCATCTGTTATCGTTTTTAACTAATGTACTTTTTTTTTTAGAATTTATTTTGATTCAATTCTTACAATGTTTTTTTAGTTCCGATTTTGGGGAGAGAGAGAGAGAGATAAATGGCGTTTCAGCTATTCGGGCGTAGCAGGAGCGTGACAAGGCGTTCTCCCAAGTATTTGGACGAAGCTCTGTACAAGAAACTCTTCAAAGATGGCAGCTCGGAAATGAGTGTTCGTCAACAACTCAATCAGTTCCTCAAGAGCCGAAAGCGAGTGTTCAAATGGGAGGTTGATGATACCCTCAAGAAGCTTCGAGAACGAAAGCTTTACAGCCCCGCTATCAAAGTACGTATTTTTCAGAACTTGTTAGTGGTCACTAGATTTTTATATAATGTCTTTGTGTTATTTGAAATGGAACTCAACCTATGTATGAATATGATGCTTAGCATGATAAAGACATGTTTTTTTACTAGGAGAGTCCTATAATATGCGCGCACACTTTGTAGTTGTGTTTGATTTGTTATTTGAAATATGCTTCGTTTTGTTAATGGACTCTGGGGAAGTCTAATCTACACTAAAAAAATATTGAGAAATAGAGTGCAATTCACATGTGAATAGTGAACGATTCCTTGTCTTTTGTGTTTTTTAGGGAGTGAACCAATTCATTATGTTACAGTTTGTTTGCAGTACTAGTTTTTGGTTAAGATGCAACTTAAAGATTATATTCTGCGTTTTGCCATTACTGTATTGTTGTTGAGAATTAGGTGCAAAACATAAACCCGTTCATGCACACGCTACCATGAAATTTTGAACTCCAAAAACAATAGGAATTGCTATCTTCGTGCCTATAATTTGAATTGTGAAAACTATGTTTGGTGGGATCATTAAACTGAATGTACATTGTTGTTTAAGGTTAAGCTGCTGAAGACTGTATTGTAATGTCTGTTCAATCAATGTACCTTCTTTAGTTGTGTACTTGTGACTTGCGGTAATGTAAGATATATTACATTTGCAATAAAGAGTTGGGTATATTTGTCTTTTGGTTAGTTATAGAAATGATTTATTTGGTGGAGAAATATAAATGGTATAAAACCCTTTTCTTAGCTCCTCATGAAGTATTTGTGCTTCGTAAATGTATTTATATAACAGCTTTCAGAAACTATGGTGAAAAGGGGAACAAACAAGACGCTCAGTGATCAGGCTATTCATCTTGATTTAATTGCTAAATCTAGGGGAATTCCTGCTGCAGAAACTTATTTCGTTGATCTTCCTGAATCTTCTAAGAACCATTTGTGTTATGGTGCACTACTCAATTGTTACTGCAAGGAATTAATGACTGACGAAGCTGAAGCTCTTATCGAGAAGATGAAGGAACTCAATCTTCCTCTAAGCTCAATGCCTTATAATAGCTTGATGACACTTTATGAAAAAACTGGGAAGCCGGAAAAAATACCTGCCATCATACAAGAAATGAAGGCTAGGAGTGTTATGCTGGATTCATTTACATATAATATTTGGATGCGAGCTCATGCTGCTGTCAACGACATCTCTGGTGTTGAAAGGGTTATTGATGAGATGAAGAGGGATGGCCGAGTTGACAGTGATTGGACCACATATAGCAACTTAGCATCAATTTTTGTTAATGCTGGCTTGTTTAAGAAGGCAGAAACTGCACTCAAAGAATTGGAGAAGAAAAATGCTCACAAGGATCTTTCTGCTTTTCAATTCCTAATTACATTATATGGTCGAACAGGAAATCTACTTGAAGTTTATCGTATATGGCGATCTTTAAAATTGGCGTTTCCTAAACCTGCAAATGTAAGCTACTTAAACATGATTCAAGTGTTGGTTAATTTGAACGATCTACCTGGTGCAGAAAAGTGTTTCAGGGAATGGGAATCATGGTGCTCAACTTATGATATTCGCATTGCAAATACTATCATTGGAGCTTATGCTAAAGGTGGGTTACTAGACAAGGCCCTGGAGTTGCAGGAGCATGCTCGCCGAAGAGGGGCCAAACCCAATGTCAAAACCTGGGAGATCTTTCTTGATTTTTATTTGAAGAATGGAGATTTTAAATCGGCAGTTGACTGTGTCGCCAATGCAATTTCCACCGGCCGAGGAAATGGCAAGAAGTGGATTCCATCTGCTGATATTGTCAATACTTTAATGCAGAATTTTGAGCAAGAGAAAGATGCAGATAGCGCAGAAGGTTTTGTGGAGCTTTTGAAAAAGGCTGTCGATACCTTAGAGGTAGACGTGTTTGAATCACTAATAAGGACTTATGCTTTTGCCGGAAGGACAAGCCAGGCGATGCGTCGTCGGTTGAAAATGGAGAATGTAGAAGTGGGTGACGCCAGTAAGAGGTTGCTCGAGTCAATATGCGTGGAATGATTTGAATTTCAATTGAATGAGCCACTTTTCTTAAGTAGAAGATTGATGATCGATTAATAAGCTCTTTCCATTAAAGTGAAGAAGATGCTATGTTAAACTCTTCTAGTTCTTAGGTGTTGCAAAGTTTAAAAGTTTGTTTCATTGGCTTTATAGTGACTTATATGTAACTCTAGCTTACAAAAAATTTACAAATCTTTGTTGAAATAGCAGGGTTAACAAGATCAGCAAGGAATTAATCAGATGTAACACTAATTTTTATATGCACTTATAATTTATATCATAAACATTTTCATAACTAATTTTAATGTACACTTATAATTTATATCATAAACAATTTTATAACTAATTTCAATGTACACTTGTAATTTATATCATTAACATTTTTTTAAGTTATTTATACCTTTTTTTTTTGGAAATAGTGAATGCTCACAATAAGGAATGAAAAGAACAAATATAGCAAATGGAGGGATCATTCTATTCAAATAAGTTTACTGTCTAGTTTATCCAAGGGTAAAGCAACCAACAAAAAAGAGAGTTGTCTTTTGAAAATTAGATTAAAAAAAAACTTAAAAATTATAAAGAACATCTGAACAAGAGAATCAAATATTTGATCTCAAATAAGTTACACCAATAAAATATGAGTTTTCGCTTCAAAAAAAACTATTAAATTATTTGAAATTAATATTATTAATCTAAGGGAAAATACCACAATGGCTCTTATATTTTCAAAAATTATTCTATTGGACTCTATGTTTTGCATAATGGATTAAAATAGTACCATAAACTCGATTTTAGTCAAATAATTTTTCAATATGACTAAAATGCTTTCAAATTATAATAATTAACAATTAAAAATATAAACTAAATAAAAAAACAAGAATTTATTTTATTTTAAATTATATTTGATATTGAAAAGTTACAAAGTTATTTTCTTCTCTTCTTTTCCCTTTCTTCTCCCACAACCTAGCTGGCCCAAGAAAATCCATGGCTGCATAAAAATGGCAGTGGAGCTCCCTCTTTCTTCTCTCTCCTCCTCTATTTTCTTCTTGAAGCACTTCAGTCCCCCCCCCCCCCCCCCCCCCACCCCAACTGGCCCTAGACAGAAAATCTTTGGTCTCTTACCCAACCGACCCTAGATAGAGGAGCTTCGGTCTCCAACCCAGCTAAATCATGAAGCTTCATTGTTGGAGGAGATTAGTTCGTGGGTTTAAATCTGTGATGGAGAATCCATTCTTCTTCTTCTTCTTCTTCTTCTTCAAGTCAATATCACGACTTCACCTTCAGATCGACGACATCGATCTGAGGAAGACGACAGAGGCACACACGAGATGAGAAGACGTTCTATGTTGGGCATTCTTTCTCTTTGATTTCTTGGCAAATCTAGATTTTGAGCAATGTAAATTTGGGATCATATATTGATATATTAATGAACACATGAACATGTTCTTATTTTGCTTCCAAATTAGAATTCTTTTTTAAAAGAATGTGTATGAATATTTTATTGTAAATTTGTGAATGTGTATAAATTCCCATCGTTTCTCTATATAAATTTTTAATGAATTTTGTTTTTTTAGATAAATAGGTTTTAGTATTTTAAAATTGTTGTCCCTGTTTTCACCATTGGACACGTGGTAGTCATTAGAGGAGTAATTAAGCTCCTTGAGTGCTAATGAGGGTTCGTATAGTTCGCGTAGAGCTCCTCGAAGTATAAAACTCCTCCGAGTGTTGTGATCTTGCCCGATGTGGATGTCTTCAAGTGAGGCCACACCTCGAGGACACTCCTCGAGGTTCGGATGTCTCCAAGCGAGGCCGCATCCCGTGATATGTCCGGGTGTCTCCAAATAAGGTCACGCCCCGAGGACCATTCAGCTGGTCATCTTGCTTTCTTCATTCACCATTCCTCCAGGTCTAGGATTCTTGCCCTTGGACCTGTAGTAGTTTCCAGGTGTCAATTGCTGCAGCTATGACCCACTAGAAGTTCGCCTGACAACTTTTGGTGAGCTTCAAGTAGTGGTGTTGATTTCGTACACTCGACAATCGACATTTCCCACAATGCCGTCTCACATAGGAAAACGTGTAGCCGCATCCTGACACTGACATATACCTGTTCCCCGTAAAGTTGGTGGGAAACTTTCTACAAATGGGCCCTTTGCAATCTGCCTGGGCCCTTGGTCTTTATTAGTGCATCCCTATGTAGTTAATTAGCATCTGACTTCCCAAATAATGGGGAATGTTGTATCAATTTTCCATTAAGGACATTAATGACCTAGGCCCATATAAATAGGGTTGGGATATCACCTTGTAAAGGGTTCAGAACTTTGGCTAGTTAAGCATTGTAAACTCAGAGCAATATATACGCTGCTTGAGACTCCATTGAAGATTCCTTAATCAAGCTTCAAATCTACTAATACCAAAGACTTGTGGACTACGACTCTTTTATAGCCTGAACCACGTAAAACCTCTGTGTTAATATTTTCTGTCAAGTTCTTAGATTAGGTTGATAGCGAAAAAGTCAGTCAACATTTTGGTTCTTTCGTTGAGAGCCTAAATAAAGCTTGAAGAAAACGACCATGGTGACCACCGGTGTTGAGGGAGAAGAAGCCAACCGTCCACCTCCAGAAGACCTCCCGAAGATGGTCCAGAAGGATTACGATGAAAACGTCGATTACGACGACATTGACGATGGTGGCGATGACGAATATTATGAGGAGACTATCCTCAGCCTATGGACACGGAGGACCCACCAAAGGTGGTGGGGCTTTGCGACCAGGTGGCTACCCATCAACAAAAACTCGATGCTCAGGAGGGAAATATTGCCGCCCTACAGGAGATGGTTAATGCCATGAAGGCTACTCTGACGGCTCAAGGGTTGCGAATGAACCCACATCGCGAAGTACCATCTAGGCAGCCAACTGGTGTGCCACCCGTGCACCCAACTGGAGTGCACCTATTTACGCAACAAGTGTACCTCTCGAGCACCCCACCGACATGGCGCAAGATCCGCCAGCTGGTGTGCCGCCTACACACCTAGCTGGAGTTGGAGCCCCACCTGCGCCACAAGAGTGTGGCAAGGGAAAAGTTGATGACAACCTTGCTTCGAGGAAAAAGAAGGTTCGTCAAGCCCCCGAGGCCAGCAAGCAAGAATAAGGGGCAAGGTGCCCGAGGAAATCGCCAGGTTGCCAGCGCCCATGGTGTCGCAAGTGTTCCGCCTAGGCACGCCGAGACGAACCGCGCTAGTCCTGGAGGAGGTGTCCCCTTGGCACCTCGCCAGCCTTGCAAAACCCCTGGCCCAGGGGCCAACCAGAAGAATTTCTTCGTTATCTGAGAGCAAGGCTTCAGCATCTCGGTTAATAACGAAAACATTGAGTCCGACGGGGAGACCGAGGTGGGTTATCCTGAGGACAGTGGTTGCCACCTAGGTAAACAAGACCTAGGAGATGACTTAAATGATCGTAGGGGTATAGCATCTCCTGGGGGAACCTCCGGGAGGAGAGATCAGCCAAATCTCCGAGACAATCTTAATACCCGGAAGAGAGAACTCCTAGCGTAGAGTGCCTATCAAGACCGCGACCTTCTCCGCACAGAATTAGAGAGCTTAAAAAAGATCATGCTTAGGATGGCCCGAAGACAAGGCCATGACTATGAATCAAAGGATGAGGATAGGGAGCCATGTGCTCCCCACATAGTGGAAGTCTCGTTGCCACGAGGCTTCAAGATGCCAGCCATCACGTCTTATGATGGCAGCACAGATCCCACTGACCATCTGTTGAAGATCAATTGACTTATGTCGGTGCATCGTGTCTCCAGGGATGCGAAGTGCCACATGTTCCTGTTGACCTTGACGAGACCAGTGGATGAGTGGTTCAAGAAGCACAAACCAGGGTCCATTCATTTCTGGAACCAACTCTTGTCCTCTTTCTAAATAAAATTTATAACGGCTAGGAAGGTGAGCTTTGAGGTCAACGCCTTGGCCAACATAAAGCAAGGTCCCTTCGAAACCCTCAAGGCCTACATCTAGTGCTTCAATGAGGAAGCCGCTAGGACCAAGAGGGTCGATGGCCTTGCAGGCAGACATCTGTGTAGGGTCTCCTTTGTGGGATGACCTCCAACAAAGGGAATGTCATAGGCTCGACGACTTCATTGGTCGAGCACAAGAATATATATAACTGGGAGGATGCCCATATTAGAGTGTTTAGTGTACTCGTCACTTTTGCGCTCCGCTGAGTCCTGGCCCTGTGGCTCTAGGGACCAATTATCTGCCTTACACTCCTGTCCAACAGAGTGTGATGAGCGCCCCGTAGTTCAGCCCAGCTGTCCAGTTAGTTGGCTTTAGTGTTGTGCCTCCTACTGGCTTCAGAGCCACTCCGACGGGATATGGAGTTGCGCTTACTAGGTACAGTGCTTTTCAGCTTGCTTTCAGTGCTAGAACTACGACTCCAGCCTAGTCAGCAGCACCCAGCAGGAACCACAGTGGAAGTAAGCGCGGGGGCAAAGGCAAGGGCAGAAAGCCCAAGGGAACTGGGGTAGTTTTGGCAGGACAAGGAGCGGTCCCTAAGGAGAAATATGTTTTGCAGTACTTTGAGTACACAGACCTGGTGGAGTCTCGGGAGAACATCGTCTTGGCAACGGAAAAATACGTCCACTACTAGAAACCACAACCCATCCGGAGGGACAGGGAGAAGAGAGATCTGAACAAATTTTGTCGGTTCCATAATAATGTGGGGCACCACACCAACGAGTGTCGAAAAAACAAGGATGAGATTGAGAACCTCATCAAGCTAGGGCATTGGCATCAGTATGCTCGGGGCGGAGCAAGCTCGGTTCAGGTCCCGACCACAAGAATGCCTCCGCAACAGGCAGCTCCCCAGGCTCCGAGTGCAATACCCACAACCCCACAACAATAGGTAGTCCACGGGCCTCCCCCAGTGATTGGGAGAGTGGGAACTATCTCTAGAGGACCCCACTTGGGGGGCACCTCCTGGGGTTCGCAGAATAGGTATGCGCAGGCCATGAATCACGATGATGAGTACTAGCATCAACTCAGCTACCAATGTAGATGCCTAGGATGACTGACGAAGTCATCACATCCTCTGAAAATGATGCTCGGAGGGTACATTTTCCCCACCATGATCCTATAGTGGTTGAGAGCCAGATTTCCAACATGATGGTGGCTCGGATCCTGGGGACAACGAGAGTTCCGTGAACATCCTATTTAAGTCAGCCTATGAGAAGATTGGGCTGACCACAAGCGACCTATCCCCATGCACTTTGACTCTATACGGGTTCTCGGGGAGAGGTCTTATTTCAATGAGGCAAATCAAGCTGCTCGTGACACCTGGAGAAGTGCCTCGTCAGGCCTTCAAGTACTGCACTTTCATTGTAGTGGACTGCTCCTCGGCGTCTAACACCATCTTGGGGCGTCCGACCCTGGTAGAATTTGGAGCGATCACTTCAATTTTCCACTTGTGATTGAAGTTCCACTTAGAGGTGGGAATTGGTACAGTTTGTGGAGGCCAAGCAGTGCTACAACATGTCCCTCAAGCAATAAGTAATGGTCGTTGAGGCAACAACCCTCGAGCAGCCTCCTCCTGAGGAGATGGAGGTACAGGCTATTCAGGCAGAGAACCCTAATGATTTGGACCCCAGAGTTCAAGAAGAAAGGGCTTTCGAACCCATGGAGGAGGCCGAGGAGGTGATCCTTGACGCATCCCTCCCCGACAGGAAAGCCAAGGTCAAAAAGAACCTCAAGGCGGAGATCCGAGAAGCGTTGGTGAGCTTTCTCTGGGACAACCAAGATGTATTTTCCTGGTCTCACTCTGACATAACAGGTATTGACCCAAATATAAAATGCCACACCTTGAACATCGAACCCAACGTTACTCCAATTCAGCAGAAGCGGAGGATAATTGACCCAACTCGGGCACTGACTTTGAAGGCTGAGGTGGACAAGCTTCTCACGAACGGGTTCATCCAAGAAGCTCAATACCTGAAATGGTTATCTAATATGGTCTTGGTGCCTAATCCAAATGGCACTTGGAGGACCTGTATAGATTTCTCCGACCTTAACAAGGCCTTCCCAAGAGGTTGTTTTCCTTTGCTGAAGACAGATCATATGGTCGATGCCACATCTGGGTACGATCTCTAGTCCTTTATGGACACATACTAAGGGTACAACCAGATTTCCATGCATGTTGCGGACTAAGAACACACTAGCTTCCGAAATGATAAAGGACTGTACTGCTACAAAGTGATTCCCTTTGGACTCAAGAATGTTGTTCAACCTATCAGAGGATGGTAAACCTTATGTTCAAGAACCAGCTGGGTTGGAACATGGAGGTTTACGTGGATAACATGCTAGTCAAATCCAGGATAGCCCCCAACCATGTGGGTAACGACCCAAATTTCCTAATAAGGCTTAAGCCTTGATTAGGGGGCCAGGATGGAGAATTGTGGAATTATGTGATATTATGTGCAATTATGTGATTACATGCATGATTATGCAAGTTATAATATTATATAATTATAATTGCATGCATGTGGGCCCACTTCTTATTAGAAGGGCATTTTCGTAATTTTGGCCATTTAGAGCGTAATTGTATATTTATGTGCATGTATGTGATATATGGATGAGACCACATTATTATGTGGATATGGTTAAGCTATTTGGCATGAGACGATCCTAGGATGTAAGTTAGCGGTTTGGTCATAACGAGATTAATTACTGGGCTCGGGGTGAGCCTAGGGGTAAATTGGCGCTTAGTACATTACTATGAATGAGCGGGTAATGGAATATGATTTATAATTATTTAAGGATATTGGGAATAATGGGAATTGGAGGACGTTAATTATGATTAACGGGAAAGGTGGGAAATGACAGTTTTGCCCTTGCTAGCCTTGAGAGGTTTTATTTGGCCCTAGGGGCATTTTGGTCATTTGACCAATCGATATACTTAGCCAAGGAAGGCTGTAGAGGATTTAAGGTTCAAACTCAGAGGGTTCTCTTTCTCTCTCTCTCTCGATTATTTCCTCTTCTCTCTCGATTGGGATTTTGAAGCAAGCAAGGGGATTTGAGGCTTAAGAATTGAACCTTGAAAGTTTAGAATTGTGTTCAGCAGCTGGAAGGGGTTTAATTCAAAATTGAGGTAAGGTTTTCAGTTTAAATTTCTGAGTTCTTGCTCTGTATTGAGTTTATTTGAGAGCTTGAGGTTTTGATCTTAAGATTGAATGTTTGGTGGGGTTTTAAGTGGTATAAAGCTTAGGTGTTGTTGTTTGAATGGTGGTAATGTTGTGGTGATGATTAATTGTGATATTGGGATTTGTTTGATGAGTTTTGGTCGAGGTTTAGATTGAGAAAAATGCAGAGGAGCTGGGTTCGTGGGGTCAAGTCGCGACCGAGTTCATGCAAGTCGTGACTTGAAGGTGTTCCAGAGCCTCCCCTGGGCTCTGTCAAGTAGGCGCGTCACGACCTGCACTGGGCACCCAGGTAGAGGACCTCTCTGACTTGGCGGCGTAGCGCAGCCCTTGGGGACAGGTCGCCTGAATTCCTTGTTTCCAGGTTGGGTTTTAATGCGTTTTTAGCGCGAGTTTCGAATTTTCAAGGCTCGGGATCGAATCTACTAACCTTTTTATTAGGATTCGAGGTCCCATGAGCTGGGTTTTAAGCCATGAACCTTTTATTACTCATTTTATTGATGGGATTTCATATTTGGTTATGATTAGGTGACAACTAAGGGACCTAAGGAGAAGATCATTCTCAAAGGTCGTTCTTCATTTATTTTACACTCAAGCCAAAGGTAAGAAAACTGCATCCAGTATGTGATGCATGTGATGCATGCAATATATGTGATTATGGCATGGCATGAAAGTGAAATATGGAATTTTCCAGAGCTTGAGTCTCTGTAATTGTGCATGATTATAATTATGCTCTGGATTATTGATTAAGTATTCTAAATGCCTTATATCTAAATATTTGACATATGATATATGTCTCTTTGCATTACCTCATCAAGGAAGCACTGACTTATTAGTCAGGAAATGACAATGGTGTCAGTATTGATTGTGAAGCTGTGACTTATCAGTCAAGATCGGCAGTAGTACTGAACACTGGTCGTATGGTATTGGCTTATGAGTCAAGAATAGTATTAGCGTGTTTAACGCAAGTCGAAATGATTAGATTGAATCAACATAAGCATTAAATGCTTAACCGACCCCAAGTCAAAGAATACTAAAGCGCTTGTCTAGTCTAAGGCTAGTTACGTAGAGCCAAGGCCAAAAGGCTCAGGTGACTAAAACATCACATGGCTTAGGGAGCGGATCCCCAAAGATAGACTTATTACCCATCTATTCAGAGAGTGAATTATTAGTCATCTATACAGAGATAGACTTATCAGTCATCTATACAAAGATATACTTATTAGCCATCTATTCAAAGAATGACTTATTAGTCATCTATATAGAGAAAGACTTATCAGTCATCTATACAGAGATAAACTTATTAGTCATCTATTTAGAGAGTGACTTATTAGTCATCTATTTAGAGAGTGACTTATTATTCATCTATTTAGGGAGTGACTTATAAGTCATCTATTCAGAGGGTGACTTATTAGTCATCTACCCAGAGAGACTTATTAGTTGTCTACCTCAGAGAGACTTATTAGTCATCTACCTTAGAGAGAGAGACTTATTAGTCATCTACTCCGAGTGCAAGGCTTCACAATTATTGATTTGTACCTGCCTGCATGCATGAATAGGGTTATTACTGCTAGGCATGCTTATTGTGATTTAGTAACATGTTATTACCTGTTTATGAGCATGTTTAAGTTTTCTTACTAAGCCTTGGCTCACGGGTGCTATGTGGTGCTGGTAAAGGCAAAAGAAAGCTGGACCATCCTTGAGTTGGAGAGCTTAGGTGTTGATATGTACATATGCGGCTGCTCGACAACCACGACCGAGGGTTTAAAGAGGAACTAGGGTTAAACCCTATTTTTCCGCTTAGGTCGGTTGGTTGTAAATCTTTTATTGTAATTAACCTTTGAAATATATTTTGGGATCCCAAAGTATACAGTAAACGTGTTAGTGAAACGTTGTATCTTTAACCAAAAAATTTAACCCTAAGCTGTTAATCACATTTAGTTACACGATTATGGAAAAATGACTAGGTTAGCGAGCCTAGCATTGTTTAAAATACACAACGTAACGGTCCCTGGGTAGTAGGGTGTTACAACTTGGTATCAGAGCGAGCCAATGTTAAGGGTTCTTGTAGACAAGCTGGGCATGTACACTCGTCACTACAGACAAGCTTCACTTTGGGTATGGTAACCATTTATGTGATTATGTGCTTAACTGCTTAAAGAGAATGTAAATGCTTTACCTGCATATTTTATTAGGGAGCATGAGATTCTGATAGAGCCTAGCTCTTGACTATTGATATGATTATATGATTACCTGCTCATTGAATATATAAATGTGTTATTTTCATGCTGGAGTTGAGAGCATGGTATGTATGTTGGAAGAGTAGGGGTTATGAATTGATGTATGAATGATATGGGCATGTTTTAACACTGCAGTGGTTTGTGAATGTAGTGTGGTAAGATTGTTCTCGTGGGGAAGAATTTTGAATATACTCATTATGTTTAATGGGTCAAGTTATTGATTGTAGATTTAATCAACAGGTATGTATCCAAGGCAGATAATAAGACCTGGTGGCAGTTCTACCGAGGCTGAGAATTATAGCCAGGATCTGAGTTCTGTACCTGCCCTTCAGAATTGACTGCAAATGTTTACATACATGCAATTAAGATTGCAGAGGCAAGAGGAAAATATCAGGTGTATAAAACAGCAACAGGTTCTGCCAGGGAACACCTCTTCCTTTGCTATGCCAAGAGTGGCACTAGTATTGGCTTAGCCTAGGGTTAAGAACAGGAGGGAGTTTATTTGTGGAAGATTCCAGGAATATTTCCCTCCAGTCTTTGAGGGAGGCCTAGATCCATTCAAAGCTGAGCAATGGATGGGCATGATCAGTTCTATTCTCGACAGTATGGGGTGGTAGGTCCTGATAAGGTGATCTGTGCTACATATGTATTGCGGGATGATGCCCGGACATGGTGGGAAGTAGTATCCCAGACACGAGATACAACTGTGATGGACTAGAAATAATTTAGACAGCTATTTAATGAAAGGTATTACTGTGATGCAGCCAAGACTGCTAAAATGAATGAGTTTCTGAATCTTGTTCAGGGAAATGCAACAGTGACCGAGTATGTTAACAGATTCAATGGGTTGGCCAAGTTTTCTTTTGATATGGTACCCACGGATGTGGCTCGGAAGGAAAAGATTATTCAGGGATTGAATCCCAGAATAGCTCAGGGCGTTAGAGTCGACCCAGTGCATGAAGTCTCTACCTACGCTCAAGTGGTAGAGAAGGCTCTTGCTATTGAGAGCACAAGAAATCAGATTGAGAAGGAGAGTGCTGGAAAGCGTAGAGCTTAGACAGTGACACCTCCGTTTATTAGATCGAGCAAGAACAAGAATTGGAGACTTTACCCAAAATGTGCTTGATTTAAGAGGCATCATCTGAAGGAATTCCAAGAAAAGGCATGTTTATTTTGTGGAAACATTTGGGCATCTCAAGAAAGACTGCCCAAGACATAAGACAGATGAGAAAAAGGGGGTGGACAACTCGACTCCAGCTCGAGTATTTGCTCTAATGTAGTCAGAGTCAGAGACTAAGACTGAGACTGGGGATGGTTCCCCAGTGGTGGTAGGTCAGCTTTCGAGTTCTAATTTGTGTATTGTGCTGACTGGATTTGGTGCCATGTTGTTCTTTGCTTTGTTACATCTAGAGAGGCCTAGACTTGATATGCAGGGTACATGGTTATGTTATTATGAGAATGTGATATTATATTATTGACTTTAAGAGATTAGTTAGATTATTGTAGAAATGACTCATCAGTTGATTTGATAGGGTTGGATATGACTGACTTCGATATGATCCTGGATATGGATTGGTTAACCAACTGTAGGGCAATGTTAGATTGTAAGGAAATGATAGTAACTCTTGGGTTTGAGAGTGGGAAACCCTTGGGGTAGTTGGCACTATGTTGATGACATCTGTACTTAGAGCTGGAGACCTAGTGTAGGAGGATGTATGTGACTTTTAGCTAGTGTGGTGGAAACCACTTAGGTCGTGCCAGTGGGACCAGGATAGACTGGATTAGTCTGTGAGTTTCTGGATGTATTTCCAGGGGATTTGCCAAGATTACATTTACATGAAGAGATAAAATGGTAATTGGATTGGTGCCAGGGACAGAACCAGGTCTAGGGCACTGTATTGAACGGCTTCAGCAAAGCTGTACGAACTAAAGGCTCAGTTATTGAGTAAGATGGTATTGTCCAAGGTGGATCTTTGATTTGGTTATTATCAGCTGAAGATCAGAGAGAAGAATATGCAGAAGACTATTTTTATATCAGATAAGGGCACTAGGAGTGCTGAGTAGTTTTGATGGATTAGAAGAACAGAGTATTCAAGGATTATCTGAATTGAATATGTGATCGTCTTGATTGACAGTATTGTGGTATACTCTTAGTTGGAGATTGGCCAAGGTCAAGGAACACCTCAAGAGTCAGGAGTTTTCCTTGGATGGGCAGGATATTACATGTGCTTTGTGGAAAAGTTATGAGTCTTCTTACAGAACAGAACCAGTTTGTAGGTTATTATGACACCTCATTGTCAAGAAAAGGTAATTGCCCAAGCAACATGTTAGTTGAACGGTGTGAACAGAACTAGAATAGAGTTACTGGTGGGCCAGGTGGCCAACATTACATTTGAGTTTACTATTTCAGAAAGGATTAAAGGAAAACAGCTAAGTGAACCCATAGATGGGAAGAATTAAGAGGAATGTCTTAGCTGAATTAGCTAAGGAATATGCAGTGTCAGGTATGAATTTATTGTGGTATAGGGATCGAACTTGGGATCTGATGGACACTGAGATTAAACGAGGGATTCTGGATGAATCTCATATTACCTCTTATTCTCTTCATCCAGGCATCATGAAAGATGTATTAGGATTTGAAAGCTTTATAGTGGTGGCCTGGGATGGAGAGGGACATAACAGAATACATGACAAAGTTCTTAATCTGTTAAGCAGATCAAAACAGAGTATCAGAAACCAGCAGGGCCATTATAGCCTTTGTGTAGTCCATAGTGGAAGTAAGGAAACATCGCGATAGGTTTTGCGGTGGGGCTACCCAAGATAGTTGGTCAGCATGATTTGGTTTGGGTCATTATGGACTAGTATACAAAGTCATCTCACTTCTGTCAGTAAGGATAGGTAACACAATTGATCAGTTTACAGATCTCTATGTGAGAGAGATAGTAAGCCTTCTTGGGAATTCAAGGTCTATCTTATTAGATGAGGATCCCATTATTACTTCCAAGTCTTGGGGAAGGTTACAAAAGATGATGAGTATACAGTTGGAGTTTAGTATAGTTTATTATCCTTAGACTGGTGGTAAATTAGAGAGACAATTACCCAGTTATTGGAGGGGCACCTTATGAGATGCTGTATGGTAGGGAATGTATATCTCCCATTCATTGGAATGAGATGGGTGAGATGTTATATCTGGATTCTGAGGTAGTTCAGAGAATCATTGAGGTTATTGAAAAGGTTAGAGATTGGATGCTCGCTTCTCAAAGTAAATGGGAAAGTTATGTTAAGTTAAAGTGAAGGAATGTGGAATTCCAAGTGGAAGATTGTATCTTCCTTAGAGTCTCTGGGAAAGGGGGGAGGAGGTAAGGGCAAGTTGAGCCCTATATTAATAAGACCATTTGAAATCCTGGATAGGATCAGTTAGGTTGCCTTTGGATTGGCCTTAGCTTTGGCATTGTCGGCCGTATACAGTGTATTTCATATTTCCATGTTGAGGAAACGTGTGTTAGATGAGACTCATGTGTTGAGTTAGGAGAACCTGGAATTAGAGGTTAAGTTACCCTGTAAAGGGTAGCCAGCTCAGATATGAGACAGAAAGAACAAGGTTATGCGAGACAAAGTTATACCTTGGGTTAAGGTATTATAAAGAAACAGTAGGGTCGAGGGAGCGACCTAGAAACTGAAATCAGATATGCAGGATTGATATTCCGGACTACTCAGATAAAATTTCGAGGAAGAAATTTCTGCAAGGAGGGGATAGTTGTAACGACCCAAATTTCCTAATAAGGCTTAGGGCCTTGATTAGGGGGGCAGGATGGAAAATTATGGAATTATGTGATATTATGTGCAATTATGTGGTTACATGCATGATTATGCAAGTTATATTATTATATGATGATAATTGCATGCATGTGGGCCCACTTTTTATTAGAAGGGCATTTTTTTAATTTTGGCCATTTAGAGCGTAACTGTATATTCATGTGCATGTGTGTGATATATGGATGAGACCACATTATTATGTGGATTAGGTTGAGCTATTCGGCATTAGACGATCCTAGGATATAAGTTAGCGGTTTTGTCATAACGGGATTAATTACTGGGCTCGGGGTGAGCCTAGGGGTAAATTGGTGCTTAGTACATTACTATGAATGAGCGGGTAATGGAATATGATTTATAATTATTTAAGGATATTGGGATTAATGGGAATTGAAGGATGTTAATTATGATTAACGGGATAGGTGGGATATGACAGTTTTGCCCTTGCTAGCCTTGAAAGGTTTTATTTGGCCTTAGGGGCATTTTGGTCATTTGACCATGGATATACTCAGCAAAGGAAAGTTGTAAAGGGTTTAAGGATAAAACACAGAGGGTTCTCTTTCTCTCTCTCTCTCTCGATTATTTCCTCTTCTCTCTCGGTTGGGATTTTGAAGCAAGCAAGGGGATTTGAGGCTTAAGGATTGAAGCTTGAAAGTATAGAATTATTTTCAGCAGCTGGAAGGGGTTGAATTCAAAATTGAGGTAAGGTTTTCATTTTAAATTTATGAGTTATTGCTCTGTATTGAGGTTATTTTAGAGCTTGAGGTTTTGATCTTAGGATTGGATGTTTGGTGTGGTTTAAAGTGGTATAAAGCTTGGGTTTTGTTGTTCGAATGGTGGTAATGTTGTGGTGATGATTAATTGTGATATTGGGATTGGTTTGATGAGTTTTGGTTGAGGTTTAGATTAAAAAAAATGCAAGGGAGTTGGGTTTGTGGGGTCATGTCGCGACAGAGTTCATGCAAGTCTCGACTTGATGGTGTTCCAGAGCCTCCCCGGGGATCTGTCAAGCAGGTGCGTCGCGACCCACAGGGTCAAGTCGCGGCCCGCCCCTGGCACCCAGGCAGAGGACCTCTCTGACTTGGGGGCGCGGCGCAGCCCGTGGGGGCAGGTCGCGGCCCGCCTGTCTTCCTTGTGCCAGGTTGGGTTTTAATGGGTTTTTAGCGCGTGTTTCCAATTTTCAAGGCTCGGGAACGAATCTACTAACCGTTTTAGTAGGATTCGAGGTCCCGAGAGTTGGGTTTTAAGCCATGATCCTTTTATTACTCATTTTATTGATGAGATTTCATATTTGGTTATGATTAGGTGACCGCTAAGGGACCTAAGGACAAGATCACTCTCAAAGGTCATTCTTCATTTATTTTATGCTCAAGCCAAAGGTAAGAAAATTGCACCCAGTATGTGATGCATGCAATATATGTGATGCATGCAATATATGTGATTATGGCATGACATGAAGGTGAAATATGGAATTTTCCAGAGCTTGAGTCTCTGTAATTGTGCATGATTATAATTTTGCTTTTGATTATTGATTAAGCATGCAAAATGCCTTATATCTAAATATTTGACATATGATATATGTCTCTTTACATTACCTCATTGAGTAAGCACTGACTTATTAGTCAAGGAACGACAATGGTGTCAGTATTTATTGTGAAGTTGTGACTTATCACTCAAGATCGGCAGTAGCACTGAGCACTGGTCTGATGGTATTGGATTATGAGTCAAGAATGGTATTAGGGTGTTTAATGCAAGCCGAAATGATTACATCTAATCAACATAAGCATTAAATGCTTGATTGACCTCAAGGTCACAGAATACTAAAGTGATTGTCTAGTGTAAAGGCTAGTTACGTAGAGCCAGGGCCAAAAGGCTCAGGTGACTAAAATATCACATGGCTTAGGGAGCAGATTTGCAGAGATTATTAGCTATTGATTCAAAGAGTGAATTATTAGTCATCTATAAAGAGATAGACTTATCAGTCATCGATACAGAGATAGACTTATTAGCCATCTATTCAGAGAGTGACTTATTAGTCATCTATACACAGATGGACTTATTAGTCATCTATACAGAGAAAGACTTATTATTCATCTATTTAGAGAGTGACTTATTAGTCATCTATTTAGAGAGTGACTTATTAGTCATCTATTCAGAGGGTGACTTATTAGTCATCTACCCAGAGAGACGTATTAGTCATCTACCTCAGAGAGACTTATCAATCATCTACCTCAGAGAGAGAGACTTATTAGTCATCTACCCCGAGCGTAGGGCTTCGCAATTATTGATTTGTACTTGCCTGCATGCATGAATAGGGTTATTACTGCTAGCATGCTTATTGTGATTTAGTAACATGTTACTACCTATTTATGAGCATGTTTAAGTTTTCTTGCTGAGCCTCGACTCACGGGTGCTATGTGGTGCAGGTAAAGGCAAAAGAAAGCTGGACCATACTTGGGTTGGAGAACTTAGATGACGATGTGTACATATGCGAATGCTCGACCACCACGACCAAGGGTTTAAAGAGGAACTAAGGTTAAACCCTATTTTACCGCTTAGGTCGGCTGGTTGTAAATCTTTTATTGTAATTAACCTTTAAAATATATTTTGGGATCCCAATGTATACAGTAAACGTTTTAGTGAAACATTGTATCTTTAACCAAAATTTTTAACCCTAAACCGTTAATCACATTTAGTTACACGATTATGGCCAAATGACTCGGTTAGCGAGCCTAGCACTGTTTAAAATGCACAACGTAATGGACCATGGGTAGTAGGGCATTACAATGTGAAAGAACTAGCAGAAGTGTTTTTGGTACTTCACCGGTTCGGGATAAAGTAGAATCCCAAAAAATGCACTTTTGGGGATGCCTCTGGGAAGTTCCTGGGTTTCATCGTCAGCGCTTGAGGGATAGAGGAAAACGCCAGAAAGATTAAAGCTCTGGTCAATATGCCATCCCTTCGAAAACATCAAGATGTACAGAGCCTCACCGGGAGGATAGCAGCCCTAAGTCTCTTTGTCTCCAAAGCAACTAATAAGTGCATACCATTCTTCAAAATACTCTGAGGAGGTCAAAGGTTCGAATGGACGGAGGAGTGCAGCCGCATCTTGACACTGTCAGATATCTGTTCCCCATAAAGTTGGCGGCCAGCTTTCTACAAATGGGCTCCGTGCAATCCGCCTGGGCCCATGGTATTTATTATTGCATCCCTTTGTAATTAATTAGCATCTTACTCCCCAAATAATGGGGAATTTTGTATTAATTGTCCATTAAGGACATTAATGACCTAGACCCCTATAAATAGGGTAGGGATATCTCCTTGTAAATGGTTCATTACTTTGGCTAGTTAAGCATTGTAAACTCAAAGCAATATATACACTGCTTGAGACTCCATTGAAGCTTGCTTAATCAAGCTTCAAACCCATTGTTATCCGAAAAATTGACATATCTGACATGACACTAAGCTTGAACATGTGGAGTAGACTAGGCAGACCCCCCGATAGGCTGGTCGGTGTATACCTACGGGGTATATGACAAGTTGCTACTTGGCAAGGTAAGCAATTTACAGACTATAAACACTTGTCCCAAGACCTACACCAAGGCATAACATTGAATCTCCTATAAGGGGTGCTTGGTAAGGAATATTGTTAAGCAAACTGCATTGAGAGATGCTCAGGAAGCTTGTGTCCATGATGGTTGCACCCTTCCCAATCTTGAGGGGAAGTCTTTATAGCACTACTCGGCAGAATATCACTAGAAGCTCAGCTGCTCGGTATGATGGATAGTCAAATCTGGTCGGCGAGAAGAGGTTACACTCACAATTAGCAATTCTCAAGAATCTCCCAACCACCCGCAGAGGGCATCTAACAACCCTTAAGACTCGGTCAAGCCTCCTAACAAATAGGATTGAAACTAACTGTGAGAATAATGGGGTAATTCCACCATCGGTTATGCCTGTGTGTAGCTTCTTGGCTAACAGAGCATTATAAAGGCAAACCCTTCAACACAGTAAAAAGGGTTCACAAAATCGTCTGCCGACCAATGTTTAGAAACATACCAAACAACCTATCTTTATACTTAGCAGCGATTCTGCCTTATTGTATCATCTTCTACACATAGAAATTCACTTGTAATCCTTTATGATCTTGTGTAAACCTTCAAGTTTAATACAAATCTAAGAGGAAGTAGTTCATTACCAATTCTTGGGGCCGAACCTCTATAAATCCCAGTGTTTTTAATTATTTATTGCTCAATATTATTAATGATAACTCTAGGAATTAGAGTTATTTTTATGTTTTTAAACTTATATTTTTTTACAAAGAAAGAGTGATTTGTGATGTTTTGTAGTAGTTTTATGGTGTTTCCATTAATATTAATTAAAGTAGGATAATATTAAATAGTATAGTAATGCTGGGAAAATCTATAAAAAAATGTTGGTTCATTATCTAAATAGGTGGTCTTTGAGTTTGGAGCAATTTGAGAAAGAATTGAAGTGTAAAGTGGAATCAGAATTTGAGGAATGCTATGGCATTGCTGCAGCATCGCATCCTGGCAAATGCTCTATTTTGAGGGTCCACGTGTGAAGTTTCAAATTTATGGTCTTTAACTCATTTGTTGTAATTGTCTTAATTGGGCTAAAATTAATTGATAAAAGAATATGTGGGCTTTAGTTATATTTTGGGTCCATTTGTGGTAAAGAGGACAAAATGAATTAAAAGTTAAAAAAAAAGAAGAGGCCCACGTGACCCAAAAGGAGGAGATGACCTAAATGTATGGGGAGTCTTATTTCTTGCTAGAGTAATATACGACTGAGAGATGAAAAAAAATATACACCAGCTGCCTTGTGCATATTGAAGAGACCCTTATTTTTTGGCAGCCATTAATGTGAAGAAAAAAGAAGGAGAGAGGATTCTAAGGAGGAAGACAAAAAGAGAAGGGTTATTTGGGGGACACTCCACAATATTCTTGGCTTGCTTTCTTCCCCTTTTCTCTTAGATCTTAATTCTTTCTTGCATTTATTTTGAGTTATGGATGATTATAATTTGGGTTATTTTGTGTTTGAAGCTATGAACTAATTCTCTTAAAGTTAGGATAATTAAGAAACTTTATTATGCAATTGTGGAACTTTGCTATTGATGCTTAATGCAAATTGAGGTTTATTCATTCAAGTAATTTTCATGCTTAATATTTACTATTGCTTGATCACCTTTAGTAAATGATTGAAATAATTGAGATTGCTGAAAAGGATTATAATTATTGGACAAAAGACTTGAATGGTGCAAGATTAATTTCTTTGATTTTAATTTTGTAAGGGTATAGACATATATCTTTGCCTTGCATAATCTAATAGAATTGGTGCTTGATATGAAATTCTTGAAATTAAATTGGCTTAGACATAAGTAATTTAATTAGAGAATTAAACACATTTGATTTCGACGGAAACTTATGGACTTGATTAAAATTCTTGATTAGTAAACTATCAGTGTGCCACAGCATTTTCATAGCATTGTTTCCAGTAATTGCATAATAGAGGGAGTTAATAATCCTAGCTTACCATTTCATTATCAATTAATTTTCATAATGCATTCCATTAATTTAGATTTTAAATTCATCTGTTACTTATTTTTAATTGCATAAAAAAAAGAAAAAAAAACAACTTCCAATTTAATTTGAGTTTGGTTCTTTTATTTTTAATCATTTTGATAGATTTTAATTTCACAATTTTAAGCTTAAAAACAATCCTTGTGGATACGATATTGGGTTCTTATCACCTTATTATTTGTTGACAGTGTACGCTTGCACTTAGTGTCTATTTTACACCAACAAGTTATTGGCGTCGTTGCCGGGGATTGTTTAAAGTCATTTATTGTGAAATTAAGTATCTCGCAATTTGGTTTAAATTCTTTTGTGCTAACTTGGGTGATTCTCGTGCAATTTCATATTTATACAGTGTATGAACGAGAATCAAGACCCTGAACTACTTCCTATTGATCTAGACATCGAGCGTACCTTTAGAAGAAGGCGAAAGATACAAAAAAAAAAAAAAAAGAAGTAGTAGTGATGGACGCTGAGCAAGGGGCTCAACAGGGAACCGCTCAAAGGTAAACAAATCTATCAGGAGTTGCTCAAAGGGCGGAAAATCTAGCAGGAGTCACTCATGATCCACCAGTAAATTTAGCAGGAGCTGCACAAGATCGAGTAGCTCAAGGGGGAGTAGCTGCTATCAGGCAATATGCTCTCCCCCTCTTCAATGAGCTCAATTCGAGCATCGTTAGACCAGAAATTCAGGCATCACAGTTTGAATTGAAGCCAGTCATGTTCCAGATGCTTCAAACTGTGGGTTAGTTCAGTGGGATGCCAACAGAGGATCCTCGCCTTCATCTTCGATTGTTCATTGAAGTGAGTGATTCATTCAAGTTGCCCGGAGTGACAAAGGATGCACTGAGACTAAATTTGTTCCCATACTCCTTAAGAGACAGAGCTAGAGCTTGGTTGAACTCTTTGCCATCTGATTCTGTGACTACTTGGCAAGAGTTGGCTGAGCGGTTTTTGATGAAGTATTTCCCTCCCACTAAGAATGCCAAGCTCCGCAATGAGATTACTTAATTTCAGGAACTTGATGAAGAATATTTATACGAGGCATGGGAGCGGTTTAAGGAGTTGTTGCGCAAATGCCCTCATCATGGCATTCCTCATTGCATCTAGATGGAGACATTTTATAATGGTCTAAATGCCCATACTAGAATGGTGGTTGATGCTTCAGCGAATGGGGCTCTTCTTACTAAGTCCTATAATGAGGCATATGAAATACTTGAGAGGATATCCAACAACAACTATCAGTGGACCACTTCTAGATTGTCTACAGGTAGAAAGGTGGCTGGTATTCATGATGTAGATGCCATCACTTCTTTAGCAGCCCAAGTATCCTCTATTTCTAATATGCTCAAGACAATGAATATGGGGATGAATCAGTCAATGGGGCATCCTATGGGGACACAATTTGGGAAAATGGAGAACATTTCTTTTGTGTATTGTGGTGAGGGTCATACTTTTGACAACTGTCCTTCCAATCCAGCAGCTGTGTGTTACATGGGGAACCAAAGTAGGAATGGTCCTTATTCTAATTCCTACAACTCATCATTGAGGCAACACCCCAATTTTTCATGGAGTAATCAAGGGGCTGGCCAAGCAATTCTTCTATGCCTCCAAGACCAAATTTCCCACCGGGTTATCCCCCACAAGCACCACAACAACAAGCAATGCAATCTAGCTCTCTTGAGGACATGTTGAAGGAGTATATAGTGAAGGGACTACAACTGGTACAACTGCTAATAACCAACTACACCATCCAATTTTTGGGTTTGCTGATGGAGCAGTGAATACCAGAGGCTCGACCTCAGATTGGAGGATAGGGTCTGACCAGGAGACACCAATCAGGTCGAGGCCCCTAAGCAAACAACAACAGGCACCCCTTGCCAGCTGATGAGCAGGTCCTTCCAGGGCACTACATGGGAATGGACCGAGCAGATAACTTTCAGCCAAGAAATTAAGTAACTAGCCGTGAAAGAAATCCTAATGTCGTTCATTGGGATGGAAACACTCGAGCACCAGCGCCAAATAGGGGTGGCCAGCCCCAGAACAACCATCAGCAACCAGGTTGGCATAGACAACACCAAGAGTACCGACAAAGGTCCAAAATGGAGGAACTAGAATTCAGTAATGCCTAGAGACACAACTATGCTGATGGGTATGATGATGATGAGGCAAAGAGCCAAGCCCACCAGTGAAATAATCAAGGCTGGGAGTAACCCGCCCGAGGGACCGTTTGTCCCACAAGGGCAGGGTGTCCCGAACAACCAACCACCCCGGGGTGGAGGGTTCAAGGGAATACCCCTAGTACCAGGCTGGGCAGACAACCAAAATGCTAGGGGCAAGCCTCAGCCAAACTCTGTATTCAACCAAATGGGCCCTATGGGAGGTGAAGACCTCCAAGATGCTCTTAATCGCAGCAGGGAAAATCAGGACTCAAACAACATGGCTCCGCGTGAGCCTGTTCGGGACCCGAGAATAGATGAGATCTACAATGCAGCACAACCCTAGGAAGCTGCAGACTCAAACACCCAGGCCCAATTGGATCTGTTAACTCGATTGGTAAGAGAACTAACAACTCCAATGGGATTAACATTCAAATGGAGAGTCGGAGGGGTTCCCCATTTTTAGAACGTATCAACCAGCTGCTCATACCGGTCAAGTTCAAGATGCCAACATGGAAGATGTATACTGGGCTGGAGGACCCAGTGTCCATGTTCACAACTTTGAGCTTCGGACTGATCTCCAGGGAGTTTGGGATGATGCTAGGTGCAGGATCTTCCCTGCCACCCTGTCAGAAATCACCCAGCAGTGGTTCTTCAAGGTGCAGCCAGGGTCAATCACTTCATGGGATGGATTTGTTCGCATTTTCTATTCCCAATTTACTTTAACAAGACCTCTTCTGACCAAGCCGAATGATTTGGTGGAGCAAGACAATGAACCTTTACAGGATTAAATTCAACGTTTTATGCAAGAAGCCACAAGGGTGAAATCCCTAAGTGATGATGGTAAATTAATAGTCATCAAGTCAGGAATCAGAGTGAAAAGTCCATTCTGGAGCAGTTTGAAAAGAAAGGTTGTGCACACCACCTAGGAGTTCCTTGACCAGGCAGAAGAATTTATTAAGCTTGAGGAAGCTGAGAAGAAGGTGGATAACCCTAGCCAAGCATCTCCTGGACAGTGGAAAACAAAAGCTGGGAATACCACTAATATTGTAGGAGAAAGTAAAAATGGGGCGAAAAATGGAAAATGCGGCAATGGAGCCGGAAATAATATTAGCCAAAACGACAACAATAAGTCTAAACCCACCAAGCAACCCCAAACCGCGAGAGTTTGTCCCTGAGTTTACTACTGTTGTCCCAAAAATTGACATATCTGACGTGGCATTAAGCTTGGACACAGGAGTAGACTGGGCATACCCCCCCCCCCGTCAGGCTGATCGGTGTATACCTGCGGGGTATACGACAAGTTATTGTCGAAATACTATCACCAGAGGCTCAGCTGCTCAGTATGATGGACAACCAAATCTGGTCGGCAAAAAGAAGTTACACTCTCTATTAGAAGTCTGCAAGAATTGCCTGACCACCCATAGAGGACACCCAACAGCCCTGAAGACTCAGTCAAGCTTCCTAACAAATAGGACTGTAACTACCTGCGAGAATAATGGGATATTTCCACCATCAGTTAAGCCGTGCGCAGCCCCTGGGGCAACAGAAGATTATAAATAAATTACGTACACCACAGTGGAAGGGGTTCATGAAATTTGCCTACCGACCAGTATTTAGATACACCCCAAACAACTTTATCTTCATAACTAAGTAGTGATTCTACCTTATTGTATTATCTTTTACACATAGAAATCCACTTGTAATCCCTTGTGATCTTGTGTAAACCTTAAAGATTAATACAAATCTAAGAGGAAGTAGGTCATTACCAATCCTTGGGGTCAAACCTCTATAACTCCTAGTGTTCTCTATTAATTATTGCTCATCATTACTAGGTTATTGGCTCACTTATTTTTCATTGATTGTTCTACTGAAAGCTCTTGAGTTAATTAGTTTGACTCCGTGTTAGTTGGCTAAAAAACCAGTCAACAACTACTTATTCCATCTTGTTGGAGCCCCGGGCAGATGTTTTCAATGTCTCCCAGACAGTGGTACCATATCGAAGACCCCCGTCGATGAGAAATGATGCTAACAGACGGGATATGACTAAATTCTGCCGGTTTCACAATGACTATGGTCATGAAACCAATGAATGTAACCACTTGAAGGAAGAGATAGAATTCCTCATTCAATAGAATAATGCTCATCTGAAAAGATATATACAACCAACTGCCGACCAACATCCTTAGCAACAACCCCCGTAACAATATCAAGGTAATCAACCTCTCTTACCACCACTAGTCGCTGGTTGGCTGTATATGATCTGTGGAGGACCACATTTGGCAGGTAATACCAGCAAGGCACGAGAAAAATACACTCGTTCCCTTAGATAGGAGCAGGACGATGATGTACTGGGTATCCAGGAGCGTACTCTGAAACGACCTCACTATGAGTGTGAGCCTATCCTATTCAATGAGGAAGACATTGGTCACGTGCGTCATCCACATAATGACCCTTTGGTGGTGGAAGTATAGATTTTCAACATGATTGTGGCCTAAACAATGATCGACCATTGGTCATCTGCCAACATCCTGTTCAAGAATATCCTGGAGCGAATGAATTTGAGAATTAAAGATTTGGAGCCATGCGAGCAGCAACTATATGGGTTCACATGGAGTGACATGGCCCCAGCAAGAAGCATAAGGCTGCTTCTAACAGCGGGAGCGACACCTAAGAGCAACACTGTCATGGTCTTGTTTGTTGTAATCAACATCCCTTCTCCCTATAATGCCATGATAGGCCGACTGACCATGTATGACCTCTGAGCAGTAACTTCAATCTTCCATCTGCTCATCAAGTTTCCAACTCAGGCAGGTATCGGTTGTCTTAAGGGGAATCAACTGGTGACTAGGGAGTGCTATAACTCTTCAATGAAAAAAGCAGGAAAGGCAGTCTCTATCGCGCAGCCTGCAGGCCCTAGTAGTCAAAAATAGGACGAGGCCCAAAATGGAGTGCAAGAAATAGAACCCTATTTTGGGGATATTGACATAGGTGTGGGTCCAGTTGAAGAATTAGAAGAAGTTCCACTTGACCCAAAACACCCGACCAAGGTTGTCAAGGTGGGGAAGGGGTTGTCCAAGAACATAAGATCCACTTTTATCCCTGTTGACGGTGAAATCTCGTCAACGATATAAGGTTAGGAAACTAAGACTATATTGCCAAAGGTATCTCAGAAGAAGATGGAGAAAACTTGAAAGAGTAAATATGTAGAACTCCAATGGAGTCGAAATTGTATATTACTTAACAGCCTTAGCATACCATCAATTTTTCTAACCCCTTTTCTAGAGGGGTGATGATCTATTTATACTGGAGCTCTAATGGCTCCTCATACATTGTGGTCCCAGGGGACAAGATTGTGCATAGGTACATTGTCAGGGTAGTGGCACAGGTTGTGGTGGAGCAGAAGGTTATGGTGTCGGCTTGGTACATAGTCAGAAGTATGCATGTAGTGCTTCCACTCTCTGTACAAATCCGTACCTCCACTACTTGTAGGACACAGATGTCAGAGTCATGCCTTTGCCCTTTTTCAGGGTTGTACATCCCGTGCTTGTACATTTATCTCATCCCTAGTGGTCCCCTTTACATAAATATCTTCTCTAGGTTTCTTTATATTTTAGTAAGTGTCGATCCATACTTCTTTTATCCTGTCCTTACCTCCAGGTAGGAGGCCTGGAAATAGGCATGTACGAGGCTTGGGGATGGGTCTCACAAGGCAAGACCCTTGGTGCCTAAGCGAGTATCCAGGCATGACTTGGGCATTCACGAGGCATGGGGATGGGTCTCACAAGGCAAGACCCTTGGTGCCTAGCGTGGTAAGGTGTGTCTTGCTGTGCGAGGCATTGGCGCGCATCTGGATCGCGAGGCGCGCGGGTGAGGGCAGCCTCGCATTGTGAGACCCTTGTGGCCTTGGCAGGCGTATGCGGGGGAAGGGCAGCCTCGCATAGTGAGACCCTTGTGGCCTCGGCAGGCGCATGCGAGGGAAGGGTAGCCTCGCATGCGGGGGAAGGGTAGCCTCGCATAGTGAGACCCTTGTGGCCTTGGCAGGCGCATGCGGGGGAAGGGTAGCCTCGCATAGTGAGACCCTTGTGGCCTTGGCAGGCGCATGCGGGGGAAGGGTAGCCTCGCATAGTGAGACCCTTGTGGCCTTGGCAAGCGCATGCAGGGGAAGGGTACCCTCGCATGCGGGGGAAGGGTAGCCTCGCATAGTGAGACCCTTGTGGCCTTGGCAGGCGCATGCGGGGGAAGGGTAGCCTCGCATGCGGGGGAAGGGTAGCCTCGCATAGTGAGACCCTTGATGCCTTGCCAGGCATGCGCGGGGGAAGGGTAGCCTCGCATGCGGGGGAAGGGTAACCTCGCATAGTGAGACCCTTGTGGCCTTGGCAGGTGCATGCGGGGGAAGGGTAGCCTCGCATGCGGGGGAAGGGTAGCCTCGCATAGTGAGACCCTTGATGCCTTGCCAGGCATGCGCGGGGGAAGGGTAGCCTTGCATGCGGGGGAAGGGCAGCCTCGCATAGTGACACCCTTGTGGCCTTGGAAGGCGCATGCGGGGGAAGGTTAGCCTCGCATAGTGAGACCCTTGTGGCCTTGGCAGGCGCATGCGGGGGAAGGGTAGCCTCGCATAGTGAGACCCTTGTGGCCTTGGAAGGCGCATGCAGGGGAAGGGTACCCTCGCATGCGGGGGAAGGGTAACCTCGCATAGTGAGACCCTTGTGGCCTTGGCAGGTGCATGCGGGGGAAGGGTAGCCTCGCATAGTGAGACCCTTGATGCCTTGCCAGGCATGCGTGGGGGAAGGGTAGCCTCGCATGCGGGGGAAGGGCAGCCTCGCATAGTGACACCCTTGTGGCCTTGGAAGGCGCATGCGGGGGAAGGTTAGCCTTGCATAGTGAGACCCTTGATGCCTTGCCAGGCATGCGCGGGGGAAGGGCAACCTTGCACAACGAGGCCCCTTAGGTCCTTTTGGGCATTTTCGCTAAGGGCTTCTATGCGACATGGGTCTCGCGTGGGGCAAGGTATTGGGCTGCTTTTCTTGCCCAAGGCTAATTGAGGGTAACCCTCAATTTTTCTCTTGAGTGTTGACAATGGCTCTGGTCAATTTTTGGCATTCACAATCCCGTTCCTCAGGGACAACCAAGATGTTTTCGCTTGGTCTCATGATGATACTGTAGGAATCTGCCCAACTATTATAAGCCATGCCACCCTCAACATTGATACAGACCACTTCAAGACCGTACAGTAGAAAATGAGGTTACTTGATAAAGATAGGGCTAAGGTGTTGAAAGAGGAGGTGGAGAAGCTTCGAAATAACAATTTCATTAAGGAAGCTTTCTACCCGGTATGGGTGTCCAACCTCGTATCGGTACCAAAACCTAATGGAAAATGGAGGGTATGCATAGACTTCACAGACTTAAATAAAGCATGCCCAAAAGACTGCTTCCCACTTCCAAGAATTGACCAGCAAGTGGATGCTACAGTCGGTCACGAGATTTTAACGTTTATGGATGCCTACTCGGGGTACAACCAAATTAGCATGCATCCCCCCCGACTAGGAGCATACCAGTTTCTACACAGACATAGGGTTGTACTGCTACAGGGTCATGTCGTTCGACCTAAAACATGTTAGAGCCACATATCAATGAGTGGTAAACCGTATGTTCGAGGATCAGATTGGAAATAACATTGAAGTTTACGTTGACGATATGTTAGTAAAGTCCAATAAGGCTGGGAGGCACATTGACGACTTGCAGGAATGTTTTAACATCCTAAGGCAGTACAAGATGAAGCTAAATCCTCTCAAGTGCTCCTTTGATGTGGGGTCGGGCAAGTTTTTGGGGTTTATAGTGAACTCCAAAGGAATAGAAGCAAACCCTGAAAAATTAAAAACTCTGCTGGACATGCACTCACTAGCCAAGAACAAGGACGTGTAAAGCCTGACAGGGCGTATAACAACACTAAGTAGGTTTGTCTCCAATCTACTGATAAGTGTGTTCCGTTTTTCAACATCCTTAGGGGGAGGAATAAATTTGAATGGACCGAGGAGTGCGAACAGGCTTTCCAAGTTCTAAACCAACAACTGGCACAACCCCCGATCTTTTCAAAACTATTGGAAGGAGAAGAACTGTGCATATACTTAGCAGTAACGGAGCACAATGTCAGTGCAGTCTTGGTTAGAGAGGAAGACAGAGTCCAGCATCCAATCTATTATGTTAGTAAAAGGCTGATCGGGGTAGAAAGTAGGTATCCTCTAATTGAAAAATTGACTTATTGCCTACTCTTGTCCTGCAAAAAACTTTCTACATACTTCCAAGCTCATCCCATCAAGGTCCTTACCAAGCAGCCATTGCGCCAAGTCCTACACAAGCCAGACACCTCTGGTCAACTACTCAAATGGGCGATAGAGCTGGGATAGTATGAGCTCACCTACCAGCCCCGAACAAAAATTAAAGGCTAGGCTCTAGCAGACTTTGTAGCTGAGTGCACAGGTGTACCAGAACCGGATGAGCAGATGGTCGAGCAGCCATCAGAATCTGGACCCCAGCCCATTACTAACATTGAGCAGGGTACTGAGCAAGTACCCAAGTCTAGTACCCTGCACAATTCTGAGAATGAACCACAAATCTGGAAACTGCATGTCGACTACTCCTCTACAGACCAGCTATCTAGAGCCGATCTTACACTAATAACACCTGAGGGACAACTCATATTGCACACTCCGCTTTGGTTTTAGTGCATCTAACAATGAAGTGGAGTATAAGGAATTAATTGTGGGCCTGAAGTTAGCAAAAGAAGTAAGAGTTGAATTTCTGGACATATACAATGATTCGCAGATTGTGGTCAACCAGGTCCTTGGAGAATATACGGCCCGAATTGAAAAAATGATGTCCTACCTTAGCAAAATCAAAGATCTGCTTGCCTAGTTCAAGAAATACACCATCCAACAAATACCAAGGGAATAGAACGCCACTGTAGATGCGCTGGCCAAACTGGCCAGCAGTGTTGTAGTGGATAGAGCCAGCCTGGTCCCAATTTAGTACCTCGCCAAGCCCAGTATCAGTTGCCAGAACCAGTCCTTCTGATAGACAACACTCCCTCTTGGATGACCCCAATTGTAGCTTATCTAGAGCACAGTACCCAACCTAGCAACCGTAACGAATCTAGAAGACTAATGAGAAAAGCTGCAAGGTACTTAATCCTGGATGGTGTTATGTACATAAGGGGATTTTCAATGCCACTGCTCAGGTACGTCAACCAAACAGAGTCTAGACGACTGCTGGAGGAGGTGCACAGAGGTTTCCGCGGGAATCATGCTGGGGGGCAGATTCTGTCCAAAAAGATTATAAGGCAAGGTTACTTTGTTGGGAAAACTTTATACAGGATCTTTATTTATTTTCATGTAGATCTAATATTAAACAAATTAATATGAGATAACCTAGAACATGTTTCTAAAATTGAATTCAAAGAGAAACAAAGATAAGAAATACTTACAGTATACGCAGCGGAATGAAAGAGTCCTTCCTTTAGTTTCTCTAACTCTTGTATCCTTTCTGTCGTAGAGTATTATCAAGAAACTGACCGTTCTTTTAATTTCTTCACAGTCTTCCAATGTATCCTTAGAATCACCTAGACTAGTGTGGAAAATTCTCAACACATGAGATAGATATAGAGAGAAGAAGAGAAAATAACAAAGAGGCTTAGAAAAGGACTTGTGTTTAGAGAGAATCTAAAACTATCAGAAAATCTGACGTGTGACTTATCTGTCGTCTCTTTAAGCACTCCTTTTATAGACTCAATTAGGCCATTTAATTTAATTAAAAAATCAATAAAATAATAGCCAATTAACAACCCTAGGTCGAAATTATCATGGGCTTTAGTCCCGTGAAATTTCCCATTTGATTATAAGCCCATTGGACTTAAAATCAAGGCCTGCATTATTTTCTATTGATTTAACTAATTAAATAATTATTTAAATCCTTTATCAAATTAATTATTTATAATTTGAACCTTGATTTAAAATTATTTATTGAACCAATTTATCTTAATTAATAAATCTGCCATAATTTCTCTTTTCTTCTCAAAATTACATAACTCTGTGAAACTATCCAAAATTGACCTGGTAAACTTTGATAATTCTAATTGATAATTAAATAAATTAATTAAGACTATCTAGATGATCTTATCCAAGGTACAATGGGGACCATGGGCCTATGAAATCAAGCTCCAATAAATTATCATAAATCTAACAAATAAATTTACCAACTTATTAATTCCTCGAGACTCCATTATAGACTCGGAATTGTACTATTGAATTCATAGAACGCTCTATAACAAATATAGATACGCTATTAATTATCCATCGTTACAACCATAATTGTCACTCAATCCTCTATAGACGGTCTACAATGAGATAGGACTCAAATACCATTTTACCCTTCATTGTATTTTATCCTTAAAACACTTAGTTCCTTGTAAATGATATTTCAGTAAACTAATTTAATTACTGAAATGAGATCTATATCATTTAACACCTTGAACCAAACTAAAAGGAAACTATCATTTCACTTCTTCATCAGAAGCTATAGATGTTTATATCTATGATTTACACTCCCACTCAATTATACTACCGAGTTCCCAACATGTAAGTATGGGCTAGTCCGTAGGGTAAACTGGTAACGAACAAGTCAAAGAACTCAAATAATACAATCAATTAGAATACTTACCACCCAGAATTGAGATTGAATTGACCTATGGTGAACTATATGATATGAATAGAATAGATAATAACAGTATGTTTACTTATCTTATCAACTGTCAATATCGGTCCAGTCCGATGTAATAAATACATTCGATCTTATCTACTTTGCTAATGTTCTGGAAAGAACATGACACTATAATGTGTAAGTAGATCATATCGTAGATTGGTAAGTCAGTGTAAATCCTGTGCACTGACTAATCTTAGTACTAAGTTATTTTGAACATATAATCATATTTATATTCCACTGTGATTACGTCACTATAAATACGATTAGCTATATGCTCGGTATTTAATAGAAGTTTATATTAAACAAATAATCATGAAAATAAAACATGTGAGCAAAGTGATTGACCAAGTCAAAAAATGATTTATATTCTTTTATTGATAATAAATGAGATTACAAAGAATTTGGGTTTTAACTAGGGCATAAAACCCCAATAGTTTGCTTAACAATGTTTCTTACCAAGCACCCCTTATAGGAGATTCAATGCTATGCCTTGGTGTAGGTCTTGGGATAAGTGTTTACTGTCTGTAAACTGCTTACCCTGCCGAGCAGTAACTTGTTGTATACCCCGCAGGTATACATCGACCAACCTATCGAGTGCTCTGCCTAGTCTACTCCACGTGCCCGACCTTAGTGTCACGTCATATATGTCAATTTTTGGGATAACATTTGCTCCCCAAGTTTGCAATGATGCAAAGGCAGCATAGAAACTTTCTTTTTGAGGCCATACCATCTGCCCCCTGCTACGTGGCACGATGCTCGGCCCAATCAGTTGCCTTAGTGTTTCCCCAATTTTTCAAAATATGACTTTTCACTCATTCCCGCCTCTTTTTTGTAACCATAAAGTGTCACGATAACTTTATTGCACTGACGGTTGTGCAACTTTCAAGAAGTGGGATGACGTGGGTGGCAGTTGAGAGGACAGGATTGGTGAGAGAGGCGGGTGGGCGGCCAAAGTTTATTTATTGAAGTGCGTGGAGAGGCGTATTGGTAGCAACTGAAGAGACTGCTGAGTGGACGAGTGCATTACATTTTGGCCGGACATAGCTCACTTTTTTTTGCCTATAAATAGGGGTGCCCAACCCATGCTTCCTTTTTCACCTTCTTTTTTACTTCACACAAACCAGAGCCAACATAAAAACCCTAAACCTTCTCACCCCAATTTGTTTGAGAGCTAACCCGTGCCCAGACTTCTATGTCTCACGATATTCACACCCTGAGCACATTTCTGGCGCTATACTCCTACAGCAAGTTTTCCAAACTTTTCTATTTAACTTGGAATTGTGTGTGAGAGAATTTTTTCTTCTTCTGTGTTCTTGACTGTAGCTGTGGGTGGTTTATTGAGAAGATCTTTGGGTAGTATTTGCATATCGCTTAAATCTAGGTTTGAATGAATATTTTGGGTAGTTCTAGGAATGGGTTGCTCGTATTAGCCTTTGATTTCGTGAAAATCTGCCTCACAATGCCCTTTTTGATTGATTTGTGTTTGGTGTTCTTGAAGAACACGAAGAACAGTCTTGAAACTTTTTTGAAATTTTTTCCATTTCCTCAGAATTTCTTGCTCTTGATTCACTTTATTTGCTGGTCGGTGATTTTCATTGGTCCTCATTTTATGCTGGTCGGTATAATACAAAACGTATACATTGACCAGCACTGTTCGGTGCTCTCACCTCTTCCATTCCCCATTTTTAATGTACGCGCAGACCATTGAGAAGGTGATCACCAGGCTGATATTGACCTGCCGCAACAATCACCATGCTGAGGTACCAACCAACTTAGAAAGCCCCTCTGCCAACCGATGATTATGGCTCGTACAAAGAATACAGCTCGTGCAGACGATGCATAGAATCCACATGTGGCTTGCTATGCCACTGTCACTGGAAATAAAGAAGCACCATCCACTGATGTAGGGCCAACCAAATTTGGCCAGGAGGAAGACTTCGTGCTAGAATATTCCACGGAGATTTATACTGAGGCTTTTTTAAACCCGTCTCAGGAGACGGAAGAGCCCCCCCTATACTCAGCTCCCACAAGTACCATCTCCGTCAAGAAACTAAAGAATGTCAATGAGCATTTCAAACTTGGGATTGTCACGATTCTCAAGCCTGGTTCGTCATGAATGAGGAATCCCCAGAATGAGCACCACGTCCGTACGTTCGTGATGGCACCATCAGTGCTCGTGATGGCACCATAAATGCTTGGATAGCACCATCTCCGCACGTTTGTGATGGCATCGTAAATTCTCAGATGGCACTGTGTCCGCACGTTCGTGATCAACTCAACTATGGTCTGACACAACTCATGAACGAGATTCAAACTTTCAAGTCTATCATGGGTGGACCTAGTAAGGTAGGAGAAAATAAGACTACTGATGTTGCTGCTAATCTAGCTAAGGCTGAAGCTAACCAAGATTCGTCCTCAAAAGATGAAAACAAAAGGAAAGGTGGACAAAACAACAACCCCAAGCCTGCAAAGGCTGCAAAGTCAAGTGCACAACCTAGTGCACAGACGTCTAAGGGGATAATCAAGAAAAACAAGAAAGGTAAAGATAAGTGCTTTCACTACAAAGAGAATGGGCATTGGAAACAGGATTGCCCAAAGTTTCTAGCAGCAAAAAAAATAATGGTAAGGATTATAGTTCATTTATCTTGGAAACATGTGTTTTAGAGAATAATAAATCCATTTGGATTATTAATTCTGGATCTACCAAACATGTTTGCAACTCTTTACAACTTCTTGAATCGTGGGAGGAAGTGGACGAAGGCGGATTAAAGCTTAGAGTTGGGAACGACGTTCATTGTGGTCCAAGCTAGAGGAAGGGCTCATCTGAAGTTCGGAAATAAATACTTAATTTTAAAAGATGTATTTTTATTTTGGATTTTAGTAGAAATTGAATTTCAGTTTCCATGTTGCAATTAGAACAATTTGTTATGACTTTCACAAGTTCTAATATATCTATTTCTTTCAATGGATCACAATTGTGTATTTGATGTTTGGAAAACGGGCTTTATATTTTGCGACCTAACGAACCCCTTGCTCTTAACAATGATTTATTCAAAGTAGCTATACCTAGGACCAATAAACGTCAAAAGACCGATAACGATATATGACGTATTTATGGCACTTGAGACTAGGTCACATTGGCGATGATAGGATTCAAAGACTTACAAAGGATGGGCCTTTGAGAGAACTCACCTTAGGTGAATTACCTATCTGTGAATCTTGTATAGAAGGCAAATTGACCAAGCGTCCATTCTCTGCAAAGGGTGATAGGGCGAAAGAACCACTTGGACTTGTTCATTCAGATGTTTTTGGACCTTTGAATGTACAAGCCAGGGGTGGTTTTGAGTATTTCGTCACTTTCATGACGATTACTCTAGATACTCATGTCTTTACCTAATGCATAGGAAATCATAAACATTTTCAAAGTTTCAGGAATTCCTAGCAATGACTCAGAACCAATTAGGTAAAACGTTAAAGATCTTGCGATCTGATAGGGTGGAGAATATTTGGATATGTAGTTCCAAGATCATTTAACTGAACATGGGATTTTATCACAACTTACTACCCCAGGTACTCCGCAACAAAATGGTGTAGCGGAACGCCAGAATAGAACTTTATTGGAAATGGTTAGATGCATGCTTAGTTAGTCAACTCTACCAACTTCATTCTGGGGACATGAAATTGAAACCGTGAATGACATTCTCAATGTCGTGTCGTCGAAATCAATCCCCAAAACACCTTTAGAATGATGGAATGGTCGTGAACCTAGTTTATGCCATTATAGAATCTGGGGGTGTCCCGCTCACGTCCTGAGGAAAAAGGAGGGAAAGCTAGAACCGCGAATTGAAGTTTGCATGTTTGTTGGCTATCCTAAAGGTAATTGGGGTGGAATTTTCTATAGTTATTCAAAAAAAGAAAGTGTTTACTTCTATGAATGCTACTTTCCTAGAAAATGACTATGTCCAAAACTTCAAACCTCGCAACAAAGTAGTTTTAGAGGAGATGGTTAAATATTTGACTCCAACCAATGTTTCATCGTCATCAACGTGAGTTAAAGATGAAATTCCCACTCTTCATGTCCAACAAATGCAAGTCGATTTAAATGAAGAAAGTACCACTGTTCCTGAACAAACAGTCACGAAGCCTCGTCGTAGTGGGAAGGTTTCTAGGAACCCGGTTTGCTATGGTTTGGATTGTGAAACCAATATGGTTGTTGGTGACACTAGTGATGATGATCCGTTGTCTTTCAAATAGGCAATGGCTAGCCCTGAAAAGGAACTATGGCTCAAAGCCATGAAACAGGAAATGGAGTCCATGTACTCAAATTCTATTTGGGATCTTGTGGAAGCACCTAGTGACTTTAGGGCCATTGGGTGCAAGTGGATCTACAAGAAGAAATGAGGTGTTGATGGAAATATCAAGACTTATAAAGCTCGATTAGTGGCAAAGGGTTAAACCCAAAGAGAAGGTGTGGACTATGAGGAAACTTTTAGTCTGGTAGCCATGCTCAAGTCCATTTGCATCCTCCTATCCATAGTAGTCGCTCTCGACTATGAGATTTCACAAATGGACGTCAAGACAGCTTTTCTTAATGGAAAGCTTGATGAATTCATTTATATGGATCAACCAAAAGAATTTAAAGTAGTTGGACAAGAAGGAAAAGTTTGCAAGTTGAATAGGTCCATCTATGGACTTAAGCAAGCTTTTCGTTCCTGGAATCTTAGGTTTGAAGAAATAATCAAAACTTGGCTTTGAACAAACTATTGATGAGCCATGTGTTTACCAACTAAAGGCAAATCAAATAGTGGTATTCCTGGTTCTTTATGTGGATGATATATTACTCATTGGAAACAATGTTAAGAAATTATTAGATGTGAAGAATTGGCTGAGCACTCAATTCCAGATGAAGGATTTGGGTGAAGCAAGTTATGTTCTAGGTATCGAGATTATCAGGGATAGAAAGAACATACTCTTAGCTCTATCTCAAGTAGCTTACATAGATAAAGTGCTTGAACGTTTCTCAATGAAAAATTCCAAGAAAGGGCGTCTACCATCTCGCCATGGAATTCATCTTTCAAATAAGCAGTCTCCCCAGACTCCTGAAGAGGAAGATGCAATGAGAAAAGTTCCTTATGCATCTGTAGTTGGAAGTCTGATGTATGCCATGTTGTGTACTAGGCCATGTCTCTACTATGTAGTGGGAGTAGTGAATAGGTATCAGTCAAACCCAGGAACGAAACATTGGATAGCAGTTAAGCCTATCCTAAAGTATTTAAGGCAAACTAGGGATTATATGTTAGTCTATAAGGGTGGTGTTCTGAACCCTGTAGGCTACAATGATTCAGATTTTCAGACTGATGCCGATGACAGGAAGTCTACTTCTGGAATGGTGTTTACTCTTGGGGGTGGAGCTGTGATATGGAGAAGCGTAAAATAGTTTGCGATCTCAGATTCCACCATGGAGGCTGAGTACATAGTCGTGACAGAAGCAACTAAGGAAATAGTCTGGCTAAAGAAGTTCTATTCGGATCTTGGTGTTATTCCAGAAATGGATAAACCGCTTGTGTTGTTTTGTGACAATATAGGAGCGATAGCCAACTCGAAAGAACCTCGAAGTCACAAGAGGAGTAAGCATATAGAAAGGAAGTATCACATTATTCGAGAATATGTGGCCAGAGGAGATGTCAAGGTTATGAAGATTGCAATTGAAGACAATCTCGCGGATCTGTTTATAAAGACACTACCATAAGCTACATTTGATAAGCATATCAAGGAAATGAGATTAGTAGAATTAAGGCATTAGTTTCAATTAGTGAAGATTATAAATATTAATAAAAAAAAAAGAATATTTATAAGTCATGTTGTTTTTCAAATTTTATTTACAAAAATTTTATAAAAAATTTTATTTATAAATATATCTTGCCATATCATCAAAATATACATGAATTCAAAATAATGTTATACTACCTGAAACTAAAAGGGGGAAATTTCACTAGCTCAGCACGAAAAAATAGACAACAATCTTGTTACTCGCATTTTTCCATTTTTCTTAGTTTTAAAAAGTAACATTTTGGTTACTTACAATACCGATAAGATAACGATTTATTACCTTTTTATCAAAAGTTTCATTTTTAGATCATATTATTTCATATTAATTTTAAACCTTTTTGTAGAAAATTTGTTATCTTAAGACAAAGATTAGTTACCTTGAAAAACATGACCTATTTTCAGGTTATGTAATGTCTCAAATTTGCTAATAAGACTTAGTGTCTTGATTAGTGTGCTGGAAGGGCATAATTGGATTTATATGTGAAATTATTTGAACATACGTGTGATTATGTGGCATATGTGAATTATATGGTAATATGAATGTATATATACATGTTTATGTGCATTAAATATGCATGTGGGCCCATTCTTGTTAATAAGGGCATATTTGTAATTTTGACCCGTTAAGGGTGTAAATGTAATTATATGTGTTATATGATTGAGACCACATTACTATGTGGATATCTTTGCAATACTCGCTCAAGGTGATCCTAGTGAGTGAGTTAGCGGAAAAGTCACAACGGGGTCAAATCCCGGTTTGGGGTGAGTGTAGGGGTATTTTTGGCAAAATTAGTACGTAGACGGGATTTATCGAGTAATGGTGTAATGATGTGGATAGCCAAGACTGTTACACTATGTGTTTATAAAGGTGCAAGACTTGCTAATCAAGTCATTTAGTTAGAAACGTGGTACTGAGACTATAATCGAACTAGGGTTAAAAGATTTCGGTCACAAAAGTTACATTTCATATATTCAAACATTATTTTACATGGGATCCCAAAAGTAATAACGTTTAAAATATAGTTTACAAAATTTCAAGTTAAAAGTACAGCTACCAGCCACTCTAAGGGAAAAATTGACATTTAGGCTTTTCCCGTCCTGTACCACCCCTTGGCCGTGGCGGCCGATCAGCTGACTATGTACATTCACCCCAAAGCTCTCTAACTCAAGGCTGGTCCACTTTGCCCTTGCCTTTACCTGCACCACGTAGCACCCGTGAGCCAAGGCCCAGCAAGAAAACGCAATAACAGAGCATAATCAACAATCAAACAATCAGATAACTGGTACAGTATAACCATATACTCAACAATCCAAACCATTCACATAACCATGCATTCAGCATACTAAGCTCATCTCCTCACATTAATAACCAATTCACATATAATAACCAGGGTCGACGCCCTTAGGTCGCACCCCTATTTATCCCACAGACTCTGGCCCGCTTAAACCATGCTTAGTGAATATCAAGTTGTCCTCAGCTACCAGTGGCCGAGCCGCGCCTTGTGCGCAAATATTGATTTCGACACTCTTAGGCTGTTTATCATATGCCCGATGGCATAATACCATCTATGAAATCATATAAATATATGGAGCTCTTAGTCCTAATACATTCACATGACCAGGTGTAGTTTTCTTACCTTTGATTCCACTAGCTTTGTTCAATGAAATCAACTCTCAAGCACGATCCCGTCTGAGCCCTAGCATACACCTAGTCACAGCCACAAATTAGAACCATACCAAACTTCAATTCCAAAACCTAGCCTCGGGACCAATCCCGAGCCCTCGGGAAGTCCTAATTCCACCAAATGGGGTGGGGGGGGGGGGGTGGAATCAAACCCCGAGCCCCCGGGCAAAAACCCTAAGAAATAACCCAAAAATCCTCTTCTGGAAACAGGGTAGCACTACAGCGCTACAAAGAGGGCGCTATAGCGCTACAAGCAGAGCCAAAAAGCTCCCAGACAACTAGGCCTAGCGTTGTAGCGCCCAAAGTCTAGCGCTAGTCACAGCACTACCAAACCCTTTTTTTCTTCCTTCGATTTTCCCTGAGCCAAACCTCTACAAATCCTTCCAAACTTCAACCAAACACCCAATAAAGCCTACCAACATGTATAACTCACCCCATATGACCCAACCATAAAAAACTCAACCACATGCACCCCAAAATAAAGAAACCACCATGATTGAGCTTGAAGCTCAAAAACTCAATAGAAACCATAATAGTCCAGAATTCAAGTGGCCAAGTCCAGAGTTTCTTACATTCAATGGGGAAATTCAACCTTAGGCTATCCTCCACACCTCCTTAGCTTTCACTCCTCAAAACCTCAGCCTTAATTCCCTAGAATTCCCATTAAAACTCAGCTCAGAAATCCATTTCAACACCAAAACCAGAAATTGAAGAAAACCTTGAAACGTACCTCAATTGTGTGACTAACTCCTGCTAAAGCTTTAGCTTCACCAAAGATCCTAACCCCAAGCTTCTGCCTAAGCTTTCCTGAGTTAAAGCTCCAAAATTCCCCAAGAGATGGTGATGCAAGAGGGAACCGAATGAGAGAAAAAGGAAGAGGTTAAGTGTTCTGTTTTCCTTTCTTTCTTTCTTTTGTCTCTTTTGTTTTCCTTTAGGCTTCTCAAATATTCTACACATTCCACTAATCCAATAAAGTAGAGTAATACTTATCCCTGATTTTAAACCAAATGACCAATTTTCCCTCCCATAAATCCTAAGCCTTTAAATCATTCTAAGGGCATTTTGGTCATTACTCCCAATTCCTGCTAATTCCTCGAATGTCTCTAATATTTACCGCTTGCATCCCGAAACCTAACTAATCACCAATTATATTCCTCAATATCAAATAATCTCCAATATACTTATCAAATTCCCAGAAATACCCCCGGACTCCCACGAGTCGGTTATAAATCTCTGCCGTGACTTTTCTGCTAAACTGCTCACTAGGATCGCCTCGAGTCACAAGCTACAAATATATCCACATAATAATGTGGTCTCAACATTTTATCACAAATATTTACACTTATGCCCTCAACGGGCCAATATTACAAATATGCCCTTATAACCTAATCAGGGCCTACATGCATACTAATACACATAGTCATACATCACATATATCCAAATAATCATATAAGCATGCTTATCACATAATCATGCATTTCTACCATTAATTCATATGACTTCCAGTTGTGCCCTCCCGACACACTAATCAAGGCTCTTAAGCCTTATTAGTAATTTTGGGTCGTTACAAATGGGTAGTTGTTTGGTGATTATTTGAGTATGTCGGGATTAATTAGAAATTTATAGGGCTACTTAAGGATTAGCGGGAAATGTGGCAAATGACGGTATCGCCCTTGGGGGCATTAAAGAGTAAGGCTTTGATTTAGGGGCACTTTTGTCTTCAAGTGTCAAGGGATAGACTTAGGCAACCTTAAGAAACAACCATAAACACAAAGACACTTTCAGCTCACAGTCCCCCACCCCCCCCTCCCCCCCCCTCTCTCTCTCTCTCTCTCTCTCGAGCCTTGGGAAACATTTGAAGTTCTTGAGGAATTGGCTTAGGAAAGTTGAAGGCTGGAGGCTGGAGTTGATTGAGGTTCAGTTTAGGGGTTGGAATCACTAGTGAGGTAAGGTTTATGACTTGATTTTACTATGAATTTTCTTATTAGTTTAGGTTTTGACTGAGTTTTTAATGCTAGCTTTGGTTGTTGAGTTGTGGTAAGAATTATGGTTAATTTCTGGGGTATAAATGATGCCTAGGATATGTTGTTGAGAGTTTCAGACTCAATTGTGGCTTGGGTTTGTGTTTAGGGTGGATTTGGGTGATTCTGGCTTCGGGAGAACGCAGGGAAAATATTGGAATTTTTGAGTTCGCGTGGTCGTGCCGCGACGCTGTTCTTGGAGCGCTGCGACCTGCATGAACTCAGAGGCCCAGGGGGGTTCGTTGAACTACCTTAGCACTGCAGTGCTGGATAGGTTGTGCTGCGGCTCGTGTCCAGGAAATGCACCTGGGAGGCTCTCTGACTTGTAGTGAGTCGCGACGCTTTAGGGGGGGGGAGGGGGTGGGCACGGCTCAAATAAGGATTTTTGACCAAATAGGGTGTTTAAGCTCGGGAACTCAAACCTAAAATCTCTGGAAGGATTCTACTACCCGGTTTAGTAGAATTCGAGGTCCCGAAGGCTATACTTTTACCTTGAAGCTTTTAAATAGTCTAAGTGATTGATGGTCATCCATTATTGCGTTGTGACTAGGTTATACCACTAGGGCTCGGGAGTAAAAATCATGCTCGGGATCACCATACACTATTCGCTCGGGACTTGAGGTAAGAAAACTGCACTCTGGTTGTGGTCGAGGCTCTGACCCCTGTTATTGGATATGACTGTGGTTATAAATGTGATTATTCAATTAGGAGTGCTTGTATATGTTGCATCTTATTATGTATTATGAAATCTATATGTTTGATTATATTTAATCTGAAAGTCCGGCCTAAGGGAGCCGAGACCGACTTCAAGCGCGCAGAACACAGCTCAGCCTAAGAGAGCCGGGGTCGGCCATAAGATATGAGAGTTTGTCCTAAGAGAGCCAGACCTGAACGTCACTAAATATTCAGAAGTGCCGATTGCACTTGCCTAATTCTTTGATTGTTAAATTGGTTTATGTGTTTAATTGAGCATATTATTACTCCTAAGCTTATGCTTTATATTTTGTTTCTTATTAAATTTGTTGATTTAAGTTTTCTTGCTGAGTCTTGGCTCACGGGTCCTATGTGGTGCGGGTAAGTGAAAGGGGAAGCTGGACTAGCCGTGAGTTGGAGAGCTTTAGAGGCGGCGTGTACATTTGAAGCTGCTCGACCGCCACGGCCGATGGATCAACAGGGACTAGAGCCAAAACTTTGATTTTGCCGCTTAGGTCAACTTACATTGTAATTATTTTTAGGAGTTGTAAATGCCTAGTAAACACTTTTTTTTGGATCCCATATACTGACTCAAACTTTTTAATAAAAACAACTATTTCTACGATAAAAAACTTTAAACCCTAATCCAGTAATTATCCTTAATTACATGTTTAAATCCAAATGACTTGATTAGAAACTCCAGCACTATTTAAAATACACAATGTAATGGTCTTGGCTATCCAAGACGCTACAGGTTATGTCATAGTATCTTATTATTTAAGATACTTTTATGTTATCCAAAATCTATCTGTAGAAAATTAGTTATCTTAAGATACTAATTAGTTACCTATAAAAACATTACTTCATTTTTAGGTTATATTATAATAACTTATTATTTAAGAGACCGAAATGTGAATTTTTTTAATTATAATTCAAAAGTAACTTCTAATTTTTTTCTGTTTGGATTACTCACATATAAATTACATGAGTGACCAAAAAGTGCATTAAAACTTTTTATTCAAAAGTTACTGTGTGGTATATTAAAGTAAATTTTGCCAATAAGCTATATGATAACTTGTTATACTATATGAGAACTCATTAGTTTTTTAAATAAGCTTGAAGGTAACTGAAAAGTATCTTAAACAATAAGACACCATATTATAACCTAAAAACTAATTGGTATTTCAAGATAACAAATTTTCTCCATATAAGTTTTGGAGATGACTAAATGTATATTAAATACTATAGTCTAAAAATGAAGTTTTTATGAAAAGTAACAAAACAATGTCTTATTGTCATCGTAAGTAACCAAAATGTTACTTTTAAAAGTCCAAAAAAATTTAAAATTCAGAATTTCGTGAAAATTTTCATTTCAAATATATTATTTTTGAAATTCAGTATTTTTTCTTTTGCTTTTTTATTTTGCTATAATAGTTATTAAATGATGGATCAATTTCTAGTTTTACAGTTAGTTATTTTAAATTTCTGCTTATGTAAAACATTGAGATTCTTAAGGTCATTATATATATATATTAATATAGCCTTTTGTTAATTCATTTGTTGTTTTATTTTTATTTTTTTGTTCAGTGTTTTTTTAATTCAATTATTAATATATATTATATATAACACTTTAAAGCAAGTAGTTAGTATTCCATTTTTTTTTTGTATTTTTGTATTTTTTTTTTTATGGAATTATTTGAGGGTAACCAGTTCTCATATGTGATTTTTAGCTAATTTTCCAGGTGTAAGTGGTGGGAAGAATGATTTAGAGGGTTACTAGGTACCTCGTTGTTTCTTTGCTAACATACCGAGGGTAACTGGTTACTTAAGTATTTTTTTTACCCCATTGGTTTGTTGTTATTTTATTTCAATTATTAATATATATTTTAGATAACACTTTAAAGTAGGTAGCTAGTTTCTATTTGTTTTCGTATTTTTTTCCATTGTTTTATGGAATTATTTGAGGGTAATTAGTTCCCAGTTGGGTTGTTTAACTAATTTTCCTGGTGTTATTGGGGCAAGAATGATTTTGAAGGTAACCATGTACTCAGGTTGTTTCTTTGATAATATACCGAGGGTAACTGGTTACTTAAGTGTTTTTTAAAATTTTCCACTAAGTTTGTCTTATTAAAGTAATGCAACCAGTTTATTAAGTTAATATTAAAGTAACTTTAATATTATATATAGAGGAGTTTGTGATAGAAGAAAGTAAAGGTTTTAATTTTTTCTTTTTGGCTTTTAGATTGTTATAGTGGGTAATTTATCTTGTATTGTTATATCAGGGTAACCAGTTACCTATATCGTTGTTTTGTTTTTATTTTTGGGTAACTGGTTACGTTCATGTTTGTTTCCTTTGGGTGTATTTATACTGATGGTAGCATTGTTAAATAAGAAGTAAACAAATCCAAGAAATTAGTTATAAAGGATTTTATAAGTTTGCATAATCAATCAATGTGTTTAAATTTGAAACAATTTTATTAAAATACTAAATAATACTTGATGAATATGAAAGTCACTCTTTCAATGAATAAAGCTATTAAAGGTTTGTTTTGCTGTAAAATATGAATCTATGTCTTTGGCTTTTTCTGTTTGTTTGGCTTCTCAATTGGAGGATTCCTGCAAGTCTTCTTGTTATGTCCTAGTTGCCCACATTTCTCACAGGTGATTATTACTTTAGGTTCCCCTCTTGATCTTATTCTTTTCTTTCTTGGTCTTCCTGTAGGGATTGTTGCCTTTGTAGGCAGCACCACTATGTCCAAATGTTGTGAGAGATTCCATTCATCTTTATGGGGCAAATGATGAACATTTTCTTGATACAATGCTTTCAACGTTTCTGTTCTAGAACTTTGCACAATAATCATACGCTCTCAAGGTTCTCTTTGCAATGACAGCTACTGCATGCCCACAAGCCATTTCATCTTCTTGAAACCTATTGCAAGTACATGAAATTTATCCCCTTTTGATCACGAACTTGGTATTCTATTTTCTTGAAAGGCAAGACCTAAAAATAGTTTTGTCATGAAATAGAACAGATAAAAAACATTTTAACTAGAATTAACATTGAAAGTAACTAGCTATCCTTCTGTGTAATTCTTTTTTTGTTATGGAAGGTAACTGGTTACCATCTATTGATAGAATAAAGAATAGTAAGAATAAGTTTAGTTGCATACCTCATACTTCATTTTTGAAACAATGTCATGTCTCAATTCATTCTCTGTTGCTGTAGAGACTTTTGTGAATGTTCCGTTGGCATTATTTGAGTTGTTCCAAACCCACTTTTGAACCAAACTTCTAAGGCATTCAACTAAGATATCAATGGATAGATTTCTTGCAGCTTTTAGTGCAGCGTTGAGTGATTCTGCGATGTTGGATGTCATCATGGCGTATCTTTTTGTTGGCGAGTATGATCTTGCTTTCATACTTGGCTTTCTCTAAATAGGATCTAACGTATCTGTCAAGTCTATCAAGGCCTCTCATGTAGTGTTCACATTCTGTTTTTGTGTATGCTTTTGCTGCTGCAATGAAATTTATTTGTAGCTCTTCTCCATGGCTTCCGTGCTTGCTTTTCAAATTATTGAGCAAGTGAAACATGCAAACTCCATGGAAAGTATTTGGGTACACCATTTGTACTGCATTGTCTATACTCTTGTGTCTGTCGGAAACTGTAGCCAATCCTGTGGAGTATAAATATTGTAAAATAAAAAACAAAAATTAGGTATTATTATTTTTTAATTTTGGTAAAGGTAACCAGTTGATTTATTCAGATACTAAAAGAAATAGCATGTATGTGTGTATTTGATTTTGGTAACCAGTTCCTTTGTATTTGTAAACAAGAATATATAATTGAAGCTATCATACCTTCGGGTTCTCCATAGGTGTCTCTCAGACCAAAGACATGAGTTATCAGTTTTAGAGTCAGCTATTCCAAAAGCCAACACAAAAATGTTGTTGTTTGAATCTAACGTTGATGCTGAAAATAGGGTACCACCATATGCATTTTTCAAGAAAGTTCCATCAACAAAAATTATAGGCCTCAAGTATCTCCAACCCTTGATTGAGTTAGAGAAAGCTATGTATAGGTATTTGACTCTATCTTCCTTGTCTGTGAGTAGGTGTGTTATTGTTCTTGGATTTGCTTGCTTCAACATGTAAAGATACATTGGCAACTTTTGATATGAATCATCGGGGTTCCCTCTTACTAGACGCAAAGCTTTCTCTCTTGATCTCCATGTTTTTGTGTACCCCATAGTTACTCCGAAGTCATCATTCATATCATTCATGATGTCATTTGGAGTGTAATTTCTTTTGATTGACTTGTACTTATTCTTTATTAATTCACCAGTTACGATGCTTTTTTCTTGCCTATGGTCTTCCATAATAATTTCAACAGAGCAAGTGTGATTTGGAATACATTTTTGTACCTTGAATAAATATTGATTTCTATAGTTAGATGCTCTCACAAACTAGTTGCATGTGTCATCTGCGCAGGTAACTAGATACTCTCTAGGTTCTGATCTTTTTGTTTTGAACTGGAAGTTATGCAACATTGCATAGTAGCTAAGTGCTGATTTGATTGTGTTCTTATCCTTGTAAATTTGCCCTTGCTCTATTGTGTTGACTCTATAATCAGATATTACTATTTGGATTTCCTCCAACTTCTTTTTTCTTTTTGTACTGTCTTCAATTATGAAATCAGCTACTTCTTCAGGAAAATGAGGTATGTATGACACATTCATGCCCTCATTTGTTGTGCTTGACATTCCTTCTTCAAGTAACATTTGTTCATTGATGGAAGCTTGGTTTGCTTGCATTAATAATGTCCCCACCTCCATTTCTTCTGCTGTAGCTTTTTGATTTGCTAGTAGAAGAAGGTTATTTTCATTGCTTGATTCTTGAACTATAGTGACACACAATAGTAAGTCTGTTATTTTTGCAGCAACTTTTTTCTTTATTTCCATATAGAACAACACTGAATTGTCTGTTTCAACCATCATTGGTGGTGTTCCTTTGTCTACTTGATAATAAACTTCAATAGTTGCTGCTGTTTCCTTTATCTCCTTTTTTTTTTTTATCAAATTCACCAAGTTGTCAAGAGAACAATTTGGTGGTATTAATATCCCAGTCATTGTGTACCCTTGGTACTCGTTGTTTTCATTCCACTTGCCTCCAAATTGAACCAAAGAAGTAGTATTGTCCATACCTGCAAAATTTGGCAATATTTTAAGCAGTTAGTTGGTTCTAAATGGGCTAGGGAACTAGTTACCTTAATCTTTAATCACATACACTTCTTAAACATTTTTATATATTGACTGTTTTTCAGAGTAATTGGTTACCCTATTGTTACTGAATGTTTTTGCAGTTAAAATTCACACCAACATCAAATAATTTTTTTATTGAAAAGATAAATTAGGATCTAAAATTTTCAGATTTATTGTTTTCTATCTATTTTTAGTCAATCAATGTACACAACCAATTCGACCAAGAAAAATATGAAGAAAATAGTAAAACTTTTATTAATCACTCTGAAATCAGTCAGAGAAAGAGTAGAGAACAACCCTTTACTCAATTAAAGATATGGCATTGAATTGCTCAAAAAAGGAAAGAAGAAAAAAAGAAGTACTATATATATGGACATATAGCTAATTAACAGGACATGGTAGTTTAATATCACTAGTGTAACTAAGTAGTGAATCTCCTAGATATATCTATTCCTTAATCATAAAGAGTTTCTTTGCAAACCCTGTTGTGGTCTTTTCCTTTCATTGTCTTAGACAAAGTCTCTAATTCATGGCCTCATCACAATCAACCAACTACATAAAGAGGCCAAATATTCTGATTTCCGTCCTTTTTTTCATATTAATATTATCTTACAATATTGCAGGTATATATAAGTAATCTTTGCACTGCATGATTATGCATGAAATAGTTTTCTCAAATTTTACAAATCTTTTATGATTTAAAATGTACTTAATTTTTCTTCCTCACTTCTAGGAGTTGATCATCATCAGTCATTGTTGGCTAAAGATCATATTGATGGGAAGGTAACTAGTTACCTTAATCTGTAATCACATACCCTACTGAAACATTTAGTTGAATATATTGATTATTTTTCAAGGTAACTGGTTATCCTATTGTTACTGAATGTTTGGGCAGTTAAATTTCATACTAATATCAAATGATTCTTTTTATTGTAAAGACAAATTAGAATCTAAACTTTTCAGAGTTCTTGTTTTTTGTCTATTTTTGGTTAATCAATGTACACAAACCAATATGTTTAGAAAAAAAAATTCAATTTTTTAGTTTATAAATTGTTTGTGTTTTTCAGAAAGCACATCATGATCATGATCATTATCATTATAATCAAGATAATAGTTCATCTATAATTGTGATTTTGTATGCAAATAATATAGTTTTATGTAGAAGATTTAAGATAGTTTTCAAATAAAAGAAAATGACAATAGAATAGAATTGACAGATGAGACGATTTTTTGCAAACCTTGTTTCTTGATTGTGTACTGGAGATCCAGGTCGCCAGAAATTGCAAATATTGCAACTCGTATGATTGGAAGATTGTTGGAATTTATTTGATTTCTACAGAAAAGGATCAGTAATTTTGTTGTCACAGGGAACAGATTTTTGTTAAGTATTTTTACAGAAGATGAGGTTGAACCTTTGCTAGTCTTGATCGAATGTTGAGGAAATCACCAGAGATAGGAGTTCTCGCTGGAGAAGAAAGCTATCGCTAGAGAAGGGAATGCTAGAGATGGAAGCAATTGCAGAGAGTTAAGTGGTTTTGGAGAAGGCTTTGATCGACTTTCATGCTTGAGAAGAGGACTATTGTATTGTTAATTATATTTGTGCCCCTGATTGTGCTGATGTGTTTTTGTTTAAATTTCAATTGGCCTATGTAGTTAGTTTTCCCATAAACTAAGTTATTCTTAATTAAATTTGTCCTTAGATATTATAAAAAGATTAATTCCCATATTTTTGCACAATGATGGCTAAAAAGCCATATTTAAAAAAAAAATTATACTTGTATTATATTCTTTACAAATTATAATCTCATAAATCCCAAAAGTACCCTTTCTGTGTTTTATTTTTCTTAATGAAAAAATAAGGTATATATATAAATATAAGTAATATTAAAAGAAGGGAAAATACCAATTTGACCTTTATGTTTTTCCCGAATACGCTTCGGATCCTGTGTTTTCTAAAACACATCAAAGTAGTCCCATAGACCTGATTTTGGTCAAAATATTTTCAAGTAAAATCTTTCATTCTCAGCTCTTTGACCACCTTCTCTGCCACTGTGAACCCATCTCTTCTCTAATGACCCAAGACTCGATCTTACAATTTAAAATATTTTAACAAAAATCAGGTCTAGGAACTATTTTATTCCATTTTGTAAAACAAAATATCCGAATTGTCATTTAACAAAATACATGGTCCAATTACGTATTCGAAAAATATATAAGGGGTATCTTTCCTTAAAATAATAACATATCTTTTGAATATTAATAAAAATGCCATTATTGGAATTTTAAAGTGGTACAAATCCAACCATAATATATAGTGGTTAAAATATATACCTGAAACAAGAGTATACTATAAAGTGGATATATATTTAAACAAGAGTATACTATAAAGTGGGTGTATATTTAATGTCGAGGAGATATTTTATAGAATTATTCCTTATTTATACTTAAGACAATTCATAAGAAAAATTAATACTAAAATGTTAGCTTATAATTAAATATACATTTGTTTAGAATGGAAATTTTGGGTATTTATGCATTAAATGGGGTCCCATAACAAAAATACCATACTAACTATAGATATCTCAATTTGATCCTATTGTCTTCCTTAGTTCCAAAAATACCCTTGACATTTATTTCTCACTTTCTCTCTCTATTCTCTCTCTCACTCTCTCGGTCCCGAAACAAAAATCCCCAAAATCCCTCACTCTCTTTTAACATTCACTGTCGGAAACCAAAGGAATTTGTAGGCATTGTCTTCCACGACCATAACCGTGCATCAGTTGTAAGAAATCTCGTCGGAGGGGACGACTGGAGTAGGCGGGTAGGCGAGAAAACCCCATAGATCAACGAAATAACCCCAAAGTAGGCAAAGGTGAGGGATTTACTTGTTTATTCTACAATAAATTGGTCCAGGCCTGGTTTATTTGTTTATTTTTTGTTCATAGGACAGAACGGGTCTTGGGAATGAAGAAATCTGGGTTTTTTTTTTCGAGTTTCTTTATTCACCTCGATTTAAATTGGAAAAATTGGATATTGTAGGAGTCTTAAGTACCTCGATAGGTTTAGATAGTGCCTCGATAGACCTCGACCCAAAATTTTCACTAGTATTAAAAAATACAACTAAAATCACATAAACCTGTATGCCTCGAAAAAAATCGATAGGTCAAACAAAATGCCTCGATGGGCCTCGAAACACCATCTAAGGACCCTCACAATGTTAAAATAAATCTACATCGATAGGCCTCGATGAAGCTCGATAGGTCTTGATGGGCCTCGATGCTACCTCAACGAGCCTCGATGGGGCTAACTCAAGCTATGAACATAGCAGCCTCAATGGGCCTCGATGCTACCTCAACGGGCCTCGATGGGGCCAAATCAAGCTATGCACACAACGACCTTGATGCTACCTTGATAGAGCTATATAGACATCATCAAGCTATGAACATAACAACCTCAATGGCCCTCGAGGATACCTCAACAGACCTCGATAGAAATCAAGACCCCATCGAGGTGTGTCGAGGCAGATAGGAAAAATATTGCTAAGTTTTTTTCAATTAGATCAATACCAACAAAATAACAGTAGAAGAACCTAAATGAAATAACAACAATATCCCAGTGACATCAATTCATACACCAAAAGTTTGCATAACACGATGATGTGATGATAAACAAGTAACTAAGTAGTCAACAACACATTGATAGGAAAATGTTTAAAGCCTAGCATTACATGACTTTCTATTGTGCCCACTACCACCACATCTGCTACACTTACGTGGCTGGACGACCTTTTCCCCGCTAGAAGGATAGTGGTTGTTCTTTGGCCTACCCAATTTCATCTTCTTCTGCCTTCCTACATGATTTTTCTCAACAAGGACGTTGACAACCATATCTATGATGTGACCAGCAATCACCCATCTATCCTCGTTACCAACAGGGTAAATAGTTTCCTTATAAGTGTCCCTCCATGACTCAATTCTATAGTAAGGGGAACACAATGAGTAGATGCTTACGCTCCTTTTTCTAGCTGCAACAAATGCATGGACACACAATATCCCAATGGTTTTGAACATGCAATAGGAGCATGATTTTGTGGCGACCTCACCATCACCATCACCATCACCATCAACCACAAGAAATTCATGATGACCAGGACTTGGACATCTAGGAAATTTTCTTCCATACCCATTTGCTTCAAATCTACCTCCATCAGGGGTTCTAACACACTTGTTGCTTTTGCTGCTTTTTCACATCTATCGGCAAACCACGTCTGTAGAGTGAGTCAAGAAAAGTGGGAACTGGAAAGCTCCTTGCCTCCTTGGTTTCATTGTTAAAGCTTTCTGTGTAGTTGCTCGTCATGATATTGTATCGATCTCAAGGAAATAAGCGCGAGTCCACCATTTAAAACCAATTCCCTCAAGATATTGAACAATGAGAGGATCAATTACCTTAATCTTTTCAAAGAACTTGTGAAATTCTGTCTTTCGATACGCGTACGCTGCACACCCCATGATGTCTTGACAGTGGCCGATTTTGAATTTTGCCACCACATTCATAAAAATGTGGTGGTAACAATCACCGTGGTAGGCATCTGGAAACACAACCTCCAAAGCATGAGTAATGCTTGCATGCTTGCCCGATACAAAATCTAGGTTGTCAACATCCCCTATGGCTTCCTTCAATTTTCTCATGACATAAGTCCAAGAGTTATGGTTCTCACTATGCACTAATCCAAACACAATTGGAAACAAATAGTTGTTCGCATCCAATGCAATAGCACAGAGCTTGTGGCCACTATACTTGTTCTTCAAGAATGTGCCGTCCACACAAATGATAGGAAGAAAATACTGGAATCCCCTCCTAGAAACACCAAGGGAAAAGAAGAAATATAAGAAACGACCATCTTATGCTACAAAATCAGTAATTGTATATGAATTCTTCTACTCCAAGTGACACAGGTATCCAGGTAACTTGGAGTATGAATCCTCACATGTGCTTCTAACATGCATAAGTGTCTTTTCTCTGCATCTCCATGCCTTCTCATAGCTCATTTTGACCCCAAAATTGTGCTTCATGTCCTCCCTTATGTTGTTTGCCATGTATTGAGTACCATCGGTAGAAAATTTCCTCTTGATTAGGTGGCCAACAACCCATGGTGATGCTTGATGGTGGTCCTTCTCTTGGATTTCTTGTGAGCAAGTGTGCACATCGTTGTAGACCATAATCTCAAACATTTAAGATCACATTTTTTTTCTTTCCCCTCAATCTGCAACCATAATCAGGATCCTTGCAGGTTATGTATCACACATTAGTACCACATTTCTTTACCATAAACTCAAAATTATTATTCATCGCAAAGATGGCTGCCTTGGTTTTCAATTCAAGCTTGTTCTAAAAGAACTTGCCAGTGTGCAATTCTCATGAAGATGTGCCAGTTGAGGAAGCATAATTTCGATGTGAGGCCTCTATATCTTCTTTGGTAAACATGGGAGAACTCCATGTTCTATGACCTTCACCTAAGTCCAAAGGAGAACTCCATATATTGCTATCTTCAGTTCTACTTGGACCTAGACGACTACTGCTGATCCAGTTGTTTGCCGATCTTCTCTTCTGCACTCCTCTACTACCATAACATCTTAACTTTGCGTTGGAAAATTTGTCCTATTATCTGGCCTATCAACTACTGGTGCATCAGCAACTGGATCGTCATTGGCATAAGGAACGTAGCCATAGGGGTCGTACTCCACTATGTCAGGAACATGTGGCGGACCTCTAATAGGGATATCATCATGAAAAATAACGTCTAGATTTGTCTCTAGAACAAATGTCCCAACCTGACTTTGAGTTCCCCTGAAACCATGACATGGGGGAGAAATGTTCTCTTTAAATGAAACTTTTTTATTATCGCTGGGAGAGGCTGAAGCATTTCCTAAACAATCCATCTTAATCAATGTTACACACAGAGGAATAATCTTCTCAACAGATTTTGATGCTAAGCCCATGAATGCACGAACATGCCTATCATTTTTCATAACAGTAGGTTTGAAGGGTTGTGAGAGACATGTGTAAGGGACCTCAAGTTTCAAGTCGTACACACATTTATCCACTTCAAGATCATCATACAAAATTTCAACCAGTTGCTCGTATGTCACACTTTTCTGCAAAGGGAGAACTTGATTTTTAACATCCCAAAAAATCCAATCTTTATATTCCAGTTCCCAAAAACCATTGTATGCAACAAATATAGAAACAATTGAATTTGTATTGACAAAACAAAAAACAAAAAAAATCTCAAAAATTAAAAAAAAAACTGCAAAGTATCAAGTTCCATCGATTTTAATCGAGTTCTGTCGAGGTCAATATGTCGAGGTCCATCAAGGACAATCGTGTCTCATCGAGGTGGCCATGAATTGAATCAAATCGATGTCAATCGAGGATCGTAAAGTCTAATCGAGGGGCCAAGTATGAGAAATTTTACCTACATATCGAGGTCCATCAAGGACCATCGAGGTGGTCATCTATAGGACACTTCGGGTCCCTTCGAGGATTATCGAGGACAATCGAGGCTAATCGAGGTGGCCAATTATGGGAAATTTTGTATACATATTGAGGTCCATCGATGTAATGCCCTGGATCCAAAGACCATTACATTGTGTATTTTAAATAGTGCTAGACTTGCTAATCAAGTCATTTGGATATAAACGTGGAACTAAGGGTAATTAATGGATTAGGGTTTAAAATTTTGATAATGGGAATAGTTATTTTCATTTAAAAGTTTGAGCCTATACATGGTGTTATCCCTAAAAAATACGAGGATGGCGAGGCGAATGAGAATGTGACACGTGACATCACAAATCAGGGAAAAACGACAAAGTATTGAGAAAGACCGACGAGCAAAAAAGATAGGTACAGGACCTAGGGAAGTCGATCAAGCCTAAAACCCCTAGGAGTGGTTGGCCCGACCCCTACCCCTAGGGTTGGTCGGCCTAAGCAGGCCCAAGGACCTAGGAGTAGTCGGCCTGACCCCCTACCCCGGGGGTGGTCAGCCCCAGCATGCACAAGGATCCCTAGGGATGGTCTGCCTGGCCCCTACTCCTAGGGTGGTCGGCGCCAGTATGCCCAAGGACCCCTAGGGGTGGTCAGCCTGACCTCAAACCCTAGGGGGGTCGGCCTAAGCAGGCCTAAGAGCCACCTGGGTGGTCGACCCACCCTATTTTTCATAGGGTGGTCGACCTAAACCCCAAGTACACTTCAGTGAGAAATAATCACTCTTGTTCAAACTGAGATCAATAGGCCTAGCACCCCGAAGATCAACAGGCCTAGGACCTAGAGGATCAAAAGGTCCAGCACCCAGAAGGTCACAGGTCCAGAAACTAAGATTTGGTCTTCTGGCCTAGCACCTAAGTCTCATATACCAACAGAGACATAACATTTTCCCAGAAGTTTCAATCGTGCATTATCTACCACGATCTAAAGAAACAACGAGAAGACCCACAATCACATGATCATGGGAAGGTGGACACGTCTCTCCATTACATGATAATCGTGTATCAAACCACAATCCCAGTACTACTGGTCATGTAACAGCCCCTGGGTACTATAAATAAAGGACCCAGGGCTTCATTTACGGGGACTTTTTGGGGGACTCTTTGCTGGATCACTCTTTCTGGTATTTTGGAGATCTAAAGAACATTTGGGGAGAAATTCTGGGCAAGTGAGAATGAGTGATTAATTTGGTTCAACAGTGTAATTGTCGAGTGATTCAATACTAAAAGCTAAGTGGGTTAGGTTATTACTATTCATCACAACAGGGCTGAAGCACTATAAAATTCCTAGGTGTTTATTTAAGATAATCGTACTCTATCATTTATTATATTTATTTTGTTCAAAAGGTGTCATATCCTGCACATACGACCGTTGTCCAATTTCACAGGTCAACATTTTGGCGCTTTCATTGACAGTACGAAATTCAGAAACACACTTTCATCATTTTTACGATGCCTCCAAAATCCAGTCAGACGAAGAAGACTGCTCCCAGGGATCCCACCACCCAGGATCCCATAGATCCCATTAAGGACCCTCAAGTGGAGATAGAAGATCAACTTGATGCATAAGATCCACAAGATGCTCACCAGGAGGAGATGGTGCAAGTTTTGGTGAGGCAGGAGGCCTTTGCTGCAGAAATTTCCCTTCAGAGGGCGAATGTGGAATGGAAATGACGGGAGACAGATGAGAAGGTCTAGAGAATGATCCAAAGGGAGCAGGAAGCTGACCAAAAGCACCAGGAGGCCACTGTGGCCTTTGAGGCGGCTACTCAGTTAGCCCAAGCTAACGTTGAAGTTGTTGCTCAGGCGGTGAGGGAGGCTCAAGCCAAAGCAGCAGGAATGCAAGACAACAGTAACAGAGAGTCCTAGGGGAGGAGTAAGACCCCAAGGACACTCTCAGAACCACTTTCCTAGAGACAATATGAAGAGGCACAGTCCAAGACTACCTCCTCCATGACTAAGAAGAATAACACTCCATCTCAGAGTAGGATTATTACTAACCCGAAGGCCCCCTCCTAGGGGGACCGACGAAACAACACAGGAGATGAGGGTCAAACATCTGAAAGGCGTGATAGGAATGGAAATCGCAGCTCAAGTCTCAAATTCATGTAGGAGGAGAGGCTCGGGGGTAGGGTCGCACCGATAGGGGCAAGGCGGACCTACCACCCCTACACCCTCAGTCTTGCAAGGGAAAAGAACTGATGAATAACACAAGTATTGTGTTCGATAGGCTGGGGAAAGATTACCTCCCTCAGGATTTGAGGGAGGTCATCAACAAGAGGACCAGCGTTCATGAGGGGGTACCAGGGACCTCTACCCCACCTAGAGCAGTGATCCCACCAGCATTATAGGCTTAAATAGATGCACTCGTTATTGATGTTCAGGGTCTAACAAAGAAACCTTCAGATATCGAGCTGGCTCATAGAAGTGGGAGTCCTTTCAGTACCAAGATCCAAGCTGCCTAACCACCACTGAAATACAAGACCCAGAAACTTCCTACATACACTGGGAAGGAGGACCTAGTACGACACATTGGGAAGTTCGAGGATAAGATGGAGTTACTCGGTGTGGAGCAAGATTATAGGTGCAGGGTATTCCCTACCACTCTCTCTGAGTCAGCTCAGGAATGGTATTGGAAATTCAAACCTAGATCCATCACTTCCTGGGAGCAGTTCAGGAAGGAATTCTGCAAGATCTTTAGTGCCGGGCGGATTCAACCGGTTTATGCCAATCAACTAGCTGACATCAAGCAAGGGAAAGATGAATCCCTGAAAGAATACATTCAAAGATTCACGCGAGAGGCAAATCGAGCGGCCACAATAGGAGATGAAGGGAAGTTCGTTGCCATCTCGGCAGGAATAACTTATCAAAGTCCCTTATGGGATAGTATACATAGGAACCCTATCAACACCTTGCAGGAGTTCCTGGATCGAGCCGAAAAATACATGAAGCTAGATGATGCTATCATGAAGGAAGAAAAAGGCATAAACCATCCGACCACTGTCAAGGCAGATAAGAATGGCGCAAACCCTCAGGGCGGCAATGGGGGCAACGGTAAGAAGAGGAATACCTCAAGGGGTGAGCAGGGTGGAGAAAAGAAATCTAAGTCAGCACTCGCTGACAAACAAGCTAAGCATCAACCCTACCAGCCCAGGTTCACCAATTATACAATCTTGACTACATCAAGGGCTGAGATTTACTTGGCAACATACCAGGAGGTACCATACAAAAGCCACCACCCTTGCGGTCAGAAGGAAAAAAGGACAAGAATAAGTTTTGTCGTTTCCATAATGATTATGGGCATGACACAAACGAGTGAAAACAATTGAAGGATGAGATAGAGTTTCTTCTTCGATCAGGAAAACTCTCAAGGTACCGAGGCAAGACCGAGATCCCAAGCAGGAATCCAAAATTTTGAAGGCAGAGGAGTCCACCACTAGAGCCAGCGGATGTAGACTTCATACTGAATACCATATGTGGAGGACCCCACATAGCAGGCAACAATAACAATGCTCGCGAGAGATATGCAAGGACCCTTAGGCATGAGGTAGGGGAGTCTTCCCAGTGTATGGCGGTCGAGGAGCGGTCTCCAAAAAATCCAAAGTATGAAAGTGAAACACTCACTTTTACAGAGGGTGATGCCAGACACGTGAGGTACCCCACAATGACCCCCTAGTCCTTACCATTCAAATCTCCAATGCCCGAGTGAAGAGATGCTTGGTGGATATGGGAAGCTCGGTAGATATCATCTACAAATCATCCCTTGAGAAGATGAAGCTCACGGTCAAGGACCTGACACCATGATATATGGGTTCCCAAGTGATATATGGGTTCATGGGAGAATTCCTAGCAATAGTAGGAACTATCAAACTACCGGCCACAGTGGGGGATGCCCCCAGGCACGAAACTGTGATGACAGAGTTCTTGGTGGTAGATTGCTCATCGACTTACAATGTATTACTCGGGAGACCCCTCCTGATGGCATTACACGCAGTAGTATCTATCTGCCATCTATCTTTGAAGTTCCCCACCAGCGCAGGGCAAGGATGCATACAGGGTAACCAAAGGAAGGCACGAGAATGCTATAATGCGTCAATGTTCAAGGCAAATAAAGGACCATGCGTAAACAACATTATAGTAACTTGCTGCGAAGATAATGAAGGAACCTATGAGGTTGTCAACATGGAAGTTGACATTAAAAGAAACACTCTACTAGAGTTGGGGGCTCCTTTTAACGAAGATTTGTTGTTATAGCAAGTTTCGTAAAGCAAGGGAAACGACATCGATCCTCACTTTGGGGATGACATCATGGGGGCGGGACCAGTCGAAGATATTGATGAAGTCCTACTAAATGAGGAGGACCTGACTAGAGTAATCAAAGTCAGGAAGGAGTTAAAGACTAGAATAATCAATGTTTTGGAAGGATTTAAAAGTGGAAATTAAAGCATGGTTGGTGGAATTTTTGAAGAAAAACCAGGACGTCTTTGCCTGGTTACATAAGGAGATGGTTGGAATTTCTCCATCCGTGATAAGTCACGTCCTCAATATAGACAAGAACTACCCACCAGTGCAACAAAAAAGGAGACTGCTTGACAAAGACCGATCTCAAGCCCTGGAGGAGGAGGTCGAGCGGCTCAAGGAAAATGGTTTTATAAGGGAGGCCTACTACCCTGATTGGGTATCAAACCCCGTGTTTGTCCCAAAACCAAACTGGAAGTGGAGAACATGCGTGGACTTCACAAATTTGAACAAGGCCCGCCCCAAAGACTGCTTCCCACTACCCAGAATAGACCAACTGGTCAATGCAACGGCAATACATGAAATACTCTCATTCATGGATGTGTATTCTGGGTATAATCAAATAAGTATACACCCTCTTGACGAGGAACATACCAGCTTCTGGACAGACAATGGATTGTACTGTTATAAGGTGATGCCATTCGGCTTGAAGAACGCATGAGCCACCTACCAACATTTAGTGAATGGCATGTTCCGAGACTTGATCGCCAAAAATATGGAGGTATACATCGATGACATGTTGGTCATGTCCAAAGAAGCTGGAGGGCATGTTCAAGACTTGAAGGAATGCTTTGCAATACTTAGAAAGTGTAGCATGAAGCTAAACCCTCTCAAGTGCTTGTTTGGAGTTGGTTCTGGTAAATTTCTCAGATACATAGTCAATTCACGTGGAATCGAGGCTAACCCCAAGAAGATCAAAGCATTGATCGACATGAAGTCACCTACCACAATCAAAGAAGTGCAAAGCTTAACCGAGAGGGTAGTTGCCCTCAGTGGGTTCATATCAAAGTCTACAGACATGTGTGTCCCTTTCTTTAACTTACTGAAGGGCAGCAAAAAGATCTAATGGACCGAGGAGTGTGAGGAGGCTTTCCAAGCCTTGAAGGAACACCTCGCCCAACCTCCCATCCCAGCGAAGCCAACATATGGAGAAGTACTTTTCATCTATTTTGTAATCACCGAGCATGGAATCAATGCTGCTTTGATAAAGGAAGAGAACAAGGTATAACACCCTGTATACTAGTAGGTACGGAGTCTAGGTATCCCCCTCTTGAAAAACTAGCCTACTGTTAATTAATCGCCTCTTGAAAGATGCATCCATATTTCCAAGCTCAATTGACTCGAGTCCTGATCGATCAACCGCTAAGATAGGTTCTTCAAAAACCAGAGGCCTCGGGATGATTACTCAAGTGGGCAGTGGAACTAGGACAGTTTGATATCACTTATCATTCGAGGAAGGCAATAAAAGGACAAGCATTGGCGGACTTCATAGTCGAAGGCACCAACCTTGAAGACCCTTCCTACCAATCGAAGAGTGGAGATACCGAGAAGGAAGGAGATGGTCGTGTATGGAAGCTATATGTTGATGGAGCATCCAATGAACACAACTCAGGCACAGGAATCATACTGATCACTCCGAAGAATCATCGAATCCATTATGCTCTAAGATTTGGATTCATCACTTCAAACAACGAGGCTGAGTACGAGGCATTATTAGCTGGATTACGCTTGTCTCAAGATGTACATGCACAATCCTCGGAGATATTCATCGATTCCAAGCTAGTGGTGTACCAGGTACTGGGGGAGTATCAAGCCAAGGGACTTAGGATGGTGTAGTACCTGAACAAGGCGAAGGACTTGTTAACACAATTCAAGAGATGCGCGATTACACAAGTCCCGATGGAGCAAAATGCAAATGCTGATGCCTTAGCCAAGCTTTCCAGTGCCAAAGATGCGGACACCTTGAATGTTGTTCCCATCGAATCCTTGGCGGAAAGAAGCATAGCCTAGTAGGAGGCAAATGCATTATTTTTGAATTATCTGTGTAAAAGTCATTGTGCTTCAATGAATAAATGAATTTAATTTATTAAGTTTCACTTAATTCTTTAAATTCCTTTCAATGAGGGGCTTGTCCTTTAGACCTGTCAACTCCATCAGATCATGTTCGATTCTGGTTCTTTAGGGGCCTATCGACCCATACGATCCAAAAGAGAGACAGGTCCTAGGACCTTGTCCTCAAGTTATCAGATCATGTTTGATTCTACTGCTTGAGGGACCCATCAACCTATACGATCCAAAAGAGAGACAGGTCCTAGGACCTTGTCACCAAAATATGGATCATGTTCGATCTTGGTTCTTGAGGAGCCTATCGACCCATAAGATCCAAACAAGAGACTGGTCCGAGGACCTTGTCGCCAAATTAATGGATCATGTTCGACCTTGGTTCTTGAGGAGCCTATCGACCCATAAGATCCAAATGAGAGACTGGGCCAAGGTCCTAGTCGCCAACTATTTGATCATGTTCGATCTTGGTTCTTGAGGAGCCTATTGACCCATAAGATCCAAATGAGAGACTGGTCCAAGGACCTTGTCGCCAACTTATTTTATCACGTTCGATCGTAGTTCTTGAGGAACCTATCGACCCATACAATCAAAAAACAAGAGACTCGTCTAAGGACCAATCACCATTATCAGATCATAATCGAATCTGGTCCTTGAGGGACCAATCGATAATTTGATCTAAGACTCGTTACAGGCTCGATTATCCCATCTAGACCCAGTTGGTCCAACTTAGACATTTCTGTCTACAATCATTATAATAAGTACACGAGAGATTACGTAGATTGTGATCGACACTTCCTACACAATCTGCATCAGTGTATAGGTATCATTACTACTGAGTATGAAACCATCACTCGACTACCAATGAGAGACAAGCATTTACTGCTTGCATCATTGGGTGAAAAGGATAGTACTATGTGTCTAACGCTCAAAGCAAGTCATGGTCAAGTAGCAAGTGACCAAGGCTTTTAAACCCATGATCACTTGGGGGGCATATAGTACATACCGATCGAGGTTTACACGAGCAATGAGGGCTTGACCTTAAGTACTAAGAAAGCTCAAGTTTTTCTAGGACATTTGTTCAACATATTTTCCGAAAGTGCAAAAAAACAAAAACAAAAAAGGCATTGGTAGGGAGATTCCTAACCATGTCCCTTATGGGGTGGTCGGCCTATCACCCATGGGGTGGTCGACCTGACCGTTTTGTTCATGGTACTTGGTGAAGTATCATACTACTCACATTACCATGGTTGTTAGCATGAAAAGCGTAAAGAAGTAAGGTTAGTATGGCACGTAAAATACATGTGTTCAGAGTATACTGATACCTGAACCAATGAGGGTTGTGAGTTGATATACTTAGTAAGCATTGGAAATAAAAAAATTTCAATCAATACACTGAGTACTCATAACAAAAGAGCATAAAGGCATAAAATGTCATATGTCAAAACTGTTAAGTACAAGGTGCCCCACCAATGGCATGAGAGGAAAGACATAATAAAGGACCAAGAAGACTAACTATGATGAGGAGTATCATCTGAAAGACTTACCTGAGCCTCGGCAGCCTCACAAGCCAGACACTTCCTAAGCTCATTCGTTCGCGTCTTCTCGGGAAGGAAATCCAAGTTCAGATCTTTGTTGGACTTCCAGATCAAGTAGAAGCAAGAGAAGGCTATCTCTGAATACTCCTCTCGAGCCTTGTCCTGAGCAGCTTTGACCTCTTGCTCCTTCTCGACAAGAGAATCCTTCTGTAATTGTTCCATGTCAGCAATCAGCTTCTCTTTCTCAGCTTTAGACTGTTGGAGCTGATCGGCAAGCTCCCCCTCCATCTCGGTTATCCTGAGAGTCAACTCAGTCACATCCTTCTGTTTGAGCTCCATGGTACTGAGGAGGGTGTTGATCTCCTCATCCTTTAAGGCAATGTTAGCATCCCTAGAGCCTAGAACGCACCTAAGGTTCAGTACCTCTAGGCGGACAGCTTCAAGCTCAGAACGAAGGTTGGAGAGCATAGAAGTACACTCTATAGACCTATCACGGACATGAGAGACTAGCATCAATGCCTGCAAAGAACATACAAGTGTCAGATAAACAGAACACAATCTAAATAGACAATAAGAGAACTGTAAAGGACTCACACTCTGAATGTCTAAGAGTGACTTCATGAGAATGGTGTTCAAGTCCTCATTCTTGATCCCATTAAAGGCTGTTGTTGTTTGCTCCAGATGCGATGCTCGGTCCATGAGGGCGCTTAAGTTCCGTATAGCAGACTGATGTGGCTCAGATAAAGGAGCAGGCACAGAACAAGAAGCACCCGCATCAGTGAAAATGGGAGGAACTGGTGTAGACAAAGATGGTTCTACCTCTGCGACAGGGCTAGACGCCAAAAAAATTGGACTAGACGCCAAAGGAGTCGGAGGAGACACCTCAAAAGGAACCTCCATGACTAACTCAGCCTCAACCCTGACCCTTTTTGCCGCTCGAATAGAAGGACTGGCCTTGGTGGGAGTCAACCTCTACTGAGTATGGACAAAACCAAACATGTCTGAGCCTGCAAAAGAAGATCAAATGTTAGAAGGATATTAAATACAGATGAATCATAAAATAAAGGTGATAAAGTGTCGAGCCTTCTGAATGTGATTCGAGTTTGAATGTAGCCTCATCAAAGTCGTCTAAAGCAAGCGATGAGTACACAGTAGATGCACCCATCTCATCACCCTCATGTCCAACTAGCACCGGTGAAGAGGGTGCCTCCTCGACATGAATGGGTCCCAGGGAGTCTATGGCTATCACGGGCTTGGAACCATCGTCATCCGAAACATCTGATATGGTAGGAGGAAACAATCCCACCTTCCTAAGGTTCTCTGAAGTAATGTAGGTCTTGACATTCTTCTCCTCAAGGGTCATGGAAATCAGTGCCTTGGCCCTAACTGTCATATTACGGGTCAGAAGTGGTCCATAAAAGGGCCCAACGTGCTTAATCTTGGAGTAGTTGGCCTCTGCGTCCTTAGTAAAGAAATAGTTGTCGGCATATCTAAATGCCTTGCTATTTCCAGAGATCTCTTCCAAGAAGGTGTTGGTACCCTCGCTCATATAATGGTGGAAGTAGAAATACCCCGAGTTGCGTTGAGAAGGGTTTGTCTTCAGGATCTCGTAAGGCAATGGAGCAGCCCATTTTCTACGGTGATAGATAATGTACAATGCAGATAAGGCCAAGATCATATTAGGAGCCAATTGAGAAGGACTAATACCAAAATAGTCTACTATACTTCAAAAGTACGGATGAAGAGGAAGTAGGGCCCCAGACCTAATGGCAGAACGTGTCCAAGCGCACATACCTAGAGTGGCACTACAACAAAAGAGGCCTACCACAACACTAAAATCTAATACTATTGAAAAAGTATTATAGTTTCAAATAAAAAATTTAAGTGGGTGCCACTTAATTTTTTACCGCCATCATTTTTAATTATATTTTTTCTCTCTTTTTCCTAGTGTTTTTTTCACTTAACTCTCCCTCTTTCTCTCTCTCTCTTTCTCTCTCTCACATCCCTCGCCTCTGTCTAAATCCTTAGGGTTCCTTAATACCTCTGCTCTCTCACAACTCCACAGCAAAGATTGGTTTCTCATTTTAAGGAAATGGGATTCCAGGATTGGTCATGAGATGGCCACATAGGGACTAAAGCCAAGCAAATCCTCATCCTATTGTTTTAGTCGATATGTATGCACCATCAAGTCTATCCATATAATGTCGTCACACCAGTCGAGACATTTGGAGCCATTATTTCTTCTCCTCTGTTACTCCCTTCAACATTTCCATTAGATGTAAGTATTTCACACTAAATTATATAATAGACTGTTCTTTGCTTGAATCTTATTTGTCCCATAAAATTCATTATCCCATAGATTTAAAAAAAAAATTATTAGCATTATAAATTTGTAGTCAATGGAATAAAGGCAATACCTACGCCTCTTTCTCTCTCTTTAAACTTTTTTGTTCTTTGACATATTTTGATTTTTAAAAACTTTTGTTTTCTTGTAGGTTAATTATTTTAGAGTAAAAGCTTTGATTTTTATGAGTATTAATGTTCAAACTAGAAGTACGATGTTGTTTTTTTATGCAAAAATGGGTGCTCCAGGGAAATGGGTGCTTCAAGGAAAATGGATAAAAGCTTTAGTAGGTATGAAGAAGCCAGAGAAAGAAAAAAAAATGTAAGCTTAGCTATAAATCTTCACAATTAATCAAGCATTTTTTGGGTTGTTTTTGGTTATATGGTTACACCAGTTTTCAATATTTGTTTCCCTATGTGTCCGAGGTGTGCTGGTAAAAAGCAAGAAATGGGGACTACGCAAAGAGTTCTTGTAACGAGAGTACAGGAGATGTACGTACATATATGTGAATGTAATATGCTTGCGTGTGTGAAGGCTTTCTAGCTGCTATTTTGGTGTGGTGGTGAGGTTGTAAAGTGCTTATCAAATATATGCCTCTACTTTTTTATGAGATAGGATTTTTCATCTGCCACATGTTGTATGTATCTTTTTTTATTGGCAAAACTACTATATGCTAATCATGATTTGTCTTCAAAATTTTGAAGGTTGTTTGTAAGATTTATGATGTTCTTAATTGTATTTTCAAATCATTAACTTTGTTTTGTTCTTTCTATTCACCATGTTTATTCTTAAAATTTCAGGATGTGGGCATTAAGGCTGAAATTTATCATGGACAAACGAAATAATATAGCTCGTGCTGAGTCCCATAGGTTCCATCTTTCCTTTGATATATATATATATATATATATATATATTTGTGTAGCATCCTTCAAGCTTTCATTGTTCTCATCTCATTATTACACTTGTTGGGAATTGGATGCTTCTATTCTTTCATTACCATAGGATTGCCATGATGTTTATCTGACATAACTATTCCCATTTTTTCATTTCCTCATCTCTTTTTAATTATAAGAGATGAACTAAATTTCATTGTCATTACTATTGCTTTTGGTATAGGAATAGATATGTCGGACATTGGACAACCATTACACTATGGTCTCCCAAGAGTCTAGAATGCTACTCCAACGAAAGTGGGCGTTGTGGGAGAGATGGTGTGTCATCTATCTATTGGCTTCATTACACAAGAAGTAATTTTGCAAAAGATGACTTATATGGCTGAATCATAAACAATATGTATTCTTTTCACTTAGGGAATAGTTTATTTGCTTCATAATAACATGACATTATTCATGATTATAGTTGGGAACTGATGATTTGAATTCTTAGCCTTATCTCATGCATACGTGTGGTTATTTCTTTTTGATAGTGGTTGATTAGTCTTTGTGGACATATAAGTGAGTGGAGAGAAGGCACTTCAACTTGGATTGCAAGTAATAGCAAAGATTAAGGGCAATGCTGATGCAGCTGAGGTACTCCAATGAATTGGCTTCCTAGTTCTATTTTACTGTTGCTGAAACATAGCTCAAAGAAGATTATCTTTGCAGGCACTTGAATTCTTTACAACTGCTCCAGCCCTTGTGATACCAAAAGCTATTTCAAATGCTGGTTTAGATGCTTCTCAGATTGATTACTATGAAATAAATGAAGCGTTTTTTGTAAGATTTTAGTACTTGTAATCCCTATATTGTTCCTGATTTAGTAAGCATTTTTTTTCATTCATTTATATTTGTCCTTCTTCTCTCTAGGTTGTAGCTCTAGCCAATCAAAAGTTGCTTGGTCTTAATCCTGTGAGTTTGGAGAAAACTAGATGATTTCTTTCAAGTTGATTTACTCTTAAGTCTGAAATGTATGCTATTTTAAATGTGATCACTCTTCCATTTTCTGCAATTTGTATAGTTATTCATCTGTCCACAATGCATTTCAGCTTTGCTCTATTTTGTCACTATCCTTATCTACATTTTTTTACTCTTCTAATTTCCAAATATCTCAGGAAAGCCTTAACGTACATGGTGGGGCTGTATCATTGGGACACCCATTAGGATGTAGTGGAGCTCGTATCTTGGTCACATTGTTAGGGGTAATCTATAAGCTTCCCTTCTCTTGCTATGCATTCCTAGTTTGACATTCTAATATCATATATATAGTTCTCTGGTTTTGTTTACATGTTTTCTTAATAATCTAAAGTCATAGTTCGTGGTCATATCTAAGCTTATGATTTCTACATATACTCATGTGAAGTGATCTCGTGTTTGTCATTTATTCTTTTAAATTTCTGTTGAGAGTTTAGCTGTGGAATAAAAGAGACATTGGTAACTATGTTCTCTCTGATATATTTTACTTGCACTAATTTTATTCCAATGGGTAACTAGTTCATATACTGTAAACTTTAGGATAGAAAAGTTCAAAAATTTCTTTACTCTGTCATTATTTTGTGCTTGACTAGTACCAAAGAAGGTGAGGCTTTTAACTATCCAGAAGCTGTAATAATAACTATTGTCCTTTCTCATTAAACAAACTGAAAAAGGTTGAATAAAACAAAAAAACATTTATACTCTACTGTCACAAAAATGTACAAGACTATTTCTGGATGATCAAACAGAATTAACTTAGATAATCTTTAGTAAATGGCTAACTCATTAGAAGAGCAAACATTTCTCTCTACTAGCTGGACATGATACCTATGGGAACCAAGATATAGAAACATTTTAAAGTTAGATACTTATAGTCTAAAGAAGAAGAAACTAAAGAAAGCATTAATATTCATGTACAGAGTCATTTGTTACAGCTATACTTGAAAGATATCTTTGTGATATTACAGCTATACTTATACTAGAGAAAGTAGATTCATATTGTTTTATGCATAATTTTATGAAATATATGAATATTGCATCTGGTCTGGGATTTCTTTTTCTTCTGTTGTTATATGAATATGCCTGTTGTTATAGCCAGCCATGGGTAATGTTTCATGAGCAATTTTTTCTTCAAATAATGCCTGTGTGATGTTGTTTATGGTATATCTTAGTTTCTTGTTAATTATTTAATTATTTAGGTTTCTTCCTCCAGTAATGGATGTGAAATTCTAACTAGTCTAGTATTGGTTATCTGAAAATCTCATCTTCTCAAGCTTCAGATTTTTTTTAATTCATTTTGTTATCTTAGTAGTGATCACTGCAAGCATAACAGTTGTTATAGGTCCTTTTTTTCATTCTCTCTCTCTCTCTCTGACCATTTCTAAATGTTGATGTTTGTCTGTGTTGCTCTTATAGATATATTTGTTATCTTGATACATTTCACAAGCCTTGTTTTAAGTTGCATGTTTTGTTGCTTCAGTCATTGTTTTGCATGGTAGTACATCTTGCTATACCTTGCTGTTTTGTTAAGTTTTGGAGTTAGTACAAATTTAATTTAAACTTTATATGCTTACAGGTGGAAACTAGCTTAAGTCTTATGCTCTTAATAATAAAAGGAATTTTTTTTTACAATGTGCAGGTATATTGAGATGATTTCTTTGGAGCAATTCTTGACAACATTTGTAGTTGAGACCTTTAGAATGGAAGAATGTATTTCACTAATTTTTGTATACATTTCTTGTTTTGTATTTAGTGATAAAGGAATCTGAATTGGGCATAAATTATGTTGTAATATGATTTCTTAAGCCTAGACTAGTAGACTAAATATTATAATTACATTTGAGTAATTAATAAAAATCTATTTATGTTACCTTATTTGGCTTCAACTTTCATATTTGTTTTCCTAGTTTTGTGTAAGTAAAAAAAGATTATATTTCTCTAAGCTAATATAACACATGTGTTATACTAAAGTGTAGTATAATACAAATAATGTGTTATACTAAAGTGTAGTATAACAAAAAAATGTGTTATACTAAACTATAGTATAACACAAAAAATGTGTTATACTAAAGTGTAGTATAACACACAAAAAATGTTATACTAAAGTGTAGTATAACACAAATTTATAAGTATTGAAATGTGTTATATAATCGACTATAAATAACATAATTAAACACTTATCTATATATTAAAATAACACAGAAAGTGTGTTATTGTTGACAGCATAATAACACATCTGTATAACATTGATAAAGTGTTATGTAAAGTACCCAGACCTACGATAACATAGTCGGTCTTAACACATCAAAAAGTGTTATGGTATGTTTTGATAACACATTTTCGGTGTTATTAAAAACATTTTTTCTTGCAGTGTGGGGTCCTCAGCTCTGTCATCTGGACTAGGGATAGTGATGGACACGCTGGAGAGGTCAAAGGTGTTCCTCAAGTTTTTTACCTTCTCTTCAGTCATGTCAGAGGCCGACGCCTTGAACCAAAAAACCTCATAATCAGAAGGGCGAGGCTTCTCAAACGATTTCCATATGATCTCACTGGCGAAGGTGGCCCCAGAATCTGATAAATGGAACTCCTTTTGTAGTCTCTTCTTCTGCTGCTCAGCTAGTGAGACTATCTTGCTCTTGGAAGGAGGGTGAACCACCTTAGGATGGATCTGTGAATGGGATGCTCCTGAGGATAAGTAGTATGACGACGAGAGCCCTCGGTATAATCTTGCCGAGAAGAAGATTGATGGGAAACCCGACTAGTATCTCGGTGTGAAGGGTGTTACAATGGTTCTCGCTGACCTGACCTATCCCGGTGAGAAGAATGACCCTTCTGAGGTGTACCTTGGGTGCCTTGGGAGTCGTGGGGTGTACTATGCTGAGAAGAGCCCGACGAGGAGCCCTAAGTGATATGCTTGGCAATCTGAGGATCATCTTCAGAAGGTTGTTGAGTTTTCTGTTTCACTCTCGCCATTGGACAATACCTCTTTAAGAAATCTTCCTCACTAAATAAGTATAAAGCGGAATGAGGGAGAATCCTTTTCAACCTTTCCAAGAACTCTTGGGGAGTATACTCACTGACTGACTTGTCTGATGAAGAGGAGTAGGACATCTGCAACAGAAGAAAAATAAAGATTAAAGTTAGTAAATGAGCATAATGAAGCCAACATCTCGGGGCATGTTCATGAACCCCTAAGGTGGTTGGCCTAGCTCTAATTCTAGGCTTGAAATTGCCTAAAGGAAGGAAAGGGGGAGTACTTGGCCCATGAACCCCTAAGATGGTCAGCCTAGCCCTAATTATAGGCCCAGAAATCGCCTAAGGGAAGGAAAAGGAGTACTCGGCCTATGAAGCTCTACGGGTGGTCGACCTAGCCCTAATTCTAGGTTTGGAAATCGCCTAAGGCAAGGGAAGGGAAGTGCTCAACCCATGAAGCTATAGGGGTGGTTGGCCTAACCCTATTCCTAGACCTGGAAATCGCACAAGGGGAGCCCTGGAGGTGCTCCGCCCAAACACTGTACCTAAGCCTAGAAATCGCCTTAAGGAAAGGATTAGGAGCCTTGGAGGTACTCGGCCCAAGCATTGTTCCTAAGGCTGGAAATCGCCTAAGGCAAAGGTTGGAAACTTTGAAGGTGATCGGCCCAAACCTGTTCCTATACCTGGAAATTTCACAAGGAGAAGCAGGAGGTACTCGACCCATGATTGGGTGCCAAGGAGGTGCTCGGCCCAAACCTGGGCCTATCCCTGGAAATCACAGGCACTAGGTTTGGAGTCCCAGAAATTGCCAGGACTATTGAGTGGTCGGCCTAGGGTCTTGCATCCCTGGAAATTGTCCAGTCTGGGGTTTATAACCATGGAAATCGCCCAAACTAAGGAATTTTACAGAGAAATATTGATTCAAGTAGGTCAATTATTTTTTATCAGGATACAACAAAGCAAGAAGATTCAGACAAAAATTCCTCAAAAATACAAAGTGTTTCTTATGAATATAAGCACATTTAAATTAAATGATGTGAGGATTAGAAGAAAGTACTTACCAAAGATCTGAGTTTGAGAAGGATCTGGAGAAATCAGGCTTGGATTTTACTTGGAAGTGGCACATAGAGCAAAATGAGAAGAGAGGATCTACTTATATCCTCTCAAGCACACAAGATATTTTTAGGAATTCAAACTTCCTTGAAAAATATTTGATATGGTTAAAATTAAATTCCTTGAAAAATATTTATATTTTTAGGAAATCAAATTCCTTAAAAAACTATCTTATATTTTGACGAATTAAAATTCCTTGAAAAATATTTTTTATTTTTAGGAATTAATATCCTTGAAAAATATATTATATTTTTAGGACTTTAAAACTCCTTGAAAAATATGTTATACTTTTAGGATCTCCTTAAAAAATATATTAGATTTTTAGGAAATTAATTTTCCTTGAAAAACCTAATTATTTTTAGGAATTACTAATTGTCCCTGAAAAATTCGTACCGAGAAAAGTATTGATAGTAAAAAAAAAGTACTATGTAATGTCCCGAGGGACTTGACTAAGTACTGCTATAGTATGTTTCTCGGGCCTGGATCAAGTTTACCGTAATGTTGAGTACATTACAATAAACTTGGGAGGCAAATGCTATCCCTAAAAAATACGAGGATGACGTGGCGAATGAGAATGTGACACATGACATCACAAGTCAGGGAAAAACGACAAAGTATTGAGAAAGACCGACGGGCAAAAAAGATTGGTCTAGGACTAGGGAATTCAATCAAGCCTAAAACCCCTAGGGGTGGTCGGCCTAAGCAGGCCCAAGGGCCTAGGAGTAGTCGGCCTGACCCCCTACCCAGGGGGGGTAGCTGCAAATGTACACGCTGGTCTAGCTTTCCCTTTCCCTTACCTACACCACATAGCACCTGTGAGCCAAGGGTGAGCAAGAAAACTTAAATCAATAGATTCAATAAGTAATAGAATAAAAATAACAAACTTAGCAATAACGGTCTACTCAAACAAACACATAATCCAATTTAACAATCAATGAATTAGACAAGTGCATTCTACATTTCTTATTATTTAAGTGGTGTTCGGGCAAACCAAGTGCATATTGCACTCCCAGGTTGCCATAGCCCAATGGCCTGCGTTCCGCATGCTTGTTGTCGTCCTCGATGCCCTTAGGTCGAGCGTTCAGATTAGATATAATCAAGCATATAAATTGCATTACATACAATCAAATGTAGCATATACAAGCATGCCTAGCCAGATAATCGCAAATACAGTCAGTCACATTTATTAACAGGACATGTGCCCTAACCACAACTAGGGTGCAATTTCCTTACCTCGAGTTCTGTGAGATAGAAAATACGACCTCAAGTACAATCCTAATCCCTAGCCTTGCGATAATCTAGTCATAACATAAACATACTCTCATTCGGGATTAACTTCAAATCCCAAGCCTCACCCTAGACCCTATTCTTAAGCTTACTATTCCCAGTTGCTGGGATGTTAGAAACGTCCTTCGAGCCCCCAAGTGGGGCACCAAATGGATTCTCGAACTTCCCAAACCTTAATCCTAAAATCAGCAAAACCATATTTTGGGGCACCTGGCGCAGTCGCACCTACCCCTGGCGTGATTACGCCTATAGAAAATTTGGGCTTTCTGGGGTACTGGCGCGGTCGCATCTTAGCCCACCGCGGTCGCACCCCTAGACTCGGTACCCCAACCCAAACCAAAATTTTGTGGTTTCTGGGACACTAGCATGGTCGCACCACAACCTAGCGCGGTCACACTAGGTCACTAGAAACCCAAAAATTACCCAGAAATTTAGTTTTCTTCCCCAAAACCAAAAACCACAATCCCCTGCATACCTGACCCATAAAATCGACCCAAAAATGACTCTCCAATAGGTTTTTGGCCACAAAACAACCCACAAGCCAATACTACAACATCAAAACACCAACATAGCATCATTAAAAACATTAAACACAATCTAAAATCAAAATTCATAGGTTTGAGTTTCAAACTCAAACTTTCAGCTCATAATCCAACAACTCAATCCAATACCCTGGTTTGTAACCCAATTTCGAAGCTTACACAACGTTACAAACACACTCCCACCATCAATATACACACTTACACAGCCTAGCACCCTAATTTTCCTAAAATTAAACCCAAACCCCCAATTAACTTAAGAATACATGAACATAAGTGAAGAACAGCAACATAATTTACCTTAGGGGTGAAATCCGTGATTTCCAATGAATGAAACAGGTCCTAGCTATTGTCGAACCCTTCCTTAGTGCTCAATTTCTCTTCAAGCTTCCTAAAATCTCCACAATTCTTCTCAAACTCAAGACTTCTTCCTTAACACCCTAAAGCACTTCAAGAGAGAACCAAAGAAAAGGAAAAAAAAACGTGCAAGTGTGTTCCCAAGAGCTGTTGTCCATTGCTCTAGTGTATAGGTCAAATGATCATAATACCCTTACTCTATAATCCTATTCAAAGCATCCCCCAAGGGAAAATCAGTCATTTTGCCACTAAACCTCAAATTATACCTCAAAGTCTCAATTTAATTCGCTAGTCTTCCACTCATAATTATTTTCCCCAAATATAGCTCATATTCCTTTAATTTCCAAAATACCCATTGGCTCACCCTGAGCCGGGTATAAGTCCCCGTTGTAACTTTTCTGCCAAATTTCTCTAATGGATCGACCTAAGCTAGTTATCGCGAATATATCCACATAATAGTGTGGTCTCAATCACATAATACATATATTTACAATTATACCCTTAACAAGTCAAGATTACGAAAATGCCATTTTCCACAAAAACGGGCCCACAATCACATTTAATATACATAAGCATGCATTAATAGTTATATCTTAATATAACTCATATATTTCACATAGTCACACATATATTCAATTAATTCCATATATAAATCCATTTATGCCCTCCCGGGACGCTAATCAATGCGCTAAGCCTTATTAGCAAATTTGGGACGTTACAATCGAGGTTAATCGAGGTGGTCATCTATAGGACACTTCAGGTCCCTATCGAGGTCCATCGAGGACAATCAAGACTAATCAAGGTAGTCCATTCCTAACCTACATTGAGGCATGTCGAGGTACATTGAGGATCATCGATGCATGTCGAGTTTCATCGAAACTTATCGAGGCAGACAAAGAACTCCGAAAAAACCCCAGAAAAAATCAGTTCTAATCCAACCGTGAAACAGTAAAAAAAATCCAAAATGCAGACACAGATCTGTTCGAAATAGTTAAAGCAATGTAAATAAACAAGTTTAATCACTGCATTTACAAAAAATATACTTACCCATAATTTTTTTGTCTCTAGATCCGAAAACCAGTGTTGTTTTTCCTGGATAGGATTCAAACTTCCCCAAAACACAACCTCAAAAGATCGACCAGATCAATTCAATCTTGGTGGCTGCCTTATTTATTTATTTTTTATTTAGATCTTAGAATTAGAAGAAGGGAGAACTTGGGTGAGGGTGAGCTTGGACGTGAAAGAGAAAGGGGAAACTTGGGTGAGGGTCCTATTTCATATGTTAGGGGCATTTTAGGAAACAATGAAAATACTAGCATAAAATAGTTATGTTCACATAGGCTAGAATAATTTTTTTAAAGGACCCCATTTAATGCATCATTTCTCAAATTTCCTTTTAGAATTGTATGATTTAGTATCAAGATATCATAAACTATTCTATAATAGTTCAAAGTCCAAAGTGCCCAAGTCTCAAAAAGCTGGTTGTGACAGGTACCAATAAAAATGTTAAACTCTTTAAATATATGGTTGTGTAAATTTACACGAGAAAGTTCATATAATATATATATTTATATATATAGATTATAAACTTAGGTTTAACCTCTCAAAGGACTAGGAGAGATATAGATATATCATATATATGGTGTATATTATTTTAGTATATGGATTTCAATTCTCCATATATAGACCAAGCAATTTCTTTATCCAAGGATAATGTTAAAGTTTCGATATGGTTCTCAAAGACCCACTTCATCTTCCCTAAAATTAGGGCTTTATAAGCATATATAACATGGAAAAGTCAAAAACTAATTTTTTCTTGGTAGATTTAAGGGAAAATATCATTTTGGCCCTGTGTTTTTTCTGAATACGCAATCGACTTTTGTATTCTGTTAAATGATAATTCGGACCCTGTGTTTTACAAAATGGATCAAATGAGTACCCTAGATCAGATTTTGGTTAAAATATTTTTAATTATAAGATCAATTCTTTGCTCGTTAGTGATGCGATGAGTTCAGAAAAGTGAAGAAAGTGGTCGAGAAGCTAAGAATGAAATATTATATTTGAGTTTGTTTTTACCAAAATTTGTTATAAGTTATTATTTTAATCCATTTTGTAAAACAAAAAATCTAATTTATCATTTAGCAAAACACATAGGACGAGCAACGGGACCAAATAAAAATCTATTGGTATTAGTATATATATTATATATTTTTCAACCCCTCGCAACCGCTAATGCAGCTTTCAATGAACCCCATTTATAAGTCTCAATTAAAAGTCCAAGACATTCTCTCTTAATTGATTTGTTTATATTACGTATTTCTTCTTTATTTTTGTATTTGGAGTTATTAATTAATAAGTAAAAAAAAATTAATAATGATGATATGTGTACACAACATACAAAATATGTAACAATACATTGCACAGAGTGCAATAACATGACATTGTTATTTAAAGTAGAACTCATTATTTTAAATAACATGTTTGTGTACAATATTTGGTATATATATTATGTAGACGTATTATTACTCAACGAGTTTATTCTTATCTATGATTGATAATATTTGAGCATAGACAAACCATTACACATCAGCAAATAAGTATTTTAATATAATAAATTTTATTTTAAATAAATTTGACTGGTTAAAATCATATATCATTAATCTTTTATATATATTAACAAATATCTAAGTTAACAAGAGCTCATTTTCGTCGTGAGTTATATATATAAATAAAAATAAATGTTTCCTAATTAAAAAACGTTCAATATTTCAATTATTTTCGCTAGAGTTTAATATTTCATTTAGAGTTTAATATACATTGTAAATGTATAGTGCAAGTACTTCGATTATATATTGTTTAATAACATATTTTTATATACATATCTGAATTACTTTGCCTTTAAACTTTGAGTAAAAAATTGTTAAAATTACCTTCTAGCAGCTCTTTTAAACTAATTGTCTAAAATGAAGTTTTTTTTATATTATTTATATTCTTCTTTATATTTATAGATTTTTAAGAGCTCATTTAAACATTTATTTTTTATTTTTTTGTTCACTTTTCTTTCTTTCTTTCTCTTTTTAAATTTATTAGTTTTTTTATTATTTTAATTAATAAAAATATTTAAGAATATAATATTTAATGTAAAGAAATATATAGAAGCTGGTGTATGTAAAATTTTGATGTAAAATTAAGAAAGTGAGATTTTAGTGATCTATTTTAAATAATTAAGTAAAAGAGCTGTTGGGAAATAATTAACCTACTGAAATAATTACTTTTGTCAAATATATATGAATGAGAATTGGGACGAGTCAAATATCAACTGCGTTTAGTTAATTTATTTTTATATACTAAATAAAGCAATAACTACTATGCGTTGGGTGGTAAATTAAATATTAAAATGACAAAAAACATAAAAACAAAACGCAAAAGAGACAAGCTATTAGCACTACTTCAATGAAAAAAAAATTCCTACTTCAATTTCACGTTTATAATGTTCTTTTACTAATTACGTGTGATTATCAATGTAATCATTATTATTTTTAAAAGAAAATTAATGAGAGCTGTTTTTGACTTTTTATTTTCATATGATGAGCTTCCACATAATTTAGAGTATATACATATATATATTTAGGCAATGATGCATATAATATGAAATCATAACTATAGTAAAAGTTAATCTATAATAATTATTACAAATGTTGAAGGTCTTAAGCACTATATATATATATGTAGTACAATTTGATTATATGGTCTAATTAAACTTAACCCATAAATGCCGCCAAAGTTGAGGAGGGTGTAGCCCAAAATATAAGTTTGACATATGGTCAACTATATATATATTTATTGAAATTAATATATGTCACGCTCACGTTATCGTTATCATGAAGTAGTTTTCCGAACTTAAAGAAGAGAGGGAAAAAAAATGCCGTCGAGGAAAAGGATAAGTGATTCAAAGACAAAGACTAAACAACACGAAGAATAACAACAAAGGAAAACAAATAATGAATATATATATAAATATATGACTCGTAGTTCACTCTTCGTTCTGTCACTTCAGACATATGCAAATGTTGCTTCTTTGGGGGGCCCGGCCTACTTCCACAGCCTGAGATCTCTTTTCCCATTTCACTTCTTCTGATATTGATCTTTTCATCCCACTGAGTTCACATGCATTCGCAAGATCATCATCATCATTAGATATGTTCCACACACATACACATTTATATATATATATATATGAATACAGTAGCATCGATCAGTGGTTGCCAGTGAATTGGCTCAATCCCATAGCTGATGAGCCAAAGGAATTATGTGACAAGAATTGCCTTTGTTCCACCTCTCCACCTGATCCCGAGCCTAGAAAATCCCTGGTCAGACCATTTTCGATGCCATTATTTGATGATGACAATGACATGTTATTCCCTAATGATCTCAAATTTGAACCGTCCAAGTATCCATGATGATGATGATGATGATGAGCCATGTTGGTGGCCACATTGACATTACTAGGAGTAGCTGAAGAAGATAATAAAGATGAAGAAGATGAGTTCATGATCATGACTACACCTGGTGATGATGTGCTAGTAGTAGTAGTAGTAGTACTAAATGAAGGGTTGCTTGATGATCTGGTTGAGCCCATTTGAGCTGCTTTTTGGAGAAGAGCTGTGGCTGATATTGGAGCAATAATAGGCTTTGATGATGAGGATGATACTGATGATGATGAAGAGTTGTTAAGTACTCGATTTGGTTCTTCCTTTAATCCAACCAAACTTGACACAGAAGTAGAACAAGAGCCAAAGAGAGTAGTATTACTAGTACTAGTAGTTGATCCCATATTTTGAATCATCTCTGGCACACTGCTACTATAGATATAATCCATGGGATTATTATTAATAAGGTTATTATTATGTGATGATGAATTTGCTTGGTTAAGCCAAAGTGATAATCTTGACTTGCTGAGATGATGATTGAAATGATCTTGATGAAGCTGAAAACCATGACTACTAGTACGACCACTCATGATGCCGAGTCCATGTGTTAAATGGTCCATATTAACTATAGTTGTACTTGAACTAGTACTACTAGTAGTAATAGCATTAGTGTGATCATCAACATTATTATTATTACTATTACCAAAGCTCAGATTGGTGGACACAACCGAAGTAAGCCTAGCACTCTCTTCTGCTAGGGCATCACAAAACGCTCTATGTGTAATGAAGCTATCTTTCCTGGTATAATAAGAAACAATAATCGAATATAAGTACATTTTTGTACATACACGTAATTCTGAAAACAGACCCTTTTAATGCTATTTTGCAAAATAATACTTAAACTTCTTTCCATAGTATTCTAGGTGTCGAAAATTTCTAATAGGTTATTAAGAATATTTTTATAGGATGTCGAGAATTCTCGAAAGGGTGTGGCGAAAAAAATATATCAAAATTATTTTGTAAATATATATATATTTATATGTATGTATAGATAAATAGATACCTGGAAAAGAGGGTTCCACAATCACACTTGTACTCTCTAGTACCACAAGTCTTGGAGTGAGCTTTCCAGTCAGATTGAACTGCATATTTTTTCGAACACTTTTCACACTTCCACTTCTTCTCACCATGTTTTCGACTAAAGTGTTTCTTTATTCCAGTAAGGTCACCCAGGGCTCGACCAGGGTCATGGTGGACACAACTCTTTTCAGGACATATGTACACCTTCTTCTTCACCTGATCTTTGTTAGTCCTTTGCCGGAGCTTCCATGGAAGGTTGTGACCTCGTCTATGAAGCTGCAAGTTCTGATCTCTCTGGAACCCTTTGTTGCATATTTCACACATGAATCTGTGTGTGGCCATAAGGGTCTTTGGAGATAATGCAACAACCTCCGCATCTGGATCTGTAATGAATATCTATATATAGTTAGTATACTATATATACATATGTGATCATTAAGTATATAATGAAAATTAAGAGAGTATTTTATTGCCTGGTGTTCCTGGGAGATTTCTCTTCTTCTTGGCAACAGCAGTTGTAGTAGTAGTTGGGTTTGGTTTTGGGCTAGTAGGGTTACGGTTTGGCTCTTGATTATGATGATGAGGAAGATGAGCAGTAGTGCCAAACCAGCCATTAATATTGGAAGAAAACCCTTCAGTACCAGCCATAATACGCATCTAATAGAGAGAGTTTACCGTACGTAGTACTACAAGAGAAAGAAAACAAAGCTCTATAGCTCTTGGTATATTGTGTTATAATAAGTGCTTAGTGTATATATATAAATATGTGTGTGTGTGTGTTTGTATCTAGTTCTTCACACTCAAATATATATCTCAAACTCTAAGCCAAAACGACAGGTAAGAGAATGAAGAAAGTTCAATCTCGAAAAGGTTCTTTAGTCTAAACACAAGATACATAGCCAAATATATATTTATATAAATACTTATTAATAACCTTCTTGGGTGGTGGAAAGAGAGATCTGGCTAAGTGTGTTTTTTTGTTTGCCTTAGCTTGTTTTGTTTTGGATTTTGAAAATGGGAAAAAACCAAAACAGTTTGATGGCCAAAGACAGAGAATAATCTACATATATATAAATATTTTCTTCTCTTTCTTTTGTAGAGAAAATGATTGTTTTTTTTCTTTTATTTTATACTAGCTAGAGTCGTTCATATCCTCAAAGTTGGTCAGCCATAGATTTTGATGGGCCACCACCTTTTTTCTTCTTCTTCTTTCTTTAATTATTATCTTTCTATCTCAGAAGAAGCACTCATAGTCTTTATATAAATGGTCTCTGTGAGAAACAGTATATATTAGTATAGTAGTAGTGCTTTAAGAAATTTCTTTCTTCTTTCTTGGGGTTTGTCAGAAAGTAACTTTTAAAGCTCAAACTCCAATATTATACATAAAAAAAAGCTAGCTCTATAGTATATGTGTAGACTAGATAACAGATTTTAGAGAAAAGTCAGATGCCTTTATGAGATTAGATATATAGGCTATGATTAAACCATAATTAATAACACAAAAAATGTTAGTAAAAGTAATGATAAAAAAAAGAGGTATAATTAAATAAGTTACCTTTCCGAGGCATGATAATCAATAGGACCGTCCGTGATATAGTTGTGGACAGAAGAGAAAAGGGGGGCCATGGCCATGGCAGTAGCAGAGTGTGGGGTTGGGTTTGGGTCCCAACTATGGACTGAGTGAGACTCTGCTGTCTGCTGCACCATCCATCATCCCAAAGGGGGCATGACTATGAGTGCATGTGCCAGAACCAGCACCAGCACCAGAACCAGCCATACTAACTTCTTCATTTCAATCATGCTCCTCACAATCATTTACATCTGTATATAAATAATCAATAAGACCCGCTTTGTATAACTATAATATATATAATAAAAAATTTAATGAAAGTTTATCTTTAATATGTTCGTATAATTAATAAGAAAAGAATTTTTCAGAGTAAATTATGAATTATGATAATTATTTTAATTTAAAAAATAACTTTTCAAATTAGATTTTTATTTTAATTCTAAAAGCTAAAAATCAGCTTAAAATAACTTAATCAAACAAGATTAAAGATTGTCAGTGCTTAGTAATATTACATTTCGTCTCCAAAAGAAGGGGTTTCATCAATCTTGATGTTAGAATCCTCCTTAAAAATAATTTTCCTTTATTTATTTAGAGACCGAGATCTCAATAAATAAAAATTTCAATCTAGGACATTGTTTGAAAACTGTGTTGTTATTTGATAAATATTAGTTTTATACAAACAAAAAATTTATTTAATGCATGGAAGGAATTAGTTTTTGGGTGGGACATATCATATTAAAATTCTATAATATATATATATAAAATATATATTTGGTGTATGTATAGAAGTATCAGTTCATCTTCAAAAACTTGTAGCATTTTATGTTCACATTAATATATATAGTAACCATGGATTGAATTGATCGATCAGCCAAGACTTCTTTATCAATATTGAGGCTTATTAAAAGAATAATGGATAGAGATAGAGATCGTTTCATTCATTTGTTTTTTGAAAGGAGATCATTTAAAATTCTTGAAATATAGGTATTCACGATTATAAAATTGGACTTTTCCGACACCCAACCACGACAGTTAACTCTGTTAAATGTTGTAATTGCTTAGCGCAACTCTACGCTGACACTTAAAAACTGTAGGCATAGAAATCAACGCCGATAGTGAATAACTGTCACAGTTGCTTTTGACTGTCGCTATTGTCCTCAACATCGACAGATAATTCGAGACTAATGCCGACAGTTAAAAACTGTTGTAGTTGACCCCAACACCGACAGTTAATTCGAGACCAATGTCGACACTTAAAAATTGTCGCTATTGACCTCAACGCCGACAGTTAATAAAAGTCAAATACCGACATTTATATAATGTCGCCGAAGTTCAAATAAAAATCTATAAATATAATTGATGAATAATTTAATTTTAAAAACAAACTCAATTATATAAATATATATTTATAAAAATTATGTATTTATTAAAAAACTTTTAAAACTAGATTTTTTTGTTTCTAAATTTTTCATATTATTAACTTTTGTATTTATAATAATTTTATATTAAAATTTAAATTAGTTATGATATAAAAATAATATAGTTAAATTAACATATTTATAAAATTAGTATTAGTTAAAAACAAGTTGTTTTATTGATTGGTTAAATATTGTAAAATAATAATAATAATTTTTTTAAATATGTATCTTTAAAATAATATTAATTTTTTTATAAGATAATGTCGGCACACTATTGGATTAATTATTAATTCAATTAGTTATTATATATTTAATAATAAAAAAATTTAAATAAAAATTCATTAATGATACTTATTATGATGTTATAGTATTAATTTTTTTTAAACTAATAACAATTATTTAGGAAAAAAGTAATTTAATATTGAAATAAAGCTATCGATATTGACTCCAACGCCGACAGTTAATTTAATGTCAATGCCGACAGTTAAAAATTGTCGATATTAACCCCAACAGCGACAGTAAATTTAAGGCTAATGCCGACAGCTATAAAATGTCGCTATTGACTGCAATGCCGACAGTTGATAAAAATCCAATATCGACAATTATAAACTATCGCCAAAGTAAAATTAAAAAAAAACCAAGAATCATAATTAAAAAAATAACTAAATTATGTAAATATATATTATAAAAATATGTATTAATTAACTTTCAAAACAATAAAATAATTTTAACTAAATATTACATTAAAGTATTACAAAATTTAACAAATCTCATTAATAATGGTTAATTAAAATATGTGAGAAAAAAACATGGACAAAATTTTGGAACAAAACAAAATTATAGGTGGCAAATGAAATAATAGGCGCCATATGAAATCAATGCATACATTTGTGTTTTTTTTTTTATTTCATTTATCAATCTCTCAAAACATGTCTAACCTCTCAGGTCTCTCTCTAGGTATCTAACCCTTTACTCTTACAGATGTCTGGCACCAAAAGCTCGACGAAGACGACAACGGGGCTCGACAGCGCGATGGCTTGACAATCTGTCTCGCTGCTTTCGTCTTTGCAGGTCTGACGATGTGCGAGGTCAAGGTTCGGTGAACGATAGTGCACGAGGTCGGGATGGTGTTCACTCAACCCCTCGTTTTTGATAGTGGTACCGAAATGGTGAAGGTTTCCATTTCAAATTTCGGCATCATTTGCGGTCACACGGGTTCAGAGGCTGGGAAATCGATTGCTTGGGTTAAGAGATTGAGTTCAGAGATTGGGAATGGTGAAGGTTAGCATTTCAAATTTCTTTTTTTTAATGCATTCTTTGATTAGTTTGCTTTGACAGTATCACCAATGTGTCTTCTTATAACTCATATATATGATTTGAGAAGTTGATTTTGTGCTTATGCAGTTTTATTTAGTATTTATACTTTATTGGCTTTGAAAATGGCAGAGGATTGGGGATGTGTCGAAGGAAATAAAAAGAGTGAGGGCACAAATGGAAGAAAACGAAGAACTGGTGATACTAATGAGAGGTATTCGTGGACAAGCAAATGTAACCTCTTTGGGTCCAGCTTATATCAAACTTGTCCAAGTATTGAGCATTAGTTCTGATATACTTTCACCAAGTGCAATGACTGAGCTTCAAAATCTCTGATAAGGTAGTGTTATTTGAATTTTTTTGTCTTTCTGTTTTGAACTAACACTACAAATTTAATTCTAAAACTTCTATTTTTTTCTCTTACATAATTTCCAAAGCGAATGATCAATGTCTATTGACGGGTTTTTATTGGTTCCGTGGCACCACTATTTTAATTTATTGAGTCATACCAAATACCTGATAAAAGTTCTTCATGTTTATGATTTTCTCCATTTGATTTCTATAGTTGATTTTTCTGTTTGATGATTGTACGCCCTAATTATCCACGAGCTATTAGCGAGCTGAGAAATGGCATAATTATCTCAGCCTCGGGGATGCCACGTACCCGGAGCTGCTGTTATCAGGTCCCACCTCTTTAGCTCGAGGTAACCAAAGGCTTACTAAGGTTACTAAGGAGTCGGGTCAGAAGTATGAACACCGCGGGCTAAGAAGACATCTAGCTCGAGGAACGAGCTTGAGGTGGCACCTCTGACCCCTTTATAAAGTCAACCACGCAATGTAAACGTGTATATATCAGACATCACGTGTCTGATATATCCCTGAATTCTCGGACACGCAACATAAACGTGCGTGTTCAGGCACCCACGACTGGGTTGGGCCGTGCAACCCATTATCCCCCTTACCTATTGACTAGACCACACTTCATTGTCAGGTTTTAGGAATTAATCATGAATGTCACAGAAGTGACATGATGGGTGAGAAGGTCACGGGATAACCCCCCTTACAAACCCCCAGGTGCCCTCTCCCTATAAATATGGAGACCCTGGGAGTTGCAAGGGGTTGGATTCGATTATGTAAAGAAATACCCTGTAAAGAATATCATAAAGATAGCAATAATATTGGCTGGTGGACTAGAATGATTTTAACCTTTGAACCACCTAAAAAAAGTATTCGTGTCACCATTTTATTGTAAGATCATTCATCTGTTACGGTTCATCATTGAGCACTAATCTCACTCTTTATTCTTTTAATTATCTGTTGGCGAAGAACCGCGTCAATAGTTTGGTGCTTTCATTGAGAGCCTGTTAGATTGGTGCTATCGCAAATACCCAACCATGGTGGTCACTCGCTCAAGACATGGTAACGAGACGGACCCACGTGATGGGCAGGAGGCCCATCATGCCGCCATCTCCGATGATCAGAACCCTGAGGTTCAGCACTGGCTGGGCAAGCAGCCAATAGGCCAAGATGACACTGGAAGTTCGGCTCCCTGGCCACCCAATCCAAACCCAGATTTCTACACAGTGGTGGAAATGGAGAATGCACAGCTGAGGATTCAGTTGGCAAAAGCTAACCAGCAGATTCAAGAAGTGTTGGCCCGACTACCCCTTTTTACAACCGACGCTAACGTCAGAAAGAGGCAAGGCGAGACTCATAAGTCCCGCCGGGGTAGCCGGTCCAGGCCTAGCCGGTCGTTCAGACCCCCGACATCAAACTCTATTCCTACATCGCACCACTGGGAAACCACTTTTGAGGAACCACCCAAGGCCGAGCAACAGTATAGCCGATCGGTCTGGACCTCAACTCCCAGCTCACTTCCGCCCTCGAGTGCGCCCAAGAGGGCTCGAGGGAGTTCGCGAAGGAGATCTGGGGAGAGCTCACAGCGACAGCCCGCCCCGGCCAGCCGTCCTGCGCCTCGCTCAGACCGCCAAGCACAAGACCCGGCGGAGGGTAGAGTGGAGCAGCCCCGACCTAACCTGATCCGCCCTGACAGGACTAGAATTGCATCTCCGGTTAGACATCCTCCTTCACCGATTAGATACCCGTCTCCTCCTCAGCCAGTCCGAGATATTCTGACTCATGGGAGCAGTAGGAGAAATCCACCTTCCGTCAGACCTTCCCATCGTAGCCGGGCGCCTAGAGAAGTCTCGGATCCTCATCCCCAGAGGCGGGCTCCGAGCTTCTCAAATGGGAGCTATTGGACCGAAAGCCGTCGAAGTGACCTCTTTGGCGAAGACCTGCGCCAACGCTTGAGCTCGGTGCAAAGTCCTCAAGCCACCCCGAGGGACGACCTCCAAGATCGTCTAAACTCTCAAAGGGGAAACCCGGTGGGAAATGGCAGCCGTGCTCGCCAAAAAGAAGACCTATCCGAGGTACAGTGGGAACGTCCCATATAACCTATCTCAAGATAGGAGGGACAATAACCCGCCAAACACATACAATGGATCCAGAGCTGTAGAACAGCCCCGGAACAACCAAGGAAATCAGGACAAAACCCTTGAATGTCTGGCTCAAATGGAGGAGCTGATGAGGAAGCTCCTATCGGAAAAAGAAAAAGATGAATATGATTCAGGGGACGAACTCGAGCTCTTCGCCCCCAGCATAGCAGCAACGGCGTATCCACCTGGTTTCCGTATGTCGCACTTGTCCAAATTCAACGGAGACGGGGATCCGTCAGATCATCTAGCTATGTTTAATACCCTGATGATGGCCCCAACATTGGCCCCGAGCTGAGGTGTTTAATATTTCCATCCACCTTGACTGGGCCGGCTAGACAATGGTTCAAACAGAGTAAGAAACAGTCAATCAGCTCGTGGAAAACTTTCTCTACTGACTTCAAAAGAGCATTCCGAGCTTCCTAGGCTGCCCGCGTCAAGGCTGACACCCTAGCAAACGTAAGGCAGCAACCCAACGAGCCTCTGAAGGCTTACCTAAGCAGATTCGTGAACGTTGCTGCTCGGGCCAGAGACGCAGATGATTGCTCCAAGCTCATGGCTTTGAGAACTGGGATCCTTGTCGGAGGGGGACTCTGAAAGGAGATACAAAGGAAGGGAGTCAGCACAGTAAATGAATTCCTAAATAGGGCCCAGGGATGGATTAACCTGGAGGAGGCGCAAGCCTCAGCCGCAGGAACCAGCCAGGTCCTTGAACAGCCCGCTGGAGTGGGAACGGAGGTCGCGACAGCGACTGAGACCGTTACACAGAATAACCAGTTTGGTGGAGGCAAGAGAAAGGGGAGCGGCGAGGGCAACCAGCACGGCCCAAAGAAGAACAAGTCCGCAGAAAAATTTAGGTCGGTACACGCGACTTATACCGAGCTCACCCACTCTAGGGAGAGCATCTTCCTAGCAAATTCTGCTCGCCTCCCCTGGAAGAAGCCGGAGCCGCTAAAGCACCAGAAGGTAAGCGAGACCCGTCCAAGTTTTTTCGGTTCCATAACGACATTGGGCACAATACCGATGACTGTAGACACCTGAAGGATGAGATCGAAACTCCCATCAGAGCCGGACCCTTGGCTCAGTATGCGCAGAATAGAGTTCCCGCAGGACATCCAGCTCCAGAAGTCCCGGTCAGTCAGCCTGGGTCTCGGGTAGACCAGGACGTCCCTCCTCCCGTGATAGGAGGAGAGATCTCCACGATCTCTGGATGTCCCCATCTGGCTGGCACGAGCAGAGGTGCCCAAAAGAGGTACGTCAACGAACTTAAGACTAATAATGGAGTGGAGTTAGTCCCTGAGCAGCATCTTCCAAAGCAGTAACGATTGGAGAGGCAACCAATCATATTTACTGAAGAAGATGCCAGCCACGTCCAGTTCTCTCATAACGACCCTCTAGTCATAGCAGTACAGCTCGCTAATCGGAGGGTTAGGAGAGTGCTGGTCGATAATGGGAGCTCGGTAAACTTACTGTTCCGGTCAACGTTGGAGAAGATGGGTTTGTCTGTCACTGAGTTGAAAGCAACCTCCATGATGCTTTACGAATTCTCTGGAGAAGGATCGGCGGCAATAGGAACGATCGAGCTAGTGATCACCTTGGGAGAGGGACCTCGGACAGTCTTGAAACTCCTCGAGTTTCTGGTCATCGATTGTCCCGCCGCATATAATGCTATTTTGGGTCGACCTATACTTATAGCGTTTGAAGCCGTTACCTCCATCTGCCACCTCGCGCTAAAATTCCCCTCTTCAACGGGGATATGCACGGTCCGTGGCGATCAACTTGCTGCCAGGGAATGCTACAACATTTCCATGAAGGGAAAGTTAAAACCCGGGCAGTTAATGATGACTGTCCAAGATGAAAAGGAGGAATCTCAGGAACCTTTGCCTAATCCTGAGATTGAAAAACCTCAAAGTGCCGAAGGGGAAAATATCGTCTTAAGTGATGATATTGACCCCAGAATAGGCGAGGATAAATTCGAGCTCCAAGCTATCGAAGAGCTCGAGGAGGTAAATATCGATCCACAGAATCCGTCACGGATGGTAAAGCTCGGGAAAAACCTATGTGGCGAGAGGAAGGCAGAGCTGATTAAGTTCTTGCAGGAGAGCCTGGACGTGTTCGCATGGTCTCATGAGGACATGGTGGGAATCAGTTCGAGTGTCATCATGCACACCCTCCATTTGGATAAGAGCGTGCCTACAAAGTCCCAGAAACAGAGGCGCCTGGGAACAACCTGAGCTGAAGCCCTAGAAGAGGAAGTAGCCCGGCTCAAAAAGTACGGCTTTATCCGCGAAGCTAAGTTCCTGGTTTGGGTCGCCAATCCTGTGTTGGTCCCGAAGCCCAACGGGAAATGGCGGACCTGCATCGACTTCTCCGATTTGAACAAAGCTTGCCCCAAAGACTGTTTCCCCTTGCCGAGGATCAACCAATTGGTAGACGCCACAGCGGGGCACGAGCTCATGTCCTTTATGGATGCGTACTCGAGCTATAATCAGATCGCCGTGAATCCAGCTGACCAGGAACACACTAGCTTCATGACCCCAACTAACGTCTATTGTTACAAGGTCATGCCGTTCGGGCTGAAGAAGGCCGGGGCTACATACCAGAGATTGGTAAACAGGATGTTTGCCAACCAGATCGGGAAGAACATGGAAGTGTACGTTGACGACATGCTGGTCAAGTCGAAAACTGTCGATAACCATGTTTCCGACCTGAGAGAATGCTTCAAGATACTGAGAGAATATGGCATGAGGCTTAACCCGCAGAAGTGCACTTTCGGGGTCGCATCTGGAAAATTCCTGGGTTTCATTGTCAACACTAGAGGAATCGAGGTGAACCCCAATAAGATCAGGTTGTTGCTCAAGCTGCCCTCACCTCGGTCGCGAAAGGACTTTCAAGGCCTGACAGGAAGGGTGGCAGCCCTCAATCAGTTTATTTCTAAATCCACCGACAAGTGCCTGCCATTCAACAACCTGCTCCGGGGGAATAAGAAGATCGAATGGATAGAGGAGTGCGAACGTGCCTTCCTCGACCTGAAAGCACATCTAGCCGAGCTGCCCATATTGTCCAAACCAACAGTAGGATAGCCTTTTTTCCTTTACCTAGCTGTCACAGAAGATGCAGCTAGTGTCGTATTGGTTCGAGAAGAAGACCGGGTTCAAAAACCAGTCTATTACACTAGCGGGAGGCTTCTCGGAGCTGAGTCCTGATATCCGTTGATGGAAAAGATGGATTTCTGTCTCATCACGGCCTCCCGAAAGCTCAGACTGTATTTCCAGTCCCACTCAATACATGTCGTAACCGATCA